>NC_080086.1:128911689-130153311 GCF_950005125.1 Chionomys nivalis | reverse complement strand
CAGGCTAAATAATAATAATACCTGATTACTGAAAAGGATTTAAGTATGTACCACATACTTATTTACCAAAAATAGGAAATGATTAAGTAGTTTCAATAATTTTTGGCCCTGATAGGCTTTATATCACACTTTAATTCTTTTCAATAGACTGTCCAAATAGGAAAATTTAATTATTAAACTTCTAGTTTACTGGATTGTACTGATACTTCCTATATTCTTTCACTTCTATGAACCTATGACATCATTTTTCCCTCATGACATCATGATGGAGGTGGGTCTTGTATTAATCTGTTGCTTTCATTGGTTAATTAATAAAGAAACTGCCTAGGCCCATTTGATAGGCCAACCCTTAGGTGGGTGGAGTAAACAGAACAGAATGCTGGGAGAAAGAAGCAGAGTCAGTGAGTCGCCATGATTCTCTCATTCCAGACAGACGCAGGTTAAGATCTTTCCTGGTAAGCCAGCTCGTGGTACTACACAGAATATTAGAAATGGGTTAGATCAATATGTAAGAGCTAGCCAAAAAGAGACTGGAACTAATGGGCCAGGCAGTGTTTAAAAGAATACAGTTTCCGTGTAATTATTTTGGGTAAAGCCAGGTGCCGGGGACGCAGCCCCGCCGCTCATATTTCAACAGAGTGGCATCCAACATGCTAATGAACTCCATGTAAAACCTGAGAGGGCTTAAAAAGGACACCGAGAGAATTTCAGACAGCTTTTTGCTGTTTGTGGGTTCCGTATGGCAAAGAAATTGTCCTGACTCAGCAGCAGGAAAAAACTGGCTGTTTTAAAATGCCGGCTTTCTGGGCTGTGCCGCCATTGTGATCTCTGTCTGGCTCCTGCGGGAAACAGAGCTTCTGAATGGAGCATTTGGAGTAAACTGCTATAGCTTGCTTGATGGCAATGTGGACTGCTGTGTGCCTGGAACTGTGTGTGACTCAGGGACACCAAATGGTTCTGAGGCAGGAAGGCTCAGCTCCACCATGCAGAACTCTGCTGGTCTCAGGCAGGAACTACCGTAATTACTGTAATAACAGCGCAGTTAAGGTTTGGACTGAGCAGGACACAGGCGGTACCATATTATCTGTACATGGTGCAACTTAAGTTTTTAAGAAGTGCTTAACATTTTAAGAAATGCTTCTGGATATTAAAAAATTACAGATTCACAATAGTACAGATTCAGACACTGTTGGATTAATGTACGTAGGCTTGAGAGAGAGAAAAAAATATATAAAGAATAAAGTTAATGTCTTAAAAAAGGGTAAAGTCTTTAAAGAGACAGAGTACAGATAATTATAGATTAAAAGAAATAAAGAAAAATAAGCCACGTAAAAATGGAAAATTCACAGAGAGTCTGGATTCTTTGTATTACTGTGTTTTCTTTAAAATTTTTGACTGTAAAGGAGCTAAGTGCAGAGAGACATTTCATTATATGGGCTGCCAAGCTAAACCAGAATGGATACAAGGGTATTATGATTTCAGAATATGGGTCTAAGGATATGATGCTTTGGAGAGGGTCTTCTTTTGTTTTCACAGAGGATGAGACTCTGTGGATTGCATCTATACCAATATGGTATGATAGACCACGCCCTCCTGAAAGGTTGCTGTGAACACCTTCAGAAAATTACTTCACTCAACTGCTGACTGAAATGACCCTGACACACAGGTTACACCATGAAAGATCTGAATACAGCGCCCCCATTCATCAGGAAGCAGTTTGGAGAAAAAAACTGCGCCCATGTTCCCAAATATTGTTTATAAATGTTCTTTTACATTTAAAGGGGGATATGATATAGATATGAATAATTTGCATTGGTGTGGATTTGAAGGTCAATTTTGTTATATGTATATGCATATTTCTGATCTTGATTAAGGTATTGTGATTGTGTAGTTCATCTAAAAATGTAATGTATAATTAGGAAATATAGGTTGCTAATGGATAATCATAAATAATAGTCAAGCTTGTAGTCATGTTAGTTAGATTTTCTAGATATATAGAGATATATTTCAGCTAGATAGACATTCTTCATATCTTTCAAAGACTGCAGAATATGGCATTTAATGTTTTAATAACTTAGGGCTTTTCATGATAATGAGACGCATCTGCTCATGGCAGCACTAATCTACTTCAAGAGGAAGATGGGCACTGAAGAGGCTCCTTAAGAAGTTTGATAGCCATTTGGGCAAGAAACTGCTCTTGCCTGGACTGTTGCATAAACTGGACACAGAGAACCCGCAGAAAGAGGACTGCTGAACTTGCCTAAAGGTGAGATGGTTTTTCGGGGTTCCTGACTCATAAAAGAGTCTGCGAGACATTCTGCAGGACACAGCAAAAAGTGACTGAACTGTCTTTGGAATTTCCTGCTTGATGAAAATGTCTGCTGAACACTATGGGCCTGAAGGCCGAAGATGGATGCCCCAATGGTACAAAAGAACTTTGGGTGACTGTATAGGCAGCGAGATGTCTCTGTCATTTCTAGAGTTTTGGATTTCTTGTTTACTTAGGTAATATTATATCCTTCTGGAGTCTTTGATGGAGTTGAAGAATAAATAGATAGTTATAGTTTTCCTTAGTTATGATAAAAGATAAAATAGCTATAAATATTGTAACTGTAATTCTTGCTTGATAACTGTTTTGCTATATGTAATCTTACTATGTTAAAGTGAAAGCCTTTCTTTTTTGTTTAAACAGAAAAAGGGGAAACGATGGAGGTGGGTCTTATATTAATCTGTTGCTTTCATTGGTTAATTAATAAAGAAACTGCCTAGGCCCATTTGATAGGCCAACCCTTAGGTGGGTGGAGTAAACAGAACAGAATGCTGGGAGAAAGAAGCCGAGTCAGTGAGTCGCCATGATTCTCTCACTCCAGCCACGATTCTCTCACTCCAGACAGACGCAGGTTAAGATCTTTCCCGGTAAGCCAGCTCGTGGTACTACACAGAATATTAGAAATGGGTTAGATCAATATGTAAGAAGTAGCCAAAAAGAGACTGGAACTAATGGGCCAGGCAGTGATTAAAAGAATACAATTCCGGTGTAATTATTTCGGGGCATAAGCTAGCCATGCGGGCGTCTGGGTGCTGGGGACGCAGCCCTGCCGCTCGTATTACAACAACATCATTGCCAGAATCCTTAAGTTGCTGTTTGGATACTGCATATAATTCTTATCACCTTTTCTTTTCTTTTTCCCCCCTTTTCTCTCTCTTTTCCTCTCTGTTTCTTGCCCCCTTCCTTCATTCTTACTCTCTTTCTCTCTTTCTCTCTCTCTTTCTTTCTTTCTTTCTTTCTTTCTTTCTTTCTTTCTTTCTTTCTTTCTTTCTTTCTTTCTTTTGTTGAGACAGTACCTTACTGTATAGCCAAGACTTGCCCTTGAACTCCAAATCTTCCCCGCAGGTCTCCCGGGTACTTGGATAACCTGCTGGCTCCAGTGAACCAAGTTCTAATTATTCATTTCACATAGAAAGTTTGTCATTGCAAAGACTCAGCAAGAAATTGGGGAGACTGTGACATATTCATTATTTTTGCCTCTTTTTTATGGTAGTCTTTTATCTCTTTCATGTCAAATGGCAGGTGGGCAACCATGAGTGAGTATACCATGTTTGGAGAAGTGGGTCTGCACATAGTGAGAGCTACTGTGGGCTAGAGTAGAAATGATAAATAGACACTAACAAATGATCCTGGGATATCGTGGGTTAGACCTGAGGTGACCTGGGAAACACTGGAGGAGTGACACAGTAGCAGGCAGGCAGAGCTAAAATTGATCATGCTAGTATAAATCAGAAAATCACTTGTTCAAAACTGAAAACTTTTTAGAGGACAGCAGAGATTTAGAGCAACATGGGGACCCTCTAAAATCTGTTTTATTTGACTGCAGAGACTGTACATTGGTGAAGTTGGTCTTGAGCAGTAGAAATAGCTTTTATTTGTTTTTAAAAAACAATAAAAGCAGAATTCTTGTATGACTGTCTGACTTCTTGTCCCAGGAAATCAAGGTGCCAAACTTATACCGTGGTCTACCTGCCATGAAGTTTAGGAATCATGAAGGGGTGGGAGATCAGTGAAGTTCCCCACCAGGTTCCCACAGGAGTGGGTTTCTTACCTGCTAGGACTGCTCACACACAGGGTACTGCTTTGGTGTGGGAAGTCCTTCTGTATATGTGTTGCTTTTATTGGTTAATATATAAAGCTGTTTTGCCCAGTGGCTTAGCAGAATAGAACAAGGTGGGAATTCCAAGTAGCTAGAAGAGGAAAGAAGGCAGAGCCAGAGAGAAGCCATGTAGCCACCATGGGAGACAGATGCCTCTACTGGAGCCCACTGAAACTTTGCCTGTAGATCACGACCTCATGGTGATGCACAGATTAATGAAGATGGGTTAGTTAAGATATAAGAACTAGCTAGAAATACGCTTAAGCTATTGGCCAAATAGTATTGCAAATAATATAGTTTCAGTATGATTATTTGGGGTCTGAGTGGCCAGGAATGACCAAGCAGCCTCCACCGACACTGCTTCTTCTTGTTTGACATTAATCTAAGTAGAAGTTTTAGCAAACTGGTCTCCAGTACCCAAAGAAAATTTTTAAAGAAGGAAGAGATGAACCTGTACAAACATTAAAAAATAAATTTACTGCTTCTTCTTGGTAAAATTGTACAGTACAACATATATCTGTTGTACTAAACTAAACTATAACTAAAATCTGTGTTAGCTGGGAAGAGAAAATGGTAAAATAGCTAGATGTAACATACACCTCCACATAACATGATTCTTTATCACTAGACTTGTTTTAACCAGAGAAGCTGAACTACTATATTTCTGGGAGGAAAATTTGTAAAAGGTATTAAACAGGACTCAGCATGGTGGGTGGGATGTAATAGTGTGCAAAGGAAAGTTGAAGGAACAGGAAGAATTGAAAGCATCAGGGAGACATCCCCACCATGTGTACCTGGAATCATGAAAGAAACTGGTGCAGAAAACTACAGAAGGCTGTGCAGATGCCAATAGATAATTGCCAGCTCTCCATGGCCATTTCTTCTGTGAAGTCCCAATGAAACAGTGGTGAAAGCTCCTATTGGTCAGTAGTGCCAGGGGTTAGGAAGGAGATGAGAGAAGAAAAAATATCAGATGGACTAGCCTGATATTCCTGCTCAGAGATATATGGATTTTGTTTTTTTATAAATGGCTTTAATTAATTTTCCTTTTAAAGCCCCATAGAATTTTAGTATTGGCTAACTATAATCTGTAGCCATATAAGACAGGGATTAAGGAAAATGCACTTACCACCTAAAAGGGAAATCTGAGTGTCACTCTCCAATAGCAAAATACAATGTATTTTTTACAAATTTAACACAGATGTAAGAATTTCACAAAAATAATGAAATCTTTGATACTAAATAAAATATGGTCGTGATTTAGAAGAGTTTATTTCTGTAAAATTATATATTCTTCCAAATGATGTATATTTAATATATTTTCTACTAGACTTTTAGTAATTATTTTAACAAAAATGATCTTTAAATTTATGCATAAGAATACACCTTTAAAAATACCCAAGGAAGAAATAAAGAGAAGCAACTTGCCCTAGAAATTCAGAATGTATCATTGAAGAGAAATTCTCCTCTCACAAGTCATTATGGTTTGGTCATAAGAATCCACAAGTATAAGTAGAAGGTGGGAAGGATCTAGAGTAAATCTTGTATATAAGAGCCATTAAAATATGACAATGGAAATATTTTACCCTATTGGAAAACAGTGGACAGTGGATTTTCTCTCTCTCTCTCTCTCTCTCTCTCTCTCTCTCTCTCTTTCTCTCTCTCTCTCTCACACACACACACACACACACACACAAGTTTAAGTAACTAGTAATAATCCCTGGGTCTCTTCCTTCTCCCAGACAGATATAGACACACATTTAAATATGTACATGTTGTTGTGGTTGTACACACCCATAGTACCTGGGATTGAGAGTTAAAGGTTGGAGGCTCAACAGTTTATGATCATCTTTGTGAATTCAAATCCGGACTGAGTGGCTTGAAATACTGTCTCAAAAACTCAAAAACAAAAAGACACAAACAAAAAATAACCAAGTCTGTGTAAGAAGAATATGTTAACATTCCATTTGCTAGAAGCAACTCTAACAGATAGAAGCTGTAAAATAAAAGAGTGAACTAATTGAGTAATAAAATATAAAACTCTCCATTATGCCAAGATACCATGAACAAAGGGAATAAACTAGTAATGAATGTGGGTGGGGACATTATGCCATTATGTAATAGGAAAAAAAGCTAATATTACCTATACCTCATAAAAACTAAAAAATAAAAAAGAATCATAAATAATCAAAACTGTTGACAAATGTAGAGATAATAGTGTTATTAAAATCTGTAATCACACATGCAATGAAAAATTATACAAATGCATTAGTGGTTAAGAAAAATGAACTTAGTGGTAGAGTTCACGTTATGTCTTTCAGATAGGAAGTACTGAAATTAACATGAAATTAGTTGCCTCTGGGAGTGGGTAAAAATAGCATTTTCATAAATTTAAGAGAAATCTGTGAGGGCAAGTTTTTAGCATCTATAATGAAAGACATATACCCTTGCAACGGTGTTAATCACCATTCAGATAATCTGTTCTGTGAAAGATCTGTTTCACTATGCAGGTGTTGCTTACAAAGTTCTTTACAACAGCATAGCTTTTAACTGGGGGAAACACAGCAACAAATAAATAGGTAAACTTCTATTTTTACAGTCCATGGAAGATGATGAATAACAACTCTGTTTTGCTTTAAAAGTTTTCCATGGGTCTGGAAAGAGGCTTGGGGATTAGTAGCATTTGCTGCTCTTGTAGAAGACCAGAGTTCAGTCCCCTCCATCCAAGTCAGGTGGCACACCACCTGTAACTACAGGCTGAGGGGAGCTGATGCCCTCTGGATGCCCTCAGGTACTTGCATTTGTTGGAGGGAGGCGGCCACTTGTTCGTCTCAGCTGCCCAGAATCAAAATAGCCACACAGAAACTGTATTAATTAAATCACTGCTTGGCCCATTAGCTCTAGCTTCTTATTAGCTAACTCTTACAACTTAATTTAACCCATCTCCATTAATCTATGTATTGCCATGTAGCAGTGGCTTACCAGCAAAGATTTAGCATGTCCAACTCTGGCGGCTCCATGGCGTCTCTCTGACTCTGCCTTCTTCCTCCCAGCATTCAGTTCCATCTTCCCTGCCTATCTAAATTCTGCCCTATCAACAGGCCAAGGCAGTTTCTTTATTCATTAACCAAGAAAAGCAACACACAGACAGAACGACCTCCCACACCACGCATTCATGTGTGTTAGCCTAGAGACACACATGTGCTCACACACATGTGTGCACACACATATGCATACATACACATAGATACCTACATATTTTAAACATATATCTTTAAAAGGTGTTTCTAAGGTATTACTACATATTATTACGTGTTATATCACTTGTCCCCTACATATGGCCATATATTCATACATATATGTACATATATAAATATGTAAGTATATTAACATGGAGAAAAAATACATAAAGAATGCATTTTATATTGGATTGTCTAGTGGGGAGCTGGCAGGGGGGAAGTTATCTCAAGAGAGTGGGGAATGACAAGATATGCCAAAATTCAAAATTCAAAACTTAGCATAAGTGTATGGTATATTCAAACACATCATAATTATGCAAACATGAAACTACGCTAAGATAAAACAAGTTTTGAATCAAAGCCTTGGTCAGCTCTGAGTGAATGGAGCCCTTCCAGAAATGAACAGATCTTTTTTTTTTTTTTTTTTCCACTTGCAATAAGAAGTTTCCAGGTTGGCTTCCCTTACAGTGGGTATGGAAGGAGACACAGCTTCAAAGGCCATACATTCAGTTAGAAAGGGCCGGTGAAAGGATAGATTCAGCACCAATACTGGTCCACAAGGAGAAGACAGTCAATGCTGTGTAGCAGGTAGTTGCTGTAGATTGGAGTTTAAATATCCATAAAACGTCACATGCTGCATGCTTGGCTGCTTCTCATGGTGCCATGGGAGGAGAAGGATCATTTTGGAGATGGGGCCAAGATGAAGAAAGTGAGGACTTTGGAGTCATGCTCTTACTATTGAGAGCTTGGGTCCTCTTCACTCTATATTTAGCTCCTGCCTGTCACTAGGTAAGGTGCTTTTTACCACTCTATTCCCACCTAGTTTTAACTTGCTTCCCTACCTCAGGCCCCCAAGCAATAGAACTATTGAGCCGGATCTCTAAAATTGTAAGCTAAACAAAGCCGTGCCTCTTGTAAGAGGGTTTTTCATAGGTATTTTTGACCCAGTAACAGAGTGGTGGGGAGACATACTGATGTGATCACTGTGAAAGTGGGTCCTCACTTCAGAGAATTCCAACATTCAGACCTTTACAGAGAAGAGAAAGGAAGCCAGGCTGGAGAGAAAGACTAAAGTCAACCAGCAGAGCAAGTTGGAGAAGATGCTGGGTGAGTGCTTCATAAATGCTCTCTAACTGTGCCAGCCCCCAGTAAGGTTCCAAGTGGAGAAAAAGCTACTGGCCTTGCAATCAGGTAATTTTAGTCACCTTGAAGAGGTCACTAATTAGGTGACCTTAATCACCTTGAAGATATCTTGACTAATCCAGGAAACAACAAACAGCTGGAGGCAGGATTTGATCCTGTGGGATTTTTTTTTTTTCTTTTGACTTTTCCAAACAGTTTCTCTGTGTGTAGCCCTGGCTGTCCTGGAACTCACTCTGAAGACCAGGCTGGTCTCAAACTCACAGATATCTGCCTACCTCTGCTTCCTGGGTGCTGGGATTAAAGGTGTGTGTCAACACCACCTGCTAGGGATTCAATTTTTATCAGAGAAAAAAACAGAAAGAGTTTTCAATGATGAAAATTTATGAAGAAGAAAATCAGAGTCTAGTATAATAAATATTTATAAATATTTTGAAATGCCACCCTAACTTTAGCAAGCAGACTAAAGCGGATTGTGGTATCAATTTTCTGAATCAACAAAACTTTTATGAAACATCTGGTTGGATTCAGATGGAATATTTCTTGGATAATAATGGCCATTTCATCAGGCTCCATTTGAGCACCATTCAGATTCCACATGGTGCATTTCTTATTCTAGCCGCTGCCGCAGTGACATTTTCTGTGGATGCTGTGCTTCAGGTAGGATCTCCTTGACAGTCTCTCTAGCCTGCCCTTTATGATCTCACTCATAGGTTGCCACTTAGCACTCACAGATGGAATCCTGGAGTGTGTGTGTTTGTGGGGGGTATTTGTGGTGTGTGTGTGTGTGTGTGTGTGTGTGTGTGTGTGTGTGTATGCTTGATTCCTGGACAGGGGCATCTACCAAAGAGGAGATGCCTTGGATGAATGTCTTATTTTCTTCATTGTAGGCTTCCTTCTAGGCAGACATATGTTCTGAGATATTTCAAACAACTTTCCCCTAAGTAGCACTAGCCAACTAGCTCCATCACATATTCTTGAATTCCTCTCGTTTGTTCTGGTTTTCTATACCTCATTTCTGGCACTTCCATCAGATTTCCAGATAAAACTTGCTCTTGAGCCTTTGTCTCAAGCTCTGCTTTCTGCTGAAGCCAAACTGAGACAAGAGATGCTTGGCTTGAGAGAAAAACCTCCTCCCTTCCCTTCTCTTCCCTTCCCTCCATCCCTCCCTTCCTTCCTGCTTGCCCATCCTCCTGCTTACCTCCCATTCCCCCTCCTTATCCCCTCTCCTTTTGTTCCTTTAATAGCCAACTGTGTCTCTGAATTCTTTTATTTTCACTTGTTTCTCAGTGAGCTTCTGCCTTCAGTTTCTGCTCTAAATATCTTCAATGCCTTAGACCCTTAGGTGAGTGGCGATAGGGGAACCAAGTGTTCTGTAATGGATCTCCAATTAACAGCAGGATATACAATGGTAGGTTAAAAAAAATTAGCTACTTCTGAATAAAACACTGTTGTAATTAAAAATCTGTTAGGGGAAACTGCCCTAATTTTCCTTTATGTGTCTTGAAAATTTGCCAAGAATTTAAACTCCTTTCGTCATTACACCAGGCTTTTGGACTTTAACAGTCCCTCAGCTCCTTAATTTTACGTCCTCAACCAAAATTACTTCTCCAGGCCTTCTTTTCTTCTTTTATATGGCCTAATTTAGTCAGATTTTTGGAGATAGTAATTCTGATTAGGCTTTTGTTATTTAATTATGTGATCCATTGTAGCGATTTCTCTATTCTGCAAGCAGCTTTCAGGGGATAATATTCCTTTTGACACTGATCCTGGAGGTTTCCAGTTTTATGTCTATGTCTTTTGATTTCAAGGTTGTTCGAAGAATTATGTAGCGTTAATAGGCAGCAGAAGCAGGAACAGGGCTTGAGATTTTTTTCCACTGTTGTGTTTAGTTACAGAACTTTATATAAATTTTGATCATATTTGTTTAGAAGATGTCAGCTAGCCATAGTGGTTTCTCTGAGGACAACAGCCTAAAGTTTTTGGCACCTTTATATTTCTGGTGTTTCATTGGAGGCTAAATGCATTTGAATCTGCACAAAGGAATGGGGAACCTTTTAAAGGAAAGCATTGAATTTGAGCTAGAACACAAGTTTGATTGTCAATTCTTTGCTTGCATCTGATTTATAATTCTGTGTTGAAGTTAGCTCGACTCGGGAAATAACTAGGCTAGCTAAAAGATAAAACAATTATATTTTTCTTTATTATAAGGGGAAAACTCATGAAAAAGAAACGAGAAGTCCAAGCTCAGCTGTGCTGCAAGGGAAGCACAGAGACAGAGAGAGAACCTGGGCTATGTTTTTCTCCAGGTCCCAGAAAGCCACACCTTTTGGATGCCAGTGTGGCGATTTCTCAGAATATTAGGAAATAACCTTCCTCAAGACCCAGTAATACCACTTTTCTGTATATATCCAAAGGATGCTCAATCGTGCCACAAAGACATGCGCTCAACTGTGTCCATAGCAGCATTGTTTGTCATAGCCAGAACCTGAAAACAACCTAAATGCCTCTTGACTGAAGAATGGATAAGGAAAATGTGGTACACAATGGAGTACTACACAGCAGGAAAAAATAAATGACATCTTGAATTTTTCAGGAAAATGGATGGAGCTAGAAAACATTATTTTGAGTGAGGTAACCCAGACACAGAAAGACAATTATCATATGTACTCACTCATAAGTGGTTTTTAAACGTAAAGCAAAGAAAACTAGCCTACTAATCACAATCCCAGAGAACTTAGACAACAATGAGGACACTAAGAGAGACTTATGGGAAGTAGAAAAAGACAATATCTCCTGAATAAATTGGGAGCATGGGGATCTTGGGGAGAGGGTTGAAGGGGGAGGGGAAAGGCAGGGAGGGGAGCAGAGAAAAATGTAGAGCTCAATAAAATCAATTAAAAAAGTTAATTGATTGACAATGATTCCCCATCAATTCTGAGTCTGTGAGATTGAAGAAAACATGGGAGAAATGAATTTCCTCATAAAACTAGTGTCAAAGCTCACCGTTGGAGTCTTTAAAATGGACATATGGAGAATTAAGTTTTATTAGTAAATATTTAAGTGTGTGGATATTATTGTCAAATAGTTAAATACCAAATCCCAACTCTACCACTTGTTTCCTGAGTCTGAAGCATTTTCCTTGAATTCTCTAAAGTAATAGGCTCCCATCTTCGGTACAGATACCCACAACCATATCAAGTTGCTGGAACTTAGAAATTTCATGTAGTTATTATCAATACTCACTATAGTCACTAAAATAAACCATGACCATAATACCCACAATTCAGTGGATTCTGGTGATAAAGAAGGCAAGAATCAAGGAAAACTAGGATTGGATATTTAAAAAAAAATCAATATCTATAGAAGGAGCAATCCCATATATTATTTAAGATCATGGTTTTCTGCACCTAAAAGTCAGAGTTCAAATCCCAGCTGGGTCATTAATTAGTAAGAATTAGCACTTAAATGAACTACTTAACCTTTCTGTACCTGTTTCTTCATTATAAAATGGGAAATAATTATAGTGTTGACCTCCTAAAATTGTTATGAAAGTTTAACTCTATTTTTTTTTCAAAACAGGGTTTCTCTGTGTAATAGTCTTGGCTGTCCAGGAGATTGCTTTATAGACCAAGGTGACCTCAAACTCACTGAGATCCACCTACCTCTGCTTCTCAAGTGCTGGGACTAAAAACCTGTGGCACCACCACCTGGCTTCATTAACTCCTGTTTATTAAAACAATGCCTGACAGAATCAGTTTCATGGTTACATGATAATTGCAGTTATATGAAGTGTCATGCTTTGAAATATCACAGACTTCGGGTAGCATTTTGGCATAATACCTTAAAATGTTTAATTAATTTCTAACTATTCTTAATGATTTTAAACCTGAATGTGAGCATGGGGGATGCACTTGGTTTGAATACGTGTTCTGCTCCTGGTTGCTACATCAGCTCAGACCATCCATGATGCTTCATGAGCACAGAATTCTTGTGGATCCAGTGTTGCAATCCCAAGAAATGCAAAGTGACTACAAAATAAAAATGCTATGTCTATGAATGAATACACAGCTCTCTGGGAGCTCATGAACAATTACTTATTGAACCAGACCTTTCTTCAAAGGCCGAAAGAAGGCAACGGTGTCCTAGCAAAAACAGAAGACCCAAACATTCTACCATACTATTTGTGCCTCTCCCTTTATCATCCAATCTTTTCCATTGAAAATATGAAATAAAAAGAAGGGGAAATTGCTCTTCTTTCTTTTTGTTCATCCTTGCCCATCAGAAAGCTGAAGGTAGACAGTGTTGATAGAATATGATGAAGGAGACTAAAGCATTAGAGATTTTGTGTGTGTGTGTGTGTGTGTGTGTGTGCAGTTTCTTCTGTCCTGTCAACTATGCAGCTGTGGCAAATGTAAATTGTGTCATTTCATCATCTGTGCATAGGAGAAAAAAATGCTCTTATGCGTTCCTTTAAAGCTGGCATTGAACCATTTGACACTAGGGCTATGTTCATGGTTGGGATGAGAATGGCACCCAGGGACTCATGGATTTGCATATTTGAGCCCCTGTTGGTAGCTGTTTGGGAAGGATTAGAAGGTGTGGCTTTGTTGGAGGAGGTGTGTCACTGGGGATGGGGTTTAAGATTTCAAATCTCCTGATATTTCCAGTGTCCCTCCCCTGCCTCTTGCTTGAGGTTCATTAAGTTCTCTACTGTTACTATGAACACCTGCTACCTCTGCTCTGTCCCCTTAAGCCATGAGCTCAGAATAATTTCTTCTGCAAATTTCCTTTATCATGATATTTTATCACAGTAGTAGAAAAGTAACTAATACAGTATTTTGAAAGAGTTATTATTAGAGTTGAGGCACAGCTCAGCATCAGAGTTTGTTTAACATGCCCAGGGCTATGAGTTTTATGCGATGAATCAGGCAAAGAAATTATCATTTACTACAATGATGGTAAACAGTAAATCAAAATCACCAATGAAAATCAAAAGTCAGACTGTGAAATAAAGGAGCAATAGCCCTTGTATTTTAATACCTGTTGTAGCAGGCATCTAAATATTTATGAAATTAATGGCATCTCTAGATTTTTTTTTACAGAGGAAACTTCTATTTCTAGAAGGAAAACCTAAAACACTTATTCCTACAAAATATGCCCATATATATGCATATACATATATGTTTAGCTGTATAGAGCCATTCATGGAGTATGAGGGAAAAAAATCTCATTCTATAAGAGCTGTATATATGGGCAATAGGGAGATGAAACTCATGGGCACAGGCTCAGTTATTAATAATGAATGGCTCTATACAGCTAAACAGGAATGATGTATAGTCCGTACTCAATTTGCTCCTTCAGTGATCATCCAAAGATCTTTACAATCTTCTAAATGCTTTCAAATATTATATTTTATCTAAATGTCACAGTCCTGCTGAAGTACATAGTGTAGAAGCTATAAGATGATCTTAATGTCTGGCTAGTCATCAGTTTCTCCCTGGCAGGTGTTGCCTGCTGAGTGCATCTAAAGTAGGGTCTGACCCCTGAGCCTTACAGATTCAGAAAACAGAGCATATCAGTTATCCAGAGCTGTGTCACAGTCTCCCACTAAATGAGTTTATGGAAAGATGAAGAAGGAAATCCAGAATGTGGTTGCTCTACTTAGAGAGAAATGCACCTCTCAAACACACCAGATCATTTGCACCATGTAGAAACATCCAGGGAATTAGATTGTGAAAGTCAGCTTCAGGGCAGAGAGGCTGAGTTTGTGCTCAGTAAAGTAGGGTGTTGGTGAGACGAGAGACACGCTTGACAGCGAGTCCAAGTGGAGCAGTGGGCATCATTTCATCTGAAGACAGTCTGGTTCTCAGTCAGTGATTTAGGGATGACTTCCTTCCTCTCATCCTACTAGCTGATTGAGCATCCTCACTTGGGGCACATGATTTTATCAGTGCAGCCACAGTAAAGTTATTATTTTCTTTCCTGAATTTGTCATGGAGAACTCTTTCTCATCCCTAAAGTACTTTCTTGTAGAAGGGTTTTCACAGCGAGTGTCAATCTCCAGGTTTCGCTCAGCTTTTTGGACTGCATTGGTTTCACTTCTGTCTTCAGACAATCTTGTTTTCATTGTACAGACGGGAAACAACCTCTGGGAGTGTTAATAACCTGTGCTGAGGATAGAACTCTCATGTTTACTTGCTATCATGCCTTAGTGTTTGTTTGCTGGATTGAAGTACAATATTCTTCTTTCTACTATATTCCACATTGCCCTGTTCTCTTGGGATTGGAATACTTTTTTGTTTGTTTTGAGACAGCTTATGTTAAATTCCTTTGTAACTCCTTGTCTTGATATATAAAATACAAAATGTGCCCCTTTGCCATCTCTTTCAATGCATTTTACCTCTCTCCTCTGCTTTCAGTCACATTCATGTGCTCTTGTCTCGGATTGTACATAAACTTTCCATCTGCTTAGATTACTTCCTAAAAATATGTCTTTGCTCTAGCCTTTCATCTCACTCAGATATCCCTCAAAGTCAAATCACATGTGCAATTGTACTACTGTGGCTTCTGCCCCATTACCAATCCTTGGTTTTCTTCATAGCACTAAACACTGTTATTATATCCTCCTTAAATTCTATATATTATATTTGTGTTTGTTTATTTGCTAGCTATAGTAATAGAGAGTACTTTGCTATTTAACATACATATACTATTCATTTATTCATTGAGTAACCTTTTATGAGTTGCTGTCTGTCCCCAGAATAAATGTTTATAAATGTATGCTTTGTAAAGATCAAGATAAGCCATTAACTGTGTCAGAATTGAGGAAAAGAAAAATTCACTCTTAAGTGAATCACACATCAGGAGAATATTCCCGGTAATGGAAATATTTCCAATGGATCTTAAGCATTAGGTTTGGTTTATTTCTACAGAAAGCAAAACAGGCTTTTGTAGTCATCACTGAGTGCTCTGTTGACATTCTTCACATTGTCGATTTAAAATCTTAGGGAAAGACAAGAAAATAAGATCTGTGCACACATACATACACATTATATGGATACATGATAAATACACTATAAATCTACTATTCATATTTGCAGTTAAAAATGAATAGTGTCATCATTTACAAAGATGTTCCTTTGGTAGATGTGATGTTAACATTCTACATGACGATTTCAGATGGAAGATGAGCCTCTTTTGTGATTGTGACTATGAGTTAGGGTTAAAATCGCAACCAAGATTTTAATATTTAGAAAAATCTAGGTGGATGAACCTCAAAAATCCAGTGAAGGACTCTAGAGAGGCCAGTGGGGGATTGGGTAGAGACACAAGAGCCTGAGCAGCACCAAGGAAAGCAACACTGAGAGAGTTTCATGGTTGACTGGAAGTCTCTTGAACTGTCCAATTTTGTCTTTCAAATGATTGATTTTAATTTTTATACTTATAAATTAATTCATGGAGGAAAAAGGTACCATGAAATTATATCGACCTGGACTCATTTCTAGTTTATATTCATATAGTCAGTGGATGGTTTTGTGCATTTATTTATGTAAGATACTATAGAAATGGGTTGTAAATTCTCAGTTAATTGACTGTGCTGTGATTCTAGACATTAATTCTCAGTGATAGTTAACTTTATGAGTCAGCTTGGCGAAGTCATGGGATCAGCCTACCCTGCAGATTTCAAGCTTCACTATTGTGAATCAGTTCTCTAGTTTCCTCTTCCCCCTTATCCCTGTGCACACATGCCAAAGAGAAAGGCAGGAGTTTCTGTTGTACAAGAAAACCCCTGCATAATCTACAGTGTAAACAAAACAGCAACAGCAGCAACAGCAAACATCATAAAGTGTTACTGCTCTACTTGGCAGAGTGAATCTGGGAGACTGGATCATAAAAATGAGCCAGATTAATGTTTTGTCCAATGGACGACTTTAATCAGACCATCATACGATTTATACTCTGAGGGTATTTTTGAGGGTCAAGCAAGGTCATGTGAGCAGAGTTCACATGTGTTTAGTCTGTTTAGAGTCATGAGGACAACTCATGCTTGGAGACATTATTTGAATAACAAAAGTAGTAATGTGTAATCTGAAGCAAACTCACTCCTATTGCTACACTTAGGAGGAGCACAACACACATTCTGAAAACAATAGAAGCTATGGAAAGTCAGAGATTACAGGACTCCTTCTTGCTTGCTTGGGAGTTTACTCACAAACTCACAGCTTCATTCATGAACCATGTTCCGACAATAAAGCAATAACTTGTCTCAATCATTTTTAACACAAGCTTAATCTTTATTTTAGATGATAACAATTTATAATTTACTGTGACTTACAGTGTTGTTGTTGTTTTTATGAATTTAGCTTCTCTATAAATCCTTCAAGTTTTGGTTTAAGAAGTTTTTGGCAGAAAATTAGGACAGAATAAAATTAACCCCATTTTAAGTTTGGAAGGTACTGGTACATAAGATCATTATCTTTTTCAAAATCAGCTGGGAGGTGATGATACCGACATTGGCACTCAGATGTTTCAGTCATTATCATAACCATCTTTTCACAGTACAGTGCTGTATTTGGGGGTATTTGAGAACATTAAATCAAACTGGCAATAAAAGTATAGGTCTATATCATAGTAATGCATACTGAAAAAGACCCTATAGACATTGTTATATTATTGAAGCATTAGAAGGGAAATCTTCACGTGCATTATAGAAGAGTATTCACAAAGATGGATGGCTCTAATGCCTAGTGGGTCATTCTTAGTTATTTCTTGTTTAGGCAAAAAGAGTTCTGGATTTTGTTTTGTTTCCCCATCTTTGTAGGCCATCTGTAGGTCATCTTCGAACACCATGAACATCAAAAAGAATAACGGTTCCAGGTCTCGGACATCATAAATATTGTGCACTATTTTGATAAAATATTGTATCCTTCAGTGACTTACACTGATCCACCAGGTACTGAGTCTTAACAATAGAAATTAGAAGCTTGGATATAGTATTTATAAGGCAGTCATCTTTGAACAAATCATAGTGATATGGATGGATATCAAGGCTTAGTGGACACCTCCAAAGGGGTTCCAGGTTTTGAGTCTCAGAACAAAGAATTATATGGAGACACCTCGATAACTATATAAGCTGGGTATTGGAAAAGCATGATAGTTTATGAAAAGGCAATACATTTGTAGGCTTTATCAGGGAGAGAGTTTAATACCTCAAATGGACATGCTGGAACTTTGTCCAGATTGGGGGCTGTGGTGTCACTGTTTGAGAACTTCGGGATCCATTTATATATCACTGGCTATCTATCTTGCACATGCTGTATTTCCTGTCATTACACATGTAGCTTCATGTGTCAGACGTCTCATCAATATTTAAAATCTCTACCTTAGGGTATGCATGTTGGTGTTGTGATGAGTCACAAATCTCCTTTAAACACTGTGGAGTGCCCCTATGACCAACAACCTCAGTAACCAGCTTGTTCCAGCAGTTAGAAGGTTTGTAGATACTGTAGAGTGCCCCTATGACCATCAACCTCAGTGGCCAGCCTGTTCCAGCAGTTAGAAGGTTTGTATACACTGTGGGGTGCCCCTATGACCAACAATCTCAGTGGCCAGCCTGTTCCAGCAGTTAGAAGGTTTGTAGTCTTTCACTTTGCCAACATCGAAGAATCAAAGTTCCTTCACTATGTCCTCCGTCTCCATTTGTGTCTTGTGTAAGCTATTTTTCATAAAACATTCCAGTTCTCAGAAATAGCTAGGGGCAAAAGTAACAGGGTAGCCATCTGGAAAGTACAGATAATCATAGAATGTCCCCACCTGAAGGTCAGTCAATAAGGAAACTTGACAAGCAACAGGTGAGGGTGAGGTTCAAAAATAGAAATTTGTAAAAAGTCCCTAAGCATGAGCCAATCAGGACTGAACCTATCACCCCAAATCCTGCTAATGTAACTTTCCTGTTTTTTGCCTTTAAATATTGCTCTCTAGAATGGTGGGGTACCTCCTCTGGCTGTTGCTCTGACAAAGTCCTGACTGATTTGAACTTGTATATGACAATAAACCTTGATTTTGCATTTTAGTGAGTTGGTTTCCTTAGCGACCTTTTGGGGTCCCCACAGTCTGGGCACAACAAACATAACTGTAGCTTTTCAAGGATCTCACTTAGGGAAGCCCTGCTCTTCTGACTCAGTAGATTTATTTTGAATTATTGAAACTTGAGACAGTAAGACATGGCAGTCATAAATCATTTAAACACCACTAGCTGCCACATTAGGAGCTAATTTCTACAAAAGTGGCTTCCAGCTCCCATTTTTGTCTATAATGTCATTTCTCTCTGCCTTCTAGATGATTATAGGTCTATCTTTAATTACGAGGTATTGACAAGAGCTAGACTTTTGGATGGATGTCTTCCTTCTCTGCTTAGCATTGGAGGCAATTATGTAAAGAAACAAAAGTCATATAAATATTAGACTCACAAATGGAATCTCTGTTTTTCATACACACACACTCACACACACACACACACACACCTTTATTGATTGTAGAATTGAAAAACGAGAACTCTATTTCCTGTAGTTAATGATAGAGAAATTTGAATTTTCCTGTGCTAGTGTTCAGCCACTATACCTAATTCTTCTTTGCATCCTCCTATCTTGACCCAAAGGCGTTGGGAGGCAAAGGGTGCTGCTCATGGACACTTACGTGGCTGTCAATGAAAGGCAATGGTGGAACAAACTCTTATTTCCCCACCTTTGGGTTAATGGGGTAGCTTCAGTAAATCACAGTGGCATGAGACTGTGGGAGCACCTGAAATACCTTCCAATAGGAGGGGTCTGGATCACAGGCCATTCCATTTCAGGCTTGTTTGTCAGCATCCTCCTGTACCAGCTATAAAGGATGTTTTCTAAATGTGTTAGCATAATTAGTACTCTTTTTATAACCACGGGGAAAGTGGGCCATTTCTCTCCCTTTGTGATGTTGATCACTTTCCCAGGAAGCTGCCACAGCTCTATTGTGGCTGTACCTCCAAATGTGTTTGCTTTGAAAGCAGCCTGTCAAAGACAGTTCTGGCAGGGTTATTAGGTGACAAGTGCCTTTCTGTGCTACAGAAAGAGGACATTTGTCACACTGGGAAGCAGTCTGCATACTCAGTGTGTCTGAAACCCAGATTCTCTTTTAAGCGATGGGGTTTGCTGTAGGATTTTTTTCTTGGACCTTAATTTCCTTTTTGGTGATGGGGTGGGGCTCTCACACTCTCTTTATAGTCACATTAAACTTAAGAGTCACATGGTAGTGAACATGTTTTTTTGGATGAATGTTAGAATGGGAGACCTTCAGATGTAATCAAAATCTTCAAAGGCAGTATCTGTACTGCATAGAGTCTGCATTTCAAGTCTGTGCATTATTATTGGTAAAATATGTAAAGTGGCATTTCTTGCAATGATGTTGTGAGGATTGAAGTATATATTTCACTGAAGTACTGTTAACTTCAGAAGATTCAAGGAGAAAGAACACCAACCCAAATCATCATGGCCAAATTAATTAAAACAAGCAATTAATTAAAGCAAGCTATTTTTCTTTTAATTTGTGTAAATGGACTGTCTCCCCTAAGGTGGGATATGAGAGATCAGCATTGATGTGAGGAGCATAATGTTTTTAATAGATCAGGGGTCAGGGTGGGGGTACCAAATGGAGGGTTTGGTGGGCAGAGCATATACATAACAAATTAGTCTTAACAACCTCCCGAAACAAAGACTTGGTTCCAAGGTGGTCATACCAGGTAATAATAAAAACAGGTGGTTATAATAACTTTTTAAACACAGGTATGGTTGTTGTTTCCTAGAATAGATAGTATAGAATGATCATAAACTGATTGCCCCATTAGTTCAGTTATTAACTCTTATGACTTATATTAACCCATTATTCTACTATATGCTAGCCACAAGGCTCAGTACCTTTTTCAGTAGGGAAATTACATCTTGCCTCTTCTGTGTCTGGACAGGACTACAGAGGGAGGGTCCCTTTTCTCAGAATTTTTCTGTTCTCATTGACTTGCCTCTACTTCCTGTCTATTTGTCCCACCTATAATTCCTGCCTGGCTACTGGCCAATCAGCATTTATTTAAAACATAATTGACAAAATATAGGCAATTGTCCTGCCCCATTTCACAATGATTTTATATAAAATTGTAATATACAAATGAGTTAATGAACTATATGTGCCCATGAAATTGATATAATCTATTAAATACAAATGAATATTTTATACTAAACAACTTATATTAAGTCTTTTTGAAATGGGGATGATTGATTTGACTAAAGATTTTTTTCCATTTTGAAATGACCATCTCCTATCCAATGAACACTTAATAATGTGATAAGTTCTACACTTAAACCTGAATTGTCTCTTATTCTCTTTGGAAAAAGAATTCCTTAAAAACTGTAAAAATTGCAATCACATCACATAACTTTTATCTTCATAATGTTATAAAAGTAGAGATCATCAATGGGAGAAAATTTAGAAATTTAAGAAATACACTGAGACCAGACAACATATTTTTAAAAATTTGCCACCATAGGTCATTGAGGTAGTCAGAAGAGAAACTGAAAGAATTATTGAAATAGGTAAACATGGTAACACAATACATGTTCTGACTTTGGAAGACTGAGGTATAGTGCTGCTGAAAGCCCCAGAGAAGCACCTGAAATGAATACCCAAAGCATAAAACATAAAGCAAGGTATCAGGACTTGTTAAAAACATGGAGTGTTCAAGAAGTTTAATGAGCTCAAATTTGGAACTTAAGGGAGACACTAAAGGGCCTTTGTTCTTTGGTTGCAAAATTTATTAGGAGAGTTATTGAGACCATGCACACATATATAGACAGCAGTACGGCAGGGTCTCTGATGAAAGTTTAGGTTCATGAGGCAGAATTAGTTCAGAATTATAGGTCTCTGAGAAAGCAGGAAGGTTTCACAGCATGAGCCTGCCTGCCTGAAGGCAGTGGAAGGAAAGGGAGTAAGTATGTTTTACTACCAGTAACTTCTGGAGAGTCTGGCAGTCTTTGGTCTATAGCTTCCTTGGGGAAATGAGAACCTCATTCCCATGGAATCTGAATACCACCCAACGAGTCTGTTTACAGACTAATATCAGACACTTCTCTCAGTAGGATATCTACCTATCCCTGTAACAACAGGCATCCTAGAATCTGCAGTGAGGATGGAGATAGAGAGGGCTGCACTTGGATGTAGCTTTAAGCAGCCTCTAATCCTGGATTATAACAGAAGTCATAATTTAACTTACCACTTTCCATAGTGGGAGGCTTCTTTTTCATTTCCGAATTGCCTAGACCCGAAATATTCACATAGAAACTGTATTATTAAAACACTGCTTGGCCAATGGCTTAAGTGTGTTTGTAGTTAGCTTTTTCATCTAAAATTAACCCATTTCTATTTTCATATTTTACCACAAGAGTCATGGCTTACCAGCAAGGTTCCAGGCATCTGTCTTCTCTGCCAGCTACATGGTGTCTCCCCTGATTCTGCCTACTTTTGTCTAGCATTCACTTTAGTTTTCCCACCTAGCTCTAATCTGCCCTGCTGTAGGCCCAATCAGCTTCTTTATTTATTAACCAAAAAAAGCAACATATATAGAGAAGGAATTCCCACATCATCTTCCCTTTTCTCTGTAAATAAAAAAAGGCTTTAACTCTAACATAGTAAAATTACATATGCAAAACAGTTATCAAGCAAGAATTATAGTAAAAATATACAATATACCCCCCCCTTCTGCCTCCCTCCCCTCTTCGGGCACATAACATCACCCAGCTCAGCTTGTTTGGGTGCTGGGACCAAGTCGTGAGGGCAACTGGGTGGCCGGTAGTTCCTTTGTCTCAATAGCCTTCCTGCAGCAAGCAAGGTAGGCCCTTTGTTTACAAGCGACCTAACCAGCATGGAGATCTGATCTTTGGCACCAGGAGAGCCATCACTGGGGTGAGTGAGTCTCTGACCCACGGCAGCATCCTGGGATAGGGAACTCAGATGTTCCTCATCCCCCTATACTTCCTGGTCTTCCTGCAGGGGCTATACTCCCTGGATACTGCCTCTCTCTTCCTATCCCACCCAGCTTGCATCCAGAAATGCCCCCCTTCTGCCTCCCTCCCCTCTTTTGGCACATAACATCACCCAGCTCAGTCTGTTTGGGTGCTGGGACCAAGTTGTGAGAGAAACTGGGTGGCAGGCAGTTCCTTTGTCTCAATAGCTGGCCTGCAGCAAGCAAAGTAGGCCCTTTGTTTACAATCTACCTGACCAGATCAGAGATCTGATCTCGTCACCAGGAGAAACATCACTGGGAAGGTACATCAGTGGGCAAGGAGACCTGATCCTGTAAAAGACGATCCATAGGGGAGCACTCGGAGGAAGAGATGGGCAGGCGCCAATGCAAGAATTCACCCAACAATCTGAAAAACAATATGAAACCACACAACAGGAGGACATGAACACCCTAATCAAGAAGAAGTAGAAAAAATTGACTTTATGAAAGTGATAGAGGCTCTTAAACAGGAGGTGAAAAACTCCCTTAAAGAAATGGATGAGAAGAATAACAGAAAGTTTGAAGAATTGAGTAAATCTGTGAATGATATCCTAGGAAACCAAGAAAAACAATCAAACAGATAATGAAAACAGTTCAAGACCTGAAACCTGAAATGCAGGCAAGGAAGAAAGCACAAACAGAGGGCCGGCTGGACATGGAAAATCTAGGTAAATGAATAAAGACAACAGAAACAAGCATAACCAACCAAATACAAGAGATAGAAGAAAGAATCTCAGATTCTGAAGATACCATAGAGAAAATAAATGCACTGATCAAAGAAAATGGCAAATCCAACAAATTCTCATCACAAAACATTCAGGAAATATGGGACACAATAAAAAGACCAAACCTAAGAATAATAGGAGTAGAAGAAAGAGAAGAAGTGCAGCTCAACGGTCCAGAAAATATATTTAGTAAAATGATAGAAGAAAACTTTCCCAACCTAAAGAAAGATATTCTTATTAAGGTTCAAGAAGCACACAGAACACAAAATAGACTGGATCAAAAAAAAATCCCCTCACCATATAATAATAAAAACACGAAACATACAGAATAAAGAAAGAATATTAAGAGCTGAAAAGGAAAAAGGTCGAATTAATAATAAAGGTAAACCTATCAGACTTACACCTGACTTCTCTATGGAAACCATGAAAGCCAGAAGGTCCTGGATAGATGTACTGCAGAAACTAAGAGACCATAGATGCAAGCCCAGACAACTATACCCAGAAAAGCTTTCATTCACTATAAATGGAGAAAACAAAATTTTCCAGGATAAAAACAAGTTTAAAAAATATGTAGCCACAAATCCAGCCTTACAAAAAGTAAAGAAGGAAAATCACAAACCAAAAAGTCCAACAATGCCCATAATAACTCAGACATCTAGAGACCCTTCACCAGCACACCTCGAAGAAGGGAAACACACAAACTCTACTACCAAAAAAATGACAGGAGTTAATAACAACTGGTCATTAATATCACTTAATGTCAATGGACTCAACTCACATATAAAAAGGCACAGGCTAAGAGATTGTATACGAAAACAGGATCCAACATTCTGCTGTTTACAAGAAACACACCTCAACCACAAAGACAGGCATCTACTCAGAGTAAAGGGTTGGGAAAAGGCTTATCAAGCAAATGGACCTAAGAAACAAGCAGGTGTGGCCATACTAATTTCTAACAAAGTTGACTTCAAACTAAAATCAGTCAGAAGAGATGGAGAAGGACATTTTATACACATAACAGTAACAATTCATCAGGATGAAGTCTCAATCCTGAATATCTATGCCCCTAATATAAAAGCACCCACTTATGTAAAAGAAAATTTACTATAACCCAAGGCACTCATCAAACCACTCACACTAATAGTGAGAGAGGTGACTTCAACACTCCTCTCTCACCAATGGGCAGGTCAATCAGACAGAAACCTAACAGAGAAATAAGAGAATTAATGGAGGTAATGAATCAAATGGACTTAACAGACATCTATAGAACCTTCTACCCAAATAGGAAAGAATATACCTTCTTCTCTGCAGCTCATGTAACCTTATGGAAAATTGACCACATCTCGGTAACAAAGCAAACTTCCACAGTTACAAAAGACTATTAGTAACCACCTGTGTCTTAGCGGATCACCATGGATTAAAGTTAGAATTCAACAACAATGCTACCCCCAGAAAGCCTACAAACTCATGGAACCAGAACAGTCAACTACTGAACCACACCTGGATCAAGGAAGAAATAAAGAAAGAAGTTAAAGTCTTCCTTGAATTCAATGAAAATAAAGAAACAATATACAAAAACCTATGGGACACTATGAAAGCAGTGCTAAGAGGAAAGTTCATAGCACTAAGTACCCACTTAAAGAAAATGGAGAAAGCACACGTTGGAGACTTAACAGCCCACCTGAAATCTCTAGAAAAAAAAGAAGCAGACTCACCTAGGAGGAGTAAAAGACTGGAAATAATCAAACTGAGGGCTGAAATCAACAAAGTAGAAACACAGAAAACAATTGAAAGAATCAATGAAACAAAAAGCTGGTTCCTGGAGAAAATCAACAAGATCGACAAACCCCTATCCAAACTAATCAAATGGCAGAGAGAGAATATGCAATTTAGTAAGCTCAGAAATGAAAAAGGAGACATAACCACAGACACAGGGGGAATTCAGAAAATCATTAGATCTTACTACAAAAGCCTGTATGCCACAAAACTGGAAAATGTAAAAGAAATGGACACATTTTTAGATAAATACCATATACAAAAGTTAAACCAGGACCAGGTGAACAATCGAAATAGACCTGTTAGTCACAAAGAATTAGAAGCTGTTATCAAAAACCTCCCTATCAAAAAAAGCCCAGGACCAGATGGTTTCAATGTGGAATTCTACCAGAACTTCCAAGAAGACTTAATACCTATACTCCTTAATGTATTTCACAATATAGAAACAGAAGAGTCATTGCCAAATTCCTTTTATGAAGCTACAGTTACTCTGATACAAAAACCACACAAAGACTCAACCAAGAAAGAGAATTACAGGTCAATCTCACTCATGAACATCGACGCAAAATCCTCAATAAAATACAGGCAAACCGAATCCAAGAACACATTAAAAAAATTATCCATTATGATCACATAGGCTTCATCCCAGAGATGCAGGGCTGGATTAACATATGAAAATCTATCAATGTAATCCATCATATAAATAAACTGAAAGAAAAAAAAAACATATGATCATTTCAATCAGTGCCGAAAAAGCATTTAACAAAATTCAACATCCCTTTATGATAAAAGCCTTGGAGAGATTAGGGATACAAGGGTTATACCTAATTATAATAAAAGCTATTTACAGCAAGCCGACAGCTAACATCAGTTAAATAGAGAGAAACTCAAAGCCATCCCACTAAAATCAGGAATGTGACAAGGCTGTCCACTCTCTCCATACCTCTTCAATATAGTGCTTGAAGTTCTAGCAATAGCAATAAGACAACATAAGGGGATCAAGGGGATTCGAATTGGAAAGGAAAAAGTTAAACTTTCATTATTTGCAGATAATATGATAGTGTACATAAGTGACTCCAAGAACTCCACCAAAGAACACCTACAGCTGATAAACACCTTTAGTAATGTGGCAGGATACAAGATCAACTCCAAAAAATCAGTTGCCCTCCTATACACAAAGGATAAGGAAGCAGAGAGGGAAATCAGAGAAGCATCACCTTTCACGATAGCCACAAATAGCAAAAAATATCTTGGTGTAACTCTGACCAAGGAAGTGAAAGATATGTTTGACAAGAACTTTAAATCTTTGAAGAAAGAATTTTAAGAAGATACCAGAAATTTAAAGGATCTCCCTTGCTCTTGGATTGGGAGAATCAACATAGTAAAAATGGCAATTCTACCAAAGGCAATTTATAGATTCAATGCAATCCCCATCAAGGTCCCATCAAAATTCTTCACAGACCTTGAGAAGACAATAATCAACTTTATATGGAAAAACAAAAACCCAGGATAGCCAAAAGAATTCTATACAATAAAGGAACTTCTGGAGGCATTACCATCCCTGACTTCAAACTCTATTACAGAGCTACAGTAATGAAAACAGCTTGGTATTGGCATAAAAACAGAGAAGTCGACCAATGGAATCAAATAGAAGACCTGGATTTAACCCACAAACATATGATCACCTCATATTTGATAAATGAGCTAAAAGTATACAATGGAAGAAAGAGAGCATCTTCAACAAATGGTGCTGGGACAACTGGATGTCAACCTGTAGAAGAATGAAAATAGATCCATATCTATCACCATGCACAAAACTCAAGTCCAAATGGATCAAAGACCTCAATATCAATCTGAAAACACTGACCCTGATAGAAGAGAAAGTGGGAAGTCCCCTACAACATATGGGCACAGGAGATCGCTTCCTATGTATAACCCCAGCAGCACAGTCATTAAGGGCAACACTGAATAAATGGGACCTCCTGAAACTGAGAGCTTCTGTAAAGCAAAGGACACTGTCACTAAGAAAGAAAGGCAACCTACTGACAGGTGAAGATCTTCACCAACCCCGCAACAGACAAAGGTCTGATCTCCAAAATATATAAAGAACTCAAGAAACTAGACTTTAAAATGCTAATTAACCCAATTAAAAAATGGGGCACTGAACTGAACAGAGAATTCTCAATAGAAGAAGTTCAAATGTCCAAAAGACACTTAAGGTCATGCTCAACCTCCTTAGCGATCAGGGAAATGCAAATCAAAACAACTTTGAGTTACCATCTTACACATCTCATAATGGATAAATCAAAAACACCAATGATAGCCTTTGCTAGAGAGGTGTGGAGGAAGGGGTACCCTCATTCACTGCTTGTGGGAATGCAAACTTGTGCAACCACTTTGGAAAGCAGTGTGCCAGTTTCTCAGGAAATTTGGGATCAACCTACCCCAGGACACAGCAATACCACTCTTGGGAATATACACAAGAGATGCCCTATCATATTACAAAAACATTTGTTCAACTATGTTCATAGCAGCATTATTTGTAATAGTCAGAACCTGGAAACAACCTAGATGTCCTTCAATGGAAGAATGGATGAAGAAAGTGTGGAATATATACATATTAGAGTACTACTCAGCGGTAAAAAACAACGACTTCTTTAATTTTGCATGCAAATGGATGGAAATAGAAAACACTACCCTGAGTGGGGTAACCCAGACCCAAAAAGATTAACATGGGATGTACTCACTCATAATTGGTTTCTAGCCATAAATAAAGGACATTGAGTCTATAATTTGTGATCCTAAAGAAGCTAAATAAGAAGGTGAACCCAAAGAAAAATATATAGTTATCCTCCTAGATATGGGAAGTAGACAAGATTGCTGGGAAAAAAATTGGGATCATGGGGGTAGGGAGGGATGGGGGTCAGGGGAGATGGGGAGAGAAAAGTGAGAAGGGGAGGATGGGGAGAACTTGGGGAAATGAGATGGTTTGGATAAAGGAAGGGTGGATATGGGAGCAGGGAAGTATATATCTTAATTAAGGGAGCCATTTTAGGGTTGGCAAGAGACTTGAACCTAGAGGGGCTTCTAGGTGCCCAGGGTGATGTCCCCAGTTAGTTCCTTGGGCAGCTGAGGATAGGGAACCTGAAATGGCCCTATCCTATAGCCATACTGATGAATATCTTGCATATCACCATAGAACCTTCATCTGGCGAAGGATGGAGATAGAGACGGAGACCCACATTGGAGCACTGGAATGACTAGCAAACTCCATAAGGAGCCTCTCTGATGTCCGTCATCCTTTTGAAGTAGATTGGTGCTGCCAGGAACAGATGTGTTTCATTGTCATGAAAAGTCCTAAGTTTTAAAAACATTTTAAATCCCATATTCTGCAAGGCTTCAAAAGGTCTGAAGAATTCCTATCTATCTGAAATATATCTCTGTACATCTAGAAAGCCTACCTAACATGACTACAAGCTTGACTATTATAGATGACTATTTATTAACCTGTATTTCTTAATTATGCTTACGTTTTTAAATGAGCTGCACAAACACAATTACTTTAAACAAGAGCCTAAATATACATTTAGCAAAATTAACCTTAAATTTATATCAATAGGCCAAAATACATACCAAAGCAAAGTATTCATCTCTATATCATATTCCCCTTTAAATGTAAACAAACATTTGTAAATTATCATTTAAGGAACTTGAGTGTCATTTTCTTCAAACTGCTTCCTGCTATTTTGGGGGGTGTGAAATATTTTTTATGGGTTTACAGAGACCTTTCAGGGGGTCTTGTTCCATTGAACCGTATTAGTCTGGAAGGAATTCACAGGTTCTCAACCTCTGTGGGAACAAAAGCAGAACCCCTTTTCCAAAGCAATATATCCAAATTTTGAAGTCAAGATATCTTTAAAATATGTATGTTGGTTTAGCTTAGCAACCCATTCAATGAAATGTCTCTCTGTACTTAGCTGCCTGTCAAAAAATTCAAAGAAAACACAATAATATTCATAATACAGACTCTCTGTGTATTTTCCATCTTTATGTGGCTTATTTTTCTTTATTTCTTTAATCTATGACTCTCTGTACTCTGTCTCTTTAAAGATTTTGCTTTATTTTTTAAAACCACTTATTTTTTATAACTGTATATATTCTTTTTTATCTCTCTCTCTCTCTCTCTCTCTCTCTCTCTCTCTCTCTCAAGCTTACTCACACTTATCCAATACTGTGACCCATTTAGATGTTTTTTTCCATATGAGTTTGTCTTTATAGTAAACCTGTAATAATTTTTTAGACCAAGAGCACTTTTTCCCTCAAATGCTTAACAGGTATAGCTAGGACCAAATCTGCTGCCCTGCCTGTTGAATCCACACAGTCCAACATGGTGGAGACATGTTTGCTGCCTCTGAGAACCATGCATGCTGCCCCACCTCCAGAGTTGCAAGGGGTCTATATCACCATTAAGCAATTAGTAGCATGCTGCTCACAATTCCCATTTAAATGCTTAGCATCCTAAAAGAGCCAGAGTTTGTGTTGCCCAAATAAGGAAGCCACCGTTTCTTATGCTGAGTCAGTAAATCATTTCTTTGTGTGTGTGTGTGTGTTTCTCTGTAGCTTTGTAGCTTGTCCTGGAACTAACTCTTATAGACCAGGCATGCTCAAACTCACAGAGATCCATGTTGGGCATCAATCTGTAGTGGAAGGTTTCTTGTTTGTTTCCTGGCTGCCCAGACCCAAAATAATCACATAGAAACTGTTTTATTTAAACATTGCTTGACCAATAGCTTAAAGTTATTTCTAGCTAGCTCTTACTACTTAAATTAACCCATTTCTATAATTTCATATTTTACCATGAGACTCATGATTTATTGGCAAGGCTCCAGGCATCTGTCTCCTCTGGTGGCTACATGGCGTCTCCCTGACTCCACCAACTTTCTTGAAACATTCTGTTTATTTTCCTGCCTAGCTCTATTCTGCCCTACCATAGTCTCAAGGAACTTCTTTATTTATTAACCAATAAAAGCAGCACATATACAGAAGGGCTTCCCACATCACCTTTTTTTCATTTAATATTACCAACTTTTCATTATATTTCCAAATTCATCATTTATAAAGTTCCATAAATCCATACCACGAACGTTAAATGTGTTGTTCATAAAGGATATAGTCAAAATAATCATACAAAAATTATTTTATGATCTCTGCCTCTGATTTTTTATTTCCGAGCATTCCCTTAGACCCAGCCACATCAACAATGCTCAGGTTTTCCCTCTGGATGTTCATGTACCTCTTTTCTTGTTCCTCTTCTCTTTTCGAGGTAGATCACAATGATCTATACAAGATGAGACGAAAGCTGCACTGATATTCTACAAGATTCTATAAAGTTGATGGAGTAACTAGAACCTTGTGACTGTAAAGAAAGAGTTGCAATGTTACAGATAAAAAGCAATATTGCCTTGGGCTGTCTTTAGCCTCTGTTCATACTTAGGTTCAGTGTTTAATCTTACATCATTTGAATGAAAGAGCAATATCAAAAACAGCAGCAGCAGCAGCAACAACAACAAACAAGTAAAACTGACATGAGATTTATTAGCTTAACAGACCACTAACTCTAATTAATCTAAATACTAATGATATACTGTATAATATTTAAGACCTATAGAAAAGTTTTCTACTGTACTGTCAATCTCCTACTGGATGTTCCCACCAGCACATTTGGAGAATTACTTCATTTGTAGTAACTTTATCCTATAGCTTTAAAAACTTCATGAAAACTTTCAGATTGGAGTCATTATTAGGAGCAACCTAAATATGTCTTCCCAGGCTATAGTCGCTCATGTTTTTGGCTCAATAGTAAAGTTTTATTTTCTTTGAGGTGAGATCTGTATTTCACATTGATGTTTATTTAACCTTAGTGCCTTGTGTGCATATACTTACAAGTATCTTTATTTTTCTAATTAACTTTTTCTTTTAGTGATTTTCAATAAATGTCTAGTGTGGAATTTGGGAATTTACACATCTGGTAATGCTTTTAATTAGCTCACACAGGTAAATAGTATTTTGGTGCACATGGAATTCTAGGACCACCATTCTTTTACTCAGCATCTTCCAGCATTTACCTTCTTATTCTTTTTTCACTAGTGGCAGCCACTTTGGGGCCTGAGATAGATGTCTTGTAGTCTTATTATTTGTACATAGTGCCTTACCTCTGATTTTATTTTTATATATACTGTATTTTGGACAAGTTGTTGCTGATACTTAAAAATGCTTTACTTTGTCTATTTTGTGATTCTAAAAATATGTATCTCATGTGAAGTTTGATGTTTTGAGACTCATTTGCCATTCTTGATCAGAACTCTAGGAAAGATATGTCATTATACCATGAATATTTTACTAATTATCTTGACTATTAAATAATTCATATTTTCAAACCTACATTTCTGTTTTGTATTGTTCACTATCAGTGACATAATACTTTATATATTTTGAGTGTATTTTATACAATTTCAAAAACACAAACTGTTTTACTTATTTGCTTTTGTTTGTAAAAAATATTTGTTTGTTAATTTATTACTTTAATTGACAAAAACTATACCTATTAGTCACCATGTGACTAATTTTTTGTTAATTTATTTCTTTAATTGACCCATAAAGATATACCTATTCATCATCGTGTAGTGTTTATACACATTTTATAGTGCTCAATCTAAAGGGTGTTTGTATATGTCTCCTCAAATGTTTATCTTTTCTGTAATGATATACTCAGCACCTTTCCTTCTCACCCTTTTGAAATTTCCTGTTATTTCATATTCATCATATTTTGTAATAGCATACCTAGTCATGTTTCTTTTCCTACAAAACTATATATTGGTACCCATTGAGCAATCATTGCCTATCCAGCCCTCCAAACCTTCAATATCATTCAGGGAAGGATGCTTTTACTCTTAATTTCCATAGAATTAGCTTTTAGGATTCCAGAAATGAGTGAAATCGGTGTATTGTTTTTTAGTGTTCCTGAATTCTTTTACTTAACATGATGACCTCCACACTTATCCATGTTGCCACAGATAATGGAATTTCATCATGACAATACAATTTATTTCATGTGTGTGCACATTTTTCTTACCTACTGTCATTTGATAGACACTTGCAATGTTTCCATTTCTTCAATAGTTTGAATGGGACTTCAATAAACATCAGAAATAGATGTATTTTTCACAGACTCTTTCATTTCTTTTGGATTAATGCCCAGTAGTGGGATGTGTGCTAGTCCTGAGAAACTTTTATTGCTGGAGAAAATAGCCATATCAATTTACAAATCCACTAGCATCCTGCAAGTGTTTCTTTGTTTTTGTGTTCCGGGCAGCACTTGATTGGTTTTAGCCATTCTTTGCTGGGTGAAGTAATACCCTGTTGCAACTTTGATTTTTATTACTTATTAATGATGTTGAGCATTTTGCTACATATTTGTTTGTTTCTTGTGCAGCTTCTGTGGAAAAATATACCTTTTTAGGTTTATTAGCCATTTTTTTTGTTTGTTTCATGAGACAGGATCACTCTATATAGTCCTACTGTCTTGGAATTCATTATGTAGACCAGACTGGGCTTCAGGTCACACATATCATCCTGTCTCTGCCTGCCAAGTGTTGGGATGAAAGGTATGTGCTACCTACTCTGAACCTATTAGTCATTAAATAAAAATCTGGTTGGTGACATATTTGTGATTGGTTTGTTTGAGTTCCTTACAAAATCTGGATTTAATCCCTGTATAGGTTATATAAGGATTTCTATCCAGTTTCTTTGTTCTGATGTTTCTATTGCTGTGAATAGAATTTTAAATTGATTTAATCTCATTTGTCTGTTTTAACTTTGATTTTTAGATCCTGTGAAAAAAATTCTCCTTTTTTTTTTAGATATCCTAAAGTATTTATTTCCTTGTTTTCTTTCAGTAGTTTCATAGCTTCAGTTGTTACACCTAATTTTTATGGCATTTTATGTTGAATTTTGTTGCATATCTGTAAGCAAAAGTTTTTGCACATAAATTTAAAATTTATGTAGAATGTTGCAGAGTAGGTTCTTAGCAACTGGTAGAAGATCAGCTAGTTGAAGATGTATGGGCTTACTTCTCAGTTGTTTGTTCTCTTTTATTCTGTCTAACATGCCACCTCAAATGTCTGCATGTGTGTTCATGTGAGTGCATATTTGCATGTGAATACATATGTGTCATGTTTCTAATGACATTGTCATTTTTTTATTATTTTACCCTCATTGCATATTGTGAAATTAGAAAGTATAAAGTCTCCTATTTTGTTCTTTTTCCCCAAAATTTTTGTGCCAATTTGGGGTTGTGTGTTCTGTGTAGAATTTCTTTATTATGGTAAAGAATTTTGGTGGTATTCTGATTAGGAATTATGTCAAATTTGTAGATTATTTTGGTTGTACTATATTTAAACACCATCAATTTCCAATCAATGGAAATAATTTGGTTGGTTGCTTAACTGCTTTCTTTATTTGTTTCTCTTCCATTTTATTAATAAACAGCTTGTAAATTTTATTGTGGAGATCTTTCACCACTTTGTTTTAAATCAGTTAGGTATCTATTAGGTATACCTTTTGTTACTCCTATAAATGAGCTTGCATATTTAATTTACTTTGTAAAGAATTAGCTATTGTTGTACAGAAACAAAACTTATTTTTCGCATTGATTTTGCACTCTAGAGTTTTCTGTATTTGTTTACTAGTTGCCATATTCTTCAGTTGTTGCATAAGATGTTTTTTGAATATTTATTGACGTTACTAGATATTTATAAAAATTTAACTGTGTTTTTATATTTTAATATTCTATTACTAAGGAAGTCTATATTTACTTTGTATATTTGGGGGCTAAAAAACTTGATGTATAGATAGATAAATAGATAGAATGATGGATGGATTGAATTATTATTTTCTCTTTCCGAATGATCTCTGTGTCACTTTATTATGACTTTCTTTGTCTCTTTCTATTGCATTTGATTTAGAATGTCATTTTATCTCATATAAGGAAGGCTATAACTTTTTATTTATTTTCCATAAATTATTTTATTGTATTCCGTTGCTTTCTGTTCTTTGGGATAAAATGAGTTTATTGTAAGCAAGAAATAGTTAGATTTTCATTTTTGTCCATTAACTCATTCTGTTTTAAAAATACTTAATTTATTTAGATTTAATATAATTATATTAGATATAATTATGATAAATATAATTTGTTGTTTTCTGTTTTCTTGACATATAGTTGCTATTTTTTAAAACAATTCTATTTGTGGTCAAGTGATATTTTCAGGAATTTCTTTTGATTCCTTATTTTCTGTGAAATAATCCTCTTGTATAATGTAAGGCTTTGTCACTCAGTTTGGTTTAATAAAACATTGATTGGACAGTAGACAAGCAGGAAGTATGGGCAGGGTGACCAGTCTAAGGATGAGTGGAAGGAGAAGGGCAGAGTTAGGAGTTGCTAGCCAGAAAATAAAAGTACCATTATGTGGCAGAGCATAAATAAGAAATAAGGATTACCTTAAAATATAAGAGCCAGTTAGTAATAAGTCTGAGCTATTGGCCAAGCATTTATAAGCAATATTAAGCTTCTGATTCAATTATTTGGGAAGTGACTGCCAGGCATTTGAAAATAGGTGGTTGGGACAGGAAATGCTCATTTACACTTATTACTTTTGATGTGTCCATGATAGTGATTTGCTTTGTGGTTATTATTGAGATTACATAAACATTTTTGATTATAAGAGGCTATTTTGAAATGAGTGAAACTTAACAATAATCATGATGATAGAAAAAGACAAAAATAAATTGAAGAAAATAGTAGCAAAAATTATCTCTACCTGATGTCTATTCTTCCCCATATTTTGACATTTATAGACTACTTTACAACTTCTTCTATTTCCTAACACTTAATATATTAACATGAATATATTTATTTTAATTGATTTGTTGTTTAGTATTTATAATAAAGATAAAATTGTTTATGATACTTAGTTACAATATTAGAGATTACTTTATTGGCTTTATTTAAAACAATTGTTTTTAATTTCCAATGTTTTCTTCTTAGTCATTAATGTCTCATTCTATTATTTATGTAAAGTTACTCTACAAGTAGTTATGGGAAAATATGGTGTTAAGTTCTTTGAGATTTTGCTTGGGAATGTATTGATTTTTGCTTCACTTACAAAAGGCAATTCTACTAGGTATAGTATTCTTGGTGGGTGTTTTTCCTTAAGAATATCTCATTCACTTTCCAGAAATTCTATGATATTTCTCCTGAGAAACATTCTAGTGACGTGGACTTTTCTTCATTGTCAATTTTTTCTTTTCTCATATGACTTAGAAAGTTTTTTTCTGTCATTACCATTGAGAATATGGCTAAAAGATATTTTGAGATAGATTTGTTTGAATCTGAATGATGATGGATGGCTTGCTTATACATATGTATATGTATTATTTTCAATTTTTCTGTTATTATTTATTTGATTGAATTATATATTGCAATATTTGGATATAGAGAACTTTATAGCCATTTTGCATTTTCTATCCCATTAAGAAACAATAACTGAATTATTTGTTCCCTTAGCCATGTTCTTGGATGTTTTTACATATTCATTCTTTATTATATTTTATTATTTTACTAAATGTCTAGTTTTACTTTTTAGTTTTATTATACAGAACATATATTTTCAAATAGCTTGTTTTTTAGCTTACTGAATTTTCCCTTTCTTTTGATCTGTTGTTAACCTCGGTTACTGAATTCTTTAAATTATTTAGTAATCTATTCCATTCCAAGATTTCTGATTTATTTTAAAAAATACTTTAGTTTCTGCCATTTCTCCAGGAAAGAATTAAACAGTTTTGCTGTGCTTCTTGAAGTCTACTAAGTTTCTTCAACACATCTATAAAAATTCACTCAGCTTGGTTATTTTATGGCCATTTTCTGGAGTCTTTTTTTTTTTTTTTGGTTAGATATTATCATGGTTACTTAGAAGTTCTTGATACTTTCTTTCATATAAAACACTTGACCATTGGCAGATCTGATGTAATTCCAGTCTTCATAATCTAACTTTATTTGTTTACTTTTTTATAAATAAGATGCATGCTTTCTCTGTGCCTGTAGTTCCTTTTGCTATTTAACAACACGTATTCCTACAACCAGGTTTTCTGCAACCACGTTTATGGTTAGAGTGCTATCTATATTTCAGAATGATAGACCCATTCTCCTTCAACATATATGGCTGTTTTATTGTCCATGGACTAAGAGTATGACTAAACGTGATGGCAAAGCAAGAGGATTCTACATGGACTCAGCCTCACTGACTATGGGCCTTTTATAAAAGTCTGGTGACTTATTACCCTCTCCTATAAGGTAAACAATGGCTTGTTCTCTCCTCTACCATCTGAGATTGAACAAGGGATAATCTGGGCCATTGCCAGCAACTCCACAATGCTGTGTCTCACTATCGCTCACAGTCTACTGGAACAAATGAAGCATGGAGGTAAAACCAGGACCCATGCAGCTAATGCCTGTCTAATGCTGTGTTATACACATGTTCTAGGATACCTTACAATTAGTTAAAGATGATTTCAATTACTTAAAGATGATTTTGGACAAAATACAAGTCTGTTCATCTGAGACCATTTCTGCATGGAATTATGTAGTAAATTTAGAAACAACAAACATGGACACGAGGCTCAGAGTCATGGGGTTCTTTCTCATAATGAGTTTCAGCATGTTGGATCTGAAACCAGGCTCCAACTCTAAGGCATAAATTTGAAATTCTCTTCCTTATCCAAGAGGGAGGCATTTTCTTCCATGCTGATCTTAGAGGGGACAGATACATGCAAGTCTCGACTTCCTGGTATCCTATATTCTTTTCATATTCTTATGTTAAAGCTAGGCAATTGGAGCCTGCTCCTAGTTTTATTAGCTCTTTAGGGGGGAGTTTGTATGTGAATAGATGTTTAAATTGTCTTCTGTGAAATGAGGATTGTTGGGAATTCTTACTTTGCCACCATTTTGCTCCTCCCTCTCAATTCCATTGCGGGTTGTACCCAGTACATATATGCTTAGTTTTGCATGTGATACATATGGCATACTTAAGCAATCTAGGCTTTTCATCATTACAATATGGTGTCATTTCCCATGTCATAAAAAGGTGTTGAGTTAAAGCTAGGTATAGTAGAGCAATGTGTAACCCCAGCATTTGGGAAGTGGAGGCAAGATAAAGAGCTCAAGCTGCACAGTGTGTCTGAGACCAGCCTAGACCTTACGATCTCAAAACAGAAAAGAAAGAAAGTTGTTTGGTATCAAGACAAGTTACAACTTCTCCGGTCACACTGTCATTAAACTCTGTAGCTCAAATCCCAATACTCAATGTAAATTTAATTATATTTACATTAAAACCATGGAAGGAAAGTGTCTATTTCAAATATTTCAGTTGGAAGCTGAAGTAATAGCTAGATTAATGTAGTATTTTTATAAATACCAGCAAAAATAATATAGAATAATACTATAGAAATAATATAGAATAATACTATAGAAACAGAATTCAGCCTCCTTTTGCTGATTCCTTTGTTATTTTAGGTTCTATTTATTTCAAAACTGAGTGGTATCACCCAGGTTAACAAAGGTCAAGCTGGCCGGGCAGTGGTGGCGCACGCCTTTAATCCCAGCACTCTGGAGGCAGAGGCAGGCGGATCTCTGTGAGTTCGAGACCAGCCTGGTCTACAAGAGCTAGTTCCAGGATAAGCTCCAAAACCACAGAGAAACCCTGTCTCGAAAAACCAAAAAAAAAAAAACAAAAAAAACAAAAACAAAACAACAACAACAACAAAAAAACAAAGATCAAGCTGGTACCAAACCAGAGGTTGTATTCTGAAGAGTACAGAATGCTTGTTTGCTTGCTTCCAGGACCCACAGTATCCGGTCCTGGTGAGTCCAGTACAAAATAAATATAAGAGGGATCTTACTTTAAAAAACAACAAAATAAAACAAAATGAAGCAAAAACCCCATCAAACAGGAAAAGCAATGCAGGTTCTCAGATAAAAGGTTTTTCCTTTTCTTTAGTGGCCTCATTCTTGGCCTGTCATGATGTATTTTATTCATATTTGAATAAAATAGAAAAATTCTGTTTTAACTAGAACAGAGAAAATGCTGCACAAAGCTAACTTTATTGGATTTGGCATCTGCACTTCCTATCAGCATTCTATTTGGTTTACTAATGAGTGAGGCCAAAGAGTCATGGATTTGAAACAAGAATGAGAAAGGAAATGACAACTGTGTTTCAGAAACCTACTGAGGCTTTCCTGCGTGTGAAGCGAGTTCTGGTTCCCGATGAAAGCGCGGCGTCTCTCGGCTATGAATTTACTCACTTGTTAGTTCCTTCTTTCTTTGCAATCCGCTGTTTTAGTAAGTTCACACCAGGTAGCTTATAAACAACAGGGACTAATTCCTTATGGTTTTGGAAGGATGACATCCAGAGATCAAAGTGCCAATGCTGTTTAGAAAGAGTTCATTGTTTAGTTCATAATTGACACCTTCTGTGTCCTCCGATGGTAGAAGGGAAATACAGCTTCCGCTAGACACATTCTGGAGTGCAGTAATTCTATTAAAAAGGTCTCTGTTCTCATAACCTCACCATTCCCCAAAGCTCTGACCCCCTAACAACATCTCATGTAGTAGTGTATTTCAAACTGTGAATTTTGAGGGATCACATCATTTAGACCACTTTTTCTGAACCTGGGTGAATTCCCATTTCTGATGAGCTTGCCAGAATTCTGTGATTAAGTAGGAGTCCTCTCCAACAACATGAGCAAATCGGGTAATGAGTCTGAGTTTATCTATGCTCATGGTTCTGATGTACCCTCTATCACTGGGTTTCATTTGCAAAACACAACTTCACAGGAGAAATTATTGACAGTTTCAAGGCTATGACAACAGACCATTAAATTTAGCTTATAGCTGTTTCAAGAAATCCCTAGGAGACCACACAGGTCATGTACCTGCAAGACATCTCCGTTTTAGATAACTTCAAAGATCTCAATGATAATGCCATTTATTTTCTGATGAGAAAGGAAAAAAAAATTGAGATGACAAAGCACTTGGTGATAAACAGTCTACAGCCAACAGTGAAAGTTTTTGTTAGCTTCTTCAGTGAAGTGGAAGGTGGGCCGACAGTTTGTCTCCTGCAATGAAAGGCACTGTAAAGTGCTGGTAATTATTTTACAAGGACCTGGAAGAGTTTTGTGTTCTGTGTCTAGTTCTATTACCATTTTTCATGAAGCAAAGTTCTGCAACCAGATTCAAATCACGCCAAATGTTTGCATTTGTGACATGTCTTACGCCTTACTCATTTTCATATACCTTCTAGTCCAAGGATGCATGACTGTATTTTTAAAAGATTGATGTAATTCATAATGTGTTTTAATTTTTCCCTCTCTTCTTACTTTACATTTCCACGGGACCTATTTTGTTTCTCCCCGCTGTTAATGCAGATGTGAGGAGTTCTGATAACTTCTTCAGACTCCTGGGTTTAGTACATTTAAAAATTCCTCAGATCACAGCTGGTCACAAGAGTAGTAATTAAAATACAACCTCTGGGTAATAGAAATCCATTCCCCTCATTTCAGATGGGGTCTTGTGTGGTAGGTGGTGGGATGGGAAGCATTTTTTTTCCTTTTGTCACCTTTTTTTTTCCACTTCTATGTTCTCATCCTCCCTCCCTCCCTCCCTCCCTCCCTCCCCCCCCCCCACCTCGGTTTTTTAGACAGGGTTTCTCTGTGTAGCTTTGGATACCAGGCTGGAACTTGCTCTATAGACCAGGCTGGTCTCGATCTCACAGGGATCTGTCTGCCTCTGCCTCCTGTGGGCTGGGATTAAAGGCGTGCGCTACCACTGCCTGGCTACAGTCTTTCTCAACAGACTTTTCTGATTGAGCTGGGTAAGGATGAAGGAATGAGGAAGAGGTATGGTAGAAAATCTAACTGCTGATTGGTGTTCATTTGACCTCACACTGGTGTTCTTTCTGGGCATATTAGATGTTCAACCTGATACTATTGTTTTGCATGAACCGCCTCCTACTCCAAAAAGGATTCTTTTATGAAGAGACGAACTATCTCCTTGCATTGATTATCTGCTTCATTACTGCATACCTGCTGTCTGATCACACAGTTTCTACATGCTCTAAATATCATAATGCTTGAACTTATATTTTGTGGTTAATTTATGACTGTTTACTTAATATCACAATGTACATTCTCTAAGCCTTAAGGTTTTGTATGCAAATTTAAATGAAGGTTTCTAATTCGGAGACTGACTATCAACAAGGTAACTAACAAATCATTCATCCCTATGATATATTTCAACTGACCTACAATTTCTTAGCAAGAATTTCCACCTGTATTAGCCCTGTGATATGGAAGGAAACAATGGTTCAATTCGAGACCCACCATTGCATGACCTATAGCAAGTAGAAAATTGGATTAAAAAATTCTTCTGCCAACCATTAGTAAAGTTATTATTGGGTAGGTGATCTATGGCATTTTCAATATTTGTTCTTGTTTAATTTCTCATAATGTAACAATACTTTTGCAGAGCAGAATATATATCATTACATTGCCCTCTTTACCGATGAGGTGTGAGGGATGCCAGAGGACTGGAGGGCATATCAAACACTCTGAACTCAGGCTGCAAGTCATGTGACTTCCCAGGATTGGCTGGCTCTGTTGTGAGACCATCTGCCAAATATGCTGAGCTCAGTACTATGGACAAGGATGTTGTTCCACATGGTAATAGGGCAGGTGGGGGTTTTAGAAGAGAATCATGTTTCTTGCACATGTTTTCATTCATGAAGCGACCTTCTTTAGAGATGGTGCAGGGATGCTCCTGCTGAGATGCAGGTGTGCCTTGTCCCCAGCACATTTTGTGGTGGAGGCATATCCTTTCCCTCAGACTGTAAGGCTTCTCCGAAAATCTCCCCATCCACATGCCAATAGCAGAGCAGAACATGTTGACATCCAGCTGTTGCTTTCACTACCAATTTGTTTTAATTGGCCTCACACTGTTTTCCCTTCACTTTCTGCGTGGTGTTGGTTTAACTCTGTCTGAGACCAGCCTGAGCTGTAAACCTTTTATGGAAGGAACTTGCCGATGTGTGGAAAGTCACAGGCATCTGGCTGAGCCTGGCTAGGGAATCTGGAACATTCCAACCCTGAGCTTAACCATTTAGTGATTTAGTTTTTCTCTTTTAATCTCTCCTTAAAAACAGTAGCCTCCAACAACTGGAAGAAAGACAATTTCCCTAGCCAAACCTCTTGGAGCCATGTATTCTTTTTCTTTTTTAGAATGAAAGTATAATTTAATACAGCATTTTTATTTCTATTTCCTCCCTCCAAACCTTTCCTATACTCCTCCTTGATCTCTTTAAAATTTGTGACTTCTTTATTTCCTAATTGTTATTACGTGTGTGTGTATGTGTGTGTGTGTGAATGCTTAGATTCAGTATGTACAATACAATATTACCTATTAATATGTTTTCATGAATGACTGCTTGACACTGTACAACCAATTGATATGCTCTTTTCCAAGAAAGGCTACCATTTACTCTTAATGCATAAGCAATATAGTTTTAAACTGAGAACAAGGATAAAGTTTGAAGTGAAGAGTATTTGACAATTATTGCTCTTGGGTGAAGGTCGCATTTGTAGTTTGTGTGATTATGAATAGGACACTCTGTTCTATGAGCACCATTAATTAACAGTTAAGCAGGGCCAGTACTGAGAGTTCACATGGAGGGGGACTTAAGTCCAGATGGTAGGATGTGATCCAGACATTTGGGTATCAGTCAAGCCTGAAGGTGGTTACAAGGTGACCAAGAGGGAGCTGGCAGCTGGCGTGCACAGAAGGCTATCTGTGTTCATATCTGCTGCTGCTAACTATGCAGGGTATTCAGTAGTGTGAGATAATAATTTAATTTATTCATAAAAAGTCTTGACATAGAACTTATTAATATTCCCTGCTCCTCTTGTGACTCTCATCTAAGCTCAAGCCAAGGTATAACATGGGGCAAAGGAATGCATGCACATGCATATGCACACACGCACACACATGCACATAAATCTCAGGAGTGGCATCCATTATTTTATATGTACTTAATATTTATAGAGCACCTACCATCTTTATTTGCTATTGCAAATGTCCTAGAGTCATGTAGAAATGAGATCCTTACCCTCAAAGAATTATATGACCATGTGAAGAGACACACTATCAAGAGTAAGGTTAATATATAATGTGGTAAGTGTCATAGAGGCCAAAGCAAAACAAAAACAAAACAAACAGGAGACAGGACTGAGAGTTTTCCTTTACAGACTTTATTTGGAGCACTAAGAGCTATTTTTTAGATTAAAAAATAAATAGGCTTTATTCTGTGAGGTGCAAATCAGTTATTTTATATTCACCATCACTAAATAAATAACCAGTCCTAAACTGCAACAAAAGCAAGAGTCATTGTTTTTGTTTTTAATATCTTGAGTTTAAAATTATGTGATTAGTTTATTTTGACATATAATGCGCAAAAATGATTGGGTTGTTGCAGAGGGCAGAAGAAATAGACTTCTTACTCTGAAATAATGAACAAGTAGTTACTTTTTTCTAGAATATCGATTTTATTAGTGGGTTGACAATCTGATTTCTGGGACATTTGACAATGTGGGACAAGTGTCAGTAATTTGCTGAGGTTATTATACAGCCAGATATAACACATGTATGAAAGTTTGGAGCCTAAGGAAGCCAACGGATTTAGCATGTTTGAACCGGGAGCAAGGATGCCTGTAGTCTAGGCAACCAGGAGGGAGTGCTTGTGGATCATCTTTGATCCTTCCCAAGATTTGACTCAGCAAATACGAATGGACTACTTTGATAAATTAAGACATCATACTAAATGTCAAATTAGAACATCTATAAAAACAATATGTACAAGAATAAATGACAATGGCATAGTCATTATTATTCAAAAACACTGAAAATGTATTTTATTTCTCCCCCCTTTCCTTCCTTCCTTGCTTCTTCCTTCTTTTCTTCTCTCTTCTCCTCCTTCCTTCATCCCATCCTTACACCTGCTTGTTTTCAGCAATGTGCTGAAGTGACAGAATGAACTGCAAAGCACTTTAGAGGAGAATTACTGGGATTATGGTCAGTCCTAGCTCAAAGCTTGGGATTCTATTTTGCTTTATAAACATTCCTTTCTTTCTCTTGAAATTTGCTTGTCCTCTTAAACATCACCTCTACAACCTCACATAAAATACAGTTGCTTTTCTTTTTAAACTCAAGATAAAAGCATGAGGTAAGGTTTAGCTAAGACTATGTCAAAATTATAAATTCTCCAAAAATAGCTTGAAAACTCATCTATATTATAAAGACTACATTCTCTGTAGGCTAGTGGTTTGAGACTAGGTGATTACTCATAACCACACCCAAATGGCCTTAGATAACAAGAACAGTCAAGTTCAAATAATGTGACCTATTTGTAAATTTCTCATACTTGAGAGAAATTTTCCAGAGCCATTATTAAATATTAGAACGTGTCCCTAAGTACACTGATTTTTTTCTCCCCAAAGCAGAATGTTTCTGTGACCTCAGTGCTGTGTATAAGTCATTCTAATTAAAGGATATTTGCTAATGATAATAAAATTCAGAAACTTTGGTAGGAATAGAACCACAGTCAGTGTGAACTGCCAAATACTTTTGAAGTTGAATAACTCTGGAGGTTTTCATTTGCCCCCTTGAATTGGTGGTTTATTTTGTTGGATTTACAGTATTCTTATCACTATATGTCATTCATAAGCAAAGAGCCCTAATTTAGAAATATTATTTTTTAGAAAAATCTAATATCACGAGTCATCCTTCTCACTAACCACCCCCGATTTTCAATTTTCGTGTTATGTGTAATGTGCTGTCTCCAAGGAGCTTAAACTTATATTGCTGGGGAACATTTCCACTTGAAAGAAAAATGCTTGTCCCTGTCTTGTGTGCCTTCTCTGCCTTCTTCTCTGGGTATTCTTTTCCTTTAGTGGTCAGGTTCCAGTGACCCCAGATCCTCATGCAGAATTGTAAATCATCATGGTGAGAAGTCAGAATGAGGAGCACATCTATAGTCACCATTTGGGGGAATTTTTTCGTAAGTACCAAACTATAGCTGTCTGCTTTTCTTAACTGATTTTGATATTCAGCTTGTTGAATATTCATGGATAGGACATGCATTTGTGTTAAATATGTCTTTTAAGTCTTTTACTTTACCTTTATTATACCAGTTACTAAAAGGTTAATTCAAAATTTCAGCAGAATCCATCCATAGGAAATGGGTTTACTAACACAGATTAGTTCAGAACGGAGATTTTTTTGGAACAAGAAGGTAGAGGCAGAAGTTCAAGCCCAGCTTCAGCTCAGGCTGAATTGAAGGACAGACAACCTGGGACACATGTGCACTTATATTTGAAAAGAAAATAAAAACAATATGTCATCACTGCTTTGACCAGTGACACAAGGGGACTGAGAATACATTTCTGAACTCAGCACAGTTGTACCAGAACCTCAATGCAAAAAGCAATTTGTTTAAATTCTGCCAGGGAAAGCTCAAATGCATTCCTAAATCTGCTGAAAGCATCAGATTGCAGAATGAAGCATCACAAGGAACAGATACCTATTATCCAAGGAAGAAGCAGTGAGTAAAGTTATACTATTGTTTAATGGATTGTATATTTTCTTTCACTTAGTCTTAATTATAATCATTGACTTAACTCTGCAATGCAGCTGAACTTGGAGAAGAATGATGAAAATGTGGAACCAAGGGTCTGTGATGAGCACAGAAATTCCAGGATAATGCCAGCAGGTAGGGTGGGTGATGCTCTTCTGCATTCCAGAGGGAATGGGTTGCTACTTTGGATGCATACAAGTCAAAAAGATTGACTCTGTTTAATACTGGCAATAACAGTCATCTCCATGATCTCACTGTTTCCGGATCTGTAGTGCTCCATGACTTCCACAAAAGTCACACATTTTTTCACCTCCCAAAAGACACACATAAAAAAGAACCTCGCTGGAAAATGTTACACTTTGATCAGGAGCCAGAAAGAATAGCTTAAGAAACTATTATTCCAAATGGGATCATCAAGTGCTAGGTCATTATTTTCAGCACAACTGATGAAAAGTTAGTTCCAGGCAGGCATTTAAATGTTAGGATAGAACAATTTTCTATTTTATCACTTAGTATGGACCCATAACCGCCTAGAGCACACCAAGTCAGAGTTGTATGCTATGATATTTGTAGTCATGTGTATTTGTGTGTGTGTGTGTGTGTGTGTGATATGCATTCCTTTCTGATGCACTCAGAGACTAGCGAAGGACTGACTGCTCCTTGACTTTTCTCCACCTTATTTTTAGAGACAGGATCTCTCATTTAATCTGGACCTCACCAATTTGCCTAGGCCAGCTACTTAAAGAGTTGCAGGGATCCATTCATCTTTGTCTCCCACTTCTGGGGTTAAAAAAACATGTAACCATACCCATGCCCATCTTTTAAGGAGGTGCTAGTATCTGAATTCCAATCTCTTTGTTTCCACAAGTGTTTTATCCATTGACATATCTCTTTAATACCATTATAAATTATTGGATTCATATATATATATATATATGATCAATCTTTTGAGCATATGTATGATCCTGATTTAATTTATTATCTATAAACCAAAGCTAATAAAACTCTATTGAGTTACTTTAAATATTCAGAGAATTAATAATATTTTACATATTATAAACTCTAAATGCATATTATCTCTTTGCAATTTATGTGTATTATCAAACTAAAATTTTCCATTCTATATGTAGTGTAGAATTTCTCTATATTTTTTGAGTCTTTCTTTTTTCTCTAAACAAGATTCAGTCTACTGACTAACTTGTGTGTCAATAAATTCATAATTCAAGTTATAGAGCCCCTGACACCCCTGGAGGACTTTGTGTTCAAGGTTAATTTACAAACAGAGCTTCATTGTGGTTTTCTAGTCAACAAGGGTAAGGGCCTGGCTGCGCTATTCCTATGGCATGGTCCAAGAAAGGGATGACACCTCACATCCTCTTTTAGACAGAAACTTCCCTTTTCATTGTTTTTTACATAAATTTGATCAAGTGACATGCCTATAGGTTTTTCTTTTTTCTATTTCCTGCAGTGACTTAAAATTATTTCTATTTTTAAAAAGAGGCTCTCAATAAGAAAAAGAAAAAAAACCTAATTTTTGTTTTTATACTAAAATTTTTTGAACTCTTAGTCCATAAAACAATGAGTAGCCTCAAGGTCAAGAACGCCACAGTAATAACAACTAAACACAAACTAAAGAGAATCCCCTCAGCCCCTGTCAAGCATAGCATTACCTTAATTATTTCAGTGCACAAGACATTGAACTGTAGACAAACCAGAATGGGTTGTTTGCAAGGAACCCTTCTTAACAGCCATACTCACTCTGATACTTTTAAGCTACTTAGTGAATCAGACACTGCTTTGGAACAATCTTTGTACACTGTAAATATATATTACTCTCATTGGTTAATAAAGAGCTGTCTAGCCTGTAGCTGGGCAAGAAGATATTGGGGTGGGAGAGCCCAACTAGGAGAATCATGGGAAGAAGATAGTTGGAGTCTGAGTAGTCTCTAGCCAGATGGAAGGGAAGCAGGACCTGTAGAAAGCAAGGTAACAAGCCACGAGTGGTAGAATTTATATAAGAAATAAGGCTTAATTTAAGTTGGAAGAGTTAGTTAGTAATAAGCCTAACCTAACAGCTGAGCATTTATAATTAATATTAAGTATCTGTACAGTTATTTTGGAGCTGGTGGTTCTGACAAAAACTTCTCTTATATGACACCATGTGCTGTCATAGCAATTAATAGTTACTCAAGTGCCTCTGCAGGTATTATCTTGTTTGAACCTCATAAGTATCTATGGCATAAAATCTTATCATTTTCATCAGCTGCTCCTATTAAAAAATAATGTCATTTCACTGATGAGATTAGCCTTGAGAGAAGCAGAAGGAGAAACACTCTACAATTGCAGAACTGCTATCTCCAGAAAGGAAAAGCATTATAATTTCAGTTCTCTAAAACTAAATGTTTCATCCTAATCATTACTGATGCCAGGGGCTTGTCTTTTAATATAAACAACTCTTTCTATTTATTCAAATAATAATATATCTCTGCAGCACTGGGTGCTTCATATGTTGTATATTGTACAATAACTGTTTATTATTTCTCAAGAAAGCTAATTTTGCAAAGAATTTTGCTCGCTATTGTATAGAGATGGATGTTCTTTGGGAATAGGTTTCCGGGTGGAGATGATGAAATTTGAATATCGTTTGGCTGTTTGTGTGTAGTAAGGAGAAAGGTTCAACCTTGCTTTGTCTGTTTTTCTTTTTTACATTTGTGTTGACTCCAGTCCAAAGACTCTGCTCCATTATGTGACCTCTTGTTGAAGTGTAGAATACCAGAACTATCCCAGATATACTAAACCAGGAGTGGCTTTTATCCTCTCATTCAAATGTGGAAAGCCTTGCTTTACATGGAAGATATTCCTTGGTGATAGAGGAAGGTCATTGGTTAAAAATAAAGAAACTGCTTGGCCTTCATAGGTTAGAACATAGGTGGGTGGAGTAAACAGAACAGAATGCTGGGAGGAAGAAGAAGTGAGCTCAGATGCAGGGCAGCTCCTCTGAGAGACAGACGCCATGCTCTCCTCTCCAGAGCAGATGCGATGAAGCTCCAACCCAGGATGGACGTAGGCTAGAATCTTCCTGGTAAGCGCACCTTGGGCTGCTACACACATGAATAAAAATGGGCCAAGTAGTGTTTAAATGAATATAGTTTGTGTGTTGTTATTTTGGGGTATAAGCTAGCTAGGCAACCAGGAGCTGGGGCGGCAGGAACACAGCCTGCAGCTCCCCCCAACACCTTGGCATTTGAGTTCTATAGTTTTCCATGTCTTTGGATAAGTATGTTTCATCTCACTGTCATGGAAGATGTCTTTCTGGAGTTCTTGTCTATAATTTCTCCTCTAAAGTTGATTCCATGGTCATTTCATTGTGACTTTGGGACCTCTCCCTGCTGACTTTACTGTTGGCAAGGAAATAAATCCAAGATCATTTTCTGCTGCTTTGGATTTTTCAGCTGGAGGACCTTGGAAGGGCTGGTGCTGCTCTTTCACTATTAGAATTCTTCTTTCTTTTCTGAGCCAGAGGGTATAACCTAGGAAAATGCCAATCAGACCCTTTTCAAAATTTGCATTCTCCGTGGATATTTCTCAACTCTTGTTCCTTATTACCATCACTCATTGTCCACAAGAGGACTCTGAGGAATACCACGTAGTCACATCTTTCCTAATAGGCAATTCTCTCAGCAGATTAGCAGTGAAAGGTCTCCTGGCCGTTTGCATTTCACTTTAGTGAATTCTGCAGTCTCTTTGCTTTCCTAATGAGTTCCAGGGCCTGAGAAGTCTCACAGAAGACAAAAAAAGTGCTGTGGGCATTGCAATCCAAAGGCAGACTCTCATGGTTATTGCAACTGAAATTAATGAATATATTGTTTTCTGTATTCGTTACATGGGACCATTGCAGCAGCTTGGGAGGAGATCCTGGTAAAAGTCTCATTGTCACCTGCTTTTTTTGTAACATGGTTACAGCTGCATCTACACTGAAATGAATTGCTTATACTTTTGTATCTGTCTCCAAACTCAAATTACTCTAGATTCAGAGTTGATGAATTTATGACTGTGATGGGAGAGGAATTTCACCAAAATCTCCATGATGCTGAAAATGAATCATAGCATTTTTTGAAAGTATTCATTTGAATGCCAATTCATGTTGGATATGCAAATGCAATGTGTTTGGAGTTTAGATAAACTCCCAGAGAAACACAGAAAGACTTATCACATTTTAAGAACTACAAAACCAAAACAAAATGTATTGAACCTCATAGTTAGGTCTTTTTAATAATGTTTTAAACAATAATTTTATTTATTATTGGAAAATTTTATACAGGTATACAATGTACCTAAATAGCATCTATCCGCCTCCATTTCTGGCTCCCCTAGAAGTCCCAACCACATCTCCCCTCCATCATCATGTCTTCTTTTAAAAATCATTTTTGATTTTATTTTGTCCACTAAGTCCAATTAGTGCGCCCATATGGGAAAGAGGCGTGAGGCCACTCACTTGGCCATGAGCAACCTACCAGGGGCCATACTCTAAATTTTAGAGTCTAAAAGGAAATGACTCTCCTTCCATAGAAGCCATCAATTGCCAATAGCTTCTCAGCCAGGTACAGGGCTTGGGGAGTTCCTTCTTCATGCAGCATCTGTCCTTTTCTGAGTGTTGCTCTATGTTGAGGGAGCTGCGGGCCTCTTCCCACAGCCCGGCTCCTGCATGGTTAGCTTTATACCTGAAATAACAACACACGCATTGTATTCTTTTAAATACTGCTTGGCCCATTTCTATTCATTTGTGTAGCACCTTGAGGTGCGCTTACCAGGAAGATTCTAGCCTACGTCCATCCTGGGTCGGAGCTTCATCGTGTCTGCTCTGAAGAGGAGAGCATGGCGTCTGTTTCTCAGAGGAGCTGCCCTGCATCTGAGTTCACTTCCTCTTTCTCCCAGCATTCTATTCTGTCTACTCCACCCACCTAAGGTATGGCCTCTCAAATGGGCCAAGGCAGTTTGTTTATTGACAAATGACCTTCCTTAATCAGCTCTAGATGTTATAAGCTGCATAAACTGTCCGACACATATTTGAATTTCCTCACTTTCCCGGTACTGAATTTTTCTCACAACAGGGGCTCACTGGGGTCAATGCTCTAGTCATGTTAAATAATAGAAGGGAGAAACATGAACCAGCATATTTGAGTTCAGTGTCCTTTGAGGATGTTCAGGAAAGAACAAACCTAGTAGAATAAAAAATCTCTAAAATTTGTTTTTTCATTGGCATTGTGTGACATAGGTGGGAATTTGGTATTTAAAACATCTGATTTAATGAGAATATTATGGATCTCAGAAATAGAGAAAATCTTGCAGAAAAGCTTGGCCTAAATATAAGGTAAGATTCAAGACAATAGGTAGAAATTTGAGCATCATGGACATACACTCTTAGTAAGTCCATTAGGAGAGTGGTATCTTTGGAGAAATGGCTCAAGCTGCTACTCCTGTAAAGCAACTTGTAAGTGACAAAGAGATGACAAGATGCCCATGGTTGTGATTCAGGCAATGGAAGATGTGAATAGGAAGAACAGGATAGAGTCTTGTGACAGAAAACCTGTCCCCATCAGCAGGTGGCTTTGTAGGTTTTATGGTGGAGATTTTTGTTTGTTTTCTGAATGAGTATGCTTATTGTTTATCCCTTTGTGTTGCTTAATTTGCAGGCTCTTCTCCTCTTCATTGCTGTGGTCGGGGTGTTGAATGTGCAGTGCTCCAGTTCTTGTACCCAGTATTTATTTTATCTATGAACCGTTCATAAAAGATATCATTTAAAAGGGTTCAATATTAATTTTATTTTTACATACATGTAGCATGAAACTGATACCCCTTTGTATGGCACATAAGTAACTTTATAATTTCTTGTTTTTCTTCATATTTTTTTAATCTTGGATTTTTTTAGTCTTGATCTAAGTATATTTAGCAACACCAGTTGATTTTTGTTTTACAAATATTTCACATTTTTTTACTTCTCTGACTCTTTTATTATTTTCCCCCTTAGCATGCTCTTGTGAATCATAATGTAAGTGTCAGACATTCAGGATATCTGATGTGTGACTCCTGTGGAAGGGTCGATCAACCGCCAAAGGGGTTCTGAATCACAGTTTGAGAAGCAGTGTTTTAAAAGATTCTTGCCTTTTCATGCTAGAATGAAACCTTGTTTGTTAGGCTTATTGTTGTTTTAGTTTGAGTCCTTGTTGAGATTATTCTTGGTCCATAATGCAATTTGTTAAGTAATGTTTTAGCTTCATAAATCATCTGTTTGAATGTTAATCCACTGGGTCCACATGCATTAAAATGTCCTAATCAAGCACTGTTAACAATGTATGTATTATGTGGTCACTGGGTGAGTTAAGTCAAAGTAACTGCTTGCTACAATGACATGGTAAATGTTGTATTTGTGGGGCTGGAGAGATGACTCAGTGGTTAAGAGCATTGCCTGCTCATCCTAAGGTCCTGAGTTCAATTCCCGGCAACCACATGGTGGCTCAAAACCATCTGTAATGAGGTCTGGTGCCCTCTTCTGGCACCAGAAGAGATATACACACAGACAGAATATTGTATGCATAATAAATAATATTTTTTTTAAAAAATAGTGTATTTGTTCCTGAATCATAGTAAAATTTGATAGTCCACCTACAAGGCCAATATCTGACCATTTGGTCTGACTTTGTATATTTCTAATTCTGCTACAGCTCACTTTAACACTCAAGGGAAGAATGTCTCTTAAATACTCTGTCATCCTGGAGCAGTCTTCATTAGTGTCTCATAAATAGCTCAAGGAGGTGCACGAATCTGTACCACTTGGGTGGTTCTAATATCTCAGTAACTTGCAAACCACACCACTTAAGCTCAGCAAAACTTTTTCAATGAATGAATAAATTTTCTTCACAAAAGATTTATTTTACAGAAATATAGAAAATTTTGAAAAGTGTTCTGCAAAAAACTTAAGGCAATCATGAGAAAATAAATAATGTTCAGAACACAAATGGCACAGTCATTTTCTCATCACTTATATCATGTTTTATTACTCTTTCAGAAACATAGGATTATCACAAATATTTCAAACAGCTGCCTGGTAGGGTTTTATATAGATATTTATGACTTCTTTAAAAAAGTAATTTATTTTTTGAGATTATAATATAATTATATCATTTCCCCTTTCTCTTCCCCCACTTCAAACCATCTCACACACTCCTCCACTCTTTCTTGTTTTCAAGGTCATGACATCTTTTTTCACTAATAGGTTTTTACATCACATACGTATGCACATATATTTTCCTTAACATGCAAGCAAAACCTGTACAGTCTGTATAATGTTACACATATGTATGTTTTCGAAAATGACTATTTGGTATTGAATAACCAACTGCTATGATCTTCCCTGAGAAGACTATTTCTTCCATTTTCAGCATTGATGACTGCAATCATTTTTAGGTCACAGCTAACCACAAATAGTCTGGTTAAGTTGTCTGATACATTTGCAATTAAATCAATACTATAGGTTGTATTTTCTCCAGTGTTTTGATGTCTGATTATTTACTTTGTTGTGAAACTAAGATGACATTTCAAAATAACTCATAATTACTTTATCTCTATTCCAAAGTGTAAGCTATGTATATAGCTTATATATTATTTATAAGCTTATTTATTAAATATAATATGTAAGAGTATATCTTATATTTAAGCATATGTATGTATATATGTATGTATGTATGTAATTTCAGGAGAGTATTTTTAACTGATATTTCAATTACTTGTCTATCTCCCAGTAAGCTAAACTCTTTGTATTCCTTGTATTCCTGCTTTCAATCAACAGAAACAGAAGAAGAAACCTTGGCACTAATGACATTGTTTGGAAATTTTATGTATACATATGACTATCTCTAGAAGATATATGTACACATTTTTTCTATAATTTCAGATCAGTTAATGTCATGGAGTATGGCATGCTTTTTTGTGTTAAAGTATTTGCTGATATAATTCAGCTTTGTGTCACCTTCTGATTTTTTTTTGCACTAAAAGAAAAGTCTTGGAATTGAATGAATGATTGAATAGTTACAAGCACTCACTGCTCTTGTACAGGTCCTGTGTTTGGTTTCCAGCACCCCATGGCAGCTTACAACTATCCAGAACCCTCTTCTGGGCTCTGTGGGCACCAGGTATGCATATGGTGCATGAATATAAACACATTATACACATAAAATAGTAAAAACAACTATAGTTTGCTGTGAGATTGTATCTCCTAGTAACACTAAAAGATATACCCACAGTCCTACCAAAATTATTGTCCAAATGTGAGCTGAAGAAGGATGACACCATGATTCATGAAAAAAAGCCCATGAACCCTCAACCCTACACAAGAACTGCAGGCAACTGAGGAAAGCAGAAATGTTGGTTTTCTTCAGGACCAGCATACCAACTTGTTATACAGTGCCAAATATTTATCCCCTAAAACATGCATACAAATAACATTATATGGACCCAGCAGGTTATATTTCAGATTATATATGCATGTATAAATACATTGATGAATAGATAACAATTGATGAAAAATAGACAATGATTTTGGAAGAATACAGGGAGAGGTGTAATGGGAGAATACACAGGGAGAAAAGGGAAAGGATAAATGAGGTCATTAAATTATAACCTCAAAAATAATAAAAAGAAACATGAAAAAATAAACAGAAAGAAAAGTCTTAACTGCTTCTCCAACTTCTTCACCATCCTTCCTTCTTTCCTTTTCCCTTTTCTTGCTTCCTTCCTTCCTTCCTCCCTCCTTTCCATTGTTCCTTCTTTCTGTTATAATTGAAGGAATAAAGAGCATCCCAACCTGGTTTTGAATCATGACCCCCTTTTTTTTAGCCTAGTGTGATTACAAATGTTCTCACTGTGTCATTTCTTAATTGTTTCTTTTGGTTCCTGTCTTCCACGTTTAATAGTATAGACTCAAATTTACATTTACAGTCCTTTCATGAGATTCTTTGCATACCCATACCCAGCCATGGAAACAATTGGAATGGAAATATGCTACATTTAATCTTTAACTTTTAAATGAGTTTAGGACCTCCATACATAATGACTTTATAAATAGAAATAAAATATTAATAAAATTCTGATTTTGTATGGTTATGAAAACCCATTCTTTCTTAAATGTAGGATGTTTTAATATGGCTTTCAACCTTTAGCTTATTAGGGGACTAAATAAATAACTATATGATCCACAACCTTCTTAACTGAGTTATGCAAACTCATATATCTATAGTGTAGATTTTTTCTTTTTTTATTTTACTTTATTTTATTTATTTTTTATTAAAAAATTTCTACCTCCTCCCCACCTCCCTTTTGTCTCCCCCTCCCCACACTCCCTACCTTCCAGTCCCCTTCCCCTCCCTCTCCAGTCCAAAGAGCAATCAGGGTTCCCTACCCTGTGGGCAGTCCAAGGTCCTCCCCCCTCCATCCAGGTCTAGGAAGGTGAGCATCCAAACTGGCTAGGCTCCCACAAAGTCAGTACATGCAGTAGGAACAAAACCCAGTGCCATTGTCCTTGGCTTCTCAGCAGCCCTCATTGTCCACCATATTCAGAGAGTCCGGTTTTATCCCATGCTTTTTCAGTCTCAGTCCAGCTGGCCTTGGTGAGCTCCCAATAGATCAACCCCACCGTCTCAGTGGGTGGGTGCCCCGCTCACAGTCTTAACTTCCTTGCTCATGTTCTCTCTTGTTCTGTTCCTTCCTCATTTGGACCTTGGGAGCTCAGTCCATTGCTCCAGTGTGGGTCTCTGTCTCTATCTCCATCCATCGCCAGATGAAGGTTCTATGGTGATATGCAAGATATTCATTAGTATGGCTATAGGATCCAGCCATTTCAGGCTCTCTCTCCTCAGTTGCCCAAGGACCTAGTTAGGGACATCTCTGTACAACTGGGTACCCCTCTAGAGTCAAGGCTCTTGTCAACCTTAAAATGGCTCCCTTAATTAAGATATATACTTCCCTGCTCCCAAATCTATCCTTCCATTATCCCAACCATCCCATTCCCCCCAAGCTCTCCCCATCCTCCCCTTCTCACGTTTCTCTCCCCATCTCCCCTTTCCCCCATCCCCCCCAGTTCCCAATTTTTGCCTGGCAATCTTGTCTACTTCCAATATCCAGGAGGATAACTATATGTTTTTCTTTGGGTTCACCTTCTTAATTAGCTTCCTATATTTATGACTAAAAACCAATTATGAGTGAGTACATCTCATGTTCACCTATTTGGGTCTGGGTTACCTTCCTCAGGATAGTGTTTTCTATTTCCATCCATTTGCATGCAAAATTCAAGATTTCTTTGGTTTTTTTTATCGCTGAGTATTACTCTAATATGTATATATTCCACACTTTCTTCATCCATTCTTCCACTGAAGAGCATCTAGGTTGTTTCCAGGTTCTAGCTGTTACAAATAATGCTGCTATGAAAATAGTTGAACAAATACTTTTTTTTTTTTTTTTTGGTTTTTTGAGACAGGGTTTCTCTGTGGTTTTGGAGTCTGTCCTGTAACTTGTAGACCAGGCTGGTCTCAAACTCACAGAGATCTGCCTGACTTTGCCTCCCAAGTGCTGGGATTAAAGGCGTGTGCCACCACCGCCCAGCGAACAAATACTTTTGTAGTATGATAGGGCATCTCTTGGGTATATTACCAAGAGTGGTATTGCTGTATCCTGGGGTAGGTTGATCCCAAATTTCCTGAGAATCCGCCACACCGCTTTCCATAGTGGTTGCACAATTTGCATTCCCACCAGCAATGGATGAGTGTACCCCTAACTCCACATCCTCTCCAGCAAAGGCTATCATTGGTGTTTTTGATTTTAGCCATTCTGACAGGTGTGAGATGGTATCTCAAAGTTGTTTTGATTTGCATTTCCCTGATCGCTAAGGAGGTTGAGCATGACCTTAAGTGTCTTTTGGCCATTTGAACTTCTTCTGTTGAGAATTCTCTGTTCAGCTCAGTGCCCCATTTTTAATTGGGTTAATTAGCAGTTTTAAGTCTAGTTTCTTGAGTTCTTTATATATTTTGAAGATGAGACCTTTGTCTGTTGCGGGGTTGGTGAAGATCTTCTCCCAGTCAGTAGGTTGCCTTTTTGTCTTATTGACAGTGTCCTTTGCTTTACAGAAGCTTCTCAGTTTCAGGAGGTCCCATTTATTCAATTTTGCCCTTAATGTCTGTGCTGCTGGGGTTATATGTAGGAAGTGGTCTCCTGTGCCCATATGTTGTAGAGTACTTCCCACTTTCTCTTCTATCAGGTTCAGTGTGTTCAAACTGATATTGAGGTCTTTAATCCATTTGGACTTGAGTTTTGTGCATGGTGATAGATATGGATCTATTTTCATTCTTCTACAGGTTGACATCCACTTGTCCCAGCACAATTTGTTGAAGATGCTCTCTTTCTTCCATTGTATACTTTTAGCTCCTTTATCGAAAATCAGGTGTTCATAGGTTTGTGGGTTAAAATCCGGGTCTTCTACTCGATTCCATTGATCGACTTCTCTGTTTTTATGCCAATACCAAGCTGTTTTCAATACTGAAGCTCTGTAATAGAGTTTGAAGTCAGGGATGGTAATGCCTCCAAATGTTCCTTTATTGTATAAGATTATTTTGGCTATCCTGGGTTTTTTGTTTTTCCATATAAAGTTGATTATTGTCCTCTCAAGGTCTCTGACGAATTTTGATGGGATTTTGATGGGGATTGCATTGAATCTATAGATTGCTTTTGGGAGAATTACCATTTTTAATATGTTGATTCTCCCAATCCAATAGCAAGGGAGATCCTTCCGTTTTCTGGTATCTTCTTCAATTTCTTTCTTCAAAGACTTAAAGTTCTTGTCAAATAGATCTTTCACTTCCTTGGTCAGAGTTACCCCAAGATATTTTTTGCTATTTGTGGCTATCGTGAAAGGTGATGCTTCTATGATTTTCTATATTGGAAATATTCTTATTTCTTTGTTTTCTCTCTCAGTGTCAGAATGAGTTAGTTGTATAGAGAAACATAGAATTTATGCACTTGGGTTTAAAGCCCAAATAGTGGGGAAATGTACCTATGGAAGATTATATGAAAACAAATAGATACTGCCTATTTATTTGCTAAATTCTTCTACAAGATTTGTGTAAAACAAGTTAGAATGCAGATAGTGAGACAAATGGAAGCTACCCAGACTTCTGTATAAAATTCTTCAGAAAGATTCCTTACTAGATAAAATCTGTTTTCAGAAACCCAGGAGCCACTTGTCGACTGCTGAGATAGGCTATGTTAACATAATAAAGCTATAATAAAGTTATTTTTCACAATAGTCAAGACTTTTAATTATAATTAAAAAGACATTTTAAATATTAATGATCCTTTTGCCTTTCAAGTCATTTCATGAAATAATAAAATCCACTTTATAAAGCAGAGTGTACATTTGCCAGTGTTTTGCAGAGGAATTTTGGTAATTCATCTTCCAAGGTGGTGGGTAGGACCTGTGTTTGACCATTTATGTGTAGCTCTAGACTCTGAAATGACATAAAATTTAATCTGCATCCCAAGCTTAGCTGAAGATTATTCTTTGTATAGACTTCTTATATATAACCTATTTTGCGGGAAACTACACAGATAGAGGTCATTGAGATTTTGTTCAGTGATAGGCACTGTTATAACTAAAAGTTAAGGGTTGGCAAGAGTCTTGACTCTAGAGGGGTTTCCAGGGGTCCAGAGAGATGTCCCCAGCTAGGTCCTTGGGCAGCTGAAATGGCCCGATCCTATAGCCATACTAATGAATATCTTGCATATCACCATAGAACTTCCATCTGGTGATGGATGGAGATAGAGACAGAGACCCACATTGGAACAATGGACTGAGCTCCCAAGGTCCAAATGAGGAGAAGGAGGGAGAACATGAGCAAGGATGTCAGGACTGCGAGAGGTGCATCCACCCACTGAGACGGTGGGGATGATCTATTGGGAGCTCACCAAGGCCAGCTGGACTGGGACTGAAAAAGCATGGGATAAAACTGGACTCTCTAAACATGGCAGACAATGAGGGCTGCTGAGAAACCAAGGACAATGGCACTGGGTTTTGATCCTATTGTACGTACTGGCTTTGTGGGAGCCTAGCCAGTTTGGATGCTCACCTTCCTAGACCTGGATGGAGGGGGGAGGACCTTGGACTGCCCACAGGGTAGGGAACCCTGACTGCTCTTTGGACTGGAGAGGGAGGGGAAGGGGACTGGAAGGTAGGGAGTGCGGGGAGGGGGAGTGAAATGGGAGGCAGGGAGGAGGTGGAAATTTTTAATAAAAAATTCTAAAAAAAAAAAAAAACCAAAGAGTTTCTATACATGTGGCAGCTCATGCTGGCAAGGATGTGGGGCAAGGTAAACAGTCATTTATTGATGGTAGAATTGCAAATTTGTACAGTGACTATGGAGATCAATATGGTAGTTTCTCAGAAAATTGAGAATCCAGTTACCTACAGATCCAACTGTACCACTTTTGGGCATATACCCAAAGAATGCTCCATTCTATAACAAGGATACTTGTTCAACCATGTTCATTGTTGCTCTATTCATAATAGCCAGAAACTGAAATTAACCTAGATGTTCCTCAATATAATAATGAATTAAAAAATATCATACACTTACACAATAGAGAATTACTTAGGGGTTAAGAACTGAAGAATTTTACCAAGGAATTTCTACAACTCATAAACATCTTTGGTAATGTAGCAGTATACAAGATTAACTAAAAAAAATCGGTAGCCCTCCTTTATATAAATGAGCTGAGAAAGGAATCAGAGAAACATCACCCTTCACAATAGCCACAAATAACATAAAATGTCTATAAGTAACTCTAACCAAATAAGTGGAAGACCTTAAGACAAGAACTTTAAATCTTTGAAGAAGACACCAGAAAATGGGAAAATCTCCTATGCTTTTGGGTATGAAGAATTAACATCATAAAATTAGCAATCTTACCAAAAACAATCTGCAGATTCAATGCAATGCACATCAAAATCTCAACAAAATTCTTCACAGAACTCAGAAAAACAATACTCAACTTCCTATGGAAAAGCCAAAAACTCAGTATTCCCAAAACAACTGTAAAATGAAGAAACTTCTGGAGGCATCACAGTCCCTAACTTCAAACTCTACTACAGAGGTATAGTATTGAAAACAGTATCATATTGGCATAAAACTAGACAGGAGACCAATGGAACTAAATCAAAGAACTGGATATCAATCCACATGTGTATGAACACCTGATTTTGGACCAATAAACAAAAAATATAAACAGAGAAAGTAAACAGAGAACTCTCAACAGAGAAATCTAAAATGGCTGAAAGACACTTTAGGATATGCTCAATATCCTTGGTCATCAGAGAAATATAAATCAAAACAACTCCAAGATTCCATCTTACACATATAAAGTGGCCAGGATCAAAACCACTGATGAAAATTTATGTTGGAGAGGGTGTAGGGTAAAGGGAACACTCCTTCATTGCTGATGGGAGTGCAAACTTGTACAGCAGCCTTGGAAATCAGAATGGCGATTTCTCAGAAAAGTGACTTTTAGACATAAAGCAAAGAAAAACCAACCTACAATTCACAATCCCAGTGAACCTAGGCAACAACCCTAAGAAAGACTTACATGGATCTAATCTATATGGAAAGTAGAAAAAGACAAGATTTCCTGAGGAAATTGGGAGCATGAGGACCATGGAAGAGGGTAGAAGGGGAGAGGAGAGGAAGGAAGGGTAGTGGAAAAAAATATATAGCTCAATAAAAACAACTTTAAAAAACATGCCATCATTAAATTTGCATTTATATGGATGGAATTAGAAAAAAAATCTTGAGTGATGTAACCCAGACCAAGAAAGATAACTATCATATGTATTTTCTTATAAATGGGCATTAGCCATTACTTAAATGAAAATAAAGCTACAATCCCTAGATTCAGAGAGGTTAGGTATAGAGGAAAGGCCTAGCAACCATAATGTATATCCTTAGGAGGGAAAAAGAGAACAGATTTATGTGGACTGGTAGCAGGAGGATGAGCTAGGGGGTGAAAGGGAAGATAGGATAGAGGAGGAGAATACAGGGAGAGGCAGGTGTAATTGAGGGGTATTTTTCAATGATATGGAAACCTAGAGTAGTGGAAAATTTCTAAAATGTATGAAGGGGATCCTAATGAGGACTCCTCAAGATGGGGGATATGGAGTCTCCTCCACTGGTGCTCTTTTGTTATCAGATGAGGCTTCCAGCAGTGGGACTGGGTTGTACGTAGTCAAATGAGTTGTTTGTCAAGGGTATCTCATGGAATTTCCCAACAATCCTAGGTTGTTGCTAAGATGATGAATTTCTCTCTGCAAACTGACTGTGGGACCCTGTTTCTGAGGACAAAATCCACATAACACATTGAACAAGCTGGTGCTTATAGAACTTTCACCCCTACATATTAGAGTCTTTGGTGAGGGAAGGTACTAGGTAAGTAATCAAAAGTAAATACAAACAGCAATCAGCCATAAAATTTTTGACCTACAATCTGTCATGCCTGCAAAATGCTAGGGTAATTGTAACACAGAACTTGTAGTAGTATGCAACCAATATCTGAATTAACTTAAGGTCCACTCCACTAGAAGAAACCCATACCCAATGGTGCTTTGGTGACAACAAACCAGAGGTTAGATAGCCCAGAGACCTAGGGTAAAATTAAATACTATTGTTCTAAAAAAATAAATATAATGATGCCTAATAATTTTCTGCTTTATTCATACATCAGTGACTTATTCAGTCATCATCAGAGAAGCTTCCTCAAGCATCAGATGGAAAAGACACAGAGACCCACATTCAGAGATTGTGGAGAGAGTCTAAGCAAGATTTCTGAATCAAATCCCTTCTATCAGAGCTCAGGGAACCCAGTAAAGTAAAGGTGGAAAGAGTCTAAGAGTCAGAGGGTAGGGAGGACACCAGGAGAACAAGGCTTGCTCTCTAAATTAACTAAGCAAGGTGCACATGAACTCATTAAGACTGAAATAGCAACCACAGGGCTTACATGGGTCTGCCTCAGGTCCTCTATATAGATATGATAGCTTAGTATCTTTATGGACCTTCTCAGTGTGAGAATGGGTGGGTCTATAATTCTTACTCCTGCTCTTAGGAATCTTTCTGTTGAGCTGCTGTGTACAACTTTGATATGGTAGTTTTTGCTTTATCTAACTATATTTTATTTTGTCATGTTTTGTTGTTATCTCTTAGAAGCCTCTTTTTTAAAATGAGAGACAGAATGAGGGTGGATCTAGAGAGAAGGAGAGGCAGGGCAGAACTGGGAGGAACAGAGGTAGAGAAAACTTTAGTCAGGACATATTGTGTGAGAAAAGAATCTAGTTTCATTAAAAGGAAAATGCAATTTGTAGCTACAAATTAGTAAGCAAAATGGGAGTACATTGCTTTTCTAGGAAAATCAGAGATTTCACAGTAGTTTCTGATGATTACAAATTTCAATTTAATTTAATGTTATTTGAGTAATTTTCTAGAGAATAATATTGCATCAACTATGTTTATATAAAATAAGGAAAATAATAGTTTCATGACAGTGCTGTGCACTTCAAAGTGGTACTGGTTATAACTACCTATGACATCAGTGGAGGATGGGATCATTCACATTTCTGAAGAAAATAGAACCTAAGGAAGTATCTGTCATTCTTTCAGATTTGCAGTCTCTGCTGGCAGTGCGTGAAGGGTCTTATTCTCTTGACTTTGTTTTTTGTCATGTCTCACACCGTACCTAGTTATTAATTCTTTGTGCTCTTGGTTTCTTCTAAAGTCTTAGTAACATACAAATTAATATTTTATTATCTCACAAGTACTTGTTCTGTGATGAAATTTACAATACTCCCGTAGTTGGCTTTGTACATGCTTGGCTTTGTTGTGGTAATTGCTGCCTATGATTGATGGTGCAGTAGCTAAGGGCAAAAGGAAAGGTAAAAAAGAATATGCAATAAAATTTCTGAATCATCATACTTCATTATGCAGGTTTCATGATGGCTTCAGAATGCCCTTTGTACAATCAAGCATTGCTATGGATTAAGAGATTGTTGACCAAGTGAAACACAAGCTATCAAATGAAAAGTTGGAGTTGAATGAAGATTTACAAGGCTTACACTTTTACATATTAGATGTGAAATCGAGATATCTACAAGAAACAGTCTTGTTTATTATTATTATTTGTAATGAACAAAACACTTTAGGGGATGCTGAGAAGTTAACAAATGAGGGTGAGGCAGAGATTGTACCAAGGGGATGTTTGCTCTCTGGAAGAATATGTATACATATAAAAATGGGGTTAAAAATAAACTGAATAGAATAAAAAAATAAACTGAAGAGAATTAAATAGGTGCACAAGCAACCAGATAGACTTTATTAAGCATTTGCAAGATTCTACCCATCATGTTTCTTAATGCAGTCTTCTAGTAAAGTGAACATAATTGTCCCCAATTTGTATGTAGAAAAGGCAGACTTAGAAGTGTGTAAAGTAGCTTGCTCAAGATTTTAGAACTTGTGAGTAGCAGAGATAAGATGTGATGTCCCGGACAGGCTTGACTCCCACAATCTGTATGACGGTTTGCAGTATAGTGTGTGGAGAAAGCAGCTCATGCTTACAGTCACTGTGATGCTGGGAGGCTGGAGAACAGAAGCTGCCTATCCAGTGGATGAACTGTTAGTGATGAGATATAACTTTTCTCCCACTGAGGATGTCTGTACTCAGAAAACACAATCACGCTCACCCTTTCTCTCTCAAAAGAAACACAGATTTTCATAACAAGTTGAGGTTAGGGATCCCAAGCCTCCTGTCTCCACTGCCTATCTATTATTCCTGTCAAAGACAAAAGATCCCTGAAAACTATTACCAATATCATTTAAGTCCCTAAGGACTTATTCCTCCCAAACTTTATTATTTACTCAGCTCCTTAGGTCCTTTAATCCAAGCTTTTCCTCAAGAATACACACATCTCTCCTGTCAGCAGAAATATTTATTCCTCTTTATAAATTATTAATTTAACTTTTTGGCTCAGAATTAAGTATCTCATGAATTTTGTTATCATGAATTAGTAATAATTCGGTACATTTGTACAATGCTTTATAATGTTCTTCTACATAAATTATCTTATTTAATTTTCATAACCATCTAATGTGTTAAAGAACTTTGATATTAATACCCCAAATTTAGTGATGAGGAATTGTAGATTTAGGAAAGTTTAAGTGATTCTTTTGAGTTCTTATAGCCAAGAGTTGTTGGTCTGGACTTAGAATTTATACAGACTATCTTATCCTGTTTCCCTCCTTGAGATGCTGTTCATAGTTGAATGATTAGGGAAAAATGAGCCTATATCAGAGAAAAATTGACAATCACAGGTGGAAAGAAGATGAATGTACCAGAGCACAGCAACAAAATGAGACAGGGGCCATGATACCATCCTAACATCTTTGGTGATTTGTTATGACAAGAAACACATTAGAAGTACTCTGTGATAAAATTATAGACATGTATAGATGAGTCTAGGAGTACTTAAGGAGAGTAAAAACATGGGCTTTGAAGGGCTGTCCTAGGAATGGGAGGTGAGAAGAATTAAGTATTTATGAATGGAAAAGCTGAAGGAATAAACATGAGAGTAAGAAGGAAGAAAAGAAAAAGAGAAACATGTTTGGAAAAGAGGGGCTGCTGAATTGCAAAATATGTAAGAGGAACTAGTTAGAAGTCAGGCTGCCTAAACAGATTGATAAAGGGGATATTAGATTGGAGGTAAGAGAGCATATGGGATGGTCAATGCCTTTTAATTAGGGACTACTGGGCTGGAGAGATTGCTTGGTGGTTAAGTGCACTGACTGCTCTTCCAGAGGTCCTGAGTTCAATTCCAGCAACCACATGGTGATTTACAACCATATATAATGAGATCTGATGCCCTCCTCTGGCCTGTAGGTATACAGGCAAAGCACTCATACATAAAATATAAATAAATGCAATTTTAAGAAAAATTTCAAAAGAAAGAAATAGGGACTACTGTGCTCTGTTGTGTTCTGTGGGGATCATCATGTCCTTTCGTATGAAGCAATGGCTGATGTTGAGGAAGGAGATCCTCTCAGAGATGCATAGTGGATGGAGAAGAAATGAAGCTGATGAAGAAAGAGAAAGTAAGGACCATTTTAAGTTAAAAAGAATGTTGTGAGTTCCTGATAGAACATCCCCATTGTCTCAGTGTGTGGGTGCACCCCTCGCGGTCCTGAGTTCCTTGCTCGTGCTGTCTCCTGCACTTGATTTGGACCTTGAGATTTCAGTCCGGTGCTCCAATGTGGGTCTTTGTCTCTGTCTCCTTTCATCGCCTAAATGTTTTTCTTTGGGTTCACCTTCTTAATTAGCTTCTCTAGGATCACGCATAATAGGCTCAACATCCCCTATTCATGACTAGAAACCAAATATGAGTGAGTACATCCCATGTTCCTCTTTTTGGTTCTGGCTCACCTCACTCAGGATAGTGTTTTCTATTGGGTCTGAAAAAGCATGGGATAAAACCGGACTTGCTGAACATAATGGACAATGAGGACTACTGAGAACTCAAGAACAATGGCTTTGGGTTTTTGATCCTACTGCACGTACTGGCTTTGTGGGAGCCTAGGCAGTTTGGATGCTCACCTTACTAGACCTGGATGGAGGAGGGTGGTCCTTGGACTTCCCACAGGGCAGGGAACCCGGATTACTCTTAGGGATGATGAGGGAGGGGGACTTGATGGGGGAGGGAAATGGGAGGTGGTGGCGGGAAGAAGGCAGAAATCTTTAATAAATAAATAAATAAATTAATTAATTAATTAATTTTAAAAAAAGAATGTTGTGATACATTGACCGTCCAGATTCAGAGGATAGGCCAGGGAAGATTTGGATAGCTTCAGGGGTTCAGAGGAGACAAAACAAGCACTGAGGGTACCAGAACTAGTAAGTCCTAAGCAAAGGGACTAACTCGCAGGGAAGTTTTCTTTCATCATGTGATGCCATTTGATTTACAAGAGGACTAGCCAAAAGGAAAAGAAAAATATGGTCACATCAAAGACCTTTTGAATCAACTAAACAAGGTGCTTTTGAGGTCACAGACATTGAAACAGCAAGGACAGGACCCACACAGTTCTGCATCAGGTCCTCTGTGTATATATTCTAGCTATTAGCTTAATATTGTCATGGTACTTCTAACTTTGAGAACAAATGGGTCTCTGACTCTTTGGCCTGCTCTTGGGATTCTTTTCCTCCTGTTTGTTTGCTATGTCCAACTTCGATATGAAAGCTTTTGCTTTATTTTATTCTATTCTATTCTATTTTGTTTTATTTGGTTGTTACCTCTTAGAAGCCTGTTTTTTTCAAATGAGAGACAGAAAGGATGTGAATCTGGAAGGGATGGGAGAAGCTGGGAGGAATAAAGGGAGGGGAAACTACTTAGGATATATCGTATGAGAAAATGTATTTAAAGAATTGTGATGTGTTGACAGTCTAGATTCTGAGGATGAGGTACAGGGGAAATCTGGATACATTCAGGGGTGGTAGAGGAAACAAAATGGACATGGAGGATGCCAGCATTAATACATGTTAACAAAAGGGACTAACTTACAGGCAGTTTTCCCTATCACTCTGGGTGATGCCATTTGATCCACAAGATGGTTATCACAAGGAAAAAAATATGATCACATTGAAGGTAAGCTTGGAAGAGTTTGAATTTAGGCACTTTGTCTCCCTCAAGCACCAACTGTAGGATAACCATGGACTGGAAGTAGAGGTCTGAATGAAGGGAACATAGGAAATGTGGAATTGTTTTATGAAGGAGCTAGATGAAAAGATGCACCAGAAACAGATCTAGAAGTGGTGGTCAGAGCTACAAGAAGGAGAGAGATAAGACAGGGAATTCAGATACCATCACAAATTTGATTCAATAAATAGTTTTAAGAAAATAAAGTAGGCTCAACAGAAATGTAAAATGTTCACAGCAGTGGTACTAGATAGGATACTGTTGAGAAGAAGTTGTGGGGAAAATATTTTAAAGAAGTTGAGCATTATTAGCATAGACACTGAGATCGACAACTAGTAAATGGGACCTCCTGAAACTAAAAAATTATGTAAGGCAAAGGACACAATCAACAAGACAAAATATCAGCCTACAGGAATGGGAAAAAAAAATCTTCACCAATTCCACTTTAGACAGAGGGTTTATCTCCAAAATACACAAATAACTAAAAAAAACCTAGATATCAAAATATCAAATAATCACATTTAAAAGTGGGGTACAGATCTAAACAGAGAATTCTAAACAGATGAATCTCTAACAGCCGGAAGGCACTTAAGGAACTGCTCAACATCCTTAGCCATCAGGGAAATGCAAATCAAAAGGACTCTGAGATACCATCTTACACATGTCAGAATCACTAAGATCAAAAACACTAATGACAGTTTATGCTGGAGAAAATGTGGAGGAAGGGAAACACTCCTCCACTGCTGGTAGGAGTGCAAACTTGTACCACTTTGGAAAACAGTAAGGCAGTTTCTCAATAAACTGAGAATCAATCTACCACAAGACCCAGCAATACCACTCCTGGGCATATACCCAAAGGATGCAGACCCATACCACAAGGATATTTGCTCAACTTTGTTCATAGCAGCATTATTTGTAATAGCCAGAACCCAGAAAGAACCTAGATGTCACTCAAGCCAAGAATGGATAAAGAAAATGTGGTACATTTACACAGTGGAATACTACTCAGGGGTTAAAAACAATGACATCTTGAAATTTGAAGGCAAATGGATGGAACCAGGAAAAAAAAATCCTGAGTGAGGTAACCCAGACACAAAGACAAACATGGTATGTACTCACTCATAAGTGGATATTAAACATAAAACAAAAATAACCAGCTTACCGTCCACAACCCCAGAGAGGACAGGAAACAAGAAGATCCCTAATAGAGACATACATGGATGCATCTGGGAAGGGGAAGTAGACAAGCTCTCCTTAGCAAATTGATAGTGTGGGTGAAGAGGGAAGGGTGGTAGGGAGTAAGGATGGGAAAAGGGGAGCAGCGAAGAGAACATAAGGGATCGGGAAGAACGAGTTGAGTAAAGGACAGAGAAGTAGAATAAGGAATGGGATACCTTGAAAGATGAGCCATTGTATGGTTAGTGAGAAACCAGGCACTAGGGAAATTCCCAGGAAACCACAAAGATGACGCCAGCTAAAAATCTAAGCAATAGTGGAGAGCATACCTAAACTTCCCTTCATCTGTAATCATATTGCTGACTACCTTAATTGTCATCATAGAAACTTCATCCAGTAACTGATGGAAGCAGATGCAGAGATCCTGCTTCAGTTAAATAAAGAACTGAACTCCTGGAGTCCAGTCATAGAGAGGGAGAAGTGATATGGACAAAGGGGCCAAGACCATGATGGGGATACCCACAGAAACAAGTGACTTGAGCCAGTGGGAGCTGACTGACCCCAGGCTGACAGCTAGGGAAGCAACATAAGACTGAACTAGACCTTCTGAATGAAGCTAACAGTTGTGTGGCATGGGCAGATTGTGGGGTCACTAACAGTGGAACCAGTATTTGTCCCTAGTGCATGAGCTGGCTCTTTGGAGCCCATACCCTATCAAGGGATACCTTGCTCAGCTTAGATATAGGGTAGAGGGCATTGGACCTACCTCAAGTGATGTGACAGACTTTCCTGACTTCCCATAGGAGGCCTCACCTTCTCTGAAGAGTGGATGGGGGTGGGGCACGGAGAAGGTGGGGGGAGTGGGAGAAAGGGAGGGAGAGGGAACTGGGATTGGTATGTAAAATGGGATTGTTTTTAAAATAAAAATATAAGTTGAGTACCTCAGATATAATATAATTCCTAAATCATTAGGTGTATAGTATGTGATATTCTACAGGGGAAGCTTTTGCTAACTTTAAATATGTAATGGTAGAAAGCCAAAGATGTATTATATAACCTGTAGGATTTGTCCTCAAAGCTGCTGATATTCTTTTGAAAAAAAAATACATTTATAATGGGTTCTTAAGAGTTCCCTTGCAGAGGTTGAACTTCACTTTTGGGCTCCTTTGATTCTCTTGCTTTAACCTCCCAAATAGTTGGGACTATTGGCATGGACTACCATGACTGACAGTAAATTTACCAGTTAGAAAGAAATTGCAGTTAGGCAAAGTGACATTTAGAAATTACGGAGAATACAAACACTTCAAAATATTGAAAATATCCACAAATCATATGAGGAGAAAAAAGTTGGCATAGAAAAGACTTTTAGTAGCCCAAATAAGCCATGTGCTTTCAAACATATGATGCTTAGAAAAATTTTAGAATAGTACATTGGGTCAAATTTTTGCCAGCTTATCATCACTTTTGTGTTTTCTTATTTCTTTATTGCTAGGGATATTTGCATGAAATATAATGCTTTTTAAAATTTTATTTAGTTTTTCCTTTTTTTTTCTTTACCTGAAATCATAATCATATTTCCATAGGAATAAATTACCATTTCCCAAACAAAAGGATTAGAGCTTTGGAAAGATTAGAATCTAGAATGTAAGGCTTCACAAAGAAGGTCATGTTTGCAATATCAAAGTGTTTGTGATAAACACAATGAACAGTGATGAAAATGTCTCCTGAGTGTGACATGTTATGGAGATGATTGTAATAATCTAGAGGTCTTTCTGTTATCTAAAACTTTTGTTGTGATATAGATTTAAACGGAATAGGGTAGATTAGTTCTTTCACAGAGTTCATATGAGAGAGACTTAATTTCTTGCTAAAATTGATTGTGTATTTTTTTGTTAGTTATCATTATTGTTGTCGCAGAGGCTTCATTTGGATACCAGTGAATGCCAAATTCCAGTGAGTGACTTGTGACCAACTATGTGACACTCACCTCTGTTAAAACTCAAGCATTCCGTAAAAATTCTGAGATACAAGGCTGAGCGGGCAGTGTAATGTGTAAAAGTGCTCACCCCTTGAGTCTGATGGCCTGAGTTCAGATCGCTAGTGCCCCACAGAAAGAAGAAAGCAAGCCAGACCTAGCCGTGTACATCTTTAATTCCAGCATCCCCATGGTGAGATCACTGGTAGAAAAATACTATGGACTAGCCTGCAAGCTCACGGGCTAACTAGACTGGTACATGTCACATGGCAGCTACAAGACAAAAGGATCAACTAAGTGGAAGGTGAGAGCTGACATCTAAATGTCTTCTGACCTCCACAGGCATGCCTGTACCTACAGTCACACAACACACACACACACACACACACACACACACACACACACACACACATTTAAAACAAAGAACTTCTGAGAAAAGTATTGTACTATCTACTAGGGAATAAAGTCTCTGCCTTTTCAGGGAAAAGGTAGACCCAGACTTCTAGAGATAGATAGATAGATAGATGATAGATAGATAGATAGATAGATAGATAGATAGATAGATGATAGATAGATAGAGATAGATAGATAGATAGACAATCTTGTTTATAATCCCAAAGCCTAGCATAACTGCCTGCTACATGAAGGCCTAGTATATGTGTTTGTTGGCGGAATTACTGAAAATGATTCATCAGAGTCTAATGAGAGGAAATTAGCTATACTCAGAGTGCTATGGCTGCAGACAGAGCCTTATTCAGTCAGGTTCCGAGAGTGAGCATTTTTATGTATTTGTGTCTGAAGCAAAGCCTTTTGCTCTTCTACCTTTTCTCAGATGAGAAAGGAACCCCCAAAACTACTGCCTCCTTCACGCTAGGTCATCATAGGTGTTTTCCATTGTAACTGGATCTTCTGCACTGCCTACTCAGATTCTTGAAGGAGTGTTTCTCTGAACCCACCTTCAGGGAGCATCAGTCAACCTGGTCTAATTTCTTCTGATTTATGAAAGTGTTGGTCCCACAGTAGTCTTCCTTGTTTGTTCATTCTGGCAAGGGGTGGAAGCTACTTCTTCCACTGGTATTTCCTTGAGCCCCTTTGAGATTCTGCTGCCAACCTAGTGAGTCAGTTGGGTACAGAACCATGAAGAACCCTGCTTAGGAGACAGAACTATTTTGCTCACTTCCTTTACTGAAATTTATGTGACAAGATTCTTGTTTGTCCTGTTAATTGCATGTCCTTCATGTAGAGAGCTAACCCATTACCGTTTTTTTTTTTTTTTTTTTTTTTTTTTGTGAAAATACTATCATATATGAAAGGTCCTCAGATTCCAATGGGTCATCTGAGAAAGACTAGGGATTTTTTAAATTAATACTGCTGGGATAACAAACGCATGGGTTCCTCCTTTGAGAGCTCAGAAGGAGAAACTATTTTTAGGACATGTTTCCAGTTCCTTTCCCTTCACAGGTTGCTAATGTTGGAGTCAGCATCTGAGCCATCCCTCTTAACATCCCTCACAGGATCTGGGGGACATTAAGGATGCCAGCTTGTAACGTCAAACTTCAGTGTCTCTGTTTCTCAAAGATGGGTTTCTTCTTTATATATTTATTATGTATGTCATGAACAAATATATTTTTAGGTGTCAACATGCATGGGTAAAAAATGTATACTAGTCCAAATGATTACTGACATTGGTTACAGATAGTTCGTGGGAGACACCTTGGTGACTTAGAGGAAAACATTTCTCTCCCTCTCCGCAATATTCTTTCTGAGTGTAGGTGATGAGAAGACAGTGGGGAGAGATGAGAAGAGCTGTGCAGTACCAGATGAAGAACTGGAGAGAACAGGATTAAAAGATCATGCCAACTTAAGTAGTAAAGGAAGAGAAACACTATCGTGAACATTCCTGCCTTCACTTTCTACTAATCTATCATCTGGGGTTACAGTTTGAAAATGGTTTGTCCTTGCTAAAACTCAGAGCTTAAACCTCATTCATGGGGAGATATTACAATAGTGGATGGAATTTGACTTTGTATAACTTCAATCGGGGACTAGAATTTGACAGGACAACCCGAATATAGCCCAGGTAACTTTACAGGAAGAGACAAAAAACACATTGCACTCCTGATCTCTCCTTTTATGATAAGGTTTGCTCCCCCTGGACTCTGTCAGCCAGACAGGTGTTACCATAGTAGCTCTAGAAGGTTTTTATCTTGAGAACTATGATCAAATAAACCTTATTCTTTTAGAAGATACCCAATCTTCAGTATTGTGCCAGTAACAACATTTTGTAATGTAGCTGGCAGCTTACTGACCATTAGAAAATTATTTTTGACATTTTTATAACAATGCATGTATTTAGCACTCCTGCGTTATGCAGAATTGTTGATATACAGCTACCCAGGTGAAAGGCTAAAAGATAAACAATTGCTTTTGCTTTTGAAGTTTGTACAACTTGTGAAGAAGCATCATTGGTAGAGGACATAGGATAGGGAGAAGAGACATCCCACTCCAAGATTTAAAGGACAATGTAGTGAGTGGGACAAAGGCTCAATCAGCGCTTACGTGAAAAATCAAACATGGCAGTGTACATAAGTAATTTGTATGCTGGATGATATGTGGAGATGGGAGGCCTTCCTGCCTGGTCTAATCAATGATCAACAATTCAGGGAGAGACCATGTCTCAGAAGTAAGATGGAGACTAAGGAAGATGTGAAATCCTAACTACAAACACATACACACACACATACACACATACTTCACACAGCCATACACACAGACATACCTACATATACAACACACATATGATAGAGGAAGGTCATTGGTTAATTAATAAAGAAACTGCTTGCCCCTCATAGGTTAGAACATAGGTGGGTGGAGTAAAAAGAACAGAATGCTGGGAGGAAGAGGAAGTGAGCTCAGATGCAGGGCAGCTCCTCTCAGAGCAGACACAATGAAGCTCCAACTCAGGATGGACGTAGGCTAGAATCTTCCTGGTAAGCGCACCTTGGGGTGCTACACACATTAATAGAAATGGGCCAAGCAGTGTTTATACAAATACAGTTTGTGTGTTGTTATTTTGGGGCATAAGATAACCAGGTGGCCGGGAGCTGGGTGGCAGGAACGCAGCCCACAGTTCCCACTACAGAATGGCGCCCAGACATGGATAACTTAGTCCACAGAAAGCCTGAGAAAGCTTGGGAAAGAATAGAGTAAAGCATGTTTTCTTGGTAGCAGCAATTTCTTGGGTCTGCTCTGCTTGCTAAAGGCAAGTAAGCACTCTCATCTAAGAGAGGCTTCCTGACTCAGCTCAGCTTTAGCTGCAAACCTTGCTGCTCTTTTAAGAGGTCCTGCCATGAAACATTTAAATGGTGTTGATAAAAACTGACTGCATGCTTGTTTGTTTTCAGCCGTAGCAGGAAAAAAGTTGTGTTGTTTTAAAATGCGGGCTTTCTGGGCCATCCTGCCAGGGCAAACTCTGACTGTTTGAGGCAGGAGGGCCGACTACAGAGAAAGGACTTGACTGTTGTCTGTGGATATAGTGTTGCAGCTTGCTTGCTGGCAGGGACCTTGAAATGCCACAGAGTTGTGGCAATAAAAATGGCTATAGCCAATACCTCTGCCATGAGGCTGGAAAGCTAAGGAATGGGCTGGTTCTAGCCAGTAACCACAGCTTTAATCCTACCCATATTGCTCAGTAATTTAAAGGCTCATGTGGTCAGAAAAAGAAAGATATACAGTAAAGAGAGATTCAAAGACAAAGAAAACCTTTAAATGATTTATAGTGTGTCTAAAAATATATGCAGGCTAAAAGTTAAAGTTCTTAAAAGTGAAAAAAAGGAAGAAAGAAAGTAGTTGGGTGTAGTAGTACACACCTTTAATCCCAACACTTGGGAGGCAGAGGGAGATTGACCTCTGTGACTTCAAGGTGTCCACATGCCTTTAATCCCAATGCCTGGAAGGCAGAGACAGAAGGATCTCTGAGAGTTCAAGGAGAGTCTGGTCTACAGAGTTATTCCAGGACAAATATATACAGAGAATATAAAATAAAAGTAAAAATAAATGAAATAGAGGTTAAAATAAAGCCGCACAAAGATGTAAAATACACAGAGAATTTTGATATTGTGTGCTATTATACTCTCTTTGAATTGTTTGAATGCTGAGAAAAGAGCAACAGCTGCTAAAAGATATTTGTTTATAAATGCTGCTGAACTAATCCAAGACAGATATTTTGAAAATACCTATACTTTAAAATTTGGAACTAAGGACATGATGCTTTGGAAAGGAGTTTCTTCTTTTGTTTTCACAGAGGATGAGACTCTTTGGATTGTTTCTATCCCAATATGGTATCATGGACCACGCCTTCCTGAAGGGTTGCTGTGAACACCTTCAAAAAATCACTTCACTCAACTGCTGACTGAGATGAATCTAGCACACAGGTTATACCATGAAAGATCTAAATAACGACGCCCCCATTCAGCAGGAAACAGTTTGGAGAGAAAAAACTGCGTCCATGTTCCCAAAATTGTTTATAAATGTTCTTTTATATTTAAAGGGGGATATGATATAGATATGAATAATTTGCATTGATATGGATTTTGCTTTAGTGATTTAAATTTAAAGTCAATTTTGTTATAGGCATATTTATTTCTGACCTTGATTAAGGTATTGTGATTGTGTAGTTTATTTAAAAATGTAATGTATATAGGTTGTTAATAGATAATCATTAATAATAGTCAAGTTTGTAGTCCATGTTAGATTTTCTAGATGTACATAGATATATTTTAGATAGGCATTCTTCATATCTTTCAAAGATTATAGAATATGGCATTTTAAATGTTTTAATAACTTAGGACTTTTCATGACAATGAGACGCTCTGCTCCTGGCAGCACCAATCTACTTCAAGAGGAAGATGGGCATCGAAGAGGCTCCCTGGGGAGTTTGATAACCATTTGGGCAAGAAACTGCTCTTGCCTGGACTATTGTATAAACTGGACACAGAGAACCCGCAGAGAGAGAGGACTACTGAACTTGCCTAAAGGTGAGGTGATCTTTCGGGGTTCCTGATTCATGAAGGAGTCTGCGAGACATTCTGCAGGACACAGCAGATAGTGACTGAAGTTCCTTTGAAATTTCTTGCTTCATGGAAATGTCACTCGATACTATGTACCTGTAGGCCGAAGATGGATACCCCAATGGTACAGAGGAACTTTGGGTGACTGTCCAGACAGCGAGATGTCTCTGTGATTTCTAGAGTTTTGTAAGTTGCTTACTTCTCATTTACTTAGGTAATATTATATCCTTCTGGAGTCTTTGATGGAGTTGAAGAATAGATAGATAGTTATAGCTGTTTTCCTTTGTTATGATAAAAGATAAAATAGATGTAAATATTGTAACTGTAATTCTTGCTTGATAACTGTTTTGTTATATGTAATTTTGCTGTGTTAAAGTGAATGCCTTTCTTTTTTGTTTAAACAGAAAAAGGGGAAAAGATGGAGGAAGGTCATTGGTTAATTAATAAAGAAACTGCTTGCCCTCATAGGTTAGAACATAGGTGGGTGGAGTAAACAGAACAAAATGCTGGTAGGAAGAGGAAGTGAGCTCAGATGCAGGGCAGCTCCTCTCAGAGCAGATGCAATGAAGCAAGCCGCCAGGTCAGACATGCTGAATCTTTCCCGGTAAGACTGATGCTACACAGATTATTAGAGATGGGTTGATCAGGATATGAGAATTAGCCAGTAAGGGCTAGAGCTAATGGGCCAAGCAGTGTTTCAAAGAATACAGTTTGTGTGTTGTTATTTCAGGTAAAGCTAGCTGTGTGGCAGCTAGGGTGGCAGGGAAGCAGCCAACAGCTCTCACTACACATATATACACACCACACACACACACATACACACACACACACACACCCATATACCACAGGAGGTATTCACGCAGACATGCATAGATCTAATCTACATGGGTAGTAGAAAAACAAGATCTGCTGAGTAAATTGGGAGAATGGGGACCTTGGGAGAGGGTTGGGGGGGGCAAGGAAGAAAGCAGAGAAAAAATCTAGAGCTTAATAAAAATCATTAAAAAAGAAAAAACATGTATATTTGCTCTGAATTCTTAACTGACAAAATAATAGCACTATTTAAGTAGATTTAAAGTAAACTTATATTATATAAATTTTATTAAGTATTATAATGCTGTTGAAGGCTGCTCATTTGTTCCTGGCTACCCAGACTCAAAGTAACCATATAGAAACTATATTAATTGCAATACTGTTTGGCTAATAGCTTAAGTGTATTTCTAGCTAACTCTTATATCTTAACCCATTTCCATTATTTTATATTTTACATGAGGCTCATGGTTTACTGGCAAGGTTCTGGCATATCTGTCTCCTGTGGCGGCTACATAGCATCTCACTGACTCCACCTTTTTTCTCCCAGTGTTCAATTTAGTTTTCTCCACCTATCTCTTTTCTGCCATGTTGCAGGCCAAAGTAGCTTCTTTAATTATTAACCAATAAAAGCAATACATATACAGGACTTCCCACACCATTTTAAAGTCTAAATGGTGAAAGAAACTGATGAATTTTGCCACATATAAAATTATACCTCATTAAATAATGACAGTACTGATTAAAAACTCCTAATACAAAGAGAGTTAAATAAATCAACTATGAGACTAAGAAATAGAGATATTAGCAAAGGCAAAATTTGCTAATTGATAATTCCAAGGGTAACTAGCTTTTCAAATGCACACATACATTGATGCAACAAGAATAAACAGTGAGCATCCCTTTTATCTGAAGTGTGCCTTTTCCTCTTATGCATGTCCTAAGGACAATCTGTCAGCTACCAGTATCACCTAAGAGGATCATCTGATGCATTTTATCAATCTTTTATAATATGTACTCTTGCTGCTTTTACAATTGTGACTTTACAAAGAACTGTGGGAAGGTGTCATTGAAGATATTTTACCTCCCTTCATATTCCCAGACAGAATCATCAGAGAGCATTCTGGACTGGAATGCTCCACAATTCAGTGGTGACAAGCTTCCTTCCAAATAGATATCATCTAACCATGGCCTACAATCAGATGCCCGCACTGGGAAGAACAAATCAGAGAGTCGCTGCTCTGTAATCACAGATAGAAAGAAATGCATAAGTGAAATGACAGGCTATTAATTCTGTTTTGGAAAACATGAATAGAACTTTTGATGAAACTTAATTCTCTTTTTGGCTCTTCAGATATGGGTAAATCGTTTAAAATAAAAATAGATGAGTTATAGAACATTTGTTTCTCTCAGTATTTATTATCTGAGAGGAAGTTGATTATAGTGAGGAGAGAGAATGCTGGAATGCTCACATGAATGCTTCCAAACAGCACAAGATTCATTCTCTGATGCTTGACTGAGCTCTAGATGTGAAAACTATTTGTTGTAATTTAAGCGAACTTCCAGTATATGAAATTTTAATTGAAAAGTTGTGATATTTCATTACCTGCTGTCACACATCACTATCACTGCCAAATGAGGCTTAGTGAACACTCTGAGACACTTCCATACTTTCTACACTTTGTCTCCCACCTGAGTCAAATATAGCATTTAAGATAAACATCAGCTACCATAAGATATTAAATATAAACTGAAATAGTATCCAATTCATTGCTTCAATACCACTTACATAATTTAATAATTGTACCAGAGGTTTTATTATGAAGTTCCGGTGCAGGAGGTATTTCTGTTTATGTGTTGCTTTCATTGGATAATGAATAAAGAAACTGCCTTGGCCTTTGGATAGGGCAGAACTTAGTTAGATGGGAAAAACAGAACTGAATGCTGGGAGGAAGAAGGGCAGAGAGAGAGAGAAACCATGGATCTTCTGCCTGGGATGCCGGTTATAATCTCTGGTAAGCCACTGCCATGTGGCGATACACAGAATAATGGAGATGGGTTAAACTAATATGTAAGAGTTAGCCAATAAGAAGTTAGAGCTAATGGCCAAGCAGTGTTTTAATTAATATAGTTTCTGTGTGGTTATTTCGGATGTAAGCTAGCCTGGCGGCCAGGACAAACAAGCAGCCCTCCTCCCTACAACAAAGTTCACTGTCAGTTTTTAAAAAGCCTTGTACCTGGTAAACTATGTATATTTCTGTGAATTAAAGGATGTGGCTGTAGTAAGACATGAAAAAGAAAAGAAAAAATAAAAGTATTTAAAAAATTGCCCTTTCCATCTACAAAGGAAACCCCCTTTATTTGCAAATTCCTTCTCCCATTTGTTAGATAATAGCTTGACTTTTTACATATTCATGTTGCAAATTCAGTTTGGAAAAGAAAAACTAAAAAAAGGAAATGACTCAGAGGAAGAAATGTATAAGTTACAATTTAATTAAGACTCATGCTTGCTATGGTTAAGTATGCTAGGACAGGGAAGTCATCAGGACAAGACTCCCTTCTTAATTACAGAGGATCTTCCTAAAGTGGCTAGTGAGAGTACAGGCTTCCTATGAGGAATCAACTAAGCCTGGTACATTCAGTTAAGCCAAGATCAAGTCCCTCACCCTTGTATTAAGGCTGAACAAGGCATCCTACCTTACAGAATGGGCTTCTAAAAACCATCTCATGCACTACAGATAGATCCTGGTCCCAGTGCCATGGGTCCTGCAGACCAGGCTACAAAACTGTTGCCCACATGCAGAGGGTCTGGTTCAGTACCATGCAGGTACCCCAGCTGTTGGTCTAGATAATTCTGTATAGAAGCATCACAGACAAAGTGTCCAGAACTTAAAGTGATAGATTTCATAGTTGATGAGAAAGACTGTATAATAGGAATGTAGCATAGAAACCATCACCGAACCAGAAAATATCACCCTCAGGTAGTATGACAAGAATAACTCAGAAAGGCAAACATTACAGGCACATCTCTGAACTCCTCCCAAGACACAGTCACTCTAATTAGATACTTGAATGGAGAAGTCATCATGACAATGATTAAGATGAAAAGTTCCTTCCATCCTAGGAGAGAGCAAGTCTTAATTTAGACTTCCATTGATATCATCAAAATTTTCATAAACATATTTTTGGGCACTCTCATTTACATTTTGGTAAAATCATTTATTTTAGTGCACTTATGCTCATGCTTTCAATTTTGTTTTTTGAGATAGGCAGATCATGCCACAAAGAAGACCTTAGAGAGAGGAATGTCGCTTAGAGTATCTCTAATACACTCCAGTTCCCAAGATAAATGCTCTTATGCCAGTCAAATAGATCAGCCATTGTTTTTCTCTCACATGTTCTCCATCAGGCTTCTTTCAAAGCCTACAGATGGTTATATCATACAGGTATGTCTATCTAATGAGTCTGATAATAATTTTTAATTAGTACAACATCAAGTTTACATATCTCAAAGGAACACTATGAGTATTTGGCAGATAATGCTTATAAATCATTTGAAGGACCCTTAGATAGAAAGATGTTAAATAAATAATAATGCGGGAGTGAAAATAATATTACACTCCTTTGTGTGTTGCCTGAATTGCAACTTTGAGTTGGAGGAATCATACAAGATGTGGATGTATCAAGAAGAAATATTGCCACATCCCCCTTTATGTCAAAATAGAAATGAATGATCTGTGAAATAAAGAACACAGACATGACCCAAAGCTGTGACTTTGAATACATTTATAATAGAGTACAGTTTCTATTCTTTAGATTAAGTCAGATAATTTTTTTTTTATTCTTCTTGGATAAAGAACTAAAGAATATCATCCTTTCTCTGGGTTAATATGTGGAAGCTAATTGGCAGATTTTTTTTCAACACAAATATTCAGTGTTGTTTAAGGATAAATGATAATTTTATAACTTATTTGAATCCTGTCAGTAGCACAATGAATGTATCTGAAATACTGGTAGAAACAGTTCTTTAAAAAGCAAATAAACAAAAAGCTCCAAGGAATCTTCAAGCCCTAAAAGTCATAACTCCTCCCTTCACTGATGGTTTTTCATTTTCTTGCAGTATTAAAGGAAAGACAACACATGTCTCTGATTCTACCCTTCCCCTTTGACTCTGCAGCAGAAGACAGAAGAACGGGATGAAAACTTGTTTTGTGAGTGGCCTTAAATCTCACTAATTTCTTTTTTGATCATTTGAATCCTACAATTTTGAAGATGCTTCCAACTTCAAAGAACAAAGAAAAATGAGTTTATTTCATATTTATGAAAAGTAAGCCAGGGCCTAGGGCTTTTATTATATTGAATACGATTTTCAGCACTGAGAATATATATAAAAATTACATTAGCTATCTACTTTTTGCTCACATTTTTCAAGTTATTTTCTGTATTACCAAACTCATTCTGAGAAACTCTTTGATTTTTGTTGTTTATTTGATGTGTATGTTTCTGCAAGAATACAAACCTCAGAGAAAGATTTATGTTACTTTTAGTTTTATGTATGTCTGTGTATCCATGTGAATATATATGCATATGAATGCAGATGTCCTTAAAGGATAGGAGAGGACATTTTATCTCTGGAGATGGAGTTACAGGTGGTTGTGAGCTACCTCACTTCTGTGCTCATAACTGAGACTCAATTTCCTATGCTAGGACAGACAGTACATGTTTCTTAACTGCTCAGTCATTTGGTCAGTTCCAGTAATATATGCCCTTAAGAGCATTATCTAGCTTTCTTTCTTTTATATATTCTTAGTACATGGCATTTACTTCCCATATAATAAAAAAATTATTTTTGAAGCAAATTGATTAAATAATCGAAACTCTATCAGCCCCTTCCTACAAAGGAGATTATTGTAGGGAGAATATTATTTATCTTTTTGTTATTATTTCTTCTTTTCTCCAATATAATAACCAAACCACAATTTCTCCTTCCCTCTTTCTTTCCAGACTCTCTCCTACCTCCCCTCTCTGTCAGATCCATTCCTCATCCTTTTCCCTTCTGAAAAGGGCAGACATACAAGCAGCATCAATCAAATTGGATATCAAATTGCAGTAAGACTAGGTACATCCCCTCATATCAAGATCCTACTAGGCAACTTAGTAGGAGGAAAAGGGTTCCAGTAGCAGGCAACAGAGTCAGAGACTGCCACTGCTCTCACATTAAGGAGTCCCATAAGAACGACAAACTACAGAATCATAACATATATGCAGAGAACCTTAGATCAGAGCCCTAGAGGCTCACTGATTTGTCACTTCAGTCTCCATGAGCTTCTGTGAGCTCAGGTTAGTTGATTCTGTGAGTTTTCTTGTGGTGTCCTTGACAGCTTGGACTCCTACAATCCTCCCTCATCCTCTTCAGGAGGTTCGTGGAGCTCCACCTAATGTTTGGCTTGTGGGTCTCTGCATCTGCTCCCATCAGTTGCTGGATAAAACCTCTCTGATGATGATTATGCTAGGCTCCCATCTACAAGTATAGCAGAGAATCATTTGATTGACTTATCAATTATTATTAATTATTATTATTACTATTTATTGATTGCTGGTTGTGTTTGGTTCTATGTGAGGTCTCTAGGCTATTCAGCCTCTGGTTCATGGCTCTCCAGGCAGTGTTAGGCCTGTGTTCACTCTTGTGACATGGGTCTCAAGTTGGACATATCATTGACCATGATCAAGTAGTTTCTATCCTAGAGATGCAGGATGGTGAACAAATGAATATCTTTCAATGTAAAGCAGCATTTAAACAAACTGAAAGAAAAAATATGGTCATCTCATTAGATGCTGAAAAAAAACCTTTGACAAAATCCGACACCGCTTCCTGACAAAAGTCTTGTGGAGATCAGGGATGCAAGAGACATAGCTAAACATAATAAAGGCAATTTACAGCAAGCCTACAATTAATATCGAATTAAATGGACAGATACTCAAAGCAAGTCCTCTAAATCCAGGAACAGGACAAGACTGTCCTCTTTCTCCATGTATATTTAATATAGTACTTGAAGTTCTTGCTAAAGTAATAAGACAGAGGAGATTAAGAGGATACAAATTGGAAAGGAAGAATTCAAAGTATGGCTAATTGTAGATGGTATAATTGTATGCCGTATGCATAAGGTGTTGAAAGGAGCTGCGGGCTGCATTCCTGCCACCTGGCTCCTGGCCGTCTGGCTAGCTTATACCCCGAAATAACAACACACAAACTGTATTCTTTTAAACACTGCTTGGCCCATTAGTTCTAGCCTCTTAATGGCTAATTCTCACATCTTGCCTAGCCCATCTTTAGTAATCTGTGTAGCACCAGTCTTACCAGGAAAGATTCAGCATGTCTGACCTGGCAGCTTGTTTCATTGCATCTGCCCTGGAGATGAGTGGCAAGACATCTGAGCTCACTTCCTCTCCCCCCCAGCATTCTGTTCTGTTTACTCCACCCACCTATGTTCTAACCTATCAGGGCCAAGCAGTTTCTTTATTAATTAATCAACGACCTTCCTCCATCATAAGGTACCCAAACATTTCTACCAGGGAACTCCTACAGTTGATAATCATCTTTAGTGAAGTTGCTGGATATATGAGTAATAAAAAAAAAATCAGCAACTTTACTATATACAAAGGTTGAACCGACCTAGGAATAAATGAAGGAAACGCACTCTTCACAAAAGCCACAAATAACATAGAATGTCTTGGGGTAACACTAACTACCCCAAGTTGAAGTCCCTGGTAGAAAGAAATTGATGCATGTATAGGTTTAGGTTTTGCTTGAAGTCAGTGATACCTCATAGCACCTAAGAAATGCCAACTCTGCTCAGGATGTCGTGCTAGCAAGTTTAAGTGGTCTGATGGAAGAAATATGTTACATGTCAGATATTTCTCTTAGGATGTCCTTTGCCACTCTTTAAATGCATACCAATATACCAGGTATTGGTGTGAGAAAGGTTTATCAATTGACATTGTAATACATGAGTACACGAACTGTTTATAGAACTAAAATCAGGTTTTCTCTATATGATATCAGAGTAGAAGAAGAAAGCATGTTGTCAAAATTGGCAACATTAAAAAGTCATGAACATACTTATGATCATTAATGCATTATAAAATATACCATATACCTTTCCTCAGGTCTTCCTCAGATCTTAAAAATATTCAAGGGTAACAGTGAAAAAAAATTTCAACAAGTGGAAATGAACACATTGGAAAACAACAACCTAAAGTCTGTATTCATTTCTTCAGTGTATATCAATTAAAATGATTAATGTTGAGTTCTAGAATTTAAGATAGATGTAATTAGAAAAGTCATTCATTAATTCAAGCAACAAGAACAACACCCACCCCCATCCCCAAGTGCTAATGACGTCAAGCCTCTGAATCCAGGACCTCCAGACACACTGGCAATTCTAGAATGAAGTCATTACAAGTGAATGGTGAACTCTTTCCAGCTAGACCAGTGGTTCTTAACCTTCCTACTGTTGCAATCCTTTAACACAGTTCTAAATGTTGAAGTGACCTGCAACCAAAAATTTATTTTTGCTGCTACTTAATAATTGTAATTTGTTACTATATTATTTGTAATCTAAATATTTGTGTTTTCCCATGATTTTAGATGATACCTCTAAAAGGAATGTTCCACTCCCAAGGGGGTTGCAACCCACTGAATGAGAACACTTGAACTAGGAAGTTATTTTAATCAGAAATTTTCATAGAGCTTCTGTCATCTGAGTAATCCAATTACTTCATGTCTGTTTTCATGGAAGTTCTTCTTTCTCAACTGTCTCTATGGGTGCCGGTCTTCAGTGGCATTGCAGTTAGAATAAGCATTTATGATACCAGCTTTGCAAACATCCTGGCAGGAGCATTCCGATCTGGGCTGTAATTAAATTTCAGTGAATTGCTCTAGTGAGAGCCTGTTTAGGCAAACATGGAAATAGCATTTAAGTCATTGCCTTCAAATGATGAAATTACATGCAAAACCATTAAGGTACATAATCCTGGATTAACCTCTGACTTTAAGATTAGCTTGCTCTTTGTATCTCAAATCAGTGTCTTATTTTATTTTTAAGTCCAAATGAATTAAAAATGATTTTGAATGGCATCCCCTGAGTTCATTGTAAAATTGTATTCTAATCCTATAATAGTATTAATTAAACCATGGGGAATTCAGTTCTTAGGACCAAAAACTATTGCGTGTTTTTTTAATCAACAAAAAGATTAATGGGTAAAGAACTGTGTGAAACACTGGTATATATAATATATAATAAATATAAATATATTTATGTACAAGGGTTGACTCTAAAGAAAATCAGATAAAGAGATTATAACTTAATTACAATATTTCTCTTTTCCCTTTCTTTCTTTCAAATTCTTCCATATGTTCCTTCCCATTCTCCATCAAATTCTTGGCATATTTTTTCAGTGATTGTTGTTGTATGAGTTTATTTATGGGTCCTGTATTATATCCAACAGTCTGTTTATTCAGTTTTAAGCCATTGTATTGGGAATATGTTAGTTTAAGAATTGGGACTGTAACTTAAACTCTGGGATTGAAATGCCTAGTGTTTTCTGTTTGCTATGGATTCCTTCAGTTTTTCTGAATCTTTGATGTTTCCATATGGGTTTAAGGCTTGCAAAAAAAAATCTGTGGTGAGCTTTGTAGTGAATCACTCATTTGATTATATAACCATTTTAACAACACTAATTTGTTGATCCTTATGTATGGGAACTCTTTCCATCTTCTGATGACTAGTATCTTCAATTTTGTTCTTTAGTGTGTTTCAAATTTTATTGTGTAGATTTTTATTTCTTTGGATAGGTTTGTCTTTGGTAATTTTATTTTTTTTAAATGTGAATGTTATTTTGTTACTGATGTATTTGTTAATATATTCATTATTGGTATCTGGGAGAGATAGCTAGGTTTTGTATGTTGCTACTTTGCTATAGTATTTGTTAGATTGAATTTCTTCTTGCTGGGATTTTTAGAGGTCTTCCTGTGTGGGATCCTGGCTTTCATCCCTTTCTTTTCCCATATGTGATATGGAAAGTCCTTATCTATATATGTTGCTTTTATTGGTTAGTGAATAAAGAAGCTTCTTGGTCCTATGACAGAGCAGAGAAGACCTATGTGGGAAACTAAACTGAATGCTGGGAGAGAGTAGGCAGAGTCAGGGAGATACCATGTAGCCCTCAGAGAAGAAAGACGAGAGTCATCAGCTGGAACTTTGCTGGTAGGCCACAAGCCTTGCAATAAAATATGAAATAGTAGAAATGGGTTATTTTAGGATGTGAGAGTTATCTAGAAATACGCTCAAGCTATTGGCTAAATAGTATTGCAAATAATATAGATTCTGAGTGATTATTTTGGGTTTGGGTAGCTGGGAATGAATGAGCAGCCTCAGCCAACAGATTGGTGTGCCAACATGTGCCAGCAAAAGCCACATAAAGCCTAAGAGAGCTTGGGAAGGAATTCTAGACACAAATAAAACCAAAGTTTAGCCACATTTTCTTCTGGATGGGCTGTTTGCTAGCGATGAGCAGAAGTGCTATGGCTCCTTTAAGAGAGTCCTTTCAGTATATGCAAGTAGAGATACATCCCAGTGTTACTATCAGTGGCCCCTCAGTCTTCCCCAGCTGTCAACCCCCATCAGAGGGGCTTGGTTGTTCCCATGCTCATTCACTCCCAGTCCAGTTGGAGTTGGTGAGCTCCCATTAGCTCAAGCTGTCTCAGTGGATGATCCCCTCATGGTCTTGAATTCCTTGCTCATACTCTCACTCCTTCCATTCTTCAACTGGAGCTTGGGAGCTCAGTCCAGTGCTCCAATGTGGGTCATTGCCTCTGTTCCCATCTGTTGTTGGACAAAAGTTCTGTGATGATATTTAAGTAAGGTCAGTTCAGACACTCTTTCCTCTATTGCCTAGAGTCTTAGCTGGGGTCATCCCTGTGGGTTCTTGGGCATTTCTCTAGAGCCAGGTTTCTTACTAACTCCATAATGGATCCCTCAATCAAGAAATCTCTTTCCTTGCACTCATATTTGTCCTTCCTCCATCTCAACTATCCCATTCCCTCAAGTTATCCTCAATCCCCCTTCTCCCCTTCCTTCTACCTCCAACCCCTTCTCCCAAATTTTTGTCTGGTTCCAATTTCCAGGTGGGTCTACATATGTTTTTCTTTGAGTTCACCTTATTACTTAGGCTCATTGCCCTTTGTTTATGACTAGTATCCACTTATGAGTGAGTTCATACTATGTTTTTTTGGGGAGGTCTGGGTTACCTCACTTAGGATATGTTTTCTAATTCCATCCATTTGCATGCAAAATTCAAACTGTCATTATTTTTTACTGCTGAGTAGTACTCTAATGTGTAGATGTGCCACACTTTCTTTATCCATTCTTCAACTGAGGGGCATCTAAGTTGTTCCCAGGTTCTGGCTATTACAAATAATGCTGCTACATACTGGCTTCATGGGATCCTATACTCTTTGGATGTAAACCTTGCTCAACCTAGATGTAGTAGGGCGGGCCTTGGACTTTCCACAGGGCAGGGTGCATGGAACTCCCTTAGGGTTGGAGGGGTAGGGGGTAGGGTCTGTGGAGGGAGAGGGAGGGGACTAGGAGGAAGAAAAGGGGTGGGAATTTGAATTGGTATTTTTTTAAGTAATAAAAAAAGAAAAAAATAGTTGAAGAAAAAAGAGAGTTCTTCCTGATTCAGGATTAGCAGCAAAAACAATGCAACATCAGCTTCCTGGACCATGCTGCCAACACAAACTCTGGTTCTTTCAGGTGGCTGAGCACTTGAATGGGGTTTGAGGCAGCATGTTTAAATTTAATTGGTGGCAGCATGGGCCAACTGGTTACCAGAGTTGTGGTAATGAGGATGGCTCTAAACTGACAGTCTCAGAGGCAGTGAATAGACCTCTGTCTTGTTGGATTTGGTGGAGCAAGAGGCAGGACCACAGAGTTCTTCCTATTTAGATAGAAAAGTGGAGATGATGTGGGAAGTCCTTCTGTATATGTGCTGCTTTTATTAATTAATGAATAAAGAAGCTGCTTGGGCCTATGACAGGACAGTGTAGAACTAGGTGTGAAAACTGAACTGAATGTTGGGAGAGAGTAGGCAGAGTTATGGAGATGCCATATAGCTGCCAGGGGGGAAAGACATGAGCTGTCAGCTGGAACCTTATCATTAGGCTATCCTCATGGTTATATATATATATGTATATGTATGTATATATATATATATATATATATAATAGAAATGGGTTAATTTAAGATTTAGGAGCTAGCTAGAAACACCCTTAAGATATTGGCCAAACAGTATTGCAAATAATACAGTTTCTGAGTGATTATTTTGGGTCTGGGGAGCCGGGAATAAATGAGCAGCCTCTACCAACAGACACATGTGCCACTGTATTTCTTTATCTTGCCTTATTGCTTTAACTGTGAATTCAAAACAGAAAGTGTTGTGTAAAATAAGGATATCAACAGATACTGAATGTATTTTAGTGTGTGTGTGTGTGTATGTATGTGTGTTGTGCACGCACATGTCATAGAACATGAGTAAAGTTCAGAGTACATCTTTTGGGAGGGGGTTCTCAGATTCCCCAAGGGACCTGGGATAGCACAATCTATCCTCAAAACTTATCCCTAGTGGCTTATGTCTTCTGGCATATCTCTCCCTCTTAAAGGTCCCATGACTTTTCTAAATAGGGCTGCCAGTTTTGGACAAATGTTCAGGATAAATAATGAACTTGTGGGAATGCTTCTCATCTGAAGCTCAGGACTATGAGTTAGTGTAATAAAGTAGGTTGCAATATGATAACCTAAATTTCTTCATATATGAGATTTAAATTGCCAAGGCTGAATGTGGGAGACAGGGGCATTATAGGAAGACTTCATGTTAATAAATTTCCATTGAACCATCATTTTGAATAGTTGTAGTGAATTTGAGAACAAATATCAGAGATAATTATGGTATTAAACTTTACTGTGCTTGTTTATTTTCTTTCTTTTTCTTTTTTATTTAAGAACATTTTAGTACAATCTTTTCTCATTTTACAGCTATCCCCATTCTCCTTCCCTCCATTCCTCCCACTTCCCCCACCTTCCCTCCACCTTCCCTCCACCTTACCCCCTATCCACTCCTCAGAAAGAGTAGGGTTTCTCATGGGGAGTCAACCTATGTTTGCTTTATATGGAACTGTTTACTTCTCCCTTTCTGCTCAGAAGTTATTTTTCTTATCAATTTTGTTAAGGAATGAATTTATATAATAAATATATTCATTCGACCTGCACACTCTGGGAAGTCCATTCAGTTGTGCATGCACACCAACAAAAATCCCCACTGCAATCAAGAAGAGAACATTTACATTGCCCTCCAAAGTCCCCATATTCCTTAACAATTTAACTTTCTCTCTGAATATCTTGCCCTAGGCAACCACTAATTTGTTCTGTGCCACTGGAGAACAATTTTGCATTTTAGATTGTATCGGTACGTGCTCTGTTTTCCTCTTGCTACTTTTACTTAATGTAATGTTTGTTGGAATTTCTCCATAGTGTTGTGGATGACAATAATTCATTTTTTGGTTAATATAAATATATCACTGTCAGGACACACTACTGCACACATATACATATACCCACAGAGGTGGACACACACACAGTCACACACATACATACACACACACACACACACATACACACGGTTTTGTATATCTCCTCACCTGTTGATTGGCAATCATGCTTTCAGTTTGGGTAGATTTTAAAATGCTTTTATTAGCATTCGTGAAACATTTTGGGCAAGAACACATCAATTTCATTTAGTTAGAGGACTAAACTCAAAATTAAGCAACCTGCTTAACATTGCTGAGTTATATTTCCCCTATTAACACTGTAAGTTCTGGAAACTTTTGCCTCCTATGTAGCAGGACAAATCGTTTATGAAGAGTTCATGATAAATTTTTGTGATAATTTCTTGACTGAATTAAATTTGAAATTTAAAATTACTCAAGGAAAGTCAGTGGGAGCTCATCAGTATAAATAACAGAAATTGAAAAGGAAAATGCCAAATAAATGACATTCATAATATCTAGGTAGTGAGGCGTCTCTAGCAAAAGGAAGATGCTGAAGCTCTCCCACTGAGGTCTCAGTCGTATATATGTGATGCTTTTGAGAACTCTAACAGCAATATTTACCAATGAAGTTGAGGGGAGACAGAATGTGAAGGGGCCAAAGGCAGAATATGATCTTTTTAATTGAGTAGAAAGAAATCTCGGGGTATATTAAATAATTAAATTGATCAGTTAAAATAGTTTTTTTTTTTTTTTTTTTATACATTGTTAATCATTCCCATAAAAATCTTTAGGGAAAATGTAAAATATTCAAGGAGATAGGTTCAAGATGTTTAAAACTTTGGTGAGTATTAACACAGAAACTGATAAGTACATCTCGATTCAGATATCAGTGTGTTATCAACTTACACTGTATTCCCTAATCACTTTTCTCACTCATATATGAAACTGTTCTGATTGTTATGAGGAGAATTGTGCAATAAGGAAATAATACTTCTTTATGCAAAATATGTAGAACCTAACTGGGATTGCAAAAAAAAAAATGAAGTTAAGAGAAAAAAAATACATACAGGTTGCCCACTCAGCCCAGAGTTCAACATTAGGATACATGCCTACTGATGGCTTCTCCTTTTGAAGAGCTGAGATTACTAACATAAGAAACACTCCTTTAAAAGTCATCAAGGTTTTTAAAATTTCTGTTGCTTCTGTCTTCTATTCCCATGTTCTAGAGAACTCAAACTCCCCAGCAGGAAGGATTTTGTTGGTTCATTTCTTTATGCTCAGCATTTAGACTAGTGCTGAGTTCTAGTTGGTGTCTGACAGATACTAAGGGTCTCTTTGCTTTTCGTTCAAGTGATGACTGAAGTTAAGGGTGCTTCAGGCTTTGCTGTCTTTCAAGAAACCTCAGCAAACAAGTGTTTAATGTTCCGCATTTAACTTTATTGTCAAACAAACAACATTATCAAACAAATAATACACACTCAACTACCCATTCCTGAATGTTCATTAGAAGAAAGGTGATTTGCACATTTACCTCTCAGGTACTATGCCACAATACAGCAGTCAATCTGTTTGAAGTGCTCCAGGGTGATACTCACACTGGCATTTATTCAAGATTAACCATGTGCTCAGCCTTGAGCAGAGTTGTATAATCATTACTATTCTTATCATGTAGACCTGAGCACTGGGGCTGCTTCTTTTTCGACATGTTTCTCATGAAAAAGAGGCAATAAATTCTCAGTTACTTGATTTCATTCTGGGAAAAGGCATTTCATGGCAGTGAGGGGTTTGGGAAATGTTCAGTGGGTAAATGAATGGACTGATGATAAGAAATATTTATAGGGGCAAGATTTTCAGAAAACCGAGAAACGCCTGGTTTTTTCTTTCTGAAATAATACTTTTTAATGCTTCTTTATCAGTAAAAGGGCTTTGTAAACTGTATACAAAGTCAAAGAATTCCATGTGAAGTATTCAAAATTCACTGAGAATAACTTAGCAAATAAAGAAAAAGTTTTGTGGTTTTGAGGGCATAAGAAAATGCAGGTTACTGAAACCTAATCAAAGTTTTTAACTTAAAAACAAACAAGCACATGCATAATCGAGTATTCTATCTTATGCAAAGGATTTTAGGGGTTGGTGAGATGGCTCAGAAGTTAAAGGACTTGTTACACAAGAATGAGGACCTAAGTTTGATTCCTAGAATCCATGGAAATGGAGAAAGGAGACAGAAACATCACAGAAATTGTTCTTTTCACCGCTACAAGAGTGCTGTGATATAATGACTGCACGTGTGTGTGAACACACAAACATACACACACACACACACACACGGATGTGGAGGGACTATTAGGGCTGACACTATTGCTCAGAAGGTAAATGTATTTGACATCAAATCATCAGAAAACACATGTTGGATGGAAAAATCTGACTTCTTCAGGTTGTCCTCTGACCTCCACATACATGTGTGTACATGAGCCATGCTTATATATGCACATGCACACACACACATAATGGATTTAATAAAATAAAGCAATCAGTGGGCTGTGTAAGACTAAGCATGTTTGCAGATTAAAGTCAATAATAGACAATATTGAAAAAAAGGCTCAACCAGACTCCTTAGATTTTGAGACAAATCTCTCCACAGATCCACAATTCTTTCCTTTGTTCAAGGTATAACATCATCTCAGTTAACTGAAACTGTCATTATCTCCCTTAAAGGGTATATGTATTTCAACTTGGATTTTGTTAAAATTTTAAAAAATCATTAAGACCACTATTGTTTTCTTTTGTAGTGTATAGTGATTTCTCCAGTGAACATAATTTATTGCAACATTTTCATTTATGGGAAATACGTTCTTTGATGGTAGTCATCTCATTTACCTTCATGCCTTTCACTCCTCCTATCTTGTTTTTATTTATCTACTCTCATGTCTTTTTTTTTTTGATTTCAAGGAACATTACTGTTTTAATTTTCAGAACACATGTTATAAATATTTGTAATTTCATATACTTAATAAATATTATCAGAATTTGATACAGCACTAGGACAGCTTGAGAAGTCTAATTTAATGTATAGAATTGAGTAATATAATTTTGTGATTTTAAGTTAAAATCTGATTGTTTCTTTATATTATAGAATACTGAAGATAAATAAAGTTATAGGAATTAAAAAGTTCATTTAGTTTTTGATAACCAATTAGTACAATGACCTAGAAGGTTTCATTCACCATCACACAATAAAACTACTGAGACGAGGAAATTCACATTATTAAATATACAAGTGTTGTTGAAATATTTGATAGTGATTAATAAAGTGCATAAACAGAGCCATAATTATTCATTGGTCTTTTGAAAGCAATTATCTGAAATTTGCAGGATTAAAAACAGAAAGTTATAAAATAAGCCAATTTCAGAGATTTGCAAATAGGCTCCTGAACTTGTAACTGTCAAGAATAATAATGAATTTTGAATACCAAACAGACTTTTGAATAGGCTTTTGAATTAACACACAAAAAGTCTCAACCTAACATTAATTTATGTGTTGCTACTTTATGGGATATTAGAGTTTTATTTATCAGTTGTAACTGCAGATTACTTATTTGATGCTCACTGAATAAAATGTTATAAGTAAATAGTGCACAATGGCAATCATACTTGTAGATATCACTTTGGTGCTAGGAAAAGGACTAGAGATATTAAGAAAATGTTTGTCAATATATGGGCATTTCCTGAGTTATGCAGTATATCCTAGACAGGTCCCGGATGTGGGCTAATTCAATATGTTGTTGGGAAAAATCGTAGAAGCATAGAAATATTATCCTGAATTGCAATGGCAGACCCTGGATGCTGGAATCAAAGGGTTAAACAAATCTGCATAAAGTGAAGGTGTCCTGGAGAAGACTGGAAAACTGACAGCTGATTGTTGATTTCAGAAGACTGCCAGCTGACACTCCATCCACCAAATGAAGATACATAGTGCTCTGGTTAGAAACCCTGGTATCACTGAGAAGAAACTATCATCTCTGTGATCCAGAAAAAATAGTCAACTGGTCCTTGATGACAAGATCCTGTCAGACCCCTGGTAAGTCTTAAATATGAACAGCAAGAAGTATGGCATACCTTTATGGGTATAAAGATTGGACTGATGAAAAAATCTATAAATATAAATGATAAAGCATAGAATCAGATACAAGGAAAAGATTGAACAGTCAATGAGGGATTAATGTTTAAAAGTAAAATTTACTTAATGAATCACCATGACAGTGAAATGGCAACAGCCTTTAGTAGTTCTCAGATCCAAGCTTGAGGTCAGACCCGGAAATTATCCAGTGGAGGAGAACCTGAGACTCCTGTGGAAAGAACATGAAAAATGAAGGCTACCACACACTAATGATCCACTGCATCCTCGCCTTACAGACCTGCAGCTGTCACTTTGGAAGTAATATGTGGAGGAGAGAGCTTTACCTAGATCAAGCAGTGGTCACTGGGCATCATCATAAGCCGATTCTGACATTCATCGACCTGAAGCAGCATCATTCAATCTCCTTAGACAAATTGCATAGGTGAGTACAGATTCGAAAGGCTTATTATCAAGGACTTTGGTCCTGCAGGTATCCTAGATATGTGAACCAATGATGTGGTCATTGCTCTGGCTCCTGGGATAGAGCTGAAATACACTTTCTTGACACTGGTAGAAATGGTTTCTTGACCAATAGAACATGAACTGTTGGAAACCAAAATCCCCCGTGTGGATTAAGTTGAGCATAGGCTACCTGAGACTGTGTGCTTTTTATTTTTTTTTTTTCATGAGAGACAGGCAGCCTTTAAATCTGTTTGATCTGCACACCACATGAATTCTTGTGTACTTCAAACCATGGTTATGGTTTCCTCTAGAAAATCTGACTGCTAATCTTAGATGAGTCATTATATTTATATTAACCTTTAAATGTTTCATGCCAGACATCTTGAATCAGATATCCTAGGATATCCTGAAAAGTTGACCTAACATTTTATTGGGCATACTAGAAAAATTCCAGGTACTTACTGAAATGAATCTTTTCAGATTTATTTCAGGAATCTCTGTTTAGAAGCCTAAAGGTGATTTCTTATGATTTTTAATATTTATTTATTTTTAAATATTTGTTAGTTCTTTGAGGATTTAATTTGTTTTGATTATGTTCACTCCTTCTCCCAAGTCTTTCTTGATCTCCTATCTTCTTTATTCACCTAACTTTGTCACCAAAAAGTATAAAATCTCATCAAGACTGATTTGTGATGTTCAAATGTTGTTGAAAATGTGGCCTTCCACTGGAGGGTGGTCAGCTCATCAGAGGCTACATTCTTAGAGAAAATTGTCTCTCCTTCCAGAACTTAGAAATTACCAATAGTTCTTTGCCATGGCTTGGGCTTGAACATGTGTTGTTCATGCTGTTATATTCACTGTGAGATCATCATTTGTGCAGATGCCCTAGCTGTCCAGAAGAAAGTATTTCCTTGTATTCCTCTATTGCTCTTGCATTTTACACTTTTTTTCTGACCCTTCTTCTGCAATGATTCCTAAGCTTTAAGAAGGGAACTATGGTATATATATGTTCACCAAGGGCTGAGCATTCTGAAATCTTATTTACTGTACCATAGCCATTTGAGGATCTCAGTGTTAATCATGAACTACTGGAAATAGAAGCTTATCAGATGTGACTGAGAAATTCTCTCTGTGTGTGTTTGTGTGTGCATGCATGTGTGCTTGTTTGTGTGTGTGCATGTGCGTGTGTGTATCCATTTTTAGGAAGTGCATGTGGTCAGGGGAAAACTGTGTCAGTCAGATCGCCTGTCCCACCTTGTGGGTTCAGAAGACTGAACTCAAATCTTAAGCTTGACAGTGGTGTCTTTACTCTCTGAGCTCTCTCACTAGCCCTGTAAAAGTGATTTTGATATTGAAAATGATTCATACGTCTATACGTCTCACTGAGTTTTTTTGAATTAATATGGAAGACAGCAACTTTACTACTAAACATCACGAAGATGAGACGTTTTAGCCTAATTGTGTTATGAATCGAGTGCTAATTTTCATAATCTCTTCCCAATGTTCTATGTCATAGCATTCTTTCTCCAACTTTATAACAAAATTAATTAAGCTCTTCTTTAAGCTTTAATGTTTTCTTTTCTTTATGTGTTTTACCATGGTATATATTACTGGGTATTTTGTATAGTTTAAAAAGATTATTTTCATATGTTTAATAAATTTATAAATGGACATATTTTATGTTATCACTCATATTTCATCAATATTGTGATTAGACTGAAAGAATTTTAATATAATGAATAAAGAGAAGAGAGGAAGGAGGAGGAAAAGGAGGAGAGTGGTTGTAATAAAGAAAAGAAATTGACAGTTCTTTGTGGGACACTATGGTATGGACTCACGCCAGTATCACCAAAGTATAAATAACTGATGATAGGTGATTTAGTTTATTTTTTCCATACAGAGTCATTTGATGACATGAAATTGAAAATTACAGTGACCCTCTCCCTAGCGATTTGAAGGCGAAAGAGGAGAGAGAGAGACTACTCTGATATAAATATGATTTCATTTCCCACCTACTGAAGCATTGGATCTCTTATTGAGAACACCTCTGAACAATAAAAATGAATAAAAATAACTGTGTCTTTTACAACTGCTTAGTTAGACACACATGACTGGCATATTATAAAATCTATTTTTATGATACAAGTGATCCACATAATTCTGGAAGCTAAGGCAGAAATCTTTTGGGATGTTGTGGTCTCAATTTATAATCTTATTTCTATATAATATTTACATTTGAATGTCTACAGTCACAATTCAGAGGCTTTTTGCAAAAAGAACTATGATTTCTTTTCTTTTTTTTTCTTTTTCTTTTTTTTTTTTTTTTGGTTTTTCGAGACAGGGTTTCTCTGTGGCTTTGGAGCCTGTCCTGGAACTAGCTCTGTAGACCAGGCTGGTCTCGAACTCACAGAGATCCGCCTGCCTCTGCCTCCCGAGTGCTGGGATTAAAGGCATGGGCCACCATCGCCCGGCAAGAACTATGATTTCCACTGTGAACAAAACCACCACACTTTTCCTGCTGCACCTAATTTCCTTCCACTGATGCCACTGTTAATATTTCCACGAGATATCAAAGTTGACAGGTCAAATGACAAAACAGATGAGACAAACAACAGACATAAGAACAGAGAACAGGAGTGAGAAAGGAGAAAGTCTGGTAAAAGAGAACACACAGAAGGGATGATGCTGTTATCAGAAGGCCATGAGACTCCAGTTTCAGAGTTAACCAAAGTAGAGCCACAAATACACAGATCCTGCAGGTAAGTGAATTCCACTGGGATTGTAATGACTGGCTTCTCTCTCAGGGACTAAACTGATGACTGCAATAAAAATGTAAACTGGTTATATAGGATGAGCTGATATGCTCTGAGAGAAATATGTGTTTCTTTTGGGTGTATCCTGTATACAGCATTGTAAATTAATTTCTTTTCATCTTTTTGTGTATTTTCCTAAAATTAGTTAATAAACATTATTAGAAAAAAGGGGCAGTAGTCACATATTGCTCCTTTTAAGTTTGACTGTGATAAAGGGTTAGATAGATTTTACATTATTCAGATAACCTTGATCTCTTTAGTAAAAAATTAAATAAAATATTTTTCATCCATTGAAGAAAATACTGTGGAGTGTATTTAGAGATAATGCTAACTGCATTTGGTTGTCTTGGAAACTGAAATGTTAAAATAATGATGAAGTGATTGCCAAAAATCAACTTGCATGCAGTTGTTATGGTAACTACTCATTTCTATAATTTTTTTCTCCAAATTAACAAGCTGAAATCATGAAATTGTTGCTTTGATTCATTTTGTATTAATGTTTTTCATGTCAAGGACAAGGATGTTATCTTGGAAACAACTTATACTTAATTTAAAGAGATTTTTAAACATGGGAGTATTTGTGTGTATTATTGTTGCTTATGTAAGTATTAGTTTATACACAAAGAAAGATATGCAGATGTACATATCTAGGGTTACTCTTTCAAGTCAATGTTTTCTTAAGCTTCCTTGGCAGCTAAATGGGCAGCAAATGAGGACAATCAGTTTAGTGTGCTAAATGGAAAGATGAATGGATGAACAAATGAGTGAGAATTGGTATTTATTACAAGCAAGTGTTATAGACAAAGATTTTTTTATTCATTTTCTTATATAGGTTCAATCTTTCTTTCTGTCTTATTTTTATATTTTTTTGAGATAAGACTAGGCTATTGGCTCACACTTGTGATTCTCTTGCCTTAGTCTCCCAAGAGAGCAAACTATAGGAGTGCATCACTATGCATATATATATATTTTCAGTTTTTATTTATTTATTTAATTATTAAAGATTTCTGCCTCTTCCCCGCCACCACCTCCCATTTCCCTCCCTCCCCCAATCAAGTCTTCCTCCCTCCTCAGCCCAAAGAGCAATAGGTTTCCCTGCCCTGTGGGAGGTCCAAGGACCACCCACCTCCATCCAGGTCAGAAGGAGAGAGAGCACGAGCAAGGAACTCAGGACCGCGAGGGGTGCACCCACACACTGAGGCAATGGGGATGTTCTATCGGGAACTCACCAAGGCTAGCTGGCCGGGGTCTGAAAAAGCATGGGACAAAACCGGACTCGCTGAACATAGCGGACAATGAGGACTACTGAGAACTGAAGAACAATGGCAATGGGTTTCTGATCCTATTGCACATAATGGCTTTGTGGGAGCCTAGGTATTTTCAGTTTTGAAAGATGCTGATTGTAACACGGAGACAGAAAATATAGTAGATAAGCAGATAATCTTGTCTTGTCTCATAGAATAAGAGAGAATAAACAAATTATAATAAACCAAAGCATCCCACAGGTATATCAAAGGAATGTGGAGAACACAGTGCCCTAAATACAATGTGATTAGGGTAAGACAACTTCTATCATTCCTTTGTTCCCAGCTTCAAATCATACTGAAACTATGAGAAAAACAGAAGGCAAATGTTTATAGATGTTGTTTCATGATACACATGATGGGATAGGAGGCAGTATGTAAAACCATGGACATACACAAAATGTGTGGGGCTTATTTAACAGTGCATTGATAATGGTTCATTCATCCTGACAGATGTACAACTATCTACTGAGAAGTTACACACCCAAAATGTTCCACTGTAGCTACATTTTTTTCAAAAATCTTAAGTAATTACAAAATAAAATATTTGTCAAAATCAAATATTCAAAGAACAAAGAAATATTCTGCATTTATGATTCCATAGTCTAAGTATACTGTCTTTTGTAATCCATTTAGTATGGATTTTACCAAAAAATTGTAATTGTACAATGGATAAATTGTTTCAGGGTTCAGTTCCAATTTAGTTCTATATCTAATATGAGTTTTTCTTTAAGTAGAGCTTTAATAAGTAATAAAATGAACATCAGACAGTATTTCTTATGCCAAAGTAAAGATACTTGTAAGTATCTTTTTTATTTAATGGTAGATGTAGCTTCTTTTACTGTGTTGAGAGATATGTCAAGGTTGTTCTGGATATCTCACAGACTGAGTTCTTATCCTCCTTCAAATCTATGCAAGTATTTATGATAGTGCCTGTCTTTAGTTTCTTTCCTCCTGCAAAGGAGAAATGCCATGATCAAGGCTACTTATGGAAGGAAGAGTTAATTGGGGGCTATAGGAAAGCCTATAACCATCATTGCTAGTAAGGAGATAAGCATGGTGCTTGAGCAGTAGATAACTTAAATGTTGAAAGGAAGATAAGGTACAACAGAGAGAGAGAGAGAGAGAGAGAGAGACAGAGACAGAGAGACAGAGACAGAGACAGAGAGACAGAGAGAGACAGAGAGAGATAGAGACATAGAGAGAGAGAGCCCACTGCATTGGTGGAATGGTGTGGGCATTTAAAAGCTCAAAGCCCATTTCTAAGACATAACTACTACATAAGGTCATATCTCCAAAATCCTCCCAAACAACTCTACCAACTTTGGGAAGAAGCATTCAAATATGTTAACCTGTGGGGGCCTTTCTCATGTAAACCACCTTAGCATCCTCATTCTATTGTTTAAGTATCTACTTTTGCATTTCTCTTTTTTTGAAAATTCCTTTTAAAGATATGCATATGAGAGATTATAATAACCACATTTAAAGACATTAGATGCAGTATTTTCATCCTTCACATAGTCTAAAAAAGGTTGAATTTAGCTAAGTGCATCTACATGGAAAAATATTAAAGTTTATAGACACTAACATTGTTCTGTTTATATAGAACATATATACACACAGATATGTGTATGTATGTATGTGTGTGTAAGTGTATATTCTTTTTATAAACTAGTATCAAGTTTAATATCTTTGGAAAAAACACACTGGGAAAATTTATGAGCTATGTAGAATTCTAGAGGCTTTAAGAGGGAGTCAGGTGCCAAAAGTCAGACTTCCACAAGTGTCTGCAGAAGGACACTGAAGCTGATGGTGCATGGAAATCAGCCAGGAGATCAGTCACACTTTCATTGGTATTTATATTTTTGTTGTATTTGTGTTTCAGAATTTCCAACATTGTTCTGTCTCTCACTCATTCTCCTTTATAAGTTCAATCCATGTGACAAAACAAAACTTGGATTTTTATCACCAGAGTCAGGTGGGGTCAAACATAACTGTTGGTTTGCATTCGTTACCTTTTGGAGTGGGGGAGTCTGGGTTTCCTTATTTAACAAACCAGGGTTTTTATGCTTGACCACACATTTGTTTGGAGAGTAAGGAGAAAAATGGATGTGATAGTTGTTTCAACTGTAAACACCTATGTGAACTAGAGTTATCCCTGATACTACAGAGAGAGGCAAGTTGTAAACACAAGAAATATTAAATTGAACTGCAGCAGCCTCAGTAAAAATGCTTAAAACCTGTAAGAACCAGCTTGCCTGCAACATGAAACATGGCCCTTCCCCAGCCCGATCTTTTAAAACTCACTTTACTTGAGTTAGAATCACCATGAGGAATATTTTGGGGGGTTGCTTTCTAGTTATAGCAACAAAACCTGGGTATATTGGAAGGCTATGGGCAGACAAAATCAAAGCAGAGTGCCATTCTTTGGGAATAAAAACATAATGACAGGAACTCACAGTGATAACAGGGTGTTGCAAAGTGTGTGGATGTACAGAGCTTTGACAGACAGATGCCTTTACAAACCCAACTCTTCTAAATTTCGGTCCAAGAGAATGTTTAGTTTTTCTTTCCTTCTTGACAAAGTTCTAAGTCAATGGTCCGCTATTTCTCTACATCTTGTCATTCAGATGGCTCCCTGATATTCCCCTTCAATACTGTCTATGGGCAGAGTAATTAGAAAAAGAAAGTCCGATAGAGCAAGGTTTCTGGATGTTTCTGAAGCTGATACATCCAAGACTCAAAGTGGTGTTGTCGAAGGTTAAGTCTTAGGAGAATGAGTTGAAAGTGAACAGGTACAGTAAGCCAGTACTACCCATGTAAAAATGTCAGACACTTGCAGGCAGGGAGAATTAAGAGTGAAGATAAGTGGTCCTTAGGATCATGCACAGGGGAAAGAGAGGATAGAGACAGAGTGTATGTCATCTACTCTAGGTTTAGTTCACTTTAATTATCTTCTAAATTACTTTTGAATCATGTTTTTTATAGGTCAAGGTATTGTTTTCAGACCGGTGGATTGGAAAATCTTCTATCCCACAATTCTGGTTCAAATGTTATTCCCCATGCCAAATAGAAGGTAGAAACAAAAACATGTTTCATTGTTATATCATGATGTAATTTTAAAATAAACAATTCCTTGTTTCTTCTTACACTTACCTAAATCATGAGTTCTGTTTATAGCCTTATTATAGAATGCATTGTATTGAGAACCCTAACTGGTGAATTGGAAACTGTAATTAATGCACACTGGGGAAACATATTTGTTTGAGAATGGGGAAAAATAAACGTTACTGAAATAATGCTGGAAGAAACATTGTGATTTCAACCAGCAGCCTCTGCCTGTGCTCCCAGGTTTGGTAGTTCTCCCAGGTTTGGTAGTGACCCTCTTGCTCTCCTTAGAGCATCTCCACATTATCATTATTTTAATTTATTTGAGACAGGATTTCTCTTTATAACTTTCTCTGGTTTTCCTAGTCTGTACCACCACCACCGGGTGAGTCTCCACATTCTTATGATGTGCCTCTTACTTCACCTTCTAGAAAATGATGCTGTTACCTACTCTAGGTTCTTAGAGGCCACAGGTCCTGTAATCCTTGCATCAATCTTTTCATGCAAGTGCAAAGAGCAAATCAAAGTGACTCTAGCCAGCTCACAAGAGCATACATTTTATCTTCAAAGCCATATGGAAATGGGCATCAATAAAGTAAATGTCAAAGTGTCTGTCACTAGAATGAAACAAGACAAATACTGTTGCACATGGATTTCCTTTGCATTTATGCATCTTTTTTTAATCGTCAAATTCAGCTGGAATTTATTGAATAAATTGCGCATTTTATTCAAATACATTTAAAGACATGAAATTTATCAATTTTGAGAACATTTCAATAGAGTCACTAGTTGTCCCTAGTTTCTCCTTCAATTTCTGTGATGAAAGGCCTATTCTTAAGTTTGCATGGTTTCTGGGTACATTTATCTGTTTTCAAGACAAACTTCAATACCTATATAGGCTTTGCCATGAAACTAAACGAGTCTTTAGATTTTTGACACTTCATAATTCATAGTAATACAGAAACCTGCAAGAGGTAAGGTCCACTTTGTTTTATTTTTCAAGACAAGTTTTCTCTGTATAGCCTTAACTATCCTGGAAGTCACTCTGTATACCAGGATATCCTTGAACTCATTTTTAGAGATCCTCCTGTCTCTGCCTTCCTTGCTATGGGATTAAAGATATGCACTACCACCATTGGGCAAGGTTCACTTTTTGCTTTTATCTTTCTGGAACTTGGAACACAACCTAATAGCAGAAACCATTAAGGGCATGTGAAACAAGGGAGGTTTCATTTAAAAGAAGACCATATTTATTAACCTATAGAACTCCATTACAGAGCATGAATCTCTCCTGTGAGGATATTTTGTTTTCCTAAATGCTGTATTTTCTTTCTTTTTCATGTTATTCCACTGGGGTTTGTAGACTTCTGTATGAGTACTCAGATCTCTAAAACCTCCTTTGACTCTTCTGCCATGCTCTTTTTGATGTCCATCTTCCATACAGGCAGAGATTTTAATGACAGTTATAACCTTCCACATAGACTTCCAGTGCTCATCTTTACCCCCAAAACACAGACTGATGTTTTCCAGACTCACAGCGCAGGCACTGACAAAACTGTTTTATGACCAGTGGGAGAATTCTTCCAGATTCAGAGAAGGTACATGGCCAGTATGGCAAGTCTACTAGGGGACTTACATACCTTTATCTACCACACCAAGGACACAGGGAATAATTCACTTATTAGGAAAAAGTAATGTTTTGATCTAAGGGTTATGCACAGGAGAGAAATCTAGAGGTCAGTTAGTGCTTGAGACCCAGTTGATTGTAAAGAGAAGATGCCCTTAGTAGAAACCTGTGCATTTTATTACCGCTGAAAATCAATGATAAATATATGGAATTTTAAAATATTAAAAATGACAGATGTGTGTACATGCATATGTATATGTTACTATTTTTCATATATGTATTCCATAATATATATTATTGTTTTTCTAAGAACAAGAGATGGAAGATATCAACACATAGTAAGTATAGAAAAAAGAGATCCAAAAGGTGGCAAGAAAACAAAATAATCCACATTTTGTTATCCATAGATCTCAAGTAGGCTGGTTTTGGCTTCACTTTGCACTAGTGTTTTTCCTTCTGACCAGAGTTTGTGTGTTCTCATTTATGTGAATCCTCACATGTTTCAATAATTACATAAAGACTGGAATCCAAAATAAGCTCACTAGCCATACCTCAGCTGTGTCCATGGGTCAAGGATACCTTAAAGGAATGTTATGTATTTCATTATGTCCAATATTTTCCTTTATATGAATAATTTATGTATTTCTTTAAGATCATTGCTTTTATTTAAATTATAGTTATAATCCAAAATAAGGAAATATTTCACATTCTTTGTTTAATACTATCACTAAAATTATATAAATATATAAGAAATTGTATATACATGCAATGAAATTATATATATATCTATCTATATTTATAGTGAGTTTTGGAAGATAAAGGAGAGGATTCCCTATTGTTTGAGATAGCACATCTCTCACTTTTTCATGTGTATGTGTACATACTTTGTACTTTCTGTGCCACATTTTTATTAGTACATAATCATTGTCAAAAGTAATTAGCTTCATTGTATGGTTTTCATGTATACTTGTAATATACTTTGATAAAAATCACCTTTTCATTACTCTTTTCTACATCCTCTTCTTCCCCCTAATTTTCTTCCTCACTCCTAACGTTCTCCAATTCAAGATGCTCCATGAATTGGCCTTTTGGTCACTGTGGCAGATGTTTGAGAGAAAGCAGCTTCAGGAAGATTGGCTTAGTTTGGCTCTTAGTTTAATCTCTTCTAGTCAACCATAGTGGGGGAAGCATGGTAGGAGAGAGAGAGAGAGAGAGAGAGAGAGAGAGAGAGAGAGAGAGAGAGAGAGAGAGAGAGAGAGAGAGAGAGAGGGAGAGAGAGAGAGAGAGAGAGAGGGAGATACTTTTGCTACTGGGCTCTCTTCCTTTCACCATCCTTATCTCATCAGGACCACCAGTCTAGGATATCATGCCTCCTACTATCAGTGCGAATCTCTACTCTCAGTTAGTTCTTTCTGGAACCTCTCTCACAGACACACCTGGGGGCATTCTTTGCTTATCTTTTAGGCACATTTCTATCCAATCAGTATTAACCATTTTGATGCCTATGACTTGACATGATGGTCTCCAGTTTTATTCACTTTCTTGCAACAGACTCAAGCCTATTCTTCCATCTGTTCTGTAGAGATACGACATATTCAGTAAACATTATTCTTTTAGTTGAGAAATATATACACATGCCTCATCAAAGGTGGAAAATTTTCAGATTATATTTCACATATGGAAGTGATTTGGTAACCCTGAAGCCCTACTTCAAAAAAACAAAAAAATGAGCAATAAAATAAGTATAGACTAGAAAGAGACCATCATATACATTCTGGTTTACTCTGATCACTCAGAGATCACTCTCTGCAGTAACAAAATAAGATACTGGGGAATGTTTAAAAGATTGTTTATGTTTACAAAGAAGTATATCTTCAGTCAAGTGCCATCTTGGAATATGCAAACGAGGTGTGCAAGTTTTTAATAATAAAAGTGTTTTGAGTAAAAAATAGTAAAATATAAAACAGGTTAACAGAAGTTGAATATTTATGTAGAATAATGATTATACAAAGCAAAACTCAAATACTACAAATTTTCTTTGTAGGGAAGCAAAATATGGACAATTATAAGAGGAAGATGTACTCAAAATCTATAATATATGTACATATAAATGATTAATCAAAAGATGTTAATTTATGCCCAAACTAACTTATTTATGATCATGGACACATTGAAACTTCCAGGTTTTATATGAGTTTAGGTAAATTACTAGAAAATGCAAGACATACTGAAATTTTATATGAGATATAGAGTATGTGGGAAATTACCATGAAGTTTGGCTATTTGCTCAGAGTGCATCAGTCTTCTATGTACAATGTACATACCTTGGTGTTTTATTCAGAGAAAAATTCACTGAGAGAGATAGGCCAAGATCAGTTCTCAGAGGGGGATAATCATTTTAATACAACATATGATTTATGGAATGTAGCTAACTGTTACTGTGAGGGGCCTGAGATAAGGAAACTGTGAAGAGCATTGTTCCCTTAGCTAAACAGTGCTCATCTCTATCCTTGCTTGCAAATACCATCAGACTGTGCACTGGATACACAGAAAGTGGGGTCAAATTTGTGTTAGTGGGCATAACTTTCTGAATTCCTACCATAGTGAGCTTTGAAGGAAAGAGAAGAAGGCTTCCTTGGGTTTGAGATAGCAAAAATGTGAGTGTTCAATCCCAAAGAGTAACATTCTTTGATAAAGCAAGAACACACATTTATTACTCACTTTATGTGTAAAACCTTTTCATAACGAAATGCAGAAATACAGGTTTTTGCTATCACATGTTTACATTTTTTGCAAGGTTAACTGAAGCTTTTAAAAATGCATAAATTTTTGAGATACATTTTGACCCACTAGTTTTAATTTTGCATGCATTCATGCAGCTTGTAATTTGCCTTCATTCACATATTCATGAGTGTCAGTCAAAGTTTGTTCTTCATCTTTTCAGACATGTTCATTAACACCTTCTCAGGATGGATTTAGGAATTTTAGATCAATCCACATGTGTGAGTGGGGCAAAGTGAACTCTAATCTCTGCATCTTACCTGAGGACTGTCTGGAGCAGAGAGTTTATTCCCTATTGTCAATCTTAGAGATAGTTATGGGCACATTTTTCAATATGGGCACAGGTAACTATGAAATTATAATTTCATGACATTTTCAGTTTCTATAAAAGAAAGTCATCAATGCATGACTGATCCAACTTAGTATGAATAAGAGCTGTCTTATTACAAAGTTACCTAGACAGGGATATAAATATGTATCTTTACAAGTAATACATTAAAACTTAAGATTTATAAGAATGTAACAGAAAATGCAATTATGTTGTAATATAGGAGCAGCGGGGCTGCGTCCCAAATAATTACAGAGAAACTGTATTCTTTTAAACACTGCTTGGCCCATTAGCTCCAGCCTCTTATTGGCTAGCTCTTACATATTGATCTAACCCATTTCTAATATTCTGTGTAGCACCACGAGCTGGCTTACCAGGAAAGATCTTAACCTGCATCTGTCTGGAGTGGAAGAATCATGGCGACTCACTGACTCGGCTTCTTTCTCCCAGCATTCTGTTCTGTCTACTACGCCTACCTAATTTTCTGTCCTATTAAAGGGCCAAGCAGTTTTCTTTATTAATTAACCAATGAAATCAACAGATTAGAAAGAAATCACTCCCACATCACAATTACACTATCCCCTAAAAAGAGTTATTTTCTTGTGCCTATTGTGAATAGTATCATTTCCCTAATTTCTTTTTCAGAATGTCAATTGAGTAAAGAGGTAGCTGACAGAATGGGTGAAAATCATTGCCAGTTATACATCTGACAGAAGACTTCAATAACATGAAAAGAACACTAGGAAGCTAAGCACCAAGTTAAAAAAAAATCTTAGTTAACAATGGGCATTTGGGACTTAATTGAACTTCTTAAAAGAAAACATGCAGAGGCCAGTAAACACTTAAAAAGTGTTCAACATCTTTAGTTACAAGGAGATGAAGATTGAAGCTGCTTAAGATTCAGTCTTACTGTAGTCAGATTGGCCATCCTCAGGGATATAAATGTCAATGAATATTGGTGTACCATTAAACACTTGGTAGAAAGTAAGCTATTGCCATATCGCACACCTTGGAAATCAGTGTGCAATTTCTCCAAAACTACAGTAGAACTACCATATAACCCAACAATATCACTCCTGAGCATGCCCACAATGGACTTTACATCCTATCACAGAGACATTGCACATCCCTTTTCATTTTTCTTCTTAATTCACAGTAGCTACAAAATGGAAACAGCACAAATGCACATCACCTAATGAATGGTTGATGAATCTGTGATATATACACACAATGGAATATTACTCAGCTATCAAGAAAAACAAAATTATTATTTGCTTTGTCACATCAACCATAGGAAAGCATGACACCTGGCAAACAAATATAGAGCTGGCAGATGGAAATAAAGATTTCTGACTTTCTGGACAAACACTAGATTCTGAGCTATTAAGTCTAAGCTCTGTGCACAATGCAAGCTCCTTGATGACAGAGACATGTAAGAGACTTGGAGATCTTTGTGATTTGCAAAGAATGGGAAACCAGAAATGTGAAGCACACAGGATTATTCCTTTAAGGAAAGAAGTACAAAACCTGTTTTCTACCCAGAAGGCTGGAGCACACCTGCCCTCTAGCCTGGTGATCACTGGACAATCTGTCTAGCTAGAGACCTGATGGCACTGGACCCTCCTCTAAACTCATCCTTCTAATCCTGTCTTTCTCAGTCAATCCAGAGAACCCATCTTTGTGGAAGGTGTCCTATGGACTTGAAGAAAAATCTCAATGTAGTCATGTCTGAACTGTATTATCTTAATTTGTTCTTCAAAGAGATTTAAGGATGCTCCTGTGTGCATGTGGAATTAAGTTAATTATCTCCAGAAAAGACTTAACCCAACTCTACTTTTTTGGGGGGTTGGGATATGGTGACTTTATTAAATTTCTTTAAGTACACCTAATATAAAAATATCTATAATAACCTAAGAAGAATTTCTTTTCTTTTATTGAAAATAGATTCTTTTCTCATATATTATAGCCTGATTATAGTTTCTTGCTCCTTTACCCCTCCCTGTTTCTCCTCATTTCTCCTCATCTCTGGACCCACAATCTTTCTGTCTCTCATTAGAAGAGAAAAGGTTTCTAAGACACAGCAACCAACAACACAAAATAAAATGTAATAACATGAAGCAAAAACTATACCAGTTGAACAAGACAACTCAATAGGAGGAAAAGAGTACCAAGAGCAGGCACAAGAGTCAGAGATCCACTTGTTTTCATAGTAAGGAGTTCCATAAAAATGTTAAACTGATAGCTATAATATACAGAGGACCTGGTCCAGAGCAGTAAAGACTCTGTCCTTGCTACTTCAGTCTCTGTGAGCTCATAGGTGACTTTCTTAGTTGATTCAGAGGGTCTTGTTCTCCTGGTGTCCTCCATTACTTTTGGCCCTTACAATCTTTCTGCCTCTTTTTCTATGGGATTCCTTGAGGTCTAAGAGAATGGATTTTATGGAGACATCCCATTTAGAATCTTTCTCTGTGTAATGTCTGGTTGTGGGTCTCATGTTTGTTCCTATCTGATGCCAGAAGAATCATCTCTGATGATGACTGGATATGGTACTGATCTACGAGAATGGCAAAATATTGTCAGGAGTCATTTAATTAATAATAATATTTATTATTATTATTTTATTATTATTTGGTTTGGTTTTGGTTTTACCCCGGATCTCTGGGCTATCTAATATTTGGTTCTGTGTTACTGAAGTAATGTCAGTTATGGGTACCTTCTAGTGGAGTGAGCTTTCAGTCAAATCAGACATTGGTTGGATATTTCCAAAAGTTCTGTGACACCACTGCCCTATCATATTTTGTAGGCAGAATCAATCGTAGGTCAAAGGTTTTGTGATTGCTTTGTTATCCATGCTTCTCTTTTGGTAATGTGGAGGGTATCTTCCCACAACAAAGAGACTAGAATGTAGGGGTGAAGCCTCAATGTAGGCACTAGCTTGTCTTCTCCATGTTCAATAAGTTGTGTGGGTGTTGTTGTCAACAGTGGTGCACAGATGCCAGTTTGGGGAGAGCAACCTTTTGTCTTAACAAAGACAAAGTTGTTGTGTTGTGGATTTCCATGAGACGGCCTTGCCCAATGACTCAATTAAAAGCAACCTAGTTCTGCCACTAGAAACTTTGCCTGGTATAAGAGATGGACAGTTGAGACTTGATGTCCACCATTACTAGGAGTTCTCACTAGATACACTGAACATGATAGAATCTAAAGTGGAGAAAAGTCTTGAAGGCATTGGCACAGGTTACAGGTTTCTGAACAGAATTCTGATAGCACAGGTGCAAAGATCAAAAATTAACAAAGGGGACCTCATGAAACTAAAAAGCTTCACTAAGGCAAAGGACACTGTCAGTCTGACAAAGGAGAAACATAGCAGAATTGAAACTTTTTTTATCAACTCTGCATCTGATAGAGGACTAATATTCAAAATATATAAAGAACTCAAGAAACTAGATATCACAATAATTCCCCAAATAATTCTACTAAAACGTGGCACAGGTTGAAACAGAGAATTTTCAGTAGAGGAATCTCAAATGGTGGAGAAGCACTTAAGGAGCTGCTCAACATCTTTAGCCATCAGGGAAATGCAAATTAAAATGACTTTGAGATTCTACCTTACACCTTTCAGAATGGCTAAGATATGTAACACAACTGAAAGCTCATTCTGGTGAGGATGTGGAACAAGGGGAGCATTCCTCCACTACTAGTGGGAGTGCAAACCTGTACAACCACTATGGAAGTCAATATGTCAGTTCTTTGGAAAGTGGTTAATAGGTTTTATGGACATACTGGGGGTGGGTGGAGACAGGAGTTGGGGTAGGTGGGGGAGACATGAAGTAGAGGTAGAGAATTTGGGGGGCCTTTATTGGTGGTATGCCAACCGAGTTAAGTGAGAATTTCCTTGAGTGTACTATGTTTAATTTCTCCTAAAATAAACAATTTGGGGACAAACTCCTTAAAGTTTGAACCAATACTTGTTCTTAATTGTCTTCTTGCCTTCCTAGGCTCATCACTGTGTTGTCAATGGAGGTTGCACAGGCCCTTACAGAGACATTCTACATTTCTTATTGTGTATGTGTGTATGTGTGTTTGATTTGGTGCAAAACAGCCTATACTAAGAGTTCACAACACTGTACTTGAGGGGACAAGTGAGGACCAGTCACTTTTGTGTATTCCATTGTGTTAATCATGCTGTTGATTGCCTTTAACGTCCTCTTCTTATTTTAATCAAATTGTGCTGGACAGTATTTCCCCCAAACACATTATATACAGGACTTTAGTGTATGTCCCTTCTTCACTGATTCACTGTTATTCCTCTGTGACAAGATCCTCGGAGAGTTGTGTCCCCATTTCTTCCTCAATGTTATTTTTTAATTTTGTAGTTCAATTAAAATAATGGTGTACTTAATTTGTTACTCAAAAGATATTTTAATAACAAGATTTTTAGGATTTATTTTCTATCACTCACCTGCCCATGTTCATTAGGGATTTTTAAGGTGAGTGAAAGGATTTTGTAATTCCTTCCTTTTACCATCCCTTCATCCACCATTCTCAGATGAAGCTGTGAAGACCAAGATTGCTGAGTAACTTACATATGCTTAAAGAAAAGTTAGAGGTGTAATTATAGGGTAAGAAGGGTCAGTGAAAGAGTACCCTCACTCGGATCTGACACCAGAGCTAAGGAAATACTTCCTGCCCCTAACAAACCAGTACTTGAAATCCAATCAGTCCCTGAGCATGAAAACTAACCAATCCCTGAACACCACACACACACACACACACACACACACACACACAATCAATTCCTGAGCCCAAAATCCAACCAATCCCTGAGCATATTCCAGGGTCAGGATTTGAGATCCTGCCAATCCCTATCCTAAAAATCTTCACCCTGGAAAACCCTACCCCTAAGAAACCATATATGACCCCTGTACCTGTTCACTTTGGGACCACCATCTTCTACGATGGTGGAGGCAGCCATTCTCCCAGATTCCTTCCTCTGAACACATCTCTTGGGTGAGGTTTGTTGTAAGGACTTTCATTCAGAGAACAGAGTTAGAACAGAGCAGAAGTGTAACACGTTGGCTGGGGAAACTTCCTTGCTGGAGCAGAGTTGTTTACACTCTGGGGAGCTGAGCAGAGCTGTGACACTTGCCTAGAGCAGAAGAGGAGAGCAGAGTTGTAAAAACTTTGCTGGAGCAGAGCTGTTACACTTGCATTAGGGAAACCTTTCCCAGAGCAAAGACTGTAATAATTTACTGGGAAAACCCATCCCCCACCAGAACAGAGCTGTAACATTTCTGTTGGGATACTATTCCCTTCAGAGCTATAGGTAGGTATTCCTTGGCTTCCAGCTCCCAGGATACCTTTCTTTCTTTCTTTCTTTCTTTCTTTCTTTCTTTCTTTCTTTCTTTCTTTCTTTCTTTCTTTCTTTCTTTCTTTCTTGCTTGCTTTCTTGCTTTCTTTTTTTTTTTTCTTTCTTTCTTTTTTGTTTTTTTGACACAAGTTTTCTCTGTAGCTTTGGAGCCTGTCCTGGAACTAGCTCTTGTAGACCAGGTTGGCCTTGAACTCACAGAGATCTGCCTGCCTCTGCCTCCCAAGTGCTGGGATAAAGACATGCATCACCACTACCCGGCTATATAGAATATCTTTCTATCAGAGCTCTAACATGTAGAGTAATCTAGCATCAATATTCTGGAATCTTCTCCATATATCAGAAGGTCCCTATATAGATTAATACAAATGCATGTGTCTCAATCTATGTTCTCATTATTTCTCCGCACCTCAAACCCATGATTGACCTTACTTTCTTTGGAAGATTTTACATATTTCTGGATGTTTTGGGTAACTTCTTTGGAATGAAGATAAATGTTAAACTTTAGGCAATATGTGTATTGAAATTTGTTTTCTGAAAATCTGTATTATCTATAATAATTTGCAGTTCCAATACAATAGCCTTAGAAGTTGATTTTGAGGTTCCTAATTGGAGCCTTCCTTTAGTGTTTAAAATGAATATTTAGCCTTTTTGACTCCTAAGTGAGATGAAGGTAGCTCAAGGCATACCCCATTTTCGGTCATGTGACACCTCCATATTCACTGTGTAGCCTTAAACTTCTTCCTTCCTGCACCCTGAGCAGTATCCAGGCAACAGTGAAACGTCCTGTCCTTTGTAAGTATTTCAGTATTTGCCTACAGGGTCTTTCAGGGATATACTTTTATCCTCTCATTTCCCCCAGACTTCCTTCTGGCCTTGAAGATTACCTGCTGTTAATTCTGGGTTAACTGAATTGCAGACACAGGGGATAAAGTCCTTGATCAGCTCACCCACCTCATCCCTAACTCTACTTCTGTCTCTCAAGTCATCCTGACCTTATCCTTATTTCTCCTTCCTGTGCTCTCTCTCTCTCTCTCTCTCTCTCTCTCTCTCTCTCTCTCTCTCTCTCTCTCTCTCTCTCTCTCCTTCTCTCCTTCTCTTCCCCACTCACACACAAACTCCCTCACATTTCCTTTCCTTTCAGTCTATAAATATTCTTCATTCAAGTTTCTCTGATCCTGAAACAAAAAGGTGATTTTGCTTTCGTGTTTGACTCTTATAGTTCCATTTCTATGGAAACATTTTAAGAATCATTTTATTTAGCTCTCCTTCACCTCTCAGTCAAGTTGACTCCTCTGTAGATTCCTATATCTAAAGAGTTCACACAATCATAAAATATATCTGCAGCTGTCAAATTGAAGGAGGCTTTTGAAAGCTGTGTTCTTCTCTCACCTCCCATGATGCTCTTAGATTGTGCACCTGAATGAAGCGCTCTCCTCACCTAGAGCTGGTGCTGGCAACAATGATTTTATTAAAAAAATCTATAATGGCAAAAAAGTAATTCCATCTACAGCCCCAGTATCAAACATGGTAAATACTAAGGTCATTCAGAAGCCAAGGGTCCTGTGTAACCTCTCTTGAGAGCAACTCATATTGAACCATATGAAGTACAGCTAGTTATACCTGCAAAGTTTATGTCTTGACAGTTGTCACACTTTCAATTTCTGGAAGGCGGCCAAGTGTACATCTTCTGGATCTCCCGATCAATAATCCAAGAGATATTTCTCATGCCTGAACAGGAGTTTCCTGACCAATAATCCAAGGGATGTTTCTCATGCTTGGAACAGGGCTTTTTCTTTGACTCTCTATGACTTCTGGGGGAAACATTATCATCTTATGTGGCATAACCCAATAAGTATATAAAATTTTACTTTAATTAAAATGAAATCATATATTTTGTTATAAAATATATAATATCTTAATATGTATATTTTAAAGTAAGTTGTAAATTGATATGCTTCACTCTGGCTTTTGGAAACATCTGTAGCATTATACTTCTGTCCTCCCTCTCCCTCTGCATTACCCTCCCTGCTCTTCCCCATTTGATGTTGTCTCCCCTTTTCCCCATTTCTTCCTTCATAGCACCTGTATTCTTTTATCCTTTTCTGTAGAAATCTTTTCCCCCTACCTCCTTTCATGATCCAATTCTACTTTCCTGGATTATGCAGTTACTTTGGGTTATATACTCAAATCCAAAGATTTGGAGTTAGGGTCCACCAATAAGAGAAATAATGTGATGATTATCTTTCTGGGTCTGAATTACATGACTCAACACAGTATTTTACAGTTCCATTATTTTCCTTCATATTTCATGATTTTGGTTTTTTTTTTGCACCTGAATAGTATTCTATTATGTATGTGTAGCTTATCAATTGATGGACATTTAGGTTGTTTTAATTTTCTAGCTATTATGCACAAAGGAGAGAAGAATATGGCTGAGCAAGTGTGGTTTGAATAGGAATGGTCCTTGTAGACTTCATGTGTTTGAATGCTTGGTACATGGTACATGATACTATCAGGAGGTGTGGTCTTGTTGGAGTAGGTGCGGCCTTTTTGCAGGAAGAGTGTTACTGTAGAGGCAGGCTTTGAGGTCTCAGATGCTCAAACTACACCCAGTGTGGGACACAGTCTCCTTCTGCTGCCTGCAGATCAAGATGTAGAACTTTCAGTTCCTTATCAAGTGTTATTTCTGTTTACATGCCACCATATTTCTTGCTATGATGATAACTGACTAATATTCAGAAACTGTAAGCCAACTCCAATTAAATGTTTTCCTTTTAAGAATTGTTGTGGTTATGGTGTCTCTTCATAGCAATAGAAACCCTAAGATAGCAAGTACCTCTACAGAAAGTTTTCAGGACTTTTGAGTATTTGATTATCCTAGTTAGGATTTCTTTTGCTATGAGGAAACACCATGAACAAAAAGCAAGTTGTGTCTTGCCAACCCTAAAATGGCTCCCTTAATTAAGTTATATACTTCCCTGCTACTATATCCACCCTTCCTTTATCCCAACCATCTCATTCCCCCAAGCTCTCCCCATCCTTCCCTTCTCACTTTTCTCTCCCCATCTCCCCTTACCAACATTCCACCCCACCCCCAAGTTCCCAATTATTGCCCAGCAATCTTGTCTACTTCCAATATCCAGGAGGATAACTATATGTTTTTCTTTGGGTTCACCTTCTTATTTAGCTTCTCTATGATCACGAATTATAGGCTCAATGTCCTTTATTTATGGCTAGAAACCAATTATGAGTGAGTACAGTAGCGCGAGGGGTGCACCCACCCACTGAGACAGTGGGGCTGATCTAATGGGAGATCACCAAGGCCATCTAGACTGGGACTTAAAAACCATAGGATAAAACTGGACTCTCTGAACATGGCGGACAATGAGGACTGCTGAGAAGCCAAGGACAATGGCACTGGGTTTTGATCCTACTGCATGTACTGGCTTTATGGGAGCCTAGCCTGTTTGGATGCTCACCTTCCTAGACCTGGATGGAGGGGAGAGGACCTTGGACTTCCCATAGGGCAGGGAACCCTGACTGCTGGTAGGACTGGAGAGGGAGGGGGAGAGACTTGGGGGGAGGGGGAAGGAAATGGGAGACAGGGAGGAGGCGGGAAATTTTTAATAAAAAAATTAATTAAAAAATAAGCAAGTTGTAGAGGAAAGGCCTTATTGGGCTTACATTTTCACATTGTAGTCCATCGTTGAAGGAAACCAGGACAAGAATTCAAACAAGGCACGAATCTGGAGGCAGGATATGATGCATAGGCCATGGTGGAGTGCTTCTTTCTGGATTCCCTTGGCTTGTTCCACCTACTTTCTCACAGAACCCAGTGCCACCAGCCCAGGAATAGCACCACCCAAAATATGCTCTTCTCTGATGTGTGATTTCTCTCTGTATGCTACGAATATGCTTTATTGCCATTGGTTAATAAAGAAGCTGCTTTCAGCCAATGGCTTAACAGAGTAAAGTCAGGCAGAAAATCCAATCAGAGATGGAGAGAGAGAGAGAGAGAGAGAGAGAGAGAGAGAGAGAGAGAGAGAGAAGGTGGAGTCAGGGAGATGTGATGTAGCTGCCAAAGGAGAGAGATGCCCGTGAACCTTGCCAGTAAACCATGAGCCTTGTGGTAACATACAATAAAAGAAATGGGTTAATTTAAGATGTAAGAGCTAGCTAGAAATATGCTGAAGCTATTGGCTAAAGAATATTGTAATTAATATAGTTTCTGTGCAATTATTTTGGGTCTGGGTGGCTGGGAAATGAACAGTCAGTCTTTAGATTTGTCCATCTAAAACCTAGATATATTTCACAAGAAAAATATTAAATTATTCTAATTCTTTCTAACTTGACCCTATTGTCCTTTTTCTGTACTTTAAGCATCTCAGAAGCTGGTTTTCTGCTCTGTGAATCTCAACTGACACCATATCGAATTTTAAATTTAATATTTCCTGCACAGCACATGTAATTTACTCAGGTCTGGTAGTCCAGCATATTTTCCACTGTCAATCACATTCTAGTTCCACACATTTTTATAAACTGCACGCTTGCAGTCCTAGCCTTCCGCACATCTGGATGATCTGCTTGACTCTGTTCTACTTTTTAAAATCTCATTTATTTCTCAAGAATCAACTGAACTAACTCAGTAGAATGTTCACTTGAGAGCTTAAGCCAAATTAATTGCTCCCTTCTCTGAATTCCCATAAATGTTTAGTGACTCAGGCAGCTTGTCATAGGCACAAAGAGCATGCTCTTTGAGCTGAAGATTCCTAGTTGTAAATACTGTCTCTGACAGTTATTAGCTGTGGGCAGATGATTCTATACTTCAAATCCCTCATGTGTAGAAAAATATCTAACTAAAAATCTTGGTTCTACAATAAAAGTCTACTTTTTAAATTACTTGCCTGTCTTTCTTATGAAATTTTTGAGTGGAGACATTTCTTACTTTCTAACTCCATGGTCAGATTCATTTTGTTCTCAGTGGTTGGCTTATTGACTAATTGACATTCATTTTCAGACACACACACATACACACACACACACACACAGATCTTAAACTCCTCTCACAGTTTCTTCAATAGGAGTAGTGTGTATAGTTTAATTTATTTTTCTTTGCACACTCTGACCCCTTGTAGTTATTGCCTATACCACCCTTTCTTCTAACTATAAATTCCTATTAATATTTCTAACTTTCCTAATTCTCTTCCCATAAACATTTTCTTAGCACTGCTGTACTATGAACAGGATCCATTTTGACATTTGAATCCCTTATGTAAAACAGAAATGAGAAGCTTAGATGGCCAAGATCCAATTACAGTGTTACCACACATAGTTCTTCCTAAATCAATTCACATTTTTACTCAAGCTTTTGTTAGAGTAATTGGTGTAAAGCAAAAAGACAGTATTAATTGATAGTGGTACTGGTTTTAAAGTATTCTTTTAATAACTAGTAGAAATTTAGGTTCTATGAACAGGCATCATCTATCACTGTGGCAACCTGTATAAAACGGATTACTTCAGAATAATGTTTACTACTAGATAACTAGATAGTTACAGTGAGAAAAGAGAAACTTAAGTAGTGATTGTGTGTGTGTGTCTCTCTGTGTGTGTGTGTGTGCGCATGTGTTCACGCATGCATGATTTAAGTGAAATATAATCAATGTGTGATAATCAGACCATTTTTTAGGAAACAGTAAAATATTGTTTCAGTAAAAAAAGGGGGTAATAGAAAACAGAGAGTCAGGGTGAGAGAGTATTCCAATGCATTTTGGTACAAAACAATAATAATAACAAAAACTAAAAACCATCCTATATTTCTTGTTCTTATTTCTGGTACTCCTCTCAGAAGATGCAATTATTGTTTGTATTGATTTTCATTTGCAAGCATTCCCTCTTCTGTGTCAATGCAGACCCCAAATTGTAAATAATTATACATCATACAAACACACTGTTTGCCTTTTTAATGTAAGTTTCACAGTCCCAAAGCAAATTAATCTTCTGATTATGTGCGCTGTCATTTATAGTAAATATTTCACAAAATGTAATACAAAGACAAAAATGATACCTTTTCCATTACCAGAGATAAACTGTAGATGAAGCAGTCTGATAACTGTTAACTGCCTGCTTCTCACATTTAGAAAACACGCTTTAGAAAGACAGCTTATGTCCAAGGTTGTCTACATTATTCCTTCCAGAAAATAATTTATTAGAAAATAAAAGTTTTAATAAGTTGTATAATTAATGTAGAAATAATATTGTTGCTTCTTTTTACTTTTATTTTCAATAATCCTAGTTATATTATGTCAAATATTAAAAATATACCTTTTTTGCTTTAATTCAAAAATCTCCCTTCCAAAAAAAGTCCAGGACCAGATGGTTTCAATGCAGAATTCTACCAGAACTTCCAAGAAGACCTAATACCTATACTCCTTAATGTATTTCACAATATAGAAACAGAAGAGTCATTGCCAAATTCCTTTTATGAAGCTACAGTTACCCTGATACCAAAACCACACAAAGACCCAAACAAGAAAGAGAACTACAGGCCGATTTCACTCATGAACATCGATACAAAAACTCTCAATAAAATACTGGCAAATCGAATCCAAGAACACATTAGAAAAATTATCCATTATGATCAAGTAGGCTTCATCCCAGAGATGCAGGGCTAGCTCAACATACGCAAATCTATCAATGTAATCCACCATATAAATAAACTGAAAGAAAAAAACCATATGATCATTTCATTAGATGCTGAAAAAGCATTCGACAAAATTAAACACCCCTTTATTATAAAGGTCTTGGAGAGATTAGGGATACAAGGGTCATACCTAAATATAATAAAAGCTATTTACAGCAAGCTGACAGCTAACATTAAATTAAACAGAGAAAAACTCAAAGCCATCCCACTAAAATCAGGAACACGACAAGGATGTCCACTCTCTCCATACCTCTTCAATATAGTGATTGAAGTTCTAGCAATAGCAATAAGACAACATAAGAGGATCAAGAGGATTCGTATTGGAAAGGAAGAAGTTAAGCTTTCGTTATTTGCAGATGATATGATAGTACACATAAGCGACCCCACAAACTCTACCAAAGAACTCCTACAGCTGATAAACACCGTTAGTAATGTGACAGGATACAAGATCAACTCCAAAAAATCAGTTGCCTTCCTATACACTAAGGATAAGGAAGCAGAGAGGGAAATCAGAGAAGCATCACCTTTCACGATAGCCACAAACAGCATAAAATATCTTGGTGTAACTCTGACCAAGGAAGTGAAAGATCTATTTGACAAGAACTTTAAGTCTTTGAAGAAAGAAATTGAAGAGGATACCAGAAAATGGAAGGAACTCCCTTGCTCTTGGATTGGGAGGATCAACATAGTAAAAATGGTAATTCTACCAAAAGCAATCTATAGATTCAATGCAATCCCCTTCAAAATCCCATCAAAATTCTTCACAGATCTGGAGAAGACAATAATCAACTTTATATGGAAAAACAAAAAACCCAGGATAGCCAAAATAATCTTATACAATAATGGATAGTCTGGAGGCATTACCATCCCTGACTTCAAGCTCTATTACAGAGCTACAGTAGTGAAAACAGCTTGGTACTAGCATAAAAACAGAGAAGTCGACCAATGGAATAGAATAGAAGACCCGGATTTTAACCCACAAACCTATGAACACCTCATTTTCGATAAAGGAGCTAAAAGTATACAATGGAAAAAAGAGAGCATCTTCAACAAATTGTGCTGGCAAAACTGGATGTCAATCTGTAGAAGAATGAAAATAGATCCATATCTATCACCATGCACAAAATTCAAGTCCAAATGTATTAAAGACCTCAATATCAGTCCAAACACACTGAACCTGAGAGAAGAGAAAGTGGGAAGTACTCTACAACATATGGACACAGGAGACCACTTACTACGTATAACCCTAGCAGCACAGACATTAAGGGCAGCATTGAATAAATGGGACCTCCTGAAACTGAGAAGCTTCTGTAAAGCAAAGGACACTGTCACTAAGACAAAAAGGCAACCCACTGACTGGGAGAAGATCTTCACCAACCCCGCAACAGACAAAGGTCTCATCTCCAAAATATATAAAGAACTCAAGAAACTAGACTTTAAAATGCTAATTAACCCAATTATAAAATGGGGCCCTGAACTGAACAGAGAATTCTCAACAGAAGAAGTTCAAATGGCCAAAAGACACTTAAGATTATGCTCAACTTCCTTAGCGATCAGGGAAATGCAAATCAAGACAACTTTAAGATACCATCTTACACTTGTCAGAATGGCTAATATAAAAAACACCAATGATAGCCTTTGCTGGAGAGGTTGTGGAGAAAGGGGAACACTCATCCATTGCTGGTGGGAATGCAAACTTTTGCAACCACTTTGGAAAGCAGTGTGGTGGTTTCTCAGGAAATTCGGGATCAACCTACCCCTGGACCCAGCAATACCACTCTTGGGAATATACCCAAGAGATGCCCTATCAAATAACAAAAGTATATGCTCAACTATGTTCATAGCATAATTGTTTGTAATAGCCAGAATCTTTGAAAAAATTTTAAAATGTGTATGGGCATGTATGCTGTATATGTGCTTATATGAATTTCCGTGTACTTATAAGTGTGTGTGTATGTTGTGGAGGCCAGAGGTTTACCTTCTGTGTTACCCTTAATCTGTTTCAATGGGCTAGGAGTTAGACAAATTCCCTGTTAGGGAATGAGACAGATGAGAAGGAGCCATGACTAAGTAATAAAGATAGCTTACTTCATAGATGGATGGCTTCTTTCTACCCCATGAAACAAGTTTGGCATCTTAGGATTAACGCCCAGGGTCTCTTCCTCTACTAGAATCTCCCCTTCTCACATCTACCAACATCCCCATTTCTGGTGATAAAACTTCTAGAAAATTTGAAGGCCAGATAAAGACATTTTTTATGGCAAAGTTGTCTGTGGCCCTGTCAGCCACCCTGTCTCTACTCATACTGTACAATATTAAATTTGAGGAAGGAGAACCCTCAAAGATCTTTAAAAATCCTACCCCAACAAAAGCGACTGGATTTTGTAGCTACCAAGTCCACAATCTACTTTGTAGAAGTTCTTTCTCTTGGTCGGCTTCCTCTACTAGTGTGTCCCCTTACTACCAATAAAAGGCTTTCTTCCCTGGCTGCCTGTTATGCTTCAGAATCTCCCTGCAGGTTTCTGTTGTCCTTGAGAGTGTTCTTGTTTTTTAATTATTTAGCTGCCAGATAAAACGAACACAGCCCAAGCTCTTAGATGGTATCATCTTTTCCTTACTTTTGAGGATAGGGCCTTTCACAGAGAGTGGAGTTATGGATTGGTTAGATTGGTTGGCCATAGAGTCTGGGAACTGTCTCAGCACTTACTATACATAGTACTCAAGTTTTGGAATAATACCATTTTGCCAGCCTCCCTATGTGGGTTTTGGGGAATTTGAACTCTGGTCTGTTTATACAGTGCTAGTTTTTCTTCCTTCTGTTCTTGTGATGGCTTCATTCTCCCATCATGTTAAGCCTGAAAGCAGAGTTGTCCTCTTTCGTGCCTGCATCACGTAGTACACTCCTCTGTACTCCTTTTTTTTTTCAGTTTTCTTAGTAAGTTTCATCAACAGTCACTCCTCTATTCAAATCAGATCAACAGTCATCCCTGTTCACTGCTCCACCACTTCCAGGACCTGGATATATATTTTTTTCCTTTGAAAGAATGTATTGGAACCACATGCTTCCTTTGTCTTCAGTACTAAAACAATTGTACAAAATGCTACTGATTTCTCTCACATAGGCTGTGTTATAGCTTTAATATTTAAGGTTTGTATCACAGTCATAGTATTTATTACACATAGAAATCAAATAATTCTTTGTCTCAGACACTTCTTAAAATAAACATTGAAGCCACCTCAATAAACTCCTTACCCTGGTTTTCCTGGGGCCTCGTGGGTGTCAGCAGAGGCTGTGCACACTGGTTTCATGTCACTTCTTGTCCTGCTCATTTTCTATGAACCACACTTGTCCTTTCTTCCCTGAACAAAGTCAAAGATGCTGTAGTTGACAGTTTTTACCTTTATGATTCGGGGACTTACTGCTCTGCGTGTTTTTTCTCTGCTCTTCACAGGCCCAGTCTTTCTCATTCTTTCACTCAAACATTCCTTCCTTAGGTTTATGTAGGCACCACTGCCAGAATCAATCCCTCCATTGCCTTCCTTGTTAATCCTTTGTCTTTTATCTAGGTATATTTCATGTGTGGCACTTATCAGAACCCCGATGACTTGATCCTGTTGTCAGCTTTTTCATGCATTGCCATCCCTTTGCTCTAACTAGTTGTAACCCAAAAGATCAGGTATCTTGGCCATGCATTTTCTTGCCTTGTCCTTGTATCTAATCTCTACCTTGTGTTCTTAAAACTCTACTGTGAGTGGCATGCCTTGTCTTTTCCAATGTGATTTCTCTCAGTGTGTTTATCTTCTTTTCTCTTTATTTCTCGTTTCTGTATACTTCCTTGAAGGGTATTTATTTTGATTGCAGTTTGAAGACATAGTCTACCCTGGCAAGCAAGGCATGAAGGGGACTGAGGAGGCTGGTCACATTTCATCTGTAAGACCTTCTTTTCTTTAGTCTAATCAACACAATGATACTATTGACATTTACAGAAAGGAAAGAACTACAAGATATTTGTTGAATATCCTTTCGATACTATATTTAAAATGAAGGTATCTCCATTCTAATGGATAGGGTAGATTATGAAAGAATGGAAGAGTCTGTGTATAGTCAGGAATTAAAAAAATTATAATTAGAATCAGCGAGTTCTAATCCGGTGACGTAGAACCTTAGAGTGGACATTATATATTTACGCTTTAAAAAAAAAAAAAAAAAAAGATGGGTTAATAGTTTGGCTGAAGCATAAAAAAAAACCAGGTTATATTTTGATCCTCTTTCCTTAATTTGAGGACTTTTAGATACAGTATCTTAAACTGAAGTTACACTGACAGGTGGGATTGTGGGAAATCTCCCCCTGTGTGTTTGTAGCTCTCTGCCTTACACTTCTGCTCTCTCTCTCTCTGGTGTTTGCTTGCCTTGTCCTACTTCTGGGAGAAAAAAAAAACATGGAGGGGGAGTTCATTATTTTCTTAACATCTCTGCTATAGGAAGACTTAGTATCATATACAAATATTTTAAATAAATTACATCCATTATATTAATAGTTATATATTATATATAGTCCATATGTATATGTATATATATATATATATGTGAAATTTTTCAAACATAATATTTTATTAAGAAGGTTTAGGGGAAATTTCTTTTATTTTTTAAGTTAAAAGTTAACATTGTAATTCTAACTTAAAGGATGTCATTAAGTATTTGCTTTAGACATGTAATTTGCTAAAGAAGCATGTTATATTGATAAATTCAAAACCATTTAAGAATCATCATATTTATAGCTTTAATTCTGCTGGCTTAAAAAAATTAGGGTAAAGCTATTTTAATTCATCCAGAGTACTTAAATAAGAAATTAACCATATTAAATTTATGAATACAATTTAAAACATTGCAAGTATTGCTTATATAAAAGAGACCATTGTTAAAATTTGCTGGAAATATAAATAGGATAAAAATTTGTGTAGTGTATCTTAATCCTAGATACAAAAATAGTGTTTAAATATTAGTAGTAAATCAGTAAATAAGTTTGAGATCCTAAAGTTACTGACTAGGCAATTTTCCTTAATGAAACGGAAGGTAGGAATATGCTTGTACAGATAAAACACTCTCTCAAGTTTGAAAACCATGTTGAGTCAAAACAAGGATCATTGTCATGTGAAAGCGGCTGGAAACAGAAACAACAGATCAGCTAAGGTGCTCAGTATTGTAGTTTTGGCCTTCAGACTCTGCTCTGTAGGTTGTATTGTCTGTTCCAAATCGGCCTGCCATTGAGGAAGGAGATCTACATTCATCCAGAAATCATGTGTGCATACATGTGCATGCGCGCGTGCGCGCGCGTGCACACACAGACAGACAGACAGACAGTACTTATTTTATTCTTACAGAAAACTCTCAAGGTTATTTATATCAGTTTCACTTTTAAGTGATCCAAAAAGATTAAATGACTTGCCTATTCACTTCCTCTGGCTACGGATAAAATGTGACCTGCTGCCTTGAGCCTCCGCATGTCTTCTTTGCCAATACAGAGCATGTCTTCAAACTGTAAACAAAATAAATCCTTCCCCCATAAAAAAAGCTTAAGCAGTTTATCCAGTTATATTACATAGATAGAACACAGGATGTTTCATTACTAAAGCTCTACTTCCATTATTGTTGATTTTATTGTCTTTTCCTTAGCTAATTTCTTAGTATGTGGAGTACTACTTAGGGGAATGTGCCAGCCACACCTTTAACTGACTTCTCTGAGTTCTACTTTCTTAGTTAAATTCAATTTTACACTATTATTCTTTCAAATGTTTAAATTGACAAATATGAATATGTTTTGATTATGTCTACCACATTTTAACATACATATAAGTTGTGCATACATATAAGCCAAACAGAGCTATTTATTATAAAGGCACACTGTCATTGTCAGCTTTATTATGAGTACATAGACATTTTTCAATAACATGATGCCAACATCAAGTGTAGTCTCCATACTGCAGAATTGAGCTGTTTGCTGTTTATCATGTTGTACCTTTAGACCAGATAACATATTAAGGAATCAATTAAAAGGCACTCAGGTAGACAAAAATCTATGGAGTTGGGTCAATGAATCAAAATCATTTTTATCATTTTCTTAGCTGTGTGCATGCATGGTTGATGTGTTTGTGTGTGTATGTTTGCATGTGGAAGTGTGGGTGGATATAAGCCATTGCATGTGTGTGATGATCAAAGAACAATCTCAGGTTTCAATTCTCACCTTTGACTGTGCTAGAGACAGAATCTCTTTGTTGATTTTTCACTTTGTGTGCCAAGCTGTCATGTGAACATCTGGAATTTCTTTTTCATACTTTTCATCTTGCCATAGGATTTCAAATATCTGTCGCTATGCTAAGCCTTATGTGAGTTACATGAATTTGAATGCTGATCCCCAAGCTTGCAATGCAAATGGTTTTACCACTGGACTAGCTACCCATATCCAAATTTCAAACATTTATAAATGTAGAATTTCACTGATGAATACTCCAGCTCATTCAATCTTTCTTAACTCCAACCTGTGTGTGTGTGTGTGTGTGTGTGTGTGTGAGAGAGAGAGAGAGAGAGAGAGAGAGAAGTCTTCTGTGAACTCTGCATTGACAAATATCTTTGAGTTCAATATGAAATCCCTGCAAGATACACACACGATTTCTATCAGAACAGCCCCAGAGAGTAGTACAGTTTTGAGTCTGAATTGGTGAAATCCTTACCTTTTGAATAGTCAACTGTGTGACTTGCTTTTCTGGAGTTATGGGAAAGGGCTTCATTAGTTCTTCACACTTAAATTATTCAAATTAGATTATGAATATAAATACAAGGAGTTCCTTTAATTGCTACAGGGATAAAACTCACCCTGGCCATCTGATTTGGACACATAAATTAAGTGGTCATAATGCCTCAGGATCAAGAAGAAAGTATTGAGATTAACATAAGATAATCCTGTTGAATTTTCTTCATTGTCCTCACAAATATCTCTGTTGTTGTGACTGATACTGAGGCATCTACTTGTATATCAGCAACATCAGAGCCCATGCTTCTTCAATATTACCAACTCCAACAATGCTCCAAAACCCTACAATATGTCTTTAAGATAGCTCAAAACTTCAGAAAGTTTTAAAGTCTTTGGAATTCACACTATTATAGTCATTTTAATATGCTATGTGATTTTTAGAACACCCTCATGTATTATCCATTATAGAATCAACCTTCCCAGGGCTTCCTGGATGTCTCTTTGGGGAAATTTATTGTATTTTATTCTATGATTTATTTTAAAGTTCATAATAATGTAATTAAGAATAGTTTTGATACATATGGAAGTATTCTTTGGTCTTAATTTATTCACATATTTATCAATCTGAGTTATATTCTTTCTTGATTATATCTCAAAGGCATTTGAAGTTCCCTTACCATGGAATCTGGTGCTCTGGGGTAGAAGCTAACAATCCTCATTCACAGAGGCAAGTAGTCTCTTGGGAAGGAATCCCTTGTATCACCTTGCAATCTGCTTTAAATAGCATTGTTGGACAAGATTTGATAGTCATTCATCTTTATATTGTCATCTAATTCTATATGGATACAAAATATAGACGACAGTTGCAGAACAGCTGCACATTGATTGGTGACAAGCAGATTTCTTTCATGTGATGATCTGTTAGATTGAATTCACACACTTGGAGAAGAACCTTTATCACTCCTTTCCCATGTGCATTTAAACAATATCACTCAGGGGTTTTATAGCATCATTGAGAACTATTTATTAAAACCCTCCTTGGATGACAGGTACTAATTGAGGGTGGCTTAAATTCAAGAAAATTAATTAAAATGTGATGAACCATCAGAAAAGATGTATTAGATAATTTCATTATGGATATTAAGTGTTTGTGTGCATATGTTCTTGTATGTGTATGTGTGTGTTTATATATAAAACTAAAAGTTTTTAAAAGTTTGTATCATAACCTCTTAAAAGTGTAGTCTAAATCAACCCACTGTGAACTTATTATAGAAGTTAGATGATGAATGTTACATGCGTGACATAAAGGTCAATAGATAACCAGCTCTAAAATTTCCCTTTGAGCTGGCGATATTCCTTACCACTGCTCACCTTGTCTTCTAAGCTAGGACAGTTGCACTCCTCTCTAAGGACAGAGACTTAGAAGACCACTTGTACAGCAAATCGTGATGGCAACAATGTTTGAACTGAGTTCACACAGAAAACATGCTAGAAACAAAATGATATGAAGCTAATATTACAAGACATCTGCTTTCTAGTAATGGTGCTTGTGTTAAGCCAGTCTATGCACACAAATTCAGTCATGAACCACTTAAAGTCAGCATAATTTTGAAGATGCCCATGGATTTTTGTGTCGTATCTCTCTCACCAATACTAATAGTAATATTTTCTTTTTCTATAGACTGCCAACTATAGGTAAATACCTAGAAAACATTTGACAGCGAATGACATGGAATACAATTTAAATAAATGCTAGCAACTAATGTATTTATCAATAGAAGAACCACTTAAAAGACTTGGTAATTAGTTTTGTTTCTTTTGATTTCTTATGGTGGAGAATAAAACTGTTTTGTTTTCCTCCTGTGGTGGCTTCCAACATCAACATGCTTCTAGTCACAGAGATTTGGGAGCTCTCTCAGGCAAGTTGTAGACATCAAATAAATGCTTGCAAGTCTTAAAATTAATGAAGCAAAATAGTGAAAGAAATTGTTACTTCACAACTTATGTGTCAAGTCTTTAGAGTGTCACCAAAGTTGTTTCAAGGATCCTACATCTAATAATGACATACACACCACTACAGAGTCTGTATGGGGTAAAAGGAACTTTTTCTTCTTGCTCCAGCATCCAGATAGAGCGATATAACCAGGATTTTGTGGTTCATAGCATTTTGTCACTTCCATAATTTAAGTACAACAAAATCTGTCTTCTCGTGCAATGTGGGAGTGATTCTGTTGAATACATTCAAGTTAAAGAATTCATCTGAAGATATTGCATTCTTCCAGAACATGTGAATTCAACCTAATGAAATGTTGTGACTAAAAGTACCTGCCACCTCAAGAACCCCTTGAAATTATTTGGTCAATTATTTGTAAAAAGTTGCAAGACTGCATTCAAACTAGACTCTCCTATGGTGGTTACTACTGTGAGCCTCAGGATTAGTAAAACTGCACTTTATTTGCAAATAGTGTCTTTTCATTTTTAGGAAAGTGTAACAAGTGCTTTTGCCCTGAGCCCCTGGAAAGCCTTTAATTGCTATTGTTCTGGTTAATAACCATTTTTACCATGAGCCCTGGGTGCCAACAAGAAAGGACTGTTGCATAAAGTAGTGAATTTTCTTGCTTAGATGGGCTTTGTAAGAATTAATGTTTCTAAGAAATGTAGAAATAAAAATAAATCTTTATTTTAGTGAGAAGGTGAATTCAATGGCTAAAAATGCTTTCATCTTAGCTGTTCTAATCATGAAACTGCAACTTCACTGTTGCAGTGAAGCTCTAAGATTTTGATGTAATGACATTTGTGTGGATTGATGGGTGAAACTGAAGCCTGTCATTTCCAGCATCGTGCTTGTGCATCTACCTGAACACTGATTATATAAAGGAAAATAGAGTGCTCTCATTCCTTTGATACTTCCCTCCCATCGTTATACTCATTTGGCATTTGTTCAAATATAATGTATATTTTACAATGGTTTTGTTTGATAGTACAATGAGTACTGCATGTATTATCAATTGCCATGACAACAGGTTTATCATCCTGCAGTCATGTTAGAGCTTATTAGTGTCAAAAGCATCCATGAGAATATTCATAGTACAGAATGAGAAATTTGATATTTTTATCTACTTTTGAAAATCTCTTCCTTATAAAGAGCTTTGTGATTTTTTTTCTTCTTCTGAAGATTCAGTCTTCCTGTTCCTTCAGGTATTATCCATATTTATATCAGAGTCATCATTTCACCTCACAAGATCAAAGGGGAACCTTACTTAGCAGTGTTCAAAGTCTACAAATTTAACCCCAATTATGTGTACATCATGTGCAACTCCACTTCTACTTGGTCGGTAGTGACACCCCATAAAAGGAGTACCTTCTGACTGATGTATTATTGTTTTACTGTCCATAGACTTCAACAAAAGACCAAGTAAATCTTTATTTCTGAAAGTACTTTCTGTAGGAGGATTTAGTAGTGTCTTTAGTCATTTTAAAGTACTATCTTTGTTTTTCAATGAACTAACTTACTTTTGTTTATTGTCTTACCTTTCCCCTCACTGAGTACAAGCAAACCTCAGGGCAAATTCTTGTCACAGAAGCCCATTCATCAGCAAAGGAAATACAGACAAACAAACAAACAAAAAAACCGTGCATCTTACTTTAATTCAGTGCAGAAAAGTCTTTGACACAGGAGTTTTAGGCCATGCACTAAACTAGAAATTGTGGAAATAAAGTGGGGATAGACCCTTTTCAGAGAATTTAGCAAGGATATAAAATAAAAATACTATAATATTACAAACATTAAAATAAAGATACAGTGCACTGAATAATACTCTACAAAGGTACTTCAGCAAAGTGATCATAAAAATAGATTTGGTTGGACTTCGATCCAGAATTATCGGAGTTCAACCCCAATGTTAGAACTTGTGTGAGGTGTGATTGCAGACAAGTAATTTAGCTTGTCTTTGCCTTGCTTTTTAAACTAGCAAAGGAGACAATATTTATATCTACTTCAATGAGCTATGAGTTCATTTTACCTATACACAAATTAGGTAATATTTTTGAAATGCTTTATATAGTATTTGTCACAGACTAGATGGAATGCAAATTTTGATTCAGTGAAATAATGAAAAACCGCTTAATGTTTGGTGGGCGAATGGTGATATTAGTTGACTATTGAGAAAGGTACATCATAGTGCAGGTATCATAAGAATGTCTGAAAGTTAGTGTCTATAATTTTGATTATAATATTGAAGATTAACTGGAGGTCTACTGGAGATCTTGATGATATGGTTATGAGATCATTGTAGTGGTTCCAAATATAGTCCAGAAGATATCCTAGATCAGAATAGCTAGATGCCACCAATGGAGAAGAAAATAGCCATGGCCTGTCAAGGCAGGAGTTGGGATGTTTCTCATGAGGGGAGCTGCAGTGGTTACTTTTCTTACCTCTGTGATAAAACATGAGAAGCAGCACAAAGGAGGAAAGACATCCTGGCTCCTATTTTAAAGTTGAATTCAGTTGGCATGATCACTGAAATAACTCTATCCCTGCTAATGGTTCCACAATGTGGCAAGTTCTTTACATGAAAAAAAGACTGGAAATAGAACCCTGACTCATATGAAGACACTCCCTAAATAAGAAAAAAAATTACTTATCCTGTACAATTCCAAAACATTTACCGAAGGGTGATTTTTTTTTTTTCTTTTTTTTTTTTTTTTTTTTTTTTTTTAAATCCTCCCAAAAGTTTATTAAACAAGGCAATTTAAAATCACATAATGACTTTCAGAAATTCTTAGGGTATGTTTTTGACTACATCATCCTTTAGGAATATCTACCTATATAATAACATTGGGGAAAAAGAGATGACATTGGATCATCCTCAAATGGTGCCTGGAGAGAGTTTCTTATACAAACTGAATTTAAGACTATAAAAATTGTACAAACCTCTTCTATTCCACAGACAGATACTTATTTTATTGGTATTTCATCTAATGTACTAGGGGGATTCATGGTGCAGAGATTCATCCATCTATTATTACTTGTCTTTTCTGAGATCAACAGGTAAAACTGGCTCTTTTGATTCACATATTATGCTTAATTTATCAGCCTTCAAATATTGTTTCACATTTTATCATGTTGTAGGACTAGTTTCAGCAATAGAAACTGCTTTAATTATATTCACATCCTGCTATGCTCCAAATATTACAGGAACTACAATGTCTGGTACAAACCCACAAATATCTTGTGTTCCTTATTCATACTTGTCCACACCCTAACCTTCGGGTAAATAGTGACTGTTACTCATACTACAAGCATTCCTTTTATTCCTCACATCTGGGGTATAAATTAAAGTACACATAAAATCTTAAGCAAAAGTTATTCAGCCCATTCTACCTGGGACAATCAAGGACAGCTGTGCACAGCAAGGAGACAAAAGGAGATATCAAGCATATCATCAGAATTCCAGCTGGCCAACTGGTGGCCACAGTAAAATCCTATACATCGGGGGCAAAAATATTCTATGAATCATAGGTCATAGGTCACTGGAGAATTTTCCTTGACCTGTGTATCTGCAGGGAGTGCCACTGACTATGTCCTGGCTAACACTAATCATCCTTTGTATAAATTTGTGGATTGGATGGACACAGCTCCTGTTATTAATGCTAATGTGTCCTGTTATTAATGCTAATTAAAGCTAATTCAATAATGCTTTTTATTGAATCCTGAGAGTGCAATAGAGTCATTCATTCATCTTAAGAAGGCAGGACATTAAATTTATCCTTGAGATTTGAATAACTTCACATTTGCATAGAACAGCTCAATGTTTATTTTCCTATTAAAACCAAAATGGAATAAGTTCCAAGATATACCAGAACTACTTATCATATGGGCCTCTTCAATCTATTCCCTAGGTTTTCCTGACCCTAATGATAATGTAGCAAATAATACTGTCAATATTTTGATTCTTGTTCTTGGTTGCAGAACAAGTTTAAATTTGCTTGCTTATAGCATACTCATACATCAAATGACAATAAAGTTTATCTACATCTGAAATCAAAACCACTTGGGATATCCTACATTTAAAAAGAATATTTGAAAATGGGGCAAATAGTGGAACATGGTCCAGGACTGGAGTCATGTAAGGAGAATTCTGAGTGCATATAGAAACGCTTCAAGAAAACAAGACAGTATTCTTGTGGCCTCAGTTACTTCAAAACATGGCATTGTTATTAGATGTGTGTTTGTGCCACTCTCAGGTGTAGTAAACAGAAATGAGTTTACTTCAGATCTCTCATTATTGTTTATTGTTGTTAGTCAATGAAATGTATAAACTACCCTTTACACGTCCCTATAGAAAATCATGATTTCCAAGTCCAACATGTCTTGTTATAGTAAACAGCTTAGACTCAGCAGAACTTTATCCATCAGGCCTTTTTTAAACACACAGAGTATAAGCTTTCTGGGAATTTAAATAACTTTGGCTGTTGAATGAGATTGCGTTCTCCTCATTTTCAGGCTCCATTCCCCTAGTTCCCACTACCTGTAGAGGAGAGACAAGGATGTGCCATCACAACCTGCAAGCTTTCTGTTTCTTTTTTTTTTTTTTTTTTTGTTTTTCTTTTTTTTTATTCTTTTTTAATTAAAATTTCCAACTGCTCCCCGTTTCCCATTTCCCTCCCCCTCCTCCCACACATTGCCCCCTCCCCCCACTCCCCTCCCACATCCCCACTCCTCTTCTCCTCCCCCCAGTCCATTCCCCCTCCCTCTCGATACTGAAGAGCAGTCCAAATTCCCTGCCCTACAGGAAGACCAAGGTCCTCCCACTTCCATCCAGGCCCAGGAAGGTGAGCAACCAAACAGGCTAAGCTCCCACAAAGCCAGTTCATGTATTAGGATCAAAACCTAGTACCATTGTCCTTGGCTTCTCATCAGCCTTCATTGTCCGCCATGTTCAGAGAGTCCAGTTTCAACCCATGCTTATTCAGTCCCAGTCCAGCTGGCCTTGGAGAGCTCCCAATAGATCAGTTCCACTGTCACAGTGGGTGGGTGCACGCCTCGTGGTCCTGATTTCCTTGCTCATGTTCTCCCTCCTTCTGCTCCTCATTTGGACCTTAAGAGCTCAGACCGTTTCTCCAATTTGGGTCTCTGTCTCTCTCTCGATCCATCGCCAGATGAACGTTCCCGTGCCATTCTCCTTGGCCTCTCGTCAGCTCTCATTGTCCACCACATTAAGAGAGTCCGGTTTTATCCCATGTTTTTTTCAGTAGCAGTCCAGCTGGCCTTGGTGAGCTCCCAATAGATCGGCCCCCCTGTCTCAGTGGTTGGGTGCACCCCTCATGGTCCTGACTTCCTTGTTCATGTTCTCTCTCCTTCTGCTCCTCATTATAACCTTGGGAGCTCAGTCCGGTGCTCCAGTGTGGGTCTCTGTCTCTATCTCCATCCATCGCTAGATGAAGGTTCTATGGCGATATGCAAGATATTCATCAGTATGATTATAGGATAGGTTCATTTCAGGTTCCCTATCCTCAGGTGCCCCAATGAGCTAACTGGGGACATTGCCCTGGGCTTCTGGTAGCCATTCCAGGTTCAAGTCTCTTGCCAACCCTTAGGTGGCTCCCTTAACTAAGGTATGAGTTTCCCTGCTCCCCCATCCAACCTTCCTTTACCCCCAATCACCCCGATTCCCCCAGTTCCCCTCATCCTCTCCTTCACACTTTTCTCTCCCCATCTCCCCTCATCCCCATCCCACCCCACCCCCCAAGATTCCCATTTTTTGCCCATCAATCTTGTCTATTTCCCATAGCTGGGAGGATATCTATATGTTTTTCCTTAGGTTTACCCTCTTGTTTAGCTTCTTTAGGATCACAAATTATAGACTCAGTGGCCCCTATCCATGGCTAGAAACCAATTATGAGTGAGTACATCCCATGATCTTCTTTTTGGGTCTGGGTTACCTCACTCAGGATCGTATTTTCTATTTCCATCCATTTGCATGCAAAATTCGAGAAGTCATTGTTTTTTACCGCAGAGTAGTACTCTAATGTATATATATTCCACACTTTCTTCATCCATTCTTCTATTGAAGGGCATCTAGGTTGCTTCCAGGTTCTGGCTATTACAAATAATGCTGCTATGAACATAGTTGGACAAATGCTTTTGTCATATGCTAGGGCATCTCTTGGGTATATTCCCAAGAGTGGTATTGCTGGGTCCAGGGGTAGGTTGATCCCAATTTTTCTGAGAAACCGCCACACTGATTTCCAAAGTGGTTGCACAAGTTTGCAGTCCCACCAGCAATGGATGAGGGTACCCCTTTCTCCACAACCTCTCCAGCAAAGGCTATCCTTGGTGTTTTTGATTTTAGCCATTCTGACAGGTGTAAGATGATATCTCAAAGTTGTTTTGATTTGCATTTCTCTGATCGCTAAGGAGGTTGAGCATGACCTTAAGTATCTTTTGGCCATTTTAACTTCTTCTGTTGAGAATTCTCTGTTCAGTTCAGTGCCCCATTTTTTAATTGGGTTAATTATCCTTTTAAAGTCTAGTTTCTTGAGTTCTTTATATATTTTGGAGATCAGACCTTTGTCTGTTGCGGGGTTGGTGAAGATCTTCTCCCAGTCAGTAGGCTGTCTTTTTGTCTTAATGACAGTGTCCTTTGCTTTACAGAAGCTTCTCAGTTTCAGGAGGTCCCATTTATTCAATGTTGTCCTTAATGTCTGTGCTGCTGGGGTTATACATAGGAAGCGATCTCCAGTGCCCATATGTTGTAGGGTACTTCCCATTTTCTCTTCTATCAGGTTCAGTGTGTTCAGATTGATATTGAGGTCTTTGATCCATTTGGACTTGAGTTTTGTGCATGGTGATAGATATGGGTCTATTTTCATTCTTCTACAGGTTGACATCCAATTGTGCCAGCACCATTTGTTGAAGATGCTTTCTTTCTTCCATTGTATACTTTTAGCTCCTTTATCAAAAATCAGTTGTTCATAGGTTTGTGGGTTAAAATCCGGGTCTTCTATACGATTCCATTGGTCGACTTCTCTGTTTTTATGCCAGTACCACGCTGTTTTCATTACTGTAGCTCTGTAATAGAGTTTGAAGTCAGGGATGGTAATGCCTCCAGAAGTTCCTTTATTGTATAAGATTGTTTTGGCTATCCTGGGTTTTTTGTTTCTCCATATAAAGTTGATTATTGTCCTTTCAAGATCTGTGAAGAATTTTGATGGGATTTTAATGGGGATTGCATTGAATCTATAAATTGCCCTTGGTAGAATTGCCATTTTTACTATGTTGATTCTCCCAATCCAAGAGCAAGGGAGATCCTTCCATTTTCTGGTATCCTCTTCAATTTCTTTCTTCAATGCCTTAAAGTTTTTGTCAAATAGATCTTTCACTTCCTTGGTTAGAGTTACCCCAAGATATTTTATGCTGTTTGTGGCTATCGTGAAAGGTGATGATTCTCTTATTTCTCTCTCTGCTTCCAGATCCTTTGTGTATAAGAGGGCGACTGATTTTTTGGAGTTGATCTTGTATCCTGCCACATTACTAAAGGCGTTTATCAGCTGTAGGAGTTCTTTGGAGGAGTTTTTGGGGTCGCTCATGTACACTATCATATCATCTGCAAATAATGCAAGTTTAACTTCTTCCTTTCCAATTTGAATCCCCTTTATCCCCTTATGTTGTCTTATTGCTATTGCTAAAACTTCGAGAACTATATTGAAGAGGTATGGAGAGAGTGGACAGCCTTGGCGTGTTCCTGATTTTAGTGGGATGGCTTTAAGTTTCTCTCCATTTAATTTGATATTAGCTGTCGGCTTGCTGTATATAGCTTTAATTATATTTAGGTATGACCCTTGTATCCCTAATCTCTCCAAGACTTTTATCATAAAGGGATGTTGAATTTTGTCAAATGCTTTTTCAGCATCTAATGAAACGATCATATGGATTTTTTCTTTCAGTTTATTTATATGATGGATTACATTGATAGATTTGCGTATGTTAAACCAGCCCTGCATCTCTGGTATGAAGCCTACTTGATCATAATGGATAATTTTTCTAATGTGTTCTTGGATTCGGTTTGCCAGAATTTTGTTGAGGATTTTTGCGTCGATGTTCATGAGTGAGATTGGCCTGTAATTCTCTTTCTTGGTTGTGTCTTTGTGTGGTTTTGGTATCAGAGTTACTGTAGCTTCATAAAAGGAATTTGGCAATGACTCTTCTGTTTCTATATTGTGAAATACATTAAGGAGAATAGGTATTAGGTCTTCTTGGAAGTTCTGGTAGAATTCTGCATTGAAACCATCTGGTCCTGGACTTTTTTTGGAAGGGAGGTTTTTGATAACAGCTTCTAATTCTTCACGACTAACCGGTCTATTTAGGTTGTTCACCTGGTCCTGGTTTAACTTTGGTAAATGGTATTTATCTAAAAAAGCGTCCATTTCTTTTACATTTTCCAGTTTTGTGGCATACAGGCCTTTGTAGTAAGATCTAATGATTCTCTGAATTTCCTCTGTGTCTGTGGTTATGTCTCCCTTTTCATTTCTGATCTTATTAATTTGCAAATTCTCTCTCTGCCGTTTGATTAGTTTGGATAGGGGTTTATCAATCTTATTGATTTTCTCCAGGAACCAGCTTTTTGATTCATTGATTCTTTCAATTGTTTTCTGTGTCTCTATTTTGTTGATTTCAGCCCTCAGTTTGATTATTTCCAGTCTTCTACCCCTTCTAGGTGAGTCTGCTTCTTTTTTTTCTAGAGCTTTCAGGTGGGCTGTTAAGTCTCCAATGTGTGCTTTCTCTGTTTTCTTTAAGTGGGCAGTTAGTGCTATGAACTTTCCTCTCAGAACTGCTTTCATAGTGTCCCATAGGTTTGAGTATGTTGTTTCTTTATTTTCATTGTCTTCAAGGAAGAGTTTAATTTCTTTCTTTATTTCTTCCTTAATCCAGGAATGGTTCAGTAGTTGACTATTCAGTTTCCATGAGTTTGTAGGCTTTCTGGGGGTAGCATTGTTGCAGAATTCTAGCTTTAATCCATGGTGATCTGATAAGATACAGGTGGTTATTAATATTTTTTTGTAACTGTGGATGTTTGCTTTGTTACCGAGTATGTGGTCGATTTTTGAGAAGGTTCCATGAGCTGCAGAGAAGAAGGTATATTCTTTCCTATTTGGGTGGAATATTCTATAGATGTCTGTTAAGTCCATTTGATTCATTACCTCCATTAATTCTCTTATTTCTCTGTTAGGTTTCTGTCTACTTGACCTGTCCATTGGTGAGAGAGGAGTATTAAAGTCTCCTACTATTAATGTGTGCGGTTTGATGGCTGCCTTGAGTTTTAACAATGTTTCTTTTACGTACGTGGGTGCTTTTATATTAGGGGCATAGATATTCAGGATTGAGACTTCATCCTGATGAATTGTTCCTGTTATGAGTAGAAAATGTCCCTCTCCATCTCTCCTGATTGATTTAAGTTTGAAGTCAACTTTGTTAGAAATTAGTATGGCCACCCCTGCTTGTTTCTTAGGTCCATTTACTTGATAAGCCTTATCCCAACCCTTTATTCTGAGTAGGTGCCTGTCTTTGTGGTTGAGGTGTGTTTCTTGTAAACAGCAGAATGTTGGATCCTGTTTTCGTATCCAATCTCTTAGTCTGTGCCTTTTTATAGGAGAGTTGAGTCCATTGACATTAAGTGATATTAATGACCAGTGGTTGTTAACTCCGGTCATTTTTTAAGTTGGAAATTTTGTGTGTTCCCCTTCTTTGTGTTGCGCTGGTGAAGGGTCTCTAGTTGTCTGAGATATTGTGGTCATTGTTGGACTCCTTGGTTAGTGATTTTCCTTCTATTACTTTCTGTAAGGCTGGATTTGTGGCTACGTATTGTTTAAATTTGTTTTTATCCTGGAAAATTTTGTTTTCTCCATTTATAGTGAACGAAAGCTTGGCTGGGTATAGTAGTCTGGGCTTGCATCCATGGTCTCTTAGTTTCTGCAGTACATCTATCCAGGACCTTCTGGCTTTCATGGTTTCCATAGAGAAGTCAGGTGTAAGTCTGATAGGTTTACCTTTATAAGTAACTTGGCCTTTTTCCTTTGCTGCTCTTAGTATTCTTTCTTTATTCTGTATGCTTTGTGTTTTGATTATTATATGGCGAGAGGATGTTTTTTTTTGATCCAGCCTATTCGGTGTTCTGTATGCTTCTTGAATCTTCATAGGTATATCTTTCTTTAGGTTGGGAAAGTTTTCTTCTATAATTTTATTAAATATATTTTCTGGACTGTTGAGCTGCGCTTCTTCTCCTTCTTCTATTCCTATTATTCTTAGGTTTGGTCTTTTTATTGTGTCCCATATTTCCTGAATGTTTTGTGATGAGAATTTGTTGGCCTTGCTGTTTTCTTTGATCAGCGTGTTTATTTTCTCTATGGTATCTTCAGAATCTGAGATTCTTTCTTCTATCTCTTGTATTCTGTTGGTTATGCTTGCTTCTGTAGTCTCTATTCGTTTACCTAGATTTTCCCTGTCCAGCTGACCTTCTGTTTGTGTTTTCTTCTTTGCCTCCATTTCAGTTTTTAAGTCTTGAACTGTTTCCATTATCTGTTTGATTGTTTTTCCTTGGTTTCCTAGGGTATCATTCACTGATTTACTCAATTCTTCAAACTTTCTGTTATACTTCTCATCCATTTCTATAAGGGCATTTTTTACATGTTGTTTAAGGGCGTCAATCACTTTCATAAAGTCAATTTTATCTACTTCTTCATGATTAAGGTGTTCATGTCCACCTGTTGGGAGGTCGCTGGGTTCTGGTGGTTTCATATAGTTTTTCAGATTGTTAGGTGAATTCTTGCATTGGCGCCTGCCCATCTCTTTCTCCGAATGCTCCCCTCTGGATCTTCTTTTACCGGATCAGGTCTCCTTGCCTACTGATGTACCTTCCCAGTGATGGCTCTCTGCAGTGCTAGTCTCCTGGTGTTATAGTGATGTCTCTCCTTGCTTGTTGCAGGCAGGCCAGTGAGACAAAGGAGGTCTCGCCTGCCTACTTGCCCTGAGGATTTGCCCACAGCGCCAGACAGACTGAGCTGGATGGTGTTATGTGCCCAAAGAGGAAAGGGGACAGAAGGAAGAAGGGTTCTGGATGCAAGCTGGGTGGGACAAGAAGAGAGAGGCAGTATGGGGGTGTAGAGCCCCTGCAGGGAGCCCGGGGAGTATAGGGAGGGGGATGAGGAACTTCAGAGTTCCCTGTCCAGGGCTGCTTCCGCCGCCACTGGTCACAAACTCACCGCCCTGCTGTCTCTCCTGGTGCCGAGATCAGATCTCCGTGCAGGTTGGGTAGTTCGTAAACAAAGCGCCTACCTTGGTTGGTGCAGGCGGGCCAGTGAGACAAAGGAGGTCTCGCCTGCCTACTTGCCCTGAGGGTTTGCCCCCAGCGCCAGACAGACTGAGCTGGATGGTGTTATGTGCCCAAAGAGGAAAGGGGACAGAAGGAAGAAGGGTTCTGGATGCAAGCTGGGTGGGACAAGAAGAGAGAGGCAGTATGGGGGGGTAGAGCCCCTGCAGGGAGCCCGGGGAGTATAGGGAGGGGATGAGGAACTTCAGAGTTCCCTGTCCAGGGCTGCTTCCGCCGCCACTGGTCACAAACTCACCGCCCTGCTGTCTCTCCTGGTGCCGAGATCAGATCTCCGTGCAGGTTGGGTAGTTCGTAAACAAAGCGCCTACCTTGGTTGGTGCAGGCGGGCCAGTGAGACAAAGGAGGTCTCGCCTGCCTACTTGCCCTGAGGGTTTGCCCCCAGCGCCAGACAGACTGAGCTGGATGGTGTTATGTGCCCAAAGAGGAAAGGGGACAGAAGGAAGAAGGGTTCTGGATGCAAGCTGGGTGGGACAAGAAGAGAGAGGCAGTATGGGGGGGTAGAGCCCCTGCAGGGAGCCCGGGGAGTATAGGGAGGGGATGAGGAACTTCAGAGTTCCCTGTCCAGGGCTGCTTCCGCCGCCACTGGTCACAAACTCACCGCCCTGCTGTCTCTCCTGGTGCCGAGATCAGATCTCCGTGCAGGTTGGGTAGTTCGTAAACAAAGCGCCTACCTTGGTTGGTGCAGGCGGGCCAGTGAGACAAAGGAGGTCTCGCCTGCCTACTTGCCCTGAGGGTTTGCCCCCAGCGCCAGACAGACTGAGCTGGATGGTGTTATGTGCCCAAAGAGGAAAGGGGACAGAAGGAAGAAGGGTTCTGGATGCAAGCTGGGTGGGACAAGAAGAGAGAGGCAGTATGGGGGGGTAGAGCCCCTGCAGGGAGCCCGGGGAGTATAGGGAGGGGATGAGGAACTTCAGAGTTCCCTATCCAGTGCTGCTTCCGCCGCCACTGGTCACAAACTCACCGCCCTGCTGTCTCTCCTGGTGCCGAGATCAGATCTCCGTGCAGGTTGGGTAGTTCGTAAACAAAGCGCCTACCTTGGTTGGTGCAGGCGGGCCAGTGAGACAAAGGAGGTCTCGCCTGCCTACTTGCCCTGAGGGTTTGCCCCCAGCGCCAGACAGACTGAGCTGGATGGTGTTATGTGCCCAAAGAGGAAAGGGTACAGAAGGAAGAAGGGTTCTGGATGCAAGCTGGGTGGGACAAGAAGAGAGAGGCAGTATGGGGGGGTAGAGCCCCTGCAGGGAGCCCGGGGAGTATAGGGAGGGGATGAGGAACTTCAGAGTTCCCTGTCCAGGGCTGCTTCCGCCGCCACTGGTCACAAACTCACCGCCCTGCTGTCTCTCCTGGTGCCGAGATCAGATCTCCGTGCAGGTTGGGTAGTTCGTAAACAAAGCGCCTACCTTGGTTGGTGCAGGCGGGCCAGTGAGACAAAGGAGGTCTCGCCTGCCTACTTGCCCTGAGGGTTTGCCCCCAGCGCCAGACAGACTGAGCTGGATGGTGTTATGTGCCCAAAGAGGAAAGGGGACAGAAGGAAGAAGGGTTCTGGATGCCCCGAAGGGTGATTGAATAAAGACTATTCCAGGAAAATTGCCAGTAAACAGACCAGCCAAGTAACAGACCAAACAGTTACATGTGAACAATTATTATCTTTTTATTCTAATCAGATAACCCATGCTGCCTAATTTTCTTCAATAAAAATATTTTAGCAGAAGGTGGTTCTTGAATTAACTTTCTTAAATTTTTCTTTTTAAAAGAAACTTGAAATATTCTTATGTCTTTCACCAAATCAAAACAAAAATGACAAAGGCAAAGAAAGCAGAAATTAGAGGAAAGTCATCTTCACTGGGAAATTTTGAGTTGAAAGTCTTTGAAGGGTATGTAAGTGTAGGTGTGGAGAAAGAGGATGAAGGCAATAGTGGCTAGTTATTGAATATCTACACAGAGATCACTCAGCCAGGCATTTACTTCTTTCACAATAAACCTGTCTTGAATATGTACATTCCTTTTCTATTAATAGAATCCCTGGAATAAATAGTCTATTAAAAGTGGTTAAGACCTGATATCTAACTGTCTTTTGTGATGGCATTTTAATCTTGATCTTTTGATATCAAAATATAAGCAAATTCCATAATGCAAGACACATTCTGCTGTCTAGTCTTTAGAGAAGACTGCATAAGTATTGCCTTACTTCTGGTTGCTAATTATTTAAAAAAAAACATTGTCTATCTGACACATATTCAAAGTTTGCTCCATCTCATATTAACATATAAAATTCAAACATGGGGTATCTATCTGTGCATCAGAATGGACACAAGTACAATTGAAGAGCAGCTTGGAATCTGTAACTTTTGCAAAACTTACTAACACACAGAATCTTAAATAAGATGAAAATAATATTTGTCTTATATGAATACTGTGAATACACAATTAAAGAGTCATTGTCAAAAATTTTATAGAGTGGTTTATCACAATTTGGACTCAGGAAAAAAGTATAAAATAATCAATGTAGCTCATTTAAGGTTAACCATTTTCTATAATGTCATAGGCTAGATTTTTTTTCTTTTGGAGAACACATGCTTGAGTTTACAACAGAAATTACAAGCAAAGAATTGGTACAAAATTGGATTTAGTGTTAGGTATTATGTAAAAGTTTCAAAGAAATGTCAGGCAATATTTTATTATATTTATTGAGTAGTCAAATTTGTTAGAGACTTTAAAACACTGCTTCATACTCAACTAGACCAAGATTTACTCCTACACCTTGTCTGCCAGATGAGTATGGGATTTGGAGATGCAGTTTCTCTCTTGAATTAAGGTACCAGTGGGGACGTTTGTGTCCTATCTCTGTTTGCAATGCATAAGGTATATTGAGAATGGGAGCCTGGCAGTTACATACACCTAGTGAGACTCCTGTGGGGAGAAATGAGTTTTTCATGTATGAGTGGTTATTAACTGGACATAGCATCTTAGTTAGGGATGAGGACATGTTTCCACTTCTCTTCTCAAATACGGGCCCCAACTAGTTCAGATCCACACTGGTTCTATTCATGTTGTCACAGACTTTGTGAGTTCGTACGTGGGTTTGTACTGCTGTGTTTAGAAGGCTTTGTTTCCTTAATGTTCTCCATCCTCTTTGTCCCTTACAATCTTTCCTTCTCTTCTACAGGGTTCACTGAGCTGTGAAGGGAAGAATTTGATGGAGATATTCCATTTAAGACTGAATGTTCCAAGTTGTCTCATCAGCACATCATCCAACTATGGGCCTCTGCAATTGTTCTGGGAAAATATTTATGTTGAGAATTTGTACAAATTTAACAAATTAAACCAGATGAATTGAAGTAGTGAAAACCCTATAACGGTAATGCACATGCAGAGATTAAAAGAATAATCAGGTGCTATTCCTGACATTTTCTTCTTTAGCATTAAGTGCTCATTGAGACTGCATACTGCAATAATGGTGTCTAATGCTGCATGGTATAATGGAAAATGATTGAGTGACATATTAATGCTGCCCACCATGTCTAAGTGTGTACATACACCCTGGCTGCTTTTAATCTGTGTAATAATTACAGATACTTAGCTGGCAGGTTTAGCTAAATATGGTTAAGTAATCACTGAAATAAAATGCAGCACAGTTAAATCTTTTTAAACTTAACACCACTTCTCCCATTAGCATGCAAAATAACTTTGATGTTCATGAGAAAAATAACTTTCTTATAAAAAGATTCTTCGTGCCATGCTTCCATTCCAATGGTGTTCTATTAATTAAAGAGCAACGAACTAAACTCACTGTAGGAAAGGCAGAGCTTGCCAGATAGTCCTATGGCTTGGAGATGATACTGTGCAGTAGGTCACTAAAAACCTGACCTGTGAGGAACATGAAATGAAGATTTTGTTCTTACCTCGCAGTTTCTATAAAGTTGAATTGTAGTGGTTTATTGTTGAAGGTGAAAGAAAGAGGTTTAATTACTCATAGGTTAGCTTCGCTCTCACTTAAACCAATTTCCTTGCCTCTGACCTGTGACATAATGTACTTTAACTTCATAATTTCAATTCCTTCCAATAAGCAAATGATCTAAAGAAATCAGTCCCAGAATGTAGCCCTCCAAGCAAATATTGTCTGAAGTAATTAGTTTTACCTAAGGACTTTCATTATTACTGGATATACAATCTTTGGCAAATGTCTAGAAACCCAATATATTTTAAACCTGTTTCAAATGAACATAATCAATAAATAGTAGATATGTGAAATGATATATAACTGCATGTAAAATTAAATTGTTTTATTTCTATGCATACATTTGTGATGTGTTATTAATAGAATGAACATATTTTGGATAGCACTGTTTCTGTCAAGTGAAAATATGAGTACCAGAAATGAGCATAGAAAATAGCTCCTTGTCGGGTTATGGACTTCTTTTCTCTCTCTCTCCACTGTATAGTTAGGGTTGTATAAAGTTCCTGCAGCTTCATGAATTAGCTTTAATTTTTCCTTACTTTCAAGCTGTTTTTATAATAACAGTTGTACCTTTAAAATAATAAATTCTCTTTATAAACTTCATTTCCTGCTTTGCCTTCTCCTCGGGTGATTGCCTTTGAAGTTTGAGATAAGTATATCTGTTAATAACCAAATTAAAACATTCCCAGTTTAATAGAAAGATCAAATCTATTATATATTTCAATAAAATAATTACAGCTGTAATATTAAGTCTGTTATGTTCTATTGGCATTTTTATGAGTAGACAAACTTTAATATGACTCTTCTTTGACAGCCTCAAACTCATAACTGGCCAAAACATACCACACTACTTCCAGGGCAGATTTTCAATTTGAATACTTACAAAATATTCAGACAGACTCCAGCCCTACACAAATCCCACGTGTTCTAGGATTTGTTTCTATATATGATATCATGAAAAGAGCTGCTACGGGCTTTCCCACTTACGTCATTATGAAAAGCATTTACTCATATTAAGCAGTTCCCAAAGCGTGGAATTCTTGGATTGGATGGATATGCACTTTGAAATGCCCCACCCCCCCAACCAGGTATCCATAGTCCAGGAGAAATCTATTTCTTTTATGAACTGGGGAAGCATAACTACTGTCTGATTCCTGTTTTCTCTTACTTGGAAAAGGAAACCATATACTCAAGGAAACTACTATAGTGCATTGTGTTTTAAAACTTTGGCTGATTTTCCTCTGCCAGTATACCCTTCTGCTCTTTGCATTCTCCCTCCTTAGACAGAGGCAGATCATCTGCCTTTTGAGGCAGTGACCACAGTAATATCTCCTCTTGTTGAATCTCCAGACCTCTTTAAGGATGTTACACATTCAAGCATGCAGTGTCTGTCAACTTATTATCTCTGTGTGTTGACTACAGCTGGCCAGAAGAACTGATAGATTCTAGGAGTTCAAATCTCTAGAATATGTTAGATAACCCAATCCCTACCCTTCTGGCTTCTAGTGAACCTTGCGTAGTAATCAGTATTTGTTGAAAGGGTTGATTTGCTTTTATTTTTACTCAATTATAAAGTTACTCAATTATGTACTTCTTCTATTATAATTAGTGCACTTTCCTGGGAAAAAAAAAACTCTTGCTGTTTACCTGGAATGCCATAATTTGTCAATTTCAATGCTTTCTATCTTAAATGACACAATTAGAGCAATCACTATTGTATGCTTCTGAAAACAAATCTGCACAAAATGCTGATTAGAATGCAACCCTGAGTTATTTTTAGGAGACTCTAGAACAGCTGTATGGGTAGTTTGGGTTTTGAAAAAATGTTTTGATGTAGTTTTGATGGGTGTTTTGAGAGTTTTTGGTGAATACTGGATAAAGAATCTTTAAATCTACCATACGGAAAGCTTTCTGAACCATTAGCTATCTGCGAGAACTAATAGTCACCTAATGTGTTCACAGCATATATTGTCTCCAACTCTCTCTACAGTTCTATAAAATTCTAATTTTGTTCACATAACACATAATGACTAAATCTTGGAGTTTAAATATTTTGCTTGTTTTAATTGTAAAACTTCTAAGTAAGGTTCTAAGTGAAGAGGTTTCAGTTATCACTTATTAAAAGCCAAATGAAAATATCTGATACTTAATTTTCTAATAAATGAAAAATCAAAATTAACCAATCTGATTATAATTAATAAGTTTAAAGATTTTAGCAAATGACTAGTACTTGGGAACCCAAGTCAGATGGAGAATTTCCCAGAGTTCATGGATTGCAGTCATCATTCTTGGGGTTAATCCAGATGGGATGGTGCTCTTATTTGATTCAATATTCACAGGTACAGTTTCCAGGTACCTGCTAGGAAATAAGTCCTGTTGTTGGAGCCACTGTCATATCCTTTACTATCTATGGCTGAGTGGCTGCTTAAGATTTTCTTGGGGTGGGGATTATTTAGCTTTTACAATATCACATTTCATAGATTTTGAGCAAAAAGGAAAATATCTATTCTATTTTATTTGTTAATTTTTAAATTATTTTATATTTATTATTTTATTACTTTAAAAAATACCAATCCAAAGCTGACTTCCTCCCCTTCTCCCACTTCCCTCCCACTCCTTCCACACACCCTTCCCCCCACCACCCCTCCAATCTTAAAGGGCAAGGCACCCTGCCCTTGGGAAGTCCAAGGCCCTCCCCACTACATCCAGGTTGAGCAAGGTATACATCCAAAGAGAACAGGAGAAATCCCAGTGCCATTGTCATTGGCCTCTCGGTCTGCCCCAGGTGTCAAGCACATTCAGAGGGACTAGTTTGATTCCATACTCATTTATTCCCAGTTCAGCTGGAGTTGGTAAGCTCCCATTAGCTCCAGTACATTGGATCAGTGGGTGAACCCCTCATGGTCTTGACTTCTTTGCTCATATTCTCCCTCCTTCTGCTCTTAAGATGGACTTTGGGAGCTCAGTCCAGTGCTCTGATGTTGGTCTCTGTCTCTGTTTCCATCTGTTGTTAGACAAAGGTACTATGGTGATATTTAAGATAATCATCAGCCTGACTACAGGGCAAGGTCAGTTCAGGCACCCTCTGTATTGCTTAGGGTCTTAGCTGGGGTCATCTTTGTGGATTTCTGGGAATTTTTCTAGAGCCAGGTTTCTTGCTAACCCCAAAATGACTCCCTCAATCAAGATATCTCTTTCCTTGCTCTTATATCTGTCTTTCCTCCATTTCAACTATCCCATTCCCTCAAGCTGTCTGCAATCAACTCCTATTCTCCTCTTTCCCTTCTTCCCTCTGTCTACTCCTGCTCCCATGCTCCCAAATATGTCAGGCGATCTTGTCTGATTCCAATTTCCAGGTGGATCTATATATATATTTTTTTTGTGGGGGGGTTAACCTTATTACTTAGCTTCTCCAGAATCATGAACTATAGACTCAATGTCCTTTGTTTATGACTAGTATAGATTTATGTGTGAGTACCTACCATATTTATATTTTTGGGTCTGGGTTATCTCACTCAGAATAGTGTTTTTCAATTCCATCCATTTGCATGCAAAATTCAAGATGTCATTTATTTTAACCACTGAGTAGTACTCTAATGTATAAATGTGTCACACTTTCTTCATCCATTCTTCCATTGAGGGGCATCTAGGTTGTTTCCAGGTTCTGGTTATTACAAATAATGCTGCTATAAACATGCTTGAACAAATGTTTTGTAGTATGATTGCATATCTCTTGGGTATATTCCCAAGAGTAGTATTGTTGGATCCTGAGGTAGGTTGACTCACAATTTCCTGAGAAACCGCCACACTGATTTCCAAAGTGGTTGCACAAGTTTGCATTCCCACCAGCAATATATGAGTGTTGACCTTACTCCACATTCTCTCCAGCATAGGTTATTATTGGTGTTTTTGATTTTAGCCATTCTGACAGGTGTCAGACGGTATCTCAAAGTTGTTTTGATTTGCATTTCCCTGATAGCTAAGGAAGTTGAACATGTCCTTAAGTATCTCTTGACCATTTGAAATTCTTCTGTTGAGAATTCTCTATTTAGTTCAGTACCTCATTTAATTGGACTGGTTTACAGTTTCAGCAGTTTAGTCCATTGTCATCATGGCAGGATATGGCAGCGTGCAGACAGACATGGTGCTGGAGAAGGACCAGAGAGTTGTACATCTTTTAAGAATTATGTATATACTGGAAATAAACATTATTAACTTTAACTGAGCATTTCCCTGGCTCTGCCTTTTGGGTATTTGATCATTTTAAACTTTCACAGTGCTTTGAGTTTACATGTCACCTATGTGTTTAGGACTTCTGGTTGTCAGGTTCACTCCCCACCAGTGGCTCTTCATTAATGATCTATCACTCCTAATTAGGAAGGCATGGAGTGAAAGTGCATTGTTTGCTACAAGAATCTGGAAAAAGAAAACCCTTGGAATAATCATGCAGTGCTGAAGCTGCACGGTCACCCCCAGCTTGAGGCTGAGAAAACTATTTCTGTGAAAAAATGCTTGTGATGGATTGAAAGAAAATAGACCCCAAAGCAAGTGGCACTATTAGGAAGTATGGTTTTATTGGAGTAGGTATGGCCTCAAAGAAAAACTGTGTCACTGTGAAGCTTGGAGGTCTCCTTTGCTCAAGCTACACTCAGTGTTGTAGACGGTTCACTTTCTGTTGTCTGAAGATCCAGATGTAGAACTCTTAGCTCCTTCTCCAGCACCAAGTCTACCTGCATGCTGCCATGTTTACTGCCCATGACGATGATGGACTAAACTGCTGAAACTGTCTAATTAAATGTTTTCTTTTATAAGAGTTGTCATGGTCATGAGGACTCTTCACAGCAATAGAAACCCTAACTAAGACAATGCCTCACAGAGAATGTTTAACTAAAAGATGGGTCACTGGGGAAATAGATTTTTTAAGTATCAGGGGAATACCAAAATTTTCACTTGATATGTATAATTGCCAAAATGATTTAAAGCACTACATCCCATCATTCCACCAGGTAGAGTATAATGTGAACCACAAAGATAAACATGTATATATATATATATATATATATATATAATACATATTTAAATATTATATAAGTATATTATCATATATTTATATGTATATGTAAATATATCATATATTTATGTATATAAACACATATTTACATCAATTTTTTAAGGGGTGCTATGGAGAAAGCAGACTCATGGAGTTGGGAGCCACCCCCCCATACTGCTTCATGATGTCTGACCCATTGTTTATAATCCAAAAGAGCCCATGACCTCTTTCTCTCTCCTTTTAGGAGGTTTTACCTGCAGGCAAGAATCCATGCCTTAAGGCTGGTAACCCAAAGCTATTGGTAGAATGAAATCTTACAACACTTCCTCCTTTTGTCTAAATAGGGGTTCTAAGTCTAATAAAAACTGTATACAATAAGAAAAATTATCAAATATTGTTCAGGAGAAAGAAAGGGTAATAACATACACAAAAATGGGCCTACATCCAACAAGAGCAACATAGAAGCCATGCCTTAAGGCCGGTACCTGAAAGGTATTGATGGAATGAATTCCCACAACAGTAGGGAGTTCTGCAGCACAGCCCTTTGCATTTGGCCAATTGTATGGGCACACTTAGGAGGGGAGTCTAAGATCAGAAGAAGCTCATCTTTAGCTGAAAAATGTGATAGTACAGAGGTATTTATTATTTTTGCACCTTAGACAAAATAAAATATTCCAGTAAAACCACATGCAATTTTAAATGTCTAGTAAGACCTTGATATTTAAAATAAATGCTTGAAAGGCAGTGATTTTCCATTGTGAGACTACATTCTTCACCCTAATACTCTGATTTAGCTTTTTGTCTCGAGAATGTGTTCAGATCTTCAAATTGCTGATCCTGGAAACTTCCTGTTATTGCCTCCCCCTCCTCACTACTGCAATTCTTTCCTTCTCTTCCTTCTGCGGTAAATAGCACTTTGTTTTCAGAAAAAGCGGAGTTAGATTTACAGCCTTAGGGAAGAAAGACATCTATTTTGAAAAGAAAATAAATATTGTATGGATACTGCTAGTGTTTGTGTAACTTCAGGCAAAGGCCTATGTCTGCTCCTGTGTCTGCCTCAGCAGACTGATTTCTGCCAGTATTTGTGGCATTACTAACAGTTAAATCAGGCAAGATAGCCACAGTAGTCCACCTCATGGGTAAATAGGAAGCATGGATAACAGTAAGTGAAAGTCCAATTAATTCTTTTTGAGATATTGAAATTAGAAGAGTGGAACAGAAAACCACAAATCATCAACCTAAGATTTGTCATTCTTTGAGACGTTTTCAATAGATTTTGTTTTCCTCTCTGATTTATTTGTGCAATTGAATCAGTAGAAGTACACAGCACAATTTTAAACTATCTTAAAAGATAAAATCCCAGACTTTCTCTCAGAATAATAATGGGTAATGATTATATAAGGAAAATGCAATATTTATTCAGAGAATGTTAAAAATTCAAAACTTAAAGACTCAGTATGAGCACAAGTGGACAAGAAAGCTTCTTGGCCATATGAACATCTTAAAATTAACGTCAAGCCATGATTGATTCTCCTTATAGGAAAAATAGTATCTAAAAGCAGTGTGACACATACATGAGTCATAGCAAATTACAACACTTGCCAGAGATTCAGATTAGAAAGTTAGCTTCCATGTGGTTAAGCTAAAAGTTTTGAATCATCCTTTTTCTCTTCTCAGTTGTGTAAAAGCATAGTGTTGATTTCCTTGTTAGGTAAGTTATGAAAGCAGAAATGTTTAGACACAGTAAAACCTTAAATGACAGTTATTAAAAGCTTAATGTGGTGATATATTGTTTGTACAAATAAAGTTTACCTGAAGATTAGAGGCCTAGTGGCTACTAGTTAACCATAGAGGTCTGGAGGTCTGTATAGATAAACAGTAAGTAATATGATTGGGAAGAGAGAAAGGGAAAAGTTGAAAGGAAACAAAAACTCAGTATCTTCTGAGCTGTGTAGTTGAGTAGATAAGGAGGTTGTGGTTTGGCCCGTTCATCTCTCTGATCTCTCAACATTCCCCTATATCTGACTCTGAACTTTTATTATTAAGACCTTTTGGAACTTGTGCTACATATGGGTGCCCAAGTTAAAGGTAAGAATTCATGAAAAACCATTTGCCTGTGGCTTTGCAGTCACTGGAGTCACCATTTCACCACACCCAGGTAAGTTTTCTGTTCTTTTTTCCGTTAGCCTCTAAGCAAGTTTTGGAATTTTTGTTATTGTTGTTGTTGCAGCCCCTCTGCAGCAAAGTCCACAGGCACCTGGGTTCTAAACACCATAAGACTTGTCCACCTTAGACTGTCTGGCTCTGCCTTCAGACAACTTTCCCCAAATGTGCTTTTTCTGCACAATCCTCTATGCATTTTCCTCTCTCTCTCCCTCCCTCCCTCACCCCCATCTCTCTCATTCTGTTTTCTCCCCACCGTGGGTTGTGGACTTTTCCTACATCCCCTCTCCTCAGACTGCCTCTTGCAGCTCAAAGCTATATGCTAGCAGTCACAGCTGTCTTTAGCCAAGCTCTTCATCCCTCGTGTTCTCTGCTCAGATGTGCTACACCTCACAGTTCACTGACATTGTCAGCAAATTTGATAAGACAATTGAGATTTCTTAAAGGGAAGAATTAGTTAAAAAAGAGAGTTTTTTTTCCCACATTAAAAACTGGGAAACACTATTACTATGGAGGGATTAAGTCCTTGAATAATAATATGCTGAACAGTTTAAAAATGTAACAATTAAATGAGAGGATAACACATTTAGGTGAGACTCACGTAATGTCAATTATAAACATTATTAGTTTAGTCATTTTTCCCACCAAAAAGTTGGTTAACAGAAGTGTTAAGATACAAGTTTTAGAAAAACTTAATAAAACAGATCATAGAGATATTTAGATCCAGACATAGGAATTTAATGTAGAACCAATTTCAATATTGCATTATAAGGTTAGAGAGGAACAGCCTAAGATTTTCAAGCAACCAACTTTAATTTATTCAGAAACCTTAGAGAAATGACCAAATGACAGATATACCCAAGGCTGTGCAAGAGTTAAATGGGGTTCCTTGGAAATGTTAGATTTAAGGGACTCTAAGGAAGTGACAGTCTCTTATGGCATCTGTTATGAAGCAGATATTAAACTTGTGGTCAACTTGTAATAGATTATCCCTAGAGACTGGAAGGATTTGGTTTAAGTGGTCTTGGAGTCTGGTTTTCAATTACAGTGGACAACATGGTTGAAATAAGAGGCTAAGACCATTGAAAAACAAAGTAGGGCTATAGGTATGGAATTCTCCCAAGACCAATTTCTAGGAAAGAAAAATTATGCTGATGTACAAAGGCAATATCTATATGATGACCATATCCTAGATTTATGCTGCACAGAAGTTTTGAATGCTTGGGACAGAATTGGAGAAGTAGGAAATAAAATTTTGTCAGTAACTAAAGTTATTCACTGCCCAAAGGAAGGCTTCATGGATTTCTTTCAAAGGCTGACTTTAGCAGTAAGTAGAATGATACCAGATTCAGAAGCTAGACAAATAACAATTGAATCTCTGGCTTTTGGAAATGCTAGTGAACAATGCAAAAGGGTTATTAGACTATTAAAGACAAGATCAGCATTTTTAGAAGAGTGGATCCAAGATGCAATCAATATTGAATCTCACGACAACGATGATGCTTGGATAGGAAAGATGATTTCCAAAGGTTTCAAGAAAAATCGAAATGTCAATTGTTTTATTCGTGGCAAACATGGTCACCTAAAAAGGGATTATAAACAGAGAATTTCTAGAAACAAAGTTTTTTTTCTAACCATAACCCATAAAGAATGCCCCTCCCCTCTGGAATATGCAGACTGTGTTGCAAAGGCAGCCACTGAACCAATGACAGTCAAGGTAATGCTTTGCCATTGTGGTCAAATCTCCCTGAGGGGCCTCTCACGGGACATCATGCCAAATTTTGTTCAGTCATTTCTTGTGTACTAAGGAAGAATTTTCTTTCCAGAGCAACTAATGAGCCTAATGACTATAATAAAAGACACACTATTCTGGATGATAAAAAAAAAGCTATAGAGTAGAGAACAAAAATATCAGGAGAAACCATAAAGAAAATTTTGAAAACTTCTATAAATGAACAAAAACCAAAATTAAAAATATAAACAGTTTCTTTGAAGGGCTTGTAGACACAGAGGTGGGTCTCACAATAATTGCACCAGAATGTTGACATTCAAATTGGCTTCTTCAGGAAGAAATTGTTCAACTATTAGGGATTAGAACTTTATCTGAGGTAAAACAGAGCACAAGATGGGTCATATGTATAGTACTAGAAACTCAGAGAGAAAAATTAAAGCTATATGTGCCTAACATAGCAATGACTTTATGAGGATGTTATTTGTTACATTAATGGAATACTCACATTAACATGTCTCCCAAGTGTTGGGATTTAAGGTGTGTGCCACCACCTCCCATCTTAACTGCTTATTTTTCAAAGGTACCAACAATCCTACCATTAATTTGGTTAACACAGAAACCTACATGAGTTGTACAATGGCCTTTAACAACAGAGAAATTGCAAACCTTAGAACAGTTGGTACGGGAGTAATTAAATGCACAGCATATTGAAGAATCAGTCAGTCCCTAGAATTCTCTTGTATTTGTTGTTAAGAAGAAATCTGTAAAATGGAGAATGATAGCAGATCTGAGAGTGGTTAATAAAATGATTCAGTGAATGGGTTCTCTATAGTCTGGCACTCATTTACCTTCTCTATTACCTAAAGGATAGCCTCTTATAGTTAAATGATTTAAAAGATTGTTTCTTCACTATACATCTACAGGTAAAAGACAGAGGCAAATTTGGCTTCATGGTGCCTACTTATAATAATTGTCAACCTTGTAAGAGATATCAATGGAAGATTCTCCCAGAGGAAATGTTAAATTTAAATAGCCCCACCCTGTGCCAATAGCCTGTAACTTAGCCATTGGAAATAACAAATAAGCAAATTTCTTCAATTTATACTTTACCATTACATGGATGATTCTTCCTAGCTTATTCAAATGTAGATATGTTAAAAAGAATGTTTGAAGAAGTAAAGAAAAATTTGCCTTTTTGGGGATTACAAATTGTTCCTAAAAAATATAAAGAGGAGATTCTATTAATTATTTAGGCTATTAAAATAGGTTGACAGCAAATTAGACCCCAAAAGGTGCAAATTAGAAGAGACCATTTGCAGACTCTTAATGACTTTCAAAGATTGCTAAGAGACATTTCCAATCTATGACCCATTATTGGGATAAAACGTGATGAACTGATTAATTGAAACAGCACCTTAGATGGTGAGAAGGACTTAAACAGTCCCAAGGAATTATCAGCTGAAGTTAAGAGAGTATTGACTTTGACTGAAGAGAAATTACATAAGGTCCATGTGGATTGACTGGATCTGAATCTTAACTGCATTCTGGTCATATTACCCTCCAAATATTCCCCTATAGGAATTTTAATGCAAAGGGAAGATGTTATCTTAGAATGGATCTTTTTTTACCACATAAATTGAAAAAAGAATTAAAATTATGTGAAAAAGGTCTCTGAGTTAATTCTAAAAGAAAACTTAAGACTTTGTTAATTTGTGGGAATAGACCCAGCAGCAATTATTGTACCTTTTAACTAATGATGAACTTGGAAAATTATAGGAAGAATGTGACCCTTGGCAAAGAACTTGTAGTAATTTTTGGGGGGAGAGATTAACAGCAACTATACCCAAAGTGAGAGAATTAGACTTATAAAGAGAACTAATTGAATTCTTCCTTGCATTGTACAGGATACACCAGTAATTGGAGTCCCTACATTCTATATTGATACAATTAAATCAGGAAAGGCAGGTTACAAATCAGAAAATTTGAGTAGAGTGGAACCAAATCCTTATGATTCTGTTCAAACATCAGAATTATATGCTATTCTCATGGTACTGAGAGATTTTCAAGAACCTGTCAATATAGTTATAAATTTGATAAATTTGCAATATGCAGAAAGAGTTGTGTTGCATATTGAAATTTATGAATTTATATCACAAAATATAGAATTGACTTTATTATTTATTCAGGTACAAGATAAATCAGAAATAGGTATTATCCCATATACACAACATACATGTGATTCCATAAGAGCCTGCCAGGTCCTCTAGCACAAAGTAACGCAGAAATTGATCAATGATTGATTGGAAATGTGTTGAAGGCCTCAGAATTTCATAAAAAAAAACATGTCCATAATAATGTTTAAAAAAGGACTTTTCCATCACACCATAGAGGTCTAGAGGTCTTCCATAATAATGTTTAAAAAAGGACTTTTCCATCACACCATAGAGGTCTAGAGGTCTGTACAGACAGACCGGAAGGGATATTGCTGGGCAGAGAGAAGTGATAAGGTGGGAGGAGACAGCAACTCAGTATTTTTGGCTGGGAAGTTGAGTAGGTAAAATGCCTGTGGTTTGAGTCCTTCATCTCTCTGATCTCTCAGCATTTTCCCCTATATCTGAGTCCAGGCTTTTATTATTAAGACCTATTAGAATTTCTGCTACAGCTTAACTTGGCTCTTGTTGTTTGTCTGAAGATGCTCTGATGGTAGGATTTGTTTCTGAAACTACCTAGACCTAAAAATATAATCAGGGTAAAACTGGATGTGATACCAACATTATCTGAAAACAAGGATGGTAAAAATACCAGCATTTTTAAATAAATTACTTTTACTTGGTAATCTATATACATGAAGTAAGGTCTTTCCAAGAACATTACAAAATAGATGGTATTTGTGGTTAAAGGAGGTTATTTGGCTTGTCTGATGGACCACAAATACCAAGTAACCCAAAAAAGGGATAATTATTAGGAGATCCTGATTTTCTGGTTAGACTCTTTCCATGAATATGTACTTTCTTGTCCTGTCATGTGGGAGAGAGGATTCAAAGAAAGACACTCTCAAAGAGTATATATTTACTGTGAGGATTATATCATACACACAGGGTTAAGCCAGAAGCACATCTCTGATAATAACTAATTTAATGCTTTACTAAATTTCAGGCTATACAGGATTGTCAGTAGATAGATGAAAAATCCCCTGGTGACTCACTCATTTCACTAACAGACTCCAGTGCAATTCCAGCTCTGCATATTACTAATGTTTCCATGAGAGTCAAATAGTGGGCAAATAAATTTTAAAGAATCTCATTAAGAAGATGTACATTTTCCTGCTTTATTAGAAAGAAAGTAGTATTTGAGTGGTTCTAAATGGCAGAGTCAGGCATCAATTTCTGTTTTTCTTACTATTTTAATGGCATACTAATGTCCTTCCAAGTGCTTCATGTCAGCACTTTACGGTCATCCAGTGTTAGAAGACAGAGCCTGTACTCTCCCCAACCGTGGGATACCAGCTTTCTTTCTACTTCTCGTGTGGTCATCAGGGTCTTAATATTCTGTCTGATGTGAAAGGTGGTAATTTTACATTCATGAGGAGTTTTCAAACTAGAAACATGCTACATTTAATTAGTTAATCTGGCATAGAAATAAACTCCATTTTAGATTTATGTTTAAGCCTATAGACAAATGCTCCTCTCATCTTCAGACAAAGAGGCTTCTCTTTTATTGTATGCAGAAGTGAATGCAGAGACTTAAGGCTGCTCAAGAAGAAGAGAATAAGTGCAAGTAAGTTCCTAGATATAAAGAGGACATTGATTCTACCCTGTGTAAGGCTCAGGGAACATCACAGAAGGTTCTGACAGACTGCAGAGCCAGACGACAAGGAAAGGGGCTGTGAAATGCTGTTTTTAGGGCATGCACACATGATCTCAGAGAAAATAGAGCTGCTTCCACTGAACCTGCACATGATAAGGCCTGACAACAGTCCATCATGGGTCAGGAAGTTATAATGAGGTGCTATTCCATGTTGTTAAAATATTAGCTAGGGACAGATTTGTATGGGGTGGCAGGAGTTAGCTATTGTCTTCAATTGTGTACCCATTGGTGAGCCCACTGGGCGCCAATGAATAGTTTCTAACATTTAGTCATACAAATGGTCCTGGTTAAAGTCATTGGGTCACAAAAACAAAAGAAAAATACACACAAAAAAATAGAGAAAGTCACTATAGGAAGGTCACTATATGGCTGGCAAGGGTGAGAGAGGGAGATAGGAAGGGAGTGATGTAAGTGAAAACAGACGGCAGTATATAAGTGTGTGAAATTCTCAAAAAACGAATCCAATAAAAAACAAATTTAAAAATACCCGCATATTCTTTTTCTTATTCTTATTTTTTATAAGTTTAGTTAAGGCTAAGATTTCATTGAAACATTTTATTTTATTGAAAGAATAGAGAAGATCTGGGTAGTGGTGGCACAAGCCTTTTATCTCAGCATTTGGGAGGTGGAGACAGGTGGATCTCTGGGAGTTTGAGGCTAGCCTGGTCTACAAAAGCTAGTTCCAGGAGAGGCTCCAAAGCTACACAGAGAAACCCTGTCTTGAAATAAACAGAAATGCAAACAAAACAAATAAAAGAAAGAAGGAAAGAAAGAAAAGAAAAGGAAGGAAAGGAAAGGAAAAGAAATGAATAGAGAAAGACTAGAGAAGAGACAAAATTCTGGTCTTTACATTACTATTTTTTTCTTATGAATATTAATGTCATTTTAGAAATAGACACGGCTACACATTGAATTTGTACCTTGTTATGTAGACTTTGTCTTATTTCACATCCTCAGGATCCTCTGAAGGCATGTAGACTGCCCTGCTTCTCTCTCCACAACCTTTGTACCAGAACGGCCCAGATACTTTGAGCTCTGCCATGAGAAACCATGGAAGAAGACCCAGGTTTATCCACATGATTTCTCATAGAAAACATCAGGGTGATAGTCCCCCTCTTGGAAGGGCAGAGAGGGGATTTTAACTTATATTCATGCCTGTGTAGAGCAAGGCTTTGCCTGACAGACCCTTTGTTGCCGCATTCATCACGGCTATTCCTTCGTTAGGGGACAAGCCTGAAGATAAAGCCTGAAATGTTCCCCAGTCACATCCTGAACTGGAAAGACTTAAGATGCAAGAGAGTAATGAGATACCATAGGAAGAAAAATGAGACATATAGAACAGCCACCCTCAGCATTAACTACATGTAAATGTGTTCAGCAGCCCAGAACACTTCTCAACACTAATAATAAAATGAGAAATTTCTTCGGTGATAAAACTACATTTTTGATTTCGAGATTAAATCAAAATAGTTGAAAACGAGGTAGCAGAGGAAGGGGTTCCTGTGGTTCTGTAATATCACCAAGTTCTGTGTAATTGAAAAGGAAAAATACAAACACAAAAGGACTGCGTGAGGAATGTGAAGAATGAGCATCAAAGAAATCAACAGGAAAAATCACTTCCCCTAAGTATAATGCCAAAGAAACACTATTGGAAAAAGAGAAATTCATCATATCCCTCCCAGGGGGATATGTAAGAGAAAATGCAAGCATTTTGAAATGAGGAGAAACAGCACTGGGATTTAAAACAAAAATTAATCTAGCTGACAAAGAGCTATGGAAGGTGCTTATGTGTTCTGTGGGGGACATAAAATCAATGAAATACGAGCATATGCATTTATGAACAACAAGTGCTTTATGCTGTTTCTGCCTCAATATTGTACTTCTGTTATTCCAAATTCTCAATAACTCACAAATTCTCAATGACCCACACTAGTCATTTTGATTTCTTTGACTGATAATGTAGAATGATGATAATAACACGCTGCTCCTATACTATCCAGTTCTTAAAACTTTTATTTCTATTTACATGTATGTTTTTATGTTTGTGAGTGTCTGCCATGTGTCTGTGGATGCCTGGGAGGTCAGGAGAGGGCGCCATATTCCCAGGAGTAGAGTTGCAGGCAATTGTGAGGCATCTTGACTCAGGCACTGGGAAACAGTCCTGGAATAACACCAAGACCAAGAAAAGAACCCTCAGCCACTGGACCATCTCTCCAGCTCTGAACTGCTCTTTTAAAAGTAGCATAAAAAAGGCGTTTTTTTTTCCTTCTTTTTCTTTTTTTTTTTTCGGAGTGGGCCTGAGAACTGTCTGGTTTACAGCTACAAGCCCAGGGCATTTGCAAAGATCATCAACATCCAAGTCCTTCCCCACAGTCAATGCATAGAAGGAACCAGTAAACTGCTTAGAATAGTTTATGACACGAAACAATTAGTTTACTTATATTAGTTTCATGTATGTTTTGATTTCTAGTCATATATTCTGGGTACAGTCTTTTGCCCTGGGACAGAATATGTCCTTGATGTTGAGTGCTTATTTTTTTACAGCTTCTTCATTGATGAAATATGAATCATCACAGCATGACTTGACCACAAGTTGTAAGAGCAAGGCTTTCTGTGAAATCACATGATTAATTGTTTACTTTAACTAGCATACAAGCAGCCCTTGCTAAAGCTCTCTATCCTTTTCATTTAAAAAAAACAACCCTAAATTGTTCCTGGATGATGAATGAAAACATGATTGCAATATTTTCATTTGCCTTGTGCTTTTAGTGTCCTAGACAACAAGCATTTTTCCTTATAAATAGAATAAATATTTTGGATATGATATTTAGAAAATAATTTTCATTTCTTAAAATTGTGATCACAAACATTTTCCCTTCAGTGAAAAGCATTCTGGAAAAAATCACACTAGATCTTGCATAATTAAATATATCTGTGAAGTATTTGTTCCCGATATAAGAATAATACAGTGAAAATAGTGTTTTCCTGTGTGTAGTGTCCAGACAATGGGAATTGGAGACTGAAACAAAATAATGGACATAAGACATCAGAAAGGATGGAAACCCTTCTCCATCAGGGCCTCATACAGAACAAACTGAGCACACCCTGGTAAGTTTACAGAGGAAGATTGGAAGCCCTATTCCACCTGCGTTTCCTCTAAGGAACACAACACGAACAAGGAATGCTCACCACATACAAATGTGGAAAAGGCAAGAGCAGTATAGAGGTGCTCAAAATTTTGGGGATCTCCTCTCATTCACCAGTCTCTCCCCATTCTTGATAATATTTTTCATTTCTTATAAATTGTCTCTGTTTCTATTCATAACCACATTTTTCCTGGCACAATTCTTTGTCTCAAGTATATAAGAGATTGGAATGGAGGGCACTGAGAAGTCAGCTCCATGGCTGGGTATAAAGTGTGTATTTCCTTTTCATTCTCTTTATGTTTTAGACATTGGCCTTTTCATCCATTCCTTGACTTTCTGGTTACTTTCAACATAGCTGTTTCCTTTGTTATATGCTTTTTCTAGGCTATACTACCTCACCATAGTTCCAAAATCAATTGGACCAAATGATCAAGGACTGAAGCCTCCAGAACCATGGCTCCAAATGAATCCATCATCCTGCCAAACTGGTCGGAGCAGCTACTTGTTGCAGCAACACAACACTGACTGATACAGCCTGTTCCTCTAAAGGCTTAGTTTCTAGAATCAGTCAGATTTGTTGTAGGAATATGTTCCAATTTTTGTCTAGAAGGAAGAGAAGTAATGGTCTTATCTACATGCTGTGTAAGAGGATGGGATTGAGTGAGATTCTCAAAGTGCAATGTCATCTGACTCTTGATATGATGTCTTGGCCATGAATCTGTCTCCAAATCAAGATATCATATAACTATTCCCTCTGTAGATAGAAAATACCAAACTTTATTACAAAGTAAGGATTGGTTACTATGTAGGCGTAGAGACAGGCAATTACATTTGATCAGTGCCTATTTCTACATTCCTATCTTGCTGTTGGAAACGTATCTACTACTCCAATTCTTTCAGGGAGTCAGTACTGTAGATCAGCTTGTCTCTGATTTCTATCTAAGTTTGTTTTATGTTTTCTTTCTCAGTCTTTCACACTTTATTGTTTTTATTTTCTGTCCAGCTGCATCACCTTTATTAGTTTACAGTACTTTAGTAAAGCTTTTATTATTTTTTATGGAGTTCTTGAAGAAAAAGTAACCATGAATTCTGTCTATTATCTAATACAAAATAAGTTCAAAGATGATTCTGTAGCAAATACAAAAAAATATTTAAGCACTTACAGGTCTATAAGACTCTGCCCTTAAGTACTGTATCTTTGAAATATTTGTTATTGTAACTACTATATCCTTACTGTTATACAAATGGGGATTCCTCTTATGTTCTAAGTTCCTCTGAAAACTGTTTTCTATGATTTTTTTTTACTATATTGCCCATCTAGCTCATAGAAAATCTTCTGAGCAGAATATCTTTATTTATTTATTTATTTATTTATTTATTTATTTATTTATTAAAAATTTCTACCTTCTTTCTTCCTCTCATATCCCTCCCACCCCCCCTCCCACGTCCCCTCCCTCTCCAGTCCTAAGAGCAGTCAGGGTTCCCTGCCCTGTGGGAAGTCTAAGGACCTCCCGCCTCCACACAGGTCTAGGAAGGTGAGCATCCAAACAGACTAGGCTCCCACAAAGCCAGTCCATGCAGTAGAATCAAAACCAAGTGCCATTGTCCTTGGCTTCTCAGTTAGCCCTCATTGTCAGCCACATTCAGAGAGTCCGGTTTGATCATATGCTCGTTCAGTCCCAGATCAATCAGTGTCTTGCTCAACAATCATGGTTTGCTTCCTCCTGTAGTAGATGGGAACAAATACAGACAGCCACTTGGACAATGTACAGAGAGTGAGAGACTTGAAACAGTTCTAAAGGCGATGACTGTGGGAAGAGAAGGAAGAACAATTAAAAGAGCCAGAGCAGATGGAGGACACCAAGGAAGCAGTGTCTTCCAGATACAACAGGATTGGCACAGATATGAGCTCACAGAAACACATACACAGGGCCTGCACAGATCCATGCCAGACAGTGATGTTTCAGTGCTGAGAGGGGAAATAGACACATGCCTCCATTGCTTACCAAGAAGCTATCTCCAACTGACAATGTCTCACAAAAGAAAAACTAGTTTTCTCCAATGGCATCTCACTGTGTATTCACAAAATAAACTCAGTGGTATTTTTTTTCTTTTTTTTTTTTTTATTCTTTTTTAATTAAAATTTCCACCTGCTCCCCGTTTCCCATTTCCCTCCCCTCCTCCCAAATATTGCCCCCTCCCCCCACTTCCCTCCCCCTACCCCCACTCCTCTTCTCCTCCCCCCACTCCATTCCCCCTCCCTCTCGATACTGAAGAGCAGTCCAAATTCCCTGCCCTGCGGGAAGACCAAGGTCCTTCTATCTACGTCCAGAAAGATGAGCGTCCAAACAGGCTAAGCTCCCATAAAGCCAGTTCATGTATTAGGATCGAAACCTAGTGCCATTGTCCTTGGCTTCTCATCAGCCTTCATTGACCGCCATGCTCAGAGAGTCCGGAATCAACCCATGCTTATTCAGTCCCAGACCAGCTGGCCTTGGTGGGCTCCCAATAAATCAGTTCCACTGTCACAGTGGGTGGGTGCATCCCTCGTGGTCCTGATTTTTTGCTCATGTTCTCCCTCCTTCTGCTCCTCATTTGGACCTTAAGAGCTCAGACCGTTGCTCCAAATTGAGACTCTGTCTCTACCTCGATCCATCGCCAGATGAAGGTTCTAAGGTGATATGCAAGATATTCATCAGTATAGGATAGGGTCATTTCAGGTTCCCTCTCCTTAGTTGCCCAAGGTACCAGCTGGGGACATATTCCTGGACACCTGCGAACCCCTCAAGAGTCAAGTCTCTTGCCAACCCTAAGATGGCTCCCTTAGATAGGATATATACTTCGCTGCTCCCGTATCCATCCTTCCTATATCCCAACCATCCCAATCCCCCGAGCTCCTCCCATCCTCCCCTTCTCATGTTTCTCATCCCATTTCCCCTTTGCCCCATGCCACCTCACCCGCAAGTTCCCAGTTTTTGCCCTGCAATCTTGTCTACTTCCCCCTCTCCATGCGGATGACTATATGATTTTCTTTGGGTTCACTTTCTTATTTAACTTCTATAGGATCACACATTATATGCTTAATGTCTTTTATTTATGGCTAGAAACCGATTATGAGTGAGTACATCCCATGTTCCTCTTTTTGGGTCTGGGATACCTCACTCAGGATAGTGTTTTCTATTTCCATCCATTTGCACGCAAAATTCGAGAAGTCATTGTTTTTTACTGCTGAGTAGTACTCTAATATGTATATATTCCACACTTTCTTCATCCATTCCTCCATTGAAGGGCATCTAGGTTGTTTCCAGGTTTTGGCTATAACAAACAATGCTGCTATGAACATAGTTGAACAGATACTTTTGTCATTTGATGTGGCATCTCTTGGGTATATTCCCAATAGTGGTATTACTGGATCTTGGGGTAGGTTTATCCCAAATTTCCTGAGAAATCGCCACACTGATTTCCAAAGTGGTTGCACAAGTTTGCATTCCCACCAGCAATGAATGAGTGTGCCTCTTTCTCCACAACCTCGCCAGCAAAGGCTATCATTGGTGTTTTTGATTTTAGCCATTCTGACAGGTGTAAGATGGTATCTCAAAGTTGTTTTAATTTGCATTTCCCTTATCGCTAAGGAGTTTGAGCATGACCTTAAGTGTCTTTTGGCCATTTGAATTTCTTCTGTTGAGAATTCTCTGTTCAGATCAGTGCCCCATTTTTTTATTGGGTTCATTAGCATTTTAAAGTTTAGTTTCTAAAAAGAAAATCTTCTGTTATATTTTCTTCAATCTTCTGAACAATTACTATTTTCAATAACACCGTACAATTAACACTTCTCCTTTTTTAAATCAAAAAACCATTAAATGAGAGACATTAGTCCACTTATCCTAAAATTAAATTTCAATGGCAGGGAGGGCTTCTATTTGGAAAATGTTCATTCTTGTTCTTGCACTTTTGGGCTTTATTCTACTAATTATTATAGAGAATTCCTGTTATAAATTTCAAGTAAACATAATTTTATGATAATTTTAATATATATGTTGTAGTTTTTTATTATTATAAATCAGACATCACCCAAACTGAGAAGCAATAATAGCCTTCCTGGTCCAGGAATGTTGAAAACATTGTCTCTGCAGGTTGACTATAATTCATACAATTTACTAGAGTCTCTTGGATATTATGGTTGAGCTGAAGATGTAATCTTCAGTCACTGGTTCCACAATGCAGTATACCTGTGGGTTTTTTTTTCCCCACTTGGCTTCATAGCATCCAGGCTCTGCCAGAATGATAGTCTCATGGTCATCCGATTTTTTAAATACCATCTGTCTTCACCCAGGACAAATATTCCCTTGAGGAAGCTGACCTGAGAGATACCAAGCATAACATCACTTGTGTTATGTTTCAGCATTCAGAGAACTCATAGTAAATACTCATAATCAGAGGAAGTGACAAAGGAGCCATCTCTCAAAGATGGGTGGAATGGAAGAATTTGATCTCATCTATAAGCTGTTAGTCAAATGTTCATGTATAAATGTATAATAGATACTGCCTATATAAATATTAGATTAATTTTAAAACCCAAAACAATGAATAGCACAGTCATTTTCATGAAGTCTCACAGAGGAGGCAACTTTGACATGGTCAGTTGTGGTCAGCATGCAGCATGTCTCAGAGGCATAGCCTAAATGACCCTATAGTTCAGGTTGCCTCCCTCACCTCTGACACAGAACTTGTGCTCTTCAGTCAGTACACTTACTGGGAATGGTTTTCACAAGAAACGACACTCACTTCCTTCACCCACAGACTGCATTCTACATTGTCACATCAATCTTTTGTATTTTACAGAAAATTATAAAAGGCCACTCTGAATCTTGAGATCTTTTGCTGTGACTAAGAAATTTGGCAAAATTTGTGAAATTCCTACTAATACCTATACCAAATACTTGATTCAACAATAATTAATCAAAAGCAAATGATATATTCTTTAATTTTTTTAAATTTACTTCTTCTATTAGATTATTTTGAAGCAAATATTGTATAACCAAGTCTTAAATAATATAGCTGTATATTACTTTTAAAAGAAATCCTTCTGGACTATAGCCTCTAGGAATATATGTCATTTAAACAATAATTTGGCTAATGATTCTTTGCACTATCAAATGTATAATGTTTATATTTACTAAAATTTTTCTTATTATTAATCTTACAACATACTTTTATTTATGATTTTATAAGGCACTGGCTGACATCCCTTTTGTCTCTTTAAAAATAGGATTTTTAAAACAATAACCTCTAGATAGAATAGAGGGTTTCTGTATGGCAGTTTTATTAATACTAGCATTGTATATATGCCCTATTATTCCATTTCCTTCTTCATATCACCTGTATCTTGTTATACTCCAGAGTGTTCCCTCAATGGATGATCCCTTTGTAATTTCCTGTTTTATGTGGTTATTTAATGTTGTATATTCACATCTGGAAAATTTGGAGATGTAAGCACATATGAGCAAGAACACATGAAATTTGTCATTTAGGGTTTGGGTCACCTCACTTAGCATAATCTTTTCCATGTCAAACGATTTACCTGAATTAATGATTTTATTTTTTCTTCACAGCTGGATAGTATTCCATTATTTCTACGTATTACATTTTCATTATCTATTCACCCGCTGAAAGACATTTAGGCTGTTTCTATTTACTGGCTATCATGAACAGGGTAGCAATGAAGAAAACATAAGTAGTATCCTATATCTTATAGGTGCATTTTTGCATGTGTATTTCCTACATTTTTCTATTATGATTTTTACTTGTTTGTCTATTTGTTTGTTTTCTAAAGAGAGAGAGCAGGAGGGCATGGAGTTAGGATGTTGGGAAGTGGGAGCATATGGGAAAAGTTGGCAGAAGGAAAACTGTGATCAGATTATATTGTCTGAAGCAATATTATCAACAACAACAATAAGAAAAAGAAGATTCAGCTGTAGGAAAGACTTCCTACACAGGACTTCACTCAACATGGAATTAAGTCCAAAAATTGACAACTGGGACCTCACAAAACTAAAAATTTTCTGTGTGAAGCTTTGGAAACAATGAAGGAATTGAAGAAAAAATGTGCAGAATAGGAAAGAATCTTTGCTAGCCACAATCTGACAATGAATTAATAACTATAATGTGTAAAGAACTAAAAAAGATAACAAGTTCAAGAAAACAAATGACTCAATTGAAAAGTTGGATAGGTATCTAACAGAATACTCAATAAAAATGGCTGGGAAATAATTCAAAATGTTCATCATTATTAGCAACTAGGGAAATACAAACTACAACAACTTGAGAGTTTATCTCAGCCCAGTTAGGAGGGCTAAGGTCCCAAAACGACTGAGAACAAATATTGGTGTGATAGTAGGGAAAGAGGAACCCTCATTCAATATTGTTGGGAATAGAAAATGATCTAGTCACTCTGGAAATGAATATGGAGATTCCTCAGTTAAGTTAAATATAAATAAATATACCATATGTCACAATTGTAGTATTCCTTGCGCAAAGGACTTCACATCCACATATAGTTGAACAAACTCAACATGAGATTGTAGCATACCTTGGTTGAATAGGCACTATTGTTCAGCAGTTTTGTTTCATATTTTGGGTGATAAATTTTAGCAGAGCCTATGATTAACTAGAGTATTCCTTGCATTATTTTCATAATGATCAATCTGTTTTGAAGCTGACATAAAAATTCTGTTTCATGTAACAGCACAAATAACAGAAAATCAAAGGCTAGGGAAATTGAGTGATGCTCATACTTGATAAAAATTTGAAAATATGTAATGGATTGCTATGTACACAAGAATTAGATTTGTTTTTCTATGTCCACACAATAGAGTAGGACCAATGGCTAACACAACAAGCATTACCTTGTCATCAGTATATTCGATAAATATGGCTTCATTTTGGTAATTAGCTTAAATAATACACATCAGTGGGGGATACTATCTTGAAATCACTACAGGGATAGAATGTTGTGTTAAGACAAATATAGAGGTACCCTAACATTTGAAGTCTCTATCTCTTTTCCAGTTCTTATAGAAGGTGAAACATAGGGAAGAGACAATATTGAGTGGCTGGTTAAGAATTCTGACCAGCCATGGACAGCTAGAGAGAACATAAAGTACCATCAGTTAAAGAGTTAGTAGAGGAGTAAATGTTACCTAATACATTTTCCTAAGCATTATAAGAGAAAATCTGCAAACTCATGTTCTTCTATTGGATCGTTATTAACATGGGTGGTATCTCATTTGCACAGTATTAATGGGAGTTATGTGTACTTCATGCTGTTTTTATACTACTTTGGAAAGGCAATTCTCCTGGAAATAAGTACAGATATGGCATCATAGAGCCGTTAATCAGAGCATTTAGGAATTAATTGACCATTGGGAAGCAGAAATTTAGCAGAGGCACAAAAGCTTTTAAACCATCAATTTTAGAATTGCACTGCAGCTAAAACATGGCAGACCATTCCATCAGTTTTTCTGTTAAGGAATTAATATTGGCTGACAATCATGCTAAACTCAGTGATAAAAAGAAGCAAGGGACTGATGTCAGCTACATCACTGTCAATCAGTGAGGCTCCTTTGTCTCTGTCACCCAGGCTTCTTTTCAACATCTGCCTTGCAAAGATTCTTTCTCTTTGTAAAATCTATGGGTTGTACTCACTCCAGTGATGTGGTGGGGTCAACCATCTCTCCAGCTCTATTCAGGAACTGGTTGATTTTCTCTTTATCACCAAGGACAGAAAAAGAAGGAAGGATACTTTAAAGAACACAGTCATCATATGTGAATGGCGATCACTGGGTAGGCACTAGTGACTGATGTAATCCTTTGTGTCTTAAAGACAGACATTTCCCTCTCCACAGACAACTGAAATTTCTCTCAGGATCATCTGGAGATCTGGCCAGAGATTATTGTTACCTAATGGAATGATGACGGATGGAAGTTTTGCCTCTGAGAGGGACTATTCCTTATTCCTGCTTTTGTGTCTTCCTATCTCTTAGTAATTGTAATCATACTGTGTAATTTATAGTTTTTAATTAAACAATATAGCCATTGTAAACTTGCCTAATACTATTTATCCTAGAAAATCTTGGAAGTCTCCAAGGCACTCCCTAGATGAGTGGAGTAGTGCCTGTCTCTGAAATTTCAACACTGAGATTCCAAGTGCATACCACCACACCTAGCTGGGGTCAAACCCTGTCTTTGTGCTTGCATGCCAGGCACTTTGCCAACTAACCAGTTTTTCCAGTGCTCTATATGCAAGCATTATATATGTATATATACTATATATAGTACAGACTGTAATATACTTTAATATTGTACATACTGTAATATATAATGTGATATATTATAGACATAATATAATATGCAATACAAATCATATTGTATATTTGATATTTATACACACATACACAAATATATATATTACAATAGTTACACAGCTATAGTCAATTTTGTAAATGAATGGAGGCATTTCATTCTTATTGGGAAATCTACATTTTATCTTACAGCTGAAAAATATCCTCAACTTGTTCCTTTCTTTCAATTCCTTTTTGATTTTGCTTTTCTTTGTATTTTGAGACTCAGTTTCTCTGTGTAAAGCTTAAAAATAAAGGCAAAAACAAAACAAAAACAGATGTTGAATCAAGACGTCTTCAGTGCCAAAAATGACAATCCAAGAATCATTTTAGATGCTGTAACTGAAAGTCAGTCAATAAGATGCTGGGAAAACAACTTACAGCATTTTTATCTAGCTATATCTCTTTGATTAAGATCATATACTAGCCTAGAGTGACTGATAACTCAGATAACTTGTTATCATGGTTTCTTTATTGCCATTAAAATATCATTTTATGTGAACTCTCTAATAGAACATTTAAAAAGAATAAGTAATGGTTGGTATTCTATTCTCTGTCACAAGCAAACTGAAACTGAGTACTTTTTTGTTTAAGGAAAAATAAAAGATGACAATAGCGTTTGTCTGCTAAATAACCCCGCCACAATTAGGAGCACAAAAGAAACCATAGTTTCAGAAGGTTATTAAAATTAAATGTGATACCAATTATGCTATTGAGAAATGAACATAATTGAAGTTAAGTCAGCATGCTTTGATTGTATTATTTATACAAAGATACTTAAAGCTCATTTGATGATCTTACAAAGGCTGGAGGAGCTTAAATGGGCTTGAATCACTCCCTCCTCTGAGGTTCTATGCAAATAGAGCATACTTACTTTGGTGGCTTTCAGTGGTTTCCTTTCTAGAAGTTTCTTTAGATGTCAAAATTCTCATTGGTTGAAATAGAAATAAAGTATTTCCAGTTACTGTTTTTCTTTATGTTATTGAAATACAAGAAACATCCAGTTAAGGGCATAAAGGAGTACAACTGCTTCTCTGGGAGGGAAGCAGATTCACTGCTGCCATTAAGCTCTTGACACATAGAAATTAGTGCACACCCTGCTAACTTGAGTTTTTCCTACTCTCCCAGTTTGTCAGCAAGTCATGAAAAATATAAATCCAATAGTACACTTTAAAAAGATAGCTCATATATATATATATATATATATATATATATATATATATATATATGAGTGTCTTCTATCTATCTGTCGCTTTCATTGGTTAATTAATAAAGAAAACTGCTTAGCCTAATAGAGCAGAATTTAGATAGGTGGAGTAGACCGAACATAATACTGGGAAGAAGGGAAGTGAGGCAGACACCATAGCTCTCTTCTCCGAGATGGACGCAGGTTAAAATCTTCCCAGTAAGCCACCACTTCATGGTGGTACACAGATTATCAGAAATGGGTTAATCAAGATGTGAGAGTTAGCCAATAAGAGGCTAGAACTAATTGGCCAAGAGTGTTTAAAAGAATACAGTTTCCGTGTAATTATTTCAGGTGTAAAGCTAGCCGGGTGGCTTGATGCAGCTCGCAGCTCCTTACTATATATATATATATATATATATATATATATATATATATATATGCTTTTAGGTGTAATATTTCTCAATCAAATTTCTATACTTCTAAACAAATGGCATTTCTCCCATAACAAGTTTTCAAATGACTGACTTTTACATAATAACTGTCAGGTATTCTAAAATACAAAGTATTATGTGTGTCAGATTGGCTATTAATATAGCCTGTCACAAAACTCTAAAATTACTTAAAACATTATAAAATTTCACAATTAAGAAAAAAGATAAACCAGCTGCTAAGTTTTCAAGAGTTAACTTTGTAGATGACATTGTCATGGATTAATGTTACAATGTTGGCCATACCTTAGTTTCCTTGGATTTTGCAAGTTACTTATCAGTTAAGTAAAATAAATAGATAATATTGCTGAACACTAGACTCAGAGGAAATGTGCAGGGATTTATGTGAAGCATTCCTTTACTTTTAATGACCCAAGGAAGTGAAGAATGGGCAACTTCCTGCCTTCCAGTAAATACTGTTCTTAATGTTGTTCCAGGGCCCTGGCTACCACAGACTGCCCAATACTGCAATTTGTTCAGACAGCAAACATGAGAATTCAGATATAACAACACACAGGGTCTACGTGGGCACACATGACTGTGACTACAGTGTCCATTTTTTTCAACTTTATAAACAATCTTTATTTTTCTCTGACAGAGAAAGCCCCAAACTATCAGTTCCTCATTGTCTTGACTGGAACAAGTGGAGTGAGGAAGGAGCGGTAATGATTGGTGCATGAACCTGCTAATGAATGACCTAGTATGTGTCCTCCTCTAAGTTTTCAGAGTTTCAGATGAACAGAATGCCTTCCACCATTTAATATGGAAAAGACCTAAATACTAAGGGGAATCTTAGAGTAGAAAAGAGGTTTCAAGTGTACAACCAGTGGCACTAGTCACAGAGAGGTCATACTGAGACTTTCACAAGGCTGTTTCTTACAGAGATTATGCTCTGGGGAGGACTGTTGAGGCCACAGAACTGATGAATAATATCTATATGCCTTGCTTCTGGCAAAGCAAAATAAAAGTAGTTCATTCAAGATAACCACTGATGTAGAATCTGAAGATAAACCACATTTCAAGTTCATTATTACACAGGTCATATATACACATTACTCATATATACTTACATACATATACATACACACACACACATATATATGTATTGGATACATGACAGGTAAGACTTATCCCTTTAGAACCCAAACACCTAGACGACAAAATGAACAGCGTATGTAGCACGAGAATTTTAGGTCAACTGTATGTGGCTTCTTTGTTCTTTCTAGAATATTATTGATATTTTTAAAAGTTAAGGGATTTTAACTTTATCTGAACATTTACCTTCAAAGGGAAAAGATTGGTGCACAAGAACGACACCAAAAACAAAGAGTTTCTAAGAAGTAAAACAGCATAAAATACGTGTGTTTGTAACACAAAAACACAATATGTGAGCTCATATAGAAGATCGTGATTTTAGCATTTGGGAAACAACCTAAATTTCTGAATAATAAACAGTGAAGTATAAATGCAGTAAACAGGAAATTCTCTAAGTGGCATTTTCTAGCTCATGAACAATTCTTCATTATTAACTAGACCAAATTAACCCAGCCACCCAACTCATTCAGTCTTTGACATGAATTTTCAGCTGCCCTTAGAGATAGCTGACAGCATTAGAGATTGAAAACAATTATTTATTTAGAGTACCCTTTGTAGGCCAAGAAAATAGAAGAAAACTTTCTCAAAAAAATTGAGAAGAAAGAGGAATAAGAGTAAATTCTTACCAAGTTGAGTTTCATCTCATTACATTGAGCTTTTCAGTCCTTATGGCCCCAAGAACTGCATTCTATTCTCCCATTTAGAAACACCATTTATCTCCTCTAAGATTAGCTCTTGTTGACATTTACTGAGCTGAAGTAGGTAGTGTGAATGACTAATTCCATTTTCTTTGCCTCTGCTGTGCTGAAGTATGTCTTTGATAGTTCTTACCACATTGACCTTTTAATGGTTAAGCTAAGGATGGATATTAATGGGAGGCTATTCAATCCATTTGATTTGAACTGTATATTTAGTGATTTATTAAAATATGCCAGTTCTCCCTATGTACCAATTCATTAGTAAAGTAAATGATTTTTACTAGTTTTATGCCTAGATTTAAATGTAGTGAATTAAGTGCTTTCCCACAGAAGGGTCCTTTTCACAGATTCTTGTTTAATGAAATGCCTTTTTATATGAGAATGTGAGAATTATAATTATTTAAAAATCACAAAAACTTGAGTTGGTACTAACAATTATTGACATCATGGAGCAGAATTTAATGGTGACTTCTATGACCATAAAGATTTTCAGTAACATTGCACAAAAATATTCATCAATGTTCTTGATATTTTGCTAAGATTAATAATTAGTAAAGTATAAAATAATTAATTTTTTAAAAAGAAGCAAATATCCAACTATAATAATTCTTAATTTTAATGATTCTGTAATGAAAGTCATCTATATGCAAGTTATTACATTTGCATGATTTTATCAAAAGTTACAAATAACACTTGTCTATTGCAAACCTTGAATCAATTAATTACGATATTGTGAAAATAAAATTTATTCATTTACCTATTTATTCTACGTAGTTTTAGAGATTTAAGCCCTTAACCTCAAATAGATGAGATAAGTATTATTTCTTTAAAGTTCATATTTGTGTCCCTTGTGAATCTGATAAAATGAAGAACAGGCTTGATCTTTTCCATAATCATATTGACTATTAGCTTCGGAAGACATTCATGAAACTCTCCATCAAGACTTATTTGGTGTTAGCTGACGGCTTGCTATAAATAGCTTTTATTATAGTTAGGAACGACCCTTGTATTCCTAATCTCTCTAAGACCTTTATCATAAAGGGATGTTGAATTTTGTCAAATGCTTTTTCAGCATCTAATGAAATGATCATATGGTTTTTTTCTTTCAGTTTATTTATATGATGGATTACATTGATAGATTTTCGTATGTTGAACCAGCCCTGCATCTCTGGGATGAAGCCTACTTGATCATAATGGATAATTTTTCTGATGTGTTCTTGGATTCGGTTTTCCAGTATTTTATTGAGTATTTTTGCGTCGATGTTCATGAGTGAGATTGGCCTGTAGTTCTCTTTCTTGGTTGTGTCTTTGTGTGGTTTTGGTATCAGAGTAACTTCAGCTTCATAAAAGGAATTTGGCAATGACTTCTCTGTTTCAATATTGTGAAATACATTAAGGAGTATAGGTATTAGGTCTTCTTGGAAGTTCTGGTAGAATTCTGCATTGAAGCCATCTGGACCTGGGCTTTTTTTGGTGGGGAGGTTTTTTATAACAACTTCTAATTCTTCGCGACTAACAGGTCTATTTAGATTGTTCACCTGGTCCTGGTTTAACTTTGGTAGATGGTACTTATCTAAAAAAGTGTCCATTTCTTTTACATTTTCCAATTTTGTGGCATACAGATTTTTGTAGTAAGATCTAATGATTCTCTGAATTTCCTCTGAGTCTGTGGTTATGTCTCCCTTTTCGTTTCTGATTTTGTTAATTTGCGTATTCTCTCTCCGCCGTTTGATTAGTTTGGATAGGGGTTTATCAATCTTATTGATTTTCTCCATGAACCAGCTTTTTGTTTCATTGATTCTTTGGATTGTTTTCTGTGTTTCTATTTTGTTGATTTCAGCCCTCAATTTGATTATTTACAGTCTTCTACTTCTCCTAGGTGAGTCTGCTTCTTTTTTTTCTAAAGCTTTCAGGTGGGCTATTAAGTCTCCAATGTGTGCTTTCTCCGTTTTCTTTAAGTGGGCACTTAATGCTATGAATTTTCCTCTTAGCACTGCTTTCATAGTGTCCCATAGGTTTGAGTATGTTGAGTCTTCGTTTTCATTGAATTCAAGAAAGACTTTAATTTCTTTCTTTATTTCTTCCTTGATCCAGGTGAGGTTCAGTAGTTGACTGTCCAGTTTCCATGAGTTCATAGGCTTTCTGGGGATAGCATTGTTGTTGAATTCTAACTTTAATCCATGGTGATCTGATAAGACACAGGTGGTTACCGATATTTTTTTGTAACTGTGTAAGTTTGCTTTGTTACCGAGTATGTGGTCTATTTTCGAGAAGGTTCCATGAGCTGCAGAGAAGAAGGTATATTCTTTCCTATTTGGGTGGAATGTTCTATAGATGTCTGTTAAGTCCATTTGATTCATTACCTCCCTTAATCCTCTTATTTCTCTGTTAGGTTTCTGTTTGATTGACCTGTCCATTGGTGAGAGAGGAGTGTTGAAATCTCCTACTATTAGTGTGTGTGGTTTGATGACTGCCTTGAGTTTTAGTAACGTTTCTTTTACATAAGTGGGTGCTTTTATATCAGGGGCATATATATTCAGGATTGAGATTTCATCCTGGTGAATTGTTCCTGTTATGAGTAAAAAATGTCCATCTCCATCTCTTTTGATTGATTTTAGTTTGAAGTCAACTTTCTTAGAAATTAGTATGGCCACACCTGCTTGTTTCTTAGGTCCGTTTGCTTGATAAACCTTTTCCCAGCCCTTTACTCTGAGTAGATGTCTGTCTTTGTGGTTGAGGTGTGTTTTCTTGTAAGCAGCAGAATGTTGGATCCTGTTTTCGTATCCAATCTCTTAGCCTGTGCCTCTTTATAGGTGAGTTGAGTCCATTGATATTAAGTGATATTAATGACCAGTGGTTGTTAACTCCGGTCATTTTTTCTTTCTTTCTTTTTTTTTTGGTAGTAGAGTTTGTATGTTTCCCTTCTTCAAGTTGTGCTGGTGAAGGGTCATTAGATGTTTGAGTTATTATGGGCATTGTTGGACTCCTTGGGTTTTGATTTTCCTTCAATTACTTTCTGTAAGGCTGGATTTGTTGCTACGTATTGTTTAAATTTGTTATTATCCTGGATCCAGTAATACCACTATTGGGAATATACCCAAGAGATGCCACATCAAATGACAAAAGTATCTGTTCAACTATGTTCATAGCAGCATTGTTTGTAATAGCCAAAACCTGGAAACAACCTAGATGCCCTTCAATGGAGGAATGGATGAAGAAAGTGTGGAATATATACATATTAGAGTACTACTCAGCAGTAAAAAACAATGACTTCTCGAATTTTGCGTGCAAATGGATGGAAATAGAAAACACTATCCTGAGTGAGGTATCCCAGACTCAAAAAGAGGAACATGGGATGTACTCACTCATAATCGGTTTCTAGCCACAAAATAAAAGACATTAAGCATATAATGTGTGATCCTATAGAAGCTAAATAAGAAAATGAACCCAAAGAAAATCATATAGTCATCCGCATGGAGAGGGGGAAGTAGACAAGATTCCAGGGCAAAAACTGGGAACTTGCGGGTGAGGTGGCATGGGGCAAAGGGGAAATGCGATGAGAAATATGAGAAGGGGAGGATGGGAGGAGCTCGGAGGATTGGGATGGTTGGGATATAGGAAGGATGGATACGGGAGCAGCGAAGTATATATCCTATCTAAGGGAGCCATCTTAGGGTTGGCAAGAGACTTGACTCTTGAGGGGTTCGCAGGTGTCCAGGAATATGTCCCCAGCTGGTACCTTGGGCAACTAAGGAGAGGGAACCTGAAATGACCCTATCCTATACTGATGAATATCTTGCATATCACCTTAGAACCTTCATCTGGCGATGGATCGAGGTAGAGACAGAGTCTCAATTTGGAGCAACGGTCTGAGCTCTTAAAGTCCAAATGAGGAGCAGAAGGAGGGAGAACATGAGCAAAAAATCAGGACCACGAGGGATGCACCCACCCACTGTGACAGTGGAACTGATTTATTGGGAGCCCACCAAGGCCAGCTGGTCTGGGACTGAATAAGCATGGGTTGATTCCGGACTCTCTGAGCATGGCGGTCAATGAAGACTGATGAGAAGCCAAGGACAATGGCACTAGGTTTCGATCCTAATACATGAACTGGCTTTGTGGGAGCTTAGCCTGTTTGGACGCTCACCTTTCTGGACGTAGATAGAAGGACCTTGGTCTTCCCGCAGGGCAGGGAATTTGGACTGCTCTTCAGTATCGAGAGGGAGGGGGAATGGAGTGGGGGGAGGAGAAGAGGAGTGGGGATAGGGGGAGGGAAGTGGGGGGAGGGCAATATTTGGGAGGAGGGGAGGGAAATGGGAAATGGGGAGCAGGTGGAAATTTTAATTAAAAAAGAATAAAAATAAATAAATAAGTAAAAAAAAAAAAAGACTTATTTGGAAGGCAGTGGGAGAGTATCTAAGTAGCAGAGTGTTTGTCCATTTTACTCAGCTTTCTAAATTCAATAATAATCCTTATTAGATTGCAGTCTCTCTCTCTCTCTCTCTCTCTCTCTCTCTCCCCCCCCTCTCCCACACAAACAAAACCCACCCAAACTTTACAGTGACCTTCTGCAATCTCACCAAATTCATGTGAAAATGGTGACCTTCCTCACAACGGACAAAGAATAAACTCACCTTCCCAGATCAACAGGAGACTTTGACAATATTTATCTATTCAAAGTAGACTATCATACATTATTATATAGTTTCAGTTTGTGCATACATATACACACCACACCATGCACACATACAATACACACACACATACACACACACACACATCTCCTACATGAGGTAGGAGTTCAACACAACATCTCTGGCTCAAGAAAAAAAAAGAGAACTCTAAAATCTCCCTACCTTTACAGAGTATAACAACATCATTTTATATAAAAGGGATAGTATTTGAAATTTTGAAGCAATGTATCTATACAGGTACTTAAATAAGAATATGCCTCAAATGATTTTCTTTGATTACTAGGTAATTTGGCGTTTATGCATGAATGTTTTCTTCCACTGTGATAAAAAGTTGCAATCTTGTGCTCCACCACCACAGGGGTAATGAGTTTCCATTCTTTAGTCATCTTAAATCATGTTTGCTTCAAGAATTCCTTTATGAATAGAGCGTTTTATTATATAACCACTTTCTACTTGCTTTTATTGCACAACTTCTCTGAATACTGATATTTAGGTCATTAATGCAGCTTAAAGTAACTGAAACATACTTGGCTTCGGAAGCAGAAGGATATGGATTTTATTTTCCATTTTGCTCCATATTACCTTTGTTACCATTGAAAATTATCCAATCTTTCATAGCTTCAGTTTCTAAAAGTGCAAAAGGAGGACAATACTATCTAATTCTCAGATTTGTTTTGAGGATGCTCTGGAATGCGAAACATTACGCAGTTATTATGGAACCTTGAATGTAGGAGCTGTTAGGTCAATGTGTATTATCACAACTTTAATTATTTAATCTCTTACCAAGGGCTTAACATTGATGATGGGAGTTCCTTCTGCACTATTTCTTTAAAGAGTAGTAGTTTTGGCATGTTCCCAGTAACAGCCGACTTCTCTTTTGTTCAGGGAGTGGTACCTTCAAGCAAAGTTGCAAAACTTTGGTTTAATCTGATATATAATTTGTGAGATTAAATGTACTGCCTAAATTATTATTTGAACCCATATTCTGAGAGCAGAGAATCCTTTGGATTAAAAATACAATCTTACTTTGAATTATAACATAATCTATTATTTAAAACCTTGTAAGATTTTTGATTGCCAATCCTTATTTATTTTTATCTCTATTTTGTTTTAGATTCAATTTAAAAATACTCTCAAACTTCACAAATGTATATATATATATGTATATATTTGTGTGTGTATAAGATATCTTATGATTACTAACAAGTTTTCCATGTCTTATTTCAGACTGTGTAAAAGAAGAATTGACTTCCATCTGTACTTTAGCAAATAACTGTTGATAATTTTCAGAAGCATAAAGTCATCTAATGATTTAAGGGTGAACTTCTGAGTGATCAATTAGTGGCTCAGAATATTCTGTGATAAGACATCTCTAATGTTTATTTCTCTCAAGCATCTGATAGTGTTGTACCTTTTCTGTATTTGAAAATAACTCTACTAATCTACCACTGGTACAATGTCATCTGTTCCCAATGATGAGATGACAATTATAAATTTTGGGAGAAAAGAATTCAAGGGAATTTGAGGTTGAGATAGTCCATCTACCTCAAAAGCACCCAGAACCTCAAAGACTTGCAGAAGGTCAATCTGAAATTAATCTGTTGTACTCTGATTCTTTACCTCCCAGACCAGTACCATTTCCACTTTGCCTTGGATTTGGTTTGATCTGTGCTCCTTCTCACTGTCTTCACCTTGATTAATGACACAAATCTGTGAGATGGATGACCCATGCTATTTTCATTTTTCTAAAGAGAAGTCCATCTACCCTCCTCAGGTCAACAGAATCCATGCAAACATTTCTTTTGATGTCTCCTTTATTTCTGTCAACTGCTAAAACAATGTGAAAAAATGTCAGTACCAGACATTGCATTGATCCCATTGGAAAACCTTTTGGTCATAAATAAAAGATGGTTGTTGAACACTCATTGTGCTCACTTCATCAACTGCTTTTTTCCTTTTCATTTTGCTGTATGTCTTCTTCACTCTGAACATCTTTTATGTGGAATACTTCATGGTTAAAATTACTTTCAATTCTCTAGGCTTTAAAGAAACCTCTGGCATGTGAGCCTTATTTTATAACCTAGTACTTTCTTGTGGAGCATGCAAACCTCACATACAGGTTTAATATCACATAGTTATCTCTTCCATAGAGACAAGATAATCAATATATTTTATACTACATTTATTTTAACATGAAAAATATTCCAGTACCTATATTACTTCATATGTGTGTTATAGATATACATGTGTGCGTGCCTATGCACATATATTAGGGTATGTGTGCATTATGTACCTGTGTGGTCCATATATCAATACTGGACGCTTTCCTCCATTACACCCCTCTAATGTTTTTGAGACAAGGCCATTCTCTAAAATGGGAACTTCCTGCTTAATTAAACTGAATGACCAGTGAGGCTTTGAATCTTTCTATTTCTGCCTCCAAACATTGGGATTACAGGTTTAAGGATGTACACCTGGCTCTGTATTGCATTTTGTTTGGGAAAATAATTTAATAATGAAAAAGTTGTGAAATTCCTGTAGCCATAGTACAGCAAATTCAGGATTCAGTCTGGGTAAGGAATCACCTTGTTGAGATATGATGACTGGAGGGGGCTGTTGGTTGTGTCGATGATGAGGAATATAGGGATTTGAGATAAAAGTAAAAAAAGATTTGTTGATGGGTTCAGTTTGAGGCATGGGAGGATAAAAACACAAATATAAAGTCTCTATTAAATATTTTTAGCAAATATGCAAGTCATATTATTTATTAAAATGATAGAAACAAAAGTGGATGGGTGACTAGAATTCTGAAATGTTTAGATGCATTTAGATGTAGAAACCTGGTTCTGTGTCAACCCAGGATGTGGTACTCTGGGGAAGATTTAAGGCATCTATATGCATTATAAAAGTCATGGGGTTAAAAAGTGTTAAACATAAAAAGAGTAGGTGTGGGAAATAAGATAACTAATTATTTCTACCAATTGCACTTACATGAGCTGTTGAGAGACTGAAGAAGTGTAGGCTGAGGAATGTCCATTGGGTTAAATAACTTAAAATTCTTTGGTGACCTTCAGAGTTTAGTGATGTGATGTGCAGTAATGACCAAGAAGAGAGAATGCACCTTTTTTTTTAATTTTAATTATTTTTTGGTTCAGGACAGGCAGAGGATGACTGTTGTGAGTGCTTGGATGGTCCCTCTTTGGCCCTAGATATTGTAAAGATTGATTAAGAGCATCCCAAAAGCAGTGGAGGATCTACATTTAATTCAGTAAAGAAACAAGTCCTTCCAATTACTGGCTCTTAGGACCAAACCAGGGCTTCATTTTAACCAGTTCATATTGTGTTCTGTCAGAGGAAAGTCTAGGTTCAAGTATCTATGTGTGTCCTTAGTATGCAGTCACATGCATTCTATTATGATAGTCAATGATTATTTTCCAGGACCTGGCCTACGTTGTAGGTATTTCACATGGATTGAGATTTTCTGGGAAACTAGAATTTTTGTATAAAATAGCTGATGGCATCCTTAATCTACAGCTTACAGTCTTGTTCCACTTCATTATCATATTCAAAGCACACTAGATTTTAGATGTTTGTCTGCTTATTAACTTTCATATCTAATGTCCCAGGATCTTCATTTCTTATTGAATTCCAATGATTTCTCTGTGAGGGGCAACCACTTGTATGAATGCTTTTGCACTAGGGACTGTTTGTCTCTGTGCAGAATAGACTCTTCTCCTTTGTGTTTATGTATATATGGGACACACACACATACGTATATACACACATGCACATGTCCATATGTTTGGATATGTGTGGGAAAAGGTATCTGCGCCTTAGGTGGATGCTAGCATTTTCTTGGATTATTTTTGGAATTAACCATTAGGACAAAGTCTTTTCAATTGCACCTAGCTCTTACCTATGGCTGATATGTTGATTTAGTTTACATCAGAGATCCCTTATCTTGCCTTCTGAGTTTAGAATAACAGGTGCTTTACCTTGCCACCCAAGTTTATAAGCAGGTTGTGGAATCCAAATTCTGCTTCTTAGTCTTGTTTCGGCAGCCAGTACTTTAACCACTGGGCAATATCCCCAACTGTGGTGGTAGGAATGAGAAATGTTTCCCATAGGTTTAAGTATTTGAACACATGGTTTCCTAATGGAGGTACTATTTGTGGAAGTTTAGGTGGTATGGCTTTGTTGGAGGAAGTTTAGGATTGGTTTCAAGTTGGCTTTAAGAGTTTCAAGCCTCACACCACTTCCAGTTATCTCTCCTTCCTGCTTGTGCTTGAGCATGTGAGTTCTCAGGTTCTTACTCTGCCCACCATGCCTGCTGTTGCCATGCCTTCTTACCATGACGGGCTCTTACACTTCTAGAACTGTAAGGCAAAAGTTACCATTTCTTCCATGAACTTTTGTTCATGGTGCCTTATTATAGCAACAGAAAAGGAGCTATTAAGCCACCCCCCCGGTTAGAAGAATTTTCTCCTTCAGATTCTGTGACTCTCCACATGTCTCCTGGAATTACTCATTTTGATGTCTCAGGATCATGTTGCCCATAGCAACTCTAGTTAATCTCCATCTTACTCTCTTTTACTCCTAAATCATATTGGTTTACCTCAGCAATTGTGCCTTGTTCCTCTCCCTCTGAAAGAATCATAATAATGAAAACAATTTTCCCAGTTGAACCAAATCAGTAGAGGGAGAGGGGTTAATTAGTGTACCAGTTCCTTATAACTCTGCTCACCCTTTTCTTCCATCATCCTTGGTAGCACAGAGACACAGACACATGAGTCAAAAATGAAACACATGGACTTAATTATTGCAGCTTTTTCATATGTACAAACATTTTCGATCTATAATTTATATTGGTGTAAAAGTTTTGTTAAGACATTGCTTGGTCTTCAGCCTTCACATGATTTCTCTTATATTTCTAAGGGCTATTTCTCTTCCTAATGTATTAACCACCAATTTTAATAGCCAATTGTTTCCTTTAAGACAGAATATTTAATGAATCTTTATGATTTATAAGAAAATCATTACACAGAATGTATGGGTCCACATTTACCTACTGGTGTAGAGGGAACACAGATTTGGTGTTGACCAGGAAATGCATAATTAGATATATCTTATTGTCATTCCCCATTAAAAAAATTTTGAAGGTAGATGTGTATATCTGTATATTCATTTGTCCATATTTTAAAAATTCACAAGGATCTACGATAAAACAAATTCCTACTGTTCTATTAAGCACAGTTAAAATGACTCCTAAAGAAATTATGCCATACTTACCAATCAGAGCTTTGCTCAGAAGGGTTTTCTTCTACAGCAGATGGGACCCACAGCTAGCAAATATCCAGAGATTGAAAGAAGATGGAACACTCAGATCTAAGTGAGACGTCTCCATCAAACCCCTCCCCTCAGGTATCAGGGAACCCTTTGGAAGAGGAAGCAAAAAGGGTACAAGAACCAGAAGGGATGGAAAAGAAATCAAGGTCTTCTAGACACAGTGGTGCTGCTGCACATATGAACCCACAGAGCCTGAAGCATCAGGCACAGGGCCTGAACAGATCTGAACCAGACAGGGTCCTAGAGCTAAAAGGAAAAATGGACACAAACTACATCCCTAACCCAGAAGCTACTTACAATTGATAACCACCTGCCAATGAAAACTTAAGTTTTCTCCAAGGAAATCTCACTGTGGAAAGAAGATATTCTTAAGTGTAGGCCACATGCCCAGCCAATGGTAAAATAAGCTCAGTGACATCCTTGGTAATTCTTTGTCACATAATAAAATATTGTGTCAGGGCTTTTTCTTTTCTTTATTTTTTTTCTTAATTTTATCACCTTTTAAACCTCTCTCTGTGTCTCATCTCTCCTATCGATTCTATGAATATATATGATATATATCATATACATTTGTATATGTATTACCAGTTTTGTTTTTATGAGATTCATGAGTATAAAAATGAGTATGTCCCTTTGACTGTCTTTCTTTCTTGTACCTTTTCTTGGGCTCCTTTTATTGTTTGTTTGTTTTGTCCTATTCTGATATGTTTGTTTTTGCTTTATCTTATTATGTATTTTATTAGTATACTTTATTAGACTGTTTTTTCTTTTTCTTTATTTTTTCTTTTTATTTATTATTTTCTCATACAATGCATGCCTACTGCAGCCTCCACTCCTCCCTGCCCCCAGCTTCCTGTCTCACCCAGATTCAATGCTCCACTGTTAAGCTGCAGCGAAGAACAATTCTTCCAATGATTCCAGCTGAATATGTCATACAATATGCAGTCAGACTAGACAAAACCCTCCCTCTTTGTTTTCTAATAAGAGTTAGAAAGGGGGCTGGAAAGATGGCTCAGAGGTTAAGAGCATTGCCTGCTCTTCCAAAGGTCCAGAGTTCAATTCCCAGCAACCACATGGTGGCTCACAACCATCTGTAATGAGGTCTGGTGCCCTCTTCTGGCCTGCAGGCAAACACACAGACAGAATATTGTATACATAATAAATAAATAAATATTTAACAAAAAAAAAGAGTTAGAAAGGTATAGATTTAGATGGGGGTGGTTGGTAAGCAACAGGGAGAATTATGGGGATGGGAAAACATAATCAGCATATATTATATGAAAAAAGTTTATTTTAAATATAAGACAAAAGTCAGGATCAATTAGTAAAGTGGGCTTGTTGAGGACAATGTGATATTGAGTGTGTTGAACCAAACCCTTGTTAGTTGGAATTTTAAAAGTAATGAACTTTTAAAAGTATTATATATTTTAAGTGGCTTGTCAAATGAAGAAGAATGACTGGGCTAAGCTATGAAAGGATATGGAATTCAGAGATTGATGCCACTTTGTGTATTTGTTAACCTCAAAGGGGAGCTGAGAGGGTCTTGCCAACTTCAGGACTTCAAGGCCAACTTAAGTCCACAGCTTCTGTAGATAAATCTTCTGACATAAAATTAAGATTCAAATCTACGTCCTCAATGATGCAGCCAGAAAGAAATGAGATTTGAAAGAGTTTTTAATCTCCATGATGACTCCTCTAAGCAGCCCAAAAGTGATAAATGTAGAAAGCTGCCAATCCAATGGAAATACTCTCTGAAGGGTAGGAATATCTTGATCTTAAGTCATGTCATCCAAAGTGTTCAGATGCTACATCTATCTCCTAAAGTATCATGTGATAAGGTACAAAAAACAAAACAAGTAAAAACCTGTTCAGTATCATAAGAAATTAGGAAGATATCTAGGTCTCCTGAGTAAGGAACAGAAACAAAAATTACTATGTTTTTAAAGGTAAGAAAGAAATTTAACAATAGTGCCAGTGAATTGAATACTATGTAACATGACATTCCAATTTTATTTTATTTTTTTTAGTTCACTAGAAAAGATTTTGTTTTTAAATTGTTTTTTATTGTTTTTATTGAGCTATATATTTTCTCTGCTCCTCTTCCTCTCTTCTCCTCTTTACACTCTCCCATGGTTCCTGTGCTCCCAATTTACTCAGGAGATCTTGTCTTTTTCTATGTCCCATGCAGTTTAGATAAATGTATGTCTCTCTTAGGGTCCTCATTGCTGTCAAAGTTATCTGGGATTGTGATTTGTAGGCAGATTTTTCTTTATTTTATGTCTAAAAGCCTCTTATGCGTGAGTACATATGATATTTGTTTTTCTGGGTCTGGGTTATCTTACTCAATATGATGTTTTCTAGATCCATTCATTTGCCCACAAATTTCAAGATGTCATTATTTTTTTCTGATTATAGTAATCTTATTGTGTAAATGTACCACGTTTTTCTTATCCATTCTTCAGTCGAGGGGCATTTAGGTTGTTTCCAGATTCTGGCTTTGACAAACAATGATTCTATAAGCATAGTTGAGCATATATTTTTGTGGTATGATTGAGCATCCTTTGGGTATAGACCCAAAAGTGTTATTGCTGGGTCTTGAGGTAGGTTGTTTGGTAATTTCTGAGAAATCACCGTATTGATATCCGAAGGTATTGTACCAGTTTTCACTTTCACCAGCAATGGAGGAGTGTTCGCTTTATCCAACATCCTCCCCAACATAAACTGTCATCAGTGTTTTTTATCTTGGCCATTCTTACAAGTATAGGATGGAATCTACACTTTGTTTTTGAATTGCATTTCTCTGATTGCTCAGGATGTTGAGCATTTCCTTAAGTGTCTTTCAGCCATTTTAGACTTATCTTTTGAAAATTTTCTGTTTATGTCTGTACTCCATTTTTTTTTTTACTGGATTATTTGTTCTTTTGATGATCAATTTCTTGAGTTCCTTCTATATTTTGGAGATCAACTCTCTGTCTGATGTGGGGTTGGTGAAGATCTTTTCCCATTTTGTAGGCTGTCTTTGTCTTTTTTTTTTTTTTTTTTGGTTTTTCGAGACAGAGTTTCTCTGTGGTTTTGGAGCCTGTCCTGGAACTAGCTCTTGTAGACCAGGCTGGTCTCAAACTCACAGAGATCCGCCTGCCTCTGCCTCCCAAGTGCTGGGATTAAAGGCGTGCGCCACCACCGCCCAGCTGTCTTTGTGTTGTTGACCATGCCCTTTGCTTTAAAGAAGCTTCTTAGTTTCAGGAGGTCATTAATTGTTTCTCGTTAAAGAAATAAATACGCTGACATTTAAGATATTCATCAGTCTGACTGCAGAAAAAGGCCAGTTCAGGCATCCTCTCCACTAATGCTTAGGGTCTTAAATAGAGTTATCCTTGTTAATTCCTTGGAATTTCTCCAGTTCCAGGTTTCTTGCTAGTACCACAACGGCTTCCTCAATCAAAATATCTCTTTACTTGCTCTCTATATCTGTCCTTTCTCCATCTTGACTGTCCCATCCCCCCAAGTTCTCTTCCCCTTTCTCTTTCTCCTCTCCTCTTTCCCTACTGCCCTCTCTTCTCCTCCTGCCTCCATGCTCCTGATTTTTTCCAGAGATCTTATCTATTTCCCCTTCTCAGGGGGTTCTATATATGTTTTTCTTGGGGTTCACACTGTTACTTAGCTTCTCTAGTATCATGAATTATAGGCTTAATATCCTTTGCTTTACAGCTGGTATCCACTTATTAGTGAGTACATACTGTATTCATCTTTCTGACTCTGTGCTACCTCATTTGGGGTGTTTTTTTCCTAGTTCCATCCATTTTCATGAAAATTTCAAGATGTTATTATTATTATTATTATTATTATTATTTTTTTTTTTTTTTTTTTTGGTTTTTCGAGACAGGGTTTCTCTGTGGCTTTGGAGCCTATCCTGGAACTAGCTCTGTAGACCAGGCTGGTCTCAAACTCACAGAGATCCACCTGCCTCTGCCTCCCGAGTGCTGGGATTAAAGGCGTGCGCCACCATCGCCCGGCTAAGATGTTATTATTTTTATGTATGAATAGTACTCCATTGTGTAAATGTACCACATTTTCTTTACTCCTCAGTTGTGGGATATCTAGGTTGTTTCCAGGTTTTGGCTATGACAAATAGTGCTCTTATGAACATCGCTGAACAAAGGTTCTTGTAGTATGATTGAGCATCCTTTGGGTATATGCCTTCTGAGGTAGGCTGATTCTCAATTTTCTGAGAAACTACTATACTGATTTTCAAAGTGGTTGTACAAGTTGGCATTCCCACCAGCAATAGAGGAGTGTTCCCCTTACTCTACATTCTCCCCAGCATAAGCTGTCATTGGTGTTTTTGTTTTAGGCATTTTGACTGATGTAAGATGGTATCAGAATCAGAGACCTGCAGAGGAGCACTGGGCTGAGCTCCCAAAGTCCAGTTGAAGAGTATGTAGAGTGAGAATATAACAAAAAGATCAAGTGCATTATGGGGACACCCACTGAAACAGTTTACCTGAGCTAATGGGAGCTCACCAACTCCAGCAGGACAGGTAAGGAACCAGCAGAGGAGCAAACTAGACCTTCTGAATATGGGTGACAGTTTTATGGCTGTGGCAGACTGCGTGGTCACTGGCAGTGGCAGCAGGATTTATCCCTACTGCTTGTCCTGTCTTTTTGGAACCCGTTCCCTTTGGATGGATACCTTGCTCAGCCTAGATGTTGTAGGGAGGGCATTGAACCTTCCCAAAAACAATGTGCCTTACCCTCTCTGAGGAGTGGATAGGAGTTAAGGTGGAGAGAAAAATAGAGGGAATGGGAGGAGTCAGGAAATGGGAACTGGGATTGGTATGTAAAATGAAAAAAAAATGTTTGCTTTCTTTTTTAAAAATAAAATAAATAAAAGAAAATCAAGCAAAACAAATAAATATGAGCAGGAATTTTGATACTGAAGCTGAAGTTGAGTTAAAAACTCAGAAAATAGATTTAGAAAAGTCTACCAACAGAATTTATGCATCAAAGAAAGCTAAGAAAAAGATATAAAAATGAGGCAAAGGAGATAAAATGCAATCTGGTGGCTTGAATAAGAAGTGACCCCTCATCGTTTCTGGCACTTGGACACTTCGGTCTCAGTTTGTGGTGTGTTTTGGGGAAGATTAGGGTATAAGGCCTGGTTGGAGAAAGTCTATTACTCAGCATATGTTTGACGGTAAAAAGACCTATCTACTTCCAGTTTGCTCTCTCTTCCAACAAGCTTACAGTAAAAGATGTGAGCTCTCAGCACCCTGGTAAAGCCAGCATGTACCTGCAGCTTGTTGCTGTGCCTCCCAGTCACAATAGTCATTTATGGCTCTGGAGCTGCAAACATGAATAAATTCTCTCTTCTTTAAGGTGTTTGGTCATCACATTTTATTACAACAACAGAAAACCAATCATGAGGTCATTTCTCAATGGGATTATCTAGATAATACAGTGAGAAAGTTTAATGTATTTAGTTTAAATCTCAGAAAAAAGAGGACAGAAACAAGAAGCCTTTTTGAAGGGACATGATCTTACAAAAGTTTTAGAAAAGTACAGTCAACAAAGTACTAATGAACTTCAGCTTTGCCAGTGGGCATGTCAGAGGAGCAGCAGATGGCAGTTGACTTCAGGATGTTAGCCCACCAGGCAGAGAATCACTGATGAATGGATCTTGGATGGGCTTGGCCCCAAGACAATAGACTCCAGAATGTCTTTTGCTTCTGCTGTGCCCTCACATGTTTGCTGCTGAGATCTGGTATGGTGTAATTGGGTGTGGGGAGATCCCCACTGTCCGTAATGTAGTGTGTTTGTCTCATGGAAACATTCTATTCTACTGGGCACTTTTACCTCTGGACTATTATGAAGTTGATTTCTCCCTAAGCAGCACTGTCTAATTGATAAAAATAATGTTAGTTCAGATAGAGATTTGGTGATAAAAATAAAACAAGAAAGTGTCACACAGCTAGAACACATTAGTTTCTATTGGGGTACTATATAGACTGTGGCTTAGGTTAATGATTAAGGAAAACAATTGAGTTCCAGTAACCCAGCAGGTTTAAACTCTTATTTTAATATTGGGAGATGTGTTCACAAGTCTCAGAGTACATTACAGCTGAAACAAAGCTTTGAAAGTAACCTAAAGTTAGACTAAGATGTTTTTGCCAAATAGCTTTAAGGTGGAAAACCCACGGAGGTAACGTAAAGTTTTAAAAAGGCACTCAGTCAAATGCAGAACTCCTAATGTCAGGGAAGAAAAACAAAGAAACCCAATTATTACAAGCTGACATGCCTTTCTTGCTAGGATTGGCTGATGATCATTGGTGATGATTAATTCTTTATACCATTTTTGCCTCCTATCTCCTGATTAAAACAAAAACTGTTAATGAGTGGGTGTGAACCACAAAGACTTAAAGTAGAGTTGACAGATTGCTTTTCATATACAAAGTTTAGATTTCTTATTCCTTAAAGATTTTTTATAATATTACATTTAAAGATAAGTAATAAAGTGATTAGTTTTTGTAAACACAAAACACAGCCTGCCTGTAAAAGAATATCTTGCTTCTTTACACTCTGTTAATCTATAACAAGATGCTTGGATATGTGGTTTCTTGGAGATAATTTGTTTTCCATCTGTAGTACATAAAATGTTTAAATATGCAAGGAGTATGGGAAACATGCTGATTTTTACTTGTATTAAATGGAAAAACAGAATGCAACAACCACATGGTAATTTTTTTATTGCTTGAAAATATTTTGCTGGGGTATGCAAACTGTAAGGGGAGAAATAGAGTCAGATAGAAAGAAGGAAAATATCAAGAATGAGAGAGTTAAAATGAGTTAGAAGAAAAACATCAAGTACGAGAGAGCAAGAAGTAAGGAAAAAGAAAGCATCAAGAGTAACAAAAGGATAGGGCCATTTCAGGTTCCCTCTCCCCAGCTGCCCAAGGAACTAGCTGGGGACATCTCCCTGGACACCTGGAAGCCCCTTCAGAATCAAGTCTCTTGCCAACCCTAAGATGGCTCCCTTAATTAGGATATATATGTCTCTGCTCCCATATCCACCCTTCCTTTATCCCAACCATCCCATTCCCCCAAGCTCCCCCCAAGCTCCCCTTCTCACTTTTCTCTTCCCATTTCCCCTTACGCCCATCCCACCTCACCCCCAAGTTCCCAATTTTTTTCCTGGCAATCTTGTCTACTTCCAATATCCAGGAGGATAACTATATGTTTTTCTTTGGGTTTACCTTCTTATTTAGCTTCTCTATGATGACAAATTATAGGCTCAATGACCTTTATTTATGGCTAGAAAACAATTATGAGTGAGTACATCCCATGTTAATCTTTTTGGGTCTGGGTTACTTCACTCAGGATAGTGTTTTCTATTTCCATCCATTTGCATGCAAAATTCAAGATGTCATTGTTTTTTACCACTGAGTAGTACTCTAATATGTATATATTCCACACTTTCTTCATCCATTCTTTCATTGAAGGGCATCTAGGTTGTTTCCAGGTTCTGGCTATTACAAATAATGCTGCTATGAACATAGTTGAACAAATGCTTTTGTAATATGATAGGGAATCTCTTGGGTTTATTCCCAAGAGTGGTATTGCTAGGTCCTGGGGTAGGTTGATCCTGAATTTCCTGAGAAATCGCCACACTGATTTACAAAGTGGTTGCAAAAGTTTGCATTCCCACTAGCAATGGATGCGTGTACCCCTTCCTCCACAACCTCTCCAGCAAAGGCTATCATTGGTGTTTTTGATTTTAGCTATTCTGACAGGTGTAAGATGGTATCTCAAAGTTGTTTTGATTTGCATTTCCCTGATAGCTAAGGAGGTTGAGCATGACCTTAAGTGTCTTTTGACCATTTGAACTTCTTCTGTTGAGAATTCTCTGTTCAGTTCAGTGCCCCATTTTTTAATTGGGTTAATTAGTATTTTAAAGTCTAGTTTCTTGAGTTCTTTATATATTTTGGAGATGAGACCTTTGTCTGTTGCGGGGTTGGTGAAGATCTTCTCTCAGTCATTGGGTTGCCTTTTTGTCTTAGTGACAGTGTCCTTTGCTTTACAGAAGCTTCTCAGTTTCAGGAGGTCCCATTTATTCAATGCTGCCCTTAACGTTTGTGCTGCTGGGGTTATATGTAGGAAGTGATCTCTTGTGCCCATATGTTGTAGAGTACTTTCAACTTCCTCTTCTATCAGGTTAAGTGTGTCTTTGGTCCATTTGGACTTGAGTTTTGTGCATGGTGATAGATATGGATCTATTTTCATTTTTCTACAGGTTGACATCCAGTTATGCCAGCACCATTTGTTGAAGATGCTTTCTTTCTTCCATTGTATACTTTCCTGAAATGGCCCTATCCTATAGACATACTGATGAATATCTTGCATATCACCATAGAACTTCATCTGGTGATGGATGGAGATAGAGACAGAGACCCACACTCGAAAACCAGACTGAGCTCCCAAGGTTCAAAAGAGGAGCAGAATGAGGTAGAACATGAGCAAGAAAGTCAGGACCGCTAGGGGTGCACCCACCCACTGAGACAGTGGGGCTGATCTATTGGGAGCTCACCTAGGCCAGCTAAACTAGGACTGTAAAAGCATGGGATAAAACCAGACTCTCTGAACATGGCAGACAATGAGGGCTAATGAGAAGCCAAGGACAATGGCACTGACTTTTGATCCTACTGCATGAACTGGCCTTGTGGGAGCCTAGCCTGTTTGGATGCTCACCTTCCTAGACCTGGATGGAGGGGGGAGAACCTTGGACTTCCCACAGGTCAGGGAACCCTGACTGCTCTTCAGACTGAAGAGGGAAGGGGAAAGGAGTGGGGGGGAGGAAGAGAGGAGTGGGGGGAGGGGGAGAGGAGTGGAGGGAGGAAGAGAGGAGTGGGGGGAGGGGGAGGGAATGGGAGGCGGGGAGGAGGCAGAAATTTTTTCAATAAAAAATAGCATAACAGAAGGAACATTCAGGATAGAGATAAGAATAGAGAACGGAGAATACAAAAGAAAAATAAAGAAAAGTTCTGATGGAATGCATCAAGAGAAAATGTGTGAGTATCTTCTCCTTTCACCCCCTCAGATAAAAAGGTCATAGTATACAATCTCTGTGGATTTCCTTTGAGCCCTGCATTACTCGAGGGTGATCCCTCAGGCAGCTTAATTTTCAAATAATTTTCATTTTTGAGGGCACATCATTGAGTCTATTCTTTTCTTCTATGTTCAAGTAGGTTCCAGCTATTGTACTTAGGCTCTGAGCTTGTATGCCGAACACTTACATGCCCTGAACTGTTGTTTTATCATAGGCACAGACTGAATTTACTGCTATTCCAGCTACTAACTGTATGGCTCTGCAATCTCTGCCCCAATGTCCAGTCCAGGGTCCAGTTGTACTTTTGTTTCCCTCCAGCACTGCCTCTGCCACTGAAGTCAAATATAGTGTTTAACTACCTACTTATTGATCTATTTTACCAATGAAGACTCAGGAGTCACTTACCAGGGTGTAAGCATGCTAACTCAGAGAGGATGAGAAGCAACGAGCTGATCTTCCTTCTTAGCTGGTGATCCAACAAGATAGCATACCTCTGCCACCACCAATCAAAAGGACACCCCAAGTCCTTCCTTACTACTTCCTGTGTATTTTTTCTGTTTCCTCAATTTCCCCTAACCCTACATGTCTACTTCCTGCCAACTAGTTGTTGGATCTGCCTCTTTGATTATTACTATTTTGGTTTTTTTTCAAGACAGTATCTGCCTCTTGACCAAAAATTTTACTTAATTAACAGAAACAAGGGGTTCACATTGTGATCAAATATCCCAAAATGTCAAAAATCAACTCCTGTTAATTAAAACTGAAAATTTGAAGGCTGGCTGGGAGGAAGAACAGTTGAAATCAGTTCAATTGGAAGGTATTTTGCTAGAAAGACTGCACTCATTTTTAGTACAATTTGTTTAAGTCTTAATATTCGGAAATTCACATATACATAATCAATAAATTTGAAAACATTTAGGATTCATATATCATGTTTGGAATTCCATTTAAATTACTAAGATGTGTTGCATGTATTGCTGAGGTTTTCCCTTTCTGTGCTGTATTTTCTTTATGAATCTGAATCTGAAAAATAATTCCAACTATATACAGATTTTCAAAGACTGAAAATTAGTATTGTTTAAAGTTTTATAGTTAGCACAATAATATAATTCTCACCTATAATCACTATTGTTATATAAGGTACTCTTTATATAAATTTTTTACATATTTTTGATGTGCCAGTAAATCAAAGAAAACAAACCTCCAGTCTTTCGGCCTTTTGCCCTTCATTATTGGTTTTTAATGGGCATATGGACAGGTTGAATAATGTACAAGGAGAAAGAAAGCCCTTCATACTTCTGTATATGTACCATCTAAGTTTTTAATTAAGAATGACTGTCCTTGGCATCCGCAGATATTGCCATATGTTGGGAAAGAGTATGTAAATGACAAGATTCCCCAAATTCCAATTACTGCGTCTGACTTTAGGCACTGCCTGTGATAAAAGTCTCTTCTAATGCTGACATGAAGCTTCCAATTATAGAGCACTGCCGTCTTCCTTAAGCTGTGGACGCCTGACAGTAACCTCACAGATTTTCCACTAGAGGCTTAACCAGGAGTCATGTGATGAAAGGAGATAAAAGATTTCTTTACTGATTTTTCAGAAATAACTTCATGTCTGGCACAGGTCCATATTCTGCTTCAGAGTGATCTTCAGAGAGACCTGGGGAAAAGAGCCAAGGAAGACTTTACAGCAGGACCGAGGGGCACTGGAGACAGTGGGGGAGCTTTCAGGGCAGATGATGGGACTCTTTTGAACTTTACTGACACCTAACACCTGTTTTTCTTATGTATTAAGTATGTTTCTGGCAATACATTCCCTCTTTCATGAACCCGGAACTGCATTTTTAGATACAGTACATGGGGAATGGATGGTATGAACTATAGGTTTTTCAGATTACCTTTTAGTGAGAGGTACGATTCTTTCTTTCACAAGCAAGGGGCAAAAAGATATGCTTCTGAAAATAGGCGGATGGGAATGAAGAGACAATTAGGAAAAAGAAAAGCCATATTAAGGGGAATAAAAATAGGTCAGAAACAAAAAAACTAAAAATAAAGCAAGAAGAAATATGCATTGAATATTAGATTAATACTTGAAATTGCACATGCTTCTAGTAAAGACTATAGAAATACATTCAGAAAATCCTCCTTCCCTCCATCTTTTCTTCTCTCTTGCCCTCCTTTCCTTTTTTCTTCCTTCCCTTCCTGTCTTCTTCTCTTCCTTTGTTCCTTCCAAACATTTACAGCCCCGCCCCCAGACACACAAACATACACACATATTTAAAAGCCATCAATTTTAAGAAACTTTAAAATCTCACAGACATTTTGGCAAAAATGCTTTATTCTATCTCAGAATACTTAGGGTTTGGCTCATGTAAACTCCTTATACTCTTCCAAAACATTTAATTTTTAAGTTTAAATGCCTATAGAGCTATGAGAAACTCTTACAAGTTGTCCCAAAACTACACAGAAGAAATTTCCTTACAGGATTAAAATGATAACAAAACAAAGCACCCTGAAGGTGTGTCAACACATAAGGGTCTTTTTATATATGATATATATATGTATATATATATATATATATATATATATATATCATACGTATATGATATGTATTCTACAATGTTCCAGAACAGTAGTTGTCATTGTATTAGCTCTGTTTTCTGTAGTGAATAATATCCTACTACTGACTGCCTGAGCTATAGAGAAAAGGAGATTTGTCTTGGCTCATAGGTCTGATCCATGATGAAAAGACCACATCTATAGATGGCTTTCTGCTCTCACTGGAGGGACAAGTCATCTTTTGGTGAGAACCAGAGATACATGTATATGACTTTTGTTTACTTGTATCATATTTGATTAGATAGCCAATGATTTTATCTGACAGGAGTCACCTTCCTCAGGTTGAAAATTAGTATTGTCTAAAATTTTATAATTAGTACAATAATACAACTGTCTTCTATAATCTTTATTGTCAAATTAGGTCATATAATTTACATAAATATTTTTATGTAGTTTTAATATGCTAGTATGTCAAAGAAAACAAACTTCCAGTCTTTAGGATTTTTGCCCATCAAATTTTCTTTAGTGGATATATCGGCAAGTTGAATAATTTATGAACAGGGAGAAAAAGCCGTCATACTTCTGTATATGTGACATCTAAGCTGGGTAAGGTGAGGAGTCAAACTCCTAGACAAAGAGCTTCAGACAACTAATTACTGCCAAGTGAGGGAGAGTCAAACTCCCCCAGGGATGATTCTCCTTATTATTATCCAATACAGAATTGTGATTGATAAAACCATGTGCACATAAACAACAAAAATGGACTCAGTAGTTGTATTTATGTTTATGCATATATCTTCTATTTATCAATTTATCATCTATTTATCTATATTCTATCTATTATCATTCTATTTATATGCAACAACAATAATAAAAGAGAATGAGGCAATCAGTTTGAGAGGTATGAGAGGAAATGAGAAAGTGGACTTGGAAAAGGTTGGAGGAAAGAAAGGGAAGAGGAAGAAGAGACATGGGTATATTTTAATTAATAATATGTTTAACAAACAATAAACTGTATCTAAGATTGAATATAAGAAGCCATGTGGTGGTTTTCACAAAGACCATTTCAGAGAAAATAGGATCACATTGACCCTAATCCAGAAACTTGTCTGCTACATTTCAGGTATAAGAGATAATGCAGGTGAAGCTGACTAAGCTAGAGGAAATGGGACTAAGGGGGAATTCAGAGACACAGTGGGAAAACCGATGAGCTTGAGCTCTTAGTTGGAGTGAGATAAGAAATCAATGGGGGATTTAAGTTTAGGCATGGAATAGTGTATGATTTTAAACATAATCTGTGTTCACATGATCAGATTTTTCACACTTAGTGGTGGAGCTGCCAGATATCAGGAGCAGCAATCCATTCTCAGACAGGTCTCTAGTTGTGTGACTTCCATTTCCTGTTAACTAAAGCACAGTAAGAAACAATGTTTGCTGACGTAGCCAGCTTTCAATTTCCTGTCACTAGGGTCGCTGTTCCTAAAACAAATCATAGGGAGCCAAGCGTGTGCGCCTGAGGAGTATTGGCTGCTTCTACCTCCTTGTTTTACCTTTGTGACTGAGTTCAATGATTTTCTCGGTGTTTGCATTTAATGGAATTTGATTCTTCTAAAGTTCCATAGCCAGGCCTTTAAATGTCTTTTCTGATGTCAATGATTCACCAAGGACTTTCTAATTATGTTTTATTCCCTTGAAGTTACATGTTCTTTTCATGCCCCTGTTCTGTAGGACACACTCTCAACTGCTCTGCTGTACTGACCATGTCTAATTAGAAAGAAGTATGTACAAAAATTCACTTCTGCTTCTTATTAGTAAAAAGTATCAGATTTTGCTATCAACATCCCTTAATCAAAGATTCCTCTACTATTAGCTTACAATGAAACACATATTAAAATCTCATGAGTACTCTGTTTCTCCGCTTCTAATGCTTTTAAATATAAATGATCTCACCGATCCTAAATTTTTGAAATTGCATATGATAAATATGGGATAAAAATGATTAAAAGAAGAAACCAACCTATTTATCTTTAGATACCTTAGACTCTATTACCCTGGGGACATTTGAGTTTTAATTGAAGTCAAATAAAAGTAGCCCAATTTCATATTATACTCAGAAATACTACTCAGATGATTTAGACCTTATAACCTCATGGTAGGATATTACAACTATAAATTCTTATCATTTATAATTTATTTATTTATTTATTCTTTTTAAATTAATATTTCCACCTGCTCCCCGTTTCCCATTTCCCTCCCCTCCTCCCAAATATTGCCCCCTCCCCCCACTCCCCTCCCCCTCCCCCACTCCCCTCCCCCTATCCCCACTCCTCTTCTCCTCCCCCCACACCATTCCCACTCCCTCTTGATACTGAAGAGCAGTCCAAATTCTCTGCCCTGCAGGAAGACGAAGGTCTTCTATCTACGTCAAAGAAGGTGAGCGTCTAAACAGGCTAAGCTCTCACAAAGCCAGTTCATCTATTAGGATCGAAACCTAGTGCCATTGTCCTTGGCTTCTCATCAGCCTTCATTGTCCGCCATGCTCAGAGAGTCCAGTTTCAGCCCATGCTTATTCAGTCCCAGACGAGCTGGCCTTGGTGGGCTCAAATTCGAATTATCTAATCTCATTTTTAGTTGACGCAATTTGTCAAAAGTGTGGTACTTGGCTTATAAAATTGAGTGATCTTGGTCAGCTTAATTTTTTTTAATAAAATACAGTACTAAAAGTCCCCATATTAATGAATTTGTAAGAATAAAACTGTAATTACTGGTAACATGTGAAATTACAAAATAGAGGAGTAAATGTGTTCTCATGAACGATGCACAACTTTGAGATATTTATTAATTTCTTTATGATGTGACTTCCTCAGTTATAGTGGTTTTATACTGTCTGCTATGGTAAGACTGCTTTAAAAGAAACAATGCTTTTATGAGTTGTATGAACATTTATTCTCTAAATCTGCCATGCTTTATTTCTGAACTGAGAAGTAAAATGAATGAAATATTGGTGGCAATAGCTACCCGACAGATTTTCTTTATCTGAGCACTGTACATGGTGGTCTCTACTTGATGGACAAAAAAGCTGAGACTTGTCTTGCCTAGGTCACTGTGTGAGTGAGCCAAAGAACCAGACTTCAAATCTGTCTGCCTTGCCCTGACCTTGATCTCTTTATCATGCTTTCCACTGTAGGAAAATCACCTTTCAGGACCGTTTGATTTTTCAGCTTCACCCTTTCCTATCTTCTTTGTATGAAGAAATCAATCCTGTAGTGACAACACTGCTGCAATTACAACTGGTTGTTTGATTACAAATTAATACCAGGACACTTGAGATGATATGGGCACACACTCATGTACTCCTGAAAACTTGTCAAAGAAAAGTTGACTTCAAAACTAGGAAAGGGTAAAATTAAAGCAAACAGCATGAGATAAATTAATATTTTTGCTTTGATGGATGGAAAAAGTTATGAGGCAGTACATCTATAAAAATGGGCTTACTGATAGAAAATTTGTGCCAATTGATATATTTAATTTTTTCTGTAAATTTTATTTCCCCATTTATCAAGGTCTAAGCAATAATAGGAAATATCTTATTAATATTTGAATACGTACCTTTCTAGAAAAAGGTAAAAATGGTGTTTACAACAACTGATTTCAAGAGAGTTCACTCCAAAATATGAATGAATTATTTCTACTTATTGGAATTATCTTATTTACTTAAGACATTTTCTTCTATAAAAATTGCAGTACTTGTCCAAATGCACTTAAAACAACCACTATACATAAAGTGTGGCTCTTATGAGCTACAGTGTTCACTTAAACATAGGCAAAGAACATGGTTCATTTTAATCATGTATATATTGCATAAAATAAACTTGTATGTTTCTACTAACATATATACCATACCCCTGAGATTGACAACCTTTATTTTAACATCAATGATGAAGGTGTCACTGTTCTTTGATATGGACCCTTAAAGAGACATGCCTTAGAAAACTTGATAAATGTTCTACTCTCAGCAAGCAGCGAATTCAGTTCAATTAGTTCTAAGCAGAGAATGGAATCATGGGATGGGACTGTTAATACGTTTAGCAAACGATATAAATTCTCACATTCAAACTGACAATTTTTCACGTGAAAAGGTGTGAGACCTTGCTGACAGATTAAATGAAATCCTGGTACAAGGTGTTAGTTGTATTATCACTTTGAGCCAACAATATGACATGGAAAAGACAGAAAGGCACTGCCCAAATACTATGCATCCTTCATACATCAAACATGAATAAAAGGCTCCAGAATTCCTTGGGATGACTTTATGAATTAGTAAGATGTTTATGTATTGAAGTTGTAATATTGAAGAAAATACTAATCCTATGTCACTCCCAGGAGTGAGAGTGAGGATTTTTGGGTGGGACATTGGATCATGTTAGTAACAACTCAGAATAAGTTAGGATTATCTCTTGGATGCTGTAGTTGTAGCCTGTATAATTAAATGCTTCTTTTTAAAATTTTTTTTCCAGAAGTGGCTCTGACATTTCTGAATGAAGATAGAAATTGTGCTCAGTGATGTGTGAAATCCCACTTTTATGTGTCTTATAAAATTAGTTTGATCTAATTAAGTTTATATACTTAAATTCATTCATCAAAATAGCCTGTGCCATGCAAAGGTCTCGATGACTCCCTAATAAATCTTCCGTTTTTGTCATAACCTTTTCTGAAATTTTCATGTCAGAGAAGCACTCTGAACATTCATATTGAGTTTTACAGGAAATTTTATTCTCATAACTAAATATGCTAACTTCCAAGCCATTCATCAGACTTCTTACGAATGGCTTTTTAAGGTTGGTAAATTTAACAAAGCTGTTAACCTTTGAAAATGTGACTCTGAGCACAAGGAAAATGTGCAATATATAGGCTGTCCTTTTAATATTTGACTATAACAGTGCACAATAAGGGTAAGAGTGTATACTTTTTAAGTTGACTTTGAGATACTGTATTAAAGATCTTGATACTCAATGAGCTGTAGTACATTAACAGTGTACTTCAGGCTAAGGAGGAGGATTGATATGATCAAGAATATGGAGCCTATGTTAATGGGTAGATGTGATAGTTAGTGCTAATTAACAGCTTGACAGCAACTGGAATCTCCTAGTAAATCAGCCTGTAAGTAATTATTTAGCTTTTTGTCACACCAGTGGCAGTGGTTGCCGTGGTGGTAGACGGTTGGTGGCTAGTGTTCTCTTGATTATGTTAACTCATATGGGAAGGTGCATCTTAAATGTGGACATGCCCATTTTTTGGTGGAGATATTGGGTAGTATGAAATGGAGAAAGTGAATTGAGTACAAACATTTGATCCCTCCTTATGGACATAATATGGTCAGCGATCTCATGTTACTCTGCCTTGACTAATCCACTATAATGAACTATACCTTCAATTGGGAGTCAAAATGAACACATCCTTCATAAAGTCAGAGAATTTTACCATAGCAACAGTAAAGTAAACAAAGACAATGGCCACTCATGATAAATAATGTGTCCACAGTAATCTCCCTGGAGTTCCAGGCAATAGCCAACAATAGACACTAAAGACTATCCATTCCTGATGACGTCAGGATTATTTATGTACAATGAATATTCTCATCAGTCCTGGTTCATTTGAAAGAACTCATATTTTTGAAAATCGCATATTTTTGAAACTAATGTTGAATTTCTAGGGCAATAAATTCATAGGAACAGAGTATTTTAAATCTTACTAAAAATCCCATGATTCTCATGAATCCCAGAGCGTTGCTGGATTGAAATGAGAGAAATGGGCCTATTTATTACATTACAACTGCATTTGAAATAACAATGTTTAAAACAAATTCAAAGCCAGTTTCTCTAACTAAAGAAAATAGGAAGAAACCAATCTAGGAGCAAATGTTATGACAATCATGTTCAGATGAGTTGTATGAATTCCTGGTAAAATTTTCATCTATCAAGATTGCAATTGGAAAATATATTCCTTCCTTCATCTAATTGTATTCCTTCAGATGTCAGAGAGAATACAGCAAAGCACACACCCTGCCCCTTTAGGCTTCACCAATCAAAATTATCAAACAAGGTAGAATTGTCTTTCTGGATTCTGGTATTAACTGTGGGAATAAGTTCACTGATTATAACCTAATTATGGGGGGGTGGTTTACCAACAGATGCCTCTATATTCTAAAGTCCATTATCTAGAGCTGTTGTAATCTAATGGTTAAGAACGAGTCAGGTGTATGTAGTTTCTGACTAAGCATATCTAGAAGACAAGTACACACTCTAGATATCAGACCATGCCCAGATTAGAACTCCCTATGAACAAATTCTTTTAATGGTGCTTTCTCAAGACCACAGCATTTTCAGAGCATCTTCCCACTTGTCCTTCTTGTTCACATCTATTCTGGAATTTCTACTCTAAATAGGAAGTTTGTTGATAATAGTTCATTTTAGTGATGCGTTCTGTTTAACCCAGGTATGTGTCCATGATTCATTGTGTGCTGGCTGTTGGAGTTGGTAATGATCAGTATTTCTAACTGCTCAGTCAGATAGACATCCAAGTTTGTTATGACTTAAAATGATTTGCTTATCCTTCATACATATCTCTACTGGACTGACATTACCGTGCAACTGTTTCTTGTTTTCTTCCCCAAGCATTAACAAATATCACAGACTTTTTTCACTTAAATCTCCAAGGCTTCTCTAATGTTCATCTTCCTATGGGTTCCAGAGCCAGTGAAATTTGTCTTCTACTATGTCATGTGTTCACAAGAACAAAAAGACAAACAGAACAAGACAGAAAGATGTTGTTTACTCTATTGGCTTTTATGAAACAGTGGCAATGCGAACTGAACTTTGAAATTAACACAACAGACACATAATCCACTGGCTAGAATGCTAGATAGCCACTGAAACTTTGTTTATAAACACACATATTAGACAGGGGGTCTGGGATACTTATTTGGAATTTAGTAAACAGCCACGAGCAAGCTAACTCTGGACGTGATGGCAGGGGTAGATACCCTGAACAGGCACTGAGGAACAACTGAACAATTGGGCCAACAAGTTGAAGGAAGTAAGAATTGGTGAGCAGTAATCAGTGAATATGGGGAAGCTGAAAACCAACTAAAGAAATGATTTCCTTTGATTTATGTTTAAAAACCACTTATGAGTGAGTACATGTGATATTTTTCTTTCTGGTCTAGGCTACCTCACTCAAAATGAATTTTTTTAGCTCCATCCATTTGCTTCCAAAAGATGTAGGTGTTTTTTGTTTCTTTGTTTTTCTTTTTTGTTGTTGTGTAGTACTCCATAGTGTAAACATACCACATTTTTCTTATCCATTCTTTGGTCAAGGGGTATTTAGGTTGTTTCCAGGTTCTGGCTATGACAAACAATGCTGCTATGAATGTAGTTGAGCACATATCCTTGTGGCACAATTGAGTAACCTTTGGATATATACCCAAAAGTAATATAACTGGGTCTTGAGGAAGGTCGTTTCCTAGTTTTCTAAGAAATTGCCACACTGATATCCAATGGGGCCGTACCAGCTTGCATTCCCACCAAAAATGCAGAAGTGTTCCCTTTACCCCACAACCTCTTCAGCATAAGTTCTCATCGGTGTTTTTGATCTTGGCCATTCTTACAGGTAGAATGTCAAATAACCTAGACAACAATGAGGACCCTAAGAGAGACATACATAGATCTAATCTACACGGGAAGTAGAAAAAGACAAGATCTCCTGAGTAAATTGGAAGCATGAGGACCTTGAGAGAAGGTGAAGGGGAGGGGAGAGGCAGGGAGGAGGGCAAAGAAAAAAGTAGAGTTCAATGAAAAACAATAAAAAATTATTTCCAAAAGAAAACTGAGACTTGGAAATAAAGGGTTAAATACTCAGGGTATTATCATGGTCCTTGACAACTCTGAGACAAGTCTCCCTTTCTTCAATCTGATTCATTTTCATCTCACTGATAATCAAATGGTCAGTCTTGATCATAGACAGAAATATGTTAAATAAACTGTTCTTTAAATATACTTGCAAGACCTCAGTCATGGCTTGTAGATTGCAGAGTCCCTGCGCCATTTGACTTTCACTTACCCCTTTCTATTCCTTTGGAGTCTCAGCCTGTGATGGCAGTTCTGACTTGACTGAATTTGATTAGGTCCATATGCTTTCACTGACAGCTCTTGGGAGTATTGTTCCAAATTCTCTTTAACCATTCAACCTGCCTCTAAAGATCTTTTTATTTTAAATTAAACTCTAATTTGCTCCCTAAAACTTAGTGTCTTTTAACTTCCTTTTGAATGCAATTATACTTTATTTGTCAAAATCAGGAGCATTTGAGAAAAATAAACTTAAGCCTTATTTATTCAGTTACAGGGAACAAATACAGACTTTACATTGGCCCACTAAATGCTACCCCCAAAAGAATTAATGTTTGACAAATTCTTTTTTTTTTTCTTGACACCAAAATGAAACTGTCAACAGTTCTTTAACGGAGATTTCTTTAACCAATGAATGACTGCTCCATATTACACTTAATTTTCAGGTAAATATTGAGATTAGTAGACTTTGTTATGACAATGCATGTGTCCACAGCATTGCTCCCATCCGCCAATCTTGCTTGTTGCTCTAGATGGATACATAATATTGTCCAGATGATAAAAAACAGGAGTTGTACAAAATTAAGCAAAAACTCATTAATTTTAGTTCTCCATTAATAAAAAATGCAATAACTTAATAGTGCTTAACATGATGCCTTCTACTTCCCTGTCATATCCAAACTCCCAGGACATGACTTCTCATCTTCAGGCATCCCACAGCTCACTATCACGGTCACCAATGAGATGGGAAAGTAAAGACATAGAGGTGTAAATAAATCCTGTCAATCAGTTCCATAGCTCCTTTGCTCTGGTGGCGAATACTCCTGTGGCAAAAGAGTTTTATAAAACAATGAAATGAAAAATTAAGAGTCTTGAGAGCCCCCATTGTCTCATGTAATTGTGGTTTTTTTTCAATTTTCTATTCTGTCTTACTACTTTAATAATAATAGAGTGAACTTATTCATATTGTGAAACTTAAAAATATTGCCAGTTCTTAAGTGTTGTGTTTGCTTGAGTGTTTCATTGATTGCAATAAACGATAGAATGAAGAGAAATATGCTAATAATTGAAGCCATTAAAATGTGTAGAGACAAAAGAATTTCAAGGAGTTCGTCTGATATAAACTGTCTCCTCCCTTTTCCTAGAGCACATATCCCATAACTGCCAAGTAAAAATTAATGTAAGACTCAACTCAACTTTGTAAAATTAATAGTTCATGGCAAAATAGTCCTATTTTTAAAATAATTCAACATGTTACTACAAATTAAAGAGAAATAGTAAATCACATGCTCATTTTTTCCCTCAGTCTTTCTATTACTCTGTGTAGTCCTGACTGTAGACCAGACTAGCTTCAAGGTCACAGAGATCCACCTGCCTTTGCTTCCTGAGTGCTGGGATTAAAGGTGTGCACCACCACTGTCCATTTTGCATTCTCATCTTTTAATACTAGATAAGATTTATATTTTCAACATATATACCTCAATAACCTCACATTGTATAGGTTAACTTTAAGGACCATTGCTTTATGTGTAGTTCTCAGCAATTTATAAGTCCAACCTATGTTACTGCTCTACATGTTAAGTGCAATGGAAAATAGTGGCATTATACCTAACAATAATGCAAAATTTCAAATGTGTAAACGTCCCCAGAATTTTCTCTATCATTTATAAAGCTTTGCTACTTGAGTAAAAAAAAAAAAAGTTGTAGTATTTCATCAACTTAATTCTGTTTTGATGTGGTTCTTCTTTTATTTGTAAACCATTAAGCAACAAGTCTGAAGTTGTAGCTCAGTGATAGAACACTTGTCTAGTGTGTTTGAGGCTCATGGTTTGATCCACATGAAGACAGGTAAAATTATGACAGTTTTCCATAAAATCATTATTAATATAAACACCTTCACAAGTGGACCTCAAAGGTATATAAACAACGATTACTTCTCAGCAAAGGATACTTTTAGAACATAATCATTCATATATTTTCAATATTTTTTATCCAAATTAAAGTTTTATAAATAAAACCAATAAGAAGCATCTGACATTCAATATAAAAGCAATTTTTTACATTTCTGTGCAAATGTAGAGTACAATAGTCAAATAAATTAGACTGGTAATAATGGGTAAGCCTGGAATTAAAAATGTATCAATATCTCTATTGTTTTCACCTAAAATATAATTAATGGCCAAAGAGCTATTTTAGTGGTAAACTATTTTCTGGTATGTGGGACGCATTGAATTTTATCCTATTACTTAAAATAAAAAGAAAATTAGTTTGTTTTGCCTACATCTAAGAGTTTAGCATGGCCAATCAATGACTGGTTCAACCTGATGTTCATCCCATGAGAGGGAACGCACACTTGACACAGCCAGGATGGCCAAGAATCAGAAGCTGGATAGCTCAGGGACCTACAAGATAATCAACACAACTGATAAAAAAAAATAATGAAATGATTCCTAATGTATGTGGAGCTCTGAGAAACCCATGGAAGAGGGAAAGGAATGATTGTAGGAGCCAGAGGTGTTGAGGACACCATAAGAAAACACACAGAATCAACTAAACAGTGTTCATAGGGGCTCACAGATTCTGAATCTGAAACCAAAGAGCTTGCATGGGACTGATCTATTTTTGGGACTTTTTCTTCCTACTGGGTTGCCTCATCCAGCCTTGATGTGATGGTATGTGCTAATATGATTGCGACTTGTTATGCCATGTTTGATTGATATCCCTGGGGGCACATGCTATTTTCTAAAGGAAAATGGAGGAAGAGTGGATCTAGGGGGTAAGATGGAAGTGTTGGTAGGAGTAGAGAAAGACAGCACTGTAGTGGGAATGTAATAGATGAGAAATGAATAAATAAAAAACATGACAACGTCTTCTAGACAGTGTCAAGAACTAAGGATAGAAGATTATAAATTTGATGAGACTTTGGAATATAGTGAGGCCTTGATTAAATTTTTTAAACAGGTAAACAAAGAAATATGTAAATGCTTAGTAAAATAAACTTTAAGAAGATCAATGGAAGGAATCAGACTACCTCTTAAATTCTTTCCATTTTATAGTCACTAACACCCTCGGTTTGTAGAAATACATTTTTCTGATCTGATTTTTGCCACACTATGACAGAATGCATCATGCTTAAAGCATGAAATTCTCTGAAGTAAATCCTATTAACTTTTAAAAATAAGTAGAAAAACGTGAACCCCCTATGTTATTTCAGAAAAAAAATATATAATAAATAGCAATACATTAAAACTGTATCATTTCTATATTAAAAAATGGCTTTCAGACATATAAACATGAATGACTTTTTCTTCTATCTATATTGATGAGAGTTTTTGGAAGTTTAAAATTATAAATTTAGAATACATCTTGGTACTTACTAAGTAGTCATATTTGGTAAAAATGAAGAGAGGAGACATATGCACCAATAGGAATTATTTTGCGGATACACTTATTTACCACGCTGGATCTTGGTACAGAGCTTTTCATCTCAACAAGGAAAGAGTGATGCAGGGTCCTTATGGAGAAAACATTTTCTAGCTCCCAGCTTGAGAGGTAATGTGTATCACCTGCATCCATTAGTTCAAGGAAGGTCTTCTTGAACACATTATTACATCCTGGAGTAGGGCAATGCTGGATTCAGGTGACCATCTCTCTAGGGAGCAAAAGCTATGAATGGAGCAAGCTTGAGCTCTTAAAACAAACCTATCCCCAATCACTCAAGAAAATGGAGCATTTTTCAGATGGAATTTCCAGTCACCTGAACACAATTCATTGGTCTTACCACTCAAAGCACAAGAAGATCATATTTCTTGCACCTATGGGTAAGTTTCCAACATGTGGCTATTAAGGAACAAATAAACATAAACTATACCATGGATAATAAAATGTAAAGAAAAATATTAAATCTTAAATTTCATCTTGCTTATCTATGAAATAATGTATATCATAACAAAACTGATGCTACCATGTAAAACTGTCATTGATCTCAGAATTAATCAAATATTCAGACATCACTAAAGGCTGAATGGTCTTCGGGTTAGATCTTTCTTTTATTTATTTGACTTACATGTTAAAGTTATAAAGAGATGTAAAAAAAGGAAAAAATGAAGAATAGGATGCATAAATTGCTATTAATTACCAAACCACACTGTGGAGAAAAAAAATGAAACAGGAAAAATTAATGTGAGGATAATATGGTGAAATTTTAATATAGTGCTCTTGGAAAACAGCTTGCTGTTTATGATAGACATTCAAATTTGTTTAAAAAAATATCCTGGGTAGTAAAATATGCGTAATAATAAGTAAATGCATGAGTGTATACTTTATGAGGTATATTGCTAAAAAAGTCACAAGTAAATGTATTAAATTACACTTAATGTAATATATCAACTTATAGACTAAGTAAAACTAGAGATTTTCCTATATATAGTTCATTTTGAAGAAAACAAGTTAACATTGGAAATATGAAAACCATGACTGCTGAAGTAGTCTTTTAATTGAACATGGAGTAGATTTTCAGAACCCATTTCGGTAAGCCTGGAATCATGGAATAAGAAGCAAGACAGTTTATTTAATCAGACATACTACACTGGTAGGATTTGGGCAGAGATGCCTTGCCTAGGTCAGAAACCCTACAGCAAAGTGCCTAAGGGTGTGTAAAGAAGAACAGATAGTAATGTGGCCCTAAGGGGGTTAAGCGCTCTTGGTTCTTCATACATTTTTCTGTTTTCATTTTGTTTCAGTCCCTGTAACCTGACTACAATCATCCTGTGACATTCTGAAAGATTAACATTCATCAATTTACTCTTCCTTGTAAATTATGCCTTTATTGCATTGTTTTGCTTCAAAGATTTGAAGATATTTTTGCTTATTTGCAAACAGAGTTATTATTCAAAATGCACACTTTTTTGCATGTGGTACTGGAACAAATGTGTAAATAATTTCTGAAAACAAATTTATAGTCTCCTTATAATTTCAGCAGCAGTGCACAAGTTGCTTATTACGTACATTAGTATATTACCTGAAAACAAAATTTTATTTTAAGTAAAATTTTGGAAAAAAGCATGAATGAAGTTTGCATTAATGATTGATAATGTAATTAAAATATCCATGCAAAATGTGAATGAACTTTTAAAAATTGGACTGACTATTTACCTGCAATATACATGATAGTATTACTGTTTATAATATGAATATCTCAAAAAATCTAATCTAATGTATTAGTAACAAATAAATGAACCAACTTCCTGGGAAATTTTTTAAATAGTCACTGTTTTTTTTTAAAAAAAAAAAGTTGAAAAATCATTGCTTTGTCTATTTCAGATGGTGTATGTGTTGACATTTTCTTCTTTAGAAAACCTACCTAAATTCAGTAAAAGAGAGTGTTTGTGTGTTTATGTGTATACATGTGAATGTCAGTATAGTATAGATTCACCATATTGTTATATGAGAGAGCTAATGGCTTACTGGACTAAATAATAGAGTGTGTGTGTGTGTGTGTGTGTGTGTGTGTGTGTGTGCATACACGTATCTTACAAAGTGTATTTGTATATATTTAAAAGATACTCATAACAATATAACTATACTATGAAATATTTTAAAGACACTATAACTTATAGTTGTAGAAGAATCTTTAGGAAATTTGAAAGGTTACACTGTAGATTTTAGAAGCATTGGCACATGATGATGGGAAACATCAAGTGTAAAATAATATTAGACTAACAACAAAATGTGAGATTAATTAAACAATATTCATTCAATATATATGTATACATTGATTCATTCACTACATATCCTATATATAGATTGAAAGAATGCACATAGATAAACTGTATATAACATTTGTGTAAATTACAATATAGAAGATAAACCAGAATTACTGAATTAAGATATTAAATTGTAGAAATTTTATGCATGATATATCATTATTTCTATAAATTACAGATTCAAAAATAACATCATCTATGATTAAAACAGCAGTTCTGTAATTCATTCGTTTGTGGACATTTCCAAGTAATTTCTTTTTGTTGAACTCTGAAACCTAAATATAACTCATGTCTCCAAAAAAATAGAACTACAGCTGTCGTACATTATCTAGAAGGCATCCAGGCATTTTTATCTAGGACAGCAATGCTAATGTTATTCATGGCACTGATAATACTGTCCCACCAGATGTGTGTGCAATTGTCACTGAGAGTCTTGCTAAGATCATGCTTTCTGTCATTGCACATTTGGTTTTGTATAGGGGAAATGCTAAACAACACAAAATCATTTCAGTAATACCATTTGCTCAGTGAAATTATAATTGTATTTGTTTTCATAGTGATTTCAAATTTCTCAGCCCTAAATAGGCCATCAATATCACCTCCTTCAAGGCTTAAGGAAAATCACAGAGGGATGAAGAAAGGACAAGGGAAAAGTATGCTAAAATGTCCTTTGGACACACCAAGGTCATTAGACTCATAGACTCAATGCAGCTTAGGTTACTTGCATAAGACCTAAACAAGATTGGGCCTATCAGCATTTTCCAGGCATGAGGGAGGGACTGGTGATGTTCCAGCTCATTCTGAGGGACAATGGACAGTTAATGGTTGCCATGGTAAGAGTGACTTTTTTTCAGTGGTATAGCCATTGAGAAGTTGATCATGATTCACTAACTTCCCACACCCACCCCATCAAAGTACATGCACCACACTATATATAATTAAGCCCCGTGGAATACACACACATACACACACACACACACACACACTCTTAGGAGAAGGTCAGCAGGGCATCAGGGGAAGGAGGAAGATAAGAGACAGTAACAGGGCTGTAAATGATCCAAATTCATTGTATACATGCATCAAATTATCAAAGAATGAAAAAGAAAACAGTTTCTAAGGCAGCCCTGGAGGCTGGTAGGCTCACTGTCTATCGTAATGTGGACTTTTGCTTATAACTGAAAAGGCAAAAGTAGGCACTGGTTGAAAAAGCGCCAGTATGCTGTTTTAAAGTGCTACAAAAGGTCAGTTTTAACTACAACACAATTAATCGAGCTGCTTGCAGTGTGAGTTCTTATTGGAACTGAGGCTGTTATAGTCCTATGATGTTTTTTTAAAGCTGCTAATGACATATCCATCAGAATAATGGAAAGCATAATTATCCTTACAGCACTTGGTGACACTGAAACCTCTATTATTCTGTGATTGGAACTGCATAATGACAGATAATTGCCGCCGCTGTATTGTCTGCACAAATACAGCGCCTCAGAAATTTTACTTTCTTTTAATTGAACATATTTAGGATCTTAAAGTTTGGCTTCCTGTCATAACCAAATAAATTCTATTTACATGTCACAATGCTGCATTATATCTAATTTTCATTAATCATTTCTCCATCCAGTTGTTCAACTCTAAACAAACTATCCTTATTCCACTTAGAAAAAAATCACATGACACACAAAAATAAGCAAGCATCTTATTTTGTTTTGGGGAAGTTGATTATAAAAGTAATTCTAGAAATAGTTTCAACAATATTTATCAGTTTTTCTTCCTTTGAGATGAAATCATGAGGTAAACAAAGTTTTAGCCTTAAAAACAAAACAAAACAAAACAAAACCCACCATGGTTCGAAACCACCTATGGTAAACTCCAAAGGTGAGGCCATCAATATCAATGACGATAACTTATAAAACTTAACAAAGCTGTCACATCTAGATCACCCCTGTGGGGCCCAGTCACACAGCCTGTACAGGGCAATAGCTGAAACTCATTTTGTTCCTTTCACATAGTCGGCTGCATGCAGCTATATTGTCTTGGCTTCTCAGCTACCCCAAACCTCTTTTTATGTACACTCCCCCGATTTTCTTTGCAAAATAGACTGTTCACTCTCTAAAGACACCCACAGGTCCCAAAGCACTCCTCTTTAATGCTTCCCTTTAGGGAGCAGGTGCTTTTGAGAATATTTACTATACACTGAGAATTCTCCCAGAATGTATGCTGATTCACTTTCTACCTCAACTAACATTCTTGGGAGCTATTGCACCGTGTTGCCTTGGCTACCTTCCTTTCCTCCTTCTCTGTATGTGGTATGTTTGGATTCAACCTTAGAACCAGTCAAGGAACTGCTGTAGGAGCTCCTTCAACCAATAGCCTTTAAGATACCAGCCCAGGGACTGGATGGCTGCGGTACTGGGCAGGACAGAAACCTCTGTCAACAAGGAAATTTTGGAGAATGGCATGCCTTTGATTTATGCCTTTTGAGGTATCCTGAACAACTGAAGTGTACATGTGGGTAAAAAATACATGGCAAGGAGATCTGAAAACCAATTCACTTCGAACTGATGCATTGTGTGGAACCAGGGTAAAAGACACTGGACAGATGACATCCTATAGACACAGACCTGTACTTCATGGGCAAGCAGGGCCTCACCCGCAGGAAGCTAGGGAGCAAGTCGGGAGGAATAGAGTCCAACGAAAAGCAATGCCAACCTAGGACTCAGGCTTCTTTGAACTTTGAAGCCCACCTTTCTACCATTAGCAATAAAATTATCCTTTACTAATCAGTTTAAATAATTTGCTTCTTGAATCTGACCAAAAGCTAGGGATTTTAGGCACACTGCTGAGAAATGCTGGGCAGGACAAGTATTCCAATATAAACACAATTCTTAGAACCTTGACAGAAATTCCCTGTTGCTTACTTGTATTTCTCTCTCTCCTATTCCTACCCATCCCCATGCTTGTGTTTGTGTAAAAGGACCATTTATTATTAACAAGTCCCTGTATTGTCTTGGCTCCTATTCTCCTGTACTTTCTCTCCCTATGGCATATACTCACTCTCTCTCCGAATCACATTTCTGCCTCTGCCCTGATGTCAGCCCCTTCTCATTTTCTTCACCTTTTGAAAACATATTTACCCACTCAACTTTTTTTCAAACTTAAGGCTGGACTCAAATGCCATCTTTATTAAAATTTCCTGCCTCTTTATTCACATTTGAGTGCTGCAACTTTTTAACCCCCCTTTATCCCTTTTCTGAAACAGACACTCTGGACCAGCAAGATGGCAAAGCCAGTAAAGTTTCTAATTGTCACTAAGGTTGATGACCTGATTTTGTTCCCTGGGACCCACTAGGTGGAAGGAGAGAACAATCTTCTACAAGCTTTCTTCGGGCACTCACACGTACACTGGTGCATACCCCTCTGTCATACTCCAAATGACTATATAAATGCATTAAAAATTTACCAACTCTTAATATTTAAGTAAAAGAAACAGCAAATATTGTATTTTAACACCTCAACTATTTATTTACTTATTTGTAGGAAGGAGGCCACTTGTTGGTTCCTGGCAGCTGAACCCCGAAATAATCACACAGAAACTGTATTAAGTCACTGCTTGGCCCATTAGCTCTGTCTTCTTATTTGCTAACTCTTACATATGAATTTAATCCATGTTTATTAATCTGTATATTGCCACGTGGCTGTGGCTTATTGGGTAAAGTTCCCAGCATCTATCTCCAGCAGCAGATCCATGGCTTCGCTCTGACTCCACCTTTCTTTCTCCCAACATTGAGTTTAGTTTTCTCTGCCTACCTCTGCCCTGCTATTGACTCAAAGCAGTTTCTTTATTCATTAATGGTACTCACAGCAAACAGAGGAAAATCCCACATCATTTATTTATTTATTTATTTATTTATTCTCTCATACAATACATCTTAACTGAAGTTTTCCCTCTCTCCACTTCTCCCAGTCTCCCCCCCCACTGCCTCACCTCTTTCCCAGATCTACTCCTCCATTTCCCTTCAGAAAAGAACAGGGCTCCCATGTATATCAACAAAAAATGGTATAAAAAGATATAACAAGACTAGGCACAAACCTTCATATCAATGCTGGGTGAGGAAATTCAGTAGGAGCAAAAGGATCGCAAGAGTAGTCAAAAAGGTCAGGGACACACCCCTACTCCCACTACTGAAGTCCCACAAATCTCTAACCTAAAGAATCAAGACATATATGCAGAGGACAAAGCACACCTGTGCTGGCTCCCGGATTGCTTCTTCAGGATCTGTGAGACCCTAGGAGCCCTGCTTAATTAATTATGTAGGGCATGTTCTGCTGTTGTCCTCCATCTCCTCTATAGTCTACAATTCTTTCTTCTCCTCTTCCATGGAGTTCCCCAGGCTCCAAGGGGAGAGACCGGATTGAGATCTTCAATTTGGGTTCCAAATGTCCAGCTCTGTGTGCCCCATCGACTGCTGGAAAGAAGCCTCTCTGGTGATGATTGGGCTAGGCACTGATTATTAATTCTGTATGTGCTTATTTTGTCATTGATTTGAGAAATTTTGGAAATAAGTCTGTATTCTAGACATGACATATATCATGAAAATGATAACATGTTTTAAGACCACAGCCTATGTTGTTAAAAATGCAAGATTGTCTTTTTTTTTACAGTATAACAAAGGAAACCCCCGTTGTTACATCAGTCTAGTTCAAAGAAGGCATTATGACTATGTTTCTATGAGTTGCCATTACAGTTCACACATTGTATTGATTGCAAAATACACTACTGATAAGAAATATCAAATAAAATAGCCAGCATTCTTTCTATTCAGTGAAAATCACATCTTACAGAAGTCTCCCAAGTATATTAACATTTACCCTTTGGGGATATCAATTATAAACATAGCATTTTAAAATAATGTAATTGAACACATTTTTGGGATGAGATTGCTTAGACTTTAATCCGATAATTGTGTTCAGAGTGAAAGAAATCTAGAAATGTTTTTCTTTACAACATGGTAAGAGAGCCTATGTAATTTTCTTTGCATTTACTGAAGATACAAAACCAGATGAATGTGTTAGTTAGCCTTCCTACAGAAGATGAAAAACAGCAGAATTCTGCAATCAGTTGTACACAATCCTATTTCCTGGGAGATACAAATGAGCATGTGGTAAGGGGTGGTTACAGTCCAAATTCTGTTTCCGTAAAAGTACGGAGGGAGAGAGAAATAGGACAAATATTAGAGTCATTGTACTTCCTAGAAATCAGAAAAGAATCTCTGATTCGAAAACTAGGAGCAAAATGATTACGATTTTTATAACTCAGTTTTAGAACTCTTTAGAATTAATTTTATAAATAGTATTTGATTATGCTACAAATAATTGCCATGTCTTTTACTTATCACATTTCTCAAGTTTTTCTCCTGCTTTTTTTATTATCACCACATAGAATACATGCATATACAATTAACTTTTGAGGCATACAGAGATTTTATAAAATCCTTTAAAATTCTATCATTGACCTGCAAGGATCTTTAATGGTAATCTTTACAATGCTTTGAAACTCCTTTAGTGTAGTGAACAACAAACATCATTCGACCCCGATCTTCTCTGAGCCTATTATATCGAGGTAAACAGAGGTCAACAGTCATTGGCAATAACAAAACCTAAGATTTTGAGTGAAAAACGTTTACACATGTACCTGTTACTGAGAACGTGATGACCTCCTGCTTCATGAAGACTTTTCTGATGAGATTGGTGATGGCAGCAATAAACAAGATTAAGAAACACACACACACAAACACAACTCACACTTTTTTATTTTATTTTATTCTTTTTTATTTAAAATTTACTCCTCCTCCCCGTTTCCCATTTCCCCCCCTCCTCCCACACATTGCCCCCTCCCCCTCTCCCCACTCCTCTCCCCCTCCCCCCACTCCATTCCCCCTCCCTCTCAATACTGAAGAGCAGTCCAAATTCCCTGCCCTGTGGGAAGTCCAAGGTCCTCCCACTTCTATCTAGGTCCAGGAAGGTGAGCATCCAAACAGGCTAGGCTCCCACAAAGCCAGTTCACATATTAGGATCGAAACCTAGTGCCATTGTCCTTGGCTTCTCATCAGCCTTCATTGTCTGCCATGTTCAGAGAGTCCGGTTTCATCCCATGCTTATTCAGTCCCAGTCCAGCTGGCCTTGGTGAGCTCCCAATAGATCAGTTCCACTGTCACAGTGGGTGGGTGCACCCCTCTTGGTCCTGATTTCCTTGCTCATGTTCTCCCTCCTTCTGCTCCTCATTTGGACCTTAAGAGCTCAGTCCATTGCTCCAAATTGGGTCTCTGTCTCTATCTCGATCCATCGCCAGATGAAGGTTCTAAGGTGATATGCAAGATATTCATCAGTATAGGATAGGGTCATTTCAGGTTCCCTCTCCTCAGTTGCCCAAGGTACTAGCTGGGGACCTCTCCCTGGACACCTGCAAGTCCCTCTAGAGTCAAGTCTCTTGCAAACCATAAGATGGCTCCCTTAATTAGGATATATATTTCTCTGCTCCCGTATCCACCCTTCCTATATCCCAAACATCTCATTCCCCCAAGCTCTCCTCATCCTCCCCTTCTCACGTTTCTCACCCCATTTCCCCTTAGCCCCATGCAAACTCACCCGCAAGTTCCCAGTTTTTGCCCGGCAATCTTGTCTACTTCCCCTATCCAGGCGGATGACTATTCGTTTTTCTTTGGGTTCACCTTCTTATTTAGCTTCTCTAGGATCACAAATTATATACTCAATGTCCTTTGTTTATGGCTAGAAACCAACTATGAATGAGTACATCCCATGTTCCTCTTTTTGGGTCTGGGATACCTCACTCAGGATAGTGTTTGCTATTTCCATCTATTTGCATGCAAAATTTACGATGTCATTGATTTTTACCGCTGAGTAGTACTCTAATATGTATATATTCCACACTTTCTTCATCCATTCTTCCATTGAAGGGCATCTAGGTTGTTTCCAGGTTCTGGCTATTACAAACAATGCTGCTATGAACATAGTTGAACAAATGCTTTTGTCATATGATAGGGCATCTCTTGGGTATATTCCCAAGAGTGGTATTACTGGATCTTGGGGTAGGTTGATCCCAAATTTACTGAGAAATCGACACATTGATTTCCAAAGTGGTTGCACAAGTTTGCATTCTCACCAGCAATGGATGAGTGTACCCCTTATTTCACAACCTCTCCAGCAAAGGCTATCATTGGTGTTTTTGATTTTAGCCATTCTGACATGTGTAAGATGGTATCTCAAAGTTGTTTTAATTTGCATTTCCCTTATCACTAAGGAGGTTGAGCATGACCTTAAGTGTCTTTTGGCCATTTGAATTTCTTCTGTTGAGAATTCTCTGTTTAGTTCAGTGCCCCATTTTTTTATTGGGTTAATTAGCATTTTAAAGCCTAGTTTCTTGAGTTCTTTATATATTTTGGAGATCAGACCTTTGTCTGTTGCAGGGATGGTGAAGATCTTCTCCCAGTTGCCTTTTTGTCTTAGTGACAGTGTCCTTTGCTTTACAGAAGCTACTCAGTTTCAGGAGGTCCCATTTATTCAATGTTGTCCTTAATGTCTGTGCTGCTGGGGTTATATGTAGGAAGTGATCTCCTGTACCCATATGTTTTAGAGTACTTCTCACTTTTTCTTCTATCAGGTTCAGTGTGTTCAGACTGATATTGAGGTCTTTAATCCATTTGGACTTGAGTTTTGTGCATGGCGATAGATATGGATCTATTTTCATTCTTCTACAGGTTGTCAACCAGTTCTGCAAGCACCATTTGTTGAAGATGCTTTATTTCTTCCATTGCATACATTTAGCTCCTTTATCAAAAATCAGGTGTTCATAGGTTTGTGGGTTAAAATCCAGGTCTTCTACTCAATTCCATTGATCGACTTCTCTGTTTTTATGCCAATACCAAGCTGTTTTCAATACTGAAGCTCTGTAATAAAGTTTGAAGTCAGGGATGGTAATGCCTCCAGAAGTTCCTTTATTGTATAAGATTGTTTTGGCAATCCTGGGTTTTTTGTTTTTCCATATAAAGTTGATTAATGTCCTCTCATGTTTTGTGAAGAATTTTGATAGGATTTTAATGGGGATTGCATTGAATCTATAAATTGCCCTTGGTAGAATTGCCATTTTTACTATGTTGATCCTCCCAATCCAAGAGCAAGGGAGATCCTTCCATTTTCTGGTATCCTCCTCAATTTCTTTCTTCAAAGACTTAAAGTTCTTGTCAAACAAATCCTTCACTTCCTTGGTTAGAGTTACTCCAAGATATTTTATGCTATTTGTGGCTATCGTGAAGGGTGATGCTTCTCTGATTTCCCTCTCAGCTTCCTTATCCTTTGTGTATAGGAGGGCAACTGAATTTTTGGAATTGATCTTGTATCCTGCCATGCTACTAACGGTGTTTATCAGCTGTAGGAGCTCTTTGCTGGAGTTTTTGGGGTCGCTTATGTACACTATCATATCATCTGCAAATAATGAAAGTTTAACTTCTTCTTTTCCATTTTGAATCCCTTTGATCCCCTTATGTTGTCTTATTGCTATCGCTAGAACTTCAAGCACTATATTGAAGAGGTATGGAGAGAGTGGACAGCCTTGTCGTGTTCCTGATTTTAGTGAGATGGCTTTGAGTTTCTTGTTGTAATAAGAGCGGCGGGGCTGCGTCCCCGGCACCCAGCCGCCCACATGGCTAGCTTATGCCCCAAAATAATTACATGGAAACTGTATTCTTTTAAACACTGCTTGGCCCATTAGCTCTAGCCTCTTACTGGCTAGCTCTTACATATTGATCTAACCCATTTCGAATATTCTGTGTAGCACCACGAGCTGGCTTACCAGGAAAGATCTTAACCTGTGTCTGTCTGGAGTGGGAGAATCATGGCGACTCACTGACTTGGCTTCTTTCTTCCAGCATTCTGTCTGTTTACTCCACCTACCTAAGGGCTGGCCTATAAATGGGCCAAGGCAGTTCCTTTATTAAATGAAAGTAACTCCTCCATCATTTCCCCTTTTTTGTTTAAACAAAAAAGAAAGGCTTTAACTTTAACATAGTAAAATTACATGTAACAAAATGGTTATCAAGCAAGAATTACAGTTACAATATTTATATCTATTTTATCTCTTATCATAACTAAGGAAAACTATAACTATCTATCCATTCTTCAACTCCATCAAAGACTCCAGAAGGATATAATATTACCTAAGTAAACAAGAAATCCAAAACTCTAGAAATGACAGAGACATTTCGCTGCCTGGACAGTCACTCAAAGTTCCTCTGTACTGTTGTGGCATCCATCTTCAGCCTACAGGCCCATAGTATCCAGCAGACATTTTCATCAAGCAGGAAATTCCAAAGACAGTTCAGTCACTTTTTGCTGTGTCCTGCAGAATGTCTCACAGACTCTTTAGGCAAGTTCAGCAGTCCTCTCTCTGCGGGTTCTTTGTGTCCAGTTTATGCATCAGTCCATGCAAGAGCAGTTTCTTGCCCAAATGGCTATCAAACTCCTTAAGGAGCCTCTTCGGTGCCCATCTTCCTCTTGAAGTAGATTGGTGCTGCCAGGAGCAGACGTGTCTCATTATCATGAAAAGCCCTAAGTTATTAAAATATTTTAAATGCCATATTCTGCAGTCTTTGAAAGATATGAAGAATGTCTATCTAACTGAAATATATCTCTATATATCCAGAAAATCTAACATGACTACAAGCTTGACTATTGATGATTATCCATTAACCTATATTTCTTAATTATACATTATATTTTTAAATGAACTACACAATCACAATACCTTAATCAAGATCAGAAATACATATACACATAACAAAATTGACCTTATAATCCATACCAATGCAAATTATTTATATCTATATCATATCCCACTTTAAATGTAAAAGAATATTTATAAACCATATTTGGGAACATGGGCACAGTTTTTTCTCTCCAAACTGCTTCCTGCTGAATGGGGGTGTCGTTAATTAAGTCTTTCATGGTATAATCTCTGTGCCAGGGTCATCTCAGTTGGCAGTTGAGTGAAGTAATTTTTTGAGGGTGTTCACAGTAACCTTTCAGGAGGGCGTGGTCTATCATACCATATTGGGATAGAAGAAATCCACAGGGTCGCATCCTCTGTGAAAACAAAAGAAGACCCTCTCCAAAGCATCATATCCTTAGACCCATATTCTGAAATCATAATACCCTTATGTCCATTCTGGTTTAGCTTGGCAGCCCATGTAATGAAATATCTCTCTGTCCTTAGCTCCTTTACAGTCAAAAATTTTAAAGAAAACACAATGTACATAATCCAGACTCTCTGTGAATTTTCCATTTTTACGTGGCTTATTTTTATTTCTTTTAATCTACAACTATCTGTACTCTGTCTCTTTAAAGACTTTACCCTTTTTTTAAACCATTAACTTTATTCTCTATATTTGTTTCTTCTCTCTCTAGCCTATGTACATTCATCCAACAGTGTCTGAATCTGTACTATTGTGAATCTGTAATTTTTTTACTATCCAGGAGCATTTCTTAAAATGTTAAGCACTTCTTAAAAACTTAAGTTGCACCATGTAGGGGTAATATGGTACCGCCTGTGTCCTGCCCCCATGGAAACCTTAACTGCGCTGTTATTACAGTAATTACGGTAGTTCCTGCCTAAGACCAGCACAGTTCAGCATGGTGGAGCTGAGCTGCTCCTGCCTCAGAGTCATTTGGTGCCCCTGAGCCACTCACAGTTCCAGGCACACAGCAGTCCACATTGCCATCAAGCAAGCCATAGCACTTTACTCCAAAAGATCCATTCAAAGACTCTGTCTCCCGCAGGAGCCAGACAGAGATCGCAGTGGCAGCACAGCCCAGAAAGCCGGCATTTTAAAACAGCCAGTTTTTTCCTGTTGCTGAGTCAGGACAATTTCTTTGTGGCACGCAACCCACAAACAGCAAAAAGCTGTCTTAAATTCTCTCTGTGTCCTTTTTAAGCCCTCTCAGGTTTTATGTGGAGTTCATTAGCACGTTGGGTGCCACTCTGTTGTAATAAGAGCGGCGGGGCTGCGTCCCCGGCACCCAGCCGCCCACATGGCTAGCTTATGCCCCAAAATAATTACATGGAAACTGTATTCTTTTAAACACTGCTTGGCCCATTAGCTCTAGCCTCTTACTGGCTAGCTCTTACATATTGATCTAACCCATTTCTAATATTCTGTGTAGCACCAAGAGCTGGCTTACCAGGAAAGATCTTAACCTGTGTCTGTCTGGAGTGGGAGAATCATGGCGACTCACTGACTTGGCTTCTTTCTCCCAGCATTCTGTCTGTTTACTCCACCCACCTAAGGGCTGGCCTATAAATGGGCCAAGGCAGTTTCTTTATTAAATGAAAGTAACTCCTCCATCAGTTTCTCTCCATTTAATTTGATGTTAGCTGTCGGCTTGCTATAAATAGCTTTTATTATAGTTAGGTACGACCCTTGTATCCCTAATCTCTCTAAGATCTTTATCATGAAGGGATGTTGAATTTTGTCAAATGCTTTTTCAGCATCTAATGAAATGATCATTTTTTTTTTTCTTTCAGTTTATTTATATGATGGATTACATTGATAGATTTACGTATGTTGAACCAGCCCTGCATCCCTGGGATGAAGACTACTTGATCATAATGGATAATTTTTCTAAAGTGTTCTTGGATTCAGTTTGCCAGTATTTTATTGAGGATTTTTGCATCGATGTTCATGAGTGAGGTTGGCCTGTAGTTCTCTTTCTTGGTTGGGTCTTTGTGTGGTTTTGGTATCAGAGTAACTGCAGCTTCATAAAAACAATTTGGCAATGACTTCTCTGTTTCTATATTGTGAAATACATTAAGGAGTATAGGTATTAGGTCTTCTTGGAAGTTCTGGTAGAATTCTGCATTGAAGCCATCTGGACCTGGGCTTTTTTTGGTAGGGAGGTTTTTTATAACAACTTCTAATTCTTTGCCACTAACAGGTCTATTTAGATTGTTCACCTGGTCCTGATTTAACTTTGGTATATGGTACTTATCTAAAAAGTGTCCATTTCTTTTACATTTTCTAATTTTGTGGCATACAGGCTTTTGTAGTAAGATGTAATGATTCTCTGAATTTCCTCTGTGTCTGTGGTTATGTCTCCCTTTTCGTTTCTGATCGTGTTAATTTGTGTATTCTCTCTCTGCCGTTTGATTAGTTTGGATAGAGGTTTATCAATTTTGGTGATTTTCTCAAAGAACCAGCTTTTTGTTTCATTGATTCTTTGGATTTGTTTTCTGAGTTTCTATTTTGTTGATTTCAGCCCTCAGTTTGATTATTTCCAGTCTTCTACTCCTCCTAGGTGAGTCTGCTTCTTTTTTTTCTAGAGCTTTCAGGTGGGCTGTTAAGTCTCCAATGTGTGCTTTCTCCATTTTCTGTAAGTGGGCACTTAGTGTTATGAACTTTCCTCTTAGCACTGCTTTCATAGTGTCCCATAGGTTTGAGTATGTTGAGTCTTTGTTTTCGTTGAATTCAAGGAAGACTTTAACTTCTTTCTTTATTTCTTCCTTGATCCAGGTGTGGTTCAGTAGTTGACTGTCCAGTTTCCATGAGTTCGTAGGCTTTCTGGGGGTAGCATTGTTGTTGAATTCTAACTTTAATCCATGATTATCTGATAAGACACAGGTGGTTACTAATATTTTTTTGTAACTGTGTAAGTTTGCTTTGTTACCGAGTATGTGGTCAATTTTCGATAAGATTCCATGAGCTGCAGAGAAGGAGGTATATTCTTTCCTATTTGGGGGGAATGTTCTACAGATGTCTGTTAAGTCCATTTGATTCATTACCACCCTTAATCCTCTTATTTCTCTGTTAGGTTTCTGTCTGATTGACCTGCCCATTGGTGAGAGAGGAGTGTTGAAATCTCCTACTATTAGTGTGTGTGGTTTGATGACTGCCTTGAATTTTAGTAATGTTTCTTTTACATAAGTAGTTGCTTTTATATTGGAGGCATAGATATTCAGGATTGAGACTTTGTCCTGATGAATTGTTCCTGTTATGAGTAAAAAATGTCCCTTTCCATCTCTTGTGATTGATTTTAGTTTGAAGTCAACTTTGTTAGAAATTAGTATGGCCACACCTGCTTAGTTCTGTTTGCTTGATAAACATTTTCCCAGCCTTTTACTCTGAGTAGATGTCTGTCTTTGTGGTTGAGGTGTGTTTCTTGTAAACAGCAGAATGTTGGATCCTGTTTTCCTATCAAATCTCTTAGCCTGTGCCTCTTTATAGGTGAGTTGAGTCCATTGATATTAAGTGATATTAATGACCAGTGGTTGTTAACTCTAGTCATTTTTTCTTTCTTTCTTTTTTTTTTTTTGGTAGTAGAGTTTGTATGTTTCCCTTCTTCAAGTTGTGCTGGTGAAGGGTCATTAGATGTTTGAGTTATTGTGGGCATTGTTGGACTCCTTGGGTTTTGATTTTCCTTCAATTACTTTCTGTAAGGCTGGATTTGTTGCTACGTATTGTTTAAATTTGTTATTATCCTGGAAAATTTTGTTTTCTCCATTTATAGTGAATGAAAGCTTGGCTGGGTATAGTAGTCTGGGCTTGCAACCATGGTCTCTTAGTTTCTGCAGTACATCTATCCAGCACCTTCTGGCTTTCATGGTTTCCGTAGGGAAGTCAGGTGTAAGTCTGATAGGTTTACCTTTATAAGTAACTTGACCTTTTTCCTTTGCAGCTCTTAATATTCTTTCTTTATTCTGTATGTTTTGTGTTTTGATTATTATATGGTGAGGAGATATTTTTTGGATCCAGTCTATTCGGTGTTCTGTATGCTTCTTGGACCTTCAAAGGAATATCTTTCTTCAGGTTGGGAAAGTTTTCTTCTATAATTTTATTAAATATACTTTCTGGACCATTGAGCTGTACTACTTCTCCTTCTTATATCCCTATTATTCTTAGGTTTGGTCTTTTTATTGTGTCCCAGATTTCCTAAATGTTTTGTGATGAGAATTTGTTGGTTTTGCTGTTTTCTTTGATCAGTGTTTTTGTTTTCTCTATGGTATCTTCAGTGTCTGAGATTCTTCTATCTCTTGTAATCTGTTGGTAGTATTTGTCTCTGTAGTTCCTGTTCGTTTACCCAGATTTTCGATCTCCATCCTTCCCTCCGTTTGTGTTTTCTTCATTAGTTCCATTTCATTCTTCAAGTCTTGAACCGTTTCCCTTACCTGTTTGATTGCTTTTTCTTGTTTCTCTTGGTTTTCTTGGGTATCTTTGAGAGATTTATTCATTTCCTCTACTTTTTTGTTTGTAATCTCTAATTGATTATGGCAGTTTTTCACCTCCTGTTTAAGGTCCTCTATTATTTTCATATAATTCACTTTTGAGTCAAATTCTTCTAATTCTTCTGGAATAGGGTGTACAATTCTTATTTCGGGATTCCTGGATTCTGGTGATGTCATGTTGCCTTTCAGGTTGTTGGAGGAATTCTTGCATTGGCGTCTGCCCATCTTTTCCTTCAAATATAGCCAGGAGAGGCCTGGTGTCTTGGTCCAGTCTTTGCTGTGACTAACTCCCTGGGTGTATTTCCTCAGTGTAGGGGCAGGAACCGTTCCCTTCCAGATGTACTCCTCAGCACCAAAACATGGATGCCTGGTAGTCCAATGACCCGCCGACAAAAGGGCAAATGTGGGGGGTAGGGCAGGGTCGAGTAGAACACAGGAGACACTGCAGCACAAGCTGGAGGTGCCTGCGCTCCCTTTCGGGGGGGGTCCTTGAGGCCTGTCCGATAGGCAGGCACTCACCACTCTGAGTGGGTAGCCTTAGTGTAGGAGCAGGAAGCTGTTCCTCAGCAAAGGACCTTGCAGACAAGGCAGGCTTGGGGAGGGGGCGTGGTCGTGTGTAGGAAAGAAAGCCCTGCAGCAGGAGCTGGGGGAGGGGGGTTTGTGCTCTCTTCCAGGACAGTGAGCCATTGGATAGCACACACTCACCCGTCCAGATGGAACTCCTCAGCACCTAAACAAGGACAAAAGGAAGAACATGGCAGGCAGGGCGGGGTCCAGTAAAGCACAGGAGACCCTGCAGCCCAAGCTGAAGGTGCCCGAGCTCCCTTGCGGGGGAACTTGAGGCATGCCCGGTAGGCAGGCACTCACCACTCTCCGTGAGTAGCCTTAGTGTAGGAGCGGGAAAATTGTTCTTGAGCAGAGGACCTAGCAGACAGCAGGGCATCCTTGGGGGGGGAGCTGGGGGGCTGGGTCGTGTGTAAGAAAAGGGGCCCTGCAGCAGGAGCTGGGGGAGGGGGGTTTGTGCTCTCTTCCAGGACAGTCCACCGCTGGATAGCACACACTCACCCATCCAGATGGAACTCCTCAGCACCTAAACAGGGAAGCCTGGTAGCCCAATGAGCTAGGGACAAAAGGAAGAACGTGGCAGGCAGGGAGGAGTCCAGAAGAGCACAGCAGACTCTGCAGCCCAAGTTGAATGTGCCCGCACTCCCTTTTGGGGGACCTGGAGCCACAATTTTCACTTGTTATTGATCCCTGGTAAAATACTAAATTCCTCGTCACCTATTGCATGAGAGAAATGCTAATAGCATCTTTTGTTCTGCCATCTACTATTTTAGTCAAGTTTTCTAAATTCTATTATTAATCATCTTCCTCATATTCACCCCTTCCTACCATCTCACCAAACACCTCATATGTCCCTACCAGAGTTCCTGCCTCTTCTTCTTCCTCCTCCTGCTCCCTCTGTGACCCCCTCCCCTTCCAGTACCCTTCCACTTTCTTCTCCTCTTCCTCTTCCTTTGTCTTTACTTTAAAAAAAATCTGAGTCCATTTTTGCCGTACTCTGGACCATGATCAACCTACCAGGGGTCACACACTTAAAATTTCATTCCCCCTCCCAGAAGTTATTAGTTGCCAATAGCTTCTCAGTTAAGGACTTCATGTCAACTTTGCCCATCCATGTTGACCCTTTGTCTCTCTTGAGCTTGTGCAGATCTTGTGAGTGCTGTTACAACTTCTGTAAGCTCCTATGTGCAACTTCCCTGTTTCTGTGAAATCATCCACAACTTCTGGCCATTACAATCTTTTCATCCAGTCCTCTCTGATGATCCCTGAGCTTTGGATAGATGATATAGACATTCAATTTAGGGCTAAGAACTCCTATGTTTCTTATCCTCTCTAATTTCACTAGGCGTGGGTCTCTGTGTCAAGCACTATCTATTTCAAGAAGCTTTTCTAAGGTGGGTTTAGAGATGAACTCATCTATGTGATCTCAGTTTATGATTCAGAGTTTTTAATTTCTCTGATATTTAGGGGAGCAGTGATAGTAATATTACTATAATGAAGTGGCTCTTGATTTTTTTCTGGAGAGGAAACCAAAACAACTAAGCCATCATTAAAGCTTTTGGACTGGCATCACTCTGTCCCATCCTACTGGGAGAAGATGAGGTGGATACTCAGTACTAATCAACCTTTCCTGTGTTAAGAAGCTATAGGACACATCTCCCATGGGCCAAGTTTAGAGACCTTCTGTTTGCTGACTGCTTACATGGGAAGTTGGGAAGTGGGAACATTGCCATTTCTCCAAGGGAAGAGCTCTAGGGTTTGACAGAGACATTACGTTGTGTGTCATTTTCATATGTCAGCTCATTTACACTCATTACATAATGCTTTACACAATCGAGGCAGGTGAGTAACTCTTTCTGAATGCTCTTAGTAGTCCTAGTTGCAGTGGCATTCATTTATGTTTTAACAAATAAAGCTTGCCTAAGGATCAGAAAAGTAAAACAGCCACACTGGCCAGCATTACAGACAAGGCAGCAATGACACACACCTTTAATACCAGTAGCCACACTAGCTCTCCATGGAAACCAGGCAGTAGTGGTGCATGTCCTTAATCCCAGAACTAGAGAGGATTATAAAACAGGAGAATACAGCTCCCAGTCTCAGTCTCATTCTGAGATTCCTGGAGGCAGGATCGCCATTTCAGTCTGAGGTCAAGATAAAAAGCAGTGACTGGCAGTTTTGCTTTTCTGACCTTCAACTTGAACCCCAACTTCTGTCTCTGGGTTTTTATTAATTATTCTACCCATAGTAAATAAAAGATTACATGAGAGCAGGTGTGTGTGTGTGTGTCTATTCCCTCAGTCTGCAGCCAAGTAGAGCAGAACTGTGTATTCTTTAGGAATCCATTACTTTGAGTTGGGATCCAACATTGGGATATTCTTGAAACAGATGTTTTAACCTGGGGTCTTCACCAATTCTAGTTAGATAGTGTCATAACTGAACTACAGGAGATCCAAATATTTGAAGGCTTTTTCAAAATGTAAAACTCATACACTTGTTGTCAGGGGTAATGCTGGGCAGAATGTAAAGGGAAATTACACACACACACACACACACACACATATATATACATATATGACTGGTTTATGTCAACACAAGGAATAGCACAAGCATTTTCAAGGGACATAAACTGCACTTTTTCCCTCAAGAGCGTTATTACAATGTAAATTGTAACATATATATATATATATATATATATGCATACTTATTTTAGAAGTAAAGACTGAGTAGTTAAAGTAACTTCTGTGAATATTAAGCACCTATGTGTCTGATTCTTAATAGTTCATTTTGGCAGCAAGGTCCAAATAAAATGCTCTAGTTGGCTATTCATTGCATGAATTATTAGCCATTGTTACTGCTGGAATTGTGAAAACTTTGATGTCAATCTCTTTGGTAAATTAAGCATGATGTTCTTCAGAATAAAAAATAATGAAAATAAATATATTTACTTTTGGAATAATTTCAAAACTCTTATCAAACAACTTACAAATGAACAATGGTTGATTCTTCAAAACGACCAATAGAAAAAAACAGCCTCAAAGACTCATATCTTCGAAGTTAAAGGGATGCCAAAAGCAGAGGACCAGAGAGTATAAGATGTTTTCAGTTTTTCTTTACTACTAACTCCCTGTAGAAAATAAAGTGCTCAGAAACTTCCTGGGTTTGCCCTTACATCTCATTAGACAATTCTCAGCATATGCCCTGTGTTCTGTTGCACATGCAGGAATCTGCACGAATGCTCTCTAGTCATGCATGCACTTTGAATTGTTTATCATTTGCATAGCATGGATTTTATGAATAATCTCTCAAACACATCCATGAACACATATTCGACAACAGGAATTCTTTGTGGAAAGCTAAGGAATATAAATTACGTTCTAAAGAATTAGAATAATTTAGAATGATGAAGGGGAACTAACAAGATTACTCATAGATTTAGTTTCTTCTAGACACAGGCATTTCAAAGGGCAGTAAGCTGTACTTTTTGCCTAAAGTGTCCTATTTTTTCAATGTAACTGTACCCATTTAGTCCACTCTGTCGAGGAATTGAAACAAGAAATGTAAGTTAAAAGAGATGAGATTTGCTAAGTATTGAGGAGTGGAATATGTTACACAGAAATCTTGTGAGCAATTTATCTTGAAATAAGGAAGAAGATGGGGAGAGAGGAGAAGAAAAGTGGAGAGTGATGGAAGCAGAAAGAGGAGAGATAGAACTAGAACTAGATGGATATTTAGGTAGGTGGATGGATAGACAGATAGACAGACAGACAGACAGACAGACAGACAGACAGACAGAAAACATAAGAGAATGCTCAGTGAAACAGAAAACAAAACCCAACAGTAAGAGCAGTGTTTGAGGACACATTATTCAGGAGTCCCTAAGATAAGGAGTTATTGATGATGAAGCTGGACAGAATATTCTTCCAAAGTACCATGGTTCAATTCCCAGAAACCAGAATATGGTTCACAAGCAGCCTTTTATAACTCCAGTGTCAGGGAAATATGATAATTTCTTCTGTCCTCTGTGGGTATTGGGCATGTACGCAGTGCACAGACTTACATTCAGACAAAACACCCACACTTTACAAAATAGAGATGACAGGAAGGATATGGATCTGGAAATGGCTTGGATTTAACAAAGGATGAATGCTTCCTGGCAGCAAGGGTTTCCCTGCTACCCAGGAAGGAGATCACTATGAACCCCATTATATAACATTAAGAAGAGCTGGTTCGACAAATGTTGGTGCTAATTATGTCCTAGATTAGAAACTTTTCCATGAATCATATAGTTAAATTTTAGAAGTGCTATCATTATGTTGGGAATTTCAAGTTCCCCATAAAGAGAATATCCTTGGAGAGATAGCTCAGTAATACAATTTGACAGTATGAGAAGCTCTGGGTTCAATCTCCAATTGCACTCTCAAGGTCCCTGAGAAACTGTAATAATTTTCATCCTCCAAGAAGTTATTTTGAAAATTTATGCACATGTACTATGCACTAGACTTTCTTTTTCTAGCCACCAACCAGCTCCCAAATCATAAAGCCCAGACTTATTATTAGTTATGAATGCTCGGTCTTAATTTAGGCTTGTTTCTTGCTGGCTTATATAACTTGACCTGTTTCTTTTCATCTATGATTTGCCTTGGAACTCTTTACCTTTCTTCATTTTGTATATCTTACTTTCACTGCTTCTCTTGTCTGGCTGATGGCTGCTTGGCTTCTGGCCCTGGGTGTTTCCCTCTTTTTCTCGCTCATTTTCTCCATTGTTTATTCTCTTTTGTCTATATTTCTCTTCCTTTTGTATTCTCCTTGTCCACCAGTTCTGCCTATTCTTTCTCCGCCTAATAATTGGCCACTCAGCTCTTTATTAGCATAATCAGATGCCTTAGGAATGCAAGGTAAGTAAAAGCAACACATCTTTCCATAATTAAGCAGATGCCGCATAAACAAATGTAACATGCCTTTACACAGTTAAAGTAATAGTCCAGAGCATAAACAAATGTAACACATCTTTGCCCAGTTAAAGTAATATTCCACACCAATACTCTGTACAACCTATCTTCATTCTTTCTCTCCAAGAATGCAAGTTTTACTTCATACCTTCTAAGCAGTAAACAGAGAAATTATAAATGTTAAATAATTCTAAAGTTAAATAAAACAGAGTGTAATAAGAGTCACAGTTATTAACTATGGGCATACAATAGCCAAATGATGTATCTTGACAAAATATATAGTTCATAAACTATTGTTAAGGTACCTTTTTTTTTTTTGTCTAAGATATTAATCCCTGGCAAACTCGGTTCCTAACATGCCTGAATTGGAAAAAGCAGGGGATGGTGTTGTTAATGAAGCTGTTTCCTTGGGCCTGGCATGATCATCATCTGCTATAATGGAGGAGAGATTGCTGCAGTGAGTTACAGAAGACTTTGGCACTGTAGTCATGTCAATCAAGTAACTAAAACAATAGGGGTAGCTAATTCTGTCCTAATATCAATGGAACTATAGGATGCCTCTCCTGTTAGAAGTCTCCAGCCCTTCACCAGAGAAGCTAGTAGTCATTGTCTTTCAAATGTACTTGGGATTGAAGGGTGTATTAGAGAATATAGGAAATAAAGTTTTTTCCAAGAGTTAGGGCTCCAAAACTGTACTTTTCCCTTGGCTTCATATCCATGGTGAAATGGGAATTTTCAGTACTCCTCTAATAACCCTCACATACCCCCACATGCCACCCAATAAACCCATAGGTTCACAAAGTTGAACTTAGATGGAATAATTTATTTAGCTCCTTGGTGGCTCAGCTAGGGAAAACTGATATTTCATTTTTCAACAAGACTTCTGTGGAGATTAGAAGAAAAAGTTGGCAAGGATGAGACACCAGGTTGGTTGGATTTTCAAATAAAGAGAATAAAAGGAATAAAGAGAAGTTCTGAAAAAAAAAAAAAACAGCGTGAATTAAGTCCCATATTAAGATCCCAAAAGGTGCATGGGAGGGAAAAGATGAGAGGTAGGCTAGCCAGTGGCAGGTTATCTAATGATGCCCTTTGAACAGAATAAATGACCATTAAACCTGAATTAGAAATGAGTAATAGAATAAAACAGTAATAGTAAGTTCTCTGTCAAGCACTGGCAAGGCCAAAATAAAAAAAAAAAATAAGTGTACATCAGAGAAGAGCACAAAAATTGAAAAAACGTCTTACAAACTAAAGAAGAAGAATACATACCCCTTTGCAAAGTCTTTAAGGACATTTTCTACAGTGGTGAGATAAAACAGTTTTAAAATTTGTACTAACGATTTTCAACTTTTGGAAGTAAATTAAAGTGGATTTTGTTCTTGTTGATTATATTGGAATCCTATTTTCTGTGTTGTTAAGGTTACTTATTATTTATTAAAGGCAGTAATTGGAACATGAATAGTGAAGCTATTCAAATCTTTTGGCTTTATGAATTTATTTTTTATGGGATCCATTTTCACTTTAGAGTATTTTCTAGAAAGCTTAACATACCTGGCATGAAAAAGAAAAAAACAGAAAACAGAAAAAAAAAAATGAAGTGTCTATTTAGGGAAACTGGTGGTTCTTCTATGTTAATATTACATACTAATGAAATGACGGATTTACATAAAAATCATAGCCATGATATCAGTCTGCTGACCGCTAGCTCAGAAAGAAAGAAAAACCCATGTAGCAACCTCAACCATGAGGTAATAACCAATGGGGTAGGATTTTCTTCCTTCCCAGCTGTAGAGAATCTGGCTCTCACTCTTTTTTTTTTTTTTTTTTTGTCTTTCAAAAATTCAATTGGTAATTTTCTTCTTTTAATGTATTTTTTGTTTTTTATTATTATTATTAAAAATTTCTACCTCCCCACTTCCCGTTTCCATCCCCCTCATCCTCCCTCTCCAGTCCAAAGAGCAGTCAGGGTTCTGTACCCTTTGGGAAGTCCAAGGTCCTCCCCACTCCATGCAGGTCTAGGAAGGTGAGCATCCAAACAGACTAGGTTCCCACAAAGCCAGTACATGCAGTAGGATCAAAGCCCAGTGCCATTGTCCTTGGCTTCTCAGTCAGCCCTCATTGTCCTCCACGTTCAGAGTCTGGTTTGATCACATGCTCCATCAGACCCAGTTCAGCTGGCCTTGGTAAGCTCCCATTAGATCAGCCCCTCTTTATGACTCTTGGAATGAGTGGAAGCTTCTAGAAGCAGATGTGGTCTGGATGAATCTTGTACAATGAACCAAGCTGTGAAAACCTTAGTTAAATTTTCCACGTAGTTTTGAGAAAAAGAAAGCATCACATCTGTTTCTCCTGCCAGAGCCCATTGATTGCATCTAAATAGGTACTGACAAAATAATTTAACTCAATTTCAAATATATACACTGTTTGAGCTCCCTACGAAAAGAACTCAAACAAAATCACTTGCTAATTTAGATGTGTGGTAAGAGTTTATGAAAATATAACTAATTATTAGACAAATTTGAATAGATCACTGATTAAGCATGTCTCTAAATACAACTTCAAAGTTGTACAAGACTATTAAAAATTAGCCTGAAGGGTAAGTGTTGGGTCAGAGTCTCCATTAGTGTCATTGTCCTTGTTTTGTACTTCTGACACTTTCTTCTTTTACTATGGGAATGCCGCAGAGTATTTAGCATCTAGGATAAATAGTTTCCCCTTAATCAATTAAATGCTGAATGCCCTTTCATATTCATAGTTAACATCTGTTACCCATAATTAATTTTTATCATTAATGAGATAAAAACACTCAATGCAACGTGAGTCATGCTAGGACGGTCTGCAACAAAATGAGTTTTTACTTTGCAGTCTTTCTTGAGAGGAAATACTGCCAAAGTTGCTGCTGAAATATGCCCTCCTGTGTCACGTGCCTGTTCTGTGTGGTGCCTATAGGTCTCTCACTCCTGGGTGTTAGCTAACTTTGAAGGGTGGAGGCAATAGTTTATTGAGCTTCAGTGGGAATTTTCTTCATGTGCATTAAATACCCAGACAGAGCACTCATTAAAAAATTGTCTGTCAACTAAGGATTCTTTAAAAGTGGAGATAGCAGAACTCTTTAAAAAACAAAATAAAATATGCAAGTTTAATTCAACATTCTTTCCATCAATACTATGCTCTCTCGCTATACTCTGTATCCACTTTTTAGCATCATAAAACATCTTATTATTATTATTCATTTTTATTTTAAAAACCTATCTTTTTCATTTTACATACCCATCCCAGTCCCCACTCCCTCACTTCCTTCTGTTCCCTCCACCTTCTCCACCACCACCACCACCAATTCACTCATCACAGAGGATAAGGAACGTTGTTTTGAGGAAAGACCAAGGCCCTCCCTACTATATCTAGGCTGAGAAAAGTATCCCACCAAAGAGAATGGGTTCCAAAAAGCCAGTACAAGCAATAGGGATAAATCCTGGTGCCACTGCCAGTGGCTCTGCAGTTCGCACCAAACATACAACTGTCACCCACATTCATAGAGACTAGTTTGGTCCTCTGTTGGTTCCTTTCCTGTCTGATCATAGTTTCTGAGCTCCCATTAGCTCAGGCAAGCTGTTTCTGTGGGTGTTCCTATCATGTTCTTAACCTCTTTGCTCATTTTCTCATTCCTCCTACTCTTCAACTGGCCTTTGGAAGCTCAGCCCAGTGCTCCACTGTGGCTCTTTGCCTCTGCTTCCATCAGTTGCTGGATGAAGGTTCTATGGTGATATTTAAAATAGTTGTCAATCAGACTACAGGGCAATGCCAGTTTGGGCACCTTGTCAAGTGTTGCTTATGGACTTAGTTATTTTTAAAAAGGGGAGCAGAGAAAAATGTAGAGCTCAATAAAAATCAATTAAAAAGGAGAAAGATTGATAATGAAGGGAAGGGTAGGAAGAAGTCAGGGACATGGAAACATACAATTTTCGTACATTTTCTCCCATCTGGATGATTCATTTCTAAATTGCAAGACTAAGTACATTGCTCACAAATTCTGATCCAATGAACATCCCATAGGAACAGGATATCCATTACAACATTAACCAGGAATTGTAGCAAGGGTTGTAGGGCCATCACTAAGGAGGTCAAGACAGAAGCCTTGGAGTTCAACATCATCCTTGGTTACATAGGGAGCTAGATATTGAGCAACAGGAACATTTGAAGCTCTTAAAGACTATTTGAAATCTCGTTAAAAATGTATGTTTCTTCTATAACAATAATATTAAACTGTGGTATGGACTTCTTTCTGGAGTCATTTTATTAGGGGGTGGAGGATTCTAGTAGGTTTAACCAAATCGAGAAAAATCAAATAGGTCTATTAGAATTGTGGAGGGACCACAAAAGTCAGCATTAATTATAAAGGAAAAGAATGTATTTAATAGAGGAAGAAGGTCAAAGGGATTTTATTTTGCAGGCTCAATGCACCAAAGACAGGGATAACTTCATATCACTGGATCCTTAGACAGTGCATGCTGAGACAGAGTTAGTTGTGTAAACATTTATCAAATGAAACAACCACTAGAGGTAAGACTGAGAAAACTGCAGGGGGCTGGATGAGCTTTAAGACCTCATTACAATCCTGTTTGATTGTGCAAAAATGTCAAAACAATAAAACAAAGAGTGGGACTACATCTCAGTTCTTAGAGTTCTTGCCCATCATACATGAGACCCTGGATTCAATATCCATTACAGCGTTAACCAGGAATTGTAGCAAGGGCTGTAGGACCATCACTAAGGAGATCAAGACAGAAGCCTTGGAGTTCAACATCATCCTTGGTTACATAGGGAGCAAGATATTGAGTTGAGATTGAGGTCTGTGCTGGCTGATTTTATGATTTTACTCTAACTTGTCAGAAGCTGAAGTCATATGAAAGGAGCAATCTCAATTGGGAAACTGCTTGCACTGTAGGCAAGGATTTAGAACATTTTTTAAAATTAGAGATTGGAGGGGGAGGGCCCAGCTATTGTAGGTGCAGATACTCCTGAACTAGTGGTCCTGGGTTTTCTAAGAAATCATATTGAATAAAAGCCAGTAAGAGCCCTCCTCTATGTTTCTTACCTGTTTGAGTGCCTACATGGGCTTCCCTAAATTGACTGTGATTGAAGACATGTAAATCAAATAATACCTTTCCTCCCCAAGTTGCTATTGGTCATGCAATTTTATCACTAGAATATTAGCCCAAGACAAGATTTTATTTCAAAATAAATAGCATGCAACACACAGTGGGAAGAGAACATGGAGAAAAAGAAAGAGCAAGTGTGTGTGTGTATGTGTGTGTGTGTGTGTGTGTGTGTGAGAGAGAGAGAGAGAGAGAGAGAGAGAGAGAGAGAGAGAGAGAGAGAGTAAAGGGGCAGAGAGGCAAAGCATATCTGACCCCAGGATCATGGCAGACATATTTTTTGATTGATACCTACATATAAATATATGATATGAAAATCTTTACAGTTGATCCTAACAATGATGAATCCACTTTCCTAACCCAGACTAAATGTCTCTGATCTTTGGACTTGGTTTATTGTTATTATCCTTACCTGTTGGGCCAAAAGTATCTCAGGACCATACTTCGAGGCCTGTAGGACAGAGAAAAGCCTGGCTTGAGTTTGAAGGATAGTCAAAGCTACCCAATGAGCATGAGACAGCAAAATTTAGGTAGATGCCCCTTCAGCCAGAAGGAGGGCTTGGCTGTCTCTCATTGGTTGGAGGACCCCCACATCACACAGTGTCACTTAACCTATATATGTTGATGCTCAGTAATAAACTAAGTTGTTGCTTTGACTTGGCTCCCTATCACGTCTGATTCTCCTATATCATGGGGCTGCGGAACAGGTGGATAGCACACTCATTTTTTCCTAGGGAATAAGGCTAAGGAGGCCTGGCACTTACCAGTCAGACTGATGGCCACTACCAATGAATCTTTATATTGCCACTCGATCTGCTTCTTTCTTCACAGGCCCAGTCAGTCATTCTTCTTATTCTCAAGTACATGCATAGGAGAGGAGTGGACTTGTGCCTTGAATTATAGATTCTACCAGTGATCTATAATAGTGATTCATATCATCAGCACTAAAGCAAATATAGATCTGTGACTTTTAGAAGTCAAAATGTTTCATCATTCCTCTTTTCTTGGTATACACTCACCCCGTCACTAGCTAGGTGCCTTTGTATAAAGGCTGACTAATTGCTATAGACTAGGCATGCAATAGTTTTGTAGAGTCCGAAGGATCTGATTACCTCCTTATTCTTGGCTTATATACAGGAATTGAATAAGGTAGTTTATTTTTTATTTTGGATCACTGTTAATTAACACTTCATGCTCTCTTTCCTTTCCCTCCTCTTCTACTTTTCTTTCTCCTTGTTCCACTTTATCTTCATTCTTCTCTCTGATCCTCCCACTCTTGCATCTCTTCCTTCTTCTTTGTCATATATGTAAAGCACTTGGATAGTGCCTATCTATTTTTCCATAAACTCCTCTTCCTCCTTACTTCTTTCCTGGCCCCACACAATTCCTCCATATCCTCTTTTGGTAACAGATATTGAGAACATTGATAGTGCATATCTATTTTGCTATTAACCCCACTGTATCTTATAGGTTATCTGTCTAACTAGAGCTCTGATTTTGCAGGTCTGTAAGGTAAGTTTGGCCTCCTAGACTGAAGGCTGAAACTCAAGCCTTACCATGAATTTTGATTACTTCAGGGAGTTTATGAATGCTAATTAATCTAGGTTTGTGCTTTCTAATTCTAAATTTTAGGACTAAATTTAAGCCTTGGAACAAAAAGCAATGTTTGCTTTTCAGTAATTATCTTTTAAACTGTTTTGGATAAGAAGAAAACAATGTATTTTATTTATATTATTTTGCTTTTGATTTGTTTTTCTCAAGATAGGGTTTCTCTGTGTAACCTTGGCTGTCCTGGAACTTGCTCTGTAGACCAGGCTGACTATTTTTAGCAGAAAGTAAATACACCTTAAAAGATCCTACCCTGTCCAAATTTTTCATGGTCTCAATATTCTTTAGAATTATAGTGTCTCCTCAGTGATTTATTAGGAGGTGAACTGAACCTTGTAAGTCAATGTTATCTTGAAGTGCAAACACAACAGATAAGGGAAGCCACTAAATAACATCAAGGTAGCTGTAAGGCACAACTCAGGAGGTCCTGCAAGATTTGATCCATGCCTGTATATCGTCTTATGCCTGACTTTTCTAATTATAATCACTGTTGCCCAATATTCTTCATCATAAAATAAAATTGATACCCAGCGAGGACTCACTGCTGGATAGTTATTCAGAGAAGTAAATACAGTGAACCTGGAGTTGTACTGCAAGGTCATCTGGTCAAGGACAGGAACATAAAGCCCAAATCAGACGCTGCTAAGGACAGATAGTTGAAGTGGGGATATTTTTAGACAAAATGAGGAAGAGGTGGTTTAGTAATTAAATGGTGATAAGGAAACATCAATGGGTATGTAAAAATGGTTTTGTGCCACTTTCTAAATTTCTTAGTTTTATTGGAAGAATTTTCAAATTTTATATAGGAGGGTTTGAACTTCTGATATAAAAAAGCCATTGAATGGTCAGGATGCTTTCTTGTGTGTGTAACTATTTTTGCAAAGCTTGTTTCAAACTCCACTTTAAAGGATCTGGAAGGTGTTTCTGAAAACAAGAAAAGCAAAAATTAACAACAGCAGCAATAACAAAAAAAATCCTATATTTTTCTTCTTTAAGCATTAATTTTCAGGTGTGTCCAGGGTTTAGGTCATTTCAAATTTGATAATCAAGGGAAGAGGTTTGCTACTAGTACAGGTTTCTAGTCATTGTTACATAAACCAGTATACTTGTTCTGAGAATAAGGAATACTTTGTCATATAGATGTGAGATTAAATGTTTTCATATGCAAAACTGAACATGCCAAGCCAAAGCTATAAGGTATGCTGAGTTGAATTTAAATCTGTTTTAAGGATCTTTGAAGGATTTAGTGTTTTGCACAAACTCTAACTTGCCAGCAAACATGTGTGTATCCTTAAAAGGAAGCTAATAGGAGTGCTTTCTAGTACTGATGAATTGAACTGAGCTGAGTTCTTGTTTATTTGAACTACCCAGTGTTTCAAAATATATTTAGAATTGCAAGGACAGGTCCCTGTGATTGTGGTTCTGACTAGGAAGTATGGCCTTTTCCAACTATATGTTCTGTCATCAAAGCAAGTGATATTTTCTGAATATTTCCCTGTCATCCTCTGCAGAGTTGGAGTTATCACTGGGTTTTGAGCAAAGTAGCTACCAAAGGAGACATCAATGCAGAATATCACCTTCAGAAACTTCAGTGCTAGCGTTCTGTCTACTCATTATAGATCTTCAAATGATATAGAGAATCTGATGCTGTCTTCACCTTCATTCCTATTTGAACAGAGACTTACAAACATTTTATGTTTTTAAATTACATTTATTTAAAGTATGGGAGAAAGGAGAAGGACTTACAAGTGCCATGGTCAACAAGTAGAGGTCATAACACAAGTCTCTCCTTTCCCCATGTAGGTCCCAGTCATGAAACTCAAGTTATCCGGCTTGGCAACAAGTGCTTTTTACCAATGAGCTATTATGCAGGCTCCAAAGAAACATTTTACAATGCATATGTCAAAGGCATGTTAGAAATATCAATGGCTTTTTAAATTTTTATATGTTATTTTCATATTTCAAGAGGAAGCTGAGATCTTAGTATTGATTGTGTGCATACCTATGTGAGCACATGCACACAGACACACAAACATGTGTGTTTGTGTGTGTGTGTGTGTGTATGAAATTTATGTGGTAGTTAGAGGACAAAGATGGGTGTGGATTCATTCTCACCATCTACCTTGTTGGAATAAAATGTCTTTGTTGATTTCTTGCTGCATAAACCAGGCTTGTCCAGGAGTTTCAAGGTTTTCTCCTATCTCTGACTCTTGTCTCCACAACAGAATACTGGGGTTACAAACATTTGTACTATGAACATGTCATTTATATGTATTCTGGTTACCATGCTTTGATATAAGAACTTTAGCCACCAAACTATCCCTTTAGTCCTCATCATAAAATACCTAAAGCCCTTTTCTATGAAAATGTATAATCTATTTTTTAAAACAATTAGGAATCTACAATGTATAATATCCTTGAACTTGAGTGTTTTTAGTTTTGTTTGCTTTTCTTTCTTTTACATTCATCATAAAGTCCCCATTTTATCTCTCTATTCATAATAACAATACTTATCAGCATATTCTCATTTCTAAACTAATTATTGGACAAGTGATCATGAGTATACTATTCTTTACACTTATATAAAATATTTGATGGAAAGTAAAAATGAATAAAATGTGTAGTTTGGAGAATTTATAATCACAATTAATTTCATGTTTTTGTAAGTTTTAAAATGTATTATAGGCATGTAATGAAATGTTTCCATAAGACTGTCATATAACTTTAAATATTACATGATTGAAATGTGGGCTTGATGCAGAGTTATTTAATTAATTCAGAGGAGTGAACATGAGGTCAGAAATGAAAATGGACCAGGTGGTAAATTTGAGTAGCATAGCCAAATGGCTGAGGATCCAAGTCACACAGATGATAAAGGAGAACAGAAAGTAATGGGCTGAAAAGCATTGGGGAGATGAAACGTTTTGGATTATCTCCCATATCGGGGATTTCAGAAAATCAGTAACAATTTTCATAATAGAGTCACTGGGTAAATGATTCCTTAAACAAGAGCCAGGTGGAAGGAGTATTCCCTAAATAGCGGGTGAATTTTCTAATATATGTAGGTAAAGCAAGTGTGTTGTCAGGCCAGAGTGATTAATGTTCACTGTGGAGGATGACAAGGAGACCTGGGATGAAAGACATGATGAGGTGAATTGTCCTCTAATTTGGAATATTAATAATATACAAATCAGTCCTGGAGCAGACACCGTGACTTCTGTAAGAAGTTGAGAGTAAAGCAAAGCATCTTGGTAGGAAAAGATGTCTTGTTAGGTAGGCTTCTCCATTACCCCATCCCAACCATTGGGCCCTGCAAGCTACAAGTCCCACCTGGCCCTCAAACCCTCCTATCCCCCCCCACAAACTCAGTAGAACTCTGAAACACAGCCTGTTACTATGCTACAAGTCCCAACTTGCCCTCAAACCCTTCTATCCCCCCACCCCACAAACTCAGTGGAACTCCGAAACACAGCCTGTTACTACACAGAGAGGACCAAGAGGTGAGTGTCCAGCCACCTGATGGGACACACCACTCTCTAGGCTCTCCTTACTGGGGCAAACAGCCAGACACTTCCCCCACCTGCCCTGACCTCTCTAACCAGCCAGCAGGAGAGTTTACTGTAGATAGGCTTCTCTAATAACCCTGAGATTCAGACAGTGACAGTATAAAGCAGGCCAAGAACACATTCCAAGACAGAGACAGTCATGTAAAAATTGGACCAAGATGGAAAGACACTGTTGGCATCAACTGAAGGAAGAGATGGGTAGGTGCCAATGCAAGAATTCAACCAACAACCTAAAAAGCAACATGGTAACACCAAAACCCAGTGGTCATGCAACAGGAAAATTTGATCATAATAACTCAGAGGAAGCATAAGAAGATTTTAATCATAAATTTATGAAGATTATGGAGACCTTTAAAGACGGAATGAAAAACTACTTTAAAGATATGCAAGAAAATACAAGCAAAAAATTTGAAGAAATTAATAAATCTCCCAAGAAAAAACAGGAAAAAGAATCAAACAGGTGAAGCTAACAGTTCAAGACTTGAAGTCTGAAATAGAGAAAATAAAGAAAAGACAAACCAAGGGAATTATGGATATGGAAAATCTGGGTAAATGAATGAGAATGACAGAGGTAAGCATAACTGACAAAATGTAAGAGATGGAAGAGAGAATCTCAGGAGTTGAGATTCTTTAGATGAAATTGATTCATTGATCAAAGAAAACATTATATCCAACAAATTCTTAACACAAAATTATCCAGGAAATCTGGGACATCATGAAAAGACCAACAAAAGAATAATAGGGATATGCCACCCTTTCTTTACCATTCTTCTGTTGAGGGACATCTAGGTTGTTTCCAGGTTCTGGCTATTAAAAATAATGTTGCTATGAACATAGTTGAACAAATGCCTTTGTACTATTATTGAACATCTTTTGGGTATATTCCCAAGAATGATATTGTTTGATTTTGAGGTAGGGTGACTCCCAATTTTCTGAGAAACCACCACACCGATTTCCAAAGTGGTTGCACAAGTTTACATTCCCACCAGCATTCCCTTAAACCACATCCCATCCAGCATAAGCTATCATTGGTGTTTTTGATTTTAGCCATTCTGACAGGTGTAAGATGGTATCTCAAAGTTGTTTTGATTTGCATTTCCCTGATGGCTAAGGAAGTTGAACATATCCTTAAGTATCTTTTGAGCATTTGAAATTCTTCTGTTGAGAAATCTCTGTTTAGTTCAGTACACCATTTTTTAATTGGGTTATTTAGAATTTTATTGTCTAGTTTCTTGAGTTCTTTATATAATTTGGAGATCAGTCTTTTGTATAATATGAGGTTGATGAAGATGTTCTTCCATTCAATAGGCTGCCTTTTTGTCTTATTGACTGTGTCCTTTGTTTTACAAAAGCTTCTCAGATTCAGGAGGTCCCATTTATTTATTGTTGCTCTTATTGTCAGTGCTACTAGGCTTATACTTAGGAAATGGTCTTCTGTGCCCATGCATTGAAGGCTATGTCCCACTTTCTCCTCTCTCATTTTCAGTGTAGTCGGATTTATATTGAGGTCTTTAATCCATTTGGACTTGAATTTTGTGCATGGTAATAGATATGGATCTATTTTCATTCTGTTTATTTATTAAAGATTTCTGCCTTCTCCCTGCCACCACCTCCCATTTCCCTCCCCCTCCCCCATCAAGTCCCCCTCACTCATCATCCCTAAGAGTAATCCGGGTTCCCTACTGTGGCAGCATAAATGAATGCAGAAAGATTATAAAAATATATACAGCTTTAATAAGGAAATAGACTTACAGGACCACAGGTTCCCGCGGAGAACAGGAAAAGCAGAGCAAAAAAGGGGCTGCTGGGATCACTCCCGGCAGATTTATCAGTAAACATTAGTCCGAGGCGAACACACCTCCAATGGGTGGGGCTATATCCCTACATCTCCCCCTTTTGACTAAATAAGATAGAACTAAACCAAATATAACTATATACAATAATAACAAATAATAAATATAACAAACAATATTGAGAACAAAACTTTTGCTAAACATTCTATCTCAAGGAGTCTAAATAACATAGAGAGTAACTACAACTATATAATCTTTAACTCCGTCAAAGATCTGAGAAGGGAATAAATATTACTTAACAAACGAGAGATATCCAAAATGTGTAACAATTGACAGAGACAACTGACTACCTGGGCAATCATCCAAAGTCTCGTTTACAATGTTGAGTCAACCAACTTTGGCTAAGGCCTAATACAACTGACATACCATTCTTAGAACTATCCTACCCTGTCTTGGCAGGATAAGACAATCCTGTTTTATCCACTTAGGGATATTTTGTATCTTTGTCAGAAGTTGAGGTATGGGCTTTTTTTAACCCAAAGGCCAGTTCTGCCAAGAAGACAAGCTCCCAGTGGAGTGTCTTTGGTGCTCAACGTTCTCTTGGGAGTAGAGTGGCGTTGTCAGGAGTAATTGTGTCTCGTTGGCACAGAAATTTTAGGTTAGATTAAAGGTCATTTTCTACAGCTCTTTGAAGAGGCTGAAGATCATACTATCTATACTAAATATAATCTCTATGTAACTAAAAGACCTGATTAACTTAAAAATAAATATGACAAACATATAATTCTCAATACCTATCTAACTTGAAAACTAAAAGAATAAACAACTGTGTAATATATGAAGACAATGATCTTCAACTGTAAACAATGTCATAGTATTAGAGGTAGAAATGTACATTGTAATATGGTAGATGTATCAATACAATATAAACAAAGTTATAAGCATACTCATACAAAAATAGAGGTAGGAACACTCACATTCAATATATCAATATACAAGAAAGAGTAGCAATACAATTTTCTATAAACAGTAATTCACAAATACCATTCATCCCATAAAACCAGTTAATCCCTCCTCCCCTCTCCTAGAATTTGATTTAGGGAAATCTCAATTTTCTTTGTTCTTTTTTGTTGTTTTAAAAGTCTAGCCTCTTGTCTGAATAAGCATTTTTATTTCAATTGCGGTCCACTCTCAAGGACAGCAGAGCTCAGTTGTAACCAGTCAGAGGACGTGACTTTATTTGTTGTGGCCCAAGATCTTAGCATCTCTTTAACAAAAGAGGCATTTATCCCCAAAGTTATTACAGCCTGTTTAATTTTTTTTTGAGATCATTTATTCGGACAGGTTTTCATGTATCTTTCTTGATGACCCTAGGGTTTTTGGAACCAACTACTTTTTCTGTTGTTACTACTGGAAAGGCAGGTAGAACTGTAGATAGAGCTTTGTGGGAATTGTCCTGGAGAGATTTACCCACAGATGTAGTTAAAATTTGCCTTTTTGCCTCTTGTTCTTCTTTCTCAGAATTTATAAATTCCTCAATCTTTTTAATTTTATTTACCATTGCCTTCTGTAATGTCTGAATCTCCTGTCCAGAATTATGTTTTAAAGCCTTTATTGAGGATTCTAAAGTATGAAGTTTGTCTATTAGAGATAACATCTCATCTTTGGACATAATTTTTATAGCATATACCGTGCCTTTTTGTATTGACAATCTTTTCACCAATCTGTCATAAGCTTTAGACAAAATCCGATTGTCACATTTAGCAGTTTTGATTCTCTCAGTTAATGTTTTAGTTCCTACTGAAAGGGACTGAAGCTTACGATCCAAATCAGCTCTTCCCTCTTCCATAGTAATGAATTTTTCCTTAACATCAGCCTGTACCTCTTTTAAATTTTGTTTAGTTTGTCGAGTTGTGTTAAACAAAGATCTGTTCTCTGCCTGGAGAACTTCAAACTGATTTTTGAGAAGATTGTTGTCATTCTCAATTGTTTTTAAGTGTTTAACCTCGTCTCGTAAAAACTTTATATTTTTATTATCAACCCATATAGTACCAAGGAAAACTACAAATCCCAGAAAGATCCATATCTGTGGGCTGACAGACACTTCTTGTAAAATCTCCCACATGGTACAATTGAAAAGGCTGTTAAAGTCTTGAATGGTAATGTTTTTAGACATTTTTCTTATTTATAAAACAAAATTATGTACCTGTAATGACGCTTTTTTGCCAGTGGTGGCAAAAGAAATGCACCTGAGTCCATGTGGTCTAAACCAGAGCTGATCTGAAACAATTAACTCAAAACAAAAATTATTGTACTGCCTGACAAGGGAAGGGGTTGGTGGCTTTTGCTTCAAAACCACAGGTGCTTCAATTAAATCAGACAGTGAGGCTTTGGAAGACAAGCAGGGAGCTATTAACTGCTCCTCCATGGGGGTCACTGCTCTGCGACTGTATCATGGCCTGGAGTCGGGGAAGGGAAAGCGAGCAGGGAGTGCGCTGTAAAAGCTAGCAGGCTATGTTCGCCCAATTGCACTTCCTGAGCTCCAGTAACTAACTTGCTCACAAAGGCTGGGAAAGATGGAGCTTGTGCCCCCCCCTGTGCTGGGGTGGGGGCAAAATAGCCCCACATTGGGCCCCAAATGTGGCGGCATAAATGAATGCAGAAAGATTCTAAAAATATATACAGCTTTAATAAGGAAATAGACTTACAGGATCACAGGTTCCCGCGGAGAACAGGAAAAGCAGAGCAAAAAGGGGCTGCTGGGATCATGCCCGGCAGATTTATCAGTAAACATTAGCCTGAGGCGAACACGCCCCCAATGGGTGGGGCTATATCCCTACACCCTGCCCTGTGGGAAGTCCAAGGACCACCCACCTCCATCCAGGTCTAGTAAGGTGAGCATTCAAATTGCCTAGGCTCCCACAAAGCCAGTACGTGCAGTAGGATCAAAAACCCATTGCCATTGTTCTTGAGTTCTCAGTAGTCCTCATTGTCCATTATGTTTAGCAAGTCCGGTTTTATCCCATTCTTTTTCAGACCCAGGCCAGCTGGCCTTGGTGAGTTCCTGATAGAACATCCCCATTGTCTCAGTGTGTGGGTTCACTCCTCATGGTCCTGAGTTCCTTGCTCGTGCTCTGTCTCCTGCTCTTGATTTGGACCTTGAGATTTCAGTCTGGTGCTCCAATGTGGGTCTTTGTCTCTGTCTCCTTTCATCGCCTAAATGTTTTTCTTTGGGTTCACCTTCTTAATTAGCTTCTCTAGGATCACACATAGTAGGCTCAACGTCCCCTATTCATGGCTAGAAACCAAATATGAATGAGTACATCCCATGTTCCTCTTTTTGGGTCTGGCTCACCTCACTCAGGATAGTGTTTTCTATTTCCATCCATTTGCCTGCAAAATTCAGGAAGTCATTGCTTTTTACTGCTGAGTAGTATTCTAATATGTATATATTCCATACTTTCTTCATCCATTCTTCCATTGAAGGGCATCTAGGTTGTTTCCAGGTTCTGGCTATTACAAACAATGCTGCTATGAACATAGTTGAGCATATACTTTTGTTGTATGATAGGGCATTTCTTGGATATATTCCCAAGAGTGATATTGCTGGGTCCAGGGGTAGGTGGATCCCAAAATTCCTGAGAAACCGCCACACTGTTTTCCAAAGTGGTTGCACAAGTTTGCATTCCCACCAGCAATGGATGAGTGTACCCCTTTCTCCACAACCTCTCCAGCAAAGGCTATCATTGGTGTTTTTTATTTTAGCCATTCTGACAGGTGTAAGATGGTATCTTAAAGTTGTCTTGATTTGCATTTCCCTGATCGCTAAGGAAGTTGAGCATGACCTTAAATGTCTTTTGGCCATTTGAAATTCTTCTGTTGAAAAGTCTCTGTTCAGCTCAGTGCCCCATTTTTTAATTGGGTTGATTAGCCCTTTACGGTCTACTTTTTTGAGTTCTCTATATATTTTGGAGATCAGACCTTTGTCATTTGCGGGGTTGGTGAAGATCTTCTCCCAGTCAGTGGGTTGCCTTTTTGTCTTAGTGACAGGTGAAATCCAGTTATGCCAGCACCATTTGTTGAAGATACTTTCTTTTTTCCATTGCATAATTTTAGCTTCTTTGTCAAAAATCAGTTGTTCGTCAGGTGTGTAGATTAATATCTAGGTCTTCAATTTGATTCCATTGGACATTACAGTACAGTGCTAAAAAACAATGATATCTTTAATTATACATGTAAATGGATAGAATTACAAAATACTACCCTGAGTGAGCTAAGCCAGATCCCAAAATATTAATATGGTATGTACTCACTCATTAGTGGATATTACCCTTAAACAAAGGACATTGGGCCTATGGGTCATGATTTTAGAAAAGCTAAGTAATAAGTTGAACCCAAAGAAAAACATATATAGATCCATCTGGAAATTGGTAGCAGACAAGATTGCCTGACAAAATTTGGGAACCTGAGGGCAGGACTTAGAAGGAACGGGAGAAGGGGAGAGTTGAGGTAATGTAGGAAGGACAGAAATGAGAGCAAGGAAAGAGATATCTTGATTGAGGTAGCCATTTTGGGTTTAGCAAGAAACCTGGCTCTAGAAAAATTCCCAGGAATCCACAAGGATGACCCCAGTTAAGACCCTAAGCAATAGAGGAAAGGGTCCCTGAACTGACCTTGTCCTGTAGTTAAACTGGTGATTATCTTAAATATCACCATAGAACCTTCATCCAACAACAGATGGATGTTGTAATAGCCCTCTGTTGTAATAAGGAGCGGCGGGGCTGCGTCCCCGGCATCCAGCCGCCCATATGGCTATCTTATGCCCCGAAATAATTACATGGAAACTGTATTCTTTTAATCATTGCCTGGCCCATTAGCTCCAGCCTCTTATTGGCTAGTTTTTACATATTGATTTAACCCACTGGTTTTTTGGGATGATTGGTATTTATAAATTACTGTTTATAAAAAATTGTACTGGTACTGTTTCTTGTATACTGATATGTTAAATATTAAATGTAAATGTTCCTACCTCTATTTTTGTATGAATATGCTTATAACTTTGTCTATATTGTATTAATACATCTACCATATTACATTGTACATTTCTACCTCTGATACTATGACATTGTTTACAGTTAAAGATCATTGTCTTCATATATTACACAGTTGTTTATTCTTTTAGTCTTCAAAGTTAAATAGGTATTAAAAATTATATGTTTGTCATATTTATTTTTAAGTTTATCAGATCTTTTAATTACATAGAGATTATATTTAATATAGATAATATGATCTTCAACCTCTTCAAAGAGCTGTAAAAAATGGCCTTTAATCTAACCTAAAATTTCTATGCCAAAGAGACACAATTACTCCTGACAACACCACTCTACTCCCGAGAGAACGTTGAGCACCAAAGACACTCCACTGGGAGCTTGTCTTCTTGACAAAACTGGCCTTTGGGTTAAGAAAAGCCCATACCTCAACTTCTGACAAAGATACAAAATATCCCTAAATGAATAAAACAGGATTGTCTTATCTTGCCAAGACAGGGTAGGATAGTCCTAAAAAAGTTCCTTGCCTTTAATAATGGTATGCCAGTTATGTTAGGCCTTAGCCAAAGTTGGTTGACTCAACATTACAAACAAGACTTTGGATGATTGCCCAGGTAGTCAGTTGTCTCTGTCAATTGTTACACATTTTGGATATCTCTCGATTGTTAAGTAATCTTTATTCCCTTCTCAAATCTTTGACGGAGTTAAAGATTATATAATTATAGTTACTCTCTATGTTATTTAGACTCCTTGAGATAAAATGTTTAACAAAAGTTTTGTTCTCAATATTGTTTGTTATATTTATTATTTGTTATTATTATATATAGTTATATTTGGTTTGGTTTTATCTTATTTAGACAAAAGGGGGAGATGTAGGGACATAGCCCCACCCATTGGGGACATGTTCGCCTCGGGCTAATGTTTACGGATAAATCTGCCGGGCGTGAGCCCAGCAGCCCTTTTCTTTTGCTCCGCTTTTCCGGTACACCGCGGGAACCTTTGGTCCTGTAAGTTTATTTCCTTATTAAAGCTGTATATATCTATATAATCTGTCTACATTCATTTGCGCCACCACAGATGGAAAAAGGCAGAGACCCACATCAGAGCACTGGAATGAGCTCCCAAGGTCCAGTTGAAGAGAAGAAGTGGTAGTATGAGCAAGGAAGTCAAGACCATGAGGGGTTCACCCACTGAGACAATTTGCCTGAGCTAATGGGAGCTCACCAACTCCAACTTGGCTGGGAGTAAAAGAGCATGGGATCAAACTAATCCCTCTAAATGTGGTTGACAGTTGGGGCAGACTGAGGGGCCAATGACAATGGCACTGGGATTTGTCTCCACTACATGTACTGGCTTTGGGGATCTTATTCTCTTTGAATGTATACCTTGCTCAACTTGGATGTAGTAGGAAGGGCCTTGGACTTTCCACAGGGCAGGGCACCATTGTCCTCTCTTAAGTTTGGAGGGGGGGGGGTTGGAGGAGGGTGTGTGGAGGGAGTGAGAGGGGAGTAGGAGGAGAGGAGGAAGTGAAAATTTGGGTTGTTTTTTTAAAGTAATAAAATAAAATAAATAATAATAATAATAATAATAAAAGAATAATAGGCATAGAAGAAGCAGAACACTCTAGCTCAAAGGCACAGAAAATATATTCAACAAAATTATAGAAGAAAACTTTCCCAACATAAACCAGTATATTCCTATGGAGGTACAAGAAGCTTATAGAACACCAAATAGAATGAATAAAAAAAAGTCTTCTTGCCATATAATAATTAAAAGGCTAAACATACAGAATAAAGAAAGAATATTAAGAGCTGCAAAGGAAAAAGGTCAAGTAACTTATAAAGTTAGACTTATCAGAATTACACCAGACTTCTCAATGGAAACCAAGAAAGACAGGAAATCCTGGCCAGATATGCTGCATACACTAAAAGACCATGAATACAATTCCAGACTACTATACCCATGAAAGCTCTCAATTATCATTGATGGAGAAAATAAAATATCCCCCCCAAAAACAGATTTATCCACAAGTCCATGTATTATTGATCATTGTTGTTTGTTAAATCATTTACAGTGTTAGTGTTCTAGAGGAGCCAAAATTGATAGCAGATGAAAATTTGCATAAATAAAGCAAGACAAAAACAATTGCATTTGTACTTCTTTGTTTAAGGAATGAATGACGTATAGTGACGTATGAGCAAAAACATAGTAATTAGAAGTGGGACTAAATAAAAATAAAAGAGAGATAAAAGAGTCCACATCTGAATGTCCATTTGTCCTTGACGTCATCGTTTAGGCTGTCTCTTTTTCTTTTCTAAAGATGGAAAAAATTCGTGCAGGTTCTTGGTCTTTCTTGGGCAAAGATTCCATCTTTTCTTGGACTACTCATCTAAATCAAATGCCAAAGCAGTGGAGGTGATCTAGATATAACCATGGCTGAGCTATAATCTCCCAAAGCACCAAGTCCTGACTCTGTCACCCATCAAGAAGACTCAAACACACACTTTGAATACACCTCACTTGGTTGCAAAGGTCTGAATTCTAAGTCTCAGTGACATTTTTTAGGAGGAGTTAGCTTCCAGATGGACTTGATAATCAGTCATTTTAATGGGAGCGAGATACACGGAGAGACTCAATCTTGGGTATTGGTCATGAGTTATTTCATTAAAGAATGGGACTTCTATTTAGTTGGAAGCTTGTGTTGTGTTGGAAAAGTCACATTTATGGAAAAGAATATTTCTGGAGAAAAAGGGGATCCCTATAAACCATTTTTATTTTATAGTTATTTTCTCTATTCAGACTAATTTAGATTAACCTCTTAGGAAAATAGAAAGAAACTCATGAAGTATAACACCTCTGTTGGAAAGGTGAGATGAATTGAAAGGGACTTGTTATGCTTTAATTAATGTCAAGCACAGTGTTGGATATAACAAGTACAGGATTAATGGGTCACCGAAACCCTTAGGCTCAGCTGGTGAAGCTGTTCTTTCACCACTAATCAACTCAGGAAATGCCAGAATGTTCTTTCTTTGATTACCCTTCCTTTGCCCTATTTCCTTCCTCTACTTTTTCTTAAAAGTTGTTTTCTATCAGGTGAGAATTCAGAAAAGGGGACTGGTTATGAGGAACTCTTTGAAATTTTAGTGAGTGGATCTCCTCAGGCATATGAAGATGAGAAGAGGTGTGTAGAAGAAGTATCATGAAATGTATGAATGTATCAGGAGTTTGATAAATTTGGACAATTTGAAGCAGTTCAGGAGAACTGGATTAGAGGATTTAGGAGTAAACACCAAGAATAGGAAACTCTAAATAACATGAGGGTAGATTATTATTTGAATAAGAAGTTGTTGAAACCATAATTTATAGGAAATTAAACATCATTAATTGATTTTAAATACTATATGGTTTTTTCCCATTCTGTGCTGTAATCAGGCAGCAGAGAGCAGATAGTAAATAATTAATTAATTTTTATCTCTCTAAACTCTAAGATCATGAAGTACAAGATTTAGGACCAACTGCTGGTGAGACCTTTTTCCGCACCATTTCATGTGAGAGGTAGAAGAGGGGCGGGTAAGAAGGGCAATCACACAAAAGAAGGAGTGGATTTATCCTTCTCTAAATAAAGCACTGTGACAATGACTGCAGCTCGTAACAGTGCACAGGGCTTTCATCTATTCCATGTCCCATGCCTCAACATTTTCCCATTTGAAATCAAATTTATGAGACATTAACTTTGAGAACACATTCAAACTGTAGCAAAGATGGTGCATTAAAAACACATACCTGGATTATTTTGACCCTCCTCTTGTCAAAGGTTGGACTCTACTTGACCTCACTTTGGTGTGAACTTTTCTTAGTTGCTCATTGCTAAAGAGGAAAATGTGCTGGAATGCATAGCAAGCAATGGCTGGAATTAAGTATATGTATGCCATAGTGAATTCTTGTTTGCTCTCTTGCTAATTTTTTTATTTCAGTTAAATCAGATGGCATATACTAAGAATACATTGGCAGCTTACAGAAAGGCTTCCCAGTGGGAAGTAAGTTTTCCTATTGACACCCATGAGTATAAACCACCAATGGATCATCCAGACCAATCATGCCTTTAGAAGAGAGTGGTTCTAGCTAGCATCATGGCCTTAATATACTGAGACACCATGAACAAATTATGCATTACCTTTGTGTCCCTACAATTCAAAAGCTGTAAATGTTTGTCAGTGGATGTTCCTCAATGTAGGATAATTTTTTATGCTTGGATTTATAGGTGCTAGATAAGTGAATAACATGACAGGTTCTATCCTTTTTTCAGTTGTCAAGTGCTCTTGGAAATTTAATTTAAATGTCTTCAGTATTTGTTTTAGAAATATTGATTGAATAAGCATATGTAGAACATTTTTGAGAATGACAATCTATTTAAGATGAAATTATTTAAAGAAGTATCTTAAGTTCAGGTTGTTTATCATAACACATAGGACTTAATGGACCTTGAATTAATAATATACTAAAAGAATTCTTTTTAATAAGAATCCAAGGCATGGGCAAAAAGATTTACTAACTAGATGTATTATCTACGGTCATAACTCCTCTGCTTCCGTATTGGAATTGGGTGACAATATACCCGTCATAGATACAAGGGTCCAGATAAGGCATACAGATGCGAGGAGCCTAGTGATTAACAGTGTCCATGTTAACAAAGTGGCCATACCAATCATACAGGGGTACATTTGGGAGGAAAGGGGATGCTAAAATAAGGTAAACATTAAAGTTTAAAACTGTTAATTTGTCCACAAACTTATCTATATGAATTATTTGGTCAGTAACAATTTTAAAACCTTTTTATAAAATTAAAAAAGTTAACATTAATCTCCTGGATTTGTTTCAAATTCACGCACTTTGTTTCTTAGTTTTACCTGACCCTGTATTTCCAATGCAGTTTTTCAAAATGAACTGAATACCATTTAAGTAAAATTTTTAGTATTTATTTGAAATTTTTGTATATATTAAAACTATTTATACTATATAATATACATTATATTTATATTGTTTAGTCTCATGTAAGTAATTTAAGTATTTTAAGGTTATCCCCCTCTGCTGTCTCCCTCAAGCTCCTTCTGGCATAATACAACCTATTTCCCTACCAAATTTATCCCGTACATATTTTTTAATTAGTAACCACTGAGTTGAGTTAATGCTGCTCATGTGTACACAGATATAGGGTCCATCCATTGGGACATGGACTATGTACCAGCGATAACCCACCCAAAGATAAGTAACTCCCCAGACAACCACTAGCAGCAAGAGCACCCAGGATTATCATTTAATAAAATCCCTGAAATCTTCAAAGTTGCACTTAATAATTGATCATTGAATTAAGAATTTCAGTTAATTTTTGATGTGATTCCTATATTCAAAAACAGAATATTCAGTTAGCATTATTGTCACATGCTTTTATAACTGTGGTTGGTTTACCCTTGGTACTTTATTATAATTTATTGTTAAAGAAATCAAACTTTTAAGATGAATGCAGTGTCAATCATTTGTAATCTTAGCAATCTCCAGGAAGCAGGAGTATGAGGAATATAAGATCATCCTCTTTTACACGATTTTATAATCAGTTTGAGGCCAGTTTGAGTTGCACAAGACCTTATCTCAAAGAATAAATCAAAATAAATTTGAAACAGTCTCTATACATTCACAGAATATAAAGGAAGGGGGTGGAATAGACAGCATTTTTTTCTTCAATCATAATTATCATGAAACAAAAATATAAGCATTTAAATATAAATTTACAAGAAAACTCCTGCCAATTACATACATACAATACATAGGATATATGTATATTCTATTATTTACAACAGTCCTGGGGAGTAAGTAGTAAACACAAAACACAATTGGTTTTCCTGCTGCCTGGCCGAGCAGCTTTTCTTGCTGAGTCACATAAATAACAAATATCAGAGCTTGCAGTAGGACACATCCCAGACTACAGGGGTATTGCTCCAGTGTGCGCATATACGCTCTATAACAGCATCTTGATGGTATTTAATAAATTAAGTTTGTATTTGAGGGCAAACAGATTGTGTTTTGGAGAATAAAAGTACAATTCATCCTAAAACATGCTCTTTATGGGCACCCATAAGTTAAAGCATTATAGGATGTCATAACTTTAGCCAAATTAAAAACCTAAAATTGACAAAAATCATATATCATTCGATCTTGTATATATTTCAAAAGCAGGGATTAAATCATAAAATAAGGTGGATCATTTAAAAACAGTTATCATTGAGGGAAAATAGGTGATTTTCTCAAATCTCGATGATCCTTATTAAATTATGACATAAATATACCTAACTGCCATTACAATGGCCATAAGTTCAGAAATCACCCTTTATTGCTTCCTTGGAATATTAATGTGCTCAAATGTCAAAATAGGTTATCCCTGTAAATTGACTACATTTTTACAGAAAATGCCAGCCCAAACATATCAAGTTTTGAGGGAGGTTAAGCAAGAGAAGAAAATCTCTCCTTTTGCCCTCTCCCCTGCCGTGAGTGTGTTATAAGAAATCAGACATCATTTTTAAACTGAAGGAGGTTCACAGTCACCTGTCCACAACATAATGGTTCCTTACTTACCCCACACAGAGAACTTGAAACTGAAGGGAATTTGAAACCCCTCTGGCTTTTTGGTTGGCCCAGTGTTTCATTAGATGACTGTGTTAAGTTCTGCAAATAGCTGTGTTCATTTGTCCTAGAAAAGCAGCTCTGCTTTTGGAGCTATTTGACAATGTGTTCACTGTCTTAGTTTATACATTTCAGGTTGTTAACAGTATCCTCCTGGCACCATCTGCTTGCTCACTGTGCTGTGTTCTCCACTGTGTGATAAGAGGATGCTAGGCATGAGAGGAAAGTGTTTTTATGCCTAATTCTGTGTGTAGCTTTTGTCTTGGTCTTGGCTATTCTACATGATCAGATTATGAGAGAACACAGGCCAGTAAAAACTTAAAATCAACTCATTTGCTTCCACCCCGAGTCTGCAAAGGGTGAAGACATTAAGAGAAGGCCCTCTAAGGCAATATTTCCAATCTGAATAACAACATTTCCACAGGTCATGGGAAGTGAGTCTCCTCCCTGGACAACGCTTGCTTCACAGGCTGCTTCAAAAACAATTAGTGCTTTGTGCTTAAGAGCCACAGGATGTTCATTCTGCAGCAGGCTTCCTCTTTTCATTAACTTCTTGGCATCTCAGCACTTTTAATTATATCATCTTGATAATAATGTATTAAGTTGAAAACCATACTGAGAAACTTTTTTTTTGAGTGGCATTAAGATGTTAAGATAATTTCAAAATAATATTTTAAAAATATTAAGGATACCACTGTTAGACTTAAGCTGATATGGTGTGAAACACCCAGTTTCTTTGAGTCATTTTATTTATTTATTTATTTATTTATTTATTTATTTATTTATTAAAGATTTCTGCCTCCTCCCCGACACCACCTCCCATTTCCCTCCCCCTCTCCCGATCAAGTCTCCCTCCCTCGTCAGCCCAAAGAGCAATCAGGGTTCCCTGCCCTGTGGGAAGTCCAAGGACCACCCACCTCCATCCAGGTCTAGTAAGGTGAGCATCCAAACTACCTAGGCTCCCACAAAGCCAGTACGTGCAGTAGGATCAAAAACCCATTGCCATTGTTCTTGAGTTCTCAGTAGTCCTCATTGTCCGCTATGTTCAGCGAGTCCGGTTTTATCCCATGCTTTTTCAGACCCAGGCCAGCTGGCCTTGGTGAGTTCCTGACAGAACATCCCCATTGTCTCAGTGTGTGGGTACACCCCTCGCGGTCCTGAGTTCCTTGCTCGTGCTCTCTCTCCTTCTGTTTCTGATTTGGACCTTGAGATTTCAGTCTGGTGCCCCAATGTGGGTCTCTGTCTCTGTCTCCTTTCATCGCCTGATGAAGGTTAATATTCAGGAGGATGCCTATATGTTTTTCTTTGGGATCACCTTCTTATTTAGCTTCTCTAGGATCACGAATTATAGGCTCAATGTCCTTTATTTATGGCTAGAAACCAAATATGAGTGAGTACATCCCCTGTTCCTCTTTTTGGGTCTGGCTCACCTCAGTATAACCCCAGCAGCACAGACATTAAGGGCATCATTGAATAAATGGGACCTCCTGAGACTGAGAAGCTTCTGTAAAGCAAAGGACACTGTCACTAAGACAAAAAGGCAACCCACTGACTGGGAGAAGATCTTCACCAACCCCGCAACTGACAATGGTCTGATCTCCAAAATATATAAAGAACTCAAGAAACTAGACGGTAAAGGGCTAATCAACACAATTAAAAAATGGGGCACTGAGCTGAACAGAGAATTCTCAACAGAAGGAGTTCGAATGGCCAAAAGACATTTAAGGTCATGCTCAACTTCCTTAGTGATCAGGGAAATGCAAATCGAGTCATTTTTTAAAAATAACAATGGCAATCTGTATTTTTGGTTCATAGCCACGTATCTTAAATCATCACTTATTTAGAAGAGGTAGATACTGTTGATCACAGTACTCACAGAGGAAGAATAACAACCAGTCCTAACCTTGTTAGAGGAAAGACCAGTTTACACTCTACAATTATTTTCAATGTGAATCTCACTTTGTAGCAAAGCTTTGCAGATTCATAGCATCATTAATCACGTAAAGAAAACATGGGCTCGGAGCAGAGGTACCCAAGTGTGTGGTATGAGAAGCTTTGGGTTTGACCACCAACACTGCAACAGTGTAAAGGAAAACCTCCATGAAAGAGAAGCAAATAGCATTGAAAACATATTTTAGTGTATTCATTTATATAACATCCTCCAAATTCCTGTAGCTATTGTCATTGTTAAAGTGTAGAATATCCTATGTTTAGTCATACTTGATATATTTTGGGGAAATGTACAGCTGTCATTTTCTCAGGCTTTGCCTAGTCTAATCTCAATAGCTCAGACAAAATTTAGAAAACATCATGAACTCCTATAATATTCTAAACATAACCTGAAGCTAGATCACTCTATATATTTTCTAATTCTGTACTTACTGCACAAAAAATATAAAAACCAAAGTAGAGATTGTTTCTTACCTTTCCTTCTACATTTAATGTAAATTAGTTTTTATTGTACCATGTGTGTTTTTCTTTAGTAAAACAACACAATCCTGGGAGTTAGCTTAAGCTCTTATAAAGTCTGCATCATGTTTACTGCATCATCTTCATCTTCAAGTTTTGGTTTGCTGCACTTACAATACCATTTTTCTGGCATTAGTTTTCTTCACATCCATTTGCCTTGTTGTGTTTTCTAATGAGTGATGAGGGTCTTCTCACAGTGATGGGAAAAACAAGCTTAGTGACTATTTGCCTATGTGGATTTTGATCTTTGCTCTAATGTTCCTGGAAAACACCAGGATACATGACAAATTACTTGTCTATATTTGGTTTAAGGGATAAAAATCAGAGTGTGTGTTGGGAAGTTCAGATAATCTTTTGCTAAAATTTTATTTGTAGTTATGTTGGTGTTCATGTGTATATGTGTACATGTTTGTGTATACGCATAAGTGTATGTGAGTGTGTGTGGGGTATTAATTTGTTGGGGTATTCAAAGGTAACTTATCTCCCTTGAACTGCAGTTTCAGGACTTTGTGTGTCATTCTGTGTAGGCGCTGGGATCCAAACTTAGATCCCCTGCAAGAACAGTACATGGTCTTAACCACTGAACCATTTCACCACTCCCAAATTCAGCTAAACATGCTATCAGTATCAGAAATAGATGTCCTGAACCCTTGACCTACAGGGCAAGAACTACTCTTACCTTAACTGCTGACAGTAAGTATGCTGTCCAGTCTTGACAAAAAGGACACAAGGAAAAGTGACTGCTGAATCTTCCCAATACAAAGTAGGACAATCCTTTAAATATTCCTGCTTCTGAAAATGGTCTATGTCTATCAGATAGTCTAGGCTTATAAGCCAACATTAAATGCTCCAACATCACAGAAAAATCTGGATGATTGTCATTTGTTTCTGCCATTTCTTGCATCTTACAGAAGTTTCTTGCTTGCACTTCCTGCTTACTTAGATAATATTTTTCCCTCTCAGGTCTTTGATGGAGTAAAAGACTAGATAATTATAGTTTTTTAATTATAATAATTGATAAATTAGATAAGAAACTCTGGATTCACCAAGATAGGGTAGATAATTAAATATTTTTTTCTAATTTAATCAAATAAACATAAACTAAATAATGTAACTATAATTCTCAATAACTGCTTTATTATATGTTATTTTACTTTGCAAAAGTTAAAACCTTCCTTTTTGATTAGACAGGAAGGGGAAAATGCTGTGGGATAACTCTCTGTATGTTTATAATATGTTTTACTACCATTTGTTAGTTAAAAAAACTACTTTGGCCTATAATAGCAAGACAAAATAGGTCTAGGCAGAAAATTCAAGTAGAGATACTAGGAGAAGGGTGGAATCAGAGCAGATGCCAGCGAGCCACCAGAGCAGCAAGATGTACTAGAGAACAGGTATCAATATGAAGCCACTTAGCAAAATACAGATTAATAGAAATGTTTATTTAAGTTCTAAGAGCTAGTTAGAAATAAGCCTGAGCAATAAGCCAAATGATTTGTAATTAATATTAAAAAATAGATGCCATAAAAATTATTAGTTGATGTTTTTTATTTTTTATCCTACTAAGCATTCTACCTTTAGAGAAAATGGTAAGTGTATAATGGTTTAAATCTATATTTTATGGTCATGAATATTACCTTTTATTAATTAGAATATGAATTTACATGAATACAGCAAAGCTTGGTGTGGCCATATACTTATCATTGATTGGATGGGACAAGTGACATTTCTGAGATGTTATTGGATATGTTACTATCACTCAAGTTCTTGTTCTTGCCATTGTTAATTTCTTAGTTTGTATTAATGGTCCTTTCTTCAACTCACAGGGAACAGACTCTGTCCATATGTCATAATATACATTTCTCAGCTTCCTGAAGCCAGAGGTAGTTTTCTCAGTTCTGACCATTTGAAGCAAATCCCTTGACTGATCACAAAGTTTTGTTTTCTTTTGTCCATCCATCCTTCTGAGTTTTCTTTCTTTCTTTCTTTCTTTCTTTCTTTCTTTCTTTCTTTCTTTCTTTCTTTCTTTCTTCTTTCTTTCTTTCTTTCTTTTTTTGAAAAAAGAAAGATCATATCCTATCCAGAAAGTTGAGATGAAGATGGAGATGAAGCATTTTGTGACAAGGCAGAGGAAAGAAATGGTCTCTGATTCTCAGAAAGATAAAATAACCTGAAACTTTGGCAAACTCAAAGCCAGTTTTTGGGGTCCTACATCTGAGCTTTCTTGCTATGTGACAAATTATTAACCTTTAATTACTAATGCCACTGTGAGATACCCTAATGTGCTCTTTGGTGAAGATGTTATTAGAAGTGAGCAAAAGAGACAGCAGTTGTTATTGTCTGAAAATATCATCTTCCAGAGGTAAAATGGGAACTCCCATAGGTGTTCCATCATTAGTATCTCATTCCTCGGGGAATTAGTTTTAACAAGGATAAAGATGAATTGCATTCTATTGTCTACTATCAAAGACTGGGTCACTGGCAAGGAGTGCTTCCTTGGGGGAGACATGTGTACTGGCAATGAGTGCTATAAATTAAGGATGCAACATGAGGGTCAATATTTGGGAAGCAAGAAAAAAAAACTGTGAAGAAGAGACACATAAAAGTGGTAGAACAAGTACAGTTCATAGCACAGTGGCAAAGGATGACAGGCTACAGAATGCTGTCCTTATCAGGATGGATTGGCATAATGGGTTTACACCTTGAGGTTTTAGCTGAAAATTTTCTCAGCAGAATGCTAAACCAGGAAACACTAAAATTGTGGTATTGTGTACATTAAAACAAGAACTTAAGGGGTGGTGGGAGGCAGCAGGTCATAGTAAAAACTCAAATGGATAAAATGAGGATGTACCAATGACACAAGACGAATGGAATAAAATTATGCAATAAAATAGACTATGAAATAGTTCTTCAACTATTGTATGTCTTTGTGAGTTTTCCAGAGGCTGCTCATATAGCAGAGATAGAAGTTTAACCTATCTCATTACAAGTTCGAGGCTTATATTCTAAATATCTAAGTTTGTTTCAATGTAAGCAAGGCAAAGATGATTTCAAAGAAAATATATAGAAAAAAATACAAAAAATAATTTGACATATATTTTGAAATGAAGTTTTGAAAGGAATCGTTATTATTTTGTAATAATAAAATATTTTTCAAGAAAAAAATTCTCTCTCTGTTAAATTTATAAACCCAGGTATAGCAATATAGTGGAATATTACTTGGTAATAAAAAATAAAGGAATTATCAAGCTGTAAAAATTTCAGGGGATGGGTTTTAATGTGTAATGCTTAGTTAAAAAAGCCAACAGATAAGAAAAAAGACTTACTGGATGAATCCAACTATTTGGCATCCTCTATATGGTAATGCCAAAGAGCTATGAAAAGTTGAATGATCACCAGGATTTCAAACAGAAGCAGGGTGAATGGAAATCCTCTGAATAACACACTGCAGGAAGTACTTGGCACCCTGTGTTCCTTCTCTAAATTATTATCTTGACAATTTAATTTAATATACAATATATTGCAGTCATATTCACTTTGTTTTCTTGTCACTTCTGCTGATATCTTTCTCCACAAATAGATAGCACCCACCTTCTCTCTCTCTCTCTCTCTCTCTCTCTCTCTTGTTTGTATGTTTTTTGTACATGTGCAGGTCTTTGTCATGTAGCTGCAGAGAGTGTGTGTTCATCTTTGTAACAGCCTAATCATATCGTGAACAGAGTATTACATCATGCTCCCCTTCATCCTCTGCTATCACAAAATTTCGGTCCCCTCTTCTGTAAGCAGCTTGTATATACAACATAAAAACAGGAGCACAGTGTAAACCCTGGTTCTTGACAACTAGTAAGATATAAATATTAAGTGACAAATATACAAGGATGTTAGCAGTGCATAGGAAACATTGGGGGTCAAGGTGACATTTTGCAGTTCCTATATAATTTTCTGCAATCCAAACTGACTTAAAATAGTTTGAAAATCTCTCTCTTCCACATCCTAAAATCTTGTTTTCCAGTCAAGAATGTTTTTGATCATTATTTCTTTGACAACCTCCACCCCCAGTAAAGGCCCTGATAACTTTATTTTTCTCTTTAGAAAGGGACAGAGACTCCCCCAGATTTCTTCATCTTTGCAGGAGAGCAGCTCTCATCAGGTCAATGCTAATTCTGCAGAGAGATCAGCTGGTGACTCTCTGTCTAGCATTGGTTCTTTCCTTCAGTTTTATGAATACTTCAAATGTTTCAGAGCTGTGATTGGGCCTCTCTCTGAGGATCCTGCAGTTCTATTGTCAAAATCTCCCAAGCTTTTGTTACCCTGTCATATGCACTATAAGCTTCCAGATGTTACCATGGCACCAGGCACCATTCAAATCCAAAGGCCAGGGAAACTAGCCCAGAGGGAAGGTGACATTTCTTTCATAAAGAACATCCTCTAACAGATATCATGTGGACTATTTTACTGATCACCACTGACAATGCTCCTCTGTTAACAATTTTCAAGACTCCTGGGTAATTTCAGCCTTCAGTATTTGCTTCTGAGATAGCCAGAATTAATGTTTCTCTGCTAAAAGACAAATGATGTATAAAAACTCCTTTAAAGGAATCCTATTTTTTATTTTAAAATGTTTTTAAAATTAGATTGTGTGTATTTGTGTGTGTGTGTGTGTGAAAGAGAGAGACATGGGATTTCTCTCTATATGCTATCAATATGTTTTATTACGACTGGTTAATAAAGAAGCTGCTTTAGCCTATGGCAGGGGAGACTAGAACTAGGCTGAGAAGACTGAACTGAGTGCAGGGAGAAAGAAAGCAGAGTTAGAGAGATACCATATAGCCACTGAAGGGGAAAGATGCTTGAACCTTACTGGTAGGTCACAGCCTCATGGTGTTACAGAAATTAAAAGAAATAAGAAATAGGTTAATTTAAGATGTATGAGCTAGCTAGTAATAAGCCTAAGATATTAGCCAAACTATGTTTATTATTAATTTAGTTTCTGCGTTATTATTCAGATCTGGGCAGCCGGGAAATTAAAGCAGAGCCTCTATTTGTGTGTGTGTGTGTGATGCATAGGAGACAACATGTGTGACTAGGTTTCCTCCTATCGTGAGGCTACTGGGGACCAAACTCAGGCTGGCAGACTGTTTGGATTTTTCTCAGTAGAATCACTAGACTAATTCAATAAATAATAGAATATTCAATTAAATTTGAATGTGATTTTATCAGCTAATTCTGTTTTGAGTTTTACACAGGACACACATCGTCACTATTATTTATTTTCTGAACTCTTAAGAAGGTTCCCTAGATTTTAAATAACAACCCAATGTCTCAGCACAACAAAGCTGAAAGCTGTTATCTGATTTCCATCTCTCTGAGAAAGGTCACGGAAACTGAAGTGTCATATTTAACCTGAGCAAGACTGCGTTCTAGTGCATGGAGACTGGTCCAGTGACCTTGAAGGGACTATAGATTTTGAGGAACAACTGAACTGTGTGAGATCACAAAGTTATTTAGCTTGAGCATGGTAGGAAAGACTCAGCAGCAATTATTTCAGCGACATTAACACAAAGTATACAATGAAGCCAATTTTTATATGCAAAATATGAAAGAATAACAAGAAAAAATATAAATCAACTGTTCATATAAAATATGCTTTGTTGTAAATACCTGGTATCAAGGTTTCATAGCAATATGCTTGAGTATTTGGATATTTTAGAAAATTATGAAGATAAATCTAAATGCTAAAACTGGGACCAGATTTACTCAAGCACTGTTCATAGTCAAACGTATATATGAAAATTTTCTTCCTGAATGGTGAATACCAAATAGTCTTTTATAGTCAAGAGATGAACTTCAGTCCAAGTTTGGCAATTTCCATTCAAATAGATCTTTATCCTGCCACAAGTAAATATCTTTCTGATATACTTTGATAACTCCTACATGCATAATTAACACACAGTACCTTTTCATCAGAGCCAGCATGTCTCACCTTTTGGATACAGTTTGATAAGACAAGTTTTTTCTTATATCACTCCCTTCACTTAGCTCCCTCTTCGAACTGACCTCTTCCTTTATTTTCTCAAAGTCATGATTTTATCTAATTTCATTTATATTTCCAATACAATATCACTAGAAAGGTCACACATACTTGAACTAATCTGTACCAGTTGATACTTATGCTTACTTAGGTATCCTCTGAAATCCTGTAGTTTGCATATGCACAGAATTTCTTTTTTTTTCTTTTTTGTTTTTTTTTTAAATATTTATTTATTGTGTAGAGCATTCCTTCCAAGGCAGAAGGGGGCGCCAGGTCTCATTATAGATGGCTGTGAGCCACCATGTGGTTTCTGGGAATTGAACTCAGGACCTCTGGAAGAGCAGTCAGTGCTCTTAACCACTGAGCCATCTCTCCAGCCCCCAGAATTTCTTGTGTGCTCACTTCATCTATGTTTCATTGTTTCCTGCTATTCACAGAGCCCAGTGCTGATATGCTGTTGGCGACATCCTAAATAATTCTTCTCTATCAGACCAATTTAATCTTTATTTCCTCACTGCATATATGTCTACACTAGTTCACTCTACAGCTTAGTTAATCTTCCCAAAGGATCATGTTAGGTGATAAATGCATGGAATGAAATAAGTGTGTATTCAGAGATTTCTTTTGCTATTTAGTCCATAAGTGAGTCAAATGATCATGACCATCACTGTTTTCTTTAAGTAATGAATACATATCCCAAGTGGGGTCCTCAAGTCTTATGCCAATTAACATTGAAGTGACAACAACTCTCAAGTATTCATATTCAGGGGCATTGACCTATTCTAGCAAGCAAGGGCTCATAAGAATCTTCAGTCTTATTCTTTTACATTGTCCCAAATGTCATAATTGACATCACCCCAAATCTTGATGAATTAAAGCTTAAGCTTATAATGTCAAGTTTGCAGATATGCAGATGTAATGAATTCATGTGGTGGTTTGAATAAAAACGGCCCCCACTGGCTCAAAGGAAATGGCACCATTAGGGAGTATGGACTTGTTGGAGTAGGTGTTGCTTTATTAGAGGAAATGTGTCACTAGGGGGTGGACTTTGAGGTCTCAGAAACTCAAGCCAGTTCACTACCTGTTGCCTGCCAATTCAGATGCAGAACTCTCAGCTACTTCTAAAGCTCCATGTCTGGCTGAACACTGTCATGCTGCCCTCAATGATGATAATGGGGGTAAACCTCTGGAACTGTGAGCCAACGCAATTATACAATTTCTTTTATAAGGGTTGCTGTGGTCATGGTGTCTCTTCATAACAACAAAATCATAACTACTACACTACATGAAAATGAAGTAATTAGGTCACTATTTATTTATAATGGCAATTAAATGCATTTATCTAAGTGCAAAGCAAACAAAAGACAATCACAGAAGATGCAAAATATTTTAATTAAAATTCAAGATCTCAAACAGTTCAAGAGGGGTATACCTCCTATGTCCAATTGTTGAGCATTGCTCTCAGCACCCATCGCCCCTGACTTCTTCAGTAGTAGATGTGATGCCATCTTTCTTTGTCAAGATTAAGCCCCACTTCTGTCACTGCAATCAGCCTGCTTTGTCCTTGCAGGACTCTTGTTGCCTTCTGTCTCCATCACACATGCTTGTCAAGTATTGATTGCAGCTAAGTCAAGTTCTCAGCTCGGCCTTTACTTAGCCCCTTAACAGCTTGTTGAGAAACAATTCAGCATGCTACTGACTGACCTGACCTTAAATGTACTTCCAGGACTCCTTGGTACATCTTCAAACTGTTTGGAATTTTTTTTTACATGTGCCCGTTTAATACATCTCTCTCATCTATTTCATGTAGCTTTTATCTGCAAATCTTTGCCATTCCCTTCATTCATCCTCTCTTTGAACAGATGACCTTGCATTTTTCCTCCTCTGGAAATCCTGCAGCAATCTGGTGAAAATGTCCTCCTTTTCCTATCACTTTCTTACATCTGTGCACAAATATATATGCACTCTCTCTACTCTTTCCCCTTCACAATGGATAAACTCATTGTCTCCATTCAGTACATCTTCAAAGGTGGTATAATTCTTGTCCCAGGACACCTGCAACTTTGTTCATTCCTTCTAACATGTAAATTGTTTTCTCATTTCATCCAAATTTTAGCCTTCCTCATCAAAAAGGAAAATAACTTGCTTATTCCCTGTCTATGTTCTACTACTTGAGTTTAAGTTTGTACTGGAGCTTGAATTTTCATGAGGTTTTATTTTGTTTTGCTAATTGCTATTTGAGATAACTAGATTATAAAATACATATTGTCAGTGCTGTATTCCATATATCCAATCTCCAGCAAATTGTACAGAATCTGACACATAAGAAAGTGGTTAGTAAATACTCATGAAATACCCAAGTGACTGTCCATTCTGGCTGGAAAGAAATAATCATTTTTCTGGAAATATTATCACTTTGTGCAATATACTACAAGCTAAGTGTTAAATGTTTGCATTTTCAAGGGCAAATTTTCCTTAGGCCACCTTTGGAAATAAGAAAAAATGCTTCAGTACTTAAATTGTTATTCATAGTCTACCTCTCAAGAGGTAAGTGGAACTGGTTGATATCCTGTAAGAGTGGGAGAAGCCTATGAAATGATACAGTGGGAAGTGGTTCTACAATTCATTTATGGTTTTAGATTATCTTCTTATTGGCATTCCTGTATCAGTGTTGATAGACTCTCCTTCGCATGTGTCATAGAAAAGTTTCATGAAACAGAAGAGTGAGAGTGAGGTAAATATGGCTACAGCATTTCTTTGGAGATTTTTGTGTGTCTAGATGTGTGTGTGTGTGTGTGTGTGTCTGTGTACAGGCATACTTTAGCATGAATGTGCAGGTCAGAGAATCAGCTCTCTGCTTCTACCATGTGCATCCAGGGAATGGAATGTAGAACATCAAATAGGTGGCAAGAGACTTTACCACTGAGTCATCTTGCTAGCCCCACTTTTACAATTTTTGAAAAATATTGAAGGCATTTATACTATTTTGAAATGACTCATACCCATATGTCATAATTCCTTATTTTTCTGTTCTATTTGCAGGTTACATATATTTAGGAGAATATAAAAAGTCAAGAAATATTTTAAACAATGATACTGAAACAAGTATCTATGTACTCAATATTTTGCTTAAGAACAAAGACATCATAATGCTATCTTCAAGGTCATTTGATACCTTGCTCGATCTGTTAACACACACACACACACACACACACACACACGAGTCGCATGCTGCTTTGGATAACATTCATCCTTTTCATATATCCACACTCCCACTTTATCACTTTATATCTATGTGTTTCTAAACCAAATGTTCTCTACCTCCTAGTTCTCCTGCCCTTTAATATAGTTCCTCATGTTGTAATGACACACAACATAAAATAATTCCATTGTTACTTCATAACTATAATTTTTATATTGTTATAAGAGACAATATAAACACTTGATATGCATATCTGTTATGTAGTTCCTGTGAAAGGTTTAGTTAACCCCCATGTTGAGAATCACTGTCCTAAATTATTTGGGTAGTCAACTTCAGCAAAAAGAATATTATCAGTATATTTTATACTTTGATGTGGAGGTGGGCCATGTGGTAGGGATTTCATTTTCTAATTTGCATAATTATGTGCCCTTTTAGAACTCCCATCTTGCATGGTCACAGGAATAATCTTTCTTTTCCCATAAACACCTTAAGATATGAGTCACCAGAAGTCAGCATGTGCAACTGAGAAAAAAACAGATTCAGGCTTTGCCTAATTTCCAAGGATGTTTTCTTGTCATTTCCAGAGTTGAGGAACTCTTTAAAAATTTGCTTCTGGCTCAATAATTCTTATAAAACATTTCAATTTGGCACATTTATTTTGGAATTCTCAGCCAGCTCAGGGCAACCCTGAATTGGAGGGCAAGCCACCTTACTTTCTTTTCTCTGATTGGAATTTCATGGTAGAAATCCATCACAAGATGAAATTGTGTGGACATGGGCCATATGAGTTTATGTAAGTTGAGAGAATTAAGTTGGAGCATTATGCTAGATAAACAATTACAAGGGAGTGTATTTTAGAGATTTGTTGAGTTTTCAACTTAGGTATTTTACTGTAGGAAAATCAATTAATTCCTCTCTTATCATGAATGTCAGAAACCAGGAACAAGGGCATCCCTTGTGCATCCTGTGTTTCCAAGCATGTCCTCAGAATCCATTCACTAAAACTCACAGAAAACTTGTGAGACATGCAGAAATTGTAACACTTTTTATAGATCATGAAATTGAGTCAGGGTCTTCCACGAAGATCCTCAAGGTCATATTGAAAAAGCTGAAATGTTCACAACCTAAAGAGAGAAAAAGGGAGAATCTCACCATTCAAACAGGTCTTATTACAAGAAGAAGAGCCAGAGTAATGAAACAGTGCTGATAACTCCAGCCCTTGGTTGTGATGAAAAGTTACTGTTTCTTCATTCTTTTTTAATATTTTGTAAGTATTTAGCTATATGTGGATATGTTTCATGTTCTGAACTGGTTTTCTTTAGTTTCACCGAATCAGCTTGATCCAGAAAAATAAGAACCCAATGTCTTATCAGAAACCCTACATTGCTTAGAATCTATAATAATAAGTAAAGACAAATGCTCTTTGGAGTCATGGAGCAGAAATGAATGAATTAGTTTAAGGTGAATGCATATTTGTCAGTCTTCACAAGCAGAGAGTGATGATTTCAAAGATGGCAGATTTACTGTGTGTGCTAAAGGGAATGATTCATTAGAATCAAATGAGCATAAAGCTCAGCAGGAAAAGGCACATGCAATAAAAATGGACATCAGACATTCTATCAAGGTTTTTCACCAATATGTTAGAAGTCCAGAAATGGTTAGAATAAAAGGGATGGGATAGTGAGATTGGTTCAGACAGGAAAACATGAATAAATTAACTAAACTAATAAGAACAGAGCAAGCCTGACTTTCATGGAAAGGTGTATATGTATGTATGTCATGGAATATTAGTTTAAGATATGTTACATTCATTTATGCAGTGGAATATTTATTTAATTATGTAAATATGTGTTGTACTCTTTTATGGTGCATTTGTTTAACTCTGTAAAGCTGTGTTACTTTGCCTGCCTTAAATACCTGATTGATGTAATAAAGAGTTGAACAGGCAATATCTAGGCAAGAGAGAGATAGGTCACACTGTTGGACAGAGAGAATATATATGAGGAGAAATATTGGGAAAAGAGCAGGGAGCAAAAAAAAATAAATAAATTGCGATAGGGGGACACCGCGGGCCAGCCACCCACCACACAAGCAGCCATGGATTAAAAAAGAAAAAAAAAAGATATATAAAATAAGGAAAGGTAAAAGAAAACCAGGGGCAAAATATAGTTAAAACAGAAAATTTAGTTTAGAAAAGCTAGCTAGAAACAAGACAAGCTAAGGCTGGATATTAATATGCAAGAACAGTCTCCATGAATTTATTTGAGAACTGGGTGACGGGGCCCTCAAAGAGAAAAACAAGACTGCACATACATGTGTATGGATATGAGACATGGTCTTAGTAGCTCACATTTCTCAAATAGCTTTATGTAGCCCAAAGAGTTAGATACTTATAATGATAAAGTTTAATGGTGACACCAGCAAAGTTTAAAGGAAGCAAAGGATAAGGAGGCAGGTGGATCTGTAGCCAGCTTAATCTGTCATGAGAACCATTCCAGGCTCCATGGCCTCTGTCACTTAAGTTAACAAATACATCATTAGTAGGGTCACCTTTCAGCCAGGAAATGACAGATGATTTCATTCCTCGTGCCCCTTCTGTGTTCTGTGTCTCTCATTTGTTCCTGAAATGTCTAGTGTTGACATCTGGAGGGGATATAAAACATTGTTTTGGCATTTGACCTCGACTGTAGCTAAATGTTTTATTTAAAATAAGAGTGCTGAGAACCATAATTAAGTATTTCATCCTGCCAAACAAACTCACGAGACTGCACCGTTTATAATAAAGCTATTAGAAAAGTAATAAATTCTTTTACTATGGAATATGCCAAATACTAAAGAAAAAATACTGACCTAAGAGAATATCATTTCCAGTTCATATGCTTTCCTTTTTAATGAAGTATATTGAAAATAATAGAACTGAAACATTGATAATTATATACAAGAGATTTATATAGTTATAATCCCTAGAAAAGATGAAAAAGGGTGAAATTACTTCAAGTCACCAAAAGATAAAAATAATGCTTGCAAAAAACTTATGGATTGTCAGCAAGGAAGGGCTCAGCCTCTCTCATTAAAATAAGTCTCAGACAAGCCAGCTGACTAAGTCATATGTGTGTATGTGAGTGTGTGTGTGTGAGTTTGTGTGTGGGTGTGTTGGCATGTGTGTATACGTTTGGACATTTGTATCTGTGTGCACGTGTATTTCTGAATGTATATACATGTGTGCATGTGTTCATGCATAAATACATATGCATATATACATAATAAGTAAATGACACATAAAAATAGTCAAATTATGGTAAAATGATCTAATCATTGTGTCTGGTTATTGAGAATGAGATAATGCACAGAGGTCAGATGGCATGTGTAAGAGGAAAGCATTAGGAAATTTCAAAAGCAACAAATTTTGACACACACTGAGGAAGTTTTCAAGAAAAAAGAGGGAGGGGGAATGGAGTGGGGGGAAGAGAAGAGGAGTGGGGATAGGGAAAGGGGAGTGGGGAGAGGGGGCAATATTTGAGAGGAGCGGGAGGGAAATAGGAAACGGAGACAGGTGGAAATTTTAATTAAAAAAAGAATAAAAAGTAAAAAAAAGTAAAGATAAGACAGTTGGTGGTTGGAGTTCCCGGGGAGGAAATGGGTTAATGACTTATGAGCCTTTCTTGCCCTTAGAGTACTGAGCCAGTAATGAGCATTGAGAGGATTCTGTTAGAAAGAAGGGGGGGGGGGCAAGAAAGACAGTTTTTGCTCAAATATGGGGCAGATGGTGTAAAGGGGAGCTAGAAGGCTTTATCTCTGAGAGCAGCATGAGGGACATGGACTTCGTAATCTATAACTCATAAGGGATGGTTGAATTTTGAACTTGGACATATTTTAATTAGAATATTTTTAAGTGAGGTGCTATCTTGGCAACTTAATGAGAAGATACTCATTGAGGTTATCTGGTAATGCCTTCTCACTTACATAGAACATTTAACATCAAGACCAGGCACAACTCAGTCTGCTAGAACAAAAAGCCTCTCCTGGAAAAGAAGTTGCAACTAATTGTGGCACTAATATTCCTCTCTATAGCTTCTCGTTGTTTTCATATCTTTCTGAATGAACCCCAATTTCTGTCTCTGGGTTTATTGTTTGTGCTACATTCCTCTAGTAGAATATAATTCAGGTAACTGCTCTCTGTTTCTTTGTCTCTGTTTCTCTGTGTCTGTTTCTCTCTTGTGCTTTAGTTTTCTGGGAGGTGAAAGATATGAACACACTACTGATGTGCAACATTGGAAATGCAGTGACTTAAAAAAATCAGCATAACTGCTTTGAAGAACTGCATTGGCTGATCATGAGCAGAAGGGACAGCTGATGGGGGTGATTTGCATAGCCCAGAATCTGGGAAATTAAAGCAGTAAAATTAGTGAGTAAGATAGTGAGTTCAAGACTACCCTGAACTTCATAGTGACTTCTAGGCTTTCCATACTGGATTATATAGGTTGTAAGTTTTCTATTAAACCAAACAGCAAAGACAGGGGCACTGGGAAGCTGGGGAGCAGTAAAGAGACTATTTGAATCATCTGAGAGAAAATGGTGGTGAGAGTGATCCAATTCTAGGTATATTTTACAAAACTGTACTGATAATGAGGACTACTGAGAACTGAAGAACAATGGCAATGGGTTCTTGATCCTATTGCATGTAATGGCTTTGTGGGAGCCCAGGTAGTTTGGATGCTCACCTTAATAGACCTGGATGGAGGTGGGTGGTCCTTGGACCTCCCACAGGGCAGAGAAACCTGCTTAATCTTTGGGCTGAGGAGGAAGGAAGACTTGATTGGGGGAGGGGGAGGGAATGGGAGGTGGTGGCGGGGAAGAGGCAGAAATCTTTAATAATTAAATTAATTAATTAATAAAAAAAAGTGAAAAAAAAAAAAAAAAGACATGGCAAAGGTTAGTAATGTGGAGCAAGGTAAAAAGAAGCCATCCTTCAACTCAAATGTTGGTCAACCCACTGAAAGAAAGAAATGCTTGGTCTTTTAAGAAGAAAATATAAGCAGTAGAACAGATTTATTTGTAGGCTATTAAATACTTTGTTAAATTTAAGATTCATGCTATAAACATAAATGAAGTTTGTTTGTTTGTTTGTTTAAAATAGAGAATGGGAATACAAGAGCAAGCCAAGCCAAGCTTGAGATTATGGTTGATTTTTGGAACTATTCGTTAGGGATTCTTGATTATAAAAGTAGACTTTTTTGTGTTAAATTGAGACACTGAGGACATGCACCAAACTGTAGAGTAAAAAAAGAAAAAAAGTTATGTTATCTGAATTTTAGTTGAGTAAAGGAGCTAAGGAGACAGAAAAAAATCAAGCAGAATTTGTCGGAGGGATTATTCTCCTCAAACAGAAAAAGAATAAGGATAAACTTAAGAGAATATACAAGAATGATCACTCATTGCAAAGAACTACTAAAAATGAGTTGATCATTGGATTCATGTCTGTGAGCTCAGGGCCTGTTTGACTGTATTGTGTGGGAATCTAAATGGAATTTCCCAGAAGGGAGGGAGGAATAACTGGAAACAGCAGGGGTAACACTACTTGAGATGTTTGCTTGTCCAGAGTCCTAGCTGTGAGTGTGGAATGATTTTTACAGTGAATAAGAAGGATGTTTTGAGATATAATGTGAATATTTGTTCAGTTGCAGTGGAAAATCTGAAAATTAAATAGAAAATGTACAATTTGTTTGAGCAAGTTTCTTATGTAAAAATAAACAGAAGTTGATAAAACTAGCAGGTAGAGTTTCTGTCACTGTGCCTAAAGGAAAACCATCCAGTTAAAGGAAGGAGTATATTTGATAGTTTTGGTTTTTGGTTGGGAGGATGACAAAACCTTCTATCAATTGCTTCTCTTTTTATTTTACATGAAATTCATATATGCATAAATGCTTTGGTTATGTCCACCAACCATCCGACCCCTTGTGTTCCCCACTGTAGTCCTTCATATTTCATGTCTTTTTTTGCTTGTTTCTTCTTGTGAGATAGGGTCTCCCTGCTGCATAGCCCAGCTATCCTGTAATTTGCTATTGTAGACCAAGCTGACCTCAAACTGAGATATCAGTTTTCCTCTGCTTCCCGAATGCTGCCATTAAAAATGTAAGCCACCACACCTGGCTCATGTGTCTTCATTCAAATGGCATGAAGTTCATACTAACGATCTGAGTGTGTGGTGTGTCAATGGCAGTTGGAAACCAGGATGTGCCAGACTCAGAGCAAGTAAAACATTGCAGCAGGATTCCCAGCCAACAGTAAAGACATTTATAAAGTCCCTTGCCCTGTGGTGAAGAAATGCCAACCAACATGAGAATTTACCCATAGCCACTTAGAGATGGGAAATCTTGGATTAAACTAAAGTTGAGTTGAATTAATCAAAGGTTATTTAAGCTAAGGACATATCTAGAAGAGAGTTGAAGATGATATGTTCTGTGAATCTTTCAGGTTTTTACCCTAATATCTGACTCCCGGTCATTTTTTTATTAATAAAAGAAAAGAAAACAGTATGCCTAGCTGTACTCTGTGAGTTAATGCATTTTTCTTTCAGAAATTATTAAAAAAGAATGAGGCCTATTACAACTTTAGTTTTCAGACGGGAAAGTTAAAAGTAAAGGTTGGGATACTTTGACATTTACCTGATTGTAGCTCACACCGCAATCCTCCTGGTACCAACTCCTGAGATGAGTGCCAAAGCGTGCTTACAATGTCTTTGTGTAAACATCACCTTTCCCTACTGACAAGTGGGTGGTATCACCGCACATCCTTTCCATGACTAAGAGTGGGCTCTTAAAGTCTCTTTAAGCAATGAAAAGAATAGCAAGAGCATTGTAAGGATTTTATAAACCCTAAAGATCTATATAAATTTGAGTAAAAATTTACTGACTTTAAAAGATAATTATATTTTATAGAATCTCATGCATGTTTTACTTTTATTTTAGATAATAATATGCTGCATGTATATGACATATTAGGAACATAAAAATCCTTAGATGTGAGTGAGAAAAGTCTATGATTCGTATAATTTGTTCAGTGTAAGTTCCTCTTTGCTCTACAGTTTTAGTGGGAAACTTGCCTTTTAAATGCTAGCTTTATTGACTTTCTGTCCACACCTCCAAAAGTAAATGGACAGTTAATTACAGGGTTTTCCAATATTGCTCTTTGTGTTTCCCACAAAAAAAAAAAATCTCTGTATTCTCCAAAGTACAGGTATTATTCCATCAATATGCTCCAGCAGGAAGATGAGTAATAAAGGATTCTTGATTGTATAATCTTGCCTGAATTAATACCCAAAGGGTCTCTGGCCAGCTAGAGTGGGAAAAACACGCTGTGGTGGGCTCTGCCCTTCTCTCCCATTCCCCCTTCCTAGCGAAACGCCGTTAGATAACATAGACTCCGTGGTCTGTTTGGCCACTTAATCTTCTTGAAGTTGACTACCAAGGTCCAACTATTAAAGTATTGCTATCCAGTAATCAAAAGCCCCCTTTGGCTCACCCAATTAACCTGTCCAGTTGAAATTAAAACCTTATCCTAACGCAGGGTTTTCCATTTTATCTTTATAAACTGCCACTTTCTTATGTGCCACATCTGCCTCTTCTCTATTCAGAAGCAGTCTTTTGTTTCTCCAGGACAAACACTCATGCCCCCTTTCTCTTGTTCTCTTCTCCTTCCCCCTCATCCTCTTTCTCCTTTGTCTCTTATTCCTTGATTTCTGTTCCTCTGAGGCAAATAATTCTCCTTTGTCTTGAGAACTTGGTCTTGGGTGCACTGAGCCTATACTTTTCCTTACAAATCCAATGAATTTCTTTCTATCAAACCGTTTGTCCTCCGCCCTCTTTTTCACTCTCCTTTACCTTTATGATGATCCCCTCAATGGTACTGTGAGAAGTATAGGGGAAGTTTCAGTATCTGCATAATGTTAAAACACACACATATATCTATATCTATATCTTTATCTATATATGTTTTAATATATTAACATCATATACAATATGTTACACACATACATATACACACATATAAATACACACACATATTTGCAGGAAGAAACTGAAGTCAAAGAAACTGCCAACTGACACATGCACACAGATGAGTGGAGACGGTATGGGTACTCATGTGTGTGCATTTCGAGCTCATATAAATGCTCAACAGTGTCTGAACCACCTTGCTCTGCTTTGGCGTTGGCATACACCTTGCCAGTGCCAAAGCAGCTTCCATAGTGTCCCCCGATTCGAAGGCTCATAGCTGAATCTGCTTTTCTCACCTCTACTTATCTTTTAACTCTTTATTTATCAATCTAAGGATCAGAAAGGACCTAAAATGCTATACTCTGATCCAAAGACTTACTATTCCCTTCTTACAATGTTTCTTTGCTTCTGCTTTCCAAATGGGTATGAGGTGCACTTATACATATATTATGACTGCATATGTGTGGTAGATGTGTGTGTGTGTACATGCCTCTGTGTCTACATGTAAGAAGAACCTTAAAGTTGACATTACAAATTCTCTTCATATTGCTCCATGAGTCACTAAGGCAGGTTCTCTTAATTGAACCAAGAGCTCACATATGGTGATAGTTTCACAAACCAGAGTATTCTAGAGATCAGTGGTCTCTATTTTCCAAAGCTGAGCACTTTATGCAGTATATCTCAACCACCTGGCATTTAAGTGAGTTCTGAAGTTCTGAACTCATTTCTATATGTTTGTGATGCAGATGCTTTAAGCACTGAGATATCTGCTAAAAGCATTGTTTTTTTTATTGTTTATACCTATTCACTCTGCTTGATTTTTTCCTTTTTTGTACCCTCTAAAATTTGCCTTTGAATCTTAATTCTAGACATGAATACTACTAACATTTTAGTTTCCTATCAGTTGATCACCCCTTATTTATTGTTGGTTTGAATCTTCTTCTGAGGTATACTATTTTTGACCCTACACACAATCTACATGTGTGTGTGTATGTGTGTGGATTTTTATGGTAATTAGAGACCTTTAGCTTGCAAGAACATTTTACTATGCATTGTGTTGATATTAAATTTCTTAAAGAGTAAATTATGTTATTTAGCTACAAATTAGACTAATTAGCAAGATTTTAGAAACAAAAAACTGGACTCAGAAGTCTCAGACTGTATTTAGGAAGTGCCAAATTCTGTAGTTGGTATCGTCTATGATGGTATAACACATAAAGAGGATTGCCACATTTCCTTCCCCCTGTCTGATTAAAGGTAAATAGCAGAGTGAAAACTGAAATGCATTTAGTTTTTCAAATCTTAAACCTACATGTAGTCTGGGAACTAGAAATAGAATGGCAGCTTTGACATTCACACAAGGGTAAGGTAATATATAAGCTAAAATTAAGGCATAAAATGGTTTAGAAATAAAAGCATATGTTATTTCTCAGTGCAGCAAATCATAACTCAACCTTTTCTTTAATAGAAAAATTTTGTTTGGTTCACAATACACGTGCCATGCATCATGTAACATATTGTAAATGTCTCCATCATTTTAAAATGTATTGCTAGTAATGCATGACAATGGCTTTAATATGGAAACCAAATGACACTATGAGGATATACACCTATACCCACCTTGGATACATCATCTGTGACATATTCCTCTTGTCTTAACTTTCTATGACAGTAGACATCAAAAAGTCGTCTTTTACTTTTTCAATAAAATACAAACAAGCCATTTTTAAATTGTCACCTCTAATATGCTGCCAGTACATTATAACAGGAATTAGATAATATATATTAAGTGTTCAACCATTGACTATAGAAAGTCCACAACAATGTGAACAAAAATACAAAAGATATATTCTGTCTATTTAATGTATACCATTTACATTATTTCCATTGGTGATAAGAAATCATTCTTTTTTGACAACCACTATTTTGTTCCTGTCAGACTCAGGGAAAGGTAAAAAATTAAAATAAATGACTGTTATATCATGAATATAATAGCAAACTTCTCCTATACTTGTTTATTTCATGGGTATTTACTACAGCTAAAATAGAAATTGATTGCCAAAAAATTCCCCTAATTGGAACAAAAAAATAAAATAGACAAATAAGCATGTCAAATTATCATATGAATAATAAATGATATGAGAATATCAGCACATTTAAACCATCACGGATATTCCTTGGTTGAATTTCAGTAAAAAAGTTGTTAGCAAGGTTTCCTCAAGAAACCTGCAAAAAACTAGAGAGTTGAGGCAGAGAAATCAAAACAATGAGTGAATTTGAAGATATATCCCATAAAAGATAAGTAATGAATTCCTGAGATCAATCCCACACAAGAATGTTTCAACAGTTAAATTGTAGTTGTAGAAAACATTGCTTACTTTAAATTTCTTTTATTAATGACTAGTTATTAAGTGGCAGGCCTTAGAAATAAACCTAATTATGTTAAGACAATAAGAGCTGGATTTTTATTTCTGCCTGAGCCTCCTTTTAAAAAACAAATTAGCAAAATAAAATGAACCAGTTATTCAAGCATACAGCTCTAACTGATAATCATCCTGACATAGATGGTTCTAGAAGTAGATCCCACTATTTGCTGTGATCTTCAGTTCAGGCCGAATGTCAGGGTAGCATGCCTCAAACATTTCAGGCTCATAACTAGTAGACAATATAAAAAGAAATTATATCTTACTTAAGTTTCTAACACATTCCAAGATAAAGATAGTCAAGATAATTCACCTATGCCAAACTGGAAACTATTTAGAAAATTTTTGATATTTGTGAAAAAAGTTTACCTTAGCTGAAAATGTGCTATTGATTTAAAAGGGCAGAATTACATGATTGTGAGATAGTTTATGAACATTCTTTCACCACACTCAGTAAACTATCTGCTGACAACATTCCTTAGTCAGCTTGAGGTTTCCCTTTGTTCTGGGTCTGGAGTCTAGTAAGCAGAAAGTGTAGCATTATCATCATGATTCAACTTTAAATTCTGAACAACTTTTTACATGCTTCCTTAATTTAAAGTCTAGTCTAGCATGGTCTGTAGGAAAAAGGGGAGCCATGTATTATGTTCCCCGCCGCCTGGCTTGTTTAGACCCTAAATAATCACACAGAAACTATGTTAATTAAAACACTGTTTGGCCCATTGTCTATAACTTCTTATTTTACCTTGTAATTTAACCCATTTCTAGTAATCTGGGCACCACCATGAGGTTGTGGCCTATCAGCAAAATTTCAGCACCTGTCTCTGGCAATGGCACCATGGCATCTCTTAACTCCCCCTTCCTCTTCCCATGCTATAGGACAAGCCAGTTTTCTTTATTCATTAAGCAATAAAAGCCACACATAGACAGAAGGACCTCCCATTTCAATGGTCTAATGACTGTCATTTTTATTCTAATAGGGTGTGTGTGTGTGTGTATGTTTGTGTACGTGTGTGTGAATGCATACACTCACTTGTGTTTCTTGTTTTATATTCAGCATTGAGATTTTGACTAAATATTAAACATTCTTTACTCAGCTAATACTTTGATCTTGGTTTGCAACACTAACTGTTGAATAAGTACTTTGTCTTTCTATTTACCCATTGTCTTGCTGCTTCAGATAATTGTCTCCTCTATCCTAGCAAGAAGAAGGGGAGAAAAAAAAAAACAGATGGAAGGAGGGAAGAGAAAAGGGAAGTTGAGGAAGACAGAGACAGAGAATGAGAATGACTGGCGAGTTTGATAGGTATCTAGTCATAAGGCTAGGTGTTTTATAGGGGAACCTAGTACCTAGAGAATGTGGATTAAATCTTGATTCTCATCTGCTCCATGACTACATTCTTTATCAAGCAACGATTCACCAAGCATTATGGTCATGGGCAAGTAACTTAGCATTATTGAGCTTACATTTTCTTTATTTTAATAATGAATCTCCCTAATATTTTATTGGATTACTTTGCAGATTACATGGCACAGTATTTTTAAGTAGTATACATTTTTATAATGCTTTGACAGTTTCAAACAAAGTATTTTGACCACTTATATTCCCAAATCCTCTCAGATTCTACACTCTCTTATATGCCTCTTTCACTTTGTATGCTTTTGTTCTCCAGAAGCTTGTCAGTTTCAGAAGGTTCCATTTATTTATTGTTGCTCTCAATGTCTGTGCTACCAGTGTTATATTTAGGAAGTAGTCTCCTGTGCTTATGCATTTAAGGCTACTTCCCACTTTCTCTTCTATCAATTTGAATGTGGTCAGGTTTATATTGAGGTCTTCAATCCATTTGGACTTGAGTTTTGTGCATGGTGATGATATGGATCTATTTTCATTCTTCTAAATGTTTACATACAGTTATGTAGAAAATTTATAAACTCATGGAAATTGGACAATACTCAGTTGAACAACCCTTGGGTAAAGGAAGAAATTAAGAAAGACTTCCTAGAACTCAATGAAAATGAAGGCGCAATGTAGTCAAACCTGAGGGACATTATGAAAACTGTGCTTAGAGGAATGTTCATAGCACTAAGTGCCTACATAAAGGAAGTGGAGAAATCTCACACTAGTGATTTAACAGCACACCTGAAAGCTCTAGAACAACAACAACAACAAAAAGCAGACTCACCCAGGAGTAGTAGACCACAGGAAATAATTAAATTGAGGGCTGAAATCAATAAAATAGAAAGAAAGAAAACAATGCAAAAAAATCAATAAAACAAAGAGCTGCTTTTTGAGAAAATCCACAAGATAAACAAACCCTTATTCAACCTAATCAAAAAGCAGAGAGAGTGAGCATTCAAATTAACAAAATCGAAAATGAAAAGGGAGACATAATAACCGATACCAAGGAAATCCAGATAATCATTAGGTTATCTACAAAAACCTGTACTCCACAAAACTGGAAAATGTAAAAGAAATGGACAATTTTCTGAATAAGTACTACATACAAAAATTAAATTAATTGGGAGGCAGAGGCAGGTGGATCTCTGTGAGTTCGAGGCCAGCCTGGTCTACAAGAGCTAGTTCCAGGACAGGAACCAAAAGCTACGGAGAAACCCTGTCTCGAAAAATCAAAAAAAAAAAAAAATTAAATTAAGACTGGATGCACAATTTAGATAGACCTATAAACTGAAAGAAAATAGATGTAATCATAAAAAACCTTCCAACCAAAAAAGAAAAATAAATCTCAGTGCTGGATGGTTTCAGTGCAAAATTCTATCAGAACTTCAAAGAAGATCTAATACCTATACTCTTCAAAGTGTTCCACATAATAGAAACAGGAGGAACATTGTCAAACTCTTTTAATGAAGCTACAATTACCCTGATACAAATGCCACACAAAAACTCAACCAAGAAAGAGAATTACAGACCAATCTCACTCATGAGCATAGATTCAAAAATAATCAATAAAATATTGGCAAACCGAATCCAAGAACATATCAAAAAATCATCCACCGTGATCAAGTTGGCTTCATCCTAGAGCTGCAGAAATGGTTCAATGTATGAAAATATATCAATATAATTCACAATAAAATTAAACTGAAAGAAAAAAACTTACGATTGTCTCATTAGATATTGAAAAAGCATTTGACAAAATCCAACACTCCTTCATCATAAAGGTCTTGGAAATATCAGGGATACAAGGAAAGTATCTAAGCATAATAAAAGTAATATATAGTAAGCTGACAGCCAATATTAAATTAAATGGAGAGAAACTCAAAGCAATTCCACTAAAATCAGGAACAAGCAAGGCTGTCCACTCCTTCCATATCTATTCAACATAGTTCTTGAAGTTCTTGTAGTTCTGGCTGGAGCTACAAGAGAAGAAAGGAGATCAAAAGGATTCAAACTGGAAAGGAAGATGTCAATTTTGTTATCTGCAGATAATGTGATAGTATACATAAGTGACTCCAAAAACTATACAAGAGAACTCTTACAGCTGATAAATGCCTTTGGTAATGTGGCTGGATACAAGATCAACTAAACAAAAAATCAGTAGCCCTCCTTGCTCTCTTTCAAATTCATGGGCTCCTTTGTCATTAATTGTAGTTAGATATGTAGTTAAATGGAGAGAAACTCAAAGCAATTCCACTAAAATCAGGAACAAGGCAAGGCTGTTTACTCCTTCCATATCTATTCAACATAGTTCTTGAAGTTCCGGCTGGAGCTACAAGAGAAGAAAGGAGATCAACAGGATTCAAACTGGAAAGGAAGATGTCAATCTTTGTTATCTGCAGATAATGTGATAGTATACATAATTGACTCCAGTTTGCCCAATATTATTATCTATATGTTTCAGTGCTGCCCATTTGGTATTGGATAACTAACTGGTGAATTCTTTCCTGTAAAAGCTCTTTCTCCTAGTCTGACCATTTATTATTTGCTGTAGTTCTTTGTGTAGAATTGTGGCTTTGTGGTGTTTCCTCATTCACTTTAGTATGTCAATTATTGCATTCCATGTTCATCTCACATTTAGGCAACCATGTTGGTGAGACTTTATTTGTGTAGCTTCTGACCTCACTAAGAGACAGTCTCCAAGCAAACTCCCTACTCCTATGAATCTTACTGTCTTACTCTCCTCTCTTCCACAATATTCCTTGAGCTCTAGGTATGGGAGTTGTTTGTATACTCATGTACTAGGAGTAGGCTATAGATTTTCTAGTTTATAGGAAGCAGATAATGTGTACCATTGTAGTTCATTTTTAAGTGTCGTACTCCATAACTTACCATTCTTGTTACTCATTTAAAGGTAATTTTTAATGACAAATGCTTAATTCATTATAATATTTCTTGTTTTTTGTCAGAGCCCATGAATGTGGATCTGTTCCACCTTGATCAAAGGTCAGAGAGTTCAGGGATATTCTTGTTCCTCAAGGTAATGTCAGGAGGTTTTTCCCATGATGTGGCTGTCTACAGGGTGCTTGGCTTAAGGTATAGTCACGGCCTAAACAAAAGAATGCTTAACTCAGGATATAGTTACCTGATATTTCAGGTATTAAAGGGGAAATTACTTATTTGTTACTTGTTTGTATCATGCTAAAAAAAATTCTTGCTTCCTCCAACCTTTTGGATTGGGTTATTTAAAGCATATAGAAAATAAACACTGCTGAATTTAGTACTCATTGGGTTGTCCTCCTGTTCTATCCTATGGCTCTATTTCTTTTGTATCTCTGTTTTTTTTTTTTCTGCATTACATTTCTAATTCACATGCCCCATCTCTGGAATATATGTGCTGGATGTTGCCCCAACTTGGGGCATTGACAGTTATAACTATTTATGGTTCTGTTTGCAGGTCTAAAAACATTCTAGCATACTAAAGGCCTTGCTTTCTATAGTAAACACTGACCCCGAAAATGCACATATAGTATTTGTGAAGAATGTCCAACCAAGCAAACTTTTGTCTCTGAAAATTGGGATTTTTATTTTTACAGTCCCAGAATCTGGCTTCCTCATCCATGACTCTCAGATGTTATACATATTTATAATGATACAACCCCTTGAAATTATTTTATTGAAACCTTTCAGAAACTTTAAACAAAGAAGTGGCTCTGTTTCTGTGTTTATGGAATAGGGACTTCTTGCCGAATCTTCTTCTGAAAGCAATTAGGAATCTTGGATTTGATTTCCACACACTTCCTGAGTGATTCACAGGCAACAAAGATAGCATAAGTGCGAATAATGTCTAAAATAGGACATGTGCCAAAAGAGGTAAATGAACACTTCTTCTGGCTCTACTCTTTGATCTAATGACTCTTCAGAGCCCGAAGAGATAAACAGGGCTTCCTATAGATCTATAGAAATAAGGGAAAGAAAATTGACATTCAGAACCTCAGTTAGTAGGAAAAGTACTGTTAAACCCAGGAATAGATCAACACCTTTAGCAACTAGAAATAAGTGTTGGCTTTTGTCTGTCTTCTGATTGAGATGACCTTTCTTCATCTTACGGAAATTTTAATTTAGCATCGTAAATTTTTCCTCACAGTTTGTACTTGTTTCGTTAAAAATAGCTAGGCACACAAAGACAAAATTAGATCTAAAAGTGAAAGTCTTATGATTAAAGACAATTGAAACTAACATGTAAGACAGATACTAAGTACAGTTAGTTTATTTCTATTTCACAATGCTGTGCTATTGTTATTTTCATGTAATTAAAAATAAGACTAAGAATTGCATTATATACCAGGAAAATATTTTAGAATAACAAAAACTTCAAAGATATGTCTTTTCCTATTGATGTTAATACAGGAGAGCATATAAGATCTTCTAGCCTGTAGAGCACAAACATTATTTTTCGTGGTTTGGGAGACTGCCAACTCAAGATCCAATCTAACAGATTAATAGCTCGTGGAAATACATTTGCAGTCCCAGGTGTCCATATTTCAGCATATTTTCACATGAATAAAGAGAAACTGAGACTCTGGGTGATTTGTGAATAAAGAAAACACACCCCATTTAGGAATCCCCCATCCTAATTTAACCACCTTCAAAAATTCCCATGTTCATTCTCAATTGCTCCAGACAATTAAGTTTCAACGTACAAATTTTAGGTTTACCAAATATTCAGTTCATAGAAAACCTATCATATAACTCATAAGTAAGCGAAGCTGGCATGTCATGACACATTGGTGTATTTGTGAAGCAGAAGATATGTCAAAGATGTAAATGATAAGCATAAGACCAGATAAAACCAAAATAGAAAATGAGTATATAATAGAATAAAAAACATGATGTTAGGAATGTGGCAAAATACTGTTTAATGATGAAAAAGTAAGAGAATCAAGAAATGATGTTTCAAGAGATTTTAAATTATGACTGGAAATATTTTTTATATGACATTAAGCAGCAAAGTCAGTGATCACCCCAAACCACAGCTTGTGCACAGTAAGGGCAGCACAACTCTTCATAAATTTTCATGTGTGAAGACCATGGCGACAAACAAAATAATTTGGTATGTGTAACTAGTAGGAAACTGGATACATATAATTGCCCCAAATGGCAATTTTCTGTGTTGAAGAAAGGAAGAAATAATAAAAATAAAATGGTTTTACCACTGAAAAAAGTACAATGTATTGGCAAATGCTTTCAGAAATCAGAGTTAATTCTACAACAGTAAAATTCTGAAGAGATATTGCCTCAGTGATAATATAACAAGGAAGGCAAAGCAAATAAAAAGTGGAGAAACAGTTTTAAGAAGTGTTGTTCAAATTAATGTTAGATTGGTTGTTAAGTGTGAGTTGGTAGACTGGGGAAATATGTTGACAGGGTGAGTGTGAAAAGCCAGGAAAGCAATAATGTTAGAAAATGCTTGAGGGATTGGTAGTCAACCAATTAATTAGCTGCAACACATGCTTGTGTGATTTCACACCCCTCGAAAGAGTAGCATGTGGATATGCCGAGGATGTCTCACCCACCAGCACCCTTGGAGCCCTTCCAGAACTGAAGGAAGATCAGAGAGTCACAGTCAAGGATGAAGATGATTAGTAGAATGTTCTGTGCTGAACAAATGAAGGAATGCCGAGGACAGGAAACTTAACGTGACATCCAGGGATAAATCTGCAATCCTGGTTACAATGTGATTTTTTTTATAATAATCAGTAAACCACCAGCGTAACTGCCTTCTGATTTTGTGTCTGACTTCATGAAGTGGTAACTGGGGATATGAAAGTAGCATTACAGTGAAATCAGCACTGTCCTATCCTGCAGGATCACAGGCTTCAGATTGAGTTTCTGGGTTAGCATTGTGTTTCCTCTCTTTATTTTTCTTTTGGAACCAAGTTTTCTCGGTTTCAAACCAGATGTTTAAGACCCTCACACTCAACTTCATCGAAGGGTTTGCTGATCATTGCTTAAATATCTGGGGTCTATATTTATTGTTTTTCATTCATTCTGTCTCCATATTTGAAATCATTTCTTTCAACTCCGAGTTCTTTATATTGTCCAGTATAGCCCTGTAGGCCCACTCCATGCTACTAATTGACTGAGAGTCCAGGCAAATTGGAATGTATCAATCGCCTATCTTACCTATGTAGCTTATGTTTGATATGACCTTTGGGAAGGACAGACACAGACTTGAGAATTGGAAAGGAGGAAATAAAATCTCCTCTCTCCCTTCCTTCCCCCTTCTCTCCCTACCCCTCTCTCTGTATGTGTGTGTGTCCTTCCTCAATACTAACACCACAATTCTACGTTAATCTCCTTGAGTCAAAGCTATGGCTCTTCTGCGACTCTTCTGGTCTGCTTGAAGTCTCTTTATGTTAAATTATGGAAGTGTGGATTTTCCTGGCCTATATTTTGTAGTTTTATTGGACCAATATGTTCTATCATCTCTCTTTGTTTTATTCTACCTGTTCACTTTTAATACTTTCTTCTTTAGGTTTTCTTTAACATCTTCTTTTGAGAATGGCCACATTTCCTTAGATTGCAATGTCTCCCAGTTATTACTTTAGGAATTGGTATTATTATCATTTGTGCTCTAGGCATAATCATAAAAACTATTGCAATGAATTAAAAACCTTAACAGGACCGAATGCATTACAAGTAGAGTTATTTATCTTTGATTTGAGTTGTTTTAAAATTGAGAAGTTTTCTATTATAACTTAAGGACAGAAAGTTAATTATGAATCTGAGATCATCCTACTCATAGAGCAGAATCAGATTTGGGAGGGAGCTGAGAAAGCCCAGGTACAGTGGGAGAGTGGCTTTTGATAGGTCATCAGTCCATCTGTGTGCAAATTCCTAATGGACATAGTGATAAAGGGCAAGCTATTACTGTCAAACAGACATCCTTCTGCCAGTGTTACACTGTCTAAGGTCATGACTTTTCTGAGTCTGCACATATTCCATGACAACTGACTATTGCAGGACCAGATCTCAGTCATTTTGGTCATGACCTTTTGAAAGTTTCACCAAGAGGTTATGCTAGGTTTTGGTTGACTCTCTATCAAAGTTCCATTGCCTATGCAGTGTTTATCTATTTCTCTATACACTACACACAGGTGTTAACTACAAGGGCACTTCCTAATAAACCTCCCAGAAGCTAAACTCCATTATGCAGCCCTCCTGTCAAAGATGACAACCTCCAGAAAAGTTTTCTTTCTACTTGATTATCAGTTACCAGCTGAAGTCGTTCTGTTCCTTCCCTTACCTGTTGTCACTTGCAGGTTTGTTCCTTTCTTCATTTGGGTTCTGTTGAAAATGTATTTCTGTAGAACAATATGCAGTGTTTCCACAAATTTAATAGCATAAAATAACACATGCTCCTTGTATGTCACTTCCTGTTCATCAGGAGGAGGTTGTATTATTTAGTTGCACCCTCAGTGATTCACTAGCATGCAAACAAGTGCCAGCATGAATGAGACTTCATCTTTGGAGTTCATTTCTTTTTGAGGTTTTTGGTACTCTTGCTGACTGATCTCTAGAGCCCCCCCCCCACATTTTTCCTGGGACCTTTTCAAACTAGGGCCTTCCTTCCTGAGTACCACTAAAGTCTGATTTCATCAAGGTGCCATTCTATCACTTTGCTGAGTTTGGTCAAAAGCAAGAAATAGTAGATATTTATAGATCATGATGTTTCTCCCATATGCTTGGGAAATTCTTATCTTAAGTGATCATGACTCCATAGTAAAAATGAAATATTAGAAGGAATTGAGAAAACCAGAAATTAACAAAATTCCAAAATGGGAAGTTGGTATGAACTACTGATAGTTACAGTCAATGATGTTTCCATCATAATTTCAGGAATGGAAAGGTGAGTGAGGAAAGGAAGTTAGGAAGGGGAGGAAAGGGAAAAACCTTCCTGTTGTTAGGTTGTGTCATCCACACCTCAAAATATTCAAAAGCTCTGCAAATCCATTGAGCAGCAGCTGTCTTCAGGCCACAGTTCTCAGAGAACTGAGTCTTCCATTTTCTCCATCAGAAATGATAAAATTACATGTTGCCTCAAGGAATTAGTAAAACATTGGCTTAATCCTAATATTTTTTTCAGGAAACAGTTGGAAAATTGTTAACTTTGGAAACTGCAAAGAAAAATTCATTCTCCCAAACCACTTTTCCAAAACAATTGTGTATCAGAGAATTAGATTCCTTCCCATCCCCAGAAGTTTTCTATTTGATACCTGTGGCACAGTATTCCAATGGACAGACTTAATGAAATGCACTAACTCTGTCTTATTTTCCCTTAAAGACTGGTAACGCATGGTGTCAAGCTCCAATGTATTAAAAAACAATGCCTACCCAATATTCACCATACTCCAGTGTAGTGGGAGCTGTGGGCTGTGTTCCTGCTGCCCCAGCTCCTGGTCGCCTGGCTAGCATATGCCCCGAAATAACAACACACAAATTGTATTCTTTTAAACACTGCTTGGTCCATTAGCTCTAGCCCTTACTGGCTAATTCTCATATCCCGATCAACCCATCTTTAATAATCTATGTAGCACCAGTCTTACCGGGAAAGATTCAGCATGTCTGACATGGCGGCTGGCTGCATCGCGTCTGCCCGGGAGAGGGGAGCATGGCGTCTGCCCCAGAGAGGAGAGGAAATGGCGTCTGAGCTCACTTCCTCTTTCTCCCAGCATTCTGTTCTGTTTACTCCACCCACCTATGTTCTAACCTATGAGGGCCAAGCAGTTTCTTTATTTTTTAACCAATGACCTTCCTCCATCACTCCAGACACAGTAATTCTGCTAATCAAAAATATCTTCTATAGGGATATAAAGTCTGTTATTGCGGGGTAAGGAAGCCTAAATTAAATCTTTTCTTGTAAAAGATGATCTGTCATATTTATTTATAGGAGAAAGTTATACAAAATGAGAAGAAGAAGTTTAGTAGGGTAAAAAAAAGTCAAAGCTTGTAGGAGGTTGGAAAGTAGAAATTGAGTGTAGTTAATGATTGATTTAAGACAGTAGTGATATATCATCCCTGTGGAAGCACACCAAGTACAAACATGGGATGCATAACTTTGTGGGCAACATAACTATGACCATTCCTGAACATCCTGTGCACACTGATGGCTGAACTGCATGCAGAGTACTGGCTCTGCACTGGTCAACTCTAAATAAGAGATTTCTCATACATTTAAGACATAAAGAAGAGCACAAGAAACTGGGGGCTCAGGAGATGTCATTTGCTGCTCTAGTAGAAGACCTGAGTTCAGTCCTCAATGCCCAAATTAGGTGATTTACAACTCCATCCTAAGGGAATCCATAAAATACAGGCCAATGCTTGTGGTACACAATTGAATATAAGGAGAAAAAAATAACACACCCTTTACAGCCAGAAGGAGGTTTGTGATAAGTTGGGTGAACATAGATAAGGTATTATGGAATGGCCACATTTATGGAGCAAAATGCAAACAGGAAGTTTTCTGCATTCCTTTGATAGATGTATGCCATTTCTCAAAGATTTGCTCTGTTAGCTTTCTTAGCTAAGTCTGATTCCCATCTTTTTTTCTCCCCAGCAATGAATTTTTACTGTTTCTGATTTGTGTCCTTGAAAACTGAACACATTTTTGACAGATGACTTATATTTCCATGACTTATCTCCAAATCTGAATCACTTTGAGTTGTCCTTCAAGAGGCATATTGTGATTGAATGAAGAACAAATATTTTCTAATACCGGACACATCTTTTCTCTCTAGTGAAATATTGTAGCATTTTTCCTAATGTGTTTACCATTCCAACAACTCTCATAGAACTTTATCTTCATACTGACCATATACTGTCAGCAAACCCTCATATCTATTATTTATTTGATAATAAGCATGGATGTACTATATCCTTTATATCTACCTTGACTTTGTATTCAGAAGAATATGCTCTAGAGTTCACTAAGTGACTGACTGCCCTTGGTCTTTTCATTCATCTCCCTTAAGTGAACATTATCAAGTCTATAAGGCTTTTTGGGAAACATAACTATGTTACCCCAGTGAAATATGTTCCCATGAACATACAACACAAAAGAGCAAGGAACAATATACTTCACTGAAGGCAGCTGAATTGTACCTGGTAATATAGGTCAGAGCATCATTTAATGACAGTGGGAGGCAGAGTGATCATGGACTGACTTGGAAAGCATGATAAGAAAAGAAGAGAGGTCTGTTATTTTCTGAAGGGAAAGATACAGTATGTATCCTAATTATACAAATGCAGTTCTTTCTCTTTTAGTTCAAAGAAATGGACTAAGTGCATTTTATGGAATTATTATTTTTCAAGATTCTATATATTCCACAAAACATATTTAGGCAAAATATCAAATCCAGCACAATTAACATGTATAAATCTATGTAGTTAAATTCAAGAGTGAGAGACTGGGTCAGAAGTTAAGAGAGCTTACTGGACTAATATCATGTTCCCAGAGTCCATGTTGTAGCTTACAACTCTCTGCAATTCCTCTTCTACGACATCTGATGGCATCTTCTATTCTTTCTGGGTACCAGCCACATACACAGTGCACATACATACATGCAGGTGAAACACTCAAGCACATAAAATAGATAAATAAATCTTTAAATATACTTAGGATATAATTCTGACTGCAGTAATAGTATTGGAGAACCATGATGCACTGCGTTAAGTTGCATCTTTCCACCCAGAGTCAGAGTAGAAGTCTTAGTTTACCATGGGAACAAACTTACTTTCATGGGAGTTCATTTCATCCACATTAAGTTTGGGAGAAAGATAAGGAAAAGAGAGCAGACTGAGAACAAAGACAAGTAGATGACCTCATCATTGCAATAGAAAAGCCATGAGTGAAGGTGCAGTGCTTAGTTAATTGAGAAGGAACCCCAATTCCACAGCTCACTGAGTCCCTGCAGTATCAGAGCTCAGTATAGAAGTTACCAATTTTTTTTTTTTTTGGTTGTCACTGCACTTTTCTAGAGTCAATTAGAGGGCCATATAGGATAGAACCCCAGAGCCTACAGGGACTCTCTTTCCATTCTGTAGAATTTCATTTCTTATGGGGGAATTTCATTAGAAAATATGTTCCCCTTTCACTTGGCTTTGGCGATAGGAGTAAAGAGCACTGCTTCTGAGCAGCAGCCTACCGGCAGGAGAAAGAAAAAAGGATTCTAACATTATAGTCTTTCTATACTAGGGAATCTGTTTTCAAATTTTCTTTCAATCTGCTGTAAACAAATCATAGTCACACTAATTCAGGGACAGTTGCTCACTGTATGATAAGCCAAATATGTTCTATTAATGATAAAACACCATAGTTCTTGTCATTCTTTCCTTTGTAAAATGGGTTTTGATTTTCCCCTTTACTATTCTATCCTGAACATTCTCTCTTTCTGTTATTTTCTTTTAAAATTTTATATGCATACATTTACTTAAGTAATTGGTATGTGTGTTCACAATGTGTTTACAAGTACCCAGATTCAACTATCTTTGACCACTGAGAAATCTCTATATAGATCTTTTGTTTTCCTTCTTTGTTTCTTTCTTTTTCTTTTTTCTCTTATTTTGGTTTTTTTGAGACAGGCTTTCACTGTAGTTTTGGAGCCTCTCCTGGAACTAGCTCCTGTACACCAGGGTTGCCTCGAACTCACAGAGCTCCACATGCCTCTACCTCCCGAGTGCTGGGATTAAAGGCATGTGCCATCACCGCCTGGTCTTTGTTTTATTTCTTATTCGGACAATGGCAATAATCTCTTATTTGGCCCAGAGTCTCTCTCTCTCTCTTTTTTCTCTCTCTCTCCTATTCCTCCTCTTCAACTTCTCCTATGAACAATTCTTCCAACTCTGAAGATGATAGCCTTTTTTCTTTGAATATTTTTGTTGCATATATGTATGTATAATACATAATACATATATGCATATATGTGCACACATATGCACATATATGCATAAAACATAAACAAAACCATGCGAACCCATTTTTTGGTGTTTTGTGTTTATGTGGCTTCATGGCTGAACACTCTGCACTGGTCAAACACTGGGAAATGATAATCCTTCTAAGAATGTTTCTCCCAGCAGTCAATAACTGCTTGTAGTTCTTTATCCATGGGTGGGACCCAAAGGAATTTTCCCTTTCTGGGTTAACATGTCCACTATATGACAAAGACATTTCAATTTTGTGAAAGGCATGGCACTAAATAATAGGACAAGTGTTTTAAAATAATTTATTCTTTTTTTGGGGGGGTATGCTTGCGTAGATGAATGTATGTGTGCCAGATGTGTTCTGTGCCCTCGAGAGACCAGGAGAGAATGTAGTTTCCCTTGAAACTGAAATTACAGTTGCTTGTGAGCCCCCATGAGGGTTCTAGGAACTGAAGCAGACTGAGACACCTCTCCTTACAAACATGAACATTTTTCATGTGTCTAGTACTTCAACCACATTCCCATGAATAAAGAATCCAGGAAATATTATGCATTTTTTCAAGTGGAGAAGCACAAAAATGTGTGTTTTAAATGAAATGTACACTCTCATGTTTACTTTATGAAATGAACTGTACACTATTATATTTTCTCTTATATTTCCAAATATTTATAAACTTTAATATATCCTCAAAACCAAAATAGAACACATTAAGAAATAAGAAAGATGTTCTTAAATGGAACTATAAATTGTTCTTTTTGACAATTATATTAATTTAGTTATAATAATTGATTTAAATGTCAAAAGGATAAAGTATATTCTGAATTCTTAGTATTTTTAGCTGAACTTTAAGACAAGAAGGTAAAATTCATTGTTATAATTAAAGTAAAATAATTTCTAAAATAAATTAGGATAAAAATATTCCTATGTAGTAATAAGAATTGTTTCATAAAATGAAGATTTTACCTTGAAATTTACAGACTTTCAAGCAATTTACAAATGGTTGATTAAGGGGGGAAATATCCATTAATTTGCCTCTTTTAATCATTTAGTAACAAATTCTCTGTTTCCTGATTTATGTTTCTATTACAGCACAGGGCCTCTCAAATGTATATAGCACTTCCTACCTTAAACATTTAGTGACTACTGTGTAAATCAATGTTTTAAAAAATTCAAGTATATCATAATGACTTCATTTGAAGATTTAAATAGCTTCAATAAATGATAATAATAATGCATACTGTGGACGATGACAGCCTATAAATTCTTGGCCATAAGAATTAACTTAAAAATATCATCTTACTGCAGAGTTTTTTAAAAAGCATAAACATTTTTAAAATCTTAGAATGTATTTAACTTAAAAGAAAAATAACCAATACATATTGATAATAAATGCTTACAAAGTTCATCATTATTTTTCTGTTAAGAGATATTGGTTTCTTGTCATCAGTTTGCATAATGATATTTTAAAATCATGAGTAAAGAAGTTCTAGAGACAAGCACCCAATGCAAGCTCCCTACAAAAGAACACCTTCATCCTCACTGCTGTGGAGATGCATTCTCATGGAGTTGGAAACTGTCCCACTCATCTGACTATGAATTTGGTTACTATTTGCGTACTTCAAAGAGCTTACGTTATATTCCTAAAGCATACTGCAGTTTGACAAATGGGAACCAGGTGATCTACTAACTATGGCGGCATGAGCAGTGCTCTTAATTTTACAGCTGGGAAAACAGAGACCAGAGAAATACTTTATGAGATACAAGATATCCATAAACAGTTGTGTATTTACATATGTGACCAGGCCTCTCCGTCATTACTCCTTGTTGCTCGTTGTTTTTCTTAAGGAGGGTGACACAGGTTAAGGAGACAAATGTTAAAACCATTTATGTATGTATGTATGTATGTATGTATGTATGTATGTATGTATGTATGTGTGTATGTGTGTATGTATGTATGCATTGACGTATGTATGAATGTACGATTTAATCTTCAATTTTTATTTATTTATGTTTAATCTTTAACTCCAAGTACTCCCTCTCCACTCAAAGTGCCCCAGGGCTGTTGTGTGGGCCCAAGAATAAGTCTGAACATGTGTGTTTTGTCACCTCTTCCACGGCAGTAAATGAGAAACCACACAACCATTTTACTTGTCACACTCCCACAGTGATTTTTACAGAAAAATAATGGAAGCAGGGAATGTGAGATGGTCCCTGAGTTCCCTCTCAGCTCTCACATGCCATGATTCTACCATGCTGACAGCAGAATAAATGCCCACAAACAGCACCAGAACAAATTAACCCACCCGATGAGAGCCAGTTCCCGAGCTGTCATAGGACTGCCAGCGTGGCATTGCTGACAGCGTTCTCTGCGTGAATTCACAGATGGATATAATGCTGAGAAAATTAAACAACTGGATCTTTCCTGCTTTGTTATATTAGTAACACTATACTCATAGTTGTACTGATCAAGGGATGGAAATATGTCTTAGCTATCTATTCATCTGTTCAAGCCCTCTCTTAAGTTCTTTCTTCTCCTTGCTTCCTGCCTTCCCAGAGACTCACAGGACTGACTGCTTAAGGGCAAGATTCAAGTAATTGACGTTTATGCATTAAAAGCCTTTCAGGGACTGTACTGTACAGGTGAAGAGCCATGGATAGTTTGATCTAAGGCCTTAAGGAAGGGCTTTAAGGTGGTGCAGTCTCAATAATCATGAAGAAGGAGGTATGTACTCAAAATAGGGAGAGGAGAGATTATAAAAAAGCCAGTAAAGATAGGGAGGAACAATAAGCAAGGGCATGCCAGCAAAATTGTAGTAGGGGTCAGAGGAAGCTGGTCTAAAGAGACAAGAAGGAAAACAAACAGCAATGTGGAAGATATGAGCAGGGATCTGAAGGGGAAAGAGGGCTTGGACATTAGTTTTATTTTTGTTGTGCCTGGTTTTGTCCCTGCTGTCTTTGGACAGTCTTTCTAGAACCTCCCTGAATGTAAAGAGCCTATTAGAATGAGAACAGAGCTTTCTTATTGTTCCTTTAAAACCCTGTTCATACCCTTACCTTATAAAAATAGAACGTTGCAGAACTGGGTCCATCTCCTGGAATTCAGATCCATGATCATCCTGACATGGCCTGACTGGGGCAAGTTCCTTTCAAGGATGCCCACAAGGTGGAGGATTCAACTTCTCGGTGATCTCTGCCTGAGTGCTCTATACAAGGTTTGTAATCATGAGTCTGACACATAGGCTTTGAGTTCACAAATCTGGAAAAAGTCTTTCAATCTTCCATTAACTCTTTGTATGGCAATAGGTCAAATGAAGGATTGTTTACTTTGCGGTAGCTTGGAGCATCTTGGAGGAAGTGCAGTTGATTTATTTCATGAAATAATGTTTATTAAAATGGGGTTTTAATGAAATTATTACGCATTTTATTTCACACCATTTATATTATATTTTCTTTATTCATGTTTTGATTCCAAAAATAAAACAGACTAATGAACTGATGTTAACACATTAGAGAAATCTAAAGGTTCATGCTTGTAATATAATTTTCATATATAATATAATAAATATAACATAATTTTCATCATTATATCTTTATATTGCAATGATCATCATTGCAGAAATTTTTATTTACACATAAATTATAACAACATTTCTAACTAAATTAGATAATATAATTTTTGTGGGCAAGAACATTTTTAGTTTAGTGTGACTAAATTGTAGTGATTTGTACAATGCCTTAAAATGTTTACCATTCTATAATTACAGTATAAAATTGAAATTAAATAGACTAAGGAGCTATAAATATTGAGTTTATGAGTTGATATATAAATAATTACTGTTTACCAAAGCAGTAGAGCGGAAGGAAATATCAAATAAATGATCAGCTCCAGATATTTATAGGTTGGTCATAATGGGTTGATGTGTGGACTTCTACACAAACAGAAACAAATAGAAGCTTATTCCAACAGTTCCCATAGCTGCATGGGATTTGTGAGCTACCCTCTATCACCGAGTTTCTCTTCATCCCTATTTTAACCTTTTCTCCTATGTTAGGATCTTTTTCTTTTCTTTGTCTTATCGTTGAGTCAGTTTATGAATTATTCCTTATTTTCTGGCTCCAGAACCTGTGAATATACGCTTTATTGACTATGATAGGCAGAAGAATTAGTCAGATCACCTGGGTGGTCCCAGAGCAGTCTCTGAGTTTTAGAAAGCAGGTGCAACCTAGAAAGAGTGACATCTTCTCAAGACATCAAGTATTCAGGATTTGTGGAAATATTTCATGACATTCTTCCCTCTATAGTGTCTACAAGAGCATCAGAAAGATCTGTAACCCCTGCCAGAATGTGATTCACTGATGAAGCTTCCCAAACATCCCTCTGGTGTTCTGATTTTCTTGTAGTCTGCAATCATGAAACAAGCCTCATATCCGACTTGTCACTGATCTCCAGCCTCTTTGTTCTCTATCTTCTAGCGTTACCTGTGATTAACAGTGCCTTTCTATCCATTTGAAAACCCAATAAATGTGCTAACGTTCCTCTTAATTTCAGCTTCTGTCTTCAGATGAGTAGGTTATTGTGTTGGCTCAATCACATTGCAATGATTAAAGACACCATTAAAGAGTTTATCAAAGTGCCGTCTGGAAGCAGACTGATCATATGAATTTTTAACACCCTAATTTTGTGACACTGAAAAACCTGTGAAGCATGAATTCTTTTCTTCCCTAAAGTAGAAATATATTATGATAGTTTGAGTATGCTCACACATGAGTATGAATGTTAGATCAAATATTATACACAAAATAATCAGAATTGTCTATGACACATAGTACTCAGTAAATATGGCCACAACTCTAATCACCAAACTTGTATTCAGATATCTTTTATGTGGTGAGGATAAAATTAGGAGAGGTAATGGGGCTTAAAGGGAGTTAAATCTGCACTTCTACCCTTGCCATTTTATAGAAGAGTGAACTTGGACTTTTTATTAATCCTGGAGCCTTAGTCTAATCAATAACACACTGAAGTAATGGGTAAGTATTTATCCTCAGCATAGTGACATTATAAAGGTATGTAATTTCAACATTAGTGGTCCTATAAATGACTTGCACATGAGAATTTGCTTGGCAGCACTATGTTCTACCCATCTTTCCTGTTGTCTAGGCAAACAGAAGGGTATACTCCTATATTCCAGAAAACCTTTAGCACCAACTCTTCATTCTCTCTGAGATTATGTTCCACCGTTGTTTTTAATAACTTCCAGGTTATCCTGGCTTCTGCATGCATTGCATAAGTAAACAGAATTTGAGCTATGCACATATGCTAGATGTTAAACTTTTAAGTTCTTATTTCTGACCTCTAGAATTTCGGCTGTTTTGCACCTTCTTCATGACCCCAGTCTCATTCCCCACTCCCATTCCCCTCATATTCTCCAACCATCTTCCCATTTTTCCTTTGACTTATGCAAACAGTGTATCTCCTGGCCCATTCTTTGTATCTAGCTTCATTCACTTTTTTTTTTCTTTATAAATCACAGTCTCTCTTCCAGGAACAATGTCCTCACCATTCCCTTGAACTTGCAGAAATCATATTCATTTGCTAAGTTGAGTGTCATCATCATGTGATTCTGGGAAAAGTCTTTAATTTCCTGATTTGATATGGTACCTTGTTTCTTAGAATTGCCAAATTTATTATTGATTTTACTTATGTACTTGATATTATTGAAAGTATCTGAGAAAAGAAAATGTGACCTAATCATTTTTGCACTACTTACAATATTGATATTGATACTTAGGATAGGAAATTAACCTCATGAAAAAAGTCATAAATACAATTAATGTCAGTACAAGAATGTATTCAAGATTTTTTTTACATAAAAATTAAATTCTGTCCCTTAGTCTTAAGTACAAACCTTCTGACACTTCTAAGTCTCTTAAAATTACTGAATCTAGAAAGTTCTCCAGTTAATCTTTTTTGAGGGGAGTTTAGTTTACATGTCTAAAGCGAAACAATGAGAAAAATTAATATTAAATAAATAAATGCTACTGAATTTAGATGAATTTTCTCTAACCCTTGCTTGACTTTTATTTCTCAGATATGACCCCTTCACATTCCTAAAGATAGAAATTGGCCACAATGGTCAATTCAATCCAACTGTTATCCATCACATTTTAATGGCAAATCAGTAGGTCTTTGGAAGAGTATTTATTTATTTATTATGTATACAATTTTCTGTCTGTGTGTATGCCTGCAGGCCAGAAGAGAGCACCAGACCTCATTACAGATGGTTGTGAGCCACCATGTGGTTGCTGGGAATTGAACTCAGGACCTTTGGAAGAGCAGACAATGCTCTTAACCTCTGAGCCATCTCTCCAGCCCCTGGAAGAGTCTTTATATATGCGCACATACATCAAATCATTGTCAGGAGCCATGTCCCCCCCAAAATTATTATAGGGATCACCACCGTGAGGAGTTTTGCGGAGGGCTCTACTTCCCAATTGTATTGAGAATTGTTTCATTGACAAAGCCTATCCCACACCCAAATTGTCTGTTAATAGAGAGCTATCTGTTAGCGGAACCCGCCTCACACTCTAATTATCCAGAGAACTAGGTGTGTCAACTTGTGAACTCCTGGCAGAGGAATCGTGACCTGACTGATCGTAACCTCTTGGCCTACGTGACCGGCGTGGACCTCGTGGCAAGATCCTGTGCCCCAGCCCCCCAAGCTCCTCATCCAGGGGCTATATAAGCTGCAACCATGACTCTAATAAACGGAGGCTTCGACAAATCTGCCTAGCCTCCCTCCTCTCATCAGCCCATGTCTTTCAGGTGGTACCTCTCTGTGACCCTGGAATAATTGACCAGCCAGGCGGGTTACAGACCCTAGACAGAATAACTCGCCAAGGCCGTCGACAAATCATATTAACATTTTTAATGTTCACAAGATGTTGGGTAAGGAAAGTACCTTCAATCTTCTGAACTGACTAAAGTGTCTTTAAATCTGCCACTAGTTTGCCTGACCAATGTACTGCCTCTCCAATGGTGAGTACTTCAATCCAGACCCTCTGCACATCAGCTATTTACATCTAATTCTTACTCTGTGAGCTTTTCTTTTTCTTTTTAAGTCAGACAATGAGTTCTGGGTGTACTTTCCTGGAGGAATCCATGGCTTCCCCATAGGTTGCGTATGTAACTGGGCTTGACCTTGTGTGATGATATATTGTGAGTGGACAGCCGAACAACAGGAAAATCTGTTCCAGAAGATTTTGCTTTGACTCACTTCACTTTTCTTCACACCATGTATGCCCCATTAAGTGGGCAGAGGTATTTCATGTTCTCAGTGCTTAATGTTATGAGAAAAAAAACTTGCAATACTTTTCATTATGAAATTCAATTTCTTCAAGCAGGCTTCAGGAGGAGGACTATGAGGAATTAGCAGACAGGAAAGGAGAAATCTGTGAAAAAATGTCTAAAAATGAACAAAATATGTTATCAATATTAAAGAATCATTATGTAATCTTAACATGAGAAAAATACTGACATAGAAAAAATTAAAAATGAGAGATCAGAAATTCATTTGAGCAAATTTAAATCAAGAAAAAAAAGGAAACTGTTCTGTTTTGCAGGCAGTTTCTCCTTCTGCTTTGCTGTTGGTCACCCTTTCTGTTAAGAGTCCTGGTGAAAAAGTGAAGACTGGACATAAAGTATCAATTTTCTTTTAAAGTTCTATTCTTACATACACTAGTATCAATAAAAATATAAAAACATAGTCATTGTTGTGCAATATATTATTGCTTATTTCATATTTCTCATTTACATTTGATCTGTATTCTGTCCCTTATTCCCAGCCTTCTGTTGAGTTTTATGAACTTTAGTCTCTGTCTTATCCTTTCTTCTAGTGAGATTTCCTAGACATGCTAATGAACAATCTCTAGTATCAGATATAACTAGAATGACTTTTAGACATGAAATAAAAGGCACAATGGAAAATTCCCTGTCCTATTCCCTAGTCTCAGAAAGGATCTAGCAATGAAAGGAACATAGACTGGCCCTCAATGTCACATTTTCAAACTGGGTTAGATTTTTCATGAATACCCATCCTTGGTTTCATATAAATTTTCTCTTCAGTTTAGATTTTGAAACTTTGCCATGCATTCAGCATTGGTATAAATCAAATTAACTAAGTTTAATAAATGCTTATTGGTTTCTTACTTAAGTATACTAATTAAGCACTTTGATTCCATGAGATTAATATAAGCCTACTACTACACTGGAGCCTAGAAAATACCATATTAGTGGCAACATTCCTGTGGCATTTTTGATTTATGCATCTTTACTCATAACATTTCATTTTATTTGATCCTCTTGGCATTTTTGGATAACAAGGGTCATAACATACATATATCATAAAGGAAGAAAATAACTTTAGGTGGCAAAATAAATTTCTCAAGCTTCTTAGCAGTAAGAGACAGGCCTCGAGTAGGGAATAGAAAGATCCAGTTTACAACTTTCTATAAAATATAGCAATCCTTATATTTAAATTATATCATGGGACGAAGGAAATCTGCTTTTTTATACCCCAAAGTAAGTATTAGCATCATTTTTATTAAAGCTGTACCGATCACTCATCATAAAGGAGAGACAGGGAAAGATGGTGTGGGAGAAGGAGAGGAGAGAGGTACAGTGTAAAGAATTGATATAAAGACAGTTTGACACTCTCCATAAAATATTATTGTTGTTTCTCAGTCTTATCCCAGAGGGATAGTTAAATCAAAGAAGCACTAATTTATATGTCAGACCAATAGTGCGGTCTAGCAGAAGATCAATTTAAATGGACATTTATTCATTGACTTTTATTTTTGAAGAGACACTAGTAGAATAAGAACCATTTTATAAAAGCAACAGTCATCTCTTTCTCCGCTCCTCTGATTTCTTCTATGATCCACTTTGGCTTAACACAAAGTCAGAGAAATGTTACAATATCTCTTTGTCATTTGCTGCAAGTATTGCCGTTCCTCTCCCTTTTAAAAGACCAGCATGATATTTTAGTTGATAAATTTATTCACATAGAACTCATCAGCTTTATCTCTCTTTACCACAGCCAAAGAGCAAATCCATGAGGAAATGACCACATTGCTCGACACTAGCATTTCTTTTTTTACCTGTGAGCAGCATTTAATATTTTTAACTATTTGTCTCTTGACCTCACTTTTCCCCTGCATTCCACTCTGTGTTGTCTTCTCTTCCTGTCTCCACTTCTTTCATCATTTTGTGCTATGTGCTCTTAAGTATACCATTACCTTGAAGTTTTATCTTTTATCCTGTGCTGATGGATTTCATCTTCTGATATTATATCCATTTTCATGATCTTATCAGTTATCTATTGCAAATGACTTCTTAAATTGCATATTTAATTGAATTCTCCATTACACTCAATTCACCTACATACCTACTAGGCACTGTCATCTTCCGTATTATTACTGATAATTTGGTGTCTTAAGAACTGAGTATCTCATTTCACCTTCAAATTTATTTCACTCAGTGTGATAGTCTCTCTTGATTGATAATACTTTCAATCCTCCAGTCTTGAAACTCAGGTTTTAACCTATATTCCTCCTCTCTGTTCCTCTTTATTTTTAAATCCTTACAACTGTTTCTAGACTATGGCTATTGCTTTTGTAAATTTTTAATTACTTTTTTGCATTTATTTACACTACAGTCACCAAATGGTGTATGCCTTTTGCTTTTAGATTTAATTTAGTTAATTTTGCACTCATACATACACACACACATACACACCTCATCATTCTGTGCCTATGAGAAAAAGCTGTCATTATCACTCAGTGTATCAAAAGTCTGGCATACAGGTCTAGCAGAAGTCTTTGTACCTACTTACTTATTTCTTCAGATTATGGTCCAGATCAAAGACTGCATTTTGTATAGACATTTTGTCTGATTTCAACTCAGTGGCACATGTTATTTCTTCATGGATACTTTTTTCATTTCAATAATGTGATATGCAACCTCATTTTATTTCTTACATTTTGTATAAGCCATCACTGACCATATAAAATCTCATTTGTGTGTCTTACTATGGGAAATGATTTTACTTTCTTTATGTAGCAACTCAATTTTCATTGTCCTTTATATGTGTGAAGATATGAATATCTTTATTAATTTATAAACCACTTATTTTCTGGAGTTATAAATTAATCTATTCTTATAGCTACCATAATACCTATTTAAAGTCACATTTTGCACTCAATAAATAATTGGTTGATTGCCTATAAATAAAATAAATACTTAATATCAGTTATGTTTTTGTTGGTAAGACGTGTACTCATGGTTTTAAAGATTATTAGTGAAGAATGTGCTTTTTGATGATGTCTCATGAGTGATTTATAATCATTTTAGACATTCAATCTACTTAAAACAAATGAAAATCAATTAATCACCTTCAACTAGTTTGGCGGTGGAACAAATAGATGATAAACAAAAGACACTGAGCCAGTGTATGGTCTCCTAATCCAAGGCAGCTTTATCTAGACTGATTCTAATCACACAATTTTTCTGAATAATCGACAAGTAGCAAGACTTTTTCAACTTGATTTATTTAGGGAAGGTGAGTAGAGTTACATAGAATACAGAATTAAAGGTCTACCTCCTGTGAAAGATGAGGAGCAGTAGCTGGGTGATGGGCCAGTTACATCATATAGCACTGTATATATTGAACCAATATATTTTAACTAGATTGTTGCTCTGACCACAACAAATGTTTCCTATTTTAATTGAACAACTTCTTCTTCTTCTTTTTAAAATTAAGTCTGTAACTGCGGAGAGGAGGAGATGCATTTTCTTCATTTCTGAATTCTCAGCTCCTTTCAGTTTGGTGTGTGAATTTTGGGTGCATCACATTCACTTTCCCTTTCTCTTGGTATATAGGAGAAGAGTGTCTCACTCCAGGACAGGGGAAATATTACTGTGGTAACAGATGCAGCTGAAATGAGACAAATTCGTGTTAGCATGAACTGATAATTCAAGGGGGAAGTGAAGGAACCCTTGCATTTGCATATACTGTTCTATCCTACTCTATCTTCCATACTTATTAGATGTAAAGATGATCCTTTGAGTTCTGAGACTGTTCCCATGATGACCTGAGTAATATCATCTTACTTCTTTTCCAATATGGAGCTAAGCTGTTACTTGTAAATACATCCATCATTGTCTTATGCTTTCTAGTGCTGTGATGAAACACCATGACCAAAAGCAAGTTGATGGGAGAAGAGTTTATTTGTCTATCACTCCTACATCTTAGCAATTGAAGGAAGTCAGAGTAGAAACTTGAACATGGCAGGAACCACCAGGGGAAGGGCAGGGAAGAGTGTCAAGGGTGTTCTGCTATACTGTTAGGGATGAGACTGGGGCATTGGATCGGAGGGAAATGGAGAGAAATGACAATGTCTGTAGGCAGCCTACCTGGTTTTCTGGCATGAGTTGATGACTACTTTTCATGGGCCACATCACTTAATATCCTACTGGTTTTAAAAGACAAATACTATTATTCCCATTATCACCAAATAGGAAATTGTGACTCTAAAAGTAAGTTTAAATTTCTAGTCTCATACCTAGTAACTTTTGAAAATAAAAATATAAGCTTCTTATCAATATAATTATTCTAGCTTCTTAAAAACATAATTATTCTAACCCCATTGGTTGTTGTTATGCAATATCTAATTTGAGCTATATGCCTATTTATGGACCCTAGTTGTACTCTATATCTTTATTTAAACCTACCTTTTATATTGGAAAATAATTTTCTAGTGGAGTGATGTAGGTGGATCTTCTGTTTATGTGTTACTTTCATTGGTTAATAAAGAAACTGCCTTGGCCTTTTGATAGGACAGCAGCTTAGATAGGTGGAGTAGACTGAACAGAATGCTTGGAGAAAGAAAGCAGAGTCAGGCAGACACCATGAAGCTCCGACCCAAGATGGATGTAGGTTAGAATCTTCCCAGTAAACCATCACCTCATGGTGCTACACACATTAATAGAAATGAGATAAGCAAAATGTGAGAGTTAGCCAGTAAGAGGCTAGAACTAATGGGCCAGGCAGTGTTTAAATGAATTCAATTTGTGTGTTGTTATTTTTGGTGTAAAGCTAGCTGTGCAGGAGCCGGGCAGGAGGAAAAGCAGGCTTGCTTTTCCCATCACTACAGTGGAGGAACTTTCATCTTTGAGTTTTTACAAGAGCAATTAAAGTGATTCTAAAAATGACAGATTTGATCTAATTGATTTAGACATTTGAGCTTCTGTCAGCCAAATATAGGAAGCTTACTAGTTTTTAAAGTTTATTTTATGATATGAATCCCCATGTTAACTCAACTAGATCAGTTGTTTTCAAACAGGGGTGACATAATCTCAAGAAGATCACATAGCAAGACACTTTTCCAAATGTTGTTATAGAAGGTATACATTCCTGTTTATGCTTATACTTTGGGGATTTCAGGTTAAAACTATATGAAGCACATATTAGCTCAACCATTAATTATCTAGTTTTGTAGGAAAGTGCACTTTTATAGGTGCACTTTCTGCTTTGACACATAATTCAGGGTCTCTCACAGTGTCAGTCTGTTCTTTGAACAATTACTTTATTTTCCTATAATTCAATCACATAAAATGTAATAGGTATGCATAACATTTAATTAAATAATTAAGTATTTTGCAGCAATACATATGATTCTTTTTGACATGGAGTACTTAAAATGAGCTTCAGGGACCACCAGCATGATGTCCTATTACCGGCAAGAAATGTCTGAGGTTAACACTCTCTGCATCTAGCCAAGGCTGACAGCCTTGTTGGCTCCATTGTGAAGGCGTCTGCCTACACAATTACAGCATGTAGTCTGCTTTAGCATCCCACAAAAGCAGTATTGTGCCAGATAACTGCTTTCAGCATCCCTGCTGGCAGAGAAAATAAGGAACTTATAACTTCTCTGCGATTGCACTACATGTTGAATGGTGCCCACCGTGGCTTCTCTCTGGTAAATGGTTCGGCTAACTTTTGACTTTATCTTATGTCATGTCGTACTGATTCCAGCATGAAGTTGCTGATGAGAGACAAGCCTGGTTTTCCCCTAACTACAAAACTTCTTATTACTCTTGATAAGCGAAAAACCTCTAAATCATTGTTTTGGCGTAGAAGAACATGTTTTATGGGTGTGTATACTGATGAAGATGCCACCAACAGTGCAACCTATGGGTTCATGGTCCCCAATATCACCATGCCAACATGCTCACTTTACTGTTTCTTTGTCCCACTTACAGCCACACTTCCTTTACTGGCCTAAGTTAGAGACTACTAGCCTTAATTGTGCCTATAGTTACCTAATAGCTCTTTATATCCCACTAACCTGATCATGATTCACCCTTATTGTCCTCTCCATTTTCAGTTCAAGCATTGAGAATCTTTGTTTATAAAATTGCAGATGATTATAATTTAGTCTCTACATTTTTGGTCTCCTTTTCAACCGTATTTCACAATTTCCTTCTAAATTTATAGATACAGTTTACCTTCAAAACTATATCTGGTATTCTTTTGGAAACAGCTATCATTGCATCTTTCTAATTTTGCTTATTTAATTATATTTTTAGAAAACTATTTTTTCCCATTTTACATACCAATCCCAGTTCCCACTCCTTCCATTCCTACCATTCCCTTTACCTTCCTTCCCACCACCATAACCCCATCCACTCCTCAGAAAGGGTAAGGCTTCCCATGGAGAGTCAGTCTTGTGGCTGGAGCAGACTGTTGGACACTGGCAGTGAGACCAGGATTTATCCCTACTGCTTGTTCTGCCATTTTGGAACCTATTCTCTTTGGAGGAATATCTTGCTTAGCCTAGATATAGTTTGGAGGCCTTGGTCCTGCCTCAAAGCACTGTGCTAGATTTTGTTGACTCTCATGGGGTGCATCTTCCTTTTTAAACATGCAATCATTAAATGGTCCTCTATTACCAGTAGAGCAAAATCCAAAATCCTAATCGATAATCAGGCCCTTTACAATCTGAGTTTCCACATTCTCTTCTGTTTCATAAATTGATTCTCTTGTTTCATTAAGAAACTGTACAGCTTACCTTCATATTGTTTCACATGTCTTATTTCCCTTACATCTTCTTTGCATGGGGTATACATCTCTTTTCCTTCTCCACTAAACAAAATCTCATTAATAGGAAGATAAATATTAAATTATACAATGTATAAAAAAGTTCCTTGATCTACTTGAATGAACCAAAAATAGTAAAGCAGTTTTTCCCCAAAACAGACATAAGACATTTTACCTGCAGGCAATTTATTAGGTCCATTTTCTTAGAATCTGTGTCTATGAGAGTGGGATGTTTTAAAGAGGCAGGACTGACTGGACAGAAGTTTATACAGTGGCAATAAAGGCCTCAGCCATTCTCAAGTAGATCTATAACCATCCTAACCCTTCAGGTTTGTCTTGGATTGTTGACAACGAGTTGACAATTTATTGTGGACAGATTGTCCATAGAAGGGATGAAATATGAAGACAGGTCCTGGATTACCAGTAAAGAAGCTTCCAATTTCTGAAAAACTCATACCTTTTTAGAGGAAAGAAGGTACCACTTTGATCTTTATGTGTTTCATTTTTATACACATTTTGGAGACAGTCTGGTTATATTGTTTATTATGTTCAAGTGATTCTATGTAACCCAAGCTGCCTTCAGACTCATCCTGCTTCTACTGACCAAGTGAAGGATTATGGGCATGGGTACTATGCCTAGCACAACTCTGTGCTTTTACAAACAAAAGTCAGAAAGTTCTGCAACGAGGACCAGACCATCTGAGGAGACCTGTGCATGCCTTGGTCTCAGTATTTACTATACAACTTTGCAGTTTGAATAATGACTGTGGGGTTCCGTCTTTCTGCCCACTAAAATAGGCCAATGATTTTAAAGGGAATATGTTTAGGGTTTGGTTCATGGATCAAGAAAGGGTGAAATACACAACACACTGCACTCAACTACATTGTGTTGTTCTTTATTTTTATCTGTGATAGGGTAACTACTTTTAGACAATCAATGGACAGCCATTTATTCCCATAGTCAATTTCTATTTTTAAATGAGATTGACTTACATTTCATCATAATTAAAATAATAAGATTAAAATACTACAGAATTTTCAATACATAATATTTATATTTCTCATTAAATAAAGGAATTGCTTTTTTATAACACCAATAGCATGTCACTGTATTTTATGAGGGAGCAAAACCTTGTCATACAACACCTATAACAAATGAATGAAAATAACAGATGGAAATTATTCATTTTTAAAACATTACCAAGGCTATTTTAAAAAGAACAAGCTTAATATTAGCTTTAGTGCTTGGCAGCGTACTTACATTCATTTTAACTTCTAAAAGAAATCATTACTATAGTATCAGAGGCATTGAAACAAAGAAGCTGTGACCTTTGTATGTAGCTCATTTAAACTGCTCATTAGATGATAAAATATAATTAGTTCATCATTTTGAATGGAACTATTCAGGAAATATAATAGAGGGAGTTTTACTAACAATATAGTTAGCATAGCATATAATTATTCATTTACAGCTTATACCATTCATCACTGATCAGTTGTTGTCAACACTATAATTTAATTTTGAACATTGTCTACCTTTTCTTTCTGTAACTTGCTATTCAAATCTAAGCTCTTTATGATTTCTTCTAAATTATTACTTGTCTTATAATTTTAAATGCAAGGCTATAATAGGGAGAAAAAAACTTTCTTCCTTCACTTATCTTTAAAGGTGCATTGAAGCCTTTGGGTAGCAGATACTACTGTGTATGAAATATTTTCTGTTAGAGGCAGATTTTCATGAAACTGTGAGTAATCAGAGTATTCATAATCTGAAGAACAAAGGCAAGTTTGAACGTCAAAAGCATTAATGTACTCTGTTGCTACTACCAAAGACTATTTAAGCTATAAACAGGAGAGAGTTATTTAGCTCTGGACCAAGTTCTAGGTGCAAACTTTGGAGATGACCTTAGTGTTTTTCAAATTCCCCAGATAACACCCAGGGAACAATAGCCCTGCCTTTTATAGAACATCCTCTCTAGAGATAACTGACCCACCCACTAATCCTTTAATCACATGGATGATTTATCCATTAAAGAAGGCAAAACCCAAATTAATGTCTTAAGGGACCCACTTCTTATTATCTCTCACTGGAAAATAAACTACAATGTAAGTTTTTTGGGAGCAATTCATATTCAAATGGTAGCAATAAAGAAGACTTAGAGTCACCAGAAACTACAGAATGCAAATATATCTCTATATCTATCTATCTATCTGTTAATCTATCTATCTATCTGTTAATCTATCTATCTATCTATCTATCTATCTATCTATCTATCTATCTATCTATCTATCTATCTATCTATTTATCTATCTATCCATCTTCTCCTGAAGCTATCAGAAGGAGTTTGTCTTATGATGCTACTTAATTCCTTGATTTATACTGTGCACTACAGAAATACAAAAGCCAAACATTTTGATGATATTTTAAGTTCTAGGAAACAAAACCACACACTGATGCTTTTCTAACCTGTTACTTTTACAAAGTTTATCAAAAATTTTATTCAATATCCTTATCAGAGATACCCTATGCATTTATAGCTGAGAAGTAAACTAGTGAAGTGTTAGCAGCCCATGTTTTTTTTGTTGTTGTTGTTGTGATGTCCCATTATGTAGTTTGACTGACACACTGACACTCTCTTCCTAGCTAGTGTTCTTGTCAAAATGATCATCTTAGTAGGAATGAATCAGGTACGAGGTGGCCAAACACTGCAGGGTTAAGTTGGTTATGAGAAATACAGCTCATCATGGCTCTGTTCCTTAGGCCTTATGCCATCTGCCAGAAAAAAAAAATGAGTATCCTGTTATGAACATTTGCAATAGCTGCCTCCCATTGAGCACAGTCAGAAAAAGCATAAGGTTTACAGGCAGTTTTCTGAGAGTCTATATGACCAAATTAAAGGAAAAATAGAGGGTGGCTATGAGTTTACAGAAGAGGAAGTTGAAACTTTAGATGTAAATATTTATTCATAGTGACATTACAAGTTACTTATGGTCGTTGATACTCTGATTCATTCCACTTATGCCTATGCCACACTGGTTAGGAGGACAGTGGACCTCAGGCTGGAACAGAATAAAATCAGTATTTGTTAAACTGTATTTGTTTTCATCTTAAAATATTTTCTCCTTGAACCTATTAGAATATTAATATTCAGATTATCCTATCATTTAACAAGGAGTGTTTTTATTAAAGAATTGTATTTTTACTTCTGTTATCATATTTAGTCATAACAATAACCTCAGATTAACTCAACCAATTTGAAAGCTTACTATCTAGCTCCCAGTCTATTTTTATGCAAAAAGTGGCATAAATAAATGGGCCATGTAATGAATTATTAAAATTTGGGCCAATTTTCCAGTAGAGACAGAAGTTTGCATAAATATACTGAGAATACAGGTAGATCCCAGGACATTTCTGGGCAAAACAGAAAATAAATTTATGTCAGAAAGGTCAGGAAGATTGCCATGTTTATTTTAAGCTGAACACTTTACTTAAACTTTCCAGGCAGTCAAAATTATCTGAGATAGCTGGAAACAAAGAAATAAGGATACCTCTGTGATATGACTTGCAGAAGTCACTTATGACACATAGAAAGGAGCAACACTATGTCACATAATGGAGACTAGAACATGCAAGAATAACTCAAGGGCTTCTTAGAAATCAGATTTAACATGAGTCAGCCATAATTTGCATTGAGGTCAACCCCAACTGTGGCCCGCTCAGCCACTATGAATTTCATGAAGTCTTTGCTCACTCCCTCATGTACAGTGGCCTTATTGGCCTTTTCTCTTCTTAAACCCTATGCTCACCTATTTTAGAAAACTTAATTCATCACATTTCATTTGTGTATATATTCCTCACTCACACTCCATTTTACTGATTTCTTGGAGCAGAGGGATAGTCACTCACCCACGTGTAAACTGTGAAGGAAAAGAATGTTATAGACAGTGAAGGGGCACAATAGCATACACATTTACCTGAGACTAGAAACAAATACATATCTTGAACAGAAAAAGTGTGTACATGATAGTTTGAAAGATTTTATGTAAAATTTGGCATCTTCAATTTTAATAATAATTATAGATAGGAAAGAGATGAATAATTTAGTAGTGTTCAACATAGACTATTTTACCCTCCCTTCAAATGACCTGGACACTAAGAACCCAAACCATGATAATGTAAAGTTGGCTCTCTGCCATTTTTATTGCTATTAATTTTTACTTAAGATGACTGTAAAGTACATATTAATGTGAAAGTTATAGACCTATTGCTCATCACAATTGATAGTGACAGATGACTCCCTAAGATGTCTGATTTCTTCCTTCTTCACACTGCCCTTACTATTTCCACCAATCCTAAATTAGCATGACTTTCTACTCTTTTTTTAAATTTATTAATTTATTTATTTATTAAAGATTTCTGCCTCCTCCCCGCCACTCTTGTAACAACGCTGTAGTATCAGGAGTGAGAAGTGGGCCTGCTTTTAGTCCTACTACCTGGCTAGATTAGCCCCGAAATAACCACATGGAAATTGTAATAATCAAAACACTGACTGGCCCATTATCTCCAGCCCCTGATTAGCTAACTCTCACATATGAATTTAACCCATCTCCATTAATGTGTATCGCCACTTGACTGTGGCTTACCGGCATGAATCTAACCAGTGTCCATCTTGGGCCAGAGAAGCATGGCATCTGCCACACTTCCCTTCTTCCCATCATTTGGTTCTGTCTACTCCACCCACCTAAGGGCTGCCATATCAAAAGGCCAAGGCAGTTTTCTTTATTCAACCAATGAAAGCAACACATAGAAAGAAGATCCTCCTACACCACAACCACTATTGAAAAATTTCAACAGGACTTCAAAACTTCACTGAATCAGACAAAGCCTTTATGAGACTTTATGAAGGTTGCATAGTTATGACTTATCTGGAAGCATACAAACAGCTGCTTGGGGCAGTTCTCAGTAATACTTCACACTCATTTTTCTCTAGGGTTTAGTGTATCTGTATCTCCATTTTGATGAGGAAAATATTAGCCCATGGTTGCATAGTAAATAGATGTTAGAGCTGAAATTCAAATCCAGATTGTATGGCCTGATAACCAAAAAGGTTGCAAGACATTTTTGTCAGTGATTTAAAAATCTATATACATGATTTAATTTGAATCAATTTCAGAGCATCAGAATAATGAAAATACTTAAATATTAAAGTGCAGAATTTTAACATGACATTTACATAAATATATCAACTATTTCTCTATTCATCCTCTACATAGAATTTTTTCATTTAAATATATATACTGACATTTTCTTTTTTAAAAGAAAACAAACTATCTTTTTTATTTTACATACCAATCCCAATTTCCACTCTCCCTGCTCCTCCCATTACCTTCCACCTACACTCCACCTAAGCCCCATCCACTCCTCAGAGGGTAAGGCACATTGCTTTGGGCAAAGTCCTAAGCTCTCCTTACTATATCTAGGCTGAGCAAGGTATCAATCCAAGAAAGTCTAATAATATAATTAGCTCTTTAACAATGGCTTAAAAAGAACATAGATTGCCCCATTTTGGGGAATATTCTGTGGGATAGTTAAATATAAAAATGTCTAAGAAATTTTTGATTTCCTAAATCCAAGCTACCAACAGAACAATGTTTGATTCAAAGCCTATTTTGAATTGTTAGGGTCATGGCATTTAGTGAGTCCTGACATGACATACCTACAAGTATATGAATTTGCCTGCTATCTAATGAGTTTTGGCAAAGCTTTCTTACCTACATTTATACTTTCACCTATGACACATGCAAGTTAAAGAAACAAGGAAAGAGACCCAAAGAGTGAGCCTATGAAAAACTTTGGCACTGGCAGAGAAAAGACTGTTTTGTTTTAATTCTCTGACATGTCAGAATAGTCATTGTCTCTGTCACACTTGAGATTGAATTGACTGAATTCATCTTTTGGAGGGGTAGATGACTTCATGTGCACTGGCCTTCAGAACACTTGTTTCAGAGTAGGATTTGTAATGTCCAAGAATCACTTTATTCTGAGTAGTGACTGCAATCCAATATTAGATATGCCAATAAATAGTCTCAAGGAGAGGTTCCTGACCATGCCCAGGACATAAAAAAGTTGTAATTTCAACACGAGGATATCTCCATTTCATATTCAGATGTTACAATGCTTTCAAAGCAAGCTGCTTTGGGGAGACAAAAGAGAAAGTCGTTTTTCATTTCCATCAGAAATATCTGAGTATTTTAATTGCTATGTATTCATTTCAACACCTGCAGCAGTCAATTTTGCTTCTATTTTTAAAAGATGAGTAAGAGAATTTCTTTATAGTTAACATTTTCATCTTTCTGTGGTTAAGAACGTGTTGGGTCTAGTTCTTTTTTTGATAATGTTTCTGTTCAAATATTTTATAATTTTTTGGCTGTTGTTTATGTGTGCCATATATATGTTTGTGTGAAGGACAGAGATGGACTTCCATCTCACAAACATTCTCCACTTTAGTGTTTGTTACAGTCTTCCACTTAGTGTGGAGATCAGGGTTAGTTACACTGGCTGGCCAGTAAGTCTTTATTGAGCACACTCCTGTCTTCATCTCCCAGAGGTGGGATCACTGACTTCATTGCTGAGCAAATCTTTCTATATACATGCTAGAGATTCAAGCTCAGACCCCATGCTTGTGAAGCAAGCACTTTGCCTGCTAAGACACTGCTTCAGCCTCTTTGCTATTTTTATATGGATTGCTTACAGACAAGCTCTGGCTATCCATTACTATGAATAAGGCTACTTTGCCTTTTGGCTCTGCCCAGTATAACATGTTGGAGAAAGTCCATCCATTGCCTCTGAGAAACATTCTCTCTGCCTCAGATCTAGGGTTGGGTCATAGCAGGTCTGTGTTGCCATTAACCAAGTTGTAGAACTCTGCTCACATACCCCATTTAAATGCTCTGTAGCCAGGCCTACTTAGAAAGAGTCAGAGTCATTTGTTCTGGCAAATCCAGGAAGCCTCTGCTTTTTTAAAAAGAAGCCGCACAGTTTTTCCTATACCTCACTTAAAGTAGCTACAGTATCCCTGCTCACTGAGAACACATCTAGAAAAAAAATTATGGCTACCAAGAAACTGTGTTAAACTCTGTTCTTCTGTGTCTAGAATTCCTTTTCAAGTTCTCTCAGGTTTTGAGTGGATTTTAGTTAGCCACATTGGCTCCATTTTTTTATACAAGGCTGCTTGTTTGTTTCCTGGCCACCCAGACTCCCGACAAAACCACACAGAAACTATATTAATTAAATTACTGCTTGGCCTATTAGCTCTAGCTTCTTATTGACTAGCTCTTATATATTATTTTAACCCATCTCCATTAATCTGTGTATGTCCACAAGGCTGATGCTTACTGGGTAAAGTTCCAGTGTCTGTCTCTGGTGGGGCTACATGGCTTCTCTCCAACTTTGCCTTCTTCCTCCCAGCATTCAGTTTAGTTTTCCCTGCCTAGCTCTACTCTGCTCTATCAGGCCAAGCCAGTTTTTTTACTAACCAATGGTATTCACAGCATACAGAGAGGAATCCCACATCACATATTCATTATTGTAACAGAAATATTTACACACCAAATTAAGAAAATAAATTTATTTCTTAATGAATAAATGAAAGTACCAAAATTATATGTAATTTTATATATTTCTTGATGACTTTTTAATCTTTAATTTTTTTTCATACAATATGTTCTGATTATGGCTTCCCCTTCCTCTACTCTTCCTTACCTCCTCTCTCATACATATCTATTCCCTTTTTTGTCTCTCTTTAGAAAAAAATGGCATTTAAGGGATAAAAATCAGATAAAATATAATAATTAATAATAATAATATAAAAACAAAATCAAACAATAGGAATAGGACAAAACAAACTGACAGAAGGAAAAGAGTCCAAGGAAAGGCACAAGAAACATGCAGACCCCAAAACTCACTCCTTCACACTTGGGAATTCCATAAAAATACTCAAACTGAAAGCTATAATACATATGTAAAACCTACAGGGAAAAATAAAAATATGCAAAAATGAAAATGAATAAAAAATTTAAAAATCCTGCTACAGCATTATGAGAAATGAACCTCCAAAGACGCCTTTGAGTTCATTTTCTATTGACCATCTATTGCTGGACATGCAGCCTACCTTAAAGAGTAGTTTGCTCTCCTAGTAAGACTCCTGTAAAGAGACGATTTCTTTCATTTACAAGGGTTATCAGTTGGAGATAGCTTCTGGGTTCATGATGGGGTCATGTGTACACTTCTCCTTTCTGCTCTAGAACCTCCATCTGTGGCAGACCCTTGCAGGTCCTGTGCATGATGCTTCAGTCTCTATGCATTCTTAGGTGTGTCCTGCTATGTTTAGAATGCCTAGTTTCCTTGGTGTTCTGTCAGAGGTTCTGATCATGCCTAGCCAAGGAGAGAAGAGCATGAGATGCTGTTAACAGATCAGAATCCCTGTGTGCTGGGAGGGGTTTTCTCTCCCTGTTGTAAATAAACGAGTCTGCTGTAAGCCTCTACCTGAATCCCGGTGTCTGTGGTCATTGACCTTGAACTTTTTCAACCCCTCTGCTGGAAGATGTTAGGGTCCAGCAATATCTAGCACTCAGATCATGCACTTCTAACAGGTTTTGAGCTTACCCGGTCAGAGTTCTTTTTTTTCCATTGTGACTGTAATTTTTGTGTTTTGCCTAGAACAGGTTCTAGTCATCTTACCCTCCACTCATGGTGAGGCACTGCACCCCCAAAACCAAGGCCCCTGGGTCCCTTTGGCAGTTCAGTGCTGGGACTCTCATTCTTTTTTTTTCCTTGTAAAGCTCCCTCGGTCCCTTTGGCAAGTACGCATTCGGACCCCCATCTTTTCGCTCTTTTTGTGTCTGTCATCCTATTCAGTTAGGAAGGCATTTTTTTTTTTTTTCTGTTTTGGCTTACCCGGCACCTCCATATAAAGACTGACTTCCCAAAAGATGGAATCAAGCCTCTGTTCGCAAACACCATTCCTCGACTGGAGACACTGTGTGGGCATACAACTGTGACATAAAGAACCACAGAAGTTTCCCAATAATTACTAGACATAAAGGTCCAATACAACTTCCCACCCTTGTTGACTGTTGATCTCCAACTGTCTACCTCAGAGGGATGCTGACAATCAGGGCGAAGTGACCCGTCATTTGTGGGACTGCCACATTCACCTCAGCAGGGAGAAGTGAGCTGCATGGCAGCATGAGAGATGAGTGTCCACAGGCCAGTGCTGGCCAGGTGTTAGGTGTGTAAGCTATAACTGCTTTGAGCTTTCTGCTTGATTGTGGTCTCAGGAAGCTGTCTGAACCCCAGGTGTAGGTTACACTCTGAGGCATGAGCTTAGAAGTAATAGGCTTTCTTAATCCAGTGTACAACTTCTGGTGCCTGGCTCCCCTCACATGACCAGTACACAGGTCTCAGTGAAGGCTCTGTGTTCCTCTCACACCTCCACTGGGCTGTGTGCCTATTACCTGTTCTTCTGGTGCTTCTGTCCTTCCAGGTAGTCCCCATAGGTCTTTGGCCCTGTGCAGCTGACCCTGCAATCCTCACAGTAGTGCATGGAGGGTGGTCTGGGGCCTACCTTGGCTTTAAAAACCTGTCCAGGACTGGCAGCATGCTGCTGGTAAAACTGGGATCGCAGGACCTGAGGACTGGTTCACCCCATGTGTCCGAGCTCATCAGAGCTCACTGAGATGTCTGCTGCTTCTGTGGGGCCGCTGGAATTCCGGTGGGTGGTTCGAGTGGTGGGAGCTTGGGCCTGGCCTACAGAGAGAGGCTGAACCTGGCTGCTCCAGTGTGTCCTTACAGCTACTGGTTCCTTTTGATCTCAGTGGATGCAGCAATGGCCACAGCTTCATGCCTATCAGTGTATAACCTTGGCTACCAGGAGCTGATCTTCAGTTGGGTGCTGCTGTTGCTTGGCTTCTTGTCCAGCCCCATTGGAGACAGTCTCAAGGCCGGCCACTTGTGTTGTGTGCTGGTACTGTTGGAGGACAAGGAATGAGCTGCGCTCCTGGGGGTGCATGCCTGCAATCTGCCCACTTGGGTTTATTTTCGAGACACCAAAAGAGTGGAATGGCTAAGTAATATGGTAAAGCACATGTGGCCCTTTATTTGTCAATTTATAGAGAAACCCTGTCAATAAGCTTTAGAACCAGCTGTGCGGGGAGCAAATGCCCATCTCCTCTCCACAAAAGTGAATGTGGATCAGCAGTCCCTTAAAGTCAATGGTGTTAAGGTTTTATTGAAAATGTAGACAAAAGGCAAATTATTCTGGATCTTCAGATCAGTTTTGTAGAAAATTGTGAGATTGACTTGGGGATCAAAAATATTTTCATAGAGCTGCTATGAAAAATTTTCAGATTCATGGGACAATGTGGGTGATCCTGGAACCCTTGATTAGTGACATGCCTTTAGTTGGAGCACTGTCCATCTTTTTCCTTAAGAAACCACTTTCAGAGCTTAACTGGACAGGACTAACTAATCTCTTAGACATCCCTGCACCAAATAGTTTATCAGATATTATCATTTTTGATATAATATCAAACTAATTGACAATCACTTGCCAAAAACCAAGATCTTGGCAGAGCTCCCCACACTTCCAATAAAGATACAGTTCCATACACTCCCACTCTCATTCCTCATGTCACTCTGACCTTCTTAGAGCCCATTGAAAACTCAGAGGACTGATCCTGGGTACTTGTCACATATTAGATCTCACTACCTAAACATCTATATCACTTTACTTCTCAGAAAAGTTGTAGTCCCAATTCAATTAAAATTTAAAGCTGGCTTTAGAGTTGAATTGTGGCTCTCTCCTTCTCTAAACCCAACTATGCTGTTACAAGAAAAAATCAGAGTTTGTGTCTCATATCAGAAGAGCCACCTGGTGTGGGTCAGAAGAAAGCCAAAAACTTAGGGATCATTATAGTCAAAACTCTGCTTTTTCTCTCATTTTTGACTCTTTAGTACCTTTCTTTGGCTAAGCAAGTTCAGTATATATTGACAGACTGATAGGTAAAATAAATAGATAGATCAGAGATAAGTTGATAGATAGATAGATAGATAGATAATTAGAACATAGATAAACAGTAGATAGATAAATGATAGATAATTAGATCAATAGATATACATGTGACATGTAATATTATTGCATTTTAAATATGTTTATGTGTCTACATGTATGGCACTGCCTATTCCTCTCAACAATTCAATGACTGGGATTCTGTAAGATTTATTATACCACTGGCATCCCTTACAATCCACAGGGACAAGTAATTGTGGAGAGGACCAACAGAGCTTTTAAGGTGCTGTTATCCAGGACTGTAATCTTATCTGGCCTTAACAGATGTCCTTTTCTATATAAACTTTTTTATTGGATACTCATATTTTTAAAAAGGTTGGCTTAATATAAAAAAGTTCTGTCCTGGATGCTCACATATGCATTAATTGGTGGGGTGGTATTATTAATCATTATTTCTTTTAAATGTCTCATACAGCAGATCCAGCATCAGTGGACAGCAACTACAGTGACTCTTCAGGTATGAATAGCTCTTTTCTCACAGTCCTCCACAGGAGATTTTACATGCCTGGTTATTTCTAATTCCAAAAGCTACTGCCTAGTCCCCTAACCCTGGCAGATCTCCAGCATGTGTGGTCATGGGAAGATAGTAGTCAATGATTGGTAAGAGCTTGTTCAGCAGGCCAAACTAAGACAGGCACAGTCCAGTTGCTGAGCTCTCTGGAGGCAGGGTCAACAAAACCTGAGAAAAGAACTCTGGCTCCGTCTGAGTGCACTATATAACAAATAAAAATTGTTGATATATAAGAAGTTACATCCTACCAGGCCAAAAGGAGCCAACATGGAGTCTGCTTAGTGCTGTCAGAGGTCTTTCCATGCCTAATCAATACAAAACATCCAAGTGATGTTTCCTGAGTGGTTAGCAACAGGTTCTGTCAGAGGTCCTGATCCTGCTTAGCCAATGAGAGATGAGCATGAGACGTCAACTGTCAACCAGAGTGCCTGTGTGCTGGGAGGTTATAGAAGTTTTTCCCCATTGTTAAATAAAAGAATTGTTGTCTGTGTTCAGTGATGTTACACCTTTTCGTCCCCTCCCCAAAGGAAGATGTTAGGGCCCAGAAACAAAGTCTTAGTTCTTCTTCATGAAGGCAGTGTTGGGTATGGTGTCCATCTCATGATGTGTCACTTAAATGCAATCAAGTATTCATCGAATACTCTACAAGTTTTGTGCAACCATTATACTAACTTACCTTGAAGGTAGGGCACTTCTGTAGATTGAAGAATTTATAGGTAGATTTGTGTTTATATTTCTCTTTTGAAATTGTGCAGAATACCTTCTGGTACCAATAATGCTAGCCAGTAGTGGCAAGGGCTTTAGGTAGGCACCAACTTGACTTCTCTATGTCCATTGAGTTGTGTAGGTGTTATTTTCAGCTATAGGGTCTCACTGTCCATTTGTGGAGAAAAGCCCAAAGTCTGCCACAGCATGGGCTGTTTGAATCTTCAAACAACCCATAGGACTCCTCGGGCAAACAATTCATTCAGATGTAATCCATTCCCAGTACTGAAGCTTCATCAGGTGATGACTGCTAATATTCAGTTAGGGCCCTGTCTTCCCATAATTTGGTGATTTCATTTTAGGGTCACTTATGTATTATGTTATATTATCTGGAAATAGAGGTATGCCATTGGACAATGATTTTTTATTTTTTAATAAAATGCTGATTGGCCAGCAGCCAGGCAGGAAGTTTAGGCAGGCTGATAAGAACAGGAAAATTCTGGGATGAGGAAACAGTCAGTCTGCAGTCATCATCCAAACACAGAGGAAGCAAGATGAGAATACTTTGACTTTAAAAGGTACCAAGCCATTTGGCTAACAGAGACAAGAATTATAAGCTAATTTATGTTATAAGAGTTAATAAGAAGCCTAAGTTAACAGGCCAACCAGTTTATAATTAATGTAGACCTCTGTGTGTTTCTTTTGGCCTGAAAGGCTTTGAGACTGAGCAGGACAGAAACCTCAGTAAACAGAGATACTTTTTCCCTATCAATTTGCATCTCCTTGATCTCCACCAATTGTCTTGTTACTTGAGGTGAGACTTTAAGTATGACATTGAATAGTTACAGAGCAATGGGGGCCAGGTAACTTCTTAAGGGAACAACACCCAAGAATAGCAAAAATGGATCTACTTGTAGAAAGACCCTGGAGATTCTGATTCACTTGTCAAAAACCTGTGTCCAGTTTGCTGCATAATCCTGGAAATAATCTCAGGGGTGTGTGCTCTCCTTGCTTTCTCTATGCTAGCCACACTGCTGGCCTAAATGAGTCACAGTAAGTCATTAAGTCTATTATTAAATATTTGCAGTACTGATCTGGAAAGAATTATTTTAACAAGAGCTTTAACGAAAGTCTATTAAACAGACAGTATCAAGAGTTAATGAGGACATGATAAAAACAGAATGAAAAGGAATCACAGAAACCCACTGTTTCCTCATTTCTAATAACTGTGCCAATACCCTAAGAAGTTAAGGGAGATAGACATATGGACAAGAGACAAGCAATTAAGAATAAGATTCTAGGTTACATTGCCTATAGGATAAATGGAAAAACCTGGTATTCCTCCAGAATGTATGCAAAATGTAAAATAAATTGATCCAGCTTTGGTTTATGAGTTGATTGTGAGAATATAGACCCTGACAGATGGCACAGATATAAATATTAATTGCAAGAAACAAAATTGTGTCTTACCCTGCATGATGCTATAACTGCATATGCTGCCAACTGGACACATTGTTTTACCTGTATGTGTGCCTACTTAGAAAAGTTCCTTTATAGCTTATATAACTGCTTATGCTTCTGAGAGAAGAGATATAGATAAATAAAGTAATGGCTGCCAATGGGAGAGTTGGAAAATGGAAAAACAAAGAAGTAAGAAGCAAACTGGTAATTATTATAACACATTTTAGAAACTTAGGAAGTAAAAGCTGGTTGTAAAATCATTCATGCAAACTATTGAAACTATATAAATAAACACAGCTCAAGCTATCTGGGACCACTTGCTTGAACAAAACAGTTGGTCACAATATATTTATAGCACCAACTCCACACATCAATCCCGGTCCACTAAACCATCAGAAGCAAGGCATCCAGCAATGGAAACAGTGGACAACCATGTCTCATTCTTGACCTTAGTGGAAATGCTTTGAGTTTCTTTCCATTTAAGTTGATGTTGGCTATTCTACCTTCACTATATTGAGTTATGTCTCTTTCATCCTTACTCTTTCCAGGACTTTGATCTTGAAGGGATGCTGCAATTTGTTAAAGACCTTTTCTGCATCTAATGCAATGATCATGTAGTTTTTATTTTTCAAATTGTTTATACGGTAGATTAAATTTTTGATTAAATATGTTTAGTCATGCCTGCATCTCTGGGATACAATCTACTTGATCATGGTGGATAATCTTTTAAATGCATCTTTAGATTCAGTTTATAAATATTTTATTGAACTCTTTTGCATCTATTTTCATAAGGGAAATTGGTCTGCAGATCTTTAAGTTGAGTCTTTACATTTTTTTAATTATTGGGGCAATTGTGTCCTCATAAAATGAATTAGGTCAATGTCCCTTCTATTTCTATTTTGTGGAATAAGTTCAAGAATATCAGCATTATCTCTTCTTTCAAATTTTGGTGAAACTATGTCTTAAAGCCATTTTGTCCTATGCTGATTTGGTTAGGAGACTTTTAATTACTGTTTCTAATTAACTAGGGATTATAGGTTGATCAAATTGTTTATCTGATTTTGATTTAACTTTGGTAGGTATTATGAACTGAGAAAATTATCCACTTATTTTTCTTTTTAGGTTTTCCAATTTGGTGAGGTACAAATTTTTAAAGTCTTTATGATTCTCTGGATTTTGTCTATGTTGGTTTTTGTGCTCCCACCCCTTCTCATTGCTAACTTTCTTCACTTGGATTTTCTTTTCTCCATTTTATTAAGTTTGTTTAGGGTTTGCAGCTTTACTGATTTTCTTGAAGAACCAACTCTTTGTTTTACTGCTTCTTTGGATAATTTTCTTCTATTTTAGTGATTTTAGCACTAAAATTGATTACTTTTTTCTCTCTATTCCTTTTATATCTAATTTCTTCTTTTCACTCTAGATCTTTAAACCATGCTATGAAATTAGCAATATTAGATCTCTATAATTTATTTATATAGGTACTTAGTACTATCAATTTGTCATCTGAAACTGCTTTCATTGTGTCTAATAATTTGGGGTATATTGTGTTTAATTTTCATTTGATTCTAGGAAATTTTTCTTCTTTCTTTCTTCCTTTTCCTTCCTTGCTTCCTTCCTTCCTTTCCTTTCTTCTTCTTTCATTGGTTTTGGAGACAGGGCTTCTCTTTCTTCATCTATCATGACAGAAAGTTTTTAAGGGTACAGTAGTGTAAACTCTAATCTATGGTCTCTTATAGCTTGAAGAACATTTTCTAGACACTTCTGGATTTTAGAATCTCCAATAATTAAATTGTGATTCTAATAGGTCTGTCTTTATATGTTATTTGGTCTATTTTCCTTTGCATTTTTAATATTCATTTTTTGCTCTATAATTTTAGTGTTTTGATTATTATATACCAAGGATAATTTCTTTCCTGTTATAATCTATTTGGTGTTCTGTATGCTTCTTGTACCTTGATAGATACCTCCTTCCTTAATTAAGGGAAATTTTATTTTGTTATTTTCTTGAAAATATTTTCTGTGACTTTGACCTGGGATTCTCTACTTCTTTTATTCCTATTATTTGTTGTTCTCATATTTTGACAGGGGGTTTCTGTCCCACCCAATTCTGCAGCCATTTAGTCCCAAATAATCACACAGAGGTATACATTAATTATAAAATGATTGGCCCAGTATCTTAGGCTTCTTATTAACTAATTCTTATAATCTATGTTAGCCCATATTTCTTGTCTATGTTAGTCACATGGCTTGGTAACTTTTTCAGGTGGAAAGTCATATCTTGCTATCTCTACGCCTGGGTCACTATTGCAGAATGAGCTTTTCTATCCTAGAATTCCTGTTTTCATTGCATTTCATTAATACAATTCTAGGTATTAATATCTTGCCTTGTCTTTGTCCCATGGGTGTTTTATTCCTTGGTTTCTGTTTTTCTCTCTGGTTCTTAGGAGAGTGGTGGCAGTGTGTTGTCTAGTAGGGAATTCTTGGATGTTACTAGGTGTAACCACTGTAATTTACTTAGGAATGGGAGCGTGAATTAGATGAGGCAAGGGTGAGAGGGACCATAGGAGGGAAGAAAGCAGGGTGCTCTACTTAGATCTACTTAGTCCCCTGGGTATAGAGGTACAAAGTAAGGAGTGAGCAAGTGAAAATTATCTGCTGCACAGCTGGGTATGAGACTGGAGGATTGGCTTTGGAGGAAGAGAGGATCTGAAAATTTCCTAAGTGTTTTATTTGGTTGACTTGCTTCCCTGGCAGATTTGACTTGTGGGTTCCCAGGGAATGCTCCTGGAGATGGAGGCTGGGATAAGGGGGTTAGAATGGGATGGATGGTTGGAGGAGAAGAAATGTGTGATCTACTGGAGATGGGGCAAGGACCTGCAGGAGACAGGGAAGGCCTCAGCAGGTGGTTTGCTACGGAACTGGGGGTGGGGAGTTTAGACTAAGGACTGGACTGGCAGGAGAGGAGGGAGATATGAAGAACCACATTTAACCTACCTACTTCCCTCAATTTGTAATATTTTGATAGATAATTTCACTATGCAATGGCAAAAATTTTTACATTTTGTATGAGTACTTATATTTTTATATCAATATGAATTATATCACTTCCAACCTTCCATTTTATTCCTCTAAATATTCCCATGTTTTCTTACTTCCTCTCAAATTTGTGATCTCTTTATCTTTAATAGTTATTTTTGCACATGTTTATTATATATTATTACATATTATTATACATTATTACATATTATTACATAATAGTTATTATTACATATTCATGCAGAAATATAACTTGTTGAATCCATTTGTTGTTGCTTTTTATGAGTTCAACTTGTCAAGCTTTTCTCTTTTTTTTGGTGTTGTGAAACAGAATTTTATTTGGAGCTTTGGAGTCTGTCCTGGAACTTGCTTTGTAGACCAGGCTGATCTTGAACTCACAGATCTGCCTGTCTTTGCCTCCTGAGTGCTGGGATTAAAGGCATGTGACACCACTGCCCTGCTAAGCTTATCTTTTAGATCACTGTCTTGGTGCTATTTATATATACTGTTTGGAAACATGAAGGCTATGTAGATTTTTTTCAATGACATTTTGCTAAACTTGTTCAGTTCTCCACATTGTATATAGATGTGTGACAAGTTTAGATAATTTTGCATGAACTGTAGAATTTAGGTTGAAGTTTGCTAGTCATTTGTTTTATTTTGTTTTGCATACAGATTTCCAGTTGCCTCAGCATCATTTGATATGAAGACTACTTTCCTTTTACGTAATTTTCTTTGGCATGTTATTTGTCAAATCAAACTTATATAAATTGATTTCAGTAATTTTTTACTCTGATTCATCGATCTATTTATGCTTCTTCTCCAGGGCATTATCTTGACCACTAAAACTTAAAAATAAACGTTGAGCCTGGACAGGGAACTCTGAAGTTCCTCATCCCCCACCCTATACTCCCTGGCACCCTGCAGGGGCTCTACACCCTGCATACTGCCTCTCTCTTCTTGTCCCACCCAGTTTGCATCCAGAACCCTTCTTCCTTCTGCCCCCTTTCCTCTTTGGGCACATAACACCATACAGCTCAGTCTGTCTGGCGCTGGGGGCAAATCCTCAGGGGAAGTAGGCAGACAAGACTTCCTTTGTCTCTCCAGCCTGCCTGCATCAAGCAAGGTAAGGCCTTTGTTTACAAACTACCCAACCTGCATGGAGATCTGATCTAGGCACCAGGAGAGACAACAGCGGGGTGAGTTTGTGACCTGACCGGCGGCGGAAGCAGCCCTGGACAGGGAACTCTGAAGTTCCTCATCCCCCACCCTATACTCCCTTGCCTCCCTGCAGGGGCTCTACACCCTGCATACTGCCTCTCTCTTCTTGTCCCACCCAGCTTGCATCCAGAACCCTTCTTCCTTCTGCCCCCTTTCCTCTTTGGGTACATAACACCATCCAGCTCAGTCTGTCTGGCACTGGGGGCAAATCCTCAGGGCAAGTAGGCAGGCGAGACTTCCTTTGGTTCACTGGCCTGCCTGCACCAAACAAGGTAAGGCCTTTGTTTACGAACTACCCAACCTGCACGGAGATCTGATCTTGGCACCAGGAGAGCCATCAGTGGTAGAGCTAATCTGGGTACCAGGATTGCCGTCTTTGGGCACGGAGATCTGATATTGGTACCAGGAGAGACATCACTGGAGCACCAGGAGAGCTATCACTGCAGGGTGCCATCACTGGGAAAGTACATCAGTAGGCAAGGAGACCTGATCCGGTAAAAGAAGATCCATAGGGGAGCATTCGGAGAAAGAGATGGGCAGGCGCCAATGCAAGAATTCACCCAACAATCTGAAAAACTATATGAAACCACCAGAACCCAGCGACCTCACAACAGGAGGACATGAACACCTTAATCATGAAGAAGTAGATAAAATTGACTTTATGAAAGTGATTGACGCCCTTAAACAGCATGTAAAAAATTCCCTTATAGAAATGGATGAGAAGTATAACAGAAAGTTTGAAGAATTGAGTAAATCAGTGAATGATACCCTAGGAAACCAAGGAAAAACAATCAAACAAATAATGGAAACAGTTCAAGACTTAAAAACTGAAATGGAGGCAAAGAAGAAAACACAAACAGAAGGCCAGCTGGACAGGGAAAATCTAGGTAAACGAATAGAGACTACAGAAACAAGCATAACCAACAGAATACAAGAGATAGAAGAAAGAATCTCAGATTCTGAAGATACCATACAGAAAATAAACACGCTGATCAAAGAAAACAGCAAGGCCAACAAATTCTCATCACAAAACATTCAGGAAATATGGGACACAATAAAAAGACCAAACCTAAGAATAATAGGAATAGAAGAAGGAGAAGAAGCGCAGCTCAACGGTCCAGAAAATATATTTAATAAAATTATAGAAGAAAACTTTCCCAACCTAAAGAAAGATATACCTATGAAGGTTCAAGAAGCATACAGAACACCGAATAGGCTGGATCAAAAAAAAACATCCTCTCGCCATATAATAATCAAAACACAAAGCATACAGAATAAAGAAAGAATACTAAGAGCAGCAAAGGAAAAAGGCCAAGTTACTTATAAAGGTAAACCTATCAGACTTACACCTGACTTCTCTATGGAAACCATGAAAGCCAGAAGATCCTGGATAGATGTACTGCAGAAACTAAGAGACCATGGATGCAAGCCCAGACTACTATACCCAGCCAAGCTTTCGTTCACTATAAATGGAGAAAACAAAATTTTCCAGGATAAAAACAAATTTAAACAATACGTAGCCACAAATCCAGCCTTACAGAAAGTAATAGAAGGAAAATCACTAATCAAGGAGTCCAACAATGACCACAGTAACTCAGACATCTAGAAACCCTTTACCAGCACATCTCAAAGAAGGGAAACACACAAAATCTACTACTAAAAAAAAATGACCGGAGTTAACAACCACTGGTCATTAATATCACTTAATGTCAATGGACTCAACTCACCTATAAAAAGGCACAGACTAAGAGATTGGATACGAAAACAGGATCCAACATTCTGCTGTTTACAAGAAACACACCTCAACCACAAAGACAGGCACCTACTCAGAGTAAAGGGCTGGGATAAGGCTTATCAAGTAAATGGACCTAGGAAACAAGCAGGGGTGGCCATACTAATTTCTAACAAAGTTGACTTCAAACTTAAATCAATCAGAAGAGATGGAGAGGGACATTTTCTATTCATAACAGGAACAATTCATCAGGATGAAATCTCAATCCTGAATATCTATGCCCCTAATATAAAAGCACCCACGTACGTAAAAGAAACATTGTTAAAACTCAAGGCAGCCATCAAACCGCACACATTAATAGTAGGAGACTTTAATACTCCTCTCTCACCAATGGACAGGTCAATCAGACAGAAACCTAACAGAGAAATAAGAGAATTAATGGAGGTAATGAATCAAATGGACTTAACAGACATCTATAGAATATTCCACCCAAATAGGAAAGAATATACCTTCTTCTCTGCACCTCATGGAACCTTCTCAAAAATCGACCACATACTCGGTAACAAAGCAAACATCCACAGTTACAAAAAAATATTAATAACCACCTGTATCTTATCAGATCACCATGGATTAAAGCTAGAATTCAGCAACAATGCTACCCCCAGAAGCCTACAAACTCATGGAAACTGAATAGTCAACTACTGAATCATACCTGGATTAAGGAAGAAATAAAGAAAGAAATTAAAGTCTTCCTTGAAGACAATGAAAATAAAGAAACAACATACTCAAACCTATGGGACACTATGAAAGCAGTCCTGAGAGGAAAGTTCATAGCACTAACTGCCCACTTAAAGAAAACAGAGAAAGCACACATTGGAGACTTAACAGCCCACCTGAAAGCTCTAGAAAAAAAAGAAGCAGACTCACCTAGAAGGGGTAGAAGACTGGAAATAATCAAACTGAGGGCTGAAATCAACAAAATAGAGACACAGAAAACAATTGAAAGAATCAATAAATCAAAAAGCTGGTTCCTGGAGAAAATCAACAAGATTGATAAACCCCTATCCAAACTAATCAAACGGCAGAGAGAGAATTTGCAAATTAATAAGATCAGAAATGAAAAGGGAGACATAACCACAGACACAGAGGAAATTCAGAGAATCATTAGATCTTACTACAAAAGCCTGTATGCCACAAAACTGGAAAATGGAAAAGAAATGGACACTTTTTTAGATAAATACCATATACCAAAGTTAAACCAGGACCAGGTGAACAACCTAAATAGACCTGTTAGTCGTGAAGAATTAGAAGCAGTTATCAAAAACCTCCCTTCCAAAAAAAGTCCAGGACCAGATGGTTTCAATGCGGAATTCTACCAGAACTTCCAAGAAGACCTAATACCTATACTCCTAAAGGTATTTCACAATATAGAAACAGAAGAGTCATTGCCAAATTCCTTTTATGAAGCTACAGTAACTCTGATACCAAAACCACACAAAGACCCAACCAAGAAAGAAAATTACAGGCCAATCTCACTCATGAACATCGATGCAAAAATCCTCAACAAAATTCTGGCAAACCGAATCCAAGAACACATTAGAAAAATTATCCATTATGATCAAGTAGGCTTCATACCAGAGATGCAGGGCTGGTTTAACATACGCAAGTCTATCAATGTAATCCATCATATAAATAAACTGAAAGAAAAAAACCATATGATCATTTCATTAGACGCTGAAAAAGCATTTGACAAAATTCAACATCCCTTTATGATAAAAGTCTTGGAGAGATTAGGGATACAAGGGTCATACCTAAATTTAATTAAAGCTATATACAGCAAGCCGACAGCTAATATCAAATTAAATGGAGAGAAACTTAAAGCCATCCCACTAAAATCAGGAACACGCCAAGTCTGTCCACTCTCTCCATACCTCTTCAATATAGTTCTCGAAGTTTTAGCAATAACAATAAGGCAACATAAGGGGATAAAGGGGATTCAAATTGGAAAGGAAGAAGTTAAACTTGCATTATTTGCAGATGATATGATAGTGTACATGAGCGACCCCAAAAACTCCACCAAAGAACTCCTACAGCTGATAAACGCCTTTAGTAATGTGGCAGGATACAAGATCAACTCCAAAAAATCAGTCGCCCTCTTATACACAAAGGATATGGAAGCAGAGAGGGAAATAAGAGAATCATCACCTTTCACGATAGCCACAAAAAGCATAAACTATCTTGGGGTAACTCTAACCAAGGAAGTGAAAGATCTATTTGACAAGAACTTTAAGGCATTGAAGAAAGAAATTGAAGAGGATACCAGAAAATGGAAGGATCTCCCTTGCTCCTGGATTGGGAGGATCAACATAGTAAAAATGGCAATTCTACCAAGGGCAATCTATAGATTCAATGCAATCCCCATTAAAATCCCATCAAAATTCTTCACAGATCTTGAAAGGACAATAATCAACTTTATATGGAGAAACAAAAAACCCAGGATAGCCAAAACAATCTTATATAATAAAGGAACTTCTGGAGGCATTACCATCCCTGACTTCAAACTCTATTACAGAGCTACAGTAATGAAAACAGCGTGGTACTGGCATAAAAACAGAGCAGTCGACCAATGGAATCGTATAGAAGACCCGGATTTTAACCCACAAACCTATGAACAACTAATTTTCGATAAAGGAGCTAAAAGTATACAATGGAAGAAAGAAAGCATCTTCAACAAATGGTGCTGGCACAATTGGATGTCAACCTGTAGAAGAATGAAAATAGACCCATATCTATCACCATGCACAAAACTCAAGTCCAAATGGATCAAAGACCTCAATATCAATCTGAACACACTGAACCTGATAGAAGAGAAAATGGGAAGTACCCTACAACATATGGGCACAGGAGATCGCTTCCTATGTATAACCCCAGCAGCACAGACATTAAGGGCAACATTGAATAAATGGGACCTCCTGAAACTGAGAAGCTTCTGTAAAGCAAAGGACACTGTCATTAAGACAAAAAGGCAGCCTACTGACTGGGAGAAGATCTTCACCAACCCCGCTACAGACAAAGGTCTGATCTCCAAAATATATAAAGAACTCAAGAAACTAGACTTTAAAAGGATAATTAACCCAATTAAAAAAAGGGGCACTGAACTGAACAGAGAATTCTCAACAGAAGAAGTTAAAATGGCCAAAAGATACTTAAAGTCATGCTCAACCTCCTTAGCGATCAGAGAAATGCAAATCAAAACAACTTTGAGATATCATTTTACACCTGTCAGAATGGCTAAAATCAAAAACACCAAGGATAGCCTTTGCTGGAGAGGTTGTGGAGAAAGGGGTACCCTCATCCATTGCTGGTGGGACTGCAAACTTGTGCAACCACTTTGGAAATCAGTGTGGCGGTTTCTCAGAAAAATTGGGATCAACCTACCCCTGGACCCAGCAATAGCACTCTTGGGAATATACCCAAGAGATGCCCTAGCATATGACAAAAGCATTTGTCCAACTATGTTCATAGCAGCATTATTTGTAATAGCCAGAACCTGGAAGCAACCTAGATGCCCTTCAATGGAAGAATGGATGAAGAAACTGTGGAATATATATACATTAGAGTACTACTCTGCGGTAAAAAACAATGACTTCTCGAATTTTGCATGCAAATGGATGGAAATAGAAAATACGATCCTGAGTGAAGTAACCCAGACCCAAAAAGAATATCATGGGATGTACTCACTCATAATTGGTTTCTAGCCATGGATAGGGGCCACTGAGTCTATAATTTGTGATCCTAAAGAAGCTAAACAAGAGGGTAAACCCAAGGAAAAACATATAGATATCCTCCCAGCTATGGGAAATAGACAAGATTGATGGGCAAAAAATGGGAATCTTGGGGGGTGGGGTGGGATGGGGATGAGGGGATATGGGGAGAGAAAAGTGTGAAGGAGAGGATGAGGGGAACTGGGGGAATCGGGGTGATTGGGGGTAAAGGAAGGTTGGAAGGGGGGAGCAGGGAAACTCATACCTTAGTTAAGGGAGCCACCTAAGGGTTGGCAAGAGACTTGAACCTGGAATGGCTACCAGAAGCCCAGGGCAATGTCCCCAGTTAGTTCATTGGGGCACCTGAGGATAGGGAACCTGAAATGAACCTATCCTATAATCATACTGATGAATATCTTGCATATCGCCATAGAACCTTCATCTAGCGATGGATGGAGATAGAGACAGAGACCCACACTGGAGCACCGGACTGAGCTCCCAAGGTTATAATGAGGAGCAGAAGGAGAGAGAACATGAACAAGGAAGTCAGGACCATGAGGGGTGCACCCAACCACTGAGACAGGGGGGCCGATCTATTGGGAGCTCACCAAGGCCAGCTGGACTGCTACTGAAAAAAACATGGGATAAAACCGGACTCTCTTAATGTGGCGGACAATGAGAGCTGACGAGAGGCCAAGGAGAATGGCACAGGAACTTTCATCTGGCGATGGATCGAGAGAGAGACAGAGACCCAATTTGGATCAACCGTCTGAGCTCTTAAGGTCCAAATGAGGAGCAGAAGGAGGGAGAACATGAGCAAGGAAATCAGGACCACGAGGGGTGCACCCACCTACTGTGACAGTGGAACTGATCTATTGGGAGCTCTCCAAGGCCAGATGGACTGGGACTGAATAAGCATGGATTGAAACTGGACTCTCTGAACAAGGCAGACAATGAAGGCTGATGAGAAGCCAAGGACAATGGCACTAGGTTTCGATCCTAATACATGAACTGGCTTTGTGGGAGCGTAGCCTGTTTGGATGCTCACCTTCCTGGACCTAGATAGAAGTGGGAGGACCTTGGTCTTCATGTAGAGCAGGGAATTTGGACTGCTCTTCAGTATCGAGAGGGAGGGGGAGTGGACTAGGGGGAGGAGAAGTGGAGTGGGGATAGGGGGAAGGGAGCGGGGGGAGGGGGCAATATGTGGGAGGAGGGGGAGGGAAATGGGAAACGGGGAGCAGTTGGAAATTTTAAGTAAAAAAGAATAATAATAATAAAAAAAATACTTTCAAAAAAAAATAAACGTTGAAACTACATAATCTATCTTTCAGTTTATTATTTTAAAAACATTTCAGTCATTACATCCATTTACCTTTCACATGGAGTTCAGAATCTGAATAAGATAGTATTGCAAGGATAGGTCCCTAAGAGCCAATTAGAGTGCTAGGGACAGACCCTGCTTCTATCACCAAGAATCTTCCATATAGACCAAGCTACACAACTATCACATTGATTTAGAGGGCTTAGGTTGGTCCCATGAAGGCTCCCTTGTTGTTGGTTGAGATTCTGTGATTTCCCATGAGCCAGGCTAGTGATTTCTATGGTTTTCCTGCGATGTTCCTGATCGCCCTGTTTCCTGTAGTACCTCCTCCTTCTCCTCAGCAGGACTCCTGAACTCAGCCCAATGTTTGACCCTGAGTCTCTGAATCTGCCTCAATCAGTCACTGGATGAAGGCTCTCCAAATACAACCTGGGCAGTGACCAATCTTATCACAGGTAATACCCAGGTCAGGCTACACATCGAAGGCTGCCAGGAGTCTTAGCTGGGGTCATCCTTATAGAATCAAAGATGTTTCCCCCACATTGGGCTTCTACCTGATTCCATAATTCTAGCTTTCCAGTCATCCCTCTCAGCACTGTCTCCCTACACCCATCCCCCAACTCGATCCCTTAAGTCTACATGCCTAGTCACCCTGAGCTGAACCAGGAGATCCCCTTTATTTCATCTTCCAGAGGGATCCATGCATCCCGTCTTGCACCCTCCTTCTTTTAGTATGGTTATTCTTTAGAGTTAGTATCCTATTATGAGTGAGTAAATACGTTTCTTTCTGGGTCCGGGTTACCTCACTCAGGTTGATTTTTTCTAGTTTCACCCATTTGCCTTCCCAATTCCTGATGTTATTGTTTATAACAGCAAAGTAATATTCCATTGTGTAAACATATCATTTTTCTTTATCCAGTTTTCACTTGATCTGTATCTACGTTGTTGCCAGGTTCTGACTGTTACCAATAAAACTGCTTTGAACATAGTTGAGCAAGTGTTTTTGTGGTATGGCTGAGTAGCCTTTGGGTATATGCCCAGGAGTATTATTACTGGGTCTTGAGGTAGATTGATTCTTGATTCTCAATTTTCTAAAAAACTGCCACATTGGTTTCCAAAGAGGCTGTATAAGTTTGCACTTCCACCACCGATGGAGGAGTGTTCCCTTGGCATGGTCTGGACCTCAGTAGGAGAAGCCTGCTGGAATTGTGGGTGGGGGTCCAGCAGCATCAGGGCCACAGATGAGGTTGGACCTCATGAGGCCCAGGAGTAAGGTCCAGTGTAACTTCCTGAGCCTAACCTTTGTTGGCATGGGGTCTAGTGTAAATTACTGAGCCTAGCTCAAGTTTGGATATCTGTCTTTGGCAATGATTTCCACATGTGGGTGACTCAGCACATCGCAACCTAGGCCTGCCTCTGCCCAGCCACTGGTAGCATAGCGGAATATTATTGGCCCTTGTTCCTTGCTCTGCCTCAACCCATCCCAGGCTTCCTACCCCCATCTCATCCTATATAAGTTCCTGCCTGATACAATTAAAGGAGATGCTGCTTTGACAGACTCCAGACTCAGTAGGTGTGTTTGTCCTCTGTGGTGGGGGACAGGGGCTGGGTCCTTTGACACTCACCATCCTGCTCAGCCACAGGGAAAGTCCAGTGGGTCCGGCTCTGCCTCCACTCTTTCTGCTAGAGAACTGGTTTCGAACCTAGTTTAGTGTACTCACCCTTAGTCACCTTTGACAGTGCCCCTTAGCCCTTGAGGGGTCCTTCATGTCCAGATCCTCCTATAAATCCCATTATTAGCAAGGAGGGGGAGCCTATTCGTTGGGTTCATCTCTCAGTGGGCAGAGTTCCCAGGGTCTATTCCATGACCAATACCTTCTGAGCATGTTGGACTTTGGTATATGCAGGAGAGAAATCCAAACATGCTATTAGCCATATGCTACATACTTTGCCATCCTTGGCTTACCTGGCCAAATTAAAACAGATAATGGCCCATGCTTTATTGGTAAGGCCTTTGTAGAATTTCTACAAGCCTGGAAAATTTCTCATTCTACTGGCATTCCATATAATCCATGGGAACAGGCCATTATGGAAAGGTATAATCAAACACTTAAGTCTCAACTTCAAAAGGATATAGGTGAGTCCCTACCCCCATACGATCAATTGAGAAAGGCATCATTGACCCTAAATATTTTAAATTTCTCTAGAGAAGATAAATATCTACCTCTTTAAAAAAAACATTGGTTTTCATCAGTTACCTACAGTTCTGTTTGGGTTAAATAGAGGGACCCCTTGATTGGGGCCTGGAGAGGACCAGAGGAAAATGTGTCCTCCCTCATAATGAAAAGAGGCCCATTTGGGTGTTGGCTAAAGATCTTAAATATTTACCCCAACAAGGATATAATGATAATGATGTTTCCGGGGAGTGTCCCACCCCTGAGGAATGCCTTTTGCTTCTTCCCCAGAAACAATCGAAGATGTGGATACTGTTGCTTATCCTGATCTAAAGAAGAGGTGGTGAGACCTTCTGGACAAACCCCTGTGGTTGGGCTTTCATAGATTCTTACCCTGCTTCCTTTCCCCACTCTGACTTTTCCTTCTTCTCATCCTTACTGTTGGGCCTTGTGTGTTCAACAAGATCACACAATTTATGTACCAAAGATTGGAGGAAGTTCTATTATATCAGGTTGAGGTATACTATCAAAGGCTGGCCACTAGGAGTCTGGGCCCCTCATATGACTGTATGACTGGTAATCCTCATATAAACGCTCCTCCTTCACCCTCCACTTGACCAGTGACGGGTAAGATCTCAGACAGGGTGAGACAACCCCAGGCAGGTCATAAATAAGATACATGGTTCTCGTAATGAGGTACATGGTACTCAATGACTTCTTCATAAATGAGATACATGGTACTCAGGCATGGGTAAGATCTCCACGTTGGAGACTACCTAAGACAGGGACCATGTCTTTTACTGTAATAACAACAAAAAAAGTGGGGAGATATTGGGCCTCATGACCCCTGGGCGTGAGGCCCAGTGTAACTTTCTGAATCTAACTTCAGTTGGCATGAGGCCTAGTATAACTTCCTGAGCCTAGCTTGAGTTTGGAGACCTGTCTTTGGCAATGCCTTCCACATGTGATAATGTGATAATATGACCCATGGAAGAGTTAGAGTGAACATAATTCAAGAAGGGGTACAGTTCTATTGCTAGGTGGGTCACTTTCCCTTTCTGGCTGTCTGTGGTATGGACTTTCTTGGAGAAAGTCTTCTGGTGTTGGGACTGGGTGCTGGTTGGGAGGCTGTGGGCTTGAGAACTCTTCTGTGGATTCTTTAGGACTTTTGGTTAACTAGATAATAATAACATTCATTTAAATAACATTTTCATTTTTCCTTTATGGGTCCATATACTATTTACTGCCTTTTCATCCTTTATTACTCCTGTTAATATTTTTACCACCAATCTCAAAAGGAGCACTGAGATAGGTTACTCTAGTTCAGAATTAAGTGGGTGGTTTAAAACATATTTTGATGCATTTTAACAGATTAAGATAGTTATTTGTATTTCAACTTATTTAGCAAGTTAACATAAAGTAGAATTATGGAGCTCCTCTTGTATTGATCAGAATATATTTATTGAGATCTATGCACACATGAGTGAAGAATGAAGTTTAAGGGAATAATTGTCTTTCATTGTTAAATAAAGATAAATAGTAGAGATTCAAAATTATTGTCTTGAATAAGGAAGTATTTGTTTGCTATTTTGTATTCCAGAGGTGTAGAGAATGATTTAATAGCTTTTCTATAAAATGCTATACTTGCCATATAATATTTGTAGTTTGGATAACTGGGAGTGATACCACATGAGAAGTCATATCCATTACTCACTTGACTAGGTTTATATCTTCATTTTATATAAAGCCATTTTCCAAAAAGAATGGATGGCCACATAAATGCAGTAATGAAAATTTGTATAGATGTTATATACAACTTCCTTCAAAATATTTGAATTTTCTGGATAAAAATATATTTACATTTTAGCCTATAACATTGATTAATAAAAATAGTGTGGTGTGTTTCAATTTATGTCTGATCAACCAATGATTTTTTTTTACTTTGTCTCTCCATTTGTGGCTAACTGAACTCAGTATTTGAAATGCTCTTCTCTTAATCATCTTCAAGTAAGTTAATAACTTGGTTTGCTGTCCCCCAGTGGTGAAATATTTTAATAATTACATCACATGATACATTGAAAACCAGATTATATCAGTCACTACTTGCCCGAGAGTGTAATTAAAGGCACTTGCATTGTTCTAAATATCTCTTCATTTCTGTAGTTCCCATTATATGAGAAAATTGATCCTCAAAGCAGTCTTGAAATAAAGGAGTCCAGGCAATGCACTTCCACTGATATTGTTTGAAATATACTTTGAGAAGTTGTAGGTATTTATTAGTATGACTTCATCAAAGGAAGGTCTTCTCTGCTCTGTCAGGAAAATCAATATTTGGATTCCAGTAGCTAACACGACATCCACAATATCCAGATTTTAGGTTGGTGCCTTAAAATTTTATGGCTGACTTTTTAAAGCATGCACTATAAATGGCAATGTCATAGGAAATCTCTTTTTAATGCTTTTATAAGCTATTTAGCCCTGAAGGAATTCACAGAAGAGCACATCTTAAAAATTAAACAAATATGAAGATGGTTTAACGAAATGTAGGACTTGGCATAATTAGGAGTTAGATGAAAGACTGGATTCCATATATTCACTTTTATTACACGTGAAATTCATTTTGTGAGTTTTTCTTGGTCTTCACATCTCTGGCCATGTCTTCACATTTAGTCTATTTCTCTCCAAAAAATTGTTAATCATACTTTACTATACAGAGCTTTTACTTACATTAAGAATACAGTTATTCTATATCTGTTCTAAGAATTTTTAGTGAAGTGTTTTTTTCCAGCAGAATTGCAATAAAATATCTATTCATACTTCCATAATGTCTTCCTCTGCTTCTTTGTACAATAAATCAGGAAGTCATTTACTTATTTCTCTTAGCCATATTAATAGGAAAATTCGTACAACATACATTACAAACTGAATTTTAGATATTTTCAGACTATAAATTTTCAAATGTGATCAACCCTTTGAGCCAGCAAACAGAAAATAGTCTTTGAAGTTATTAGAACTATAGGCTAGTTTTGAACTTAGAAGAGTGATTTAAACAAACTGGATTATTTTGACTTTACTTCTATATTGCAAACTAAGATGTATAATGCATATTTTTGAACATATTATATTCAGTTAGATAAATTATTGAAAGTTGTATGAGTGATTATGTACCTTTAAGATTTTGATAGATGGTGTTTTTATTGATTTCATTGCCAGTCTTTTGTGGATGATGATTTTTTTCTCATTATAGTTTAGCATATGACTAAGTCTACAAATTTGTAGCCAGCTAACATGATTGAAGTAATTCTAAAATACAAGTGAAGTTGCCCCAGTTCTACTGCTTCTAGGTCATTATGATTACACTTGGAATCTAACTCTGCTTGAATGTTATCTTCTCTGTCTGCCCCACAGGATCTCTGCTACTTCTCTTCAGCAGCACATCTTAGTGTGAAGAGAGCCAGCTTCAGACTGAAATAAATAATGAATGTTAGGAATTAAGAGAAAGCATGGTGTCAAACTGAAATGGAATTTTGGAACTGCAAAGGTATGATACTGGGTATTTCTATGAATGTGGCTGATTGGTTAGTTCTTTAATCATCACTGTCTGAGCACAGAGTTTGCTGTCCAACTATGAAAAAACAGAACTATCAGCAATGTACTTGTTTCTCCATAGCAGTCCCTTTCATCCTCAACTTGCACACTTTTCACTGACAATCTATGGCTCTTCTTGACTCCCTTAAAAGACACACAAACTCCTGTGTTACTTAATGTTTTCATCATGTCCATCTTACATCATTCCAAAACATATCACTTCTTGCCACCACCTCAGCAAGCGACAGGACTGAAGAAAGACATGGGCAGAAAAGACTTACATCATTGTCAGTTGAAAGCCCACATATATTGTAGCTCAGAATTCTTACCTTGTTTTCATATGATGATTAGGTTAATTTTATTTGATTATCCTCAAGTCTCTAAAACTGTTACTACCACTGTTATTCTTGGCATGAGATGCTTTTATTTTGCTAAAATATGTACAAGTCTTTAAACAGTTATTTTAATTTCTGAACCCAAACTACATGCAAGCATCTTCCTTGATTCTCCATCCTCTATTTCTATCCTCTACATATTTCTTTCTAGTTCCAGAATTTTGGAACTATTATATGTAACATGAACCGAGACAAATTAGGAGTCACATTATAATTATAAATCTTCACATCTACAAGTGGTTCTTCTCAATGATATTTACATATTGGCCCCAAAGTCTTCTTTCTTTAGATCAGAAAAACAGTTCATTTGACATCACTTTATTTCTCCTCTTACACAACCAGGATTGTTGACTAATGGAATTTTTCATTTCCTTAATATATTGCGAACCTGCACGGAGATCTGATCTCGGCACCAGGAGAGACAGCAGTGCGGTGAGTTTGAGACCAGCGGCTGCGGAAGCAGCCCTGGACAGGGAACTCTGAAGTTCCTCATCCCCCACCCTATACTCCCCGGGCTCCCTGCAGGGGCTCTACCCCCCCATATTGCCTCTCTCTTCTTGTCCCACCCAGCTTGCATCCAGAACCCTTCTTCCTTCTGTCCCCTTTCCTCTTTGGGCACATAACACCATCCAGCTCAGTCTGTCTGGCACTGGGGGCAAATCCTCAGGGCAAGTAGGCAGGCGAGACCTCCTTTGTTTCACTGGCCCGCCTGCACCAACCAAGGTAGGCGCTTTGTTTACAAACTACCCAACTGGCACGGAGATCTGATCTAGGCACCAGGAGAGACAGCAGTGCGGTGAGTTTGTGACCAGCAGCGGCGGAAGCAGCCCTGGACAGGGAACTCTGAAGTTCCTCATCCCCCACCCTATATTCCCCGGGCTCCCTGCAGGGGCTCTACCCCCCCATACTGCCTCTCTCTTCTTGTCCCACCCAGCTTGCATCTAGAACCCTTCTTCCTTCTGTCCCCTTTCCTCTTTGGGCACATAACACCATCCAGCTCAGTCTGTCTGGCACTGGGGGCAAATCCTCAGGGCAAGTAGGCAGGCGAGACCTCCTTTGTTTCACTGGCCCACCAACCAAGGTAGGAGCTTTGTTTATGAACTACCCAACCTGCACGGAGATCTGATCTCGGCACCAGGAGAGACAGCAGTGCGGTGAGTTTGTGACCAGCGGCGGCGGAAGCAGCCCTGGACAGGGAACTCTGAAGTTCCTCATCCCCCTCCCTATACTCCCTGGGCTCCCTGCAGGGGCTCAATACCCTGCATACTGCCTCTCTCTTCTTGTCCCACAGAGCTTGCATCCAGAACCCTTCTTCCTTCTGCCCCCTTTCCTCTTTGGGCACATAACACCATCCAGCTCAGTCTGTCTGGTGCTGGGGGCAAATCCTCAGGGCAAGTAGGCAGAGGAGACTTCCTTTGTTTCACTGGCCTGCCTGCAACAAGCAAGGAGAGACATCACTAGAGCACCAGGAGAGCTATCACTGCAGAGAGCCATCACTGGGAAGGTACATCAGTAGGCAAGGAGACCTGATCCGGTAAAAGAAGATCCATAGGGGAGCATTCGGAGAAAGAGATGGGCAGGCGCCGATGCAAGAATTCACCTAACAATCTGAAAAACTATATGAAACCACCAGAACACAGCGACCTCCCAACAGGAGGACATGAACACCTTAATCATGAAGAAGTAGATAAAATTGACTTTATGAAAGTGATTGACGCCCTTAAACAACATGTAAAAAATGCCCTTATAGAAATGGATGAGAAGTATAACAGAAAGTTTGAAGAATTGAGTAAATCAGTGAATGATACCCTAGGAAACCAAGGAAAAACAATCAAACAGATAATGGAAACAGTTCAAGACTTAAAAACTGAAATGGAGGCAAAGAAGAAAACACAAAAGGAAGGCCAGCTGGACAGGGAAAATCTAGGTAAATGAATAGAGACTACAGAAGCAAGCATAACCAACAGAATACAAGAGATAGAAGAAAGAATCTCAGATTCTGAAGATACCATACAGAAAATAAACACGCTGATCAAAGAAAACAGCAAGGCCAACAAATTCTCATCACAAAACATTCAGGAAATATGGGACACAATAAAAAGACCAAACCTAAGAATAATAGGAATAGAAGAAGGAGAAGAAGCGCAGCTCAACGGTCCAGAAAATATATTTAATAAAATTATAGAAGAAAACTTTCCCAACCTAAAGAAAGATATACCTATGAAGGTTCAAGAAGCATACAGAACACCGAATAGGCTGGATCAAAAAAAAACATCCTCTCGCCATATAATAATCAAAACACAAAGCATACAGAATAAAGAAAGAATACTAAGAGCAGCAAAGGAAAAAGGCCAAGTTACTTATAAAGGTAAACCTATCAGACTTACACCTGACTTCTCTATGGAAACCATGAAAGCCAGAAGGTCCTGGATAGATGTACTGCAGAAACTAAGAGACCATGGATGCAAGCCCAGACTACTATACCCAGCCAAGCTTTCGTTCACTATAAATGGAGAAAACAAAATTTTCCAGGATAAAAACAAATTTAAACAATACGTAGCCACAAATCCAGCCTTACAGAAAATAATAGAAGGAAAATCACTAACCAAGGAGTCCAACAATGACCACAATATCTCAGACAACTAGAGACCCTTCACCAGCGCAACACAAAGAAGGGGAACACACAAAATTTACAACTTAAAAAATGACCGGAGTTAACACCCACTGGTCATTAATATCACTTAATGTCAATGGACTCATCTCTCCTATAAAAAGGCACAGACTAAGAGATTGGATACGAAAACAGGATCCAACATTCTGCTGTTTACAAGAAACACACCTCAACCACAAAGACAGGCACCTACTCAGAGTAAAGGGTTGGGATAAGGCTTATCAAGTAAATGGACCTAGGAAACAAGCAGGGGTGGCCATACTAATTTCTAACAAAGTTGACTTCAAACTTAAATCAATCAGAAGAGATGGAGAGGGACATTTTCTACTCATAACAGGAACAATTCATCAGGATGAAGTCTCAATCCTGAATATCTATGCCCCTAATATAAAAGCACCCACGTACGTAAAAGAAACATTGTTAAAACTCAAGGCAGCCATCAAACCGCACACATTAATAGTAGGAGACTTTAATACTCCTCTCTCACCAATGGACAGGTCAATTAGACAGAAACCTAACAGAGAAATAAGAGAATTAATGGAGGTAATGAATCAAATAGACTTAGACATCTATAGAAAATTCCACCCAAATAGGAAAGAATATACCTTCTTCTCTGCACCTCATGGAACCTTCTCAAAAATCGACCACATACTCGGTAACAAAGCAAACATCCACAGTTACAAAAAAATATTAATAACCACCTGTATCTTATCAGATCACCATGGATTAAAGCTAGAATTCAGCAACAATGCTACCCCCAGAAAGCCTACAAACTCATGGAAACTGAATAGTCAACTACTGAACCATACCTGGATTAAGGAAGAAATAAAGAAAGAAATTAAAGTCTTCCTTGAAGACAATGAAAATAAAGAAACAACATACTCAAACCTATGGGACACGATGAAAGCAGTCCTGAGAGGAAAGTTCATAGCACTAACTGCCCACTTAAAGAAAACAGAGAAAGCACACATTGGAGACTTAACAGCCCACCTGAAAGCTCTAGAAAAAAAAGAAGCAGACTCACCTAGAAGGGGTAGAAGACTGGAAATAATCAAACTGAGGGCTGAAATCAACAAAATAGAAACACAGAAAACAATTGAAAAAATCAATGAATCAAAAAGCTGGTTCCTGGAGAAAATCAACAAGATTGATAAACCCCTATCCAAACTAATCAAACGGCAGAGAGAGAATTTGCAAATTAATAAGATCAGAAATGAAAAGGGGGACATAACCACAGACACAGAGGAAATTCAGAGAATCATTAGATCTTACTACAAAAGCTTGTATGCCACAAAACTGCAAAATGTAAAAGAAATGGACGCTTTTTTAGATAAATACCATATACCAAAGTTAAACCAGGACCAGGTGAACAACCTAAATAGACCTGTTAGTCGTGAAGAATTAGAAGCTGTTATCAAAAACCTCCCTTCCAAAAAAAGTCCAGGACCAGATGGTTTCAATGTGGAATTCTACCAGAACTTCCAAGAAGACCTAATACCAATTCTCCTTAATGTATTTCACAATATAGAAACAGAAGAGTCATTGCCAAATTCCTTTTATGAAGCTACAGTAACTCTGATACCAAAACCACACAAAGACCCAACCAAGAAAGAGAATTACAGGCCAATCTCACTCATGAACATCGACGCAAAAATCCTCAACAAAATTCTGGCAAACCGAATCCAAGAACACATTAGAAAAATTATCCATTATTTATTTATTTATTTATTTATTTATTTTATTCTTTTTTAATTAAAATTTCCACCTGCTCCCCGTTTCCCATTTCCCTCCCCTCCTCCGAAATATTGCCCCCTCCCCCCAGTCCCCTCCCCCTATCCCCACTCCTCTTCTCCTTCCCCCACACCATTCCCCCTCCCTCTCGATACTGGAGAGCAGTCCAAATTCTCTGCCCTGCGGGAAGACGAAGGTCTTCTATCTATGTCCAGGAAGGTGAGCGTCTAAACAGGCTAAGCACCCACAAAGCCAGTTCATGTATTAGGATCGAAACCTAATGCCATTGTCCTTGGCTTCTCATCAGCCTTCATTGTCCGCCATGCTCAGAGTCCAGTTTCAACCCATGCTTATTCAGTCCCAGACCAGCTGGCCTTGGTGGGCTCACAATAAATCAGTTCCACTGTCACAGTGGGCGGGTGCATCCCTCGTGGTCCTGATTTCCTTGCTCATGTTCTCCCTCCTTCTGCTCCTCATTTGGACCTTAAGAGCTCAGATGGTTGCTCCAAATTGAGTCTCTGTCTCTACCTCGATCCATCGCCAGATGAAGGTTCTAAGGTGATATGTAAGATATTTATCAGTATAGGATAGGGTCATTTCAGGTTCCCTCTCCTCAGTTGCCCAAGGTACCAGCTGGGGACATCTCCATGGACACCTGCGAACCCCTATAGAGTCAAGTTTCTTTCCAACCCTAAGATGGGTCCCTTAGTTAGGATATATACTTCGCTGCTCCCGTATCCTCCCTTCCTATATCCCAACCATCCCAATCCCCCGAGCTCCTCCCAACCTCCCCTTCTCATGTTTCTCATCCCATTTCCCCTTTGCCCCTTGCCACCTCCCCCGCAAGTTCCCAGTTATTGCCCTGCAATCTTGTCTACTTCCCCTCTCCAGGCAGATGACTATATGATTTTCTTTGGGTTCACTGTCTTATTTAGCTTCTCTAGGATCACAAATTATAAGCTCAATGTCCTTTATTTATGGCTAGAATCCGATTATGAGTGAGTACATCCCATGTTCCTCTTTTTGGGACTGGGATACCTCAGTCAGGATAGTGTTTTCTATCTCCATCCATTTGCACGCAAAATTCGAGAAGTCATTGTTTTTTACCACTGAGTAGTACTCTAATATGTATATATTCCACACTTTCTTCATCCATTCCTCCATTGAAGGGCATCTAGGTTGTTTCCAGGTTTTGGCTATTACAAACAATGCTGCTATGAACATAGTTGAAGAGATACTTTGTCATTTGATGGGGCATCTCTTGGGTATATTCCCAACAAATTCTCATCACAAAACATTCAGGAAATCTGGGACACAATAAAAAGACCAAACCTAAGAATAATAGGGATAGAAGAAGGAGAAGAAGTACAGCTCAATGGTCCAGAAAATATATTTAATAAAATTATAGAAGAAAACTTTCCCAACCTTAAGAAAGATATTCCTTTGAAGGTCCAAGAAGCATACAGAACACCGAATCGACTGGATCAAAAATTATCCATTATGATCAAGTAGGCTTCATACCAGAGATGCAGGGCTGGTTTAACATACGCAAATCTATCAATGTAATCCATCATATAAATAAACTGAAAGAAAAAAACCATATGATCGTTTCATTAGATGCTGAAAAAGCATTTGACAAAATTCAACATCCCTTTATGATAAAAGTCTTGGAGAGATTAGGGATACAAGGGTCATACCTAAATTTAATTAAAGCTATATACAGCAAGCCGACAGCTAATATCAAATTAAATGGAGAGAAACTTAAAGCCATCCCACTAAAATCAGGAACACGCCAAGGCTGTCCACTCTCTCCATACCTCTTCAATATAGTTCTCGAAGTTTTAGCAATAGCAATAAGACAACATAAGGGGATAAAGGGGATTCAAATTGGAAAGGAAGAAGTTAAACTTGCATTATTTGCAAATGATATGATAGTGTACATGAGCGACCCCAAAAACTCCTCCAAAGAACTCCTACAGCTGATAAACGCCTTTAGTAATGTGGCAGGATACAAGATCAACTCCAAAAAATCAGTCGCCCTCTTATACACAAAGGATATGGAAGCAGAGAGGGAAATAAGAGAATCATCACCTTTCACGATAGCCACAAACAGCATAAAATATCTTGGGGTAACTCTAACCAAGGAAGTGAAAGATCTATTTGACAAGAACTTTAAGGCATTGAAGAAAGAAATTGAAGAGGATACCAGAAAATGGAAGGATCTCCCTTGCTCCTGGATTGGGAGGATCAACATAGTAAAAATGGCAATTCTACCAAAGGCAATTCATAGATTCAATGCAATCCCCATTAAAATCCCATCAAAATTCTTCACAGATCTTGAAAGGACAATAATCAACTTTATATGGAGAAACAAAAAACCCAGGATAGCCAAAACAATCTTATACAATAAAGGAACTTCTGGAGGCATTACCATCCCTGACTTCAAACTCTATTACAGAGCTACAGTATTGAAAACAGCTTGGTACTGGCATAAAAACAGAGAAGTCGACCAATGGAATCGTATAGAAGACCCGGATTTTAACCCACAAACCTATGAACAACTGATTTTCGATAAAGGAGCTAAAAGTATACAATGGAAGAAAGAAAGCATCTTCAACAAATGGTGCTGGCACAATTGGATGTCAACCTGTAGAAGAATGAAAATAGACCCATATCTATCACCATGCACAAAACTCAAGTCCAAATGGATCAAAGACCTCAATATCAATCTGAACACACTGAACCTGATAGAAGAGAAAATGGGAAGTACCCTACAACATATGGGCACTGGAGATCGCTTCCTATGTATAACCCCAGCAGCACAGACATTAAGGGCAACATTGAATAAATGGGACCTCCTGAAACTGAGAAGCTTCTGTAAAGCAAAGGACACTGTCATTAAGACAAAAAGACAGCCTACTGACTGGGAGAAGATCTTCACCAACCCCGCAACAGACAAAGGTCTGATCTCCAAAATATATAAAGAACTCAAGAAACTAGACTTTAAAAGGATAATTAACCCAATTAAAAAATGGGGCACTGAACTGAACAGAGAATTCTCAACAGAAGAAGTTAAAATGGCCAAAAGATACTTAAGGTCATGCTCAACCTCCTCAGCGATCAGAGAAATGCAAATCAAAACAACTTTGAGATATCATCTTACACCTGTCAGAATGGCTAAAATCAAAAACACCAAGGATAGCCTTTGCTGAAGAGGTTGTGGAGAAAGGGGTACCCTCATCCATTGCTGGTGGGACTGCAAACTTGTGCAACCACTTTGGAAATCAGTGTGGCGGTTTCTCAGAAAAATTGGGATCAACCTACCCCTGGACCCAGCAATAGCACTCTTGGGAATATACCCAAGAGATGCCCTAGCATATGACAAAAGCATTTGTCCAACTATGTTCATAGCAGCATTATTTGTAATAGCCAGAACCTGGAAGCAACCTAGATGCCCTTCAATGGAAGAATGGATGAAGAAACTGTGGAATATATACACATTAGAGTACTACTCTGCGGTAAAAAACAATGACTTCTCGAATTTTGCATGCAAATGGATGGAAATAGAAAATACGATCCTGAGTGAGGTAACCCAGACCCAAAAGAAGAACATGGGATGTACTCACTCATAATTGGTTTCTAGCCATGGATAGGGGCCACTGAGTCTATAATTTGTGATCCTAAAGAAGCTAAACAAGAGGCTAAACCCAAGGAAAAACATATAGATATCTTCCCAGCTATGGGAAATAGACATGACTGATGGGCAAAAAATTGGAATCTTGGGGGTGGGGTGGGATGGGGATGAGGGGTGATGGGGAGAGAAAAGTGTGAAGGAGAGGATGAGTGGAACTGGGGGAATCGGGGTGATTGGGGATAAAGGAAGGTTGGATAGGGGAGCAGGGAAACTCATACCTTAGGTAAGGGAGCCACCTAAGGGTTGGCAAGAGACTTGAACTTGGAATGGCTACCAGAAGCCCAGGGCAATGTCCCCAGTTAGTTCATTGGGGCACTTGAGGATAGGGAACCTGAAATGAACCTATCCTATAATCATACTGATGAATATCTTGCATATCGCCATAGAACCTTCATCTAGCGATGGATGGAGATAGAGCCAGAGACCCACACTGGAGCACCGGACTGAGCTCCCAAGGTTATAATGAGGAGCAGAAGGAGAGAGAACATGAACAAGGAAGTCAGGACCTTGAGGGGTGCACCCAACCACTGAGACAGTGGGGCCGATCTATTGGGAGCTCACCAAGGCCAGCTGGACTGCTATTGAAAAAACATGGGATAAAACCGGACTCTCAGAATGTGGCGGACAATGAGAGCTGACGAGAGGCCAAGGAGAATGGCACAGGAACTTTCATCTGGCGATGGATCGAGAGAGAGACAGAGACCCAAATTGGAGCAACGGTCTGAGCTCTTAAGGTCCAAATGAGGAGCAGAAGGAGGGAGAACATGAGCAAGGAAATCAGGACCACGAGGCGTGCATCCACCCACTGTGACAGTGGAACTGATCTATTGGGAGCTCTCCAAGGCCAGCTGGACTGGGACTGAATAAGCATGGGTTGAAACTGGACTCTCTGAACATGGCGGACAATGAAGGCTGATGAGAAGCCAAGGGCAATGGCACTAGGTTTCGATCCTAATACATGAACTGGCTTTGTGGGAGCTTAGCCTGTTTGGATGCTCACCTTCCTGGGCCTGGATGGAAGTGGGAGGACCTTGGTCTTCCTGTAGGGCAGGGTATTTGGACTGCTCTTCAGTATCGAGAGGGAGGGGGAATGGACTGGGGGGAGGAGAAGAGGAGTGGGGATGGGGGAGGGGAGTGGGGGGAGTGGGCAATGTGTGGGAGGAGGGGGAGGGAAATGGGAAACGGGGAGCAGTTGGAAATTTTAATTAAAAAAGAATAAAAAAAAATATATTGCATTTTTTTTACTTAAAACAACAAACAAAAACACAAAAGCAAATGAAAACCAATGAATTCAGAAAAAATTTGCTTAGGATCAATTATGATTTCTATATTGTGAAATACACTGAGTATTTTGTTGTGTGATTTTGTTTGTGTTCTGACAAATAAAGCTTGCCTGGAGATCAGAGTGCATAACTAGCCACTATTTAACCATAGAGGACGGGCAGTTGTAGCACACACCTTTAATTCCAGGACTTGGGAAGAGAAAGCAGGAAGATCAGGAGTTCAAGGCCACCCTGGGCCACACGAAATTGAGCCAGTCTAAAAGAAAAACATAGCTGAGTAGTGTTGCCTCAGGTCTTTGATTCTAGCACATGGAATCTCATACCTTTGATCCCAACACTTTGGAGGCTCACTCCTTTAATCCCAGCAAAATTAGGAGGTGGAAACAAGAATATAAGGAGGGTGGAGACAGGATCTAGTCCCATTCAGTCTGAGGATTCATAGAGAATGAGGTCCCTTTCAATCCGAGGATTAGAAGAAGAAATCTCTCGTGGCTGCTGGTCTGTTTCTCTAATCTTTCAGTTTTTACCCTGATATCCGATTCAGGGTTTCTATTGATAAGCCTAATTAGGGACACAATTTAGTTTTTTTTTTTTTTCTGGCTCCCTCTTAATAGACTTTCTAGAAGCAACCAGTAGTATTGAAAATCTATGAACACATATTTTTCTTTTCACATACTTTCTCTAGACTGTCTTTCCCATTACCCAAACCACTCCTTCCTTCCAAACCCACTAGACTCAGTTCCCTATGACAACTCTCTTCTGAAAACCTTGCAATTTTCCTTAGAAGAATTAGTAATTTGGTGACTTAATTCTTAAGAATTTCCTGAATAATGTCTTGTTTCCTGCTGGATTATAAGTGCCAGAAATGAAGGAGCTCTGGGATTTCTTTACCATTTGTTACTCATCCTTCAGTTAGAGTGGATGCATAGAAAAATAGTCCAATTTTTCCATTATTGGATTTAAATATTTGATGCAGAGTTTTGAAGTTCATTTGTGTTTATTCAATAATTATGCAAATATTTTATTCTATTTTTTCACACAAAGCAATTGCAAATAGCAAATAGAGAACAGATGTAAAATGTTTCTTCTTGAATATTGAAAAACTAAAACTTCCTTTTTTTGTGAAATGAGTCTTCTAAAAACCATGATATTGTATAGTTTTGTATCCACTATGACTACAACACCCATTGACAACTAATGAGAAGAAAAGATTCTATGGACTCCAGTTTTGGAGAACTTTGGTCCCTGAGTGCATGGTGAGTCCGCTCTGCTCACAGTTTTGGAAGCTTGTGATAGTCACTGTACACACCCTGACTGGCCAGAAAACTGAACCATCAGTAGGATCCAGCAACCAGCCAGAACCTTTAATGCCTATCCTTAGTGAGCTACTTGTGCCAGCTGGCCCACCTCCTAAAAATTCTGCCCTGTTTAAAACTAGCAGAAGCTAGGAACAATCTTTCAGAACCCATACTGTTGGGGGAATATCACAGATTCAAACTATGAGAGGTTTCAAAGAAGTGGATGTAATCACAACACATGAAGACATGCTACACTCAAGTTGGTAAACACATTTCCATTTCTACAGCTTTGTGGTTCACATGGGATTTTCTTTTCTTGGTGCAGAGTTATTGCAGATATTTCAACATGTGGATAAACAATCACATGGTATTTCAACAGAAAATATGTCTAAGAAGTGTATGCAAGTAGAAAATGATACTCTCAGTTTTCAAATCAAAAAATTTTCATATTAAATAACATTAACACAATGGTATCTAAACCTTAGCTTTCAAATGGTAACAATATTTTTAACACTAAATCACTGTTTTTTGTTTTTTTTTAAATTAACATTGTCTGTCAAACTCATTGTAGATGCTGAAAATACAGTCCCCCTTAACTTCTTTGCAGAAAGAAACCCTTGTGTCCGACCAACGACATAAGGAAAGAAAAGAGTTTACCATCAATTATACCTTGTCTTTTAGGTTCTACATTGAGGAAACAGGAAGTAGAGTTAGTGAGGAGCCTGGCCGGGAGATCTTCATGCATAAGTTGTCCTTTGGGCATTGCTGTCTGCTCTGAGTATATGGCCTCTGTATATTTGAAGCACAATAATTTCTGAGATCAAAAGTCCTATGATAAGAAAAGAGCTGTTTTATAAAGTAAACAATTGTCTTGCTCTATTTGTGATTTCAGAATTTAAATGGTCCCTGCCACTCAACTCATAGAAAAGCAATACCAATCCACTGAATGCAGAAGTCTACGGGAGGGAGGAGCAGGTGAACAAAACCGGAATTAATTAAAACCCATTCATTTTATTCTTCCCTTCGGGCTGATTAAAGACCACCTTAAAATAAAGCCAAGGGGGATATGGTAAATAAACATATTTTTCCTTTAAAGGTTTTTCTTTTGTCATTTCTGATAGATTAAGTTATCCTGACCTAGTCTGGACTGGGAGAAGATTTTCCACAAATTGATGACTAAAATGGAAAGGTAATTTCTTTTGTCATTTGTAATCAAGTTATTTATTTGTAAAATGGGTTTGACTAGAATATGTCAAAGATGGCTCCTACCTTCCAATTTTATGATTTCATCTCTGCTACTCATCCCTATGCCTCTAGTGTCTGATGTACCTCCTCATATCCCCTTGTCTGCTCTGCCCTCCCTCTGATTCCCATTTAATCCCCTCTTTAGTTTCCTTTATATCCCTTTGCAATAGTGTTATCTATTTGCCCTTTCTTAAAAGAGTCTCTCAACTTGCTTCCTTAATAATTACCCAAACTTCAGATATTGTAAATGAAATATACATGTATGAGGCATAAAATTTGGCATCTACATACAAGAGAAAATGTGCGATGTTTGTCTTTCTGGGTCTGGGTTGCCTCACTCAGGATGATTATTTCTAGATCCATTCATTTACCTGTAATTTTCATAATTTCATTTTTTCTTAACATCTTAATTGTATTCCATTGTGCAAATGCACCACATTTTTATCACCAATTCATCAGTTAATAGCTATATAGACTATTTCCAATACCTGGCTCCTGTAAATAGAGCAGCAGTGAATTGGATGAGCAATTATCTCTGTAGGAAGATATGGAGTCCTTTGGGTATATGCCCAGAGGTAGTAGATCTTGATCTTGACGTAGATTGCTTTCAGCTTCCTAAGGTACCTCCACACTGACTGTCATAGTGACTGTACCATTTTGCACTCCTACCAGTAATGAATAAGTATTTCCCTTTTCCTGCATCCTTGCCTGCATGAGCTGTCACTTGTTTTATTGATTGGGGCTATTCTATCTGAAGTAAGACGAAATTTTGAAGTAGCTTTAATTTGCATATCCCCAATGAATAAGGATGTTGAACATTTTTTAAGTGTTTCTCAGTTGTTTGTGTTTCTTCTTTTGTTAAGTCTCTGTTTAGTGCTTTTTAAGCATCTTACCTTCTGTCAACACTGCCTTTGTGATTATTCCAAGTGAATGCTTCTGGTATATCTTGTATTTCAGAAGTATACAAACTGATTAATTTCTAATTCAGTGCTTCCTATTTTAATTTATTGGAAAGCAACTGGGGCATTGGATATTAACTCTGATATTACAGCATAGTAATTTTTTATACCCTAAGGAAGTCAAAGGGATTGGTAAAATTTACTATCTCTACTCCACAATTTGTAAAAATAATGAAATGCAATTTCGGCATGTAAGGATTGCTATAGTACTGGAACCTATTTTTTCTTACATCCAATATTTTTCTAAGCTGAAGAGTCGACATTCTCAGGAACTCCTTTTTGTACCTGACCAGTTCATTCTGTTTCCTCTTTGTTATTATTCCATATTGGATTAATTTCACCTTACTTTCTTATTTGTTACACATGTTTTTTGCTTAGACATACTAATAAACATTCTAAGCAAGGTGGTAATGTAATTATTTATGTGCATACCACCCACATAACAATAATTTTAATAATTATTTTGGACAAATATGGGCATGTTCTCAATTACATTTGATTTAGGATTCAAAACCTGAAGCTCCATTTGTAGAGTTGATACTTGAGTTACAAGCTTTGTTAACTTTTAGAGAAATGATATTCTATACTGAGAAGGAAAGAATAAGGAAAAAGTGTTGACAATGACAATTATAGTGCTAACCATATTTCCCAACAATCAGATGCAGCACCAACTCCATTTCATGAGTGGTAAGGAGTTTAACTAAAGGACTACCGTGAAGCTGCCATGTAAGGCTCTGTCCAGTGTAGTGTTTCACCACATTCCCCAGAGGGTGGAAGGCTTTACTTTTTGTTTAGTGTCACAACTCTTTCAAATTTAGCTAATGTTCTGGTTAGGCGTTGTTGTCCTCTTGAGATAATCAGGAATAACTTCAGAAGGCAAAGCCTTAAGGAAATCATTGCATTGCCCAGTTTGGCTAATGGTTGTATCTGTGAGGAATTACCATGATGGAGTCTGGGAAGGGATGATACCACCGTAGGCAACATAATCTTTAGCCCACTGGGTATGGGTTGTATAAGAAAGCTAGCATAGACAGACAGACAGAGAGAGAGACAGACAGACAGATTGATAATTGGATAGAGAGTACATTAGTAAGCAACTTTCCTCTTTGGTTCATACTTCTGCTACCACTTGAGTTCTTGCCCTGACTTCCCTGGACCGTTACCTGGAAGTATAGACTAAATAGACAAATAAACCCATGCTTACCTAAGTTGCTTTATCATGTTTATCATAGCAGTGGAAAACAAACTGGAAAAGTTAGTCTATCTTTGTTCACTGGGCAGCACTGCACTTCTTTTCTACGAATTATGCTTCCTTATATTATGTGGTGACAAGGTACATCTCAGGGAGACTTTATCTTGAAAGGGATATAATACCGTATTATAGTAGATAGAGAATGGCAAGTAAAGGAGAGGGCAAGAAAGGATTAAACATGTCTGGATATGTGCTCTGAATTCTAGGCCATCTATGGATACTATTAGGGAACAAAGTTTAGTAGATCTAAATTATTTTTTAAAAATCTGACAGCACCTTTCAAACTCTGGTGTTGAATACAGTTTGCCTGTCTGTGCTCAGATAATTTTATTGACTTTTCTATTCAGTGCTTCTGTCGCAGTGCTGAAGTGATTAGATAATTGAATTTTCCCTTAAAGCTATTGCTGCAATCTTTCAAGACTTATAGATGCCTTTCCAAAATTTCAGTGTTTGTCCAACAAAAAGGGGGTTCAATGCCATATCTGGGGCAGGGAGTTCTGTAGCTAAAGGAAAGGCTCAGTAGGGCTACTTCAGACAGTTTTATGGTTTGATCATAGTTTCTCATGGTGGAGTATCTGACCTTGAGAAAAACAGATGAACAGGCATTGGGCCATTTTGCAAGACTGTAGCAATGACTTCCATACACAGGAAGTTGTGTTCCCTGCATAGCTGTGGTTTCCTCCTTTGCAGACTGTACAACACTTCATCCTGTTCTTGCTTCCTTTAAAATTGCAGTTACTACTCTTGTTACCTCACATGCCATGGAAAACGTCTCTTTTTTTCTTAAGGAGACAACCTTAATCTTTAGGTATAATGTGACTTATTTAATAACCAAAATGCATGATCTCATGCTGATAATCTTAATTTTATGCTGATCCTTTTAAAAAACATTGTGAATGCTCTCAAGTTCAACTACTCAAGGTCAAACAACTCTTTCCTCTTGTTTAGTTATCTCCATTTTCTCTCTTAACTTCATCTCAGCCTGCTCCTAAACTCAAGGGTTTGTTTATTTTAGACTTTTTGCACCTTTGGATAAATTATGTTTTAATTGTTGATACAAATTAATTGTGCATAGTAGTAGGTTTTACACATTTGTGCATTTACACAAATGGATGGAAACTGTGTTTTGATTATGATTAGTCCTTTGAGAGATTATTAAATATATAGCACTTGTTCTCTTTGTTCAGGGGCTATGTCCACGGGAAATAAAATACTCCAAGAAAAATCTCTTGAAATATGATTTGAAAATTTTTCTTAAAAGATATTAACAGCTAACCTGAAGTATTAGCTTGCGATAATTTTCTATTTCACTAAATGATGAAAGCAGTCTTATGGTATATATTATTAGTGGCCTCAAGCCTTGATTGCAAATAAGACTTAGAAAGATTGACTCTCAGCTTAACAGTATTATTGATTAGTATATATTAAAATAGATTAGGCTTGCCTATAGGAATAGACAATTTCTTTAACATCAATGGCTTAAAACAATTCTGATTCCACTCCTATCACAGTCCAACATAGGGTAGGCTACATCCCCATCTCATGCAGTTACTGCAAAAATACAGACTTGAGGAACACATTAAAAGAAGATGGAGAGGATGGTAGAGGAATGATATAGCCTCCTTGCTGATAAGAAAACAGTACCTCTCATAATACTTTTACCAGAATTCAGACTAGTCTCGTGGCTCTATTGTTATTAAATGCACTTAGACTCATTTGAAACCCAACAAGCACAAAATGTTTCTATTATCTAAATCCAACTTGAGTTTGGATTGTTAAAATTCCACACTTATTCGATAGTACCACTGTGTGCTTTCTCTGACAATTTCTCTCCCATTCTATCATGAAATGATTTTTCCAGTTTCCTTTTGCAAATGAAATTGAGAGACTTCAAACCTATGAATATAAATAGCAACATGTACAAGTAAAGTAAGGATTATGTACAGGATTTCTACAGGCCTTGATTGATCAAAGCAATGCTTTCTATATACTAGTTTACAAAAATCCATTTGAATGTAAATCATATAATATGTAAACCAATTTTTTATTGCCACAAATTTGAAGTGTTTTAGGAGTTTTATGGTCATAAATAGCACCTACAGTATTTCATATATTCTTCATTGATTTAATATCAGAATATTTCCTTAATTAAAAAATCAGATATGTGTACAATGTATTTTGATCACATCCATTAACACTTCCTCTCTTCAACTCTCTCAAGCCTTTCTAACATACCTTTCTACCAACTTTTTGTCTCCTTTCAATATTTATTTAACTACAGAGTCAAATATGTGCTGATCATATGCAGATGGTATAAGATATCCACTGGGACATGGGAAACACCCCAACAATCACAGTCTCCTGAATAAAAGAGTACCTCCTTCTCAAACTGGATGTGAGTGCCAGTGCTTCCGCAGATAGACATGGGCATTGGCAGTCTACCTCTTCTCTATGCTAGAATTTTTAAATGGCCCACTCTTCCTCAAGTCTTGTATAGGCACCCAAGATACTGTGAGTTCAAGTGTGCAACAGATTTATCAGAGTTGAAGTGTGCAACAGAAATATCAAACCCAGGAGAAAGTACTTCATAGCACTCATTTCCCACACTTACATTTTTATGATTCCTTTTATGTGGTAGTCTCTGAGTCGTGGAAGAATGGGGTGATAGAGAGGTTCTGTCTGTAGCTAAATACACCACTCACTCATTCTCAGCACTTTGAACAGTTGTGACACTTTATTTTAGCCACTACCCTCTTCAGTAAGAAGTTCCTCTAACCAAGGTAGAGAGTACCCTAATCTATGGTTATAAATATAGATATTTAGAAGGAAGAATGACAATATGACCATTAATCAAAACAACATCAAAAGTTATTTTCTAGGGTATATGACCTCTATGGTCATGAGTTTTGACAATGATTATAGTAGTAGACATGAATTAGGAAAAATGGCTCAAAATCCAATCAAATGAGTACCACCATACACAGTCTTTGCCAGTATTTCATCAAACAGAAAATAAGACCATTGATGTCACATATTTCCCCAACACTATGAAATCTAGCAAGCAGGGAGGTAGTTTCCTAGTGAGTACTATATTTACATATCTATGTTCTGTATGTGGTCTTTTTTAACTCTTTGGGGGCCCATCACCCTGTTTCCGAATAAATACATGGAAACTTATTCTTACTTACAAATGCCTGACCATAACTTGGCTTGTTTTTAGTTAGATTTTCTAAGTTAAATTAAAATATGCTGTTTTTATTCTCCTACATTTTGTCTCTGGACTTTGTACCTTTCTTTATTCTTCATTCTTTCTTCCCTTCTTATTCCATGGCTGGTTGTGTGGCTGGGTGGCTTGTCCCTGGTGCCCTCCTTTCCTTGTCTTGCTCCTCACCTTTTTTTGGAGCCTAGATTTCTCCTCCTATTTATTCTTTCTGCTTGGCAGTCCTGTCTTTCCCTCTCCTGCCTGTTGACTGCTGAACTCTTTATTAGACCAGTTAGATGTTTTTGACATGCTAAGTAACACAGCTTTACAGAGTTAAACAAATACAACATAAAATAATGCAACACATCTTTGCATCATTAAACAAATATCCCACAGCATAAATGAATGTAACACATCTTAAACTAATATATTTCACAACAATACCCTACAAGTAAAGTGTCTTTAGCAATTGTGTCTTACTGTCTACTTATGGTGGCAACCAAGAGCAATGGCAGTGGGCTGTTTTGTTTGTGTTGCCTCTTAGACTTCTATGATCACTAATTTGTAGGTATCAAGCTATGTATGGTAGATTTTTTTTGTTTGATATCCTACGTCTTCTCATAGTAGAACTTTCACCCATGTAGGACACCTCTCCAACACTTTTAAAGTATGTTTTAGTTAGTTTTCAATCCAGTACGGTTTCATAAGAACTCTTCCCTAATTCTTAGTTTTCTTTAACCCATCTACTCACAGTTTTTTTTTTCTTTCCCCCATGTATTTGCCCGAATCACTAATTTAACCTTGAGGCCTTAGTATTTCTCCTACTGAATTTTTTTCATATCACATATGCTTTGCTATTCATTTATCTTTTCTTTTCTACTTGGGTCTAAGATTGTAGGTTCCCATGTTCCCATGCACCTTCTTGCTATATCCCTTGTTTTGTCTAACCCTTCTGTTGTCTTCTTACTTTCTTATCTCATCACTCCATTACCTGCTTCAACTTTTCTGTCTCTAACATCAGTCTATTTACTTTCATTGAAACTTTAATGGGTTAACCGCCCTCCCTAAATGCATACACTCTGTACTGGTCCATTTCTTAATTTTTTGTTTCCCAAATGTGTTCCAGGTTAAACACATAAAAGATTTGAAACTAACACCCACATAACATAAAGATCGAGCTGTGCTAGCATTTGTGGGCCTAAGTGTCCTCATTCAGCATAATCATTTCCAATTTCATGATAGAATTGGAAAATAGATACCAGCAAGCTTAATGCTTCATTTTTTTTTACAGATGAGAATTAGTTCACTGTGTAAATAGCATATTTTCATTGTCTCTTCAGTAGCTAATGAAGAGAAGAAATTTAGGTTGATTCTACCTCTGGGCCACTGCAAATAGAGGAGAAATGAATATGGATATGCAAGTGTACCATAGTCCTTTAGGTATGGGTTCAGAGGTGGCACCTGGTAGTATGAGAATTCTAGTTCTAGTTACTTGAAGGAACCTCCAAAATGATTCCCAAAATAGATTTATGAACTTACAGTCCCAGAAAAACTCGACACAGGTTCTTTTCCTTGCATCTATGCCAGCCTTCACTGTCATTTGTATTATTGATGATAGTCACTCTGATGGGAGGGAAATTCAATATTAAAGTAGCTTCCATATGTAGTTCCCTAAAACCTAGTAGTGGTGCATGCTTTCATGTTGTTTATTTTTGGATTGTGTCTTAATTAAAATTTTCTCCTTGAAAGACAATTTCTCTTACTCCCAGATTTACTCAGTTCCCAATAATTCTTTGTATATGGAACGTTTGTGCTCCCTACACACATTTAAAAACATTTCCTAGAAGTCTATCAATACTCCCTTTATTGGGTGTAGATGAAAGGATTACTTTCTTTATTCATACTTTCTGGAATTTTTTTTATCTCCTTCGTAATTATTCCCATGTGTGTTTTGGTTACTTTCTGCTTAATTCCAGTAATGACTTCAAAATTATATTCTTTCCTAGCTCATGTAATTGCTATGGGTGTCCTAGGGACTGTAAATAAACATGACCTCTTTGGCCTTTATAGTATTTCTTTCAATTCTTTCGTTCCTCTCATTTATTTAGCAAATATTTTAAAAATCATTATTAGGGTATTTCCTTTTTTTCAAGTCTTGTAGTGAAACTTCAAATGTTAGAGAATGCAGATAGACACATTCTGGTAGTATGAAGGTAAAAATTACAAGTACAAGCTTTTTGCAATGATTTTCTAGAAACGTGTGTTAAGAATCAACATCGTTAATAATCTCCACTGTGAATTCTATTCATAGTGGAAGTAAATAATGGAATATAACAGCCAGGATTGAATTGGCAGTCCATTTATTTTTCCTGTGATAATTTAAAGAATGCAAAATGGTAATACTTGAAGTACTCATATTATCTCACAAAAGAAACCAATCTAAAACAAAACATCTCAGAAGTATTGACATTAAAAATGGTCCTTATCTCAGGAAACTGACCTTTGCTTTATTCCAGGAACAAGACTTATTATTATCAGTCTTCTCATGTCCGTTGTCCCATCGAGTCTATTTAGTCAACAGCTTACCATATCTGTTCTATTGATTTTGAAGACAGATTTCAGTAGTCTTCCCAGATATAAAGAAAAACAGTCTTCTCTTTTCTTCTGATTGATGCATTCCTTTACCACACATGACAAAGTGATAGATGTACTTAGTTAACTTTCTCCAAAATCATTAATGCCATACTTGTAGGTTGGATGCTAGGGGATTGGTTAAGTTGCTGTCTTGTGCTATCTGAAACAATGAAATTCTGATTATAAACACCATTACTTTTTCTTTCAAGATCAACTCAAAATGATAGATATGAAATTCATAATTATAAAAGTGGAGTTATATATCATGGACACTAAGAATTACAAAATTACATCATGGGTCTTATATTAAAGAGGGAAATAAATATATTTTCTCTTAATTTATACTTTGTAAAAGTGTCTAAAAATACTAGCAATTTATTTTTAAAATGATAGTTCAGCTTCTTATTTCTCAGGAGTGAATACATAGTTCTTAAACTGCAATCTTGAACCTAAAACTGCACTCAAGTAGTATTGGCAAATTTATTTTTAAAAACTTCTTAATAAATGAGACATTAATCATAACTATTACAAATACAAGCAGTTAAATGTAAAGTGAAATGTCTCTAGTTACTAAATAGTGCAAGAAATTAATAATTAGTTTTTGAAGACAATGAGGAAAAAGTTACTGTGCTAAAAAGAAATCCATCCAGTACTTTACCAAGGTAATTTAACAGTTCTCTTCCAGATTTCATATCACCATTGCTCACATAGACTCTTTAAAGCATAATTGGATTTCTCTTGTGGAATAAAAGCTGTGGCCTGTCTTTAGCTTTGAACCCAAGATAATTTCTATACTATAGTTGATGAGGCAGTAACTGAAGTACAAGAACTAGTTAATCAGCTGAACTCCTTGCTGCCTGAGAGTCGGTCAATGCCAATTTGCCTTTTCTTCAGATCGTTCCTGCTTTTCACCTGAACAATAACAAAACAAATTTCCTATTTTTGATATAGAATTTTTCTCTCCCTAGAGTAGCAGACCATAAAGACAAATATGTAGCAATGTTTTCCTTCCTTTTTATTATATAGAAAGTAATGTGTTTTACAATTGCCAGAGTAAACATTCAATACTTCCCAAGTAAGATAAGCTGAAATAAAGTTGGCCTAAACTTATCTCTCTAATTGGGTGGTAAATTGTGCCCCAAATCTCTTCCCACATAGTGAACTGGAGTCCAGTTTGATGTGCAGACAAGTGGGAATTTATGATCTGGCATATGACTAAGCAGCAGAGGGCTAGCCTCATTGGAGCATCAGAGCTGCAGCAGTCGAAGGTTCCCAATGAATCACTGAAGTGTCTCATCTCATTCTACCTATGCACCACAAATCTCACCTAGATACACTAGAGCTATTTCCTCACATTATTCTTCACTCATATTCTAGCTATGCATAGATTATGCCCTGGAGTGGGGTATTCTGAAATATTTTTGGAGGAGAATGATTGCTAGTTCCAGAAAGGTTAATCAGACTGAATTTCACTTTGTTAAATTGAACTAGTACCAGTTACTCTTTTACAATAGAAAACATTTTTCTTCACAAAATATTAATAATTTTTGAAGAATGAAAAATTGCTGTGCCTAAATTTAGATTTCTAACAGCAAGGGGAAAATGGAAATATGTTGTTCTTATGTTGTCATCAATACGGTTTTAAGTAAACAGAAAACAAGATAGATACAATTATTAGAAAAATGTTAACATAAAGTATGTATCTTCATTTTCAAATATTTATTATTCACTGACAATATCCCAAATAAATTCTAGAGTCTGGAGATGGAACGCTGAATAAGTAGAAAAAAATCTTCCATTCTAGTGAAATATAGAGAGAATATAAAATAGAGATAACTACAAAAGCTTTGAAATCTATGCAAAGAAGATAAGCATCTAGACAGTGGGTGTGGCATACAGTGGAGTACAAAACTTTATTAGTTTGTTTTTCAAGGTAACGCTGTTTCATAAGTCTTGGCTTTTGTGATTGTTTTGAGTAGAGATAAGGGTGCTAGAAAGAAGCCACTAAAGATCTGTTTGAAGAGAGTTCTAGAAAATGGCAAAAGAAAGAAGAAGTTTAAAGGCCTAGATATGAAAACAACTGCAACAAATTAAGGGACTGGAAGGAAATATCTCTGTATCCCCTTGATTCTGTGGATGGAGAAAGTGACCAGAGATAACTATTGTCAGAAATAGCTGCTGTGTTTTGGTCATTCAGGCTTCTCAGTCCCTTAAGTCATACATCATGACACACTAAGATGCCTCTGCTTGATGACCTGAGGTATTAGAATAATAATGTTGTATATCTTTCATAAAACCATTCCCTTTCTATTGATTTTTGTCCCCAGAAATCATCACAGGGTTATTACAATTTCCATCTAGTTCCAACTCTCCTTTGCTGGTTTGTTGAACAATCAATACTCTTTGTCCAGAGAGCAGAAGCCATCTTTATTTCTCTCATCTCCTTTTAGTAAGCAGGAGAGAAGGATAACTCTGGCACTGGAAAACAAACAAGTTGCTGTAGAAGGACAAGGGACAGCACCAAGTTTCTCTGGTACATATCCGCAAATTATGCTGTTCACATGAAAAGAATCTCTTTTTTAAAGGCAAAGCAGAATTCTGAAGCAGCCCCCATGTGTGGGACAAGGAGTTTTGAATCTAGGAGATGTCAACCAATCACTGACTTGCTACGTGCTGCCTGTGTTTAGCACCAAAATATTTATTTTAAAAGAAAAACCCATTCACCTAAGTATCTTTCCCTGATATAAGTTTTTGATCACTTTCAAACATTATATTATACCACCCTTATAATTGTGAATTATGTAATAGCTGCATATGTTGTGTACTTAGAAATGAATTATTTTCTTTCATGGGCTATCTTTAGAAATAATTTTAAGTAGTCTCATTCATTTCAAAAGTGTTTGTCTTACAGTTTGTACAATATTGTCTCCTTGTCTGTCTTTAGTACATACTGAATAACTCAACAAAGTTATTTTTTAAAATGTGCCTAACCTAAAGAAAAATGAGAATGCAAGCCAAGCAGAATAGTTTTATTTGTAAGCAAATGGGGAATGTGTTGCAGAACTATATTTAGAAATTCTCCAAGACTTTTCTGACATAAGTCTAAACATACACAATAGTGAGAGCTAAATTTTAGCATAAGTTTCTGAGAACATGGGGTAAGTAGGAAATTTTTTAAAAAGAACAATATAAAAGGAAGATCATTGGATGATTTTTCTCATTAATTAATTTATTTTTTAAACAATCTTTTCTCATTTTACATGCCATTTCCAGTTCACTCTCCATCCTCTCCTCCTGCTCCCCACACCTTCCACCCACCCCACCCCCATCTACTCCTCAGAGAAGGTAGGGTTTCCCATGGGGAGTTTAACAAAGTCTGACACATCACTTAAAGGCAGGACCAAGGCCCTCCCCACTATATCTAGGCTGAACAAAGTATCCCTGCAAAGAGAACGGGTTCCAAAAAGCCAGTTCAAGAACTAGGGATAAATGCTGTTACTGCCTGAGACATATGACTGTCACCCATATATAGAGGGTCTAATTTGGGTCTATGTAGGTTTGCCAGTGTCGATCTGGAGTAAGTGAGCTCCCCCTAGCTCAGATCAGCTGTTTCTCTGGATTTCCCCACCATGGTCGTGACTTCTTTGCTCATGTTGTTCCCTCTTCTGTTAGGTTGGACTGTGGGGGCTCAACCCAGTGCTATCTGTAAATTTCTGTATCTATTTACATCAGTGTTTGAATGAAGTTTCTATGATGACAATTAAGGTAGTCATTAATCTGATTAGAGGGGAAGGCCAATTCAGGTACCCTCTCCATTATTGCTTAGAGTTTTAGCTAAGGTCATCATTGTGGATTCCTGGGAATTACCCTAGTGCCATGTTTTTTGTAGCCCATAATGGCTCCCTCAATCAAAATATCTCTTTCCCTTCTCTCCCTCTCTGTCCTTCCTCTACCTCAGCCATCCTGTTTTCTGATGCTCTCTTACCCCATTACTCCTCCCTCCCTCTGCTTTCACACTTCTTTCTTCTCCCCTCCATGCTCCCAATTTTCTCAGGAGTTTTTGTCTATTTTCCCTTCCCAGGGGAATCCATATATGTCTCTCTTTGGGTTCTCCTTGTTACCTAGCTTCTCTGTATTTCACAATGCTGCCCCACATATTCTGCACTCAGAAGACCATTGACAATTGACATAACTTTACCAAGTGGAAGCCTCTACCTCATTCATTGACCACATGGATGACATGACCAAAGAGGTGTTCCAGGATTCCAATTGATCTTCAAGATCAGTCTGTGGGTGGAATACCATATACTGTGGAGGGATACATTGCCCAAGTAGTGACTGGAAAAAAGACAGCAGGTAATTTCAGAAGAACATGGCTAAAGGATAGAAGGTATCTGTGGCATTGACAAAAGATGAAGGTGATGACTATGAAATGCAGACTGGAAAAAGAAGAAAAAAGTTTGGTTGATATTAGAGAAGTTGTGGACATAAAAGGACTGGTGTAATATGACTGTTTAAAGAATGTTTGAGAACATGAGACTTGGGAAGCTAACAGAAGAATTTGGCTTGGAGACTGGGTTACTTCCCACATATTTCCATTAGTCTTTCAGTTGTCTGTGTTTATTATACTGATATAAAAACATTTGGATCTTGCTTCTGTTATGGGTTTTTAGTTTCTTTGACAGCCTCCTCTATCATACAGAACACCAAATTTGTAAGGTTTTCCTGTTACTCTATATTATTTGTTTATACAACTACCATGGTACAATTTCTAAGAAGGTAGTAGTTTTTCTTGTCTACAAGGACAAAATTATGACCTTGATAATATTTGAATAAACAAAACAGGAAAGTAAAATTATAGGAATATAAGACATTAGAATTTTTTTCAGAATGAAGCATAAGTAGGGCAGTACAGGAAAATAGGGTAACTGCTAAAGCAATGTATATATATATATATATATATATATATGTAAAGAAATCCACTAGAAGAGACACATAGATCATTATAAAGAAGGCACATGTACATACATAGGTTTTATACATACATAGATACAAGCACATAAGTTCCTACATATAAACAGAATGAATGACAGAAAATTACCCCAGAGGAATGTTTACTTCACTAATTGAGATAAAATGCAACAGTTTCTGTACTATTCTATCCTATTGTGTTGTGCTTATTGTACTATATAAATGCTGGTAGAAACACATCTTACAGTTTTAACACACGTGAATGAGTGATAACCTGTAGCTCTGCAAAATGGTTTTTATTGAAAGGAGTATGGAAGGACCTCCCAAATGTGATTCTCTTGCGAAAAGGAATTTTTAAGAATGATACAAACACAGGGTGAACAATATCTTTGAATATAGTGAACCAAATGTAAAAAGTTAGAGAAAACATGCAAACAAAAGGGTGGGAAAAAATATAAGCACAGACATAAAACATCTGGAGAAGTGGGTATAATTCATATGGAATTCCTGACTCAAATATTCATAATTTTCATCATGGGAATTATATTTTCCCATACCATGAATCTTTGAAGTCTTAGAAGACCACATACTGCTGACTGAGGTTTCTGTCCTTCCTGGTTCCCACAGTCATTAAGTCCCAAAGAAATCACACAGAGGTCTATATTAACTATAAAATGATTGGCCCATTAGCTCAGGCTTCTTATTAACTCTTACAACTTATATTAGCCCATTATTCTAGTATATGTTAGCCACATGGCTCGATGCCTGTTTCAGTGAGGCAGTCACGCGTTGCTTCTTCTGTGGTGGGCTCTCAACTGCAGAAAAAGCTCTTTTTCCCAGAATATTCCTGTTCTCATTTACCCACCTCTACTTCCTGTCTGGTTGTCCCACCTATACTTCCTGCCTGGATACTGGCCAATCAGCATTTATTTAAAATATAATTGACAGAATACACACAATTGTCCCACATCAACAGATCATAAGAAATGGTCATACTACCACAATGTGAGTTATACTTCACCTGATCTTTAGGAGTTCCAGGCATGAGGTTAAGCACAACATAATAAAAATATGGTAGCCATGTCTCTAAGACCCACTGTCATAAAAAAGAGTGTAGACTTTTATACCTTCATGACATTAAGAAAATACGCAAAGACAGAGTTGAGAAATTTAGATAAAGAGTGAGATTAAAATTTTCATTAGTGTCTCAGGTTCATCAATATAAGCAATACATTTACCTAGTGAGTTCTACCTTCAGAGCCTATTTCTCCACTTCACACACATTTCAATTATTCTTCAGAGAAGCTTAAAACATATTTTGATTGAGAGTTTACCCTGATAGTAGTGAATACTCGTGGTATCTAAAAGCAATAGTTATAAGTTTGTGCAGGAAAATGATACAGTATGAAGTCAGCATTAAATAGGGTCATGCGAAGCAAGATTTCAGCAAAAAGGTCTGGGAAACCAGGGGCATGCCCCTTTCATGATCCATCTGTTGTCTGCACTGGGAGCCATTCTGTGCACATACAGAATACCTTAGGATCTGGGAGAACAAAAATGAGTTTGTTTTCTTTCTTGGTTACCTGTCTTTTAAAACTACTTATTTATTGATTGGTTGATTGATTTGAGATTGGGTCTTACTCTGGAACCCAGGTTGGCATTGAACTCAGAGCAATCCTTTTGTTTCAGCTTTCCATGTGTGTGTGTGTGTGTGTGTGTGTGTGATTCTAGTCATGAAGCACTACACCTACGTTCAACAAGGGTTTCTCTTACTCTGCTGTCAATTTAAGAGCTTCCTGAAGTGAAACTACTTCAGTGGCAGATCATTGAGGTGGGCATGGAGAATTGTTTATCGTGAAGATTTTGTAAATGATTAATTTCTCTGTTATCAAAATAATACAGGGAATTGATATGAAGTACCAGGTATACCTACATTGCCTACAAAACAACACTATGAATGAGTTCTTACCTTCATATATGAGGATCAGAACACTTTTCATATTTCAGTGAAGTAATTTAAGCCAATTGTAGCTTTACATCTACCATCCCATAATAACTAGCAACCAATAGAAACTGACTATATGCTTTAGTTAACTTAGCTTCTAAATACCTAAGTTAATGTATTGTCATATTGATGAGAACAGATCAAAGAAGTCAGCCAGTATAGGGATGAGGACCTCAATTATTTAATACTATATGGAAGGCTCTGAAAACATACATAGCATTATGCAAACCAGATGGTCTTACTTATGCATTTAGGAATGTATATGTATGTACATTTATGTCTCTAACAATTAATAAAGAAAAGAGGATGTGAATTTGAAAGAAAGAAAGGAAGAGCAGAAGAGAAGATTTAGAGAGAGGAAATGGTAGTGGGAAATGATGTGATTATAAGTATAACCTCTAAAATAAAAATTTTCAATGAGTACTTTTGCTTTTTGTCCTTGACAAGAAGTCTCCTCTTGACTAGTTACCAGAAATATCCCGGGTTCCATCAGTAGTTCTGTCCACAAAAAGGTTTCAGGGCACTGGCCGGGGTTACGATTTTCTGTTTTCCTTCTCCTTTTTCATAGTAATCTAATGAGCACAACTGCCTAGATGATACGCCTATCCAGGTACTTACTAGTTCTTGAAGGTGTGCCTGGAAGCCCAGTATAGGGATGGAAAGTTGCTTGAATGTTTTATATGTGGGACAACTGTACTGACCAGCTCATCTCATTCAGTAATACCATATTAACACCTAGACTGGTCCCCTCAGTGACCACCCACTTTGAGACTGCCTCTTCCTACTAAGGAGGAATCTATGCTTTCCCTTCCCTTTTTAAGTTTAATCTTAAGCTCTTACCTATAATACAACTCACTCTAAAACACACCCTTCTGTTGTCAATGAAATTCATTATTTGAATTTATGAGAAAAGACCCTAAAGCAACTGACTGGCCTGCTTAGTTTTTGTGACCATCGATTGTCTGAAAGTCTAGTTCTCTGAGCTATGTTCAATTTTATTCAGGACAATTTGTTTTCCCTAGTATTAATATTTCTGTTTTAGTTGTGATTCTATATTGGAAGCTATCAGGTTTGCTGGGTTTATCTACACTCTGACACACAGAACATGATCTGGAGAATGACTAGGTCATAGTTATAATCACATCATTTCCCACTACCATTTCCTCCCCCTAAATCCTCTCTTCTGCTCTTCCTTTCTTTCTTTCAAATTCACATCCTCTTTTCTTTATTAAGGCCTGAATACTTACCTTTTAGTCCTTTTTATCTCTTTTCCCCATTGAGAACTACTGGTGTCATAAACAATGATGATTCAAAATATATAAGAAATTTGGGTAGATTAAAATTATTTCCTTACACAGTTGAAGCCACGACGGATCGGCTAACCGTTTGTGAGGATGACACGGCACGGCAAGAACTGCACTGCAGGGGCTGTCTATACCTACCACGAGAAGAAGAAGGACACAGCGGCTTCAGGCTATGGGACCCAGAACATTCGACTGAGCCGGGATGCTGTGAAGGACTTTGACTGCTGCTGTCTCTCGCTGCAGCCCTGTCATGATCCTGTGGTCACCCCAGATGGCTACCTCTATGAACGGGAGGCAATTCTGGAGTACATCCTACACCAGAAGAAAGAGATTGCCCGGCAGATGAAGGCCTATGAAAAGCAGCGAGGAGCCCGCAGGGAAGAGCAGAGACAGCTCCAGCGAGCAGCAGCCGAGGACCAAGCTCGAGGCTTCCTGGAGAAGGAGGCAGCCATCGTGAGCCGGCCCCTCAACCCCTTCATGCCCAAGGCTGCCACCTTACCCAACACAGATGGTGAGCAACCAGGGCCCAGCACGGGCCCCCCAGGGAAGGAGAAGGACAAAGTGCTGCCCAGCTTCTGGATTCCCTCACTTACGCCCGAGGCAAAGGCCACGAAGCTGGAAAAACCATCCCGCACCGTGACCTGCCCAATGTCTGGGAAGCCACTACGCATGTCAGACCTGACGCCGGTGCGCTTCACGCAGCTAGACGACTCCGTGGACCGCGTGGGGCTCATCACACGCAGTGAGCGCTACGTGTGTGCAGTGACCCGAGACAGCTTGAGCAACGCCACGCCGTGTGCAGTGCTGCGGCCCTCTGGGGCTGTGGTCACTCTGGAGTGTGTGGAGAAACTGATTCGAAAGGACATGGTGGACCCCGTGAATGGGGACACGCTGACAGAGCGCGACATAATCGTGCTGCAACGGGGCGGGACAGGCTTTGCAGGCTCAGGAGTGAAGCTGCAGGCGGAAATGTCCCGGCCGGTGATGCAGGCCTGAGCTATGACCTAATAAACCTGCCTGTGAACCGATAAAAAAAAAAAAAAAAAAAAAAAAATTATTTCCTTGTTGGTATTTGATTTAGTAGTATGATTCCTCTAGATTCATTTGGACTTCAGAAATTAGTAAGTCCCACTCCTCTGTGAAACAAAGATGTTTCCTTCCTAACAAAAGCACTTCAGTATAAATATGCAGTCTCCTGCAACAGTCACATGCAGGCTATTGACCTTGTGAAATTGCCTAAGAAGCAGTTAGAGGACTTTGCATTCAAAACTACCTCAGGATGTAGCTTAGTCAACTTTTATCAATTTCATATTAAAATACAAATGAGAGTAAAGAAAATTTGCAAACACATCATAATGAAAATAGAAAGAAAGAAGGATTTACTGATTGCCTTAGTTGGGTTAAATTGTCTCTAACTCTAGGCAGAGTGAAGAACCAAATTGAAATGAATTATCAGAGGCTCACATAGGACCGCCTAAACCTGAAATTATTAAAAGAACATTTTCTACTACTAATCCATTGTCTCAATATTTTTCAGTGAAAGTAGAGTTCTTCACAAAGAAAATATATGCAAGTAACCTCACAGTACCAGGATTTACTATGCAGATAGCACTAGGAGTTTTGTTTCCTTCCATCCAGTCAACTTGAGTCTAGTAAACCCCAGCGCTCATATACTTCCTATCTGCCCTAATCCCATTTTAAGATCTACCGAGCAGTGATGATGAGAGTGAGGAAGGCACTCAGTGATGCTTTATGTTTAGAAATTGTCACCCTCACAATTGGGTGTTGAAAATAGAAACGGAAAGCGAATTAGTTTCTGCATTTCTGGAAAGATACTGTTTAGTCTTTGGCTTAGGTTCAGGGCTGAATTCAACACATTTACTCCACAGAGAGCCTCACAAGTAAAAATTGATCAGGAAGTTGTATACATTGACTTGTTTTCTAACCACAACACCAAAAGAGAAAAAAAATTCATATAATTACTGTCTTTGAAGCAGATCAACAATGAGTCTAAATAAAGTCATCATCTGCCTTAAGAATGAGTCAACATTCATATTATACACATCTACCAGAAGTGCTAAACAATTTAAGAGGCCCCATTAACATTGTTCTAAGCAGTTAAAAGAATACCTCTTTAGATTCAGATGAAAAGTAAATATTTTGACAATATCAGTAGAAAAAAAAGAAAATATCTGGGTGATAGCAATATAGAAATAAATATTGAAAGAAAAACTGCAATTAAACTCAACAAGGTAAGTGGGAAAAATACAGAAAATGATTTTAGGATGAAGGAAGCATTATAAATAGAATTTCATGATCAAGACACACAATGGAGAAGGGAAAGATTAAAATGGAAATTACAGATAGTCACTAACAAGAAAGACAAAATCACCCATGGGAAAGAAAATGAAAAGAACAAAGACATGGAACTTAGATGGCACAGAGAATATTTGTAACATATTGATACACATTCACATATCAAAATTAAGGTGTAACAATGCATCTCTTTGTCTAAACTTATTCAAATATGCTTTTCTCCTTCTGCAGATGCAGAAGCAAAGAACATCTAATATTTTGGGATTACAGTATAAGACAGAAAAATTGGGTACTAAGAAAACAAAAATCATCAGTGCTAGTAAGTTTGTTTATAAGCACACTATGAATAAGAGAAGTCATATAAGGTAACCAAAAGTAGCAATGGGTACAAGGAGGGAGTTCTGAGAAAATAAACACTTAGATGGAGCAGAAATAATCACCTATAAGAATTTTCAGCAACATTCTAGAAAGAAGAAACCACTTTTTACAACATTTTACCAGAGGTTTTAGAAGAGGTTAGTTTATTCCTAGGTATTGAAATAAGGCAAGTACATTGTGTATACACCAGGTGGTTGAAAGCCAAGTTTCACAGAGCTGAGGGATACAGATCAGGATGTTGAGAGTTTGGAGACTGTGGTAGTTTGGATGTAATTGGTCTCCATAATCTCATAGGCAGTGCCACATTAGAGTAGATATGGCCTTATCGGAGGAACCTTGTCATTGTGGCAGCTGGCTTTGAGTTTTTCTATGTTCATGATACTGCCTACTGTCCCAGTCATCTTCCTGTTGCCTGTAAGATGTAGGACTCCTGGCTATGCCAGCGGAACATCTGCCTGCACTCAGCCATGGACCACAGCATGATGGTAATGAACAAAAGCTCTGATCTGTCCACAATCCATCTCAAGGAAATGTTTTCTTAGAAAAGATGATGTGGTCATGGTATCTCTCTATAGATATAGAAACCTAAACTATGACAGAAACTAATGCAGGGATTTCAAATTTTTTTTTTTTCGAGATAGGGTTTCTCCGTAGCTTTTTGGTTCCTGTCCTGGAACTAGCTCTTCTAGACCAGGCTGGCCTCGAACTCACAGAGATCCGCCTGCCTCTGCCTCCCGAGTGCTGGGGTTAAAGGCGTGCACCACCACCGCCCAGCAGGATTTCAGATTTTATTGTCATTATTATGAAACTATAGTAGAGCATAGTTTTGATGATCATTGATAAAAAGCAGATTTTTAAAAAATAAGTTATTCATTTATTTTTATATTTATGCAAATGAATGTTTTGTATTCATGCATGTCTATGTATAAGGTTGTGCCTGGTAACCACAGAGTCAAGAATAGGGTAATAATATTGGCAATAGAGTCACAAGTGGTTATGAGCCACCATGCATGTGCTGGGAATTGAAAACAGTACTTCTGAAAGAGCAAGAAGTGCTCTTAAATTACCGAGCCACTCTCCAACCTCAGACTTACTTTTTAACAATGGTGGCAAAAAGAAAAAACTGACTACACTCAGGTTATGTTTTGAAGATATGATTTGTATGTTATAGAGACTGAATGAAGAATTTGAAAAAAATAGAAAAAAGAATCAAAGTTTTGTCCTAGAAAATAGATGAATCATCAGGCAACTATGGTAGAGTACAGTGATTTGTCTTTGTGCATGTATGTGTATGTGTGTTCCTGTGTAACTGTAGAGAAGATTTGATGTCTGTCTGTGTGATTTGTTGCATTTGAAACTCATGTCAAATTGTATTATCTCTTAGGCACTTTGGTAAAAATATTAAGTTGATTAGCCCATTTATGCCTTTTTTACAAGGAGTCCTGAAGTAGAGATAAGATTTGTGAGTTATTAAAAAATAAATATCCAAGAAGTAATCATAATACACAAAGGAGTAAAACTTAGGATGTGTTAAGAACATCTGTAAGATCTAATGGAGCAATATTTATACAGTATGAGGGAATGACTGACAAAACGCTAAATAATTCATCATATAAACGCTTGAATTATCAACAAAAGATAAGTACAAACTACAAAACTGTGTTGCAGCCTCTATTCTTAAGAGGAAACAATTAAAGTCATACTTTTAAGCTGTTTGAGAATGAATCAACATTTAGTATTTAGTAATGGTAAAGTTATAATTCTGTAAACCTTTGTAGAATTGCTTTCCAAGAAAATAACCTGAAACACTGATGCTAACATATGCAAAGATGTTTGTTATAGGCCTTTTGTTAATAATGAAAATTGCAGTCAAGATTAAGAAACTATCCATATGGTCTTATACCAGAAAGCTATTGAACATGATATATGAATAATTTAAATACATAGGAAATGATTATGAAACACAACTGAATAAAAAGTCAGAATGCTTTATTTTAAGAGCTGTATTTTCTCTGGTACATTTGTAGGAAAACACTCTGGAGGGAAAATATTAAATATATTGGTGCTTACCCCTGGGATATATAATTGTTGAATATGAGTTTTGTTGTTTTATGAATTTTGTGAGACTCCCGAATTACTATTGTTTTCATAATTAGAAAGCCACACTAAAAAGTTTTAAAACTTGAAAGGACAGTGTGAGGTTAACAAAAGTCATGAGATGAGTAGCTGAAGAAATAGCTCAGTAAGTAAGACCACATGCTGTGTAAGCAGGAGTACCTGACCTAGAATCTGAGCACCCATATGAAAAGAGGTGGCCATGCCAATGTCTGTAACACCACCGCTATATAGGGCAGAGACGAAGGGACTAAGATTCCTGGGGCTTGCTCTTGTCAGTCTAGTTCTAGGTTTAGAGACAGACCCTATCTCAAAGAAACTATGTGGAGACTGTAAAGGCAAAATACCTGCTGTCTTTCCTTTACTTCTGCGTATATGCACATAGATATATTCATGCACATACACACATGGAGAGCCCTTAATTACATGTAGATCCCCAAACACACACACAAATAAACACACATAGCTACTATACACACATAGACCATATGCATACACACACACACACACCCAGGTACACTTGGAGTGGGTGAATAAAAATTCACAGAAAAATAAGCGTAAAGGGTCAACATGTGCCTCTCAAACATGGAAGAATAGACAAGCTCAAGAAGACCCTCACAAAAGTCATACTGGTAAGTTCAATAAGAATTATAGAACCCTGTTGATTTCTTTAAGATTGCAGGGATGTGAATGCAGAAAATAGCAAAGGGACTTTAGATAGATCAAAGGCAGTGAAGAGTAACAGAGGCAAGAGAAGAATGGCAAATGTAAAAGTTCTAAAAAAGGATAAGCTAACACTGTGTGAAAGTTGTGAACACGAATCCAGATCTTGGCCTTGTTGCCACACAACATCAGCTAGAACAGGAGACCTACCTGAGAGAAGCCTGAAAGTTGCCACCTCAGATTTTTTTTTTTTTTTTTTTTTTTTACAGATTGTAGAAGTGGCTCTAGGATATATGTGAAAGACACATGGTAATGATCACAAAGAGAGAAGGAAAATGAAAACATTTTGGTTCTGCAGAAACAACAGAACCAAAAAGCAGCCAACCTACTTTCCACACCAATAGCAATACCAAACTTTAGTGACACCACCGTTAGTAGGTGGGCGGCAGAGAAAAATGTGAGACAGCCGGGCGGTGGTGGCGCATGCCTTTAATCCCAGCACTCGGGAGGCAGAGGCAGGTGAAGGTGAATCCCTGTGAGTTTGAGGCCAGCCTGGTCTAGAAGAGCTAGTTCCAGGACAGGAACCAAAAGCTACAGAGAAATCCTGTCTCGAAAAATCAAAAAAAAAAAAAAAAAAAAAAAAAAAAGAAAGAAAGAAAAATGTGGGACAGGAAGCTTGTCTACAGAATGCCTAGAAATAAAGTGTTCAAGCAGTGCCATGCCTAGCTACTCTAAAAAGAAAAGAAAGATGAAAGAAGGGAGGGAGGGAGGGAAAAAATAGGCATCAAAAATTTAACTATTGTATCCTAAATCTTCGTACATGAACTAGATTTTCACAATAAGTTTCTGACGAATTAAAGAATTTTGTTACTTGTGTGTATTAATAATAATCTTATAATTAAAAAATAATAAAAGAAAAAATAATAAAAGAATCAAAATATACAAGAACTGAATCTTTTTTCCTTTTTTTAAGTTGTAAGTTTATTTTTAATTTATTTATTTTATATACCAACCACAGTTTCCCCTTCATCCTCTCTTCACATTTTCACCCCTCACCACCCTTTTACCCCTATCCACTCCTCTTTCTCCATTCAGAAGTGGTAAGGCCTCCCATGTGAGTCAATAAAGCATGGTTTATCAAGCTGAGGCAGGACCAAGCTTCCCCCTGCATCAAAACTGGGCAAGACATTTAACCATAGGAAGTAGGTTACAAAGAGTAAGGTCCTGGTCCCTCTGGTAGGTGCTCCACAAAAGACCAAGCTACACAACTATTACCCAGATGCAGAGGGCCTAGATCAGTCCCAGGCTGGCTCCAGAGCAGTCATTCCAGAGTCCATAAGTTCCTACAAACTCAGATCAACTGTCTCTGTGGGTTTCCCCATCAAAATTTTGACCCCTCTTGCTCACATTACAGGAGCTCATTCCTTGCTCATTCTCTCTCTTCAACTGAGATAATTAGGAAATTTGAGTGGAAACATCTTCAAGTTATTTTCATAAATATTAATTTTGTTCAATTGTTCATTTACTTTTCTCTAGAGAGTCAATTATATACATACAGAACTTCTTTTCATAACTTAATTTAAATTATTTTTCTTTATCATTGCTTGTCTTTATTGTATTATACTTTTATTCATGGTTATTTCCCTGCTTTCTTTCAATACTACTTCAAAATGTATTTAGCTTTACTTTCTTTTGAGTATCCTAAGCTTTGTCCTTCAGTTATTTTCTTTTTTCTGCTATAAATTAAATTTCCTAATAATCTCAGTAATATATTGCAGAATTTGATTTTAGTTTATATGCATCTGGCCTCTGTTACTGCACTTTATTGCTGTATCTTTTTCTGTCTTCTATAATCTGATGTGGTTTGCTATTAACCTTCCTTTTTTTTAACTTATTTATTTATTTATTAAAGATTTCTGCCTCCTCCCCGCCACCACCTACTATTTCCCTCCCCCTCCCCCTCCCTCGTCAGCCTTAAGAGCAATCAGGGTTCCCTGCCCTGTGGGAAGTCCAAGGACCACCCACCTCCATCCAAGTCTAGTAAGGTGAACATCAAAACTTCCTCGGCTCCCACAAACCAGTACATGCAGCAGGATCAAAAACCCATTGCCATTGTTCTTGACTTCTCAGCAGTCCTCATTGTCCGCTATATTCAGCGGTTTTATCCCATGCTTTTTCAGACCCCGGCCAGCTGGCCTTGGTGAGTTCCTGATAGAACATCCCCATTGCCTCAGTGTGTGGGTGCACCCCTCGCAGTCCTGAGTTTCTTACTCATGCTCTCTCTCCTTCTGCTCCTGATTTGGACCTTGAGATTTCAGTCCGGTGCTCCAGTGTGGGTCTCTGTCTCTGTCTCCTTTCATTGTCTGAGAAGGTTAATATTCAGGAGGATGCCTATATGTTTTTCTTTGGGTTCAACTTCTTATTTAGCTTCTCTAGGATCACGAATTATAGGCTCAAAAACACCAATGATAGCCTTTGCTGGAGAGGTTGTGGAGAAAGGGGTACACTCATCCATTGTTGGTGGGAATGCAAACTTGTGCAACCACTTTGGAAATCAGTGTGGCGGTTTCTCAGGAAATTCGGGATCAACCTACCTCTGGACACAGCAATACCACTCTTGGGAATATACCCAAGAGATGCTCTATCATACAGCAAAAGTATATGCTCAACTATGTTCATAGCAGCATTGTTTGTAATAGCCAGAACCTGAAAACAACCTAGATGCCCTTCAATCTTCCTTTTCAATATCACCAGTATTGGTGTATTTGAACACCATTGCTGTTGATGTAATTAAGGAAAGGCCCTTAGGTGGATGCTGAATTACTATTGTATAAAAGTTAATTTTCCTGATACTGAAAAAAAATAGTTCTATCTTATCTTTGAAGGTAAGAACTTTGGAAAACAAACACCATAATTGTGATGAGCAATGTTATGCTGAGAAAATTCTCATTCCTTTCAAATATGCTCTGAGAATTTGTTGCAGTTCTGGCAAACCCACCCTACTTGGGAACTTCCTGTTTGGGAACCTGAAGAGCCTGAAGAATAGGGCCGTGTCCCTGTGCTCCTGTGATTAAACTGGTAAAGATAGTCCTGAAATATCACTGAACTGAAATTTTTTGAGCTTATGAACTAAGAGGAAGATTTGAAACTTGTGTTCACTGGATCAGTTTGACCACTGATCCCATGGATATTCAGAGGCATTCCCTTAGCACAGATATGCACATAAAATCATCCCCCATACACATCAAACTGACAACAATCTACAAATCAAAACTTCACATAAAGTTAGAAATCTCTCAATCTTGAATAAAAAGGAAAAAAATGATAAACTACATACAAACACAGACAATGACACATCCTTCATACCAGTGGTCTTCAACTTATGGGTCAGGACTCCTTCAGAGATCCAATGACCCTTTAACAAGGGTCATAAATCAGATACCGTGAATACCTGATATTTATATTAAAATTAATAACAGTCACACAATTACAGTCATGAAGTAGCAATAAAAGTAATTTTGTGGTTGTTGTAATCACAACATGAGGAACTATATTATGGGATTGCAGCATTGGGAATGTTGTGAACCACTGCTTTATACAATTCTTGCAATTTTATATTTTAAATATATTCAATGCACATCAGTTACTTGTTCTTTTAATTGAGAAGCATTTACTTACAGCTTCCTATAAATATGAGCTGGATATAGCACCTTGCTAATCTTTGCTGAATATTTTTCCCAATTCTAATTCAGTTCACTAGCTCATATGTAGTGGTTTAAGTACTTCCTAGCTGGCCAGCTATTGAAGCTGACTTTCAATCTAATATATACAACATGTGATCTTTAGCTTTGTTCATGCTCAATATATATTTGACCATGCTGTGTCCTGTTTTAAAAAGTTAATAGTTTCTTTATTGTGAAGGATAGCACCAAATATTTTGATGGATTATACATTGCTTCATCCTATACTTTCACTAGTAAATAAAATAATTTTTATTTTGAAATAAGTCATCTTTACATAGCCTTGCCTAAGTTCCCCTTCTTGTGATTACAGCACTGTGGATCTGGATGATATCCTGATCATGAGATTCTTTCATTCTGATGAATGTAGGAATTTAATGGAAGTCATTTTTAATTTTTAATTTCAATTTCAGTGACCTACATTAAAAAAATCCTAGGTCTCAATTTCATGATGACATACCTAGAAACATTCACAATAATTTTTATTTCCATTTCTACCAGTTCTCTTAACTGGAGTTACGTGTTAGAAGTTTTATCTTAATCTTAATACATTGTGCAATGTTTGGATGCTACCACAGTTTTAATAGATATTTGTTGAAAGAAAAAATAATGTTTACTATAACTATAAAACCAAGTCAAGTGATGAAAATATGAAGTGTTACGAAAGTGGCATGTGAAATAAAATTCCCTAAAGTCTTCCAAAACAAGAGCACACATTGCACAAATATTCTAAATCTATGCGTGCCCATAAAAAAGTTCCAATCCTTACCTAATGATCCTCCATTAACAATACTCAAGATTATTTTGAAAACATTAAAGATGTTGGACATAATTGGACATCTGGCTTGAAATAATTCTATGGGGATCTGGACAGGCAATCTCTTTGAAGCGAGAATGTTTATGCAACACAGCAGAATTATCAATTGCCCTCTCTACTGCCAAAGAGCATTCACAGCCAAATATTAAGTAATGTGAAAGCGAAAAATGAGGCTGTGTTTCTCCTAATGGAATATAAAAAAGAAAAGGTCTTATTTAACAGCAGAACAAATATTCAATTGTATTATTGTTCATACAAAACTGGAAGAGAAAAAAAATGGACATTCCGAAATGCAATACAAAATTGTAAGTCACAGTAATGCTTCCTTGTCATTCTTGAAAACTTCATTGCTTTCAACTAAGGAAAGCACAAAAAAATGAGGGTCTAATTACTGAATATATGCCACTGCTACTTCCATTATTTTCATATTCTCTTATATTAAGTAGACCCCTGTGAATACCTCAAAGGATTTCATCACTAAAGCCACCTGAAATTTGATAGCAACCTAATATTTCCCTTGAAAAATAGTCCCATATTTGGATACATAAAAGCACTTAACTTTATCAAAGAGATTTTTGAGACATAGGAAGTGGATACTATACAGAGTGTATAAATACTCCCAGGATTACTTTGCATGCCTTCTCCCTTCTTCCATTATTTTACAGAGTTTAAGATTGGGTCCTTTCAAAGAACTCTCCAAACAACCCAGACATCTTTTCTTGTTATTCCATCTTCCTCTTTTACTACCCATAGGAAACACAGAATGTAACAATTGCAGGTAAGAGATCACCATGACATCATCTTCTCCTTTTTTTTTTTTTTTTTTTTTTTTGGTTTTTCGAGACAGGGTTTCTCTGTGGTTTTGGAGCCTGTCCTGGAACTGGAACTAGCTCTTGTAGACCAGGCTGGTCTCGAACTCACAGAGATCCGCCTGTCTCTGCCTCCCGAGTGCTGGGATTAAAGGCGTGCGCCACCACCGCCCGGCTTTTTTTTTTTTTTTTTTTTCATCATCTTCTCCTTTAATTGACCAGAGGAATAAGTTCAATTTCCCTCTTCCTTCTCTCCTTCTGCTACTTCTGCCACCTCCTCTCAGCAGTCTCTTTCCAGGAAAGCACATGACTGTGGAGGTTATGGGACTTGGAACTTCAACAAGTCTTTAGTAGGGGAGTGAAAGAGTTCATGACTTGTACTCATTACAATTGTTGCTCACTTTGATTTTCAGTGACCAAAGAGAGGGAGTGAGGTGAGAGAACAAGTGTGCCCCTCAGGTTCTGATTGGGAGAAATAGACACACATATCTTTGAGAGTAATTTTATTTCCATGAATTGGTCAGTGTCTTATTTCATAGACTTACTGGATATTGAAATTTTAACACACAGCTTGATCACTTATCTGTATAGTGATTCATCTACCTGTATAATTTATAACTAGAAATCATCCCTAGTCAGTATTAGTAGTAATAATAATTCTCATTAATTTCTATAAAATATTTTGCTATTATCATGTATTGGTAATCTTTTAAAGGTTGTCTATAATTAATGTAATCTTATCTTACAAAAACTCATTGAATTAGGAAGAATATATTTTTCATATATAAAACAATAAAGAGTGACTTTTTTACCCAACATCCATGTGACTGAAAAGAATTCAGGTATGAAGGTACAAACTCAGGCATGGTCTCTAGTTCGTTAACCCTTCGCCATTATTCTATATTGTAACTGGTTAAATCAGTTGAAGATTGAAGTACAATTGAGAGACTGTTATTCTGTAGTAGGACCATGGAGAATCTGTCTCAAATTATTAAGTGGTGAGCTTATGTCCACACATAGCTAAGTAATACAAAGCCCAAATCTACATATTCCAAGAGAACACTAACACAGGGTTGCAAAAAAAGGTTCAGAACTATTAGATATTGAGGAAAAAAAGGACATACGCCAGAAGATCTTGATAGTCTAAAGGGTTAGATAGATAGAAAACATTTGAGCTAACAGCTATCCACTGTCTAGGAGAGTTAAGTAAACTAAGAACACTCAATTATTCAAAAAAAGAAAATCCTGTTTTCTTTTTTCCAGAAGATCACCCAGTGTTCTCTGAGGAGCTAAAGTGAGACAAGCCTGTACTCCATAAACTATAGGAGGCCATCCAAACCTGCCGTCTGCTCTTGCTTAGGCAACATTTTAAAAAGCTGCATCAGGGGCATTTCAACCACATGCAAGTGTAGAGGCATTATGGCCAACATCCTTGTGCCCTCATCCTTGCCTCTTATATGCCTAGTAACTCCCATATTGCAGACTCATTGAACTGCCTGATGCTTTCAGAGGCTAAATGGAACAACTCAGCTCTGCTTCTCAGAATTTTGGGCTTTCCTGGACAAAAAAGATCAATTTTAATTTTCCATTGTCTTTTCAACACTGTTATGATTTGAATCTAAACTGTTTCATGGGGTCACGTTTTGAAAGAATTGTCTCCATGTAGCTGTGCTGTTTCAACAGCCGTGAATCCTTTCAGAGGTGGCACCCTACTGACTAGGGGTGAACCTTCAAAGGTTAGTTTCTGTATATTGGGTTTGTCAATAATTTCTTTGCTTCTTAGCTTGTTGTAAATATAAGAAGCCTTAAAAACATAAGCCAAAAGACAAACAAGCAAAATCCTGAAAACACAGAAAGTTTTGACACCAGGTTTTATGAGAGTAATTCTGAAAGAGGGATGCATTAGATTTTAGATACTAAGAATTTAGAAAGACAATTCTGTTAGATTAAGAGATTAGAACATTGTTATATATACCTATGTTGCCTATATATGCACTGAAGATGCTTGAAAGTATATGGTTACTGCCAAAAAATATTTATACTTTCTTTTGTTAGATGTCTATACACTAAGAAACAGATATACTGATAATAGCTGATAGAACATGCTCACATATAGTAAATATTTTACTACATACTCATATTGATGGAAAATTATTATATGAAAAAGATAAGTCTATGCTGGAAACTCCAAAAAAATTATAGGACTTATAAAATAGGTTATGAAAGTCTATAGAAAATTAATAAATAAATCATGACTACATAATATTCTAGTAATTCTCCAGAACAGTGGTTCTCAAACATCCTAATGCTGTGACCCTTTTCTATATTTTCCTCATTTTGTGGTGAGCCCCAGCCACAAAATTATTTCATTATTACTTCTTAACCGTGATTTTGCTACTGTTATATATCATGCTGTAACTATCTGATAAGCAGGCTATCTGATATTGACCCCCAAAGGGGTTGAGACCTGAAAGTTCAGAGTCACTACTGATGTCTAAAATGGATCACTGTTTCCTATTCTCATGGGTATCGGGGACATAAAAATGGAGACTAAACATAAAATGCATGATGCTATCTATACTGTGTGTAAGACAAGCCCATTACCTCTGATCTAGGAGTCTTCTATATTCTGCAGACTTTCATAAAACTGCATAAAGTGACTTTGTAAGCTTTCAGGTAGGATATACTTAAGATCTTCTGTTTTTCTTGACCATGGCTGTAAATGAAGTGATAAAGCATAAATAAAGTATAAGTAAACATCTCAAATTAACATAATACAGAAATTAGCTATAATACACAAAGAATATAAATTTAATTAAACTTCAATATTTTCATATGAAATAAATGAAAACTAAAACTAACCACAAATAGGCAAATTGTGCATATATCACACTTTCTATGTCTTTGGATGCTTGGTATTTATTTAATACATGGAAATCTACAGACTCCCTGTTGCTGATCAAATGTTTTATACACATGAAAATCATAATATGAAATACTAGTTTTCAATGCAGTTATTTAAGAGGCAAGGTATGTTTGAGTTGAGGACATGAAAGTATATTTTTCATAAATGGAATAAATGACCAGGGGCATCAATCTTTCCTTGGCCTCTCCAAAATTAGGTTACAATTAGAACTTAACGTTCTGAAAATTTGAAGAACACCTGCCTTAAAACTTAACACCTTGATAATTAACTAGATCCCAGAAGTGAGAAATAATTTTTTATCACTTACAAAATACTCAGGGTCTGGTTTGTTATGGTAGCTGAACTAAAACAGTCACCAAAACTCTTGAAACAAAGGGAATGGTCTTTGCCTGTACTTCTTTTCGTAAGGCCAAATTGAAACAAGGCTAAGTCATCTGGTAGTGATGGATTCCAATTCACCTGGCAGTGATGAACTTGGTGGGTTAAAAAGCAAGTTATGATGGTATAAGGGAGACACAGGGGCAGGGATCTTGAAGGAACTGCAGGAGAAGCAAGGAAGGCAATATATGGTCCAAATGCAGTGTGAACAATGAAATAATCTCAAAGAATAAATAAAAGTGTATTTTGGAAAAGAAGCCATCCTTTGCCTTGACTTTTTTCATTTGATTCAGAGAGACTGCCTGCACCATGTACAGCATCCATGTGAACACATGCTCAGCAATAATGTCATACTCTTCACTAGACAGCTCATTGCTCATACATAGTTCAACTTACATTTGATTCCAATATTAAATCAGTAATTCCTTTGGTCATGTGTCATCAACACTGACGTTAGAGAAGTACTGTATTTCCTTCAGAAAATGACAAATCTTAGAATTTCTATATCATGTTAACTTACCAAGGTATAATTTATTATTAATATGGATTAAAAGAAAAAAATGTTTATTTAACCATTATAGTAAAGGGTTTTATTATATACAGAGGCCATGTTCTTTCTATTTCTTTTCTTATGTTTTTTTCAAGTAATTTATAATCTCGCATTTCAACATAGGCAAAAGAATTCTATACAAGGTCATGTATGCATTTATTTTTTTATTTGACATTTGGAAATAAACCTCTCACTAATCTGTGTGCCCAGACCTTTATTTATTTGCTATTTTGTTCCTTAACTTTGAGAAAGGGTCTCTCTTAAGTTGCTTAGGCTGGCCTTGAACTCAGTTTATATCCCATGCAGACTCAAGTTTATAATTCTCCTCAGCTGTCTATGGATCTAAGATTCCAGGTTAACAACACCTCTTCTGGTATTTTGAAAGGTTATTATTTCTGTCCTTTTAAAAACAGTCACTTACTTTGAATAAGCGTATTTCAGATTGCATTAAGCAAAGATAAGAAATACAGTCCTTTGAAATTATGAACTCATTTGGGAAGGCAGTGATCATCAGAGACAGACGCTATGAGTCCTGATTCCAGTTGTGTCATTGATGGAAAGTAGTCTCACAAAGAGGTGCTGACTTTAGGAAAAGAAAAAGAAACCAAAAATATGATTTTAAAGCCTGAAAACTACCAGTAGTGGTCGGTGAAGTATATACAGATTATTCACAGATAATGTGCTCCCTAGAAAGCTGAAAACTAAGTTAAAGATGAGAGAAAACAGGCACTTCTGTTGGGCACACAACAGTATACCTATCTTTCCTTCATATTCACACTATGCCACACTCAATGCTAGTGTAGGACTCACTAGGTAAGTGGTCTGGTACACAGGGAGAGTCAAGATCATGGCCATCGCTTCATTGTCAGCATCACCATGATGACCTGCTTCTGGGCTTCCCCAGACATGCGTGCTACCATTTCTGATCCTTGGCTGCCTCCCTCATGGGTTTCCATTTGAACTATGCATTATTCCTAGGTAATATAGGTTGAGGGGTGTGTTAGGAACATGGAATGGAAGCTCTATTCTCTATCATCAAGGAATCTCTTTGTCTTTAAATTCAAGAATCAGACCTGTTGTTTCATAAGTTTTCTATAGGTTGATTTCCAGCAAGGACATTTTTAGTTATTCCCACTATGAGCACCATGGGCACCTCCCCTGCTGCTGCCACCACACCGTAAATGTATGTACTATTCCAGATTTTGATGTTTGATTTAAATCATCATTTAAAATATCATTCATTTTAAAATGGTACTGATGAGTACAAAGTACAAAGTTCATCTAATCAACTGTAAAGCATATTTTATGCAATTTTATTATGCTATGTAGAGAACTGATTAATTGTAGATATTGAGAAAGAGTTCATATTCAAACCTATGCAACTGATGAGTCTTTTACATAGCATTACTTATTATTAAAGTTGGGAAAGTTCTTTTATTTACAAGGTATAACATCCAAGTGGAAAGGAAGTCCTCCACTCCAAATATTTAGTTTAAAATATAATCTACACAGAATTCTTGAAGCACTTATCTGTTTAGAAATCAAATGTTATTTAAAGAATATTTGTGTTGGGCCAGCTAGATAAAAAGAATTACTTATTGACTCCGTGGTTGAATATCTGAGTGTATAGCTTCCTGCTAAAAGAGAATGTTGTTGCTAATAAAAAAATAAAAGCACCACAAATCAACCTATCATTAAGTAGAATTGAATCATTAAAGCTAACCTTGCCAAGTATTGGCTCATTACTACTATTTCAGTGTTATGAAGTGAAAACTTCTTTGTAATAATATACAGCTTGCTAATTATAGCACAAAGGCTCTGTTCATATTCTCTTTCCCTTTCTCTTTCTCTATATCTCTCTCTGCATCTCTCTCTTTCACCCTCTCTCCCCACCCTTGTCCCTCTGTACCTCACACATATATAAAATCTTCAAACTTGGGTATAGAGAAGACAAATAAAGAACGAATCACATGCCCAAGGTAGATATCAATCATGGAAATCTTTTCAAATGCAGAGGTAGCCTCAGATTTGTTGAGAAACTCTTGTCTTGACAGACACTACTCCACAGTGAAGGGCAGCAGGGAGCTGAGCATGCCCTCTTGCTACAGTGATATGCTTTGTCTTATTTCTAAGAAAATTGTATTCTTGCTAAGTGTTAGGTCCTTATCCAAGCTTTAATTCACAAATTGCTGAATGGAACCATACCTGCATGGATCAATCATAAGTATTTGCTGTGCATTTTTTTATACTACTCATGGTTGAAGACCCATACATACTGTATATAACTAGACATATAATCAAATATATCATGAATTCATATGACTTTGTATGAAAATAAGAAAAATCCTGGATATGCAGGGGGATGGTTCCTAACATTCGGCAGCTTGCACATGACACAGTCAAGTTTTGAATCCAGGAGCGGTGGAGAATTAATTTCATTAAAACATAGTTAATAACTCATTTTTGTGCTTTAATTCAATAAAGAGATACCTCTAAAGAGAAAACCTTGACATTTTGTTTTAATGAATTTGAATCAGTGATGTGGATAATGGACAAAAATTTTACAAACAGATACTTAAGTCCAAGGGACCGCAGTTTCTTACTGGTGTAACAAAATTAGTGTAAGCACAGGTCACATAGATGTGTGGTGAGGATTCAATGGGCTATAGATATAAAATAGTAGGCAACATAAACATACGCAAATTTACTTGATTATCAAATCAGCCTTAAAGAATAAAGCAAAACCCATCAATAATTCCAGAAAATATAATTTCAGGAAGAAAAAGAGCTCTGCCAATGTGTTTATATAATAATAATATATTAAAAAATCTTATGATGATGGCAGAAATAAAGACTGCAATCTTTCCTTTACATATAAAAACTGCACAATATTTGCAAACCAAAAAATGGAAGATAACTGAAATTTTCTTGAGGATAAACCCTGTGAATCCAAGTGCAAACATGAACGATTTTACAAATATTCCTATGAAACACTCAATCATCACTGCTGTTTGAACTTCATTGCGCTGTTAAATTCAGGGTCTCTTAACCTAGTCACTGTTAATATTTTCTTGCAGATCAATGAAGTGTGGATGTCTAGGCCTTGCCAATGTCTTCAGTTGAGTTGAAAATACAACTTGCCCAGAACTCTGATCAGTGAAAACAGTAGTTTAAAAGCTCAAAGCCTAAGTACCAGAAAAAGATAAAATCTGAGCTGAAGAGAAGGATCCATGATAAGAAACACTTTCTCCTCTTGCACAGGTCCCAGGTTCACTTTCCAGAACCCACATGGTGGCTCATGATAGTCTGTGACTCTAGATCCAGGCTATCTGGCATTGTCTTCCGCCCTCCATCAGCACTGCTGATGCACATGGAAGACAGACATACAAGTTGCCTACACTCATACACATGGAAGGAAAATGTAAACCTTCTGTAAAAATATTGTCATTCTTAAGAACATGGACCTTCCAGAGGACCCAACTTCACTTGCCAGGATCCATGTTCACAGTCACATATGATTCTAGCTCCAGGCAATGCAATGCCTCTGGCCTTCATGGCCACATACATATAACAGCAGCAGCAGCAGCACCAACAACAACAACAACATACATACATACATACATACATACATACATACATACATACATAAACTAACCTAAAATGTTTTCAAATGGCATAAATGATAAAATTATTAAAAATAATTACAGAAAATGCATCATAAATCAATAGCAAGGAAATTCAAAGGCAAATGAATGGCATGAGGGAAAAAACAATCCTGACTGAGGTAACCCAAACCCAGAAAGACAAATATGGTATGTACTCACTTATTAGTGGATAATACCTTTAAAGTAAAGGGTAACTATGCTACAATCCACAGACCCAGAGAGGCTAGGTAACAAGGAGAGTCCAATAGGGACACTCAGATCTTCCTGGGAAGGGGAAATAGAAGAGATTTCATGGATGGGCCAGTGAGTGTGGGAACATGAGGGAACAGGTAGGTAGTTGGTTGGGGGTGAGTACTGAAATTGTGGAGTGGAAAAGGGGTATTTGGGGGTTAGATAGACACTCCTAGAAATATGGAAGGACAATCCCAGCTAATACTCCTAGTAATTTGGTGTGGGAGAATTGTCTGTATTCTGTCAATCATGTTATAAATAAATGCTGATTGGCCAGGCAGGAAATATAGGCGGGAAAAACCAGACAGGAAGTAGAAACAATGTAATGAGAACAGGAGAATTCTGGGAAGAAGGAAGTTTATTCCTCCCACCCCACTCCTGCCCAAATCACCAAAGCAGCAGGATCTGATCTGCCCCAATGAAAAAGGTACTGAGCCACATGGCTAACATAGATCAGAATGATGGGTTAACCAAGATGTGAGAGTTAGTAGATGAGAGGCTAGAGCTAATGGGCCAATCAGCTTATAATTTATGGAGACTTATGTGTGATTTCTTTGGGGCTAAACAGCTTGGGGTACCGGATGGGACAAAAATCCAAGCAACAAACAAACAGGCCCGCCCGTGTTACAGTAATTGTGGATAAGTAGCCTGAACTGGCCTTCTTCTTCTTTTATTTATTTATTTATTTATTTATTTATTTATTTATTTAAGATTTCTACCTCCTCACCGTCAGCGCCTCCCATTTATCCCCCTCCCCCGATCAAGTCCCCCTCCCTCATCAGCCCAAAGAGCAATCAGGGTTTGCTGCCCTGTGCGAAGTCCAAGGACCACCCACCTCCATCCAGGTCTAGTGAGGTGAGCATCCAAACTGCCTAGGCTCCCACAAAGCCAGTACGTGCAGTAGGATCAAAAACCCATTGCCATTGTTTTTGAGTTCTCAGTAGTCCTCATTGTCTGCTATGTTCTGCGAGTCCGGTTTTATCCCATGCTTTTTCAGACCCGGGCCAGCTGGCCTTGGTGAGTTTCCGATAGATCATCCCCATTGTCTCAGTGTGTGGGTGCACCCCTCGTGGTCCTGAGTTCCTTGCTCATGCTCTCTCTCCTTCTGCTCCTTCCTGATTTGGACCTTGAGATTTCTGTCCGGTGCTCCAGTGTGGGTCTCTGTCTCTGTCTCCTTTCATCGCCTGATGAAGGTTAATATTCAGGAGGATACTTATATGTTTTTCTTTGGGATCATCTTCTGTGACTGGGAAAAATTTCCAATGGAGCTACTGGGACACCAAGCCACTCACATAATCTTCTACCTACAGTATGTCCTGCCTATGGGATGTGCTGGGACAAGGGTGGTACAGAGTTTGTGGCAATGGCCAACCAATGACTGGTACAGTCTCAAACCCATGCCAGGAGACTGAGACCACCCCTGGCACTATCTGGAGTGCCAGGACACAGAGATTGGATGGCCCAGAGACATAGGATAGAATCAAACATGACTAAAGGAAAAAGTCATCATTAGATGCTTAATATTTTGCTTTACTCATAAAATGGTGCCTAACCCAATTGTCATAAGAGGCTTCATCCAGCAACTGGAGAAAACAGACATAGAGACCCACTGTCAAACTTGAGGTTGAGATCTGGGAATAGTGCTGAAGAGAAAAAAGAAGGATTGTAGGAGCCAGAGGGTCAAGGACATCAAAATCAACTAACCTTGGATCATAGAAGTTAACAGAGTCTGAATCAACAACCAGGGAGCCTGCATGTGACTGACCTAGTCCCTATGCATATATATGACAGTTGTGTAGCTAGTTCTTCTGTGGGACTCCTAACAGTGGTAGCAGGGGCCATCTTCAACTCGTTTACTGGCTTTTGAAACCCTATTTTTCATACTGGGTTGCCTTGCCCTCCAAGAATACAAGGCTGGTGCTTAGTCTCACTGCAGCATGAAATGCCATGTTTTGGAGATATAGTCAAAAGGGAGGCTTGCCCTTTCTGAGTAGAAATTGAGAAGTAGTGTATGGGAGATAGTGAGGGGGGAAGTGACACTGAGGTCAGTATGTAAAATGATAACAATAAAGAAGAAAATGCATCATTGTCTCACTAAGATCATATGTTTGGGAATTTATCTGAGGAAACTTCACTGTCATGAAAATTATGACTGTTTACCCTATATGGATTTCTTGACAGAGCAGAAGAATATTATAAATGTAATAGCTCATATAACTTACAAATTGAAAGCAAACCTAATAAATGCACAAAAATTAAACTGCATAAAAGTGGTATAGAGTATTTTAAGATCCAATTTGGGGGAAAGCTATTCAGGATTTGCCAAGGTAGATGTCAGAATGCTCTAAATAATCATTTAGGCACAACAACATAGCCTTGATTTACACTGCAACAAGATTCTTGAAAACATGCTCAGTGAAAAAGCCAAACAGAAAAAGTCACCCACTACATGTTTTGGTTCATATGACATGCCCCATGTAGGAAGACCAATAGAGACAGATTCCATACTGGTGGGTATCAAAATTCCGGAACAGAGCCGGGCGGTGGTGGCATACGCCTTTAATCCCAGCACTTGGGAGGCAGAGGCAGGTGAATCTATGTGAGTTCGAGGCCAGCTTGGTCTACAAAGGGAGTTCCAGGACAGGCTCCAAAGCTACAGAGAAACCCTGTCTTGAAAAACCAAAAAAAAAAAGAAAAATTTGGGAACAGAGAAAGTAAAAATGTGTGTGTCAAGAAAAGCTTTTCTGTATCTACATGAGTTCCTTGTGCTTTTTCATAACTCTTTTTATTATTTGGTTATTTTGTTCTATTCCAATTTGTTTGTCTTTGTTTTATTTTATTATTCCTTATATGCCTAATTGGTTTCTAAGGAGAGACAGAAAGAGTATTAAGCCAATGTGAGGGTGGGTGGGAGCAACTGGAAGGAGTAAATGGAGTGGAAATACTAATCAACATATATTGTATAAAAATCTATTTTTAATCAAAGGAAAAAATTAAAAATTTTACAGTAAAAACACATTGATGTCTTGCTTTACTCCCGACCAGTGGGACACAAACCAGGTACCTGAACCCTGGAGGAGAGAAATGGAGGAATAGGAGACACGAGAAAATGGACAGAAGTCTTCTGATCAAGCTGCAAAATTTATTTTTTTCTCAGGAGTATTATATAGCAAAAGGGAAGGGGTGGGTAGGTGGCTATGCAATTGTTCTAAGTGGAATGCCAGGTCTGGAGATATCCCTAGCTGACAGGAAGAGATAAGGAAATACTGAGGGTCTATAAATGTTAATTGACAGGGGCCTGGGACCTGCAGGTCTGTAGGGATTCTTAACACACAGGGAGAGATAAGGGTTATTTCCTGGGCCTGAAACTTTCCCTACAGAGGCTTCTGAATAGCTTACTTAACTTGTGAACTAAGATGGCTTGACTATAACCAAATACAGGTCTTTGCTCCTGGCATTAGACACATAATTTACAAAATACCTAGGAATGCAGATACAGAACCCAGAAAAAGCAGAGGAAATCATAAATAGTCCTTTCTTATTTGGACCTTGGAATTCCTGACTGATCCCTCTTCCCTTAGAATACAAAACATCAAATGCTCCCACATAAGCTCTGCCTTTGTGCCACCATTTCAAGCAATGTGTTTGGTAAATCATAGAGCATCATGTGATCATACTCTTTCATTTACTTCTTTGTGTAACAAAGAGAAGTAAGCCTGTGAACCTATGTGTTATCACAATGCCCAGCATTTGCTTTTTACATAAACATGATTCACGTAAAATGCATCTTCTGCTCTTTAGAGATTTTTTTATTTTTTACCATTTCATCACTCCAATGACAGACAAACAAATAATTATTCATCAATAGTTTGAGAAGCATTTTTCTTAAACAGAAAGTCTTTTCTTTTTGCCATGAGAGACACAGATTTTTATTTATTGTCTAAATTAAATGCAATCATACAATTTTACTTTTCCCTTCCCTTCTTTCAAATACTGCCATGTATTCTCCCTTGTTCCAAGAGTTCCTTGGACTCTTTTTTAGTTGTTGTACTTATCTTTTCAGGCTATCATTTGGTTGTGGTATCATGGGTAAGTATTTCTCTTTTTTTTTCCAGTTTCTTTTTATTTATTTTTCCATTCAAAAATTTTCACTTCCTCCCTTCCTCCCATTACCCTCCCCCTCCCTGACTCCGCCCCCTCCCTCCCCCTCCCTCCTTAAGAGAGGGCAGGGAACCCTGCCCTGTGGGAAGTCTAAGTCCCCCCCCCCATCCAGGCCTAGGACGCTTTGCATCCAAATAGACTAGGGTCCCAAAAAAACAGTACATGCAGTAGAAACAAGTCCCAGTGCCTTTTATCAATGGCTTCTAAGTCAGCCCCCATTGTCAGCCACATTCAAAGAGTCTGGTTTGATCGCATGCTCCTTCAGTTCCTGCGCAGCAGGATTTGGTTAGCACCCATTAGATCAGGCACACTGTCTCGGTGGGTGGACCAACATCTCGCAGTCCTGACTTCCTTGCTCATCTTCTCCCTCCTTCTGCTCTTCAACCGGACCTTGGGGGCTCAGTTGGTTGCTCTGATGGAGGGACTTTGTCTCTATCTCCATCTGTCGCCGACGAAGACTCTATGGTGATATTCGAGACAATCATCAATCATCAGTGTGATAGTGGGGCAAGGTCAGTTCAGGCACCCTCTACTCTGCTGCCCAAGGACCTAGCTGGGGACATCCCCGTGGGCACCTGGGATCCCCTCTAGAGCCAAATCTCTTGCCAACCCTAAAATGGCTCCCTTAATGTACATATCTTCTTCCCTGCTCCTATATCTGTCCTTCCTCCATCTCCACTCCCCCACTCCCTCAAGCACTCTCCAGTCTTTTTCTTTTCCCTTTTCTCTCCCCCTCTCCCGTTCCCCCACTCTCACCCCCACCCCCAGTCTCCCAACTTTTTCATAGCAATCTTGTTTGCATTCAAGTTCCATGGGTTCACCTTGCTTTTGGCTTCTCTAGGCTTGTGAACTATAGGCTTAATGTCCTTTGTTTATGGCTAGAGTCCACTAATGAGTGAGTCCACACCATATTCACCTTTTTGGGTCTGGGTTATCTCACTCAGTAAGATGTTTTCTATTTCCATCCATTTGCATGAAAAAGTCAAAATGTCATTTTTTTTTACCACTGTGTATATATTCCACACTTTCTTGTGTATATATTCCACACTTTCTTTATCCATTCTTCCATTGAAGGGCATCTAGGTTGTTTGCAGGATCTGGCAATTACAAATAATGCTGCTATGAACATAGTTGAACAAATGCTTTTTTTAGTATGATTGGGAATCTTTTGGGTATATTCCCAAGAGTGGTATTGCTGGATCCTGAGGTAGATTGATTCCCAATTTCCTGAGAAAGCGCCACACTGATTTCCAAAGAGGTTGCACAAGTTTGCATTCCCACCAGCAATGGATGAGAGTTCCCATTGCTCCGCATCCTCTCCAACATAGGTTATCATTGGTGTTTCTGATTTTAGCCATTCTGACAGGTGTAAGATGGTATCTCAAAGTTGATTTGATTTACATTTCTCTGATCGCTAAGGAGGTTGAAGTGACCTTAAGTGTCTTTTGGCCATTCGACCTTTGTCTGCTGAGAATTCTCTTTTCAGTTCAGTACCCCATTTTTTAATTGGGTTAATTAGAATTTTCATGTCCAGTTTCTTGAGTTCTTTATATGTTTTGGAGATCAGAACTTTGACGCGGGGTTGGTGAAGATCTTCTCCCATTCAGTAGGATGCCTTTTTGTCTTAATCACAGTTTCCTTTGCTTTACAGAAGCTTCTCAGTTTCAGGAGGTCCCATTTATTCACTGTTGTTCTTGATGTCTGTGCTGCTGGGGTTATATGTAGGAGGTGGTCTCCTGTACTCATGTGTTGCAGTCTACTTCCCACTTTCTCTTCTATCAGGTTCAATGTGGTCGGATTTATATTGAGGTCTTTAATCCATTTGGACTTGAGTTTTGTGCATAGTGATAGATATGGATCTATTTTCATTCTTCTACAGGTTGACATCCAGTTATGCCAGCACCATTTGCTGAAGATTCTTTCTTTCTTCCATTGTATACTTTTAGCTCCCTTGTCAAAAATTAGGTGTTCATAGGTTTTTGGGTTAATATCCAGGTCTTTGATTCTATTCCATTGGTCAACGTGTCTTTTTTTATGCCAATACCAAGCTGTTTTCATTACTTTAGCTCTGTAATAGAGTTTGAAGTAAGGGCTGATAATGCCTCCGGAAGTTCATTTATTGAATAGGATTGTTTTGGCTATCCTGGGTTTTTTGTTTTTCCATGTAAAGTTGACTATTGTTCTCTCAAGATCTGTGAAGAATTTTGTTGGGCTTTTGATAGGGATTGCATTGAATTTATAGATTATTTTTGGTAGAACTGCCATTTTTACTATGTTGATCCTACCAATCCAAGAGCATGGGAGATCCTTCCTGTCATTTCTAAAAGATGCAGTCTCACAGCAGCTTTCCTGGACCTCTGGTTCTTCCAGGCTTACTTCCATGATGTCCCTTGAGCCTTAGGGGCAGAAGTTAAGTAGTTGTGGTTTTCTATAAAGTTCTCCATCTGTTGTAATGAGAATATTAATGGTAAAGGTTACACATATCCATTAGTATAAAAGTAAATATTCATAAAGCTGTTAGGAGTTATGCTGATTTTTCATGTATACTAATTTTGCTAACTCATTTTCCTCACATTCTCTTTAATTATCAGTATTAGTTTGCTTTCTAAGGTTGTGATAAGGCACCATGACCAAAGCAACTTTCATTTTATCTTTGCAACTTTGTGGCAGTCAGGTCAGTGACTCAAAGCAAGGACATAGTGGCCAGAACTGAGGCAGAATCCATGGAGAAAGGCTTTTTATAAGCTTGTTCTTGTTCTTTGTGGCATCCTCAGTTTCCCTATACAACTGAGTACCACCTGCCTAAGTGTGGAACCAATCCCTATGGACTGCCCCATCCCCAGACAATAATCAAGAAAATGACCTTCAGAGTTGCCTGCATGTCAATCTCATGAAGGAGTTTTCTCAGTTCAGATTCTTTCTCAGGTTCATCTAGTTTTTTTCCCCCTAAGTAAACAAAAGCACACCATCACACTCATCAATTCCTGATCTCCTATTTTACTGAAGTGTGCTTGCTCAGACCTTTGGAATGAGTAAGAGGTATACTAGGTCTGAGTTCATAGCTCCAGGAAGACACTGACAATTCTCCTTTCTCACCTTATAGTGAGAACCCAGAAGATTATGTCTGTGAAGTTTTTTCCCCATCCTACTGTCTAGAATATGTGAAAATGAACATTATTGTCAAGTTTATACAAGTGCTTTATGACATGTGCTTATATATATTCTTATATCCTTAGATTTGGTCTTTTCATGGTATCCCATATTTCCTTGCTGTTTTATGTTAGGAATTTGTTGGATTAAATGTTTTCTTTGACCAATGAATCTATTTCCTCTATTGTATCTTCAACACCTGAAATTCTCTTTTCCATCCCTTGTATTCTGTTGGTTATGCTTGCCTCTGTGGTTACCTTTCATTTACCCAGATTTTGCATATACAGAATCCGTTGTTTTGTGTTTTCTTTATTGCCTCTATTTCTGTCTTCAAGTCTTAAGCTGTTTACTTCAACTGTTTCACTGTTTTTTTTCCTGGTTTCCCTGGCTTTCTTTGAGAGATTTATTAATTTCTTTCATTTTTTTCTTTGTCTTTTCCTGCATTTCTTTAAGGCAATTTTTTAATTCCTCTTTAAAGGTTTCCATCATATTAGAAAGGTTACATTTAACTTCTTCTTCTTCTTCTTCTTCTTCTTCTTCTTCTTCTTCTTCTTCTTCTTCTTCTTCTTCTTCTTCTTCTTCTTCTTCTTCTTCTTCTTCTTCTTCTTCTTGTCTTCCTGTGGTATGATCACTGGGTTCTGGTGTTATTGTTTTGCTTTTTAGGTTGTTGAATGAACTCTGGCATTGGCGCCTACCTATCTCTTCCATCAGTGGATGCCGGCAGTGCCTCTCCCTCTTGATCTAATCCTTGCAATGGCTGTCTCTTTTGGGGTAACTGTTCTTGATCTTCTCTTTACTGTCACTGTGCGTCTCAGTGAGCCACTGAGGTCTCTCTTGGCCTGCTCTCTTGGTCTGTTCTCTTGATTCACTCTCTTGGTCCACTATGTGCAGTCACAGCTTGCTCTTTAAACTTCTGCACTTGGTCCTCTCAGTGTAGTAGCAGGCTGTGTTTTGGGGTTCCACTGAGGTTACAGGGGGATAGGATGGTTTGTGAGCGGAATGCTAAATCTATCTTAATTGCATATGTGTAATCATTTTTCCTTCCAGAAGCACTTTTGTTTTTAAATGCATGGCTAGGACTAATGCTGTGGCTTTGCCTGTTGGCCCCACCCTGTCTAACATGGCAGAAGAATGTTCACCACCTCTGTGAACCATGCTCTGTGCCCTATCTCTGGAGATGCAGTCGGTTTACATCGCTATTAAGCAACTTGTAGCACACTGCTCACAAACTCTGATCTCTGTAGTATGACCTCCAGAAAGAGCCAGAGCTGTTCATGCTGCCATTTCAAATCAGGAAGCCATTTCTTACAACCTTGCCTCTGCTTGTGGCCAGCAAATAGAGCCTATCTGAAACAAAATTGATGTTACCAAGAAGCTGTGATTGGCTCCTGTTTTTTTTTGGGTCTAGAAGTCCTCTTTTTTATTTAAGCTTTTTTAGGTCTTATGTAGATATACCTGATCCAGATTGTGGGTGCCATTTGTAAGCAAGATGCCACTGGTTTCTCACCCACCCAGATCCGAATATCACCAAGAAACTATATTAATTACAACAATGCCTGGGGGCTCAGGGGATTTCTAGCAAGGTCTTACATCTTAAATTAACCCATTTCTATTAATCTATGTATCACCATAATGTTGTGGCCTTCTTGTAAGTTCCTAGCATCTTTCTTTTTTGGCAGCTACATGGCATGTCCTTGACTCTACCTCCTTTCTCCCTGCATTTTGTTCAGTTTTCCTGCCTAGCTCTAGTCTGCCCTGCTGTAGGCCAAAATAGCTTCTTTATTAACCAATGGTAATAAACATATTCATAGCATAAAGAGGGAAATCCCACATCAACCTGAGTCAAGAAATGTTTTTCTTAATAAACTCTTAATACTTCAGTCATTGCTTTCAAATGGCTCCATTCTTTTGAGTTTTAAGAAATTAAACACATAGGAGCAGAGAGCAGTCATGGCAAAACCATTGACAAATGGTGTGGAGCTTTCATTAGATATCAAGTGTCATGACTAAATAGTGATTAGAGATCATGAACTTTTGAACTCCCCCCTTTCTATGGCATCAACACAGACCTGTCAAGAGGTATATGGATTCTACAAATACAATAATTACAGAAATTAGCTCCAACTGGGCTATTTAACTAAGTCACATTTATTTCTTCATTTTGTTTTCCTTATTATATGATATTTTTGATTAGTGTGTTATTAAAATTAATTGTAGAACATAAACTTCCTTTTAGAAAATTTTCTTACATGTGAAAAATAGTGTTGGCAATCTTACAAATTTTAGAAAGGTACATACATCATTGATTAAAATTTTGAAATGGAAAAAATTTATTAAAGGTTATTATGTATATATCTTTGCCTATCCTATAATTAAAAACTGTCATTATTGTGGTTAAGCACAAAATGTTTTTAAATTCAGAGTAAGTAAAATTTTGAAATGGAAAAAGAATTTATTAAAGGTTATTATGTGTATATCTTTGCCTATCCTATAATTAAAAAACTGTCAGTATTGTGGTTAAGCACAAAATGGTTCTAAATTCAGAGTAAGTTGTTTTCCATCAATCTAATGATTAACATAATTGCTTTCTTGGAGCAGCAATTAACAGAAATTTCAGGAAGCTTAGGTGACTGACTGAATGAATGAATGAATGAATGAAAGGCTGAAGACTATAGGTGTTTCAGAATAATTAAAGAAAATATTGTCAGGTATGGTTGTTCAACATGGATATAATGAAGATATTTAGATATCATTAATCTTGACTCTCTGTACACCTAAACCAAAGTTTTCATAAATGTATAGAATGTCTAAAGCTAAAATAACAAAAACTAGAATCATGGACTCTCTTACTTATAAAATAATTCGTACCAATGATTTAAAGTAAGGTTATTCTCTGAGATTTGATCAGAAAGATAAATGTATATAGACCACAAATAAGATACACACACACCTGACACATGCCTCATAATGTAGATTGACTTCCTGTGTTCTTATATTGGGAAAATGATAAATAATGAAAAACAATAGACAGTGTAGAACTCTAAAATAACTCTAACGCCATTTCTGACAACTCTGAGGCCTCTTAGCAGTAGTGCCCCCCTCCTCTGGGAACCAGGAATCTAACAATTATCCACACATGTATTGAAATGGTGGGAACTTTCCATTTCCTTGAGTCTTTGTGAATGTTCTCCAGAAATTGGGGCAAGATAAACTTTAAGATGTTGACTCAGTTCCTGATGTATTGACTCAGCCCCTAGGAAAGGGATCGAAGTGATCCTCAGATATTTCCTCTTACCTCATCTGATCTGGCAACCACTCTCCAGCCAATTATTTGCAATAGCCCTTTTGAATAAGCCAATCGTAATAGTTAAAGAACAATCCCCAGACACCTCCTTCCTTTTATGGCTTTTTCCTATAAAATTAGCCTGCACTAGCTATTCAGGTTCTTTTTGGCCTCTCTAATTTTGAAAGATCCTGTTATGACAGAATTAATAAAAATCCTCATGTTTTTACATCAGCTGTGGTGTGAGAGACGGTCTCTTAGGGGTGACTCCTCCTTGGTGATTGGACTCTAGGGTTCAACATCAGCAATTCCTATGAATACTAAGCCTGTGCATATTGAGCTGCCCTGCACAAGACACTCTACTGAGCTCTAAGACACTATGGCAAAGAACACAGTCTACATAATGAGTGAGAAACATAACAGAAGGAAGGTATTCATGTAAAACTTTGGTATCAGCACCTCTATGGAACTCAGAATCATAAGAAATATTGTACTCTCTTCTTGTTACTTAATCATGACTTTATTTGTGCATACATAAAAGTATATATGCTATAATGTTTTTTAGGATATATAGTAAATATAATATCATCTCATTTATCATTATTTATGCCATAGCAATGCTTAAGAATGCATTGGCAACCTGTTTAAGACAGTTCTTCAGTTGTTTCTTCCCTGGGCAATTCTAGATGCTTGTGTTATTGTCATATACAAAGTTCCACAGTCTTCCTTTATTGCTTTTTATCCAGTGGTTTTTTTTTGGGGGGGGGTCTTCCTCTTTGCCTTATCCCGCGCACTCCTCCAAGAAGTGCTATCTTTGGTTATCTGCTATCACTCATTCTCATAACATGGTTGGAGTATCTTAAGTGTTGTTGCCATATCCTGTAGTTTGCTTCCTTCTGCAGATGGAGATGTTTCTTAATAACATCGTTGAGCTGCTTACCTTTTCATGTGATGCCTAGAATCCTCCTGAAACATGACATCTCAAACAAATTCAGCCATTGTTCTGAGGAATGTTTCATTGTCCAGGTTTTAGAGTTTTAAAGAGACAGCTCAAGATAAGTGTCTCATATACTTGTAATTTTGTTGTTGTCATTATGTCTCTTGCTGACTAAAACTTTCCTATTTCCTTGAATGCAGTCCTGCTATCTCTATCTGCCTCTGAAATAGTTTCCTTCTTTGTACTGAGGTTTCCTCCCAGAAAGACAAATTTGACTGTTTGCTTGGGGTTCTGATTCTCTACTACAAGGTTAAAATCCTTGTGCACTTGTCCCATGTGTTGTATCTCTGTCTTCTCAATGTTTATTTTCATTCCAAGGTTTTCACTTACTTCCACCACTCTATTTAACATGGCCTACAGCTCATTTGAACTTTAAGTAAGTAGTATAGTATCGTCAGCAAAACACAATTTATTGATTGACATACCATGTATCTGAATGCCTATTCCTCATCCTCCAGGGCTGTTTCTATTATTAATTCTAGGATTATATTAAATAGTAATGAGAGGACACATCCCTGCAACACTTCTATGATAGTCTTAAACTGACCACATAGTTCTCCATAGACTGAGTGATGCAAAAGTATCTTTATAGGCATTATCTAGTATTCTTATGATTTTTTTTTGTATACCTGTAGAACCACATCATTTCCCAAAGTTCTTTCCTCCAAATGCAATTGAATGCCTTCCTAAAGTTGATGTAAAATACATATAAGTCTTTTCCAAATTCTTTGCATTTTTCTGCCAGTTGCCTCAAAGTAAAGATCTGATCTATTCTCCTGTTAGCTCTAAATCTGCACTGGGCCTCTGCTAGGATTTTCTCTGTTCTGTCCTTGATCCTTTGCTGGACGATGGAGGAGAAGATCTTGTTGCTATGGTACAACAAACTAATGCCCTTGTAATTTGAGCAGTCCAGCTTGTCCTTCTTCTTGTGTATGAGAATTCTTACTGAGTGCTTCCATTACGTGGGAATCACTTCATGTTCCCATATCTCTCTGAAGAGTCTCCTTAGTGGACTGAAAATGACCAGCTAGGTCCTCTGGAAACCTGGGAAATTTAGTATGTGGGAGGAAAGAGGTCCAGTTGGTCAGCAAAGGGGTACACATGAAGAGAAAGAGATCTGTTCAGTCATCATCATCAATGTAGACCATGAAACCCAATATGGACAAGTTCAAGTGTACAAAAATATAATACGATTAAATATTTTTTATTGAGCTCTACATTTTTCTCTGCTCCCCTCCTTGCCTGGATATTAGTAGACAGCTAACATATACATATCTATCAGCAATAAAATTATAATATATAAAAAAGAAATTTCTCTGAAATCATATTCTATTAATTCTAAATAAATCTGAACAGAATCAATATCTTTAAAATGATGAGTAAATAGGCCTTTGGCAGAATTACAATGATGTATTTTGTATAGTATTTATTATGAAATTTCAGAATGAAATTATTAAAATTAAAATATTTTATTCCATGTGATACTTCATAGATATTGAACCATTAGCTTCTTTCCTAGATTCAGTGTCTTCATGTAAGTAAAATGAAGTCATAATTAATGTATTGTGTAAGAAGAATTCATATTATATAAGAGAGAAGCTTTTACAGTCTTTTAAGATGATGCATGATGAGAAATACACTTTACATTAGTCTATCACACATATGCAAACATTTCATATACATAGCTATACATACATATATACACATACACATATGAACATGTACATATATGCACACAGACATATGCACATACACCCGTACATATAATTGGATGACCAAAAACTCTAAGGGAAACTGTGTATCTTTACATTAAGGCATTCTACTGCTTTCTATGTTACTTTGTCTATTTCAGGAAGAACACTTTGGTTCCACACCATCAAATGAAACTTTTGAAGGTAGTTTGGATACATCACAACACAGAATTAGAGAGATGAGATTTTGTGATTTGAGATGTTTATACATGAGGAACAAAAGCAAGTCTAGTATCTACAGGAGATTGTTCATTTTTTCCACACACACTGTGTGGAATTGATTATGGAACTCAACACATAAGATAAAATGAAAAGGATGCATAATATTTATCATCTATTACTCTGTTCTCACTGGAAACTGATGAGTAAGTGCAGAAGAGATATTTTTAACTTCTTTAAACTGATTACCAGAAATTGCCTTTCATGTTCATCATAAGTAATATAAGGGTTTTTTTCCTATATTTTATAAAATTATTTTGGAAGTATTATTGTTTGTCTATCTAAACACATGATGCATTTTGTGATATTACTTTATATCTGACGTCCCATATACTGTAGAAATAAATCTTTTGCTGTGACTTTTCCATGCAGCACAAGATGAAATAATATTTGCTTTCCAAAATAATCACTTCATGTGCTTGAAATAATAATTCCATTTATGGCTTTATGTGCTTTTACATCTTTTCTGACTTTCAATTTAATTCGACATTAGGAAAGAGACCTGAAGCATTCAGCATCAACAAGGACAGGAAGGAGAGCTCTCTGCATCTTCCCTGGAGATGAATCACTCTCATAACAAGGACACACCTGTTACATTTCCAACACTTACATGAGTGATTTTTGTGTGTGTGCTTTGTAAAGACAGTAACCAGATATTTATGTATTAAATGCAAAATTCTAGACTTATACAACTGAGACAATCTAAAAGTACCAAAGGAATGGGCCATGTCTCTCCCCAGTTGTTTAGATGAAAATAAATGATTTGTAAATCTTTTTTATGTATAAAATGTACAGAAGATTAACACATATTTTTAATTTCTTCAACTATGTATTTCCAAAAAAATGTGGTATATACATTTCTCTAGGTCAGAACTATGTAGAGGTTGAAACAAAAGGACATACCACTGAAACAACATAAACTTTGAGGAACTAGCTAAGAAACTTTTGAAACTGAGATAACATATTGTCATGTGAAAATGTGTGGGGTTGTGAACAACCTGCCACAAGTTGAACACACCTGCCTGTCAGCATCTAAGTTTTAGATTCTAAGCAGAAACCAGAACCTAGCAAGTCATACCCAATTGCAGACTGCAGAAGCTGGACCTTGTTCATAGAGGCATGTGAATATTTTAATGGTGAAGAGCCATAGAAAGCAGACAGATATGAGTAATAACCCTCACTTTAAACCATCCGTTTGGTCTCCCAAATGCCAACACCTGTCGTCATTATCTTCCTTGTTCTGTTCATGTAATGCTGACCTTAACTATAAATGTGAACTTCAGATGTTTGTGAATGTTTTTAATCTCACCAAACTATTGGGATATAACTATGAAAAATAGAAGGAGAAATAAAACAAACAAGAACACTTAAGTTGGTGTGTTAGCTAATAATTTCATTTTTCTGTGGGGAAAAAATGTTTACTGCAATGTGTCCAAGCATCTAGCTCTTAAGTTTCTTTCAGAAGAAACACCCTGGAAATAATTTGGTGTAACTGGGATGTTATGTGAGGACAGTAAATTGTCTAGGTTTTGTTAGCAATGCCATGCTTGCTCTTCTTGTTTTTAACACTTGGCAGAGAAAATAATGGACACATATAGGTAATAGGATGAAAATCATGGGTTGGGTTGAGGGTGATCTGTGTGGTACATAGGAATCAATCTGGGAATATTTCCATTGAAGGAGATAATTTGAATGATACTCTCTCAGGGGAGATGCAAAGGCACTTCCTACAGAAGCTCATGTGGTTACAGTAGTCTTTAGGTTCAGAAAAGAGTGAGGTGTAGACAGAAGTTTCTGTCCCGCCCAGTACCACAGCCATTCAGTCCCAAATAAACACAAAGAGGATTATATTAATTATAAGCTGGTTGGCCTATTTGGCATATTGCTCAGGCTTATTACTAACTGGTTCTTATAACTAAAATTAATCCATAGTTCTTAACTATGTTTAGCCATGTGGCTTGGTACCTTTTCTCACTAAGGCATACTCATCTTGAGTCCTCTATGTCTGAGTGACAACTGACTCTCTGTTTTTCCTTTTCCTAGAATTCTCCTAGTCTGTTTGCCCTGCTTATACTTCCTATCTTACTACTTATCAATCAGAATTTTATTAAGCCAATATAAGTGACAATCTTTACAATGTATAAGAGCATTATCTCACAACAGTGAGGCTTTATGTGCCCATCCTTATATTTCACTTTATTTTTGAATCTATACTGAAGTATAAAAAGTACGTTATTTACTGAATTTATAGAAAATAACTTTATCATTAAATATAACAGGATTTTATATAGATAACTAAACTAATTCACTTGGGGTCATGAGCTATTATAGTGAAAATAAATAGAACAATGTTATATTTGGGGAAATGAAGCTTATTTATATAAAAATGACTGGGAAAACACATTGACACCTTGGAAATTCTGTCAAAATATTTCTTAATATTTCAGTGCTTATTGTGTTTAGAAATAGTCCAGTAATAAAGAAGTAATAAAGACTATGAGGTCTTGAGAAATGCTCAGCAGTTAAGACAACTTCCCTGTCTTTTAGAAGACTAGTAATTGCTTACTAGTGTCAGATCAGGGAACTCACACCTTGTAACCCCAGCCTCACAGGATTCTACTCCCTCTTCTGACTTTCCTAGATATACAATCATACACATACACACAGTTAAAAGAAAAATAAATCCTTTAAAATATTGCTTATATTTATGGTTTTTATGTTTTCATAAAACAATTTAACAATATTTTAAAATATTATAATTATGCTAGGATGCTTGACAAAGATGTAATGGAATTACTCAATGGTCATGTGGAATGCCTTCTGCTATTATAAACTCAGTTCATGTTAATTTGTATGACTACATTAAACAGTATATATAATTGGTGCTATATTCTCCAAGCACTTCTTATTATTCTGGTACTGCTTAAATTTTTTGTGGGAAATTCCTCCTTCCTGTTTTTATTTTACACTGTACCCCGAGTGATTCCACTAACAACCTCTCATGCATATAAAAGAACCTACACTGAAACACAGAAGAGGCAGTTCCCTGAAGTTAGCTTTACTCTCATGACTGCAAATACAAGTCACCCAGAAGACTCACTAATGAATCTAGCAGAATGGAATCCATTCATTATCATGTTTCTTATGCTTTATGCAGAATAGGACCCATATGAGGCTGTCGAAGACACCACTGGGAGGCTGAAACTCCCCGCATATGGCATTATCTCTTTTGTATCTTGTTTTGGCTTCCTGTTTCCCTCACTATCTCTCGCTTCCCTTATATAAGTATAAAGCACAATTTACCGTCAACATACTTTTTCTTATATTTGTTGTTTGGGTACACATTCTTCCACAGTTTTCCGTTTTATGAAAATAACTCTAAAGTTCTCTTCTCTATTGTCCTATTTTTTCACCGTAATCACCACCCTTTCAGATTACTACAACAAAATACCTGACTATGCTATTTTACAAACATCAGAAACTTTCTCACAAGAGGGAAGTATCCTGAGACTCTTTCCATTGTTAGAGTCTATTCCCTGCCATCCTATTCAGGAGGGAACCATCCTCATGAACTGATCATCTCATAATAGCTCCACTTCTGAATACGGATGCATTGGAAGATTAGAGTGGGAGGGAAGTTACCCTTAGAGAAGAATACGCACACATGTCTAAATAACTCCTCTTAAATGTTCAAATTTTCCTGTCTCATATTGTATCTCCTACCTTCAGAATCATGAGATCAATGTTGACTTTTCCTTTTAGTGTATGTGCAAGATTCATTGCCTACTGAAATTGTGAACAGATTGATGTAACATGAATTCTAGATGGTCTTAATAATAATAACCCAGAGTCAGATGTAAAGGTTAATGCTGAAGATAAGAGAAGCAGAGTGGCCAGCCACTAAAGAGTTCTTTTACCTCTACCAATGCTCAGACCGTAGGGGCAATATTGTCCTCAGACTGTCTCCTCAGACTTTGTCCTCTGCCTGCAGGAGCAATCCTCAGACTGCCACTGTCTCCACCAAACCTCAAGCTGTTTAAGTTCCTGTCCCCTTCAGCCTTATATTTCTTTCTCCACCCAGCCATATCACTCCTGTCTCCTCCTCCATAGTGCTGAGATTCAAGGAATGTGATCCTAAGTGCTGGGATCATCTTTGTGTTAGTTCTGTTTATCTTTTAGACAGATTCATTCTTGTCTATCCCAGGGTAGCCATGAACTAACAGAAATCTTTCTGACTTTATCTTACAAGTCCCAGGATTAAAAGCATGCCTTTCTTCTACTGATTTAGCTCTGCTTTGTGAGCTTTATTTGATTAAACATAAGCAAAAATATTACTACAGATTTAGAGTATTAATTTGCCATTCACTGTATATGACAGAGGTCACCTGTAGTACCTTGTGTGTATTGCTAGCTACATACACATGACAGTGAATGGCTCATTAATATGCAATAAATACTTGCAATACAATGCTTATAGTGTATAAGTCACCTCCTTATGCAGTTTGGAAGTTTGGTAGATGACATCGCATGCACTTCTATTATTTTAATCCTCTTAGTTCCTCATAAGAGTGCACCTTCTGTTGTCTACTATGAGTTCAATATCTCGCTGTTTCAGAGTAACCTGAGTTACAAGTTTACCCCCATGACTTCTCAACAAACATTAAATGTTAACTGTTTGTAAATTATATGCAAATTCCTTAGACATGTTTATCAGCTAGAGATTGAGCTATTAACTATATCCAATAGATTTTGGTTCTTATCAAACCAAATAAAATGGAAAATTACATAAACATACACATATCTCAAATACAAACATTACACATGCACATATTTTTATTGGGAAAATACTGAGTGACCCATTAAAGCAAAGAAGTAATAGGGTCTTGAGAATGCCAGAAAATGAGAGGAACCTGATAGAGGGCCTAAGCCTTAACATGCTGCAACCAAATGACTAAGTTCTAAGATTTCAATCAATTCCCTGGTGACAGTGACTGATCTAGACTGGGATGCATTCACATATTGTCTCAGGCTGGGAGTGGGGAGGGAAGAATGTTATCATTAAAAATCACCATTGAGCACAAGGTACAGTGAGTAGGTGTCCAAGAGAATCTACTCTGCCAGGTGTAGGAGGCAGAATTCCCAAAGGGAGCAGCAGTATCTGGTGTCTTAAAGGACTGGTCCGCACTCATAAGTGTTCAAGTCAGCTGCAGCCCTTCTTAGTATCATCCTTAATATTTATAGATTAGGCAAGAAATCCTCTTCATACCACACAAGGATGTATGTAGGCCATTCAGGACACAGCTCCTATCCATATGTGAATGAGTGTGAAACCATCCACTGGAGTGTAGGAAACTCACAACTGTGGTGATATTTTCTTTGTATTTTAATAAACAAAGATTGCCTGAAGATCAGAGTAAAACAACCACACTGATTAGCCTTACAGACAAGGAAGTGGTGACACACAGCTTTATTCCCAGTAGCCATATTAGTTTGCCATAGAAACCAGGCGGTAGTGGTGCACACCTTTAATCCCAGTCCTAGAGAGGAATATAAAATGGGAGGAGACAGTTCTTAATCACAGTCTCATTCTGAAATTCCTGGAAGCAGTATCACCATTTCAGACTGAGGTCAGCCAGTGGCTGGCTGTTTTATTTTTCTGACCTTTAGGTTGAACCCCAATTTCTGTCTCTGCATTTTTATTTGTTGTACTACACACAACTCTCACCCAGAAACTATTCACTGCCAATAGCTCCTCAGTAGTAGGTGGGGCCTGGATCTCTTTTACCTTCTCTGGGCAGGAATTTGGAGCTTGATCTTGTATAGGGCTTATGCAAGCAATCACAGATTTTTAAAATATGAGTCTGATGGTTGTATCATCTCCATCAGAAAATAATAGCATTTTATAGCACTCCTCTTGATCCTTCAACTTTTACATCGTTCTATTTCCTCTTCCTTTCTAACCGAATGTGACTAGTGGGTCCATTAGAGTCATGCCTTTACTGCACCTGTGACCCCATCTTGCTTGGCAATCTGTAGCGTAGCATGCAGAATATAAGACCAGCAAAGCACTTGAGAGGCCAAGTTCCTCACCTGAGGACCTTAAATCAAATCGGTTCCACCCACAGAACATTTTAATTACCCCGAAGGCCTGACCTAGCCCTTACCATACATAATAAAGTGTCCAAGTTCTGGATTTGAAAACCCACTAATCCCCACCCTGGAAAGCTCCACCACAAAGAAACCTTATGTAAACCCTGTTTTCTACTCAGTTCTCTGTTGCTTCTGCCCAAGTAGAGGTTTTCCCCTGTCAATAAATCTGTTGTGTGAGGTTTATTGTGTGCTTTGACTTTGTGGTATTCCTTGGTTCCTGACTACCGGATACCATCTGAGTTATAATACTTACACAAGGACCGTTGCTGGGTAACACTATTGATGACTTTTCTCCTCCAGAAGGCTGGTAGCACCTTTTGCCACTATGTGAGATGGTTGGGGGAAGTCTCTGAGACTCATTTCTCTATGTCTCTGTCTTCAGAGAGAGTGTGGTATCTCCAGGAATAGGGTCTTATTGTTTAGTTATGGTGACTAACCAGGAACATGGACAGAAGCCTGTGTTGTAATAAAGATTTCTGAAGCCCATGTAACCAATAACTCATAGGAAGGTATCTCCTATCTGGTATTGTAATCTTCATTTAACAATACATGTATTTTGGGAACTACATTGTCAACTCCTGAAAGGTAATTCTAGTCCAACTCCTTTTTGTCTACATTTTAGAATTAGTTTACAAACTAGTGGATTTCCACAAGGCTTTTTTCTCATCATTCTTCAAATCTATTTAATTATTTAAGCCCAATATCCCCTACCTAATAATTAATTTCATAAAAAACTTATTAGTATAGTGTAGTAGGAGCTGCGGGCATGCTTTTTGTCCTGCCCGGCTCCCACATGGTTAGCTTTATACCCGAAATAACAGCACACAAATTGTATTCTTTTAAACACTGCTTGGCCCATTATATCTAGCCTCTTCTCAGCTAACTTTCTCATCTGGACTAGCTCATTTCTAATAATGTGTGTAGCACCCCAAGGTGCGCTTACAGGGAAGATTCTATCTTATGTCCATCCTGAGTTGGAGCTTCATCATGTCTTCCTCTGAGAGGAGCTGCCCTGCATCTGAGCTCACTTCCTCTTCCTCCCAGCATTCTGTTCTGTTTACTCCATCCACCTATGTTCTAACCTATGGGGGCCAAGAAGTTCCTTTTTTAATTAACCAATGACCTTCCTCCATCAGTATAGGACGTGCACAATCAAATTTTTAAATTTTTTCTACTATATTTGGTTATCCTTTTTCTCAGTTTCTCTGTCTCTCTACCACCATCTATGTCTTTGTGTGTGTGTGTGTGTGTGTGCATGCACATGTATATGTGACAGTCAGAATACAAATACCAGAAGTTGATTCCTGCCTTTCGTACTGTGAGGCCTGGAGATCAACTTCATAGCATAGGTCTGACAGTGAGCACCTTTGCTCAGTGAGCTATGATGCTGCCCCCCAAAAAATAGTAGACATTTTCTATAGTTAAAGTATCTCACCTTCTTTCTTTTCTCCCTTGCATGTCCTTCCTTTCAAAGTCAACCTTGGCTTTTTGAAGTTTGCCTTGTGTCATTTGACATGTGGCGTGGTTGTTTTAACGGGAAATGTCATAACTTCGCCCTAGAATTCTCTCCGATGCAAAACCTGAGTTGATATATGTGTTTTAGCGATGAGTGTTTACAGGCATCACCATTTTTCTTGTGTCTTTTTCTTACTGCTTGTTCCAAGTAATGCCAATGTAAAACAATCCATTACTATCTATCTTCCTATTCATCTTGAGTTTCTGTTTTTGATGGGAAATTACACATAGTATTTAAAAGTATTAACTTATACATAGTGATGATTGAATGCATTAATTCAGCCAAGGCTTAATAAATTTTAGACACTTGGCAACAGGTGATTTAAAAGAGAAACATAAAGCCACTGAAAGGTTAAGGGAGAACAGAAGCTAATAATGACTACACATATTAAAAATATCTAATCCCCAGAACACAGTTATGAGGTTGGCTATATTTTTCTTATTTTGTGCATGAGCAGACTGAGGATTATATGGTATTAATTTCTTAGCAGTAATAATATTTAGTTCCACATTTTGTCAAATATTCAAGATTGTTCTTTCAATTAATTGAAAATTTTAGAAATCCAAGGTAATGCATACACAGATTTTTAAAAATAATTCAATAAAACAATGAGCTTTGTAATGGAAACAAGAATTCTTCATCCTAAAGTTCAGGAACCCTGAGGTAGCCACATGATGTCATTTATCCTTTTCTTTTTGGGGGCCAGCTCTACTTCTCAAGAATATTGTGTGGTCCTTCTTCTTGATAATTAATAGATATCTGCATGCCTTTTATAAGCCATAGCAATTAATCTTGCAACAGGTAATAAAAAATAGGCATAAGTCCAGAACACTGCTAGATAAGAACAAGACACATTAGTATACAACCAAGTATATGGAGAGATATCTTGGAAGCAGGAGTAGACTTCTCATGAATGCACTTCATCACAAATAACTAATCTAATGAATAAAGATAGAATTTTTCTTTTATTTGTGAGGTCTTGTTTTCAAGGATTAGGTGAGATTTAGGAATGAAATTTAGCATCAGTGGCTTGAATAGTGAACATCAACAAACAAGCAGTGTGAGATAGAAGCATCTTGTGAAACAAATAAATGATGCAACCTGCACCTACCCCATGATCCTCTACAGAGTATCCTAGATATACACTTGCCCGCCAGTGTGGGGGATATGTGCAGGGTTGTTTATTGTGATCCAACTCAATGTGGAAAGTATTTCAGCACAATTCTCATTCCTAAAAACTACTTTGTAGTTGGAAGTTTCTGTCCCACCAGGTTCTGCAGCCATTCAATCCCAAATAAACCCACAGAGGTTTATATTAATTGTAAACTGTTTGGCCTATTGTTTAGGCTTATTAATAACTATCTCTTACAACTTAAATTAACCCATAATTCTTATCTATGTTTTGCCATGCAGTTTGGTTCCTTTTCTTAGTAAGGCAGTCTCATCTTGCTTTCTCTGCATCCGACAGATGACTTCATCTCTGCCTTTCCCTTAACTAGAATTTTCCTAGTCTGGTTGCCCCACCTATGCTTCCTGCCTGGCTGTTGGTGGCAGTAGATGAGATGCATAACCCTACAGGAACTCTGATGACCAAGCAGATTTTGAAAGAATCCACCCGCACTCCATACTACATGCATATCTTTAAATTACTACTGCAAAGTCAAATATATCTTTTTAAACAATCACTTTCCCTTCAGTGAATAGCTACCAGATATATTGTGCTTTCATTTACTCATTAAAACATGTGTGTACTTGAGTTTTAAATAAAGCAGAAGGACTGAGGGATCAGGTGCTCAATGAGGAGTAAGATAATTCTAGGATCAAATTGATCTATATCACCAGCCTAAGACCTACCTCAGCTTTGATATCTCAGTGGTAAAATAGAAAGGAGAGGGAGAATTTGAAGTAGAGAAAATAAAAGAATATAAGCAAAATTTTACGATCACAGCAGGCTATACATTAGGCTTATTCATCCCATATGGCCTCTCTGTTTTGTTACTGATTTCTTTCTTTCTTTTTCTTACTTCAAAGGACTTGACCCCAGGCTAGTTCACTTCATTCTTCTTGTCCTGAAGAAAAATACAATAAATATTTTCACTCAATTGTATATCTCAGGAGGAGATATGCTATGTATCAGTCTGCTTATATTGCTAACACAAAATATCAGATAATTACAGATACTACAAATCGGTTTATAGTTCTGGAGGTCAGGAAGTTTAAATTGAGACAAAGGTAGCTTTATTGAGTTCTATGTGCCTCCTTTCTCGTGGAAGTGTAGCATGCTCCTGCTGCATCTTCAACAGATGAGAGGTTAATGGTGTGTCCCACACTCCTCAAATTGTAGGAGGGAATAAATGTACGAGGGGCTCCCCCTCAACCCTTTTCACAATCACTAATTGATCATAAGAGCCTTCCAGAAGGGTCCAGTCAATTTTGATATCTCCACTTTGGGTATTACATATAATTAGCAGTTTCAGAAAGTACAGTTTTATGTAATAGTGTGCTCTAATTGTAAAAGCACATAGTTTGATGGCATTAAATGGAGAATTGATTAGCAAATCTCCTTGTATATGACCAGATAATTTTTGACAAGGATACCAAAGGTATTCCTTAAAAAAATAACAGTTTCAACAAATTCTGTAAATAGGACTAGAAAGTTACATATTTTAAAATATAGCATTATATATTTATCTCTATCAAATAGAAAAGGTCATTTAGAGACTAAAATGCCATAGGTAGGTGAAATGGTACAGCTGTAATAGGAAGCATCATTGTCATCTCTCAAACATCAAATCTGTAGGTTCATAGACAGGGGATATAATTATTTAATCTTCAGAATTAAATATAGTAATTATTAGTACAACAAATGCAAAAATGAAAGACAGATGGAGCTGAGGTTTAGAGCCCTGCATATATCACCATAATCTACCACAGGCAAAAGGCAGAAGCAACAAGTGTACATGAATGGGTGAACTGTTGGCAACTGATGGTTAGGTAACATATATATATACTCGGTGGCACAGAAAAGGATTTCAAATGAGTTTTTGGTATATTTTATGTGTATGTATATGATAAATCCATGCATTTTGTAAAAGACATACAACTACATTAACTGAGAAAATGGAAAGAAAGTAACAATTATTACCCAAAACCAATTTAAGAGAAAGTTAAAAGGACAGATAATTAGGTCCTTCCATGCAATGAATTACAAATATTAGTCAGAATCTCAATTATAGGGACAGGGATTCAGAAAAATCAGATACTGTCTCTACTCAATAAATTACTCAATGATGAAAGGAAATAAATAAAATAATTAGCAGTAACAATTTTATAAATATACAAATTGAAGGATATTATCTGTACTCATATTTTACTAAGATTAAAATCTGTATCTTTCTCAAAATCTTTTTTTGAATCCATTTTCTTGATAATCTTTCTAAACACTTATAGTGATAATTGACAAGATCCAGCAAGCTATTAGATACGTTATTTTAAAGATTATGCGAACTCCTTTTTGTCTACATTATAAATATTGAAAATTTGTGTAAGAAGCTTTAAAAAAAGGTAATATATGTATTGAGCTCTCTTCTCCATCTCAGAACTTTCTTAATCATAGAAAGCTCAGAGATTAAGAGTGATAATAAAGTTTGTTTCTTTTCCTTTTAGTCAGTTCTTCAGAACTTTTATACAAGGAGTTTTGATCATATTAACTTCCTCCTTCAACTCCTGCAAGATATACCTTCCTTCTCTACACAATAAATTTTGTGTCATTTTAAAAATGCCCTTCAACACTTATTTATGCCCAAATAAAGTTGTATAACCTTGATTTTCTTTAACTAGACAACTGTTACTTTGCAAAACTCTGGGAATATACCCTAACATAACTGGAAATAAAAATATAGAGATGAGGGCAGAAAAGGATGATTTAGCTCATAAAATGTAACTACATCATAGCAGATTCTCTTTTTGTGTGGCAACTCCCTACTCCTTTGAGAGCCTCTGTAAGAACCTCAATCTACCTAGCTTAGTTCCTTTGATTACTCATGAGGCTAGTTTTAATTTCTACCAGTCCCCAAAGTTCCCCTGCCTCAGTCTATTCATCTAGTGGTATCTGAAGGCACTTTTAAATGAAGTTACATTTTTCTAAAGATAAACTTTCTCTGAATTAATTCTTTTCTGATAGGTCAGCATCATACCATCCTACCACATTTTGGTCTATTCCCTTCCAATGTTATCTCTTTTTTCACTGAGATAAGTCTGTTTCATCACAATGCTACTGGAAATCATATCATTAAGACAACTTTCTATAAATGATCAGCATGAGATGATCCTCCCAAATTGTTTGATTTTTCTATGTATCTTACAACTAAACAATGATTTAGTGCTTCAGCAATGTCATGGCAACATTTTTAAAAGTTATAAACAAGAAGATTCAGTTTTCTGTTTAAGCTACTATATAGGAAGATATCATAGCCTAGATACTTTAAACAATGGATGTATATAGGTCACATGAGTTCTAAAGTTTGGAGTTCCATGTTTAATTATTTCCTAAATGAACTTTTGCTTTTCCTTTCTTATTAAGAATTGCTGTCTTGATGTCCCTTCCATGATAAAGAGAAAGAGATCTTATGTCTCTTCATAAAATGTCATCAGCTATGCATATTGCATATTGTCTGACAATATTTAACGTTCTCCTTCTTTTCTAAGCAGTATATTCAAGTGAAATCACATGAGGGACAAAGGATTCAGTGAGTTTGAATGAGTTAAAACACACGCCATCCATTATTATTTATCCCAGATAGTTCCAGTTTGCATTTATAGTAAAAGCTTAATTTTAATAGCATTACATTTTAATCAGATAAGCCATACCAGTGTAGATATTTCAAACATCAACACACACACACACGCATGTGTGTATTCTGAAATTTTGTCAAAGTGTGGATATATGCTACCCAACCTATTGTTTTTAGTCTTTGGAAGATTTGGGAAAAGATAGAGATAAAGTTGTGTAGTTAAAATGATGCTTATAAAATATTATTCATGCTATAAGGAATTATACATAGAATAAGGGGTGACTCAGAGTATCTACAGGAACCAAGAATAGTCAAGAAAGTGGATGGATAAGCACCCATGAGCTATGATTGTTGGATGAAAGGAAAACATAGAGGATCAAAAAGACTGTACATCAGGATAAAGGATGCCGCAGGCAAAGTAAATGGTGCAATATGAACATTTATATTTTACAGAAAGTCAACTCATTCTTTGACAGGACAGATTCTTCTCACATCTTAGATAGTTGCTCAGCAAAGAATGCCTGTTCTTTAAGACTCAGTTAAGATTTTCACAGCTTCCACAGTTTAGGGGCTTAGTCCTTCCAGCTGAATCTCTCTGGGTTTGCTCTGTAAACAGAACTGCAGATTACTCCACATGGGCATTAGCATGCATTTCCATTAAGAAACACGATATCCGTAAAAAATGGTTAGGGATCACATGCTCGTTCAGTCCCAGTCCAGCTGGCCTTGGTGAGCTTCCATTATATCAGTCACACCGTCTCAGTGGGTGGATACACCCCTTGCGGTCCTGACTTTCTTGCTCATCTTCTCTTTCCCTCTGCTCTTCATCTGGACATTAGGAGCTCAGTCCAGTGCTCCAACGTGGGTCTCTGTCTCTATCTCCATCTGTTGCCGGATGAAGGTTCTATGGTGATATTCAAGATATTCATCAGTTTGGCTATGGGACAAGGCCAGTTCAGGCACCCTCTCCTCTGCTGCCCAGGGACCTAGCTGGGGAATTCCCCTTGGACATCTGTGAACCCCTCTAGAGCCAAGTCTCTTGCCAACCCTAAAATGGCTATCTTAATTAAGATATCTTCTTCCCTGCTCTCATAACCACCCTTCCTCCATCTCAACCTTCCCACTTTTCCAAGCTCTCCCCAATCCTCCCCTTCTCCCTTCTCTCTCCCCCTCTTCCCAACCCCACACCCCACACCCACCCCCATGACCAGCAATCTTGTCTACTTCCAGTATCCAGGAGGATAAATATATGTTTTTCTTTGGGTTCACCTTATTATTTAGCTTCTCTAGGCTCATGAACTATAAGCTCAATGTCCATTGTTTATGGCTAGAATCCACTAATGAGTGAGTACATACCATATTCATCTTTTGGGGTCTGGTTTATCTCACTCAGTAAAGTGTTTTCTATTTCCATCCATTTGCACGCAAAATTCAAGATTTTTTTTTTTTAACCGCTGAGTAGTACTCTAATGTGGTGTATATGTGCCATACCTTCTTTATCCATTCTTCCATTGAGGGGCACCTGGGTTGTTTCCAGGTTCTGGCTATTACAAATAGTGCTGCTATGAACATAGTTGAACAAATGCTTTTGTAGTACGATTGGGCATCTCTTGGGTATATTCCCAAGAGTGGAATTGCTGGATCCTGAAGTAGGTTGACTCCAGGTTTCCTGAGAAACCACCACACTGGTTTCCAAAGTGATTGCACAAGTTTGCATTCCCACCAGCAACGGATGAGTGTTCAAACCGGACTCTCTGAATGTGGCTGACAATGAGGATGACTAAGAAGTCAATGATAATGGCACTGGGTTTTGATTCTACTGCATGTACGGGCTTTTTAGGAGCCTAGTCTGTTTGGATGCACACCTTTCTAGACCTGGATGGAGGAGGGAGGGCCTTGGACTTCCCACAGGGCAGGGTACCCTTACTTCTCTTAGGACTAGAGAGGATGGGGAGGGAGAGGGAGGAGTGGGAGGAAAATGGGAGGAGGGGAGGAGGTGGAAATTTTTAATAAAGAAAGAAAGAAAGAAAAAATCAATTACAGCATGAAGAAAAGAAATGGTTAGGGAAAAAATAAAAGCAAAAAATAAAAACTGCAAATTCTTGAACTCTCTTGAGCCAATCATGGAGTACCTAGCCATGCTGTCAGTGATGGACCTGGTATCCCATGGATAAGGATGCATAAACTGACTCACCTGTGTGGAGTGTGGTGGGAGTAAGTGATCACTACTCAAGTATATAAAGAGAAAACACAACACTGGTAAATCCTTACCAATTGAGTTTGTTTAGTCAACTTAGTAGAATCTTTTTAGCTATTTTCTAGGATACCAATGAGTAAGACTGACGGCAAAGCAGCCATCTGGTCAAAACTACTTAGAGTATCGGGCATACAGAGATGAATACCTACTTCTGAAAAATCATCCTTTCTTTCCTATAAAACAGAACCCCAAGTCTCTGTGGAAAGTCTAACCAGATCTGCTAACTTCGGCACACAGAAAAAACCCACTGCAGATATAGGAAAAGCACTAGAAAAAAAAGTGTTTATCTTGGAGATGACTTAGGAAACAGTATGTTGTAATTTAACATTAGAGATATGTTGATACTGAGTAAGGGGATCAGCAGCAACCCTGATCCAAGAGCCAAGTACAAATTCAGGTACAAGACCAATATTAGTGTCATTGTGAGATAATTACACAAAAGCACCATTAACATAAAAATTTAATTATTTTTAAACCCATTTTGTTATACTATCTTAAGACAGTTTTGCATTATCCAAAATTAAATCCCATAATCCAATTTAACTCTCTGATTTTGTGTTGACTGTCAAACAAAACACAGATCACATTACATTTGGGTATTAGTGCCATGATGTTTTGTTAGGTTTATTGCTGTCAAATATATGCAATAAAGGTAATTTCTATCAAAGTCTGATTGTACAATCACCAGCTTCAGGGTGATGAGTGTGTAAACTCTAACAATTGTCAGAATGCACTATTGTTTGAACTTCCATGGGGCATGAGAAAGAAGGATTGCTCCTCTCTGGAGAGGCGATTAGTTTGATTGATTTGTTCAATTGTTTGGGTCTTTGCTACAGATTGCAAAATTGTTGCAGCAAATAATAGACCCACTTACAGTGCTGAGAGAGAAGCACTGTATTTTTTTCACACTTTCTCCAATGCAGCATGTTAAAAATTCAATGGACTCGAATATCTGCATATTCTCCAAAACAGTCATGCTAAAATTCCCAATGCACAGTAGGATACTGCAGGAACTCCAAGAGCTAACTAACACCCTTACAAGAGAAGTTTTACATGGTGATGAATAGTGATTTGTATTTCCTTTTTCTTCCCTTTTCTTTTTTGAGGGTACAGCAACTTCACAATGCTTTATAAGTAGTTAACAGGTTTTTCCAGACAGCAAATCTGCTGATATCTTACTTTTGCACATTCAGTCTCTAGAACTATAAAAAGATCATTCCTATTCTTTATAAATTAACAGTTTCAACCAAATTGTTATAGCAGTATAATTGGACTTAGTAATTAGGTATGGATCTTATTTCTTGCCTAATTGACATTGCTTTCTTTACATAGTTGGGTGGTATATGTTATGTCATTTGAAATAAATTATTTATTTGCAATCTTTGTCTTTCAGGTTATTTATTATTTTTTAATGATTTTTAAAGTTTTATAGAAATGAAAACGCTGGAAAACAAACTCAAGCATATAAAGAAAACAATTTATTTTAAGCAACTTTTCTTTACAAATACATTCTTGTATGCTTAGCATGAGTGAAAAACAATCAACATTAAACTATCTTGGAAAGGACTCTGCTGCATTTCTTCCATGAGGCTCCTAGGTTTCCCTAAATGTTTTCAGCACCATGGATAGTATTATTGACGGAGGGGCTATAATAAAACTGATTTTCTAAACATGATCATAGAAGGAATCTAGAATATATAAATATGAAGCATAATGATTATGTAGAAATAAAAAATGTACATTTCTGGAACTATATAGATATTCAATAAGTGAGTTTTCAGAATTTAATATATTTAATTGAACATTCTATCTCCCTTGGAAAGTCATTGCAAGAACAAAAACTGCTCCAATGAGTGTTCTCACAAGTGAATAAATTACAGGTCATGAACAGTTGTCTATTAGTACAAATGATCTAGCAGCCATTCTTCCAGATTATAGATACAGGGCTTGAAGGAGTTTTTCACTGTTCACACTTTACAAATGTCAGGGCACAGGGTGACAGGAACCCTGATGTCCTTACACCTATGGGGGTTTTCTGTTTCTGGTGAATTTATGATCCAGTCATGTGGTGGTGAGAATGCTGCTTTTAAAGCTTAGGTTTGTGCCACAGAGTTAGTATAATTTTTTTATTCCAAGCCTCTCAGTTTTCTGGAGACAGCAGAACTAAGTGATCTGCATAATTTAACATGATGATCTGGATACTCTAATAACTACCTTATTTACATACAGAAGCCACAAGTGACTATCAGTTTTCTTAGACTTATAATTGCTAATGTCTGTTAGAGCATGGACAGTTATTCTATAGTTAGTGGCTTTGCAGGTTTGCAATCAGAGTAGCCACCTTGATGAGAGGCAAGAGAGAACTCCCTAGTGGCAATAACGATATCATAAAAAGCTTTCTTGCAGCTTTGTATGATGATTATAAGCTGTGGCAAGCATTTTAACCATGTTTCTAGAGATTTCCATTACCGTAAATGACATCTTGCATCATTGATGTCAGCATGGCTTGTCACCAAGTAATGCAAACTCACATCAACCTGCCCCAGAGCTATGCTAGTCACTCAGACAATTATGTCTTCTGATGAGACTTATTTTAAGTTACAGAAAACCCATGTCCTCCTCTACAACTACACAAATCTCTCCCTCAATCACCGCAGACAGGTCAGGTGGCACATTTGCTGGCTCCTTGTGGAGGAGAGAAAGCTTTCAGTTTGACTGTCTGGGAATGCTGGTGTAGCATTTTAAAAGAAAATAAAAAGGAAATATTTATACATCTGTAAATAACATCCATGAAGATGATTGCATTATTTTTTATGAATGTCTTTGTCCAAAAATCACTCTCAGATTAAGGGCAATAAGCTGTCATCTTTTCATAATTATATTTTGAATTCATGCAAAAAATTTCAATGATAACATGAAATAAAGTGGCAAAGGAAATTCAAAGATAATGTATGATGTGATGTATTGATAAAGAGCTTCAGACACTGAGTCAGAATGGTTGGATTGTGACCCTTTAGTTGTCTTCATGACCACAAACAAGTCATGTAGTCTCTAGGGTGATCCATTTCCTGATTGATAATTAGTTTGAAACTGCACCTTTCTAAAATAACTTCTCATTGAATTGTCATGGAGATCAGGTTCTTATAATGAGACAGTACCTTTCCTAGGATTCACTGTCTGTGCCCAAAAGAAATGTATTTCGTTTATATTTTTGCTATGTCTATAAACTCTACAAATCTCTTCTAAGTTAACAAGTTCATATGCACATACACAATTAAGTAAACAATCTCCCTATAATTCACATAAAGCAGAATGATTCATACTAGCTAGAGACTCTTAAATCTCTATCTTCAGACTCACAGAGAAAGAGCAAACCCAAAGTGATTCCTTTGCATTTTAGATCAACGTAAGCAGAAGTCTGGCTTCCAGCTCTGTATCACTACCTTCCAGAAACACACAACTTTAGAGCTATAACTTGAATCCCTAAATTTACTTTTCAGTGACTTTTTTATTTTATTCTCTATGAGCATCATATAATTATATATGAGCAATTTCTGGGATTATAATGCATATTTTAAATTTACAAATGACCATAATCTGTACTATTTTGAGGTTATAAAAAAACAAGACATAGGTGAACTGTGATCAAATCTTATTTAATCTTATGTTTTAAAGACTAAAATGCCTCCCATGCTTTTAGATCCTACAGTCTATGAAACTCTAATCTTTGATATTCTCATCATTATAAGCAAAAACAATATTTTGTGTCTTAGGTCATTGGTGTCTCCAACTGTCTGTTTGCTACTGCTTTGCATGAGATACTGTAGAAGGTTGTTTTGGGAGGTCCTTCTGGCTATAGGTTGCAGTCTACCATGACCTGGCAGCTCTCTCCCTGAGATCAGTGACATGAAGGTCTTCCTACTCCTAATGGATGGATTCCTACTCTATCTGACTTTTTTGGAGAATGCCACTAGGCTCAGATTCCTGACTTACCTCTATCCAGTGCAAGTGCTCTTTCCTAATGTCCGTATGATAATTAGGTAACGTGCTCTAGCTATTTTTGATAGCACTGTGCTACTACTAATCCAGATATATGACAGGAGTGTGCCACTTAATGCAAATTGGGTGATTCCCCAGCTACCATCCCCAATCCTATATATTCCCTATACTATGGAATAAAGCTGAGCTGCCTCACTGAAGCTGTATTCCTGAAGGCTAATCCACTGTGCCTACAGACTGGTCAAGCCCCTGCCTGCTGATTCTATCCCCTTTGCCCTCATGGCCTGGTGGCCAATGGACCATGATGAAGGAGGAGAACTATATAAAGGGTCTATGGTTTACGTTCTAAATAACCAGCACTGTTTTGATCATCTTCTCTGTGGCCACAGGAATAAAGATGCAAGCTCTGAATCAGCATTTGGATGTTCTCTGTGTAAGTTATGCTTTTATTTTCCTAATTCATATGGACATTTCAGGAGTTTCACACATTTAAAATAGTCATTGGTATGTCTTGAATCCCATGACAAACTTGTGTGTAAGAATATCTACAACTTTACACAAGTCTGTTTCCAGAAACTTTTACAGCAGTTACATTAGTTTTTTAGCCCCTGCAGCATTTAAAATTTTTTAAAACAATCTTTTCTCATTTTAAATACTAATCCCACTCCCTCCCCTCTTCCTGCTCCCCCCATCTTTCCCCCACCCTGCCCCATCCACTCCTCTGAGAGGGTAAGGTTTCCCAGGGGAGTCAACAAAGTCTTTCCCATTAGAAAATCGATCTTTAAAGATTTATTTGTTGTGTACATAGCATTCTGTCTGTGGGTATGCCTGCAGGCCAGAAGAGGGCACCAGACCCCATTACAGATGGTTGTGAGCCACCATGTGCTTGCTGGGAATTGAACTCAGGACCTCTGTAAGAGCAGTCAGTGCTTTAACCTCTGAACCATCTCTCTAGTCCCCTCAATTAACTTCTTTAGATAGCTACCAATAACTTTATAATATTTTAATCTTAGTGGAAAATACTTTTCACTCGTGAAAGTTAATTTATGTGTAAGAATGATTAAGTTAAGTCAACATTTTTGTTTTCATTCATAAAATTGGAATGGTAGGACTGGGGAAAGGATCATCTCTCAGGAGAAGAAAACCTATCATCTATAGAATATCTCCCTACTCAAGATTCAGTTGTGCACAATAATACCCTGCAGGGGGGCGGGGGCGCAGGGAAAGGTAGAAAAGAGACCCAGCTCCAACTAACATTGACATCTGGTTAATTATTTACACGTTAAAGTGTCTAAGTAGAATAAGGTCTCTTCCATTTTTTTTCTTTTTTCTTTAAACTACAAGTCATTTAGGAACTCAGATGATCTGAATTGTCAGGTCTGACCTTGCATCTTGACCCCATTGCTTCAGTTAGAAAACCTGAGCCAAGTAAGTGTTTCTCTAAAAGGGAAAAAAATGCCTTAACAATCAAGCTCCCTAACTAAAAGAAAGAAGAAAACCGAAGCAATTGTGCAGACCACTTAGGAAAAGACGGGTAAAGGGTTTCAGATGTATTCCAAATTAAAAAACAAAAAACAAACAAAAAAAAACATAAATATGAAATGTTGGATCAATTCACATCAAAACTTGGTCCTTGCTCTGCACAATGCTTTGCAAATGGTTTCCCAGGATGTGAGTATCTAGGAGATAAGGAATGACTACAACCCACTTGTTTATGCTAACTGAATCAGATGGACTTCTCAGGCTCCTTTCCTCACTTTCTGCTTTAGCTCTATGAAAACCTGAATCTACAGCACTCTAAATCATGATCCAATCCAACAGCATACAGATGTATTCTTAGGGAAATCAGAGAATAACTGTCAAGTGGTTTTCTGTATCACCCACCCTCCCTTTCTCCATTTCTTTTGTTCCTCCCAGTTGCTGCCAGAATAAACTTTTGTCACCCTCCAGACTTTGCATTCTTGCAGACATTAATTTCTGGGGATTGCACTGAACACTTACTCTGCCATTATGTACTATTCACACCCATTGCTCTTTTTCTTATTTTTGAGACTATAATTTAATTAGAATATTTATCCCTTCCCTGTGCTCCCTTCAAACCTTCCCATATACTCCACTCTGCTCTCCTTCAAATCCATGGCCTCTTTTTTCACTAAGTGTTATTATATGTATGTGTGTATTTGTATAGAGATATATTTATATTCTTAATATAACTACTTGAAAACATATAACATTAATTTCATGCATGTTTTTGGACAGACCTTTTGGTGCTAGATAAACAATTGGTGTACTCTTCCCTGTGGAGGACCATCTATCTCTCCTCCCAGCTTTACTCAGTTGAAACTAAAATTCTGAAGGTAGGACTGAGGCTTGTGGAATGACATGTTTCTATATCTTATCATTGTTCAACTCACATTTCGGCAGTCATGTTGTTGAGCCTCCCTGAAAACAAGTTTTTATGGCAACAGAAGGTATCATGTAAACTTTCAAATGAGGAAGGCAATCAACAGTCCCACTCAACTACAATGTCTGTAAGCCACATCAACCACCGGCATGGTACAGTGGCCCAACAGGTACAATAATAGCACACATGCCTTGGTGATGTGCTCTAAATTTGGACTTAATTACCTGCTACACAAGAGGGTCACCATTCTGTTATTAGAAACAATGCTAACTGTCCAATGATAGAGAAGTCATGGCTTTTGGAGGAGAACCTACAATATTCTGTTTACTAAACCAGCATAATACCTAAGAACTATCTGTAAACATTTGTCTTTATACCCAGAGATAAGAATAATATTCACTCCTTATCAAGAAAATTTTGCAAAAGACAGAGGCAAATATAAAAGTTACACCAATCAAAACAGTGTAGTCTAGTTCATACAGATAGATACATCTTCAAAGCACTCCTACATCTATTGTTCAAGCAAAAATTCAGTAGAGGGAGTGGAAAGATTGCAACATACACGGGATCAGGGTGTCTGCTATCGATTTGTGCTTTCTAGAGACATGAGGTGTCATAGTTTGCAAAGTTACACCTACATGATTGTGATCATTCTATAAAGTCAAATATTGAAAAAGGAGGCAAAATCACCTTGCAGCTGGTATTCAATGTGCTATGCTAGATTAACTTGCCATCTTCCAGGTCAGCTCAGACTTCTAAATGGACATTAGTCTGAAATTGAACTGGAATTAAAGTGGTGTGATAATGGGGAAACTGTAGAACAAGTAGCCCCCTTTTTCTCAGACCTCTTGTTTCCCACCCCAGTAGTTATAAATAGAGCTGAAAGTCTGATACACCTAAATCAGGGTTTATGCCTTACTTTATATTATGCTAATGTAACAAGCAATCACTGTTATGTCAGGCTACTTTCTACTTTCTTAATCTACCTCTCTCCTTTATTAATTATTTCAGTATTGCTTTATATACAAGTCAAGCAAAGAAACAGTTTTTGTGGCTTCTGATCTATTAAAATCTTATTTATCTGACCACTCAAATAAAGGTGACAGGGAAAAATCCACAAAATTTTCCTGAGCAGAGGGAATACGAAAAGGAAAATAAAAATATCTAGTGCTTATTTTATGATGCTTAGCAATTCCAACACATCTTGTAAGAGGTATGTTTGGTGGCACACACCTTTATTCCTAACACTTGGGAGGCAGCAGCGCACAGATCTCTGTGAGTTTGAGGCCATCTGAATCTACAAAGCAAGTTGCAGGGCAGGCTCCAAAGTTACAGGGCAGGCTCCAAAGTTACAGAGAAATTGTGTCTCAAAAAAAAATAATAAATAAAAAAAAAACAAAAACAGCCCCTCCCAAATCCCCAAAACAAAACAACAAAACACAAAAAACAAAAAGAAAACCAATCTGAACTTTCCTTTTTAAAAAATGGGTTTCCTTCAGTCCTCTTCATTACTCATTATGGAAACGTCACAAAAATATCTGACCTTCCTGGGCCTGAATTTAGTCATTTTTAGTGTATGGATGCTGTTATTTATCTTATATTTTTACAGTGGGGATTGCTTGTGACATGTATGAATTATTCACTGTTGTGAATGCCCAATGTTCATGAAATAATAGCCTTTAGTATTTTTAAAGAATTACTGGCAAATACTATTATTATTGCTAAATGTTTAAATATAGACATGAATTTGGATGATCCTTCTTCCTTTAAGACATTAGCATAATGGCTGCAAATTAAATTGATGCGGAAACAGCCATCATTCTGAACATCAAGCAAAAGGTGATATTATGATAAAATTTGTTCTCTTCACTCTCTAGATACTAAATGAAGGCTTAACCCTGAAGTCTCTATACATATCTATATACAGAGTCTTTAAAAAGGTGATTCAGGTTTAATTATGGCATAAGAGTGGATACTGATTACAGATGTGATCTGAAAAATTATCTGCGAGTTCCTGCACGGAAACTTTGGGAAACACTGTCTGGTGAATATCTTTCGGTCTTTGGAGGACTTCTCCTTGAGGGGGATTGTATAATCAAAATCCCTTCATTTTTGTTGTTGTTGTTAATGATGATGATGATGTTGCTTCCTCTTGGCATAAAGTAATATAGATGCTGAAGCCATTGTTGTCATGCTGAGGATACTGGGCTGTCATCAAACTGTGATGATGAAGCCCTTGGGAATAAGATGTATCCTTGTTTAAAAGATGAGAAGTCCAGCTCTCCATCTCTTTGTTTCTACATCTTAGGACATATTGAGGATCGTCCCATCTGCTGACCAGAAAATGGGCCTATGTTGGAACTTGTGGTATTGGTTCTACCTTGGTTTTGGACCACTTGGTCTTCAGAACTCTGAGAAATGAATGTTTGTCGTTTGAGTCAGTCACTCCATGGCCATTTTTTTTTTAACAATAACTGGTACTGACTGACATGACCATTTGCCTAAAACATTCCTCTGAAGATTTTCCACAGCTTTGCCTCTGAAATCTGAAGCTTCTCCCCTGCCGTGTGTCTCTTACAGAGTAGGACAGATGTGCTTAGCACAATCAAGTGTCTGTGCAGTTAACAGAACATAGCAGGTCTCAAGAAGAGAGCTTCAAATTAATTTCCATGCAGTGAAGCTGTTGCGACTTGTCCATCACTGACAGGCACTGCATTCTTGTTATGTGACCAGGAATAACAATGAGTTCTCCTAAGAAACCAGCCTACTGCTCCCATCTTTAAAAGTAAGATCTAAGCAGACATCCCATAACAGCCTGACCTCACCTCGGACTCCTTTAAAGAGTTCATTAGGCCTCATCTAGTTGTTCATTATGCATTTATTCTTCCCACCTTGACTTGGTGTAATGTGAGATTTGTTTTCCCGAATTCACTGATGCAAATAAATTAGTGGATTGTTCAGACTAACTCTTAAAGAATTCTCTATAATTATCAACAGTTCAGTTTAGTAATAAGGGTTTATGCTATTCTTTAGTTACACAGGCTTCACTGACTAGCATTTATACTTCTGTTCAGATTTAAAAGCTACATTATATCAATAGCCCACTCCTCCCAAATCTTCACACTTTTGACAGTAATATGCAGGATTCGGTTGCTTTTTAAATAACTCTGAATGAACTTGGTTATAAAAAGGCTATCATTCACATCAAATACATGCTTGAATATGGTGATTTTACATAGATTCAACTGTTTTTCTTGTGTTAAAAAGCAGTTATCCAGAGCATAGCAGAGTCGTAGATTGTTGATATTCACATTTCATTTAAGATTCAGCTTCATCTTCACTGCAAAAACCTTCAACAGACAGGGAAACCTCCATGCGCCTCAATTTTCTCGTTGGTAAAACAGGGATAATAATATTACTAGCCCACAGGCTTGCTGTGAGAATGAAACAGAGCAACTTGTTAAGCACTTTGCAGAGGTGTCCACATCCAGTAAGGGCTCAGGACAGGTTTCCTGTCACTTTTGTCATTATTACCTTGGAACCTCAAAAAGAGATTCCTGTATAAAAAGTTAAGATACTTCTTCAGTGATATACAGCCACACAACTAAGTAACTGCATGCTGCTTCCCACATAAAGTGGGCTTAGCATAAGGTTACGAGCTAATAAGCACATGTGGACTTTCTCATTTACTATACAGACCCAGGTGAGATGGTCAGATCTCTGATGTGCTAACTAGAGTGGGAATAATAGATACTGAAGCGTCTTTAGCGGGAACATCATAATTTAAACACACATACAGGAAAATGTTGACAAGATTCACAATCCTACGAATGGAGACTTAGGAGTGCCATATGTTGTTTGTTTGATAGAAAAGCTTGACCACTGACTGACTTATTATGTTCAGCTATAAACATTATATATAGGAAGAAATTTATAGTGCTAGAAACAATCTTATACTTTTCTTTCAAATTCTAAGTAGTAAGGAATAAGCATAGAATAGAAATTCTTACAGCTTCAGATAAACATCTCACACTAGGGTGGAAATATTACATAGAACATGTGTTGTGGTAATATTCAGCTAAGTAGTATTGTGTACCAGATGGCAAACACGCAGCTCTGGGCTGATTTCAGGCAGTAGTCATGTTTTCTTAAGCCTACAGAGAAGTGGATGGGATAGCAGCTTAAAGAGTTTCAAATTGTATTTCATTAGAAATAGAATACCATGTATTGAAATCTAGAAATACATATGCATGACTTATAAAAAAAATATAAAGCAAATTCAGGGGCAAATGAGGAAACCCCATAGTGGCAGAATAGTTAATTTTTAGCTGCATGTATGAGTCCCTCCTCCTAACCCACCTTTATCCCCTAGGGTGTCAAATTCTTGGTGAAGACCAGGCTACCCCAGTCCTTCACCACATCCTCATTCTTGGTTAGGACCCAGGTTAGGTAATGGCAACAACAACAAAATGGCAATCCCACCCAACAAAGATGAGATCAGGAATCTACATCATGTAGCATCCCAAACAATGTAATTCCAACTGCCTAGATCCCATTGCCAAAACATGAACATAAACATCTAAGAAAATAAGTCCTCTCCAAAAGCCAGAAGCTGCACTGTCATAGGCTCTAAGAAACTCAATTTAACTAAAACACAAAACAATGACATCAAAAATGCAATTATGAATACATTCAAAGATTTTATTTTTTCTATTTTTTTATTTATTTATTTATTTTGGTTTTTCAAGACAAGGTTTCTCTGTGGTTTTGGAGCCTGTCCTGGAACTAGCTATTGTAGACCAGGCTGGTCTCTAACTCACAGAGATCCACCACCACCGCCCGGCACATTCAAAGATTTTAAAGCAGGTATGATTAAATGCTTTAATGAAGACATGGAAAAAAATAGGTGAGTAAAATAATGAAAATGATTCAAGGCATAAATCTAAAACTTAACAAAGAAATAGAAAACTAAGAAAAACTAAAAGTGAAATAAAACCAAAAATGAAAAGTTCAGGATGTAAAACATAAGTCTCATCAACAATTTAAAATACATGAAAGAAAGAGCTTCAAGTCTTAGAAATAAGGTAGAAAAAAAAATGGATAGCTCAGTCAATGGGTAGTTCTGTCAAAGAGAATTTTAAATCTGAAAAAAAAGGACTCAAATCTTCCAGTGAATTTGGGACATTAGAAAAAGTTCAAACTTAAGGATAATAAATACAGAGGAAGGAGAAGAAACGCCAGGCAAAACACAGAACATATTTTTTAACAAAACTATAGAAGAAAATGTTCCCACTCAAACAAAGGACATGCCTATCAAGGTAGAGGCACACAGACAACAAATAAACAGGACCAGGAAAGAAACACCCTGTGATAAATAATAACACCAAATTGGATGAAACCGCATGAAATCATGTACACACTCAACTGAGGATATCAAACTGATGAAATCTGAAGTGGCTACATATATTGAGCCAGTGAGGCAGGGCAATAATGCCAGCCAGCATAAGCAAGAGCTAGCAAAGTCACCATGCGTAAACAAAATTGGCCAAGACAACCAGTCAGCAGACCACACACACTCCTATCCAGTCATAACACACCAGTAGTGACCACCAGTTTCTAAAGGACCAACCAGAACATTCCTGCAGCAGCTTAATTTCCCTAAGCCCGTAAACCTGTTCCCCCCAACCATTTTACAATAAGGAGCTTCTGCATTGGAATCTCTCCCAGTCTGTGTCATTGTTCTGTGACATCTCACTTCCCGTCCCCTGGGAAACAGAAGTCACACAACAAGCATCAGCAAACAAGCCTGCAAAGCTACAAACCACAGTTTTTTATTTTATCAGTATTATTGTAGTAGTATTTGATATTTTGATAGTGTATTATATAGCAACATAAGATGTTTCCATTGTGGAGATTGAGTAAGCAGTATACAAGACAACACTGGACTTTGTTTCTGACTTCACGAAAGGTACAATCAACTCTAAATAAAAGATAGCAATCTTATTTCAGTAAGAATCTCTGACAACAGATTCCCAATATGTTAGCATTCTTTGGAATAATTGAGCAGGTTCCCTATTTTAAAAAGACATAAAAGTAAAAATGGGAGAAATAAGAGAAAAAAGGGATCAAGGAAAAAATAAAAGAAGAGAGAAGAAAGAAAGTTGAGGAGTTAGAGAACAATGAAATCAATGTGCACATTTGAAAAATGACAAATATAGGTGTATATAGGAAGCATATATATTTATTTATATTGGGGGATAAAAATTAAATCAACTACTTACAAATAGGCAAATAGGAATGAAAAGTAATATTAACTGTAAAAACAGGAATCTAACAATATAATGATAAATAAATAAAATATATCATAGATAAAATGATGTGTGTAAGTAAAAATATGAGGTAAAACCTTATCAGGCTAGTTATAAAATATAGATATAAACCATTAACAAGAAATATGTCTGAAATGTAGTAAAGTGAAACTATTGAATACTAAAATTTGAATAAATTATTTTGGCAAATACCTAAGAAAAACTGTAGTATACAAATGTCTAAACGACAAGAGGGAAAAACTATTATAAACTGGAGTACTTTTAGAACTCAAGAGCTCCAGAAAAGCTTCATCACAAAACATGAAGGACATAGCCGAGTAGAGTGGGATGAGTGCCATGGAATCTTAAAATATTCAAGATTAAAAGAAGGACAAGTTTTATGTATGCTGTAAATCAAAGAGAGAAGCCTATTACAGTTACTTGGAATTCAGTGGTCATTGAGCATTTTGTATGTGCTTTCAATTATTAACTGCACCTCATTATCTAAAACAGTGTAATTATTGATGTAGGAAGAACAAGATCAACAGAAACCCAATACATGAAAGTGCCATCCTTATAGAACATCGAGAAAATTCTTGACCTATTCATAAATGACATTGGGGTTAATGAGCTTTCTTTCAAAAAACATTGAATTTTGATTCTTAGTTTACATTCTATAATAGAAAAAAGTTCTGGTGGGTTAAAGAACACCAGAGGAAGACATAGTCAAATACTTGGAAATAAGGTACTTATTCATCAGGAAAAAATAAAAATTAAACTATAAAAGTAAGAAAGCTAAATAAGCATCCTTTATTTTATTTTATTTTTATTTTTTATTTTTTTATTTTTTATTTTTTTTTTGGTTTTTCGAGACAGGGTTTCTCTGTGGTTTTGGAGCCTGTCCTGGAACTAGCTCTTGTAGACCAGGTTGGTCTCGAACTCACAGAGATCCACCTGCCTCTGCCTCCCGAGTGCTGGGATTAAAGGCGTGCGCCACCACCGCCCGGCTTTTATTTTTTTTTTAAAGAAAACAAACTCTCTTTTTCCACTTTACATACCAATCCCAGTTCCTATTCTCTCCCCTCCTCACATTTCCTCCACCTAATCCCCACCCCACCCCTCCAACCACTCTACAGAGGCTTTGGGGAAGGTCCAAGCCCATCCCTACTATATCTAGGCTGAGCAAGGTAGCCATCTAAAGAGAATAGGTTCCAAAAAGCTAGTAGAGGCAGTAGGGATAAATCCTGATGCTGTTGGCAGTGGTCCCACAGTCTGCCCAGCCATACCACTGTCACCCACATTAAGAGGGACTAGTTTGGAACTATTTTGTTTCCTTCCCTGTCTAGTTGGAGTTAGTGAGCTCCTGTTAGCTCAGGTAAACTGTTTCAATGGGTGTCCCAATCATGGTTTGACCTCTTTGTTCATATTCTCACTCCTGCCACTTTCATCTGGACTTTGGGAGCTCAGCCCAGTGCTCTGACACAGGTCTCTATTTCAATAAGTTGCTGGATGAAGGCTCTATGGTGATATTTAAGATATATATATATATATATATATATATATATATATATATATATGAATCTGACTACAGGGCAAAGTCTTTTCAGGCATCCTATCCTCTAATGCTTAAGGTTTTAGCTGGGGTCCTCCTTGTGGATTCCTGGGAAGTTTTCTTGTTAGCCCTATAATGACTCCTCCAATCAAAATATCTCTTTCCTTGCTCCTATCTCTGTCCTTCCTTCATCTCGACTATCCTGTTTTCTCAAATTCTCCTTCCCCTTCCTCTTCTCCCTTCCTCATCCACCCTCTCTTCTACCCCTACCACTAATCTCCCAATTTTGTCAGGTGATCATGTCTATTTCCTTTACCCAGGTAGATCTATGTATGTTTTTCCTAGGGTTTACCTTGTTACTTATCTTCTCAGGATTATAAACTATATGCTCAATATCCTTTGCTTTACAGCTAGAATCCACCTTTGAGTAAGTACAGACCATAAGAGAAACACTCCTTCATTGCTGGTGGGAATGTATACTTATAAAATCACTCTGGAAATAAGTATGACAATTTCTCAGAAAATTGGGATTTACCCTACCTCAGGACCCAGCGACACTACTCTTGGACATATACTCAAAAGATTCTCAATCATGCTACAAGGACATTTGGTCAACTATGTTCACAGAAACATTATTTGTAATAGCTAGAACCTGTAAACAACTTAAATGCCCCTCAACTGAAGAATGGATAAAGAAAATGTGGCACATTAACAAATTAGTGTACTACCGAGCAATAAAGAAATGACATCTTGAAACTTGCATACAAATAGATGGAACTAGAAAAAAACATCCTGAGTGAGGTAATAAGTATCCTTTAAACATGCAATGAAAATTATACAAGTAGCATGAATTAGTCAAGGTTATATGTCCTGAGTAATATGCCTGAGTTACATAGATGTAATTGTTTCAAAACTCATCCCAAATGAAATTGTTTTATTGTACTATTTACCTAATTTTAATATATTTTTATGAATTCTTTGAGAATTCCATACATTTCTACTATTTATTTGTATCATTTTTAACCCGATTCTCTCCCTAATTACTCTATACCATTCCGTCACCTAGTTTCTCCCTCTATTTTTTTAAACCTACCTACCAATTTGCATTATTTTAGCAAATATCCAAATGCATTAAATGTGTTAACATCTGTTCTATTGAGAGAGGTAAATCAGTTTACCAGAATTTGAAATTCATGTAGAAACCACATATGAAATACATATAGAAATTATAATCAGAATATATTGATGAAAATATATAAATGTAGTAATTGAGAATCAATGTTGAGAAACATAAACAAATACATAAGACAGGATCAGGAAAGTTCATATTTCTAGATTCTACATCATTTTTGGTTTATGATGTTCAGTCTTGAGGGCCAACTGGGTGGATTTAAATTATAGTGGATATGAACGTCTAGGTATATCTGTGAAGAAGTTTCTAGAGTGCATTAACTGAGATGGAAAGACCCATCTTTTTGCCTAGCACCATTCGATAGACTGGAGCCCTAAACTGGATAAGGAAATTATCTGAGTACTGCCATTATCTCTCTCTCTTGGCATTTGGACCATGGACACAGTACAAGTGATGGAATCCTGCTCCTGCTGCCTTGTGTTCCCTGAAATGATTGACAGTTTTGATGTAATGTGGGCCCAAATAAATACCCCTTTTTAGACTTTTTTTTAATGAAACATTCTACTGCAGCAATTCAGGTAAGTAATAAAATGCTGATTTACTGCTACCATGAATTTCAAAACAACAAATATACACAACTCTCCCACTCCAAAATTAACTACTAATCCACTCTCTCTTGCCATCATACTCTGATAGGATAGAAACAAAGATAACAATAAGGATGACAGTAAGAAAAAAAACTTAGAGGATAGAGCAGGATACAGATCACACATTAATTTGTGCTTCTATTCATAATATCAAAAGCAAAAGGCCACCTTCCCCCATAACACATGAAGATGGAAACAGGAGATCTGTGGTCTACTAATCCTATTTATAGCAAACAAGAATTTAAAATAAATATTGTATTTTGTTAGGATGAGATGATTGTTGGTTACAGGTTGCCTGTAAGCTCCCCACACATACGATGCAGAAATATATTAGATATGGTGATTTAAACTCCATAACTCATCGATTAAGCATTTTAGAAAAACTAACAGAAAAATTCAATCTCAAAATGAATTAGATTATTTTACAGAATCAAATACCCAATATCTGGTTTTGGAGACTCAATGATGTCAATGGACAAATATAGAAAATACTTAGGCAAATGAATATTTATCAAATTTGCTTCAGAAAACTAAATTCTATAGACATCATTGCATTATTTTCTTGCCAAATCATGCATAATAGCTGAGTTTTTCTTTTTATGTTTGTAACACAAAAACATACTGAAAAGAATCAAGAAGGAAATTGCACAAGATTTTAAAATACACTACCTTTGGAAGGAGAGAATGAAAGTTACTTTGTATAACTACTTAACTTATGAGCAATTGGCTGTAAATAAAACACGAAGTCAGGATCTTTATTATAAGCAATGTTATGGTTGAGGACTTAGATGGTCTTGGTGCCAGGGTGAATTATTTGCTTTTTCTCTAGACAACCAGAAAGGAAAATAAGTCAAATGTCCAAGAAGAAAAACATTCTTGATAGTCATTATTTTAACAAAAGGAAATTTCAAGTAATTCAAGATTTTTAGTAGGCTGTTCCTGCTTGAGAAAATGTGGTATACAGAAGAAGGCACTCTTCACTAATGTGTGAGCTCACTATCATGTTCTCCTTGGCTGATGCTCATTGTACAAGAGCTGGCAAACTAGACGATGCTCTGTATGAATCAAATGCCTTATACAGAAAAGAAAACACCAGAAAAGTTGACTTTTGTATGATTTGTAATTCTGCCTTCTGGACCTGTATTTCTATATTTTCTATTAGATTCTAAACATGGTAAATGACATTTCTACTTCAGTAATTCCTCCTGTATTTTTATAAGGACGTTGGAATAGCAAGTTGTTGATTTTGTCTAAGGATGGGTGGCTTATATATATATTCGGTTGTGTGTGTGAGAGTGTGCGTGTGTGTGTGTGAGTGAAAGAGAGAGAGAGAGAGAAAGCGAGAGAGAGAGAGAATGTGTTTTAGTTTTATCCCCTTATCCCCTTACAAATGTTTTTCTGGTTTTGGTTGTTTTTATTTTTTTGAGATAATATCACACTCTAGCTCTGAAATAGAAGGATTGCAAACAGGTTAAGGGTAGCCTGGACTAATTAATGAGTTTTAGGCCAAACTGAGCTAGAGTGTGATATTATCTCAAAACAATTATCCTACAAAGGAGAAAAAAATAAAAACAGATTATAGGTGTGAGTTATTTTTCTTGGATTTTCTCTACATTTTCATTGTAATTTTATACAAAAGAGTTAATTCTAACTAAGGACACGGCTTACTCAATTAAGCCAATAATCTATTAAATGGTCTAGGTTAGCACATGTCTATAATAAATAATCTTCAACCAGGTAAAGACATTTAATATGTGATGTTCTTTCTTTTTGATTATCAGAATAGAGTTCTTGTACATTGCTTCATTTCAGATCATAAAAGAGATCAAAGCTGTCACATTCTCACAACAGGTGGATTAGTTGTCTTTAGATGTCTCTATTGACCTTCTCTGAAGGTGTATACTTGGATCTCTCAAAGTGCACTTTGTTTACTTGCATTGTTTTGAAGGTTCAAGACAAGTATTTAAATGATAATTTTAACATTTTGCTTTTAGTCCTGGTAATGCCAAATATTCACTCTGAAATACTATTCTTTACTCTGTACAAATATATGTAATTGGCGATATGTCTCTCTCACTCTATTTTTAATTTTCTTCAGCATAAATATAAAAGGATTTATCTTCTTTCCTTCACAGCTTTACTTTATGAATATGGGATTAAGAACTTTCTTGCTGGCCGGGCGGTGGTGGCGCACGCCTTTAATCCCAGCACTCGGGAGGCAGAGGCAGGCGGATCTCTGTGAGTTCGAGACCAGCCTGGTCTACAACAGCTAGTTCCAGGACAGGCTCCAAAACCACAGAGAAACCCTGTCTCGAAAAACCAAAAAAAAAAAAAAAAAAAAAAAAAAAAAAAAAAAAAAAAAGAACTTTCTTGCTGATTTTTTGTTTGTTTGTTTTTTTGTTTTGTTTTGTTTTTTTGTTTCTCGAGACACCTGCCTTTGTCTCCCAAGTGCTGCGATTAAAGGTGTGCACCACCACTGCCCAGCCTCTTGCTGATTCTTATGTTAATGTTAGTCATGGTTCTCCAGAGAAATAGAAAGAATAGAATCCATGTGAATACTAATAAAGATTAGACACAGATATGAATGAAGAGATTTTGAAAAAAAACTGACTCAATGTGATTAACCAGGTGAGGAAAACCTCAGTCCACCATTCACAGGGAGAAGAAACAAGAAATCGGGTATAATAAACAGTCTAAGCCCAAAGATGTGAGAACCAGACAGTGATGTAATTACCAGTACAAGAAGCCGATGCTCTGATGTCCCTAAGAGATGGTAAATGTTTTAGTTCAAAGCTAGATATTAGTCACACTTTCTTATGCTTCTTTGTTCTACCAAAGCCGCAAAGACCTGGACAAGTCCTTCTTATCTCAGGAAAAATAAATCTTTACTCAGGAGCAGTACTTGAAAATTAATCTTTTACAAAAATTGTCTTACAAACCCAACCTTCTTTCAGGGCATTTAAGTCCAGTTAGGTTGGCATACATAATTAAACTACATAGTTTCTGTCTTTAACTTTATTTTCACTTTATGAGCTTAGGCATTAATATTTATTTTATTATGATTTAACAATGCTCATTCTGAGCTTCAAAGAGAACGATTGTGAAATATTTTTAATTTTTTTGCTAAAATCTATGAAAAACTCATGTATTGTTATGGATTATCATCTTCCAAAATCTTTATGTTTTAAATAATTAATTAGTTAGTGATCTTCATCCTATCAAGTGGGCATAAAACTTCTAGTAGATTCCAAATGGGTTGTTGGAATCTTGTAGTTAGTTTTGTACTTCTGCTTAAGAAAAAAAACAAAGCCACTTGCAAAAGGAAGAAAAGCTTAGTTGGAGTTAAGTATTTAACAAAATCTCAACACGACGAAACAGGCCTCAAGCACAGGCAGTGGTGATTGTGACAACAATGCAGATAATGCAATGAGGGTGCACATGTGTAATGACTCAGTAGCTCTAATGCGCATGTTTTAGAAACCCAGTTCACATGTGCAGGAATAAAGCTAATTTAGCCTGCTCATAAAACCATTTGTCAAAATCAAGATCTCTATAGATACTCCTTGAGGTAATAGTCATTTATAAAAAAGAAAACTGTTACATTTTTGTGTCTGCTATTTAAAAAGTGGTTTTTAGCTATTGCTCTTTTTTAAAAAATATGTCCTTCCCAATTTCATCTTTCCAACTCCCCTAAAGACTTGCCCAGTGACAATTTCACAGCATCCATTGTCCTTCATTCCATCCTGTCTGAATATTAAAAATTGAGACTCACTATAGCTAGGGAAGGAATGAAATCTAAGTATTTCCTTCTAAACCAAGATACTGGGTTCATCTAAGTTTGATTTCTGCAAAAAGCCAGGTTGTGTTTTGTGACCACAATATCTGCTATTATTTTTAAACATTTAAAAATGTAAATGTAAAATGTAAAGAGCCACCATAAAAAAAAAAACAGTAGACTTCCTTTATGCAGATGATAAATGGGCTAAGAAAGAAATCAAAGAAACATCACTCTTCACAATAACCACAAATAGCATAAATTATCTTGGAGTAACTCTAACCAAACAAGTGGATGATCTGTAAAAAAAAAAAAAAAAAAAAAAAAAAAAAAAAAAAAAAAGAACATTAAATCTTTGAAGAAAAAATTGAAGAAGACACCAGAAAATGGAAAGATCTCCCATGCTCGTGGGTAGGTAGAATTAACATAGTAAAAATGACAATCTTACCAAAAGTAATCTACAGATTAAATACAATGCCTATCAAAATCCCAGCAAAATTCTTCACAGACCTCAAAAACACTATATTCAACTTCATATGGAAAGACAAAAAAAAAAAAAGAGGATAGCTATAACAATCCTGTATAATAAAGGAGCTTCTGAAAGCATCATAATGCCTGATATCAAACTCTACTACAGAGCTACAGTACTGAAAACAGCCTGGTATTGGCATAAAAACAGACAGAAGGACAAATGGAACTGAACTGAAGATAGAGATACCAATCCAAACACCTACGAATACTTGATTTTTGACAAAGAAGCAAAAAATATAAAATGAAAAAAAAGCATATTCAACAAATAGTGCTGGCATAACTGAATATCAACATGTAGAATGAAAATAGATTCATATCTAATACCATGCATAAAACTCAAGTCCAAATGGATCAAAGACCTCAACATGAAACCAAACACTCTGAACCTCAAAGAAGAGAAAGTAGGAAGTACACTTGAATGCATTGGCATAGGAGACCACTTCCTAAATATAACCCCAGTAACACAGACACTGAGAGTAACAGTTAGTAAATGGGACCTCCTGAAACAGTGAAGCTTCTGTAAATCAAAAGACATGGTTAACAAGACAAAACAGCAGCCCAAAGAATTGGAAAAGATCTTCTTCACAAACCCAACATCAGATAGAGAGCAGATCTCCAAAATATACAAAGAAGTCAAGAAATTGGTCATCAACAGAACAAATAATCCAATCAAAAGTGGGGTACAGATATAAACAGAGAACCCTCAACAGATGCATCTAAAATGTCTGAAAGAGGCTTAAGGAAATGCCCAACACCCTTAGCCATCAGAGAAATGCAAACCAAAACAATTCTGAGATTCCATTTTACACCTGCAAGAATGATCAAGATCATAAGCGCTGATGACAACTTATACAGGAGAGGATGTGGGGCAAAGGAACACTCCTCCATTACCATGGGAAGTGCAAACTGGTACAGCTTCTTTCAAAATCAGTATGGCAATTATTTCTCACAAAATTGGGAAATAACCTGCCTCAATATCTAGAAATACCACTTTTGGATATATAGTCAAATAATGTTTAATCATACCACAAGGACATGTGCTCAATATGTTCACAGAAGCATTATTTCTCATAGCCAGAACCTGGAAACAACCCAAATACCCTTCAAATGAAGAATGGATAAAGAAATGGTACATGTATACAATAGAGTACTACACAGCAGAAAAAATAATGACAACTTGAAGTTTGTAGGAAAATGAATTGATCTAGACAGTGAGTTTTAGTGAGGCAAACTAGACCCAGAAAGACAAGTATCATACATACTCACTCAAAGAAAAAAATCAGCCTACAATTCACAACCCCAGAGAACCTAAAGAATGAAGAGGACCCTAAGAGAAACATGCACAGATATAATTTACACAGGGAGTAGAAAAAGACTAGATCTCCTGTAAATTGGGTACATGGGGATCATGGGAAAGTGTAGAAGGGGAGAAGGAGGAAGGGAGCAGAGCAGAGAAAAATATATAGCTCAATAGAAACAATAAAATATAAAGAGCTTTCTTAAATTTGCTGTATCCATGCTCACGTAATTTGTGGGTTTCTGGACTATCACATGATGATCTTTTGATCCACTTGTTTTCCTTCGAGTGTTATCAGTATTCAAAGACTATTTTCCGACAAATAGCTTCATTGTTCATTACAGGGACTTTACCAGAAGCATCAGCCATTGACTGGAAACTATCAATGGGATAGTTCTCACTTTGAGTTTCTTTTCAATCTTTCCTTTTAAATTCCCTCCATGACTTTGTTGATGATGTTTCCTCATCAACCCTAAACTATTCTTTTGATTTTTACTCATCTCTATCAAACTAAAATTTTAAGTGTCAACTTGTCACAAACTAATATTACTTAGAAAAAAGTCATAATAAAGAATAATTTGTTATATTTGTCTTTTTGGCTCTGGGTTACCTTATTCAATATGGACTTCTAGATCCATTCATTTGCCTGTAAACTTCAAGATGTCACTATTTTTTACTGATGATTAGTACTCCGTTGTGTAAATGTACCATATTTTCTTTATCCATTCTTTGATTGATGGGTATCTAGGTTGTTTCCAGGTTCTGGCTATGGCAAAAAATGCTGCTATGAACAAAGTTGAGCTCATGCCCTTGTGGTATGATTGAACTTTCTTTTGGTGTATACCCAAAAGTGGTATTGCTGGGTCTTGAGGTAAATTGTTTCCTAATATTCTGAAAAATCGCCATACTGACTTCCAAAGCAGTTATGCAAGTTTCCTCTCCTACCAGCAATGGAGGAATGTTCTCCTTACCCCATATCCTCTCTAGTATAAGCTGTCATCAATGTTTTTGATCTTAGCTATACTGTCAGGTGTAAGATGGAGTCTCAGAGTTGTTTTGATCTGAAATTCTCTGATAGCTAATAATGTTGAGCATTTCCTTGAAGGTCCTTTATCCATTTAAGATTTGTCTGTTGAGCGTTCTCTGTCGAGGTCTGTACCTTTTATTTTTTTAATTGGATTATTTGTTCCCTTGCTATAAAGTTTCTAAAGTTCTTTGTGTATTTTGGAGATCATTCCTCCTCTGATGTGGGATACTCACTCATAAGTAGCTTATAGACATAAAGCAAAGAAAAACCAGCCTAGAGTCCACAACCCCTGAGTACCTAGACAATAAAGTGGATCCTAAGAGAGACACATATGGATCTAAATAGGAAGGAGGAAATGAGTAGATCTCCTGAGTAAACTGGGAGTGTGAGGGAGTCACAGGATAGGTTAGAAAGGCAGGGGAGGGAGGGAAGAGAGCTACAAAGAATGTATAGCACAATAAAAACAATAAAAACGAGTTATTTAAATTAGGTAGGCCTATTAAAAGTCTGAGGAGAACTATCTTGTTTGTGAATTAAGGTTTGAAGGTCCATCACAAATGTCACAGGCAAGCCACTAAACTATATATGAGTAAAAATGTCAAGCATAAGCAGCAAGTAGGTGTGATGTGTATATTTGTGTCTCTGCTCTTAGTGATGCATGCAATGTGTCTAGCTGCTTGAGTTACCACTGGGATGTTTCCTTAACTATGGGTAATAACTTTTAACCCCAAACCAACAAATGAACAGCAAATAAACAAACCAACCTTTCCTCTCTAACTTGCTTTTGGCCAGGGTATTTTAATTACAACAACAGAAATTAGGCTAGAATTCTTTTTTTTTCCACTTCTGCTATCAGTGAGAGCCTCTTGTAAGCACAAATTTCTCAATAAATTGCATTCTTGTTTCTCTATAATGAAACCTCACTTAATTATATATTTGTAGCATTCAGCCCTAGCATTAGTGACATCATCATCGTTTCACAAATAACTTATTTGGTAATAGTTGTTCACTTTAATACTTGGATTTCTGTATTCATTACTCAACAGAATGTGTATAATTTTGCTATATTTTTGTATAATGAAGATAGTACTTAATAATAATAAAGATAATAAATCTCCCTTGTCTACAGCTAAATAGGTTTATGCCTGACTCTCCAATAGAGTTTATAGTTCTGGCTATCAGAAATTGTATGTTTATGCTATTTATTATGAATTCTGCACAGAGTAGGCGCCACTTGTTTTGCTATGTAGCAATGATGTTAAGGTCTCCTTTTACTGAAATATATTTATTCAAATCAGTCTTTTCTTTTGTTGCATACACAGCTGGCTTTATGAATGCACCATTCATGTCTGCTCATGTACATCACATAATAAAAAGGAAAGATGTTTGAAGACCCATAATTAAGCTTTCTTACAATGTCCCTAGGAATAATCAGTGCCATTGCTCTGCAGGATATTTTCTGTGATAGTGGCAGCACTTCATTTCTAGAGAACTTTCTGTCTTCAGCTATTCCCGTGACTGAATCAGAGCATCCCTACAGCTTAGACCCAATCAAGGAAACACTGTGTTTCTTTAACTTGACAAGAGGCAGAGCAGCAACACAAGAAACAAAGACATTTCTCACTAAAATGTTGCAAAGTCTTTCAGATGAGTGCTGATCTGGTAAAGGCAGGCAAGCTGGTTCCATTGTTGGGATTAATGCCTAATTACCCAGGTGTATGTCTCTACTTCCTCTGGTGATTGCTGGCAAGCAATAGGTATTTTCTCAGTAGAATAAGAGTCGTTAGCTGGAAAATCTTGACAGAAACTAGCATTTGAACTGTTCATTCCAGGGATTCTGTTGTAATGCTAGCTGCCTGCGTGCAAATTATTTCTCTCTCTCTCTCTCTCTCTCTCTCTCTCTTTTACCTAAAAGCAGCTGTTTTTGCTTTGTTAGTGGCAGACTATGGAGATGAAACTAAATATCCATGATCATAAAAAGGGTCAGAGTATATTAGAACTGAAAAATATAGCAGAATATTTGTAAGCATGTAGCTATATGTATACTTATTAGAGGTATGTTGTTGGCTAAAGACAAATAAAATGTTGCAAATATCAGTAAATTAAATATTCTTTTTTTTTTCTATCCAGAGGACTATTTTCCAGAATACTTAAAGGAAAAATGTTGATAGTAGGCAAGGGAGAGTATTTCAGAAGTCCTCTCAGCAGTCAGACAATCAGTTGTCCCCTATTGTTATACTGGAGTTTTTTGAAAGGCAATGGCCTTGTGATTCCTCCTTTAAATGCACATCACATATAAGCTTATAGGTCTTAAGACATACACCTGTTTATTTCTCAGTAACAAGAAAACAACAATAACATACAGAGAGATGCAATCACATACATACACACATACAAACACACAAACAGACACAGACACACACACACAAACTTACCAGAGAGGAAATGTTTGGTTTCATTGGAGTCACTGGGGACAGATAAATTATGAGAAAGAGTTGCATAATTTTAAACTTCTTATATTTACAAACATAGAGAAATGTTTTTGATCAAGTCGTATCCCCACCTATGACTATGTTATGCAATGAAGTAGAAAGTTTCTACTTCAAATAAATTCAAAGTGACTATAAAAAACCACTTTGGAATAGGAAATACAAAGTTTCCCAGTATATCATACAGAAAAACAGTGTGCAACTATTTAAAAAATGAAACATGCCAATTTTTTTTTTTTTGGCCAAAATTAGAAGGAATAAAACCCCTGAAATTCTGGTAGGTAACATAGAATCTTGGTGTTAGGCACAGGCACCACAAATATGCAGACAGGAGTTGCAACAGTTCAGGGAAATGAAGTTAAGTTTGTCTTTGTTAAATTGTCCCCTGTCAATTTAAATATAGAAATTTCTACAGAACTAGTACCAAATGCAATTTCAAATATGTTGATGATTATTTAAAAAACAAATAAAAAAACAGTTCAAGAAGTTCTATGTCTGTAGACTAGCAACTATAGTGCTAGTACTATATTTATTACCAGATGAACAAAGTAATCATAAATTTCATCCAACTACAAACCCTATAACCTACTTAACCTGCCCTCATGATATTCTGGTATAATGGTGACAGAAAGATTATGGGAGCAACTGATCATAAATTACTAGATTAGCTGGGCGGTGGTGACGCATGCCTTTAATCCCAGCACTCGGGAGGGAGAGGCAGGTGGATCTCTGGGAGTTCGAGGCCAACCTGGTCTACAAGAGCTAGTTCCAGGACGGGCACCAAAGTTACAGAGAAACCCTGTCTCGAAAAACCAAAATAAATAAATAAATAAATAACTAGGTTTACAGTTCACTTCACGACACAGTACACAAACATTATAATGTTGATGAGGCCAAGAATCTAAACCTATATAGTTTATTGAACTTATGGAAAATCATACTACTATTAGTCTGTTAAATGAACATATCAATTAAACAATTCCTGATGACCTGCGACTATACTCAGAGATTAGCATAGCACTCAACCCTTCTCTTTGAGGTAGATGGTATTTAACACTTTAAATAGGAGGTCACAAATGGATTCGCTGAGTGGACAAAATGTAGACAACCATTAGTGAGATGTCTTTGCTAACCCCTCTTCTTAAGACTATGTGTAAGAGAAAGTAGAAAGATTGTAAGAGACAGAGGATGAGTCCAAAGAAAGCCTTTTTCCAAACAAAATAGCATTGATGCTTTAAAACCTATATAAGTTTGTTTGCCGATTGCTCCTTTAAGAAGTTTCATGACTCAGCTTTAGTGGCAAGAACTGTGTAGATCTTGGTGAGGAAAACTAAACTTAATGTTGGGAGAAAAAAGACAGAGAAGTGAGATGCCATGGAGCTGCCAGAGGGAAAAGATACAAGTTGTCATCTGGAACCTTGCCAGTAGGCCACGAGTCTCATGGTAAAATATAAAATAATGGAAATGGTTCATTATAGATGTAAGAGCTAGCTAGTAATATGCTTAAGCTATTGGCCAAACAGTATTGCAAATAATATAGTTTCTGTGTGGTTATTCTGGGAGTCTGGGCAGCCAGGAAATGAACGAACAGCCTCCTTACTATACACATTTAAGCCAGACAAAATCCTAGCATTGAGACCCCTAATGAAGTTTGTAATTGACACATGTTTGGAGAGATAAAATCAGTTTTCTGCAACAGAGCAACACCAGATTTATTAACTACACTCCATAACAGGGATTGTGCTCAAGAGTAGTTGGCCAATTCATTTCAGGGGATAAAACCCCTGAAATTCTGGTAGGTAACATAGAATCTTGGTGTTAGGGACAGACACCACATTTTCTGGGTTTTTTGTTTGTTTGATTGTGTGTGTGTATGTGTGTGTAAGTAATGATTTAGTGTTTTTGTTTTTTTGTCCTTTTACTTTTTCTGAGAGAGATATAATTATGAAGACAGGTGGATAAGGATCTAGGGGGCATACGGAGTTCTCAAGCTTGTGTTAGGAAGTGTTAGGGAGTAGAAGTGTTAGGAAGTAGAAATCTCTCTGTGTTTATACATTTCCTCTGTCATATAAAAGAGGTGGCACCAATCATTTTCTAGTGCTTGGATATTTGGATGAATTTTAAAGGAATAGATCTGGCATGTAAACAATCAAGACGTAAATCTGCATTGCTCCTGGAAGACAACATTTATACTTCTAAAAAATGTAGAAGATTATTCCCACAATGACTTTCTTTTTGCTAAAATGCATCTAGTAATTGGGAAGGCATTATGGCTTATATCTGTAATCCCACTCTTTGGAAGGTTGCTACAAAAGGATCAGTGTGAGGTCAAGTCTCCAGTGTATGTTCCTCACACTGACTGTGAGTGGAGACGTGAGCATGCTGAGACACACCACACTGTGTGGAGGTCAGAGTTCAACTCTCTGGGCTCAGTCTTCTTCCCTAATATATGAATCTTGGAAATTGTACTCAGGTCCTCATGCTTGGGAACAAGTCCTCTTATTCCCTTAGACATATCAGTGGCCCAACTTGTAAGCTTTTTCAGTCATGACACAATGCTTCTCTATTCCTGTTTTAAAGCTTTTGTCATTTCCAAATTTATAGCACAAAAGTTTGTCTGAATTGTTTTTCATGTATACTAATGTTAGATAAATGTCATGGTAAAATGCCAAGATGAATCTTTCTCACTTAGTAGTAATACAATACTTCTGCTACATCCTATCAATCTCTTTTAAAAGTGGGGTGTTTACATGTGAAATTTCACCGATACAACTGTTGACGGGGGAAAGAGATATGGTTCAGCCTAGAATGGCAGCTAAATAATGCACAGTTTAAGGCAGATATTAAAATATCTAATATATGATATGGGATATTAACTATACCAGAGAAAGTTTAAGAGAATATTTAAAGAGCATCTCTTACCACTGAATCAAATATGGATGCTTGTTCAGGACTATGTTCTGCAAATAGTTTAAACTTTTAAACTCTAAATAGTGGTTTTCAAATTGTGGACCACAACCCTTTGGGGGTTATATATCCTGTATATCAGATATTTGCATTCCTGTTCATAATGGTATCAAAATTACAGTTATGAAGTAGTCATGAATTAATTTTATGGTTTGGGATCAGTAGCACATGAGGAACTGTATTAAAGAATTGCACCGTGAGAAACGTTGAGAACCACTGGAAGAATCTACAGTGAAGGCTATTGTTAAATTCTTAAAAGTCAAGATCTTGCTTGAGAGTTCTAGCCTCCTGAGTGATCTCTAAAATACTGTAGTTCCAGTGATACATGCGATTCTTGAAAATCTAGCTGGTGTGCCAGTGAGATCCTTCAGCAGGTAAAAATGTTTGACAACAAGCTTGAAGACCTGAGTTCAATCCCTAGGACAAACATAGTAGAAGAAGCAAATAAGTTCCTAGAAGTTATCCTTTGACCTGCATATGCATGTTAGTGTACATGTATACACACATGCACATACATACACACATACACAGACACACACTAATCAAAAGAACAACATATATTCTGTAAACTAGCTGGTTGTTGAGTTGGAGTGAGCCACCATACAGCCTCTCATTTTGCCAGAGTTTTATCATCTTACACTAGTGATGAAAAGTTATTAGCATAGTCCATGAAATTGTGTCCTAAAGACTGTCTTTTCCTTTTCTCTTCCTGTCCTTCTCACCCCTATTTTCTTTATTCTCATTTGAAATTACAAAACACAATTGTTAGGAGAGTCTTTTGTAGATTCTATTCTACAAATTATAATTTGCATTAGCAGAGGGATTCTTTTACCTCAAAACCACTTACAAATATTAAAACCACTTACAAATATCTACCAATAAACTGTATCAGAATTATCTTGCCCACTGAGCTTGAACCAGCTCTGACCAAAGTGAGAGCTAGCATAGCGACTCAGTCAATCCTTTCTGGTATTTAGGTTTACAATCCCCAAAGAAGACTCTCCAGACTCCACTATGCCTTCAAACAGGTAAAGAAGAATTGTTTGTTTCTGCCTGTACATTGAATCGTGTCTAAACTGTGCTGAAGGACTATGCCTATTCAGAAAATTCTGTTAGCATTAATTCAAGTATTTACACACTTGGTGGAACTAACCCTCAAAGGCAAATTGTGGCACCATATGTCAGAAAGTAAAAATATGTTTATTTGAGGCAACTAGGGACAAACACATGAATTATACTTGGTAGAGTAAGTATTCTTTCTGTGATGTCCAAGATGCTTGGTTAATATAGTTTCACAGGCAAATAAGAATGGCTCATGGTGTTGATTATTTATGTATCAGTTGTATCATATATTCCAGAAAATAACTTTCCTAAGCATGGCAGGGTTCTTGTTATCTTCATAATAATTTGGAGCCATTAGAAACTTGTCATGTCACAGAGGGTGCCACCCTTGACTATTGAGCCTGCGGTGTGTGTGTGTGGGGGGGGGAGGGTTAGATTTAAACTTGAGCTGCTGACACCTCCTGGGCCTGAATTGGCACCAGTGACAAGACAGCTGAGCAGGGGCAAGGAATTCTAACCCTGGTCAGCAGCAGAATCACAGCAAAGCTCCGCTCACCCCCACGGCATGCAGCAGGGTAGACTGCAAGCAGTGAAAGGAAGTGACATGTAGTGACCAGGAGCCTGCAGTTGATGGGTATTATAAGAATCTTTTGGTAATGAGGATGCAAGGCCCTGCCCTAAATCATGGTGACTGGGGGTGAGGTAGGGAGTACTACCCACCCACAGGCCTGGTGCTTCCGACCTTGGGCTACGAGAAAGCACAGGCCCACACATACCTACAGTACCAGCCTGAAGGCCACTATGAGAGTGAGCAGACATATGGTAATGGATCTTATGAGAGAGAAAAAAAGAGAGAGAGAGAAGGGGTGGGGGAGAATGGGTCAGGTCCTGTGGACTGAGACAAATTTGTAGAGATAAGAGAGGAAGGGACTGAGATGGTGAAGAAGCTGACCCCTTGACCAGGGCAATACATGGGAAAGAGACAAGCATTTTGTCTGGGCAGCACAGCAGGCCTGACCCTGTTGATGAGAGCACAGGAAAGCCAGTCTTAAGATAGGATCATAGGAAACCCCACCCCTGTCTGTCACATAGTGCATGGGTAGGGGAAAGATATCCACTCCCATCCCATCCTCTCAACGCCTGGGCCAGGTGGGAGAGCTAAGAGCAAGAGAGCTGTCCCTGGCACACAGCAACCACAACATTCAGGAGAGCAGGCCCTGCACCCACCAGGGCCGCACAACAGTGCCAAACTTGTTAGAACAGGAGCGGGTGAGCCAGCCCCAAAATCGTGAGCATGGGACAGTTGCCCTCATTATCCATATGCATTATGGCTGCGTGGACAGAGGAGAGATGCCCCCTGCCCATCAATGCCTGAAGCAGGTAAGAGAGATGGCTCTGTGATCATAAGAGAGGGGGAACCATCCCTGACACCCACAATACAACATTCAGGAAAGCAGGTCCTGTACCTTGTCAGGACAACACAACAGAGCCCACCTTGCCAGACCTGAAATATGTGAGCGTGGGAGAGCTGCACCATTTCTCCTGTTTCTTTTGGCGGCATAGGTGGGGGTGGGTGATGGGGGAAAGGAGCCCTCCTTGTTACCCACCATGCCTGGGGCAGGTGGGAGAGCTTGTGCTATCGTGATAAATGTGAAATGTGAGGGAGCTATTCCCATCCCCACCAGCTGCAAAACTTGGGATAGTAGGCCCTGAACTTCCCGAGCCCCATCAGGGTAGCACAACAGATTCAACCCTGTAAGCAGAGGTGTGGGTGAGCCACCCCCAAAATCACAGGCGTGGGACAGCATTCCCCATTTCCCATCTGGTGGACCAACCATACAGCTGCCTAGGTCCAGACCCAGAGTTATGACTTGGCCTGCTCCAACACCCACCCCATCTGTGATCTCCTGGAGCATGTGATGAGATCTGACACACAGACCCAAAGCTGCAGGATCTCCAGAGCACAGGGCATTAGGGGGATGCTCTGGAAGAGTTATAGTGGGGGCCCAGCATTGACTATGTAGTGAAGACCAGGGACCTTGAACAGACCAATGACTCTTAGCTTTGAACACTTGCAAGTAGACATGTATGGACAAACAAGTATATGGCGTGACTTATTGGGTCACACTGTAGCTTCCATGACGAGGTTTCTAATTCCTTCCCTTTATCTCTCTCTCTCTCTTTTTAAATATTTTTTTATTTTTATTTTCTTCACCTTTTTTTTATTGAATTTTGTTTTATTCCCCAGGTGGTGGTGGGTGGTGGTGGTGGTGCAAGTTTGAAGGGCAGATGTGAAGGGATGGAATAAGCAGGATCAAGATGCACTGTGTGAAAAACACATGGAATTAATAAATTTTATTAATAAAGAAAGAAAAAAGATTGTCATGCAAGGTCACAATAACCTAAGTAACTTGTCTTATAGCACAATGTTGTGTGAGCTCATTCTTTTGACATTTTTAAGTCCTTTCTCAATAAATGGTGCTCACTTTTGTGTTAGAGGGGTCAATAACTACTTTATTGCCATTACATCTGCAGAGTAGACTCATGGATGAATGGCACACCCAATTACCCGAGGCCCTCTGCTCCTGTGGGGTCCAGTGCTTCATAGTCAAAAGTCATTGCTTTCAAATACTTAATCTATTTTATTTTATTTAATCATTCTTTTATTTTATCCTGAGACTCACAAATGGTGTGGCCAATGTTGACATTTGAAGTCATTTCAGTGATTAAATGACTGCACGCCCTAGTGCAAACAGTATGGTACTTGAGAGTGGGAGTCATTTGACAAGACCCCCACAGAAGTCTCAGAACCAGGCTGGCTCAGAGTGCTGTGTTCTCCTCTTCAAAGACTGGGTAGAAATATGGCAATAATCTTTAGTAGTGTAAGAACAATTTCCTCTGGTGCCAGAAGGTAAGAGCATTTGGAACCTGTGTGCTAAGAGTTGATAAACACCTATCATCATATGCTCTGCTAGGGCAGTGCAATGTCACTATAGGCAGATAAGCAGAGTGAAGCTGGTCAAGAGGCAGCCAGTTCATCCTAACAACATATTTATCCCCTAAAACAACTTCATACACATATCCTAGTAATATTATAAGAAAAATTACCTGAACATATTATCACTTAGGATGTATATCATACCCTATGCATTATCTCACAAGGGTAATGGGAAGATTGTTGTGAATTCAGATGAGCCTGGAGTATTTTCAAAGTCTGTATACTCTAGCAGGATCTATCAAATTCATTTCAAGTGCACATTTTATTCTTATGCTAGTGATATATCATTGAGGCTCTAGTTAAAAGGTCTGCCCATATGATAGGGGTCTTACTAAAGGAAATGAATTGTTTTTCAGGTCCATTGTGTTCCTCATCCCTTTAGCATTCATATCAGCTGTGGTCTGAATGTCACAATAAAATTCCTACCACTATAGCTCAGCAAATTGGAATTTAGAGAGGTGAGCATGCATGTTTTGGGACAAGGAACTTCTGAGGTAGAAAAGAGACCATGCAGAGACCTCACAATTCTTCTACCCTGTGAGCACACAGGAGGCAGGTGTGGCCCATGAGAAAAAGTGGGTTCTAATGCTGAAAAATGTAAGGCCCATTTTTATTTATGGCGTTTTGTCACAGTAAACTCAGAGAATTGTGTGGGGCCTGGTGAGATGGCTCACAGCTAGTGATACTTGCCAACAAGCCTGACAAGCGGCAATCAATTCATGGAACCTGTGTGGTAAGTTGAAAGGACTGAATCCTGCAAGTTGTCCTTTGACCTCTCGAAGCCTTCCAAGGCACAGAAATCCACACAGACCCATACACAATAAACAAAATAAGCTGCACCAAAAGTGGCTTTAAAAAGACAATTAGGTAGATATTAGAAAGAGAGCAGGCTACTAAATCAAAAATTCTATTGGAAAAGAAGGACCAAATGAATGAAAAGATAGGAAAAGAAACCGTCTATATTTTGAAGTTTCAAAGCAAGTTTCTTGATCATTTTGCCAAATTCTGCCTCTCTTCAATCTCATCTGGAAGAAAAGCTCTCCCAATAGACACCGAGAGGGAAATCATTTTCTTTTGAAACTTACTGCCAACTGCATGCTTCATTCTGTTTTCTTGTTGAAGCTCTCTAATAGTCCAAATATTCTGACTTTGGTTAAAATGAAAGCTGATTCCTTATAAGCTTGAATATAATATAGACTCTGCTTGTATGAGGAATGTAGCTGCACACACAAAATGCCCACATACAGGCAATACATATCATAGTAGGTAAGTCCATGCCCACAGGACAGCTGGAAACAACTGCACTCCTGTGCAAGGTGGAGTTTCACATGCAGCTTCTCTTACAAAGTCAATGAATTCTAGTAATTTGTTCATACAAAGAAAGGTATAGATAGAAGTTTTCTAGATCTTAATACATTTCAAACTTTGTGTATCTTTAAACATCTATAAATTCCACTTGCTTCTTTTTTATTTTCTTTTGAAAAGGTTTTGTTTGCATTGTGGTACTATATATTAAACCCATAACTTCAAGGATGTCAAACAAGTGTTCTTTTAGAATAAATTACCTAAATAATTATTTGAATATTATGAAGGATCCATATATTTCCCCACCGTAAATACTATGCATGCTTTTACTCTAGCATGACTAGTTTGCAGTCCTGCTGTCTTCTGATTAATGTGAAACACCTATTATAAACACACGTGATGACTGTGATGTGTCCATTGTGTCAACAGAGAGGCACAATTTCCTGAAATCAAGACATTTAGCTTAGTTTGGAGTTCATGCCAGAACCATTTGTTTGTTGGTGTAATCTAAACTCGTGGTTCTCAACATTCTTTATGCTGTGATCCTTTAATACAGTTCCTCATTGGTGGTGACATTCAACCATAAAATTATTTTCATTGCTACTTCATAACTATGATTTTGCTACTATTATGAATTGTAATATAAATATCTAATATGAAAGCACTTTGAAAGGGTCATTTGACCCTACAAAGGGATCAAGACACACAGGTAAAGACCCACTGACAATGACATGGTGTGCAAAGTCCTTCTGTATATGTGTTGCTTTTATTGGTTAATGAATAAAGAAGCTGTTTTTGGCCAATGGCTTAACAGAATATAGCCAGGCTGGCAGAGATATATAAATAGAGAGAGTATGAAGAGTCAGTGAGATGCCGTGTAGCCCCCTGGAGACAGATGCCAGAACTTTACACGGTAAGCCACAGCCTCATGGCAATACACAGATTAATGGAGCTGGGTTAATTTAAGATATGAGTTACCCAGAAATACACTTAAGTTATTGGCCAAACAGTATTGCAAATAAAATGGTTTCTGTGTGATTATTTTGGAGCTGAACAGCCTGGGGGAAAAAAAAAACAACGGCTTCCACAACAATGACGTTTTGAAAACTGATGAAAAAGGTAGGGATCTGGCACTGGTTTGTTCTCGAACATTAAGAGGAAGTCCTCACTAGATCTTATTTTATCTCCTTAGTATTCGCTCTAATTTGTGTGTTGGTTTTGTTGCCAACTAGATTAGCTTCTCACAAAGTCATTTCAATTAGAAATATGCCATAACTGATTACAAAAAGCAAATAAAAAGAAAAAGAAAAATCAAACCCCAAATGTGTAAAATTTTATTTTATAAAACCTACACCATAGTTCCAAGTAATTCTAGCAGGTGCTTTCCTTAACTGGCAATTGGTTAATCAATGTCAGGTTTCCTCCTCTCACCCTATGTTTTTGCCTCTTATCTCATGGATTGATGATGAACCTAGTTCTATGACTCCACTGGTTCCTGAGATCTTTCTAGCAATTTCATTTAGTGTGGTTGAGGCAAACTTTTCATTATGTACTGCAGCTGAACTCAGCTTGATCATAGGAATTATTACATACTTCCTACAAAATCCATCCAGATTTCCTGATTGTCTATAGTTTTGCTGAAATGGCTTCTTATCAGCAGATTGCAATTTTCTCTAATGGCATCTTTTCTATCTTGATTTTATAAAAAAACGCAGAACATTCGTTTAATCTCTCATTTTCTAAGTGCTACACCCTTTCTTACAACAGCACAGAAGATGATATTTGCATTTATAGTCTCTTTAGCATTTCATTTTGTGCTTTCTGAGTTGCTCACTCAAAATCTTAAATTATTTTGTCATTTATTTGGTGCTACAAATACATTTTTATGATAAAAACTATTGCCCTGACTCTAGAAAACTAAACTTATGTTGGATTGAAGTACAAAGAGTGTCTACCTCTTGTGGCAGTTGATTTCATGTTACTTCTTGAAACTTGAACTCGTTCTGCCCTACTTTATAAGCAAATCCCTGTAGGATAAGCTTTGTTATTAGTTCTCTGTGAGATTATATTTCTTATTCTATTTTGTAAAGATCTTGCAAAATCAAGATTTTTGTCTTATAGTGTTGACATGCTGTATAGGTCTACAGTTGCTAGGCTTGATTTGGTACTTTAAATTTGTTTTTAATCTCCAATATTATAAGAAACTCTAGCTAAATAATGCTCCAATGTTTATGGAAATGAAGTCTTTAAAATGGAAGAAGGGCACTCTTTTCTTTAAGGAAAGCACTACAAAGCCTACATTATACACAACACACACACACACAACTGAAGGAAGTATACTACATGTTAGGATAATAGTGAATATATTTTCAGCTTGACCACTCCAGGGTCTTTAGTTAACTAACTAAACCTGAGTTTGGCTAATCATTTGAAGGTGACTTCAAGTGCTCTATTCTAAATTAACTATTCAATATTGAGGCTTGAGCAGATTGAAAAATGTGTAGGAAAAGTTATATAAGCATTGTAGAAAATATAATAAAATTGTTTAGAATTCAGCATCCAAAAATATTCAAAGTGATAGATTTAAATCTAGTATCATTCTTCTATATATGAACATCCAGTTTTCCCAATATCTTCTAGTGAAGATGCTTTCTTTTCCACAATGTATGTTTTTGGCATCTTTTCCGAATATTAAGTTGAAAAAGTTATGTGTAGTCATGTTTTAATCCTCAATTCAATTCCATTGGTCTACATGCCTGATTTGGGGCAAGTAGCATATTGTTGTCATTCCTATGACATTGTGATGTACCTCAATATATGGAATGATAATCTCTCCAGAATTTCTACCTTTTTCAGGGTTGCTGAGGTAACCAGCATCCCAGAATGACCAACTACCAGGATCAAAGCATTGCCAACATTGTGACAAAGTCATTGTTGGAGTCATTCAACCATAAATAATAAACTAATTTAATAAATCACACACACACACACACACACATATATATATACGTATATATCCTTATGAATGATTCCTCTTGAGAACACTTTCGAATACAATGTGTTTATTTATTTTCCCAACATAATATTTTTATTAATGATTTGGGAAATTGAAATATGAAATATAAACCCCAATAATACTTCTCATTCCTCCTTGGTCCAACTCCAACCCTTTTGGCCCTTCCCCTAAATAAATATACGCCAAGTCCAATTTGTGTGACCCATATCCTCACTGGAGCATGGTCAAACTCCCAGTGGCCAACCGTTTAAAAAAAGTCTACCTCCCATCCTCACCAGAAGCCATCAACTGTGAAGAACCACACTCCCGCATCTTTATCACAGTTTTTAAAGACTCTGCTCATAACTTCCTGTTTGGACTGTTTCTCATCTCTTTTACAGATGGGCCTTGTAACAGAAGGATTCAGTATATTTCATTTTCATTTATGAGCCTTCAGTCACTGATACCACTGCGAAGGAAGCTTCCCTGCTTGGATCTGCCAGTGATTGCATAGATCATGGACTTCCACGGGGTTCCAGTGCAGCACAGATCATGGACCTTTATTTTTTTCGTTTTAAAATAATTTATTTTTATATTATGTGCATCGGTGTTTTGCCTTCATATATATTTATGTGAGGGTGCCAGATCTTAGCATTATAGACAGTTGTTATCTGCCATGTCGGTGCTGGGAATTGAACCTGGATCCTCTAAAAGAGCAGCCAGTGCTCTTAACCACTGAGCTATCTCTCCAGCCCCCAAGGACCTTTTTTTTTTTTTAAAGAAATTCCTTCGTGTATGCATTTCATAATTTGTTGGCGTTAATACATTCCAAGTGCTTGCCTGGAATCTCAAACTTCATTAAACTCATGATAGCCTCTATGTAATGTTAACTATGCCCCTATATATCCGTGTGTGTGTGTGTGTATAAGTATAATTGGATATAATTTAATAATGGATGCTGTATCTCTGAGTTTTTATTTATTATTTTAAAACTAAATATTATAATTGCTGAGTGATGGTGGCAAAGGCCTTTAATCCCAGCACTCAGGAGGCAGAGGCAGGTGGATCTCTGTGAGTTCGAGACCAGCCTGGTCTACAGAGCTAGTTCCAGGACAGGCTCCAAAGCCACAGAGAAACCCTGTCTCGAAAAACAAACAAAAACAAAAAACAACAACAACAAAAAAAACCCATAAATATTATATAATTTAATTTTATGTATAGCTATTTAATTTTAAACTAATTCTGGATTCAAATAGATAGGAAATTCTCATGCCTTATCACAAATCAGACTTCCATTTAAATAAGTGGTAACTTATTTAAACAGTTGCAAAGGTTCTTGGGAGTTGATACTACTTGAGAACATGTGAAGTTTTATGATTTCTGTTTATTCTATTTGGTTCTTGTTAAAACGTCCCTGATGCCTGTCTTCTACTCCCCTAAGTAGCCCTCACTGATTCCCGGGGTCAGACCTAGGATATCATACTATGTCCCATTACTTCATGTTTCTGATCCCATGACAGAAGGTAACAAGCCTAATTGTCTTTTCTGAATGAAGGCTGCTTTAATATGTGCCAGGCCCTTGCAAACAAACATAGTGAATATTGTTTGTGGCATCACAATCTATAGTGTGTTTAGTGTAGAGTAAGAACTCAGTAAAACTAGTGTGAATTTTCAAGTCAGGTAATGTTGATTTCCTCACTAAAACAGAAAATAATTTATTTAGTGCATTGAGTGCATTTAGACAGATTGGAAGTTGTTGACCCGTTGTTTAAGGAAGATAGCATCTTTCCCTGCTATTTCCTGTGCATTTTAAGATTACAGTCTATTCTCTGAAGAGTGTAGTATGATTGTGCTGTGCATTGTGTAGAACCATCAACTCTTAAAAGAGGTTTGCAGCTCTTCAAATCAATCAAATTATATTCTCTTGTTAATAGTCTGTCATTAACTCATTGTTGCTTTTATAATTTTGATTTGTCTCAACTATGTTACCATCATTTTTCTCTGTGATCAGATTTGATTTGGCTAACAAAAGATAAGTAATTAGAAAAAAATAATTATATATGCATTTTTACACAATGGTTTGCAATTTATTGAGCGAGCTTCCCAGACGTTAAGGTAACAAAACCAACTTCAGTCATTTCTACTGGTGAATGTTTATGTGAAACAATGAAAGTCATTTGTTCTTGCTTCAACATTAATACATTAAATGATTCTGAGGAATGAAACCAGAGGGGATTTTATGATGTGCTTGTCTCAGAAGATTTCCAACCTATTCTTTGCTTGTCTTTCCTGAAATGATTGTCAAGCTGATCTTAGTTTCTAGAATGAATTTAAGGAATTAGTGTCACCGATTTTGTCATCTTTGAGCCACAACTCCCACCTTGTATGTATTGGCATTGTTTGTACAGTCTTAAAATTGAGCCTCAGGATATTCTTCAAAGACAGTATTCATTGGTTTCTTTAACCAAGTCATGAAAGTAGTCCTCTAGTCATTAAAATAAAAAATAAGAGAACAGCCTGTAAGTAAAACAAAGTATGCATAGGGCTTGTTGTTACCATGTATAAAATGGAGTGCCTTTGCTATTGGGCTTAGAGAGTAGAAATGTGAGAATAATAGAATATTTACTTGCTATTACATATTTTATTCTTGATAGGATCATCAGTTTAAACAGATCTGGAGAGCAGAGTTAGGTGGCATTTTATACTCTGCTCCTCATAATGAGAGGAGCACATGTTTAGCAACCTGTGCACATGTGTGCTTAGGTGGAAGACCTCATCCTGAGCAGTTATACAGTTATGTGTGCTCAGCTTCTCAAAAAGACTTTGCTGAATGGCATGTCATCCTTTCCCTTAGGTCAAATGGGGAAAAAGCTTCAGAATACATAAATGCTCATCACTTTAGGTATGAGCACAAGCTAAAGGCTGACTTCCAGGTCCTTCCTTGTCTATAATTCTAAGCTTCTTTGTGTCTCTGGAAAATATTTCATGAAAATTCTTAACAAATATTCTTTTTTTTTTCTACTAAATTTTCACTTTAAAAACGTCTTAATTGATGCCTGGCTTTGGATTCACCTAGAATAATTTTAGTGAGGATTTTTCAGGGTAGGTGTTACAGTTAATATTAGTTTTACACTTCACAAGATTTATAGCCACCCAGGAGACAAGCACCTGGGAAACTCATGAAAGATGATAAAGATTAGGTTTACCTTCGTGCATTACTATGAGGGATTTTATGGATTGGTTAACTGAGGTGGGAAGAAACTCACATTAGCTGAGAAGATGCATCTTATGTGCTAGAGTCTTAGACTGAATAAAAAGGAAAAATCAGATTGAGTACCAGACTTCACTTGCTTTATTTCTTTCTGTATGCAAATCAACAAATAAGGTGTTCCAAGTTCCTGCTCCATGACCTCCCTTCCATGATGGACATACCCTCAAATTTATGCTGAAATAAACCCATTTTATCTGCTTTTTATTATATTTTTAAAAATATTCATTTGTCTTATTTGATATACATACATACATATATACATACATATATACATGTATGTATGTGTGTATATATATATATATATATATATATATATATATATATATATATATGGGTGTATGTATGTGAACCTGGCACATGCAGTTTGAGCAGAGGTCAGAAGAGGGCATAAGTGCCTGGAACTGGAGGCTCAGGTGATTATAAAGAACTGTGTGTATCCTGGGAATGAAGTCTTCCTATTCTGCAAAAGTACTAAGTGCTCTCACGCTGAGGCTCATCACCACAGCCCTTTATCAGTGTATTCTTTATCATAACAGCAGGGAAAGTAAGAAAAACTTCTATTTAGTGCAAGCTCCTACATTTAAGGCTGGAATCATGGTTCAGCCATTAAGAGTCTCTACCTTTCGCCAGGCAGTAGTGGTCCATAACTTTAATGCCAGCACTCAGAAGGCAGAGCAAGGTGGACCTCTGTGAGTTTGAAGCCAGTCTGAAATATAAGAGTTAATTTCAGGACAGGCACCAAAGTTATACAGAGAAACTCTAACTCAAAAAACAAAAAACAAAACAAAAAAAAAACCACAATCAAACAACCCCCCACAGACACACATAAAAGAGTCTCTAATTTTCATGTAGATGACCAATTTCAATTCCAGGATCCATGACTGGCAAATCACAACTGCCTATAATTCTAACTCTAGGGACTCCAAGACCCTCTTTTGACATCACATGCAAATACCTGCAGAAAATTCAGAGACTGAAATTGGGATTCAACCCGGTGATCCAAAAAGCAAAGCAGTCAGTCACTGACTCCTACCTCAACCTCAGTCCAAAATGGCGAATCTGCCTCCAGGAACCTCAGAGTGAGACTGTGCCTGACAGCTGTCTGCTCCCATTTCATAATCCTCTCTAGTTCTAGGATTAAAGGCATGCATCATTACCACCTGGTTTCTATGGCAAACCAGTGTGACTACTGGGATTAAAGATAGGTATTATTGCTGCCAGTTCTGCAAGGCTGACCAGTGTAACTGTTTGATCCTCAGGCAAATTTTATTTATTAAAGTACAAGTGAAATGTTGGTACAAATACAAAATTCCCCAAACACACACAAACACACACACACACACACACACACACAATCTAAAAGAAAATAAAATATTTTAAAATTTATTTAGAAAATTACCTTCTTTTGATCTGACTTACTTTCTCATTTACCAACCTCAATATTTGAACATACTGAAATTTTTCTAGCAATTTTGTCCCCAATTTTGCTTTGGAGTACACTCTTATTATCTATTCACTGAGCCCCAATAATGCTTCATGTCTGTAAATCCTGTTCCTTCCCTTTGTTTGACATATTAGGAACTAATTCCAATCTCTCAGTCTCTCTCTCTTTCTCTGTCTTTCTCCTCTCTCTTATGCTAAAGGGAAAATGCCATAGAAGTAGGCCCTGCTGTTGTTTGAGTGAATCCTCTGGTACTGCTAAGTAATGGTATCTATCAATAGTACTGAGATATTAGAAATTTAATGTGACTATAGTATTTTAATCAGGACTTTGACAAATGTTTTTGATTAAACAAGATCATTAGGGTAAAGTACATGTAATCGAAAGCCAATGGCTTTATAAGAAGGAAGTAGAAGGTTGGAAGTAATATATCCATGCATAGTCTCCCTTTACTGGCATGTGGTGTGCTATGCTGCCTTGGGACTCTACAGCAAGTTGGCCATTGCCAGGCATTATCTTCAATGTTTAAGCTGATACTAGTTTCTTTCCTTATCACTGTGTCAAAACACTTGAGAGAAAGGTGTATTTTGGTTCATCATTTCAAAGACTTCACAACATCACACCATTTCACTTCAGAATCACACACACACACACACACACATGCACACACACACACACACACACACACCAGAACAGCAAGAACAAGAATGAAAGAGAGAGAGACTTCTGTTAACAGGTTCTCTAGTATCTGGTCTGGTTCTTCAGCCTATGGAATCATCCTGTCTATAGTCAGTTTGGGTCTTTTCCCCATCATTAATCCTCTCTAGAAAGAACATGACAGGAATACCAAGAAACATTACTTACCTATTTCAAAAATATGCTTTAAATATAATAAAGTTGACCATCGAGGATTAACCCTCAAGGTTTCTAGAACTCTGATTCAAATAATCCTCTATGATTTGTAAATTAGCCTGTTTTAAATCTTTTGTTGCAATTTAAAATAAAATAATGTGCCACTGTTCAGAAAAGACTTTCTTGGTGTTTTAAACAAGTACTTTGAATTCTTTTTTCCCCTTTAACACTGCGATAGAGCATGGTCCCAGCAGGCATGGATACAGTTTCCTGAACTTGATGTACCCCATTGAACATTCCAAGAAAACATCTGCTGACTACCTTCTCTCAGAAATTACAGGCAAGAACTTAATAGAATTTAGTGTTCTTTCTTGTCACCTTTATTAGATAGAACAAGACAAACAAATGAACTAATAGAAATAATCATTTCATTTTCTTCTAATTCCAATTCCTAGAACACACTATTATTTGAGGAGATGCAGAGGAGGAGGGGAAAAGGAGTAAAAAGTGAGAGATAGTGGAATATATTTCACAAAGACAGTAGATATGTATCATTTCCTTGAAATTAGCTCAAAGAAGATTACAGAACTGAAGAGCTTAATAGGAGTCTAAAACATGCTTGAAGAACAATAATTGCATCTTTAATTTTTGAGTTTATGGATGCAATTAATTGTAATTATCATTTGTAACATAGAAGTAAGAAATATTTTGCAAGTGGATAAACTAAATCTCCACAAATCCATTACTTTATGGGATTTTTTTCTTTTCTTTTTTTCATAACTTATTTTCTATATTTATTTTTCTATTTTTTTGTTATTTATTTATTTATTAAAGATTTCTGCTTCCTCTCCACCACCGCCTCCCATTTCCCTCCCCCTCCCCCAATCAACTCCCCTTCCTTCAGCAGCCCTAAGAGCAGTCAGGGTTCCCTGCCCTGTGGGAAGTCCAAGGACCTCCCACCTCCTTCCATGTCTAGTAAGGTGAGCATCTAAACAGCCTAGGCTCCCACAAAGCCAGTACGTGCAGTAGGATCAAAACCCAGTGTCATTATTCTTGACTTCCCAGCAGCCCTCATTGTCTGCTATGTTCACCAAGTCCGGTTTAGTTATCCTCCTGGATATTAACCTTCATCAGGCGATGAAAGGAGACAGAGACAGAGACCCACATTGGAGCACCGAACTGAAATCCCAAGGTCCAAATGAGGAGCAGAAAGAGAGAGAGCATGAGCAAGGAACTCAGGACCACGAGGGGTTCACCCACACTCTGAGTCAATGGGGATGTTCTATTGGGAACTCACCAAGGCCAGCAGGACTGGGTCTGAAAAAGCATGGGATAAAACCGGATTTTTTTTTTTTCAGACAAAGTCTAGCTTGGATCTCAGGCTCGTCTTGATCTCATCATTCTTCTGATTTGGTTTCCTGTGTGTAAGGGTCTAGAGGCCTGTACCAGGATGATTGGCTTCATATGTTTGTCATTTTTATTATAAACAATTAACAATTTTAGTAAGTGGAGTACTTCATAATTTGTATTCTCAATAGTATAATATATTGTCATTCACTTTAGCTATCCTGTAGTACATCAGATTCAAGGTGACTGAGATTTTCATTTGAAATTTTCCATCCTCGGATTAGTACCTTCCCCATGTCCTACCTCAACACTGCTTACACCTCTGCCATTGCCACTCTGCTGTCTAGTTGCCAATCCTTTGTGACAAACATGGCATCTCATGATTTTTCGTTTTATTCATGCTGCCCTTCTTTGACACACACTTCAGCCTATTTCACATGTTCTTTTTCTTTCCTTCTTTCTTTTATTGAAAACATATTCTTCTCTTAAAATACATTATGACTATGGTTTCCCTCTCCCCAACTCTTCCCAGTACCCCTCTTTCCCTACCAGGATCAATACCCTCCTTAGAAAACAAGCCGTCAGCTAAGGGATAACAATAAAATAAGGTAAAGATAAAACCAAACAAACCTAAATAGTACACAACAAACAAGCAGAACCAAAAGAGCTAAAGGAAAAAGCACAAGAAGCACATATAGAAACAGAGACACACATGTTCACATCCACGGGATTCCCATAAAAGCACAAAAGCAGAAGCTATAAAATAAACCCCAAAAGACCTGGAAGGTTAAAAAAAATGACCTGATACAACATTTTGAGACAAAGGACCTCCAAAAATTACCTTTAAGCTTGCTTTTAACTAGGGGTGAATCTTACCCATAGAGTCATTTGTTTCCTCACTGAGACTCTCTTCAGCAAACTAATCTTTTCATTTTCAATTGGATATCAATTAGATATTGCAGATAGCTTATGGGTAAAGTATGGGGATATGCATCCTCTTTTCTACTCAGCTCTAGAACACAACTGGATATAGACTTGTGCATGCCCTCTATGGGTTGTCACAGCCTCTGTGAGTTCATTTGTTCTTTGGTCCTGTTGTTTTTGGAAGGTCTTGTTTCCTTGGTGTTCTCCATCCCCTCTGGCTCATAAATTTTTTCCAGTTTCTCTTCTGCAGGGCTCCCTGATCCCTTGGAGGAGAGAAATTTGATAGAGTCATTCCATTTAGGGCTGAGTCTTCCAAAGCCTCTTGCTCTCTCCATGTTTTCTGGATGTATGTCTCTGTATTTGTTCCCATCTGTTGCAGGAAGAAGCTTTTCTGACGATGCCTGAGCAAGACACTGATCTATGAGTACAGCAGAATGTCATCAGGAGTCTTTTTATTGCTATGCTCCTTTAACAGAACAGTAGTGTTTGATTTTCCCCATCTAATCAATGTGATATTGTAACTAGATTTGAGGTAAAGTAAAAGTATAGACACTGGGTCAGATAATAGTGATTTCCAACCCCAAACACTGTGGAGACTTCATATTCTATATCTCTGATAAAAAAAAAAAATTCTTGTTGCTTTTATTTGTTTGCTTGTTTTTCCTTTAGTTTCTTAAGATACTTTTTTTGGAGGGGGCAGAGAATGATTACTCCCCCAACCCATTGTTTTAGGTCTTGAATAAACCTGTTTTTTTCCTTCCCCATCAATTCTCAGTTTTTATGTATTGGCTTTTGAGAAACAAGATTAGTAAGTACCTCATAACAAACTGACTGTCTCCCTATTCAACCAGGAAGTGATAAACTTCCATTGCTTCACAGTCATTTTAGTATAACACCTTTAACATAAGTAAATGCTTATTTCCGAAATTATGCATGAAATCTACATTCTCCTTTCAGGCATATGGACCTCTGACAGAACATCAATGTCTTCTAACTCTAACACATCCTCTGATGTTATAACCATAGCACAACTGGAAATACTGTGGAGTTAGTGTTGAAACTCAGAAAAATAATACCGAAAAAGGTACTGCTGTTTTTGCTTTGGGTCTGTTTATAATTTCCTAAAATCAGATCATATCCTTTGATACTGTCTATATTCTTCATTTCTCTCAGGTGAAGAGGGTAAACAAGCTAATAAGCTTCTTTTCTATGTGATAGTCTCAAATGTCATTCCTCCTCAAATAATGGTTATTAATGACTTTGCACACTTTTTCTTATAGTGAGTCTATTATAAATTGAGAAGGAGGAGATATTTTTATTACTCTTATAATGACAAATTCTTGCAGGGGTGTCCAACATCTTAATTTTGTAACATAATGGTGTCTTATATAAAATTCATACTTAAGAGACAAACAATAAAATTATCAAAATCTCACAAAAAATCTTATGAGTTTTATGATGTTATAAGTTTACTCTAGGTTGAACCACAATCACATCTGTCTTGTCTACAAGAAAGATTATGTTCTCAATTGGTCATGACTTGAAAATACTCAAAGAGGGGCCCTGTCAAATATTTCTACTGTAGGGGGTTAGGTCCTCTTGTAGAGGCCATGGTTTGATTCCTAACACTTTCATGACAGTTAATGACAGCATATATGGTTCCAGGAGATCTGACATCCTCCTGTGACCTCCAAGGTCACAGCACATACATGGTACACATATACATGCTATCAAAACACTCATGCATATAAAATACCATTTAAAATCTAAAAATAAATTTAAAAATCTTTAGAGTACAATGTCATTACAAGGATTTATAGCCTCAATTTCCACAGACTTTGGTAACTGTGTAGAATGAGTCAATGTCATCTGCAAGCTCCAGCAAAAGGCTAATAAACTTTCATAAAAGGCTAGTTTGCAAATATGTTCAACTTAGCAGGCTATCTAGTTTCTCTTGCACTTCCTTGATGTTGTCTCTACAGTATGAAAGCAACCATATACAAGATATAAAAGGAACAAGCATGGCTACAGTCCAGGGAAGTTCTTTACAAACAGTCAATTGAACAGATTTCATCTGTGAACAGTAGCTAGCCAAACCCTGTTCTAGACAGCAACAGCTTTTATCAGGCAAACCTCACAGACAGCATAGATACCTTTATCTGTTCTTGTCTACTCGTCTTCTCTAATTCAGCAGTTTCTCAAAGATTTCTTCCTAAGAGTATGGACTGCTTTTGTGTATGCACGAAAACATAGGTTGATAGTCTTCCTACTAGCCATGTCAACGTTAACAAAATATTTTATTTCAAGATCCACTTAACTCCAGAATACATCATGCTCGTGTTTAAATCCATCCTTAACACAGTTTCGGTGAATTTTATATTTTTGGCATGCTGTTTCCATGTTAATTCCTTGTGCTATTTATTGTTTTCAATGATGGACATCTTCTATTGCCTATCTCCAGGGTTAGGTAGCATGTGCATGACTGATTAATATTTTATAATGATAGTGGCTCAATGATAGCCATTCAAATGTATTGGCAGCTCTCTATATATTTGATAAGGTTCCTATAGTAAGCGATTATGCCAGTTTATACCCCAACCTGTCTCTGACTCTACCAAATGTATGTGTTTGGGGGGGTGGTAAATGTTAACACCACCCACATAGCTTATAATTTGACCATTCACACTCACCATATATCCATAAGATATACATTATCCTAGGGAACTAATTGTTAGCAATTCAATTTTACCATTTTAATTTACATAGTAAGGACAGAGAGTTTATCTACTCTTCAAGGGAGCCTGGTATTAATGTGCAGAATTCGCAAATTGCAAATAACTACTGACAAGATGCAGTTGATGGCACATGCTCATTCAAAGACTAATAAGAACATTACCCTTATTAATTAAAGTGTAATTGTCATCATGTTTAAATATGTCCACATCAGTAGCAAGATTTGAATCAAAGTATATAGAACCAATTACCTAGTTATAATTGTTATCTAATGTTGAGGGATTGAAAACACTTTCAAAAATGCTTTCTGACAATCATTAAAGTCTCATTTGTAGACAAATATAATTGTAGAACAGACATATCTATTTTATTTTCATAATAATATCTATGGCAATACTCCTCTGCATCTTTGTGACCAGATTCTGAAAAGCTTCTTTGTTTACTGTGCGGTTTTGTTAGGATTTTGAATATCATATATCCTATTATATCAAGTAAACAAACAACAGGAGGCAAGGATTAAAACTCAGAAATGAGGACATCGTGAAAAGGAAATTCTAGAGGTTTATTACCCACTCTCTCTACTACAGAACACTGTTTGCTTGCTCTTCCACTTTTCCCTTGTACCAATAATACTCTCTGTACACCTCAAATTATTGTATAGACTTAGCAGAAAGCATCTCATAATTCAAGTTCAAATCCTTTCAAATAAACAGGAAGATATTAAACTGAAAGCATCCACAAGATTTTGTGTGTAACTCCTCAATATCTACAAATGATTCTGAGGGATCCCTTCAGTATATCGGAGCATTTATTGTGGCGTTTTATAAAGTTTGTAAAGTTATGAGCATGATCTCAGCATCACTGTTGCAAGGTCAGATTTACCTCATATGTAAACCAGCATCTTCCTTAGACTTCAACCTTCCTTTCACAGTAATATGGGAGCACCATGGAAGAAGTGAGGCTTCAAGGGTAATTTTGAAATTGCCTTTGCACCTTGTGATGTCTGGGAAGTAAAAGCCACAATTGCAATGCAAGCTGCAATTTGCCACCAGGAGGCATTTGCTCACTTCTAAAATGTAAGCAGCTAAAAATGCATTCACAGAAAGTAAGATCTGAGTGGAGCACAATTACTTATGCATTACTGCACATCTACTGGGTGCCAGGACTGCAGAGTGCAATAATAAGATTCCTCTCTTTCATAATATAAGGCATAATTCGCTGGTTTGCTAGAAAGGTCATGAAATAAGATTCACTCTTTGATATTGCTTTTTACAGTCACATGCAATAGCTTGCCACAGCCTTACTGAATACTGGCTTATTCTACTGAGTATCAACTTTATGTATTTCACCGAAATTTGATTACTAATTCACATAAACTCTAATTATACTTTCTGGGGCTTTTTATATTTGTTTACATATATGGGAAAAGGAAATGCAATATTCTAGAATAAAAATGTTAGATTATATTTTAAAATCAAGCTGTACTTAAATAATTTAAAAGTACTTTCTCATTCAGTTACAAATTCATTGTCCTGCATTTGGTTGTTGAAGAAAAACACAGCAAAAATATTTATTGATTCAGTCTTATATATGGAGTGGTTCTGACTCTCCCACACATTTCTTGTCTCTTCTTTGGAAGAGACTACACCTCTCGACATTCTTCGTTTCATCCAAACTAACCTCTAAATGCTTCCTCTAGATACTACATTTTATCAGGTCTCTCTGTATGTGGGGAGTAGCTTTAAAGACTTTACTTCTCTCATCCGACTTGTCCTGTAATAGTCTGTAAGTCTCCTGCTTCCTATCAGCCATAACTACATTGGGATTCATTCTGAGCATTATTATGCTTTGTTCTATCTTTGGGTTACCTTCTACTCCAGTTTTTAAAACTTCTTTAATTTTTTGAGATTATAACTACATGATTTCTCTTTCCTTTATGCCCTCCAAACCATCCCTTATACTCATTCTTTTCTAAGCTAATGACCTCTTTTTTTAAAGCAATTGTTATTTCATGCATATAAATATATAACATTGAATATAATATCTGTATAATGCTACTTTTGTGTATGTTTTCAAGATTGATCATTTGGTAGTAAATAACTAAACACTATATGGTTCCCTGGAGAAGACTTTTTCTCCCATTCTTGGCATTCATTTGTTGCCTGTGTTTTGTGTGTGTGTGTGTGTGTGTAGAGCTGAAACTTTGTTGTGGGCCTTCTTTGCCAACTTCAGCATGTATATTGTTGTTCATGTTTGTGTAGTCATGTTGGTGAGACTGTATGGGTGTAGCTTCTGATATTACTAAGAGATACAATCGCACAGCAAATGCCAAGGTTCCCTGAATGTTTCAGTCTTTCCACCCCCTCTCCTGCACTGTTCCCTGGACTTCAGGTGATGGAATTGTTTGGTTTTCAAAGATGTTTCTCTATTCTTACCCTTTATTTCTGTGATGGGAATAATGTGTTGTTTCTCTATATAATATGGGGATGTAGTAAATATTTATTATGTGAAAGGCAGATAAATATTACAACAAGACTATTTGCTTCAAGAGGAAAACTTTCCATGAGGGTATAAAAAACAATCTTTTCCCATCCTCATGAAAATTATTATATTAATTTTAGTCTCAGATTAATGTTGGTTATTTTCAGCATAGATCGAATCCCAGATCTGCCAGAGATGTGCTTACTATGCTGCACAAAAAACTAAGATCTCTCCTGTAGATTCCCATATTGTGGTCCTCAACTACTGAGGCTTAACTAACAATATTGCGAAAACCCATGACTAGGGAATAAAAGGCCCTAGGGAAGAATATACTGATGATGTTTTGACAATAGTTGTGTTGTCCAGCTACCTTCTACATATTTACATGTGAATCAATACATTTGTTCTACTCTAAACCTCGATCAGTGAAGTATCTTACTGAAGTGTGTAGTGGTTAATATGAAAACTCATAAAATTTAAAGTATTAACAGAAAATGAGTTGGAGTTCTCAATCTAGGTGAGACATAAATATCAATCCCCTCCTCCAAGGCATGAAGAGCACCTCTGAAGATGGGGTGGAAAGAGCTATGAGAAAAGCTTCATGCCGTGTTGTCTTCTAGATGTGGCTGTTCCTCACATAAACTCATAGTAATTGTGGCCACATGCCACAATCACAGATGCACAAAGCTGTGGTAGAGAAAACTCCCATCATGGAAAGAGGAGAGAATCAAGATGTCCTGCACCCAGATGAGGCGCTATTGAAAGCTGATGGCTGACAAGGAAGGGATAATTACTTTTCCTTGGGGTAATAGTCATTCTTTTGGCCCATTGGATGATCCCGCATCTATTCATATATGGCTAGCACTAATTATATTCCATGGGCTATTTTTAAAAATATGTTTTCTTTTATAAATGAGATTACAATATGATTACGTTATTCTCATTTCTCCTTTCTGTACTAAGACTTAACCATATACCTCTCCTTGTTCTCTTCTGATTCCATGTCCTCTTTTGTCATTAATTGGTGTTTTTGCATATAGGAGTGGGCTTTTTAAAAATAAAAGAGGACAAGTATTTAAGAGAGAACTGTGTTGTGGCCAAGGGACAGGGGATAGTTGGACAAAGAGAGTGGGGTGGGTATAACCAAGATTTTTTAAAATATTTATTTATTGTGTATAGAGTGTTCTGTCGGCATCTATGCCTGCATGCCAGAAGAGGACACCAAATCTCATCATAAATGACTGCGAGCCCCCGTCGTTGCTGGGAAGTGAACCAGGACCTCTGGAAGAGCAGTCAATGCTATTAACCTCTGAGTCATTTCTCCAGCCCCATAACCAAGATGTTTTATATACATGTATGCATCTAAAAAATAATTTAACAATAAACATTCAAATGGTGTGGACTCAACAGGGTATACTTTCCAAGAGACAAGTTTAGTTTTTTCCTGCTCTTTGAATGTGATCTCTAAACTTTTCAAATATTATCTCTATAGCAGTTTCCTTCTTCGCTTGTGACCTGAACAGTATAGGACAGTCTGTCTGTCAAAATGAACTAGTCATAGAAGAAGCAGGAGACCAAAGTGAGACACTCACATGTTCAACCCTTGCTAGCAATGACACTTACAAGGTATGGACCTCAAATGATTCTTTTATTTATTTAGGAAATGTAAGTAGAGATATGACTCCATTTCTTGGGTTTGACTGTGCATTTTTTTATGTACTGCAATTGAAAGTACAAATTCTTTTGTGTGCCCTATGAATTGCTGTAAAAAATAAAAAAATAAATAAAAATGCACTTCTAAGACAAAAAAAAAAAAAAAAAAAAAAGGAGAAGCCTGAGCTATTAGGCCAGGTAGTATTAATTGAATGTTTAGCCGGGCAGTGGTGGCGCACGCCTTTAATCCCAGCACTCAGGAGGCAGAGGCAGGCGGATCTCTCTGAGTTCGAGGCCAGCCTGGTCTACAAGAGTTAGTTCCAGGACAGGCTCCAAAGCCACAGAGAAAGCCTGTCTCGAAAAAAAACAAAAAAACAAAAAAACAAAAAATTGAATGTTTATTTTCAGGGCTTACCATTTGGTATTGGATGAACAATCTGTGCAGCACACCAAGACAAGTTTTCTTGTGCTAAGCCTTCTTTTGTTGCCTCTAGTATATTTGTAGTATAATGATGAGCCCACAATAAATTTTTATCTTCTATTTTGGAAAAAAAAATCTGCTAAAGTACAAGGTATTTCTTACTTATAAGATATTGAAACTAAATGATGCAGAAGAAAATATAGTGAAGGTTTTGATCATCTCTGTTTTTCCTAAAGCATCTTATTATTGACTACGAGGAGTCAAACAGTGGGAATTTTATTTAATATTTTCACTTCCCACAAACACACATGGAAATTTTTGGGAGTTTGACGATGGTGAGGCAAGTGAAAAGAAATAGAGTACAAGCAGATAATTCTGGAATTGCATCTAAAACAACAAGATTTACATCTATAGACATCTCTTCAAAACAGAAGAAAAAGATCTTAAATCACCAATTAAACTTTTTATCCTATGATGGTTACAATAAAATATTAAAATTGTAAATCAAAATTAAGCATAAGGAAAGAAACAATAAACTTTAAAATAGAAAGTATACATGGGAATATAGAAACATGATAGAGAAAATCAGCCAAGCCTAGTGATCAAATCTCGAATTTCCCCTTAGCTAAGACATAATGGATACAAGGAGGAGCAAGTGCTCATGAAATTATTAGAATTTTGAGTTTCTGTTTGACTGTGTTATTTGCTTAATATTATTCCTATTCCTTAGAATGATCCTTAGAATGATCACCTCTAGTCTCTTTCTTGTGTGTGTGTGTGTGTGTTTGAGAGAGAGAGAGAGAGACAGAGACAGAGACAGAGACAGAGAGACAGAGAGAATTGGAGCTACTCACATTGCTACAGCATCAAAAGGTTCTACATTAACTCTCTACAACCCAAGTATCCTTACACAATAGAGGGGAAAAGATTAGTACAGTGAATAAATATATCGTCAGTGTCAGAGCAAATGCAATTTTCTCAATTATTATTATTTTTTAAATTATAGATAATTTGGACTTATACTTGTGGATGGATATGTCAAAATAACAATATATAGGCTATGCATAGGGCTTTGTTTGCTTGTGCCTCATCATCGTGAAGACACTTTTGTTTCTCTAGGGCAGTATGATAACTCCCCCCTTTTTTAAAGCATTTTTTTATTATTAAAAATTTCCACCTCCTCCCCTCCTTCCATTTCCCTCCCCCTTGTCTCACTACCCCTCCCCTTCCCTCTCTCTCTTTAGTCCAAAAGAGCAGTCAGGGTTCCCTGCCCTGTGGGAAGTCCAAGGTCCTCCCCTCTCCATCCAGGTCTAGGAAGGTGAACATTGAAACAGACTAGGCTACCACAAAGCCAGTACAAGCAATTTGCTCAATTATTCTGTGTAGATAAATTTCCTCACTTGTTTATGTCTGTATTGTGCATGCGTGTGTGTAAGTGCAAGCATTTGTGCATGTGAAGGCACAAGGACAATGTTCATGGTCTTTCTTTGATTTTTTCCACTTTATCCATTGAGTCAGGGTCTCTCACTTATCTGGATTTTCTGGCTACCTGCTTGCCTGAGGTTCCTCTACAAAGGGGCTCCCATTCCCACCTTGCATTTAAATGCATTCTGTGATCTGAACTCTGCTCTCACACTTGCATGGCAAGTACTTTAATCAACAGGCCACCTCAGCAGCCTGGTCTGCCTTCATAAAGAGTCTGTGCACTCTTTGAAGTTATAACTACCTTTTTTTCATTGGTGACAGAAGTAATCTTTAAGGTATTTGGAGTTTGAAACTCAGAGTCAGTGCCTATAAGCGGATGGAAATCCTCCAAGGCTAGTTTTAGGAACTGATACTAAACCTTTACTGCCACAAGCTACTTGCCCTTTTGTTTTAGAAACCTTATTCCACCCAAAATGAATAAAAACACCTAAGAATGGTGCTTGGAAAACCTTTTTGTCACTAAGGGTGTAATAATGTGGTTCAGAAAAATAGAACCTGACAGTGTTAGCTGAATTGCTGTAAACTGATTTTTTTTAAGCAGGCAAAACGTATATCTCTTTTTTGTAATTGTATCATTTGACCTTGACAAAATACTAATAAGATATTCTTATAAGTGTATAACTTAAACATAACCATAAGAGAATGGCTGAAGTCCTCTTCCATCTCTAGTCTCCAGACAGTCTTGGTTACATGATTCAGTTAGTATACTCTTCCTTTCAAAGTCCTTGGGGACCCGGTGTCTAGAACTTGTGTGGTTGACGAGGAAGTCCCAAAACACGTGAAAGAAAAACAACAAAAGAAAAAAGGGCTAACATTCTTTAAGCCAGCTGTTCCTCCTAGATCCAGCTCAGACTCCCTGTTCAGTCATTTGGGTAGATCTGCCCAAAGGACAAAGAGCACTTAATTCTTACTTCTCATCACGGACACTACTGCCATTCAGCAACAAGCCACGTGGCAGGAATAAGTAACCTCTTTTAAACTAGCCAGGATTAAACTTCTCTCCTTGGCTGAACTCTAAGTGTTCTGATACTTGGGTCCGTGGTAAGCTTGCTGAATACTATTTAAGAATATGTCCTCTGTTCAATACCCTTGCATGTCGTCCCCTTCAGAAAGTGCATCGCAGTACTTACAAGGATCTATAGGACCACACACAGTTCTGACACCATGCCCCATTGCTGCCATCCTTGAAGGTGGTGTTTGCACCTGGGCTTCCTTTCTACCCCAGAAACAACTGTTTTCTTCACAGTGTCCTTTGACCTACCCTTCTCTTTAGAGTAGGTGCTCTCAAGAGTCTGTGTGGCTCACTTCCCCACTTCATTGGAAAGTCACCATACATGTTGTCCTGATGCCCTATTTCAAATTCAACCTTTTTATTTCTTTTCCATGAGTTTTCTTCATACTTCCAGTTTAATTTTTTTAAAGGTAAAAGCAAAGCACACAACTCATTTGTCTTCATTTATGTCCATTTTTTTCTCACCAGAAAATAGGCTCATTAGTATGTAGCTTATCAGAGTGACTGTAGCAAGTAGTAAAAAGAGGATTCAGTAAATATTCATTCATGCTTCTGAGTGACAGGCTTAGGATTATGATGCTGATAGCTTTTACTGTCTTCATATGTAGATCATGCCCTCCTTTTTCATGTGAAGGCCTTGAAACCAAGAGAACTTAAAGCATGTGAATCCAGGGCTTCCTGACTTCACAGCTGTCACCCCCTGTAATACCTTAGTTACATCTACTCAGAAAAAAAGAATAGGTGTTATGTGCCAGGTCTTTGGGTTTTTATATTTCCCTTTTATCAGGGACTCTATTCAGCCTCCCTTTTGCTTTCTGACTTTTCATGTTAACACTGCAAAGGCGACCTATTGTGAGGCCTGGTTTCGCCATCCTGTCACCTTCTTCTTTTAAAAAAATCTCACTAGTTAGAGGAGAGCTGTCAAACTTTTGTGAACAGAGCAAGCCTCTCAGTGAAATAAAAGGCCAATGACATGATGTACCTTGTAAAAGCTATCCAGTGGAAAAGAATACGCTACAGTGTTCACACCATGGAGAGAAATATCACTAGATGTGTATGATTTTGAAATTATTACCTATATTTTTATGGATGATACTTGGGTTAACAGTTCTGAGAAAATAAAATAAAATCACTTTGTTCAGTTCAGTTGCTTGAAATTCAGGGAGAAAATGCTCCGTAAAACTGAATTTCAGGTTACTGGTCTCTGAAATATTGCCTATTGATTGGATCAAAAGAGAACATTCAAAATGAGTATAATCTAGACTTATATGACATTTAGGGTAAGTCACATGCTTAGTACTTTGGAGCTAAAAGTTTTATGATTATTGCATATCAGTGGCAGACAAACCAAGGACAGAAGAGATAAATTTGGAATAAAAAGTGAGGCCAGGAGAAATTGTTTGAAGTTAAATTAATAGGAATAGAGGACAGAAAGAGCAGAGGGGTACAACAGTGTAACGATTTAAATAGAAACTTAACTTCTTATGTCAGTCCAAGATGACGGGAACAAGAATGGTTAAGAAAGGGCAGCAGAAAGAACAAAATGAAAATGTCTCCCCAGCGCTCCCAGCTCATTGAATTTAGTTTGTCCTTAGGTTTGTTAAACATTTCTCAAACAGAAACAGTAAAAATATAAAGTGAAAGTTAGATGTATCTGGTTTTGTATATTGATGTGTATTTCTCATTTCCATGGTTCTACTTGCTAGAGAAGATTTCTGTTCTCACAGCAGATATGCCCTCATACTCATGGCCTGTGTTTAGCAACATCACTCTACCCTCATGTGTAGTACATAAAATAGATACCCTTAGTCAGCAAGATGACCCTCTGATAGAGTGTGTAGGAAATCAGGTCATGCTGAGATCTCTGCCATTTTACCCAACCAAAAGGGGAATCACACAAGGAAGGCCACACATGGTTACCTGTTCACGGTTTCATATAGGTTCTTTTGCTTATGTTACCTTGGCTACAAATATATTTGACTGCCCTCACATGTCCTGACCTGGACACAGGAAGAATGAAGCATGATCTGAGACCATACAGCAGCTTCCCTCAATAGAACAGAATATGTGTATTGAGCTCTGCCATAGGTGGGACTAGCACAGAAAGATTTTGTTATTGTCTTTCAGATTGCTGAAAACCTAATCATACTGTGTAGTCCTGGATGGGCTTGAACCGGCGTTCCCTCTTCCATAGCACCTTGAATGTGGAATAAGACGTGTGCATGAAGACGTGTGTTGCTAGCATTGACTTTCCACAACTATTAAATTTATGGATTTGATAGCATAACATTTTTTTCAATACAAGACTATGGAATATGTTCTTATGTAGTAGAAAAACATATATTTGGGCTCATGTTCCATATTTAAACAAGATGTAATTTGACAAAAGAAATTCTGGAAAACTGAGAACTTTTGTTTCTGTTTAATTGAATTTAGAAAGCTATTCTCTATAGATTATTTGGGGGCATTAACGGAGGCATGTAATTAAAATGCTGAAAAATCTAAATTAATTGGCTTTTAAAATGAGACTGGTATAGCAAGTAAATCAGGTCCTGGAGGGTCTATTTTCATTCAGCTACAGAATGGAAGGAGAAAGTGAAAGTGTTTACACAGGTTAATGGAATAATTATGTAGAACTTATCAATAATATTAAAATTACATTTAAAATATAGAGGTCTATTATATACCTGAAATTATAAAATAAAGTATAAAATGAGCTTTATCAGAACTGAAAAGGAGCTGTTTTTGTATTATTGTGAAAAAGTAACTAACTGCCTTTTAGCAATTAGGAATATATTTACAACTTTCTGTTCCAATCCATTTTCTAGTCTTTCGTACAAAGACTCATCTGTCTTCAAGGTGAGTTCATTTAAGTCCTGGAGGAGAGAGACACAAGTGCAGAATACAAAACAAAGCTACAGCCACAAAGCATGTTTCTAAAGTCCTTTAAAAAAGAAATGCAAGGGATGGTTTGAAATGTTAATACTTGCAAGGTTATTGCCTCCCTTTCTCCTTCCTCTCTCTTGTCCTCCCTCCCCCTCTTCCTCCCTACCTCCTGTTTTCTCTTTCTTTTTCAGTTCCATTAAGTTTTTAGGTTGATTTTGCAGGTCATGTTTGTTCCTGTTCTTTGAGATGATGACTTGTTTTGTAACCCACAAGGCCTGGAAATCCTCCTCCTGCCTCAGCTTTCTGAATGTTGTGTTCAGAAGTTTGTATCTCCTTAACTGGTTTCCAGTTCATTCTTTACTGTACAATACACAGAGTGGAAGCCAAGTGCTTGCCTTCATTGAATTCAGCAAGAACCTTCATGCAGGGATTCAGGAGTCTTTGGCAATGTTTATTCTTTATTCTCTTGTACACACAAGTAATTTAAACTACTCTACAAAATGTATCAAGGAAATGTCTATATCTCTCAAAGCAATTTTTGTAGGGGAGACTCAGCCAATCACCTTGCTTATAGGGCGGGGTCCCCCGAGGATATTTTTTACTTATAAAGATTGCGGGCGTGCTCCCTGCCTTCCCTTCTGCTTTCCTGTTCTCCGCTGGAACTTCGGTTCTATGGGTCTTTCCCTAATTAAAGCTGAATATTTTATTATAATTTCCGTCTGCCATTCATTTACGCCGCTACATTTTGGCGCCGATCTTGAGGCTTTTCCGATACCCGCCCAGAATCAGAGCCACCCGGGTGGCGACCACTGGGAGCCAGCGCCCCCCCCCACCTCCGGAGGCCTCTCCCTCCAAGCAGATTGTACCCTCTCAGCCCAGCTCCTTGCTGGTCTGCTCTGCCCGACTACAGAGGCAGAAGCAGCTGAGCTTCTGAGTCACTGAGCATCTGCAGCGACACGATTTTTCCTGGGGCTTGCTAGAAAGTCCACAAATGGAACTCCTGAAGGGCGACTCGTCCCCGCCCGCCATACTACTAGGCTGCACTTAACGGTGCGGCCCCACTCGGGCCAAAACAGAGCACAGCTGGGAATAGGCCCTGCAGGAGTCTGTGTGGCCCCACCCTGCCCGTCAGACTTGCTCTGGTCTAGCAACAGTGGTGCAAGCAGCTCTGTATTCAGGCCTCCCCCCCTGAGCACCTAGCAGTAAAACAGCGTGATCAGTACACAATGCCACTCTGCACACTTGACTACTCTGCATCCCCTACCAGCTGGTGGCTGAGTCCGGCCTTGGCTCTGCCCCGTTTCCTGGCCCTCCCCCCTGCTGCTTACAGTTAACTTTCGGTTTTGGGTTTTGAGTATCCTTTTCAGACCGGCTCTGACTTCTGCCATGTGGACTCAGGTGCACTTTGCCACCACAACCATCTGGGTTTTGAGTATCCTTTTCAGACCGGCTCTGACTTCTGCCATGTGGACTCAGGTGCACTTTGCCACCACAACCATCTGCTGATAGGAAATGGTCATTACAGGTAAAAATTTTCTTTTATAAATAAAAATATATACAGATTTGATTGAAAATGTCTGAAAATGTTACCATTCAAGACTTTAACAGCCTTTTTGATTGTACCATGTGGGAGATTTTTACAAGAGGTGTCTGTCACCCCACATCTATGGATCTTTCTGGGATTCGTAGTTTTCCTTAGTACTATATGGTTTGATAATAGAAATATGATAAAGTCTTTATGAGACGAATCCAGGATTCTTAAGGCAGAGGTTGAACGCTTAAAAACAATTGAGACTAACAACAATCTTCTCAAGAATCAGTTTGAAGTTCTCCAGGAAGAGAATAGATCTTTGTCTAACATGACTTGGTCAACCGAGCAAAATTTAGAAAAGGTACAGGCTGATATTAAGGAGAAATTCATTACTATGGAAGAGGGAACAGCTGATTTGGATCGTAAGCTTCAGTCCCTTTCTGTAGGAACTGAAACATTATCTGAGAGAATCAAAACTGCTGAATGTGACAATCGTATTTTGTCTAAAAGTTGTGACAGATTGGCGGACAGATCGTCAATACAAGAAGGCATGGTTCATGCCATGAAAATTATTTCCAAAGATGAGATGTTATCTCTAATGGACAAAATTCATACCTTAGAATCCTCAATCAATGCTTTGGAACATAATTCTGGACAGGAGATTCAGGCATTGCAGAAAGCAATGGTGAATAGAATTGAAAAGATTGAGGAATTTCTAAATTCTAATGAAGAGGAGCAAAGAGTAGAAAGGCAAATTTTAACTCCATTTGTGAGTAAATCTCTCCGGGATAATTCCTACAAAACTCTACCTAAAGCTCTACCTGCCTTTCCAGTAATAACAACAGAGAAAGTGATTGGTTCCAGAAACCCTAGGGTCATCAAGGAAGGTACATGGGAGCCCGTCTGTATGAATGATCTGAAAGAAATTAAACAGGCTGTTATGAATTTTGGGATGCATGCCTCCTTTGTTAAAGAAATGCTAAAGTCATGGTCTGTGGCAAACAAAGCCATGCCCCTTGATTGGATTAAATTGGCCTCTGCGGTCCCTGAGAGTAGACTACAATTGAATTGGAAATGCTTATTCAGGCAAGAGGCTAGACTTTTAGAACAGCAGGAAAGAGCAAAGGGAATTGAGATTTCCCTAGATCAAATTCTAGGTGAAGGGCTCTTTTCTGACCCTCAGGAACAAGCTAATTATGATGAACACACCCTATCCATATGTACTACAGTAGCCTTAAGGGCTTGGGAAAGGGTACAAGACCCAGGACAGAGAATGGAATCATATGTCAACGTTAAACAGGGTCAGAGAGAACCCTTTAGTGACTTTTTACAAAGACTAACTAAGGCTGTACAAATAGGGATATCTGATCCAGAAGCAAGATGTATAATAATTGAGTCTTTGGCTTATGAAAATGCAAATGTGGAATGCAAAAGGATCTTGGGGCCTTTAAAGATCAGATCAGCACCCTTGGAAGAATGAATCTTGCATACACTGAATGTTGATACATTTGACTATGGCACTGAAGCATGGGTGGAAGAAGCAATTTCAAATGGTAAAAGAAGACACCAGAATACCAAATGTTTTAATTGTGGCAAAATGGGTCATATGAAAAGGAATTGTAGACAACGGATTTCCAGAAATAATAATAATGCATCTTGTAGAAATAACAGAAATAGGAGGACTCAGCCTTCAGGTTTATGTAGAAGATGTGGGAAAGGCAGGCATTGGACGAATGAATGCAGGTCAACAAGAGATAGACAAGGCAACCTGTTACAGACAGGAAACGCGAGGGGGGGGGCTCGCAGGTTCCCATGGCGAATATGGCCCTGTCATTTCCAGTTACCGCAGAGAACGTGCCTCGTCAGGACAATTAGGAAGCCCCATACCTACTGTTACAAGCAATAATGATCTGAAGAATGAGTTCCATGTGTTTTGGCAAACTTCTATAAGTGATCAAAGACCAAAGCTAAGAGTGTGTGTAAATGGCATTTTTATTACTGGCCTGCTGGACACAGGTGCAGATGTATTATCATTACCCCAGAATCTTGGCATTTGTATTGGCCTCTTCAGGATGTAAATGTTCAGTTCCTGGGAATTGGAACCCTATCTCAAGTAAGGCAGAGCACGAGATGAGTTGAATGCATAGGGACAGAAGGACAAATAGGAAAACTAAGGCCATATGTAGCCAATATTGCAGTGAATTTATGGGGTCATGACCTATTACAGCAATGGAATATGCAAATTAACATTCCTGCTACTTCTAGAGCCTATATTTCTGAGAATAATATTAAAAGATATTACAAACGGAGAAAACCAGCCATTTGGGCTGTACAAGAACACAATTGATGTCCCTTCAGAGATACCAACAGCCTTGCCTCTAAAATGGTTGACTGAGAAACCAATATGGACAAAGCAGTGGCCTCTAGCTGAGGAAAAGTTACAGGCTTTAGAACAGCTGGTACAAGAGCAATTAGATGCTGGACATATAGAATCTACCAGCCCTTGGAATTCTTCTGTATTTGTGGTTAAGAAAAAAATCAGGTAAATGGAGAATGGTGACAGATCTCAGGGCTATCAACAAGGTTATTCAACCTATGGGCCCTCTGCAATCTGGAATTCCTTTGCCCTCTTTATTACCAAAAGGATGGCCTCTCATAGCTATTGATTTAAAGGATTGTTTTTTCACTATACCTTTACAAAAAGAAGATAGAGAAAAATTTGCCTTCACAGTACCTACTTAAAACAATTTTCAACCTTTGAGGAGATACCAGTGGGCCATCCTCCCCCAGGTCATGTTAAATAGCCCCTCCCTGTGCCAATATTTTGTAAATCAACCATTGCAAATAATACGCAAGAAATTTCCCAAATCTATAGTATATCATTAAATGGATGACATTTTGTTATCTGATTCAAACATGGATACCTTGGAAAAACTCTTTGAAGAAATAAAGATACTTTTACCTAAATGGGGATTGCAGATTGTTCCTGAAAAGATTCAGAGGGGAGATTCTGTTAATTAGGTTATAAAATAGGTTTGCAAAAAATTAAGACACAAACGGCACAAATTAGGAAAGATCGCCTACGGACTCTTAATGACTTTCAAAGACTGTTAGGAGACATTTCCAGTCTACGACCAGCTATAGGGATAACACCTGATCTACTAATTCATTTGAACAAAACCTTGGATGGTGATAAGTATTTTAATAGTCCCAGAGAAATAACAACTGAAGCAGAAAAGGAACTGACAATGATTGAGGAAAAATTACAAAAGGCACATGTGGACAGGGTGAATCCAGAGTTCGATTGTATTCTCGTCATACTACCATCAAAAATTTCTCCTACAGGAATTTTAATGCAGAGAGATGATATTATCTTGGAATGGATTTTTTACCACATAAACAAGTAAGAAACTGAAAACTTATGTGGAAAATGCCTCTGAGTTAATTATAAAAGGCAAGTTGAGACTTTGTCAACTAGCAGGCATAGACCCAGCAGAAATTATAGTGCCTTTCACTGCTGATGAACTAAAGAAATTATGTCAATAAATCAGGGAAGGCAGGTTACAAATCAGAAGACTTGGGTAAGGTGGAACAAAGTCCTTATGATTCTGTCCAGAAGGCAGAATTATATGCCATTCTTATGGTGCTAAGGGATTTTAAAGAACCTATTAATATAGTTACTGATTCACACTATGCAGAAAGAGTTATTTTACATATTGAAACTGCTGAATTTATACCTGATGATACAGAACTAACCTCATTGTTTATCCAGGTACAAGATATGATCAGGAACAGGCTTTGCCCTATGTATATAACACACATCCGATCCCATACGGGTCTGCTAGGTTCTCTAGCACAAGGTAATGCAGAAATTGATCAACTGTTGATTGGTACTATGCTGCAAGCCTCTGAATTTCATAAAAAACATCACGTTAATAGCAAAGGCTTGAAGAAAGAGTTTTCTATTAAGTGGCAACAAGCTAAAGCGATTGTAAAGAAATGCCCTACTTGCTCTTTCTATAACCAAACGCCACTGCCTGCAGGGGCTAATCCAAAGGGCACGCAAAGGAATGAAATTTGGCAGATGGATGTGTTCCACTTTGCAGAATTTGGCAAATTAAAATATGTTCATCATACCATTGACACTTATTCAGGCTTTCAATGGGCAATAGCTTTAAGTTCAGAAAAAACTGATTCAGTAATCACTCATTTATTAGAAGTCATGGCTATCATGGGTATACCTACACAAATAATGATGGATAATGGTCCTGCTTATGTCTCTAGGAAAATGAAACGGTTTTTTGATTATTACAATATTAAGCATGTTACAGGTATACCATACAATCCTACAGGTCAAGCAGTCAAAGAAAGATCAAATCGAACTATAAAGGATATGTTGAACAAACAGAAAGGGGTGGAAAACACCCCCAGAAATAGGTTGCATAATGCTTTGTTAACCTTGAATTTTCTCAATGCTAATGAGAAGGGAACAACGGCTACAGACATTGGATAATGGAAAAGTCTACTGAACTAAATCAATCAGTTTATTTCAAGAATGTGCTGACCTCACAATGGAAGCCAGGAGATGTGCTGCATTGGGGAAGGGGTTTTACTCTTGTCTCCACAGGAGAAGAAAAATTGTGGATACCATCAAAATTAATAAGGCTTCAGTTTGAAGAAGAGAAGCCACTTGGAAAAGATAAATAACAATTCATTCACAAGGATGGCGATCATACTGATGGTAAGAAATACAGATAGATTGGGGGCAGGGTTCTTTTCTTATTTCCACAGGAAAACACTCATCTTCAAAGAATCTAAGAAACCATGAATATTTAATTACTGATGGATGGAAACTAGTTACAACTCACTAAGGATCAACAATAAAACTAAACGTGTGTTGTAAGTATTATTGTTTTTATATATGTCTTATCAAACATTTCTTTATAAATATGTAGAGCTGGTTTTGGAGTTGGACTATGGCTCAGTCCCTCTTCAGTCCCAAGCCTGTTGATAAGAGATATCTCAGAGTTTCTGTCTCAGGCCAGGAGCCATGAAATTGGACAGAATAAGAATAATTATATACTTGATAAACTTTCTTTGCCTTTCCTCATATCTGTGTCTTTCCTTATATGTCTGTATATGTCTTTGTTGTTAATGTTTAAATTTCCCATAACAAGCAACAAATTTTCCTACAGTAATCTTTGAAGTTTCCAGGATGAAGTTGAGGCTCCACAACATCAACTCAATCTGGTTATTATGATGTCATGAATTTTTTTTTAGCGCTAAAATTAGACCTGTTTTTTGGTACCAACTGCACAAGACAATTTCGAATGGTGCACATTTTTGACAACACTCTGGCTGGACTTTCTCAAAACGCTCAGAGGCTAGTTACAATTTTCTTAGGTCAAAGGTTAATTTGGGAATTTTACCATCATTTGCTTTCACAGGACCCCCTAAGAAGAACGTCACTTCCATGTCAGCTGGAAGCAATCTTAGAGGAGGACGTCCCCTCTCCCAACAGAGTTTGCCCTCAGGGTTAGGGATATTATTTAGTGGTTGGTATAGGGTTGAGGGGATGGGGAGATATTTTATGGAATTAGGGGTACTCTTTTTTAAAAAAAGGGGGGGATTAACTGTTTTGATGGGATGATTGGTATTTGTGAATTACTGTTTTTAAAAGATTGTATTGGTGCTGATTCTTGTATATTGATATATTGAATATTGAATGTGAGTGCTGCTACCTATAATTTTTGTATAAGAGTATGTTTATAACTTTGTCTATATTGTATTGATACATTTACCATATTGCAATGTACATTTCTACCTCTGATATTATTTATATAATAACATCATTTACATTTGATATGTAATGACATTGTTTAGAGTTGGAGATCGTTGTCTTCATATATTGCACAGCTGTTTATTCTCTTAGTCTTCAAGTTAGATAGGTATTGAGAATTATATGTTTGTCATATTTATTTTTAGGATAATCAGGTTTTTTAGATACATAGAGATTATATTTAGTATAGATAGTATAATCTTCAGCCTCTTCAAAGAGCGGTAGAAAATGGCCTTTAATCTAACTTGGAATTCCGTGCCAACAAGACACAATCACTTCTGGCAACACTGCTTTACTCCTGAGAGAACATTGAGCACCAAAGACACTCCACTGGGAGCTTGTCTTCTTGACAGAACTGGCCTTTGGGTTAAGAAAAGCTCATACCTCAACTACTGACAAAGATACAGAATATCCATAAGTGGATGAAACAGGATTGTCTTATCTTGCCAAAACAGGGTAGGATAGTTCTAAGAAAGTTCCTTGCCTTTAATAATGGTATGTCAGTTACATTAGGCCTTAGCCAAAGTTGGCTGACTCAACATTGCAAACGAGACCTTGGGTGATTGCCCAGGTAGTCAGTTGTCTCTGTCAATTGTTGCACATTTTGGATATCTCTCATTTGTTAAGTAATATTAATTCCCTTCTCAGATGTTTGATGGAGTTGAAGATTAGATAATTGTAGTTACTCTCTACATTATTTAAACTCTTTGAAATAGAATGTTTAGTATATTTATTATTTGTTCCTATTGTACATAGTTGTATTTGGTTTGGGTCTGTCTTATTTAGACAAAAAGGGGAGATGTAGGGGAGACCCAGCCAATCACCTTGCTTGTAGGGCGGGTTCCCCGAGGATATTTTTTACTTATAAAGATTGCAGGCATGCTCCCTGCTTTCCCTTCTGCTTTCCTGTTCTCCACTGGAACTTCAGTTCTGTGAATCTTTCCCTAATTAAAGCTGAATATTTTATTATAATTTCCACCTGCTGTTCATATATGCCGCTACAAATTTTAAGACTGGTTGTCTTCTAAAACAGCTTCAATCTTACATCGCAGTCATTTGTATTTGCTTTAGATAATAATTATTTTTAATTGTCCTTTTAACTTCATTAGTTCAGCATATACTCTAGAATGTGTGTATTTATATGTGTATATGTTGCTGTGTGTAAGAGAACATGTGTGTGTGCACATGCATGTGTGTGTGAGTGTGTGTGTGCACGTGCATGTGTGTGTGTGTGCATGTGCATGTGTGTGTGAGTGTGTGTGTGCATGTGTGTGAATGTGTATGCAAGCATGTGTACCTGTGGGGGCTAGAACCCAACCTCAGGTATCATGCCTTCGGCACTGCATTCACTCCACCGCCCAAAACATTATTTCTGTTTTTGCCAGTTACTTTTCCTGGCCTGGAACTCACTTAGATAAAGCTACTTGGTCAATGGCACCCAGGGGTATATCTGTGAACATCATCACACCCACAAGGTAGGAAAACTTTACAAACAAAATGTTGTTCTACTGATAAACTGATAATAAAAATGTTTTGCATACATATGCACCTTGAAATAGTGTTTCATTTTTTCAAAGAAAATTGAAATCATGAAGTTCAAAGGCAAAGAGACAGACTCAATGTAATAAGATAACCCTTACCCAGAAAGGCAAATTCCATGCTTTCTTTCATTTATGACTTTTTGATCCAAACCTTCAGCTGTGAGTTTATAGCCTGGATTCACTACAAAAACTAGAAAAATACAAAAGTTCTGAGGTGGGAGACTCTAGCAATGGGGTTTTAGTTTTCTTAATGAAAGAGAAACAAATTGTTTTGATGTGTTTAAGCCAGTAAACATTCTAAGTTAGCAAGGAGTAGCTATCATAGGGCAAATAATATTCACACTTCTATAATGATTTTGCAATTTGGTAATAGAACTGGGTTTTGGTCAACAAAGGAAATAAGAAACAAAAGTCATGTGTCTTTTTATTTTAAAGGAATTAAGATATTTTTCTATGCCTCTTAATCTGTTTTTTTTAAGTTATTACAGAAAAGTGATAAAGTGTCTGATGAAATTCAGTCCTAGCATAAATTCTTTGGAATAAATTTTATTCAATAATTATTTAAGTTATCTATAAATTTCAGGTGTAGATTTTTGATGTTTTATAGAGTCAACTGGAATTCTTACACCCTCTGTTGTGACTAACGTTGGGGGCCACTTTACTTCCTAACAAGTTCTGTGTGTGTGAATAAATATGTCTTAGAAATAGGAGACTACACAGTAGTGTTTGAGTAGTAAAAAGAGAGCAGACAGCTGAGGAGTGAAGAGAGAGGAATAAAGTCTGTTTCTAATTCTCAGTTTCAAGATCTCACCTTCTTTAACAAGTTAGTTGAAGATTGCTCAGATAAGGATTAATTCATACTTGCAGGCTTACGCAGATCTGCCTGTAAGGGACAGGTTAAATCTCCAAGGTTGGTCTGTAGTGTTATTTACACAGTCTTGGTGTTTCTAGTAAACACAAACTGAGCAACTAATTGTTCCAGCAGGACTTTAATCCAATTGCACACTCGTGTTTAGGTGTCTCAGGAGTACTCTAAGCTCCTGTGAAAGTGTGAAGCCAGTGCATCTTAGTTGTCTCACCACGTACTGCATTTTTTAGCCTAAAAGCCAGCTCTGGAGACTCTCTTCTGTCTTATATTTAGACTATGTATGTGGATAGAGTATTGACCAAGGAAAAGAAAAAAGACAGGCTTTATTTTTCAAGCTTACTTGTGGCTTTTAAAGTTTTAGAATGAACTATCCCCCAAATATAGCAAAGATGATGTATTGATTATTTTCAGCAAGTTTTCAGAAACAACTACTACAGAAATAACTCTCTAACACTCTCAAAGCAAGTCAGAATACCCTCCTGAGTATGAAGCCCTTGGGGAAGGAAAACTGGCCCTGAGGATAAGAGGACCAGTGGAGACAGTCGTAATGATCTAGCTTCACCTGGTCCCCTATGACTAGCCCTGTTTTGTTCCTCTGTTTTTTCAAATTCCCCCACTAACCTCTCTGTCTTCATCAAACATAGCATGAAAAGTACAAAGAATTGTCAACTTTTATGGTTCATTTTCTTATCATGCCTCCCACATCATAAAAATTAATATCAAGAAATGTGTATATGTTCTGTTGTTATTTTGTCTTTTATATAGAGGTCACAACTGAGAGCATAGAGGAACAGAGAAAATTTTTCTCCTCTCAAGACATGACATTCATGCCCTGGTATAGTTTTACTTAAAAAAAGAAATAACAAATGAACAAAGAAACAAACAAGTACATTTTTTTTTGGAAAAAAATGTTTCAAAGTACATCTCAAATAAAACATTTTCAATGATGTATTTCTTTTTTCCTGTCATGCAGTAGGAACACCTTGGTCAGTGCCCCTTATAATTTTAAATTTTAAGTATGTATGAATTTTTATACTCTGCTTAATTCCCTGCAGGTGTGAGTGCTTTTGTCATTTATTTTACTAACCAATAAGCTTTTCCAAGAGACATTTCTGAATTTTACCTTGGATTTTGTCTTACTTAATTACTTCAGTAATTAGGAAAATACAAAATAATTCATCCTACATAGTGTCTTGACTCAAACACAACTGTTAAACTCTGCATTCTGAGGGTTTTTTCAGGTGTTGGTAGGGACAGTCCATCTATGTCCTCTTCAGAGTAATAAGCCTGGGTTCTAGAGCAATCTGTAAATCTATTTACTTAGAAAATGACTATGTACTCATTGTTTTTGATATCAGACTTGAGCTGAAATTGAATGGAATATTTACTTCCAGTTTGTCCATGTGGTCTGTGCTTTGTAACTGCATAGTCAGGTCCACTATCTGTAAAACACTTTGATGCAAGTTGTACGTTGATGAACATGGAACACCATGTGTTCAGGATTGCTGGTTGACCCCAATGCAAAAGACAGCCAACAACTGGCATGTAAAGTTTGCCTTAAGCACCTCTGTGTTACAATGACTGTTCCGAGAGAGGCCTTTACCACAAGCAAGGAATTCCCTCTTTTAACAAGTTTATCACGTTAGAGAAAATTCTCCGGATCTTTCCCCATAATAACACTATCCCTATACTCTGCAACCTGGTATTTACTCATCCCTTCAAGAGTCTGTGTACAATGACTCAATTCAGAAAAAATGTTTCTTTGTTTGTTTCCCCTTGATCTTCACTCGATGCTAGGAATATTATATAAAACATCAAGGGGACCATAAAGTCTTATAAAACTAATGGGACAAATTAAGTTTGTTTTTTCAGGTGAAGAAAGCCATATGTGCACACCTTCTGGATATGAAAGTAAAATGCTATTGGAGTTGACTTTTAGTGGAAAAGAAATCCGAGTCTGAAAATACAGTTAAGAAGAGAATGAAAAACGATCCTTAAATGATCTATATTGACAGATACATCTACTAAAATACTAAAATAAAGTAATTATACTTTATTTTATACTTACCGTGTGAGATATGCTTAACAATTCTCATGTAGAACTTCCTGTCTGGTTTAATGAGAGATTTGAAAGTAAGGTGTGTATTTTATTGTCCGTCAGTGCTATAAGACAATGAGTTCTATGATATTTAATGCCATCTGTCCTCTAATGTTCTATGTCCTCAGTGTGGTAATATTGAGTGGTGAGATTTTAGGTCATTGAGTATATTAGAAAGTAATTAAATAATGAAAGTCCCACTCTCAGAAAGAATGACTACTAAGCTTGTGTTTGCTCAATGTGGTGGTATGAATAGGAATGTGATGTGGGATTCCTTTTGCATATTCCTGCTTTTAATGGATAAAGAATAAAGTTTTTTGGTCAATGGCTTAGCAGAGTAAAGTGAGGCAGAAAATCTTAACAGAGATATGTAGAGAGAGTAGGCAGAATCAAAGAGATGCAGTGTAATGGCCAAAGGAGAAAAGCACCAGAACAGACCCTTACCCAATAAGCCACAGCCTAGTGGCATTATACAGATTAATATATGTTGTAATAAGAGCGGCGGGGCTGCGTCCCCGGCACCCGGCCGCCCGCATGGCTAGCTTATGCCCCGAAATAATTACATGGAAACTGTATTTTTTTAATCACTGCCTGGCCCATTAGTTCCAGCCTCTTATTGGCTAGCTCTTACATATTGATCTAACCCATTTTTAATATTCTGTGTAGTACCACAAGCTGGCTTACCAGGAAAGATCTTAACCTGCATCTGTCTGGAGTGGGAGAATCATGGTGACTCCTTGACTCGGCTTCTTTCTCCCAGCATTCTGTTCTGTCTACTCCGCCTACCTAATTTTCTGTCCTATTAAAGGGGCCAAGGCAGTTTCTTTATTACTTAACCAATGAAACAACAGATAGAAAGATGACCCACCTCCATCAAATATAAATGGGTTTATTTAAGATATCTGAGTTAACTAGGAAACCGCCTAAACTATGTGCCAAACTGTGATTAATTAATATAGATTCTGTTTGATTATTCGAGTCTGGCAAGTTGGGAAACCAACAAGCAATCGCTACTTACAAAATGGTGTACCAGCGAGGGTCAACTACATCCACATAAAATGTAGGCTTCCTGACTCAGCATTAGCAGCAAAAACTGCAAGTCCCTTTCAAGAGCTGGCTTCCTGGTTCATGCTAGTATGGTCATGGAGAATTTAAATGGAGTCTATGAGCAGCATCTTACAAACTGCTTAGTGGCAATGTAGACCTGCTGTGTTCCTTGAGCTGGGGCAGTACATAGCTCACAAATGTGTTGAACATGCCTAGGCCATGTTGGATCAGGCAGAGTCAACAAACAGGGTGGTGGAGTTAGTCCTAGCCATGCCTACTTAGCATTAAAAAAACAAAGCACTCTTGGTTACACAATGATTACAGATAAACAATAAAGACAGATTCAAAAAATAAAAGACCTCCAAATGGATCAGAGTGTTGGATAAATGTACATAGGCTTGGGAGAGAAAGAAAAAGAATATAGACAGTTATAAAAAGAAATAGGTTAAAAAATGAGATAAAGTCTTTAAAGGGACAGTAAAAGTAATGTAAAATAGTAGAGACAGTCACAGAGTAAAGTAGTAATAAAAAATAAGCCACACAAAGATGTATGTGAGAATTTTTGGCCCTTAGGGAGTAGCACTACTAGGAGGTAAGGTCTTGTAGTAGTAGGCGTGACCTTGGAGGAAGTGTGTCACTGTGAATGTAGACTGAGGTCTCGCATGTTCAAGCTACATGCAGTGTGTAATGCAGTGTCCTTCAACTGGATAAAAAGGTAGAACTCTCAGCTCCTTTTACAGTTCAATGTCTGCCTTCATGTTGCCATGCTTCACATCATGACTATAATGGGCTAAACCTCTGAAACTATAAGCTAGGATCAATTAAATGTTTTCCTTTGTAAGAGTTGCCATGCACATGGTGTCTCTTCACAACAACAGCAATGCTAAGACACTTTCTGTACCATGTGACTTCTCTGTTTGCCTCCTCTCTGATGTAGTCTATATTGTGATATTAGTGAGAAAGCCTCAACAGAGGCCAGTAATACAGGGCTGCCTGATCTGAGCTTTCATGAACCAAAATTATCTTCAAATAAATCTCTTTTCTGTACACAATGTACAGTTTTGAACATTTTGTGACATCCACACAAATAAAACAAAAAAATGGAGCACTTACTGTAGTTATTTGATAATTAGACACTAGTATCTCTCATATATATGTCTGTATTTATCTATGTGTATATGTCTGTGTATATATGCATATATATGGAACAAATATCAAAATATGTTTATTTAACATTTTTAAAATGTTCCTTATATTGACTAAAGATATGGTGCAATGCTCAATAAGAGCAGGTACAGAGAACTCATCCAGCTGAAGTCACACTGTTTGTAATTCCAGTTGCAGGGGATCTAAGACCCCCTTCTACCTCTTGAGCACACAAGGGATATACACACATACATTGAAGGTAAAACACTCATTTATATTAAAATAAAAAGAAATATATTTTAAAATTGTTTTATGCAACCAAAATTGATAATATCTATTAACTTGACCTTTGTATTAATGCATCAAGAATTTAATCATTTACTTTTTGACACTATCACCTTTTCCTCACAAGCACTAAGATTCAAATCACTAATGAGGCAAAATATTAAACAGCACAATTTGCGATCTGATGTTTAGATATAAAGATTGCATCTTTTCCTGAACTAAAAGGAAAGAAATCAAAATGGGAAAAGGGAATAAATAATAATGAAAGTTTCTAAGAAAAACAGAGTGTCTGATAATGATTTATCTATATTTATATTCAATTAAGAAGTTGAAAGCCAAATTGTAAAGCATTTCAAAATAATATCATGGAAATTAATTTGAAGGATGCATTTAATGCTTTGATTCAGAACCTGTCATACCTGTCATGAATTTTAACTGAGTTAAGAAAGCATTCTGATATACATTATATGAATGTGGGTGTTTTAAACACCACAGAACTACATAAGATGTGATGCTACAATAGGAATCAATTACCTGGCAGTAATAAATTATTTCACTCTCAATTATGATGAGTGTCAAATGGAATATTTTGATGTATTCAAATAACAAAGTCTATTGTTTGAGAAATCTGCTTGGGCTAGATAATTTCATGGAAAATATTTCTGGGTTTCCTTCCATTTAGTTTTCATTAACTTTTAATGATGCCTAGAAACAAGTGCTTACAGGTTTATTAAAGTCTGTTAATTTTTCACAAATTAAGCAATCATTTTGCAAACAATTCCTGGATGTTTTCATGCTAACATAGTGAATATTCCAGATACTCTCACAGTGTTTCTTTCCTAGTTTTATCTACCCTGTAATAATGACTACTCTGCTTAGCGATAGTAAACATTAAATCACTTACCTTGTGCTTTCTGGGAATGGAAAAACAAAAACAATATGGACTTCTCATGACTGTACACATTAAAACTATCTGTATTATTGCTAATAGTCATTAAATTTTACCGAAGGTTAGGGTTTCATTAGATAACCAATACATGATATACATATTCCTGTGATTGTTGATAGCTTCAGCAATATCAATTTTATGTTGTTACAAATAACATTGCATATGAACTCAAAAACACATTTTAGAGATGATAATCTGATTTGGATTACTTATTACACATATGACACATTATTATATAAAGCCATATATAATATTTTTTCTAGTAGAAGTAAAATATCCTCTTTAGAATCCTATTCATCAAACAGCATACCTATAATTAAGTAAATACAGACTCAGATACTTAACCTAATTTATATCCTTTATCTACCCAGTGCTGATCAGTACTCTGTGAAATAAGTTATTTATATCCTTACAAAACAAGGAAGCTAAAGATATTTTGTGCTAAATAGCAAGTGATGGATCTTCCAGCTCGCACATTACAAAGATAACTTTCATTTCAAATGGTAAAAGTGAGTTATATTCTAACAGAATGCTTGGTTGGTAAAACAAAGACTGGAGAAGATATTACAAAAAGATATATCTCAATCAGATGTAGACTCAAATTAGTAGAATTCCAGGGCTTGCTTTCTTTTAATTTAATTTTCTCTCAAATAATACATCACAACTTCATTTCCACCCCTCCACCCCTACTATTTCCCTCTCCACACCCTCTTTTTATTTTTCTACAATTTGTCTCTGGCTATCCAGCCTCCAGTTCCTGGTCATCCATCTAGATTGTGTAGGGCATGGGATCCCTTTCATTATATGGGCTTTAAGATAGAATAGTCATTCTTTGGCCAATACCACAAACTCTGTGGATTCCATTGGCCCAACACGTCTTGCAGGTAGGATAGGTTATAGGTCAAAGGTTTTGTCTCTGAGTTGGTGTCTTGGTGCCACCAATGGAAGTTGACTGGCAACAGAAGATGGCCTGTTCAGGCTCCATATCCTCTATTACTAGGAGTCTACACTAGACTAGTCCACATAGAATTCTGGGAGCTTCTATTACACTTAGCCTTTTTCAGTTTAGCATTTTCTGGTGTACACATGAGTTCCATTTCCAGTAATTTGCTTATGAAGTGAATTTTTCACATTAAAAAGAGAGCAGAAACTAACAAAGCTATCAAAAAGTAAGAAATGATATACTAAAGGGTATTTTTAATCAAACAATTACCTTTGTAGACAATGAGAACTCCCTCAGCCCTTGTAGACTATAGGCCTTTAAGGATAGTAAGGACTGAAGTATTTTTAATTTAACCCTCAGAGTCCTATGAAGTAATGAATTTCAGAAATGTTTTTAGTTACATACTGTCCTTCCTGCCTGCTCCTGGATGAGAAGGATGTTGTAGGAGGCCAATAATTTGTTCCCAGATGCCCAGACTCCCAAAATAACCACAAAGAAACTATACCAATTAAATTATTGCTTTGCCCATCAGCTCTAGCTTCTTATTGACTAACTCTTACATATTAATTGAACTCATCTCCATTAATTTATATTTTACCATGAGGCTTGTAGCTTACTGGTAAGGTTTCAATATGTCTGTCTCCAGTGACAGCTCCATGACTTCTCCCTCACTCTGCCTCCTTTCTCTCAGCATTCAGTTTAGTTTTCCACACCTACCTCTATTCTCTTCTGCACAGGCCCATGACAGTTTCTTTATTAACCAATGGTCTTCCCAGCATACAGAGGGAAAATTGGTGCACCAACATGGTTGACTAAATACATGTAAAACCTGAGAAAGCTTAAAAAGTAATTATAGACACACGCACGCAAACACACACACACACACAAACACAACCAGATTTAAGCACAGCTTAACGTTATGGCTTTTTAAAGAGAGGTTTTCTTGATTCAGCAGTAGCAGAAAAAATGTCACACGGTTTTAAATCTGCAGCTTCCTGGGCCGTGCTGCCAGAACAAACTCTGATGAGGTTCGACTATGGAACATTTAAATGGTGTTTGTGACTAGAGTGCTACACCTTGCTTCATGAGCACATAGACCTAGTGTGTGCTTAAAATCAGGGCTGTGATCATGGCTCATGTTAAACAGACCTCCACCCCACCATGTTGGGCTGGGTGGAGCCAAACAGCAAAGGAGCTTTAAAAGCACTTAGCATTTTAAGAAATGTTCCTAGACAGAAAAACACTAGAGATACACAATAGGAAAGATTCAGACATAAAAGAACTCTAAATGAGTCATGGTGTTGGTTAAATGTACAAAGGCTTGGGAGAGAGAAAAAAGAATACAGACAGTTATAAATATAAATAGTTTTTAAAAAAGACTTTAAAGAGATAAAGTACAGAAAGTCAAAGATTAAAAGAGTAAAGCAGATAAATACTAAAAAGTAATAGAATAAAAACAAATAATCTATGTAAAGATAGAATATACACAAAGCATCTGCAGTATGTATATTATTGTTTTTTCTTTGAATTTTTGACGGGAAAGGAGCTAAGTAATCAACATATATACTTTAAAGGTATTTTGTGTTCAAAATTTTGCTCTAAAGTTATGTTGTTTTGGAAAAGTGGTACTTCTTTAGTTTCTACAGAGGATCAGACCCTGTGGATTGCTTCCAGACCAATATGCTTTGATGGACAAAAAACCTTCCAAGGTTGCCATGAATACCTCCCCACAAATTACTTCACCCCCCAAAAACAGGAAGCAGTTTGGAAAGAACTATGCCCAAATTCCCTAAATGACTGTTTATGAATGGTTGTTTACATTTAAAGAGGGATATGCTATAGACATTTGCATTGATATGAATCTTGATTTATTGATAAAAATTTAAGGTCAGTTTTGTTATACTGTGTATATGTATTTCTGATGTTGATTAAGTTATTGTGTTTGCCCAGTTCATTTAAAGCCTAATGTATAATTAAGAAATATATGTTAATAGATAGTCATCCATAATAGTCAAGCTTGTAGTCATAATAGTTAAGTTTTCTAGATGTACAGAGATATATTTCTGATAAATAGGCATTCTTCAAACCTTTCAAAGACTACAAAATATGGCATTTAAAATATTTAATAACTTAGGACTGTTAATGAAAGTGAGACATATCTGCCCCTGGTGGCACCAATAACTTCAAAAGGAAAATGGGAAGTGAAGAGGCTTTGTATGCAGTTTACTAGCCATTTGAGAAAGAAACTACTCTTGCCTGAACTGTTTGATGGTATGCTGTGTGAACTGGACATGCAGGACCCACAGAGAAATAACTGCTGAACTTCCCTAAAGGTGAGATGATCCTTCAGGGTTCTTGCTTCATAAAAGAGTCTGCAAGATAGTCTGCAGAAGACAGAAGAAAGTGACGACAAACTGCCAATATAGGCAGAACTGTCTTTAAAATTTCCTGCTTCATGAAAAAGTCTGCTGGATGCTATGGGCGTGTAGGCTGAAGATGGATGCCCCATTGGTATAGAAGAACTTTGGGTGACCGTTCAGGCGGCGAGATGTCTCTGTCAAATCTTACAATGTACTTCCTGTTTTCTCAGGTAATATTATATCCTTATAGAGTCTTTGATGGCGTTTTAGATCAGATAGTTATAGTTTTCCTTAGTTATTTTTATTTATTAACTTTTATTAAAAATTTCCAACTCCTCCCCACCTCCCATTTCCCTCCCCCTCCCCCCAATCCCCTCCTTTCCCTCTCCAGTCTAAAGAGCAATCAGGGTTCCCTGCCCTGTGGGAAGTCCAAGGTCCTCCCTCCTCCATCCAGGTCTAAGAAGGTAAGCATCCAAATAGACTAGGCTCCCACAAAGCCAGTACATGCAGTAGGATCAAAACTCAGTGCCATTGTCTTTGGCTTCTCAGTCAGCCCTCCTCGCCTGCCACATTCAGAGAGTCCAGTTTGATCCCATGTTTTTCAGTCCCAGTCCAGCTGGCCTTGGTGAGCTCCCATAAGATCGGCCCCACTGTCCCAGTGGGTGGGTGCACCCCTCGCGGTCCTGACTTCCTTGCACATGTTCTCTCTCCTCCTGCTCCTCATTTGGACCTTGGGAGCTCAGTCCAGTGCTCCAATGTGGGTCTCTGTCTCTATCTCCATCTATCGCCAGATGAAGGTTCTATGGTGATATGCAAGATATTCATCAGTACGGCTATAGAATCAAGCCATTTCAGGCTCCCTCTCCTCAACTGCCCAAGGAACTAGCTGGGGACATCTCCATGGACACCTGGGAACCCCTCTACAGTCAAGTCTCTTGCCAACCCTAAAATGGCTCCCTTAATTAAGATATATACTTAAGGAAGAAAACACAAACCGAGGGCCGGCTGGATATGGAATATCTAGGTAAACAAACAAAGACTACAGACACAAGCATAACCAATAGAATACAAGAGACAGAAGAAAGAATCTCAGATGCTGAAGACACCATAGAGAAAATAAACGCACTGATCAAAGAAAACAGCAAATCCAACAAATTCTCATCACAAAACATTCAGGAAATATGGGACACAATAAAAAGACCAAACCTAAGAATAATAGGGATAGAAGAAGGAGAAGAATTACAGCTCAAAGGCCCAGAAGATATATTCAACAAAATTATGGAAGAAAACTTTCTCAACATAAAGAAAGATATCCCTATGAATATTCAAGAAGCACACACAATCCCAAATAGACAGGATCAAAAAAAAAAAAACTATCCCCTCACTATATAATAATCAAAACACAAAACATACAGATTAAAGAAATAATTTTAAGAGCTGCAAAGAAAAAAGGTCAAGTAACTTATAAAGGTAAACCTATCAGACTTACACTGGACTTCTCTATGGAAACCATGAAAGACAGAAGGTCCTGGTTAGAGGTACTGCAGAAATTAAGAGACCATAGATGCAAGCCCAGACTACTATACCCAGCCAAGCTATCGTTCACTATCAATGGAGAAAACAAAATATTCCAGGATAAGAATAAATTTAAACAATATGTAGCCACAAATCCTTAGTTATTATAAAAGTTAAATAGATATAAATATTGTAACTGTAATTCTTGATTGATACCTGTTTTGTTATATGTAATTTTAATATGTTACAGTTAAAACCTTCATTTTTTATTTAAACAGAAAAGGTGGTGATGTGAGATTTCCCTCTGAATCCTGTGAATACTATTTGATTAATAAAGCAACTGTCTTGGTCCTGTGCAGAGCTGAATAGAGGTAGGCGGGGAAAACTAAACTGAATTCTGGGAGAAAGAGGCAGAGTGAGGGAGAAGCCAAGGAGCTGCCACTGGAGGCAGACACTGCAGAACCTTGCGAGGAGGCTATGAACCTCATGGTAAAATATAAATGAATGGAGATGGGTTAAATTAATATGTAAGAGTTAGTCAAAAAGAAGTTAGAGCTGATGGGCCAAGCAATAATTTAATTAATATAGCTTCTGTGTGGTCATTTCAGGAGTCTCAGCAGCCGGAAAACAAACTAACAGCCCCCTATAAGAGAAGGAGCTTTTCTATATAGACTCCTGGGGAAAAAGGCAATGATAGAAACTGGAAAGCCTCACTATGTACATTAATGATAAGGACGCAGGAGATATGGGTCAAGATCCAAGAACCTCTGTCACTGTCAATCCCTTGAATAGATAGAACTCTCTTGTGTTTTGCCACAAATCAAACCAATAATATCTTACTTGTAATAATATCTTATTTGGCTCACATGTTACTTTATTATTTTTAAAGATAGAACAGAAGGAAAATGGGAGCTTCAGACAATACTACACAAGTTGGTTCTGAAACCATAATTGCTGGTGAAACTTTCCATTGCAAACTACACTTCTGCCTCCCTTTCAGACTCACGTAGCCTTTTTATTGGTCTATGTCACTTGCCAATGGGTAAATATAGACTTCCAACCTTTAAAAATGTGTACTTGAGTGGGAAGCCCTTATATATAAGGCTATACTAGTAATAATTATGTCTTAGTAGTTATTTCTCAACATAGCATAATCCAACTCTGAAAATTATAGAATTAATCTCCATATAACTTCCTCCATCTTCCTCAGGTGGCAGAGTTCTATCCCCTCACAATGATGTGCTTCTAATAGTCTCACTGGGTGTGCCCTGAAGTTCCTTGAAGAAGTTTAATCTAGGCTGTAGATTCTGTGGATTGATTGACTGGTTAGAATTTTGGTGGTTGTGGAAAGTTGCAATGTTCTATATCTTGAGATAAAATCACCTTGGACTTCTATCAATAACCACTTATCACTCATATATGTGTCTGGGCTAATTTTATTTTCACACTCAAGTAAAACTTTATCAGTCCAAAGTTAAGAATGTCATTGGGTAATTAAAACATTTAACACAGAGGCCTCAGCTTTGCTCTAACATGACTATCAGATTTTTTTTTTCTTTTTCGAGACAGGGTTTCTCTGTGGTTTTGGAGCCTGTCCTGGACCTAGCACTTGTAGACAAGGCTGGTCTCGAACTCACAGAGATCCGCCTGCCTCTGCCTCCCAAGTGCTGGGATTAAAGGCGTGCGCCACCACCGCCCGGCTTGACTATCAGATTTTGGTAGACACTTTGATTTATTACTTTTGTCATTCATTGACCATGAAGCATTCAGGAAAGAGCATATCATACAGGGAAACTTAAACCCATATTCTCATGCCAAGTTCAGTTACATTGGTTAAACAGAAACTCTCTCTTATTCTCTCAATGGTGAGAGGAATGTTTTGCATTGATCTAATGTAGTACTGTTTATTTGTTCATATTGCTTGCTAGTCTTTGGGCAGCAGTGCAAATGCTCAGGGAGTAGTCTAACTATGAGGTTTTGCAGAAATCTTCCTGTCTTTGGTTTCTAGAACTGCCCTTTGTCGACAAGCCATTTGGTTTAGCAGAGCTTGAAGTTTTGGGCACAAAAATTGGCACTTCTTTATGTGAACCTTTGGTAATGTAGGAGAAAGAGGAGCCTTTAATGTTTTACCTACAATACAATGTCCTTGAAAATGTTCCATATCTACCCCAGATCTTTTTTTTTTTTTTTTAAATTTATTTATTATGTATACAATAGTCTGTCTGTGTGTATGTCTGTAAGCCAGAAGAGGGCACCAGACCTCATTACAGATGGTTGTTAGCCACCATGTGGTTGCCGGGAATTGAACTCAGGACCTTTGGAAGAGCAGGCAATGCTCTTAACCGCTGAGCCATCTCTCCAGCCCCTCTACCCCAGATCTTTAAGGACAGTATCAACAAGTAGTTGTGACAGCTGTGTCAGAGGCCATCTATGCTAGTTGGGAAGGTTCTTGTCATGATGTCCACATGGAATTGATGGATCCCATGATTCACTCCTTTCCTGTAAAGTGGGGTTCCGTGATACAATATGATATGATACAGAATAATGTGTCAATGAACAGTGACTCTTAAACCTAGAAGAGCTGACTTTAATATTACTCTAAACTTTTTCACAGTTAGATTTTATTCTTGCTCTAGTTCCTTCCCTTTTCTTAGAGGATTTACTTAGAAGACATATTTTTTTCCTTCTGGTATATAAATCTTATTCTACCTAGTCCCAAATACAAAACTGTCTTTTTCAAGGTTTTGGTGATCATTCCTTGAAATGCAGTCAGAAGAAAACTGGATCTCCAACAGAGTCCCAATGGGAGAGTAGGGACTTAACTGCAGACTGAAGGCTTGATTCCACTCACAACCTTTTTCTACATCGTCCATGAAATAACCACAAATACTTGCTCCTGCCTTGTTAATTTGCCTCTTATATGTCTTGAACTATTAACTTTTTAAGGGGCTATGTGATATTTCTTTGACATTCCTCAGAAAGTGACAGTGCCTTGTGTCCTGAAAGGGAAAAATGGAAACAGACGTAGAAAACAGGAGAATTCAGAAGAAAAGTTAGTTGTTATTCTTCCTCCATGGGGTTAGTTAATTACTCAGTCAGCCAAAGGATACTTGGCTGGTCTCTACAAGGTTTGATATAGCATTGTTGTTACACTTGGGACATATTATACTAACATTTTAAACAGGAATAATTTGGTGTAATACATAATAATCATCAAAGGAAGTGAGAAAGGTCTTGTTAAATAATAAGACAGAGACAATGAGCAAGGAATCAAATATTTCCTAGACATGTCATCTCCCTGGTACAGATTCATTTACAGTGAGGTTTCTAAATCATTACGAGAGCAGTGGAGGCATTCTTTAAGAAATTTCAAGCTTACACCATTGGATCAAAAAGCCCTTCGTTATGCCCCATAGATTGGTAGTGTTTGTCACCCCACCCCCAGTTCTCTGGAGCTAGCAGGAGGAAACCCCCTTCCTTTTGTAACACCATCATAGTAGTAGCGTTCTTCTCTACCACTTACTGAAAAAGCTTAACATTGCATCAAGTCTCAGAAAAAATGAAAGGAAATACAGGATTTCATTTCAGTATTCCAGAAAAAGCCAAACAAAGTGGAGAGAGGGAGCGGGGATGGGACAATGACTCAGAATGAACTGACAACAAGCATAATTATCAAGGGCATTAGTATGGATCTAAGCAGCTGACTACGAAGAACTATAGTAGCAGTATTGGTTACATCCTTCATAAGGAGAATGATCCCCTATTGACACCCAATTCACAGGCTTCTTTTCTCCTATACTAAATACATCATTCATGGGAATATTTGAGAAGCATTTTGATGTCTGGGGGTGACTAATGACCACTTTATGGGTCTTTATATCTAAGTTGTTAATGCTGTCTCTGTGATGGATGTTCTTTTAGGACTCTGCCATGAACACAAAGATTCCCATACTTTGTTCACATTCTCTTCAGTTTGCCGGCTTTTCGTCACACCTCCACATTTCCAGGTTTATATCGAACATACTTTTGACAATTGAACTAGGCCATTCACTTCTGTACAGTAATTTATTAGTGCTTTAGGTTCGTGTATTTTTTATTCTACATTAAGCTTTAGACCCAAGTCATTGTTTAAAGTACTACACCTTGTTCTTAAGGTTTCTTATCAATTCTGTCTTTCGAGGCACTTCTAACACTGAATTACTACTTACAGTAAATAATCTTTTCATGAAATTGAACCATGTTTGTTTCAACAACCTGGACATGGAGAATCTCATAGCAAGTTATGGTTCTTTACTTAAAGAGGGATATTGGGATAGGTATAGGTGCTCTTAGCGTTAGGATTAATTAGTTGTGAAACTTACATATGGCTTCTGGATGTCTTGAGGCATAGTGACAAATATGTCATGTTTGTCCTATAATGGATTTCTTTTTTGCTTGTACAACAGTTCCTAATTAAGACCAGCAGCAGCTGGAGATATCCTGACATAGATTTTCACTGTCTATCAGGGCTCGGATAAGTCCAGACACAGCTTTGCTAAAGGTTCGCAATGTTCTACATCAAACACTCCTTTAAACTAGCTGTGGTAAAGTTACTTCTAGCTTCTTGGAATATACCACTCCTTGTATACAAATCTTTTTGGCTGATTATGTGACAGCTTAAAGCTCTCAAAGAAGCCTGTAATTCTCAGGGACTACACAAAGGAACATATTCCCGAATTATCCAAAACACAGATATCATCATGCATTTATAGGCCACTCTAAAAATGACCATTGTGTTCATTGTAATTTTTTGAATTTGGAGGGAATGTCCAGATATGGTTATTTCATAAACTTCTCAAATGCATGCCTAGATTGAAACACTCATTAACCTGTATGCACATTACATTTTCTCCCTAACACCCCAGAGTGCATGGCATCCAATGTACATAGTAATTTACATTAACTGGGTCTAGTGAAAATAATGACATTATTTGGAGACAAAAGTATACATCTCGCAAGGCTGTCAAGGGATCTGGGCTATTACTGAATATATTGTGTGAGGACGAGAAAACTTAAAACTATTTAAGACATGACTCTAAATGTATAGTTTATGCATTTCTGGCGAATGTAAACTATTTCTTATCCTCTTTCCTGAATATCCCTGGAGAGAAGAAAGAGCACATTTGCTAGGTCAATAACTGTTTTTCAGTTACTCAAGGATGTATTGATCTGTCCCAGTAAAGTTACACATCTGGCACAGCAGCTGCAATTGGAAATAACTCCTGGTTGAGTTTATGCAACTTATTGTCATTTGTCTTGCTCCATTTTAACTTTGTTCTCTCTCTATCTATATCTGTCTCTCTGTCTCTCTGTCTCTCTGTCTCTCTCTCTCTCTCTCTCTCTCTCTCTCTCTTTCTTCTGATGGAAAGAGAAAGCATGCAAAATGATACACAGTTAAAATATAAACCACCATGAAGGCTCGCTTAGGTGTCTACCATTCAATAATGCTATATATTAATAGTATCATTTAAAATTGATTAACATATTATTAAGGAAGATTACTTCAGGAATGGTAATTACATTTTTTTCTTAACATTATTGTAATCACTATAAGCAAGGCTATCAACATGAGAACACTGTCAATAAAATGTATTCACCTTGCTGTTGCATTTGAAGCTAGAGAAGGGCCAGGTTATATGCTGGGAATCATGTGGCTCACAGTGAGATGAGAGAGGCCAGTAGGCTCTATGTCATCTGGCATCTCTGAGCTTTTACTCTTGTTGGAATCTTGAATGACGTTTCAGGTTCCACACACCAGTGTAGCTTTATATATTGTGTCCAGCAACTTTCAATTAAAGGAGTAGTCTCTGCAAATGTCTCACGTTCCTTTTGAGGAGCATCTGTAAGATTTACTACTATGTATATTTTATTTTCCTTTTTACATATAAATTGTCAAGAGGGTGTTCCCTCTTCTGCAACAGGCACCAGGAAATATGTGTGTGTGTGTGTACTCTTAAATGTATATATATATATATATATATATATATACACACACACATACACATGTGAATATATAGATATACACATACACATAGCTATATGTATATATAGATACACACATGTTTATATAAATAAATATATATATACACACATATATGTAGAGAGAGATAGAGACAGTCAGACAGACAGACAGAGAAGAGAGAGGTTTTGTACTATATACCTACATTTTATGTTTTTATCTTGTGTTTGTACTAATTCTTTCATTGTAAAAATCAGGCAACATTCTCAGGAATACAGTCCAAACAGCTCAAAGTTCACACAAATTAATTGATGTTCCAGTCTATATGAGCTCACAAAAATACTTTATCCCAGAGAAGCCTGCGATTGGATGGAATTATTGATCCTTTAATATGGCTCTGTGACACAATGAAGTAGAAAATCCAGAAAAGTCATTACTAGTCATAGCACACCAAGAATGTACTATGAATGTGCTGCCTTAATAAATTATGTCTATAATAATTCATTACACAGAAATATATAACAATGACAGGATGAGCACTTGACAAGTAGGATCAAAATGAATCATCATTACAAAGGCCGGAGAGAAAATCATAATTGCATAAGATTTCCAGTGCAGATGAGTTCTCTGCATGGTTTCCAGAGAAGGGTCTGTTATTGTCTGGTCAGGGGTGGACTCCTCTGCTATCTCAGAGGTTACCAGTAATTAATGCAAGTGCACATGGTTAACAAATTATTATCTTATATAAGTTCTGAAAGTCTTACTGTGCATGAAGGACTCTGGTTTCAACCATTTGGCTAGCATAGAAGTTTTGTCAGGATGTGAACTCGTTTTTTTTTTTTTATAACTATTATCATATTCCTAAGCTTTATTACCCAGTTTCAGGAAATGATTATATCTTTGATTTTATCATTGAGGTTGCAACTTTCATCCATATCTGAGTGGAGATTCCCTTGAGCTCATTTTGCCTCTGCTTTGCTTTATAGATTTATGAAGAAGCAATGCTCTGCCTCTTTTAATAGTTATTTTTCTCCACCTTCTTGGATATATTCCAAAGCCAGTACCTTCATTTTGTTCCCTAACTAATTTACCTCAGGCAGAGTCTCCGTTATATAATGCTATAGTATTCAGTAGTTATTATTGCTATACTTAAGACTGTGGTGATGTCTCAGAATCATTTAGTTACTGAGACACCCAAGTTTAGATGAAACTAGACTTTTATTCTAGACGTCAAGGATAGTGACTTTGTGAACAAAACAAAACAATAACAGCAACAAAAACAACAACAAAAAGGAAAGACTCCAGGACAGGAGGAAAACAAACCTGAAAAAGGATCTTAATTTGGATGATTTTATGAGTTGACACTAAGAAAATATTTCATAATCAATTTATTTACGAAGAATTTACATAAATTCAGCGGGTTCAAGCAGCATTCTGAGATAAGAGCAGATGAGACATAGATAACAAGGAATGTTATCAAGATGACTTCCCCTCACAGGCAATTGGGCTTCCTCTACATGGAGAATTCCAGCTATGCTCCATGAAACTGCAGGAGTACCAATACTTGTATATCAGCTCATATCAATTACAAGTGGAGGAATCTTTGCTGAGCAATTAATTCCCTGTGGCATCCATTCTGTCACAGACAAAGGCTCTTTAAACGTTTATGTCCAGGGACTCATTGCCAAAGAGATTCAAATGTCTTTGAAGTTCTACAAAAACATACTAAAATGGTGACCCAGACAAGATCAAGCCACACAGCAATAACATCTCTATTGTGTTATCCCTTTCTTCAGAATAATACTGTTTGTGTCATAATTTAGAGAAAACAAGTCTACTCAGAACTGCATATTAAATTAATGATATTTCCAGGATGTTTTATATCATCAGAATAATTAAAATCTATGGATTGCTAACCAATTTCTTACCTGTCTGTCTCCCCTTCCACCATAAAAATACTGTCTAATCCGTGAAAAGTGAGATCCTTAATGAGAAAAAGTAGGTTTGTCTTAAATACCAAAATTTAATCATCAAGCACATTAAGATTTGATTTACAGATCTTCAGAAAATATTTGATGAATAAATGAATCCTAGAGAAACTACATGGCATTTCTTTAATGGTTTGAAATATTTAAATTAGAATCATAAGTCAGACATTAAAAGGTAATAATTTCCCAATTTGACATAAGGAGCTAAACTCAAAATTCAAATTATCCTATTTTTTCAGGAAGAGAGGGAAAGGGGAAAAGGAAAGATGAGGAGAAGATTAGAAGGGAAAGTGATGTGTGGACTTCCGTATCTGAAGCTGGCAAGCCCACATGCAGCATTTGTATTGTTCCAGCAAGTACATTAATGCGGAGAAGGCTGACCAGGTTAATATTGCAGCTAAGAGTCAGTTCCTATTTTTGTAATGAATCATCTTTTCACTTTGGAAAAGTATGTGATCTTTCTTTTATATGCTGTAACAAAAATTCTTGAAAATAAACAATGAGAATTATTAACTGTGGAGTGTTTCTTTTTTAAAAAAAAATTTCAGAATCTATTGCTTCTGATTCTAAGGAAAATTCCTGTTAAGCATTACCAATTAAAGATTCAATTGTCATCGTTGTCCCAGATTCAACAGCTGAATGCCTTAGTGGGGAGATTTACAATGTTTTAATGAAACACGAATGATCTGTGAATATGTAAAGGTGAGGCTGGGAAATTAAAGCCAATATCCTTTTCATTTTACTTATGTAATGCTATATAAGGTTTCAATTAGTTTTTACTTCCCCCAAAAGGAACTAACAAATGTGTTGCATTAATTGTTATTCTCAGAGATGGACTCAAGGAGGCCAGAATTATGAAACTACAATTCTTGCAGCTGTACAAGGTCTAGATTTAGCATTCTGCTCTTTCTGCAGAGATGAAATGAAGCCAATACCTTCAGATCAAGTGTGAAGTTAGGCTTATAACCAAGGGACTGTAGATCAGAGAAAAAAAAATGAAGTCACAAGGCAACGTCTACTATACAGGGCATATGATTGGACATGGCATATGATATTTCAAAATGACAATTTTTTAACCTGCTGAATATCATTGACTATATATAAATTGTCCCTGAAGTTTTAGTTATTTGAATATATCATATATACCCTTATTTACACATGTTCATATGGAGTAGAAAAGTATGATCTTTGTAGTAACATCATTGTCTTTATATGTGTTGGCACATGTGCATTCATGTGTGTGTGTGTGTGTGTGTGTGTGTGTATGTCAGAGAGAGAGAGAGAGAGAGAGAGAGAGAGAGAGAGAGAGAGAGAGAAAGAGAGAGAGATGTGTATCTACAAAGTGGAAACCTCTTCTATTCCCAGCCCAAAGAACTATCCCAGATAATAACAGAGCAATCTAAAAATAGAATGGGTTGCTATGCTCACTTATGGTTTTCTTTTACTGTTTTTAATTCACAAATGAATAGAATAACTCCCTTGGAAAATACATCATTCCAACAATACACCTTCTGTTGAAGGCAATCATCAGTGTAAAGGTTCACCTTATTTTAAACTTGCCATCTATAGAGGAGAAAATCCAGGGATAAGAATCTTATCTCTCTGTAGAAAGGGAGCATTTTAAGAAGGGCTGTCACAGCATTTCTTAGGTCTGAGAAATAAGGCTTACTAGAATTATTTTATATCTTCAAACATTGCCTAAAGTATGATTGGATTTCTAAAATAAAAGCTATCAAGTCATTCATGTTCAGATATTGACCAAATAATATTATAAATCAAAAGTGCTTGCAAGCTAAGGGAATAAGATAGTGGAATGACTGTGTATTTTAAAATATTCTCTTTTACTTTTGATGAAACAAAATTTAAAAAGTAAAACACACTTGATTACAAGTCATAGTAAATGATAGACAAAATTCAATTTAATAGTGTAAGGGTACGTTTTTGTAAAGTACCAGTTAATAGAAAAAATCATATTTGTCATATGAATAATTAAGAAATAAGTCATTGAAAGAGTAAGGTAATTAAAATTAGTGCACTTTCTTGAACTAGCAAATCAAATTCATTGCCGTACCTTATTTCAGCTAAAATAAAGTAAATGGGCAACTAGATATTACTTTACCAAGGTCTCACAGAAAGTCACAGACATTACTTCATCTCCTTTTGAGAAATTGTCACATGCATTTGTGACAATTAAGTATTAATTGTGTTCCATTTTGCAAAAGTCATGTCATCTCCATCTTTCATCTCCTTTTTTTTCAAATTCAACAAACAGAGTCAACAGTGCTGCCTATCACCTAAAACTTTTCAATTAAGTGAATATTCAAACTAGAACATTGCACTCAGCTTTCAGTAAATGGACTTCAAGACATTTAAAATATAATGATGCCTTTTTTTTTTTTTTTTGGCCCCTAACTGAGGATGGTTTTAGGTGGAAAGTTCAGAGAAGATTGTTTCCTGAGGCTCATTTAATTGTTGTTGGTTTTATGATATCTTTGTAAGCAGCTAATAGCTTGCAATTAAGAAGAGCATGTCATCCAATAACAGAGGCCAATGACTGACTTTTTTTTTTTTGAGTCTGCTGTCCTCATAGGACAGATTTTATTAGTCTATTCATCAATAATAGTTCTCTTGATTTTCTTTACGTAACTATTTTATCTATATGAATATTATCTTCAATACCTTTCAGCAAAGATTTTTTTATGGTTAGAATACATTTTGTGAATGAGAAATGTGTGGAGGGACGGAAACGCAAGATAGGTAAAAAAACTGGAACTATTACAGGATTTAAAAAGACAAGACACATGAAAGGCAAATCGGAGATGGAGGTAAACGAGTTTGAAAACAAAAGAGGATGTCTTTTGCTGCTGTTGTAGTACTTTTTTTTTAAATGATTCGAGTGACTAAAGATGAAATCCACACTGGAAGAATTTGAAGGATCATTTTGGTTTTTATAATGCAAAAGGAACTTTAGAGTCTATGGCAATGAGATTTGAATTGTGTGCTCAGAGTAAAGTCTGAAATGTCCCTTTGTTCCACAATACTGCAGGTCCTCTGTCACACTGCTTGTCTAACCAGAGGAACCATCAGTTAATTGACTTTATTGCTGTCACTTTCTCTCAAATCAACCACTGCCATTTACTGGTATAACAAAATAGGGAAAATCTTATCACTGGTCTTATTTCAACTATTCCACATGAGACTTTTCATTTTATTTTATATCATTTTATTATTTATAGAGAAGGGAATAGGTGGACACTGCTACAATGTCCTTCAAAACTTGAAGGTTTCTAGTCATAGAGATTTGGGTTCAACACTGAGAATTATGGCATGCTTTTCTGAGTGAGAGTATTTGTTTCTTTTATTAATTTTTTTAATTAAAAACTTCCACCTCCTCCCCACCTCCCTTTTCCCTCCCCATCCCCCCACTCCCCACGACCCACTCCCCTCCCCCTCCCTCTTCAGTCCAAAGAGCAGTCAGGGTTCCCTGCCCTGTGGGCAGTCCAAGGTCCTCTCTTCTTCATCCAGGTCTAGGAAGGTGAGCATCCAAACAGGCTAGCCTCCCACAAAGCCAGTACATGCATTAGGGTCAAAACTCAGTGCCATTGTCCTTGGCTTCTCAGCAGCCCTCACTGTTCACTATATTCAGTGAGTCAGGTTTTATCCCATGCATTTTCAGTCCTAGTCCAGCTGGCCTTGGTGATCTCCTAATAGATCAGCCCCACCATCTCAGTGGGTGGGTGCCCCCCTTGCGGTCTTGACTTCCTTGCTCATGTTCTCCCTCCTTCTGTTCCTCATTTGAACCTTGGGAGCTCAGTCCATTGCTCCAATGTGGGTCTCTGTCTCTATCTCCATCCATCGCTAGATGAAGGTTCTATGGTAATATCCAAGATATTCGTTAGTATAGCTACAGCAGTTAAAAAATGGGGCACTGAACTGAACAGAGAATTCTCAAAAGAAGAAGTTCAAATGGCCAAAAGGCACTTAAGGGCATGCTCAACCTCCTTAGCGATCAGGGAAATGCAAATCAAAACAACTTTGAGATACCATCTTACACCTGTCAGAATGGCTAAAATCAAAACACCAATATTAGCCTTTGCTGGAGAGGTTGTGGAGTAAGGGGTACACTCATCCATTGCTGGTGGGAATGCAAACTTGTGCAACCACTTTGGAAATCAGTGTGGCGGTTTCTCAGGAAATTTGGGATCAATCTACCCCAGGACCCAGCAATACCACTCTTCTGAATATACCCAAGAGATGACCTATCATACTACAAAAGTATTTGTTCAACTATGTTCATAGCAGCATTGTTTGTAATAGCCAGAACCTGGAAACAACCTAGATGCCCTTCCACGGAAAAATGGATGAAGAAAGTGTGGAATATCTACACATTAGAGTACTACTCAGAGGTAAAAAACAATGACTTCTTGAATTTTGCATGCAAATGGATGGAAATAGAAAACACTATCCTGAGTGAGGTAACCCAGACCTAAAAAGATGAACATGGGATGTAATCACTCATAAATGGTTTTTAGCCATAAATATAGGACATTGAGCCTATAATTCGTGATCCTAGAGAAGCTAAATAAGAAGGTGAACCCAAAGAAAAACATATAGTTATCCCCCTGGATATTGGAAGTAGTCAAGATTGTTGGGCAAAAATTTGGGAACTGGGGGGTGGGGTGGGATGGGGGAGAAGGGAGATGGGGAGAGAAAAGTGAGAAAGGAAGGATAGGGAGAACTTGGGGGAATGGGATGGTTGGGATAATGGAAGGTTGAATATGGGAGCAGTGATGTATATATCTTAATTAAGGGAGCCATTTTAGGGTTGGCAAGAGCCTTGACTCTAGAGGGGTTCCCAGTGGTTCAGAGAGATGTACCCAACTAGGTCCTTGGGCAGCTGAGGAGAAGATTTGTTTCTTAATAACACCCACTGAGTATGATTTATAAAGTGTGTGTGAGAGAGAGACAGACAGGTGGACACACAGAGAGAATATGTGTACAGGAGGGCCATAAGCACACAAATACAAGGCAATGTCTGATGTTGGGCATTCTTCTTCGTTATTCTCCATACTGGCTTTTTAACAGAGACTCTCACTGAACATGAAACTCACCAATTCATCTAGGTTTGAGATAGAAAACTCATGGAATCTTCCAGCCTCCTCTTCTTCATCATTGAATTACAGGTACCCATGGCTGTATACAATTTTTATTTGGGTGCAGGGATTCAAATTCATATTCTTGTACTAACCTCAAGAACGCTTTGCCAACTGAGCAATTGCCCCTCCTTCTAAGGAAGTAATTTCTACATCTCATGTTTCTCTTCTACTCAGTAAAACTGATACAAGAATACTTTCTAAGCTATATTACATATTAGGTTACACAAAGTACACCAAAGAAGTGATAAAGATTAACCTCTGGCTTGTAGTATATCATCAGTCCATGTTTCAAAGGTAAATTTGATAATTGCAGTGAAAAATGAAGTGCAGATAAAAATGGCTTTGTTTACTTGTTTGTTTTAATTTGGTACTGAAAAATTATGACTATTTTGTTTTAGTTTGAGATAGAGTCATAACTGGCTTCCCAGGCTGGTTTGAATTCAAGACCCTCTTGTCTCAGCCTCCAAGGTATTGGAGTTATAAGTGTGCGCAAACACCCCACTCTGTAATATTAAGCTTCTCAAGAATGGCTTCACTATTATTTTAATAAAAAACAAGCTAAAGTCATTTATATTGATATAAATTAGAGATATAATTTCTTATGTAGGTAGACACCTATAGTGCGATTTTTGGTTCATACTTTCTACAGTTAATAAATTTGAAATAGTTTAGGTATGAAAAGCATTTTATCTAAATCAAGTGAGAAAGAAATTTAATCATAGGAAGGCTGTTTATCATTTCATCTGCTTCCCTCCTTACATACAGTGAGGTGTTGGAAGGAACCTCTAAACACAATGCTATTTGTGCAATTGAAACTGACAATATTTTTCTTCCGCTTAGTAAACGGTTTTGACCACAGTGCTTTTCACCAGGAAAAGTCATCCAAAATGTTCACTGTTTAGTAAGATTACAATATGTTTGCAGAAATACTTACTGTATTTAATATAATTGCTTATAAATAGCAACCAAGGGCTTGACTTTCACCTGTTCCATCTCCGTGCTGTTGGTCACCAACTACATTTGAGTGCTATAGTAGGAGGACCATCTCTGAAGCCCCTTTGTAGGGATCTTTGGTACCTGTTTATTATATACAGTGCAATTTGTAGCTGTGTTGTCCTGCTTTATTCTCCAGCAGCACTTTAAGCCAAATCAGTCAATACCACAGCTTGACCTAAAACCCTTGATTACCCAGTGTGAGATGATGATTTTAACACCATCTCAGCAATAACTCTCTGCAGACTATAATTCCAGTACTAGCTATATTGGTTCTGAGAACAAAGATGGATCCCTTGCAGATTCCAAATTGATTCTTGTACATTACAACATCCTGAGACCTTTTTTATCAGCCCTAAATAGAGGAGAAAATCCAAGAACTGGATTTTCATGGTTATTAAAATAAAGATTTATTCTGGTAGATTTTTGCTGGAATAATGAAGAGGAATCCATCCTCTAGGAACACATTTAATTGATAATTTTGATTACCATCAGAGGAATGGCACTGACTTCTAGATGGTCAGCAGAAGCTAATCCACAAACTATCTACTAAGAGATTTGCTTCATGCATCAATTCTCATCTTGCCTGTTGGTCTGTTCCTCTTTTTCTCAGTACAGATACGTTTTCTTCACCCAGCTCCACACAGCACTGAATTATAAATCTTATAGTCACCTTCAGTAAACTAAGAGAACCTGCCTTGAGTTTTCTAAAATTCTGAGTCCACCATCACACATGGATAAATATTATAGAGAAAAGCTTGTTCTGATAACTTACATTGAGTCTATAGATGTGTTTATATTGAAACATGACATACCCATATGAACTGCTGCAGGTGTAGGGGCATGCTGATGTGTTCCTTGAGAAGTGAAAGAAAACAATCACTTTTTGTCATTTTTCGTGTCTCAATTATTGTGTCTTCAACCCACTGGAGCTACATCACAGACGCACAGATGACAAAATAAGAGCATCAAGACTATAAAGAAAGGATCATCTTATCCAGCAAGACTTCAGCTTGACCTGTTTATTGCTCATGCCCCAATGAAGAGGGGAGAGTAGCAGCTGAGTCTATAATTACTCAGACTTATCTGTGGCGCTCCGAACTACAGCACTATCAGGATGCCCCAATCAGCTTCCACATCCTGATTTAATGATTTACTGGAGTTTCTTCTACACGTGCCTTCTCCTCTGGATCTCACGTTATCATTTATCATTAGCTCACAGGGTGATAGACGGTAGCCCAGCAGAAGTGTACATATAATCTCTGTTCATCTAACTTTTTTTTTTCTTCTTTGTTCCCGTGGTAAGAGAAATCATTGAGATCCATGCCAATGAAATCTGAGGAAATACTTGCATAGAAAAATTCAAGAGAAAATATTCCTCAAAAAATTAGGTGCATGATGTTAGTGTCAAGACATACGCACGAGACTAGAAGGATACACTTGCGTATCCTTCATGCAGAGGGCATAATGCAGAAGTAGATTTAGTTTCCCATACATCTCAGTACAGATTTAAATACATATTCTAAGAGCACTTGCCAAAAATCTCAGTACCTAACCTTTAAAGCACAGCTATGCTAGTTTATTGTCCTTCACCTATAGATGTTTTTTTCTTTTAATGAGTAAACAGACATCTAATTCAATTGGTAGGACCAGTCTTACTTTACAGAAGTTTAAAACTATAGAAAATTCAGGTAGGGTCCAAAGCTCTCCCCAATAGAGGCAGGCTGTTTCTCTCCTTCTCTTGCCACAATCAGTGTGATACAGTACAGCAGATTCATCAGTCTACCTCTTAGATTCACTCCTCTGTTTTCAAAACGGTATTTGTTTTCCATGGACTCAATGTACAACCATGCCATATTAAAAAGCTTAACATTTCAGAATTATTAAACCATAATGGGTTAAAATTGACTAATTTATACAAAAATTGATTATTGGATTTATACATCTTAAAACAAACTTTTAACTAAGAATTTTAAGTCACATTTAAACAAACATATGGCCTGAAATGGTGGTGAGTGACCAAAGAAAGAATTATAACACATCCTGCAATGTTACTATATTTCAAGTTAGTAAGAGATTAATCTAAATTAATTCAATGACTTATCATACTATAAGCTTGCTTAATTATTTATTTGTACACTTGCTTATTAACATAATGTTAGAGTTTTCATGTGTTGTGTCCCATGCCTGTAATAACAGAACCCAGGAAGTGAACACGTGAAGATAGCAGATCCAAGGCTACTCCAAACTTCACTCCCTAGAGCTTCCCAAAGAAAACTACTTTGGGATTCCAGAGTATTTAAATGCTCCTCAAAATAATATTGCTTCTAAATTCAAAAGTTAAGGTTCTTCATCCCCCCAAAATCCAATGGGGCAAATAGACTATGAGACCTGAGTTGTTAATTATTAGTTTTTATTCTGTCTGACACTACAAACGGAACAATGGAAATTAAAACTCAATTTTCATTTAATAAATTGGAAAACACATCTAAAGTTTATATTCAATTTATACATGCTGGAATTTTTATAGATATTTCCTTTTGAGTAACTTTATAGATGAAAAATATTTTTGTTAATATGTAAAATATTTCTTCTCTTTATGTTCCTTCTCCAACCATTATCCATTTGTTTTTATCTTTCTTTTAAATCTGTTTTTGATGATTGATATTTAATCTTGCTATAATTATTTATTAATATTTTTTCTTATTGTTTTGATGTTAACCTTCTATTCTTTTAAATAATGCTACTAAGGGATTACAATGATCCTTGATTTTTATTTTCTTCCATATCAGGTTATTTTTGACATCAGATTTATAATTAACCAGGACAATCAAAATATTTTATCTCTTTAAAAAAATCCCTAATTAATGTTCTTGTTAGTAAATGTGAAAGCATAAACAATCAAATCTACAAATATAAGTCATATATAATGTAGCCCCTTTTCTCTAAAAATCATAACAAAAGACATAATTGAAAGGTTCTGAATTCTTCTCCATAGGGATTTTAAGTAATATGAAGCACCTATCTTACCACCTGTCACACAATATAAAGTACAAACTACTTAGTTTGTTCTATAATCCTCATGTCATTTTAATGGTTTGCAAGTCAGTCTCCCTCTGTAACTCAGAGTACCTTGAACCATGATCCACCTGCATCAGTGCTCTCAGCAAAAGGATTATAGTTTTCATGAGAAATTCTGAACAGGTCCAGATGATGCCGAAATATATTTGTGAGGCACAAGGGGTCTGATTGGGTCTGTTATAAAGGAACTCAGAGCTCAGGAAACTCAAATTTTCTATAATAGAAAATAGGTAAGTTTTCTGTCATTTTCAGGTCCTCAGCGTGCTTTATTTTGATCACTTTGGAATGATGTAATGGAATTGCTTGTCCATTTCACTCACTTATTGTAACCCTTTTCCAAAATAAAAATATATCTAAACTTGTATTATGACATTATTGTCACACATTAATGCTTATGAATATATATGTACATTATATATAAAGTTGATATAGAAATTCACTAATCTTAAAATATTTTTAATTACAGTTAACAAGCTTTATTTTGAGTATAATGATGATTATATATTTGCTATATATCTTAATGATAATCAATTTATTGGAGAAAAAATATTTTGATTATCTCAGTTAATGGAAAATATTCGTTAATATATTAAGAGCAGGAGAAATTTTTTTAATGATGTGGATTTAAATGAAAGAGCAGTTTTATACTTGATATAATATTTTTCAATAGAAATTTTTGCTTTTCTTCAATATCAGTAAAAAAAGATACATGTGACATAGTATTGCAAATCCTGTTTAATAGCAAGGGAAAATAAATAAGCAAATAAATAAATAAATAAAAGATTACAAAATTCAAATGTTGCAACCAATGAGTTAAAAATTGAGAATGCTGGGGCTGGAGAGATGGCTCAGAGGTTAAGAGCCCTGGCTGATCTTCCAGAGGTCCTGAGTTCAATACCCAGCACCCACATGGTGGTTCACAACCATCTATAATGAGATCTGGTGCCCTCTTCTGGCCTGCAGGTACATATAAAAAAAAAAACTGAGAATGCTGTGAGTAGCTTGAATATATGACACATTCATAAAGGTCAATATCACTTGTTATCAACAATAACCAGCCAATCTGTGTATTTTGGCGAAACTGTGTTTGTTTTAGATTCTGGTTTACAAGTGTCCAGAGTCAGGAAAACTTGTTCATGTTCTGTTACAAAAAGTTGGAGTTCTTTCTATCAGGGTGTTTACTCTGTAACATCCCTAATTACTCTCAACCCCCACCCCCCCCACACACACACTGTATGTCCAGACATCATCTGGATCTTTTAACATTCTTGCATTGAAACAATAGCTCAGCCGGTAGTGGTGGCGCACGCCGGTAGGATTTGCTGAAGGAGGCAGAGGCAGGAGGATCACGAGTTCGAGGCCAGCCTGGGCTACACATTCTTTGCCGGGCGATGGTGGCGCACGCCTTTAATCCCAGCACTCGGGAGGCAGAGGCAGGCGGATCTCTGTGAGTTTGAGACCAGCCTGGTCTACAGAGCTAGTTCCAGGACAGGCTCCAAAACCACAGAGAAACCCTGTCTCGAAAAACCAAAAAAAAAAAAGAAAAAAAAAAAGAAACAATAGCTCAAAGAACCAGTGTAATCATACCAATATCCTAGATAGTGCAGTTGCTGTGGTTAACCACTTGTCCTTTATTTCTGAAACAAAAGTTATATAGCTTCTGCTGTGATTCATGGAAATGGCATTCCATTTCTGGGTCATGGCAAATATGTGACCACTCATACACATGCGCACACATGCATGTGCACATGCTCTCTCTCACACGCACACAAATATACATATAAACACACACACAGAGACAGAGAGAGACACAGAGAGAGTCAGAGAGGCAGAGACAATGACAGAGTACTCCTTGAGTCTTTATGTCTTATAATCTGGTTTTCCTTCCTGTTCACTGTGAGTTTTCTGTGTATAGATGTGTTATAATCAGCTAACCTCCTGCCAGCACAACTTAATTGATGGATGCAATGTCTACCCTGCCATATATCTTCCTGGAACCACAACTAATCACAAGTAATACCAAGCCCTTCATTCCTTTGGCTACGTTTGCTTGGTATTTTACCATGGCAATGAGAAACTTACTATGAGAGCTAAAATGTTGTAATATACCCATCCAGTATTTAGAAACAATGTTCAAATGAACATTATTGGGAAAAGTTTCATAGCTTAAGCTTGGTACATGTAGGTGGACGAGTGTGAAAGCTCATGATATACTAGATTATCACCTGATGAAAATACTTAGAGGAGAGAAAGAATATAATTAAAACATGTATAAATTTAAAAATTATTTTAAGTAATGGAATATATACATACATACATATATCATACACATATATAAAAGAAAAGTCTTCCAATAAGATTTAAACTTAATATTATCTGTTTTGGGAATCTGAAATTTGAGTTGGCTCTTTCACTGGTGGTTATCATTTCAAAGATTGACAGCACATAGATGTGGTGTAATTGGCTCTGCCTCATGCTTCATCCTTTTCTTATGATTCTTGCTTGTAAGTATCCTGTGCATTTCCTACTCCATATGTCTATTTTCAACTGATGTTCCTGGGTCCTTTATCTGCTTAGCATCTCTATTTCTCTGTCTCTGTCTCTGTCTCTGTCTCTCTCTCTCTTTCTCTTTCTCTTTCTCTGTCTCTCATAGCTTCTCCTCCATGCAGCTGGTCATCCTGAAACTCACTAAATTTACAGAAATTCACCTGCCTGTGCTTTGAGTGTTGGGATTAAAGGCATGTTCCACCATGCCTGGTATTCTTTTCTTCTGGATGGTAATGTTCTATACACAGATCAATAAGTTTCTAGAGCCATATTAATGTTTTTAAATGATGTTAGAAAAGCTTTTGCCCTGGTATAGGTCATATAATTTAACACATTGTTTTTGTATGCTAAATAGTTCTAAAAGGCTAACTAATTTGGTTTCAATTATATCATGTATTGAAATGTTAGAGTAAAAGTCATAAGTTTGTAGATTGAGTACATGTTAAAATGCATTTTAAAATTAAACAATAACTTTAAATTCACATTTGTCAATCTAAACCATATAAGAAGTTAATAAAACTTGGTTGACTTAAAACATCTCTAATTTCTTTTTAAAGCACATAGAGTCTCAGTCAGTTTATTAGACCTTAGTATATTGGAATGCTAGAGCCAGGATATTTTATTAATATAGAATGAATGAAAAAATAATATATTTTAGCTACTTCTTGGTGAGGAGCATACAAAATGTCAAATCCTGTCCACATTTTAAAAATGAGTTTTCCCTCTAGTCCACATGTAAGTCCATGTCAGTTTGCTGAAGGATAACGAGCGGATTCACTCCAAAGAGTGTGTCTGACATCTCTGAGATTAACATGAAACTTGGTAAATTGATATTGTAGAACCCAGTGAAAGATTAGAATTTAAATGGCAGCCCTCAAACTTTACTGCTGACTTTGCAATTTGGAAATAACATTTGTCACGTTATTAGAAAGTGATTGCTTTTTCAGAGACAGATGGTATGCCATGCAAGGTTGTGATCATTAACCCACAATGCTGATTATATTGATTGTTTGCTCAAACATGAGATCTCGTCATAATGTCATTATATAATTTCATCTGAAGCTCTCCTGCTTGGTGCTTTAAGTATCTTTAATCTTAAAAAAAAAGACTGAAAACAATACTATAGGATAAATGCTGTACTAAAAAAGTATGTTTCTATGTGCCTTAGTGTGTGCATATCATACATGTGTACAGGTCTCATAGACGCTAGAAAATGATACTGGGTGCCCTGACATACACAAGAGCAATAAGTAGGCTAAACCACTGATCTATCTCTCCAGCCTGGGAATTGCTTTACTTTAGTATAGAAAATGTAGTTTCTCAAGTTTACTCAAATTATCATGGTTCTTTGATTCCGTTTTAATAACTACATGTTAATGTAATGGGGAGCAAATGCCTTACTCATAAGATAGATTATCCATGCATAAGAGAAATTTACACAACGTAATCCAACATTATTTTCAACAAATGGCACCAAGACAAATAGACAGTCACAGAGACAGTGACACCACAGCTTCACCGATTCACAGATATGACACAAAGTATTTATTCAATAAGGAAAACATATATAACTTGAAGTGTATGAATTTAATTTAATCAAAAATTTAAAATTGAATAGCTTCAGAGAATAAAATCAAGAATTATAAATGGTAATCCATATAATGAAATATAAATATTTGAAAATTATATGTCTGACACAGAAATTAAATTTGCAGTATATAGAGAAATGCACAGCCCTTAAAAAGAAAAAAAATAAACTGAAAAACCAGTGCATTCTCTAGGGAATTTATGATTTTTCATAACTCACATAAAAATGTAAGAATAATTATGTAAACATAAATGTAAACATAAATTTAAAGAAAGGAAACCACAGGTAGTACATAGGCTATGACTCCAATTATGAAATACATAAAAATCAGGCCAACTTGATTTACATCTTAGAAGTCAGGACAGTAGAAGCCAGTGAAACATAACTAATTATTCTTATCAATAAAAAATTGGGAGTCAGATATCAGGGTAAGAACCTGAAAAATCAGAGAAGCAGGGAAGTATCCACCGGTAACTTCCTACCTCTTCCTTCCCTTCCTCCAAAACGGCCAAGATGCTTTCTCAGTCCTGCCTCACTACATCCTGTCTCCTATCTGTCCTCAATCCTCCAATCCTTTGTGGTTAATTTGTTTTCTTCCTCCAGTGGCTAGCTCTGAGCTCTGACTCCAAGCAAGCTTTATTTGTCTGAACACAATCAAAATATCATACAATGAACCATTTGTTGTTTTAGAAATCTATAATACCACCATTGGGGAGGTAAGAGCTGAAAGTGTAACAGGAAAGCAGTTTGTTTGTCCCAGCTGCCCAGAACCAAAATAATCACACAGAAATTGTATCAGTTAAATCACTGCTTGGCCCATTAGCTCTAGCTTCTTATTGACTAAGTCTTACATCCTAATTTAACCCATTTCTATTAATCTGTGTATTGCCACGTGGTAGTAGCTCACCAGCAAATTACGTCTATCTCTTGTAATGGATCAATGGCATCTCCTACTCTGCCCTTTTTCATTCCAGCATTCAGTTCTGTCTCCCTGCCTACCAAAGTTCTGCCCTATCAACAGGCCAAGACAGTTTCTTTATTCGTTATTGGAAATCACCGCACACAGAGGGGCCTCCCACATCAAGAAAGGTCACATATTTAAGTATTGTTTGATGAACATGGAGAGCCCCTGCCTGAAAACATCAACAGAAGACAAAAAAATCCAGTATAGTTGGTGATTCAAAAGCTTAAAGTCTTTTCAGGAAGCTTCTAAGAGATAAGTAGTGTGTTCTTGATACTTGTGTTTTTATAGAGATATTCAACTTATAAAAATTTGTAGAGCTATTACATATTTATAATAAATCTATGCAGCTGTATGGTTATATGCATTAATAAAAGACACTACAAATTGATGCTAATGCGTGTTTTATGAGTTAAATTTACTTTAAGATGCATCCATACATAGAGCAATGCACTTTTCATTCTGCTTGTCTGGATTACATTACTGCATTTCTGCTTTCTGAAATGTGAATGTTATTTTTCAGAAAGGATAGATGTTTCACTTAAATGAATAGAGAAAAGTGTGGTAAGGCAGAAGTGAAATTGGAGGGGAAAATTGGTGACAGAATTAGAAGTGTTTTAATAATGTTATTTGTGTTTAAAGTGGATTGCATCTTTGTCTCCAGACCTTATCCTTTTTGTGACTTGTTAATTTTTATTCTTTACTATTTTAGGAATACAACATCCAGGAAAACGAAGGGATTATATATTGTTCATTGTTAGAACTTCACTTATTTTATGAGCAATATGTAATATGATACAGAACATGAGAATACAGTGAAACCCATTATCACGTATGTTGCCAAAAATTAGTTTTATCTATTTTATGTTTGTCCAAATGAGGTCTAAATGTCTCCTCTGCATTCTTTATTTCATGTGCCAATTTTTTACAATGAGTCTCAAATAATACACTATTAAGGGAATCCAAAACAGCAGTGTATCTTAGACCCAATTGGATTCTTTGCTTTACAGACTAGGAGTGAATTTTCACCATTATGACTATGCCGCTGACTCAGCTTGAGGAAGATGCAATAGAGTCGAGGAACATTTTCAGCTGACATCTATTATTCAAATAAGAAAATGGAAGGATTGGTAGCATAATGCACACCCATCCTCTGTTGAATGTCAGGGATTTGCCTATCATTTCACATAAGGTTCCCCTAAAGTTTCATTCCATTTTGGGGGGACATTTCTTAGTCTGAACTTTGAGTTTCTACTCAAATACAGTGGTGATCTATAATTACCCATTAACAAATATATTTACATGTGTTTGAATCTAACAATCTTTACTAGTAGATTTTAATTAAATTGTTTATTTTTCTGTCTTATAAATCTGTGTTCCGTTCTATGCATGTAACAAAGAAAAGGATTGAGGCATTACAGAATCCTGTTGATAGCTGGAATTCTATTTTGTTTCTCATTGTATTTATAAAAAAAATACTAAAATATTGAAAGTTTATTTTAATCCCTACCCTACTGGTAACAGTTTCGGTATCACGGGTTGTTCTCTTTGTGTTGGGAGGCATGTGAACTAATTTTGGACCAATACATAAGTGTTTGTCCAACAGGTTTCCAGATGAGGCAAAGCCCATGAAGACAGTCTCACTCGTCAAGGATCAATGGACAACACAGAATATACACAGGGCCCATACAGCCTGCACACTCTCTTTTCATTTGTAATATTGATGGTTCGCTTGGCAGTTTTAGTGTAATTTTATCATTCACGGATGGGACAGATGTGATCATTCCAAGAAAGCCCATTTTTTTTTTCTCAAATAATTTCCTCTGAAATTTTTTGGGAGCTGATGCTTCTCTGTTTCTTGTCTGGGCAGGCCAATTGTCATTCCAGACCTTGGGAGCTGTTCTGACTCAGTGCTGACAGAATTGGAGGTAGATCATCCCTATTTTTGTAAATGTGCTTTTTTAAGTTTTGAATGGTGTTATTCTTGAAAATGTGTGCCTATGTTTACCATCTTTTAGCTTTGTAAAGAGAGGATGTACCTGGCCTAATATTTGACAAAACTAGCAAAATGATAAGCTTTGTTTTTGTTTAAAGATGTCTTTATGTAAAAGTTGGGGGAAAGCAAGCTTGACATATTGTTTTTTCCAGAGGTTAACATTGGAGAGTGGAACAAAACTTATTTGTTAGTATGGAAAATGTGCTTAAGCATTTTTGTTGTATAAATAAAAATGTCTGGAACTATTCAAGACCTGCTGCTTGTATGAAACTCATCTGGTGGTTGGCCAATTCATTTCTTCACACTGAAGCTCCTTTTCTGTCCCATGACTTGAAATCAGACTGAGGTTGGACCATGCCAACTTTGAAATCCATATGCTATAACAGAAAAACATATTTGAAAGCCAGGTCATTGTTCTGGGCATTTAAACTTTGGGTTCAAACACATGAAATTTGATTGTCTCATAGATCTTGTTGATGGACAAGGCAGCCGAGATCAAAGAATCTCTTCTATTTAGGGTTTTCTTTGTATTTGCTTGAGCTTGATTTTAATCTTTATAATATGTTAAAATCTTCTGACCTCTTAGTTCTTGTATTTACCATAAGCCATGACTTCTATCAGTTACATAAACACCCAGGCATCCTAATTATTAGAAATAAGACAAATGATTTCTTTATGATTTTATTGGTTTGAGAACAACAAATTTGAGATGTGTTTGATACTGTTTGATGATTTATTTTCAGTATGATTCATTAGTTACACTTGAAAGGAGAAATATTTTTACAGTCTTCTTGGAACAGCTGCAGCATATCAAAATGTCTAAAAAGATATTTTAATCACAACTGATTTTATTATACTCATAAGAGAAGATGCTAGAAACAGAGAAAATAATTTGAAATATTTAATTAAAACTTTTAATTGGAAAGAAAGACAAAAGTTACACAATCCTTTATTTATTAATTTAGGGTTCACAGGTTGCCAGGTGTAGATTTTAGAGTTTTCCCTTTATCTCTTGAATTTGTTCTTGACACAATAAAATCTATCATTTTACTTCTTGGGGCTTTAGTTTGCTTGTTTGAATTTTGAGACCTGGGCGTTGAGATGTTATTTTTACCATTTAATCATGACCATATATACAAGAGTAGTTTTTACTTGGATACCTTGGTCATTACACAATTTTTATTCACATTTTTATTTTGTGCGTGTCTTTGAATGGGTGGGTGGGTGGGTACCACTCTTTTAATGTGGAGGTTGGAGAACAACCTGTCAGAAGTCAATCTTCCTCAACTCTGTGAGTCTCCAGTATCAAACTCAGGTTGACAGGCTTGGTGACTAATGGCTTGATGGTTGGCCCATACTGCAATCCCAGCACTGATCCTGGGGGAAGGGCTTTTTAAAGAATGCCCATCTTATAAGAGTACAAACTATACATAGTATTGCAAACACAGAGAGATAAACATGTTCTGGAGAGTTGGAGTCAGAAACTCAACTGGTTCACAGTGAGTCTAGATTCTCCTTTCCTAAGGTATTTACTTTTATAATGTTACTACATTACAAGTATTTACTTTTATATTGTTACTACACAGAGAATCTCTGTTACACAGAAGTTTATCCCAGGAATGCCTTGTCCACTTGTAGAGTATGACCTCTGGACTCTTCATGCTCATATAATGTAAACAGTATAGCTTAGATTTTGAGCTTGGTTTCTGTGGTCATACAAACCATGTAAGTGATATCCTTTGTGCAAAAAGGAAGGAAATCATTATTGTCTCTTAATTAACTCTGTTTCTAAAACTTGATGTTCATGTAACTTCTTCAGTTTATTTCTTGACATTGTTCAAAAGTTATTTATCTTAAAATTCAGTGCCAAACATTGAAAGAAAGTGGCATTCAATAATTGGTTGAGTGGTTCAAAACAATTTAGCCATACTCTGAGGATGTTAAATCAGCAAGCTAACTAAAGAACATTATGGGTTTATTAAACTTAATCCCTAATAATTCAACCAAATGCACATTACCGAGAAGATCTCAGGGTATCCCAGACATAGGGTTCATTTGATACTCAGAGATATTTGGAAACCTTTATGATCATAAAGCAAATGATGTGTGTGTGGTGAATATGTGCGGGTTAGAGGAAGCAGTTGTGGGGTTAGTTCTCTTCTTCCATCCTTTTAAGTGGGCTCTGAGGACTGGCCTCAGGTCACCAGGCTTGCATGACAAACCTTCATCAATCAAGATTTGTGCTGGGCTTCTGCTCAACACTTTTCATGACAGTAGATTCTCACACACACACACACACACATGCACGCATGCGCACACTCACACACTCACACAACCAGCTACATTGAAATATAAATTTATAGAAAGCAGGTACTTAATCTACAGCCCATGAAGAAGGAGGTTTCTATTTGCTGCTTGCCCTCTTATTTCTCTCTTTTAATGTTTAGATGTTGGGATTGAGAAGGGTTAGAGTGTTTGCTGTTCAAGCATGAGGACTGAATTCTGTAAAGAGCCAGATATGGCTACATGCACCTGTAACACCAGAACTGGGGAAAAGATTCAAAAACAGGTTGATCCTGATAGCTGGAGAAGTGAATGGGCTTTAAGTTCGGCAAGATTCTGTCTTAAAGCCATGGGATAGAGAGCCATAAATAGGAGTATTGAATATTCTGCTGTTGGCATATGAGTATACATATACCTATGTGCATATGCATGTGCATGTGTATGTGCATATATGTGTATAAATGTATGACACTATCTGAAGGTATGCCTCTCTTTCCAACACAGAGATGGCCTGCCTGAATTCCACTTTTATTTTGCTGCATTACCCCTATCCCATGACTTTCACTGGGTGAAGCTAAAAAGTATAAAATTACCCAAAGTTTGTGCTGTAGAAGGACCAAAGGCACTTACTCAGTTTGGAAGAATGTCAGAGATGTTTGCTTTTGAAAATTTAATGTCATGTAGCAAGAGATTTCCATCTATTTTTCTGTTCAAAAGTTCATGGGCTTTTGCCAATCATCTTATCTATCTTTGGAAATAACATGCAAGTGTTTCCATTTGTTTTTCAATTAATTCCTCTCCATCACTATACTCTCAGCAAAATTCTACAGCAAATATGTTCTTTAAAAATCAAATCTGGATAAAACTTCGTTCAGAGTTTTCTAGGTTCTCCCAGGGATTGTGGATGGTGAGATGTGGTTTTGAAATTTAATTGGATTTTGTTCCAATGTGATAATGCCATGCTTCCAATTTCTGGGGATTTCAATAGTGAGTGAAATAAACATATTTTGTGAACTGAAAAAGTTTACTGATAATCAACTTTTATAACTAAGTTTCAATCAGCACCTCAAATAGAGGAAAGCATTGCTACAGTTTTCATGTACGAGTCTGTTTATGTTATATAGTTTACCATATAAATCATGTATTTATAAAGCCACAGAAAATTTATGTATGTGCTCAATATTGATTTGTCATAATAGCTATTACATTGATCTTATAAAATCAATTTCATATAATCCTTTGAAGATTCAATAATGAAAATTTGGTTGCTAAAATGCATACTTGATCTGACAATGTTAATAACATTTGTTCATCATTATCAACATTCTTGTTAATAATTACTTATGTGTAAATCCTAAATAAAGGCTTTTTTGTTGTTGTTTGTATTTCCCAACATTTGAGCATGGTACTGGGGGAAAGCTTTCCAGATTGCATGGTCAATTTTATCCTGACTGTCTATCTTTGTTTGGGTTATCATTGCTGTGATGAAACACTATGACCAAAAGCAACATGGGAAGGAAAGGGTTTATTTTACTCCCAGTTTCATATATAACATTTCATCACAAAAAGCATGATGGCAGCAACTCACAAAAAGGGGGATCCAAGCCTGGTGGTGGTGGCACATGCCTTTAATCCCAGCACTCGGGAGGCAGAGGCAGGCGGATTTCTGTGAGTTCGAGGCCAGCCTGGTCTAGAAAAGCTAGTTCCAGGAGAGGAACCAAAAGCTATGGAAAATCAAAGAAAAAAGGGGGGGATCCAAAAGGCATGAACTAATGCAGAGGCCATGAAAAGGTCCTGTTTACCTGCTTGCTCTTCATGGCTTGCTCAGCCTGCTTTCATACAGAACCAAGGACCACCAGTCCAGGAGTGACCCCACCCACACGAGGCTGGGTCCTCCTTTCTGAGGACTCCAGCTTGCATCAAGTCAACATAAAACTGTCCAGTACATTATGTCTTGCACAATGTTCATTTGCCACTTCCTAATCCATGCTGAATAGCTTTTACCTGTGACTAGCCCTGATTCTCAATTCAGAACAATGGATTATTTCTTACTCTGGCATAGCAATACAAAGTTGTGTTCCCTACACTGCAGGTGATGTCATTGCCAACCCCTGACTGCCCTCTCCTAGTATGTTTTTCTATATGCTGCTGTTCCTTAGTCATACCCATCACTGTGTCTAGTGACTTGATAGAATTTTAGGAGAAAATAAAATAGAAGAAGTTATGGAAATTGATTTGGGAAAGGGCAGCCTCATCAGTTTTCCAGTCGTATCCAGATGTACATGAATTATAGGTTAGGCTTGAGCAGAGGCATCTGCTATTGTTTCAAGAGAACCATTAACCAATTTAATGGCATACAATGTTATATTATACACTACATAGATAAATAATGGTCTTTAACAGGCTTATTTGAAATTATTTTCAGTGCCTTGCACAGTATACTGACCATACGTGATAAATAAACCTTTGCTGAGTGATTTAATGAAGGTCTTTTTGAAACTGCTAATAACAATTCAGCAATGTACCTACACAAGTAGGCATCATTCATATGTTTATTCAAGACACATTAGCTAAGGACACATTTTATGTCAATTGCTGTACATAGATCATACTATTGAACATCATTATGCTTTAGTAAGTACGAGTGCCCCTCAAAGTCACACACTGAGCAGAGTCTGAAGATGGGATGCTACTCCTAATCTTCCCTATATTTTCTTCCATCACATATCTCGTAGTAAGGTATAAAAAACAGAATAATAAAACTGTGGAGAATGAAAATAGATAAGAGAACATATATGCAGTTATTCCTAGGTACAAACTAGGAGTTTTGTGTTATTTACATTATTAGCAATCACAATAATATTCAGCAATAGGCATCCGTGTTTCTATGATACAGATGCAAAAAATCATATCAGAGGCTCAGAATAAAAGTGACTTGTAAAAGTACATTTTATTTCCTGGCTGTCTTGCTTCAAATGAATATGCTTAAGTATTGGAATAAAACAAATACTATAAATAGCTATCTATCAGTATAAATGGAGGGTAAATTCTTTTTGCAAATGAGTTTTCATAATGATTCATGAATAAAGAGAGAGTTCACAATGTAGCTGTATGAATGCTGTATATAGATGGGTTAAGAGAAACTATTCAAGTTGTCTTTAATAAATTTGAGAAAAGGTTTTTGGGGGTAGGTGAGTAGGAGAACTTAGACTATGGAATTATTTGTTGAATAAACATCTCTGGGAGGGAAACTGGCCAATGTGGGTACAAAATCTTATGAAAGATGCTTTACATTTATGGCACTTCATTAATAGTTTTAATAAATAATGAGTAGGTTTTTTGACCTCTGTTTGGCAAGTACTATAAAGACATCTTTGCTAAACCTATTTTTTATGAAGTAAGGAGTTCATTTTATGACCTCTCAGGAGCCTTAAGACTTGGAAAGCCTGAAGGTCAATAAGGAAGAAGCATGTAACTGGCCCAGAAGTCACAGGACAGAAAGACATGTGGCCAGGCTGGCCAAAGTCTCTCTGCTATTAGTACAACAGAAGTCAGAAGCAGTAAGAATGGAAGGGAAACCTGCAAAGGAAAAACCCAGGAAGTGAGGCAAAAAGGCTGGTGTGGGATTCCATTCTGCATGCCATTAATGTTTTATTACCATTGGGTAATAAAGAAACTGCTTTGGCCTGTGGCAGGGCAGAATATAGCAAATTGGGAAAACCATCAGAATTCAGGGTAACGAAGGAAGAGCAAGGCATGTGCCTTGTAGCCCCCTAAGAATCAAGATGTGAGGTAACAAACCATGAGCCTTGTGGTAAAATATAAAATAATTTAATTTAAAACATAAGAGCTAGTTAGGAATATATCTAAGCTGATGGCTAAAATGTGCTGTAATTAATATAGTTTCTGTGTGATTATTCGGGTCTGGATGGCCGGGGAAGGAAAACAGCCTCCATTTACAAGAGGCAGGTTGGGGGAGGTGTCAGCTAAAAGACAAGAGAGTCTGGGGCAGAGAAAAGCCAGAAAAAACAGAAATAACACAAAACACATGATCACTATTGAAGGAGGAATATGTTTGGTAGAAAAGAGGACATCAAAAGACTCACAAAACTATCAAAGTAGGATTGGGGTTCAACCAAAAGTTAAAGCCATTCTTAATGTATGGGACAAAGAAACGAAATGCCCTGATATATAGAGTGAAGGATATATGCAGATACCAGCTAATAGTGACCTCGAAAACCTGCATCCTGAAGTCTTCCCAAATTCTATTCTCTTTAGTAGACCTTCTCCACTCTTTCACAACTCTGCTACCAACCACTGTGGTTGATCTGCTTAACCTCAATGCCAATACTCTGATTTTGTTGCTGCTGTTGTTGCTTTTCTGTGTTAATGCTCTGACTACTTGTGAGTTTTTTCCTAGATTCAGTCTTAGATCCTAGACATTTCAAATAAAAAAACCAACAAAACAAAACTCCTCTAAAATGATAAATAATAAAGAAAAATGCTCTAAGCTAAGAAGAAAATGAATACACAATGTCACTTGTAATTATTTTATACAAGGAATTTGAGTAGAACCAAAGTGAATGAATAGAAAATTGGAATGCAGGAAGTGAGCAAACCTCTAATGCTTTAAGAGGTTTAAAAGACGGTATGAATCTATAGCACTCTTTTATGAAAATGTATGCATTGAAGCTCATATTCTTCCCTCCACTGACGTAACAGAATGTCATCTGTGTTTAATGAGAGAGGTTCAGATATTTCTTGTAACTATTTTTCTAATATGCAGCCTTAAGGTGAATGCAAGAAGAATAAAGCAAGGAACTTTGACAAAGGACTTAATTTCAACATCTTTGTAATGAGTATCTCTAACTTAAGCTCACATTAAAATCGAGGAAAGCATATTTTTCTACATAAAAAATACTTCACTGTAAAAGTTAGAAGCAAGGAAAATATAGCAGTAATTTTCCTCAGCAATGGACTGATATTACATGATTATCTTACAACTCCACAACTTTGGAATTAATCACTGCAGCCATTTGAATATTACTGAGCTACATGAAGTATAATATTTTAAAGGCTATTTCAAGTTTTTAGTGCTGAAAATATTTCATTTCTGTGTTACTTACATGTAGATAATATGACTCTACTAATCTCTACCTGTAGCAGGAAAGTGTTTGAGAAGGCCTCCCATAAGGGTATTTCTTTAAAGATAATGAAAAAGGTCATTTTTTTTCTGAGATTCCTCATGTTTTTATTAGATTGAACATTTTATAAAAATGATACCAGTAATGCCATCTTTTAAATTCCCACAAATTAACAAGCAGCATTGTTTAACTGATAAAGTCCTGAATGCAAGTGAGAATTAACTTTTAAGGTGCACAAAATTTGGTTCAGTATTAATTTCCTTTGAATGTATGCAACAGTTCTCTTTTAGGATATGTGTAGTACTGTATTGTAAAGTCCCCTAACATACAATCTTAGTACTGGTTTATACCATATTTATCCATCTTTGGCCCATTGTTTTAATAATAACTATTCTGCAGCTTTTATCACATGACTTATAATTAATAATGTTGTAAGATATTCACGTATGATGGAAGATAACATCCAGATGAATAGTCATACCTGGAACAGGTAGACAAGCCCAGAAAGTATAGTCATGCCAAGTAATTTTAACAAGGAACACACTGAAACAAAATCTGAATATCTATTATAGCTTTAAGATAGCAGAAGGCAGCATCATACGTTTCCCTCAGCTAAGAATCTATGTCATCATGTCCTAAAGAGAAATATAATAAGAACCTCTATTGAAATACAACCTCAAAAAATTCCCCTATTTCTCAACTAGATCACTGTCTTCAAAGGCATAAACTCAGGGTTGTGGAGGTCAAGAGCACTGGCTATTCTTCCAGTGGATGCAAGTTTGGATGCCAGCACCCATGTGATAGCTCACAGCCTTGAGTAACTTCAGTTCCAGGAGATCTAATGCCCTCTTCTGCCATGCATAAATACCAGGCAAAAACATGGTTCATAAACTTATATGAAGGTAAAATAAACATATAAATAAATTACTTTTAAAAAATCTGAATTCTCTCTCTCTCCCTAATACATTCTCCTAATTATCATTGCTAAAGGTTGAACAGACTATCCATATATACATATATTCACACATATGTATATATAGTCTACACATATATATGTGTATATATATATATATATATATATATATATATAGAGAGAGAGAGAGAGAGAGAGAGAGACAAAATAACATATTTTCCCTACATGAGACCTCGCTCAACCACCCCACTATCAATTCAAGATCACTCTATGATTAGAGACAATTTTGGAAACTTACAGACATATTTTAACAAATCTTATTATACAATTTCTCTTTTAAATGTTTTTCTATATCTCCTCTGTTAATATTTGTAACCATGCAATTTATCTTCACCCAACTTTCCTAGAAACATTATTATTATTATCATCATTATTAATTCTATTATTGTTTGAGTTTGCTTTATTTTCTATCCTCACTTCTCTGCTCCTTTGAATTCAAAACCTCTTTGAATTGTTCTTTTCACTGTTCAACCACAGGGTGATTGCTAAGGAATAGCAGATCACCTGTCATGAAACTCAGACCCAGTCTCTAGACGTCCCTAGTTACTATGACAAATTTACATCATTTGCATTACATCTTTATCTTGATATACAAATCCAGGCTGGTCCTATTTAGCTTTGTATCCTCAGTCATGTCTTTTTTCACATTTTCTTTGCTACTTATGTGGTTTAGAATTGTTTCGTACGGATATAGAGACAGAGACCCACACTGGAGCACTGGATTGAGCTTCCAAGGTCCAAATGAGGAGCAGAAGGAAAGAGAACACGAGCAAGGAAGTCAGGACTGCGAGGGGTGCGCCCACCCACTGTGATGGTGGAAATGATCTAATGGGAGCTCACCAAGGCCAGTTGGACTGGGACTGATGGAGCATGTGATCAAACCGGACTCTCTGAACATGGCTGACAATGAGTGCTGACTGAGAATCCAAGGACAATGGCACTAGATTTTGATTCTATTCCATGTACTGGCTTTGTAGGAACCTAGTCTGTTTGGATCCTCACCTTCCTAGACCTGGATGGAGGGGGAGGATCTTGGACTTACGGCAGGGCAGGGAACCCTGGCTGCTCTTTGGACTGGAGAGGGAGGGGGAGGGGGAATGCGGGCAGGGGGAGAGAAATGGGAGGAGGTGAAAATTTGTAATAATAATAATAAAAAAAAAGAAAAAAGAAATGTTTCATACAAAATAAGGAGAGAATATCTTCGCTGGTTAGATGCAATCATACCATAAACTTCCTTTCCAAACATGTAGGAAAAGAGATAACCCTCTGATTTATTGAAAATTACATTGGGAAGATTTCCATTAAAATCTTTCCAAAGTTCTTTGATATGCATTTCTCTGATGGCTGAGGATGTTGAACATTTCCTTCAGTTCTTTCAGCCATTTTAGATTCCTCTGTTGAGAGTTCTATGTTTATGTCTGTACTCCATTTTTTATTGGATTATTTGTTCTTTGGATGACCAATTTCTTCAGTTCATTATATATTTTGGAGATCAGCTCTCTGTCCAATGTGTAGTTGGCAAAGATCTTTTCCCATTCTGTAGGCTGCCATTTTGTCTTGTTGACTGTGCCCTTTGCTTTATAGAAACTTTTCAGTTTCAGGAGGTCCCATTTATTAATTGTTTCTCTCAGTATCTGTGCTACTGGGGTTATATTTAAGAAGTGGTCGCCTGTATACCAAAGGATGCTCAACTGTGTCACAAGGACATGTGCTCAACTATGTTCATATCAGCATTGTTTGTCAAAGCCTGAACCTGAAAACAACCTAAATGCCCCTTGACCAAATAATGAATAAGGAAAATGTGGTATATTTGCACAATTGAGTACTCGACAGCACAGAAAAAAAAAATGACATCTTGAAATTTGCAACCAAATGGATGGATCTAGAAACCATCATATTTAGTGAGGTAACCCAGAACCAGAAAGATAAATATCATATGTACTCACTCATAAGTGGCTTTTAGATGGAAAGCAAAGAAAACCAGCCTAACATTCACAATTCCAGGGAACCTAGACAACAATGAGGACCCTAAGAGAGAAATACATGTATCTAATCTACATGACAAGTAGAAAAACACAAGATCTCCTGAGCAATTTGGGAGCATGAGGATCACGGGGGAGGGTTGAAGGGGAGAAGAGGGGAAGGGAGAGGAACAGAGAAAAATGTATACCTCAATAAAATCAATTTAAAAAATCTTTCCAAAGCACCCCGGAGTTCCTTCAGGGAGAGAGCCATAGTGGCCAGTTATATTGTGGTCTGACCCTGCCATCACTCCATTTTCTCTGTCATGTTATGTCTGGTAGTGTGGGCACATATTTCCTTTTACTGGAAGGGGTTTTTCTCTTTCATCTTTGCCATTTTTCAACATAGGAAGCCTGCATGGAATCAACTTAGGCCCTGTGCATGTATGTAACAGTTGTATAGCTTGGTCTGTTTGTAAGTCTCCTAGCAGTGATATCAGGGCCTGTCCCTGGCATACTTGTCTAAACACACACACACACACAGACACACACGCACACACACACACGTGATTTGTCTTGATTGTTTTACTTAATAATTAACCATATATGTATCACAGTGATATGGTATGAATGCTGTACTAAGAATATTTTTTTTAATACTTTGGGGTGTGCCCCATAGGAATAAAAAACACTGGGAAGGGGTAACCCCCCTCACCCCCAGGAGTGGCCCAGGGGTAGAGAGGCTACCTGAGGGGAAGGAAGCACAAAAGGAACCCGCTGCAGACTCAGGGCAAAGGGAATGCCATCGGTGCTGGGACCTGTGAGCACTACAGGAAGAAACTCGAGCATGGTGGGACTGGCTCCAGGCACACAGGTGTAGGGCAAGAGGATTGGACACGAAGTCGCAAAGCTACTTGTGTTCCTCCTTCTTCTCGTTTGCCTTTTTCTGCTTCTGCTGCATGATCTCCGAGTCCCTCTGCTTGTGGGCGGCAGCAGAAAGCCCATCATCTCGGCGCTTTCCCTTAACCGAGTCGCTCTGCTTCTTCATGTTCTTCTGGTGGGCGAGCTCTGGTTGGTTACCGCGGGTCATGGCGACGGCAGCGGCTCCAACCTGCCTCCATTGCGTATATTTTTATTTAGTGATTTATTTAAGTGTGTGCCCATGTGAACTCATATGAACAAAAAATGATGGGTATTTAGAAACCAGAGAACAACTTAAATGAATTATTTCTCCATATCAACCAAGTATGTCTCAGGGATCAAACTCAGGTCATCAGATTTGGTGGAAAATGACTTTACCAACGTAGCCGTCTTGCTGATCATAGAGGAGATTTTTGGGAATGTGGAGCAGAGAAAGAGAAATAGAATGGGGAAAGGTCTATATCTAACTGTCTGATTTTGGCTTATGCAGTTCATTTTAGAATGCTGATACTCAACTTTTATTTCCTGACTCACATGGAAAATGAGTTATCAGAAGTGTTCTAGCATTCTGAGGCACAATCTCCATGGGTCCCCACACTATGAGGTATGAATAACAAGCATCCAGTTTATAATGCACAATATTATATTGTTAAAGCAACATTAACATAAAATTTATTATGACAATAAATAAACACAGTAGAATTTTCCCCAAATATATTCCTTGTGAATAAACATTGTTTGAACTCAGAATAATTGTGTGCCTCAAGGCCTAGCCCTACCCATTGAGAGGGTAATTGCACTTATAGAAACTCTCCTCAGGAAAACACCTGGGTTATATTAAGAAAAATAGATTCATAAAAATGTAATTTATATAAATTTTGTGGTGATAAATGTAGAAAAAGCATCATGCAAGCAAACATTTCTGCAGTGTGGCAGTTAATAGGAATTAATGCATCCACTAAAATAATATTTTGGTATGAAAACTATTTTGCTACAGTAATCAAGGCACTCAACAGTTATAATTGCATGCATGCAACATAATGATTAATCTTGATTTTTTTAAACTTCATAGGCCTGAGAAGTGGCTAGCAGATTAATAACTGGGTTTGTCTGTGTTCAGAATCCCTACAGACATCTTCTGAGAATATGACTCAGAAATCCATGAACCGAAAGGTGAAGATGCAAAGAAGACTCTTTCTAGTCAGGCATCCCAGGGGATGGTGCAGATACTGACACCAGCCAGCCCAAAAGAATGGTCTTGTGTTGTGGAATTAATAAAATGAATCAATTATAGTCATTATTGTTTACCTCCCACTTTGTGCTCCAGATCCTAGACACATTGTTACATGATTTAATGTTTGCCCTACTGGGGTGAGGGCTCGCTTTTGTCTAATTTCTTGCAATGGTCCCATTCCTTGAATGGTAATGTTTAAAGTTATACTGTTTTGTGATCAGAATGCAGAATTAAACTTTCATCCTGCCATGTCCTCATGGAACTTTCTTTGAGTTACATAGGAAACTTTGAACTTAAATTTTGGATAATGTTGAAACTCTTAAAATCATGGGAACTCTCAAGTGTGGAGACAGTTTGTACTGTGAAATGGATATGGGTTTTGAAGGCACATGTATACAATTTTATGTTTGGATTTGAATTGAGTTCTCTATAGACTTGCATGCTTAAAACTTGACCCAAGCATGGTGATCTAAGTTTTAGATTTATAATAATGAATAGATTCATACAGTATTTTGGGGGGGGCAGAGACAAAATATATAGTAGAGCTGAGAGGATCCGTGTGTATGTATGCATGTATGTATGTGCTAAATTTCCTGCATAGATAACAACCAGGTCAATTTATTAACATCTCTATGACACTCATATGTCAGAGGGCCATGTGTCTAGGTGACTGTCTTTTATAGTTTTTGTGTAATCTGGAATCTAATTAAGAAGGCCATTTCATTCTTTAAAAATAATCTTCAAGTCCCATCTTTGAGAAGTTTGCCAAATGCGTACCTTGAATTACAGTTTTAAAAAAGCCAGGGAAATCCCCAGTTACCCACAAAGATGATCCCAACTAAGACTCCTAGCAATAGTGGAGAAGGAGTCTGAACTGGCCATCTACTGTAAGCAGATTGGTGACTTCCTTAATTGCCATCAGAGATACTCTGTTCAGTAACTGATGGAATCAGAGACAGAGGTCCACAGACAAGCACTGATACTGCTCTAAGCTCTGAGAGTCTTGCTGAAGAAAGAGAGAAGAGATTGTACCAGCCAATGGGTTATGATGGGGGTACCCACATAGACAGCTGACCTGAGCTCAAGGGAGGTCGTGGTCATTGGACCAAAAGTAAGAGGACCTGCATGGAACCAAACTAGGCCCTCTGCATCTGTGTGATAATCGTGTAACTTGGTCTCTTAGCTAAGCTCCTAATAGTGAGAGCAGGACCTCTCCCTGGTGCTTAGCTGGCTTTTGGTAACTTGTTCTCCATGCTATATTACCTGGTCCCACGAAATGTAAGAGGAGGAGCTTAGTCCTGTCCCAACTTGATGTGCTATGCTTTGGGCAAGTCCATAGGAGGCCTGTCCCTTTCTGAATGGAGATGGAGGATGGGTGGGTGGGAATGGGGGTGGATGGAAAGGGAGAGGGGATGGGAGGATAGAAGTGCAGGGAAACTGGTCGGTATGCAAAATAAATGAGAAAATATGCTATTTAAATAAAACAAAAATAAAAAAACCACTTGTTCTTTTTCTGAGTTTATACAACTCAGTTAAGCAAACATTTCAGACTGGATTTAATTCAAAGAAGAAAGTAATGCATATATACTATTTAGCAGTCCAAGACAAGGGAAATTCAAACCAGTGATATGGAAAGAAGGACACTCTATATAGAAATAAACATTTAAAAAGTAGAGAGCTGTCTGGACTACCCAGGAACCGTGTACACTTGTGTGAATGAACATCAAGTGGAAAAAAATTTTAGCAATTCTTTCCCTTTGGGTTTCAGGAAGTCTCGACATGTATGCACTTTGAATTTTCAGGCTCTTCTATCTTGTGTTGATTACTATAACTTCCAAGATGTTACTCTGATATTCTTAGTTGGAAGCTAAACTGTCATGCCAAAAATTGGTTAGGCAAACTGGCAGGGGGAAAGAAGAAAAAAATGATAGGTACATGAAAAGTGGGAATTGTATGTTGCCAGTGGCTGCTGTGTTTGGAAGACTGTTGATTCTGGATCAACAATATAAAAAATAGAGCCCCAGGGACTAGCTGGGCAGTAGTGTGTCTACATAACATCAGCAAGACCTTGAGGTTCCTCCCTATGAGATGTAACATTTAAAATAAATAAAATAATGTATGGAAAATAATATTTTAAAATAGCAAATACTGTTTCTCCCAGGACAAAAGATGTGGCTTATTTTAGGCCAAATCAAAATTATTTCCATGTTTATTATCGTAGCACAGAAATAATTGACAGAAATGGTGTCACCATTAATACCTATGTTGCTGAAGAAGGCATCACCTAGAAAGTCAAGTAACAATCCACCACTAAGTTGTAATGCAGGAGAGCATTTAACTTGACAGGAAGCAAAGCATGTGAAGGAACCCCTGCTGATGAGATCAGTGCCCTAATGCAATGATGTGAATGTAGACAAAGAGGTTAGGAAATCTAGAGATGCACATTGTACTTGTGTGGTTCTTTTTATCTGAAATTCCACATCTTGGGATGCTAAGACAGAAGGACTGTCACATACTTGAGACTAGCCTTACCACCACAAAGACCATATTTTAAAAATTCTTCAAAAACAAACACAGATAAAAACCCAAACAACCGAAGAGACATTGATGAATCCATTTGCTTATGTTAAAGTTAATGTAGCAAGGGAGCCATTATAATATATATTTACTATAATGTATATTTATAAAGCCATTTATAAATATCCATTTATAAAATTTATCTATTTTGTTTGTGTCTGTGTATTTGCATGTGCACATGCATTTGCCAATGCATTTTGTATGGAAGTTTGAAGACAAGCTTGCAGGAATTTGTTCTCATTCTGTGGTTCCAGAGGATCACACTCAGGCCTTCAGGCCTGGGGACAAGAACCTGTCCTTACTAACTGGAATTAATTATTTTTAATAAAAACATTTAATATCTAATTATAAGATTTTTTTATGTGTGCCTGTTAATTTGTTATTGGCAGAGACTTTCACTGGTGCCCCAAGCAGGACTAAAGTTCACTATGTAGCCCAGGCTGGCCTCAAACCTATTCGTGATTCTCTTGCTTCAAGCTTTCCAAGTGCCGGGGACTTACATATATATGACACCATGTCCATTGTCTTTCTTCTTTAATATCTAAAATTAATATATATAAAGACTAGTCAAACTTCAAGCTGCGAGACAATGCCACAGCAAGATCAAAACTACATTAAGAAAATATACCCTTTAATAATATTTCTATTATCAGGTTAGGAGCCAGATATGTCATATTTGACCCATATATACCATGATATATATTTTATATAACAATTGCTTCCATATATATAATGTATGCCACAAAACTGGAAAATGTAAAAGAAATGGACGCTTTTTTAGATAAATACCATTTACCAAAGTTAAACCAGGACCAGGTGAACAACCTAAATAGACCTGTTAGTCATGAAGAATTAGAAGCTGTTATCAAAAACCTCCCTTCCAAAAAAAGTCCAGGACCAGATGGTTTCAATGCGGAATTCTACCAGAACTTCCAAGAAGACCTAATACCTATTCTCCTTAATGTATTTCACAATATAGAAACAGAAGAGTCATTGCCAAATTCCTTTTATGAAGCTACAGTAACTCTGATACCAAAACCACACAAAGACCCAACCAAGAAAGAGAATTACAGGCCAATCTCACTCATGAAAATCGACGCAAAAATCCTCAACAAAATTCTGGCAAACCGAATCCAAGAACACATTAGAAAAATTATCCATTATGATCAAGTAGGCTTCATACCAGAGATGCAGGGCTGGTTTAACATACGCAAATCTATCAATGTAATCCATCATATAAATAAACTGAAAGAAAAAAACCATATGATCGTTTCATTAGATGCTGAAAAAGCATTTGACAAAATTCAACATCCCTTTATGATAAAAGTCTTAGAGAGATTAGGGATACAAGGGTCATACCTAAATATAATTAAAGCTATATACAGCAAGCCGACAGCTAATATCAAATTAAATGGAGAGAAACTTAAAGCCATTCCACTAAAATCAGGAACACGCCAAGGCTGTCCACTCTCTCCATACCTCTTCAATATAGTTCTCGAAGTTTTAGCAATAGCAATAAGACAACATAAGGGGATAAAGGGGATTCAAATTGGAAAGGAAGAAGTTAAACTTGCATTATTTGCAGATGATATGATAGTGTACATGAGCGACCCCAAAAACTCATCCAAAGAACTCCTACAGCTGATAAATGCCTTTAGTAATGTGGCAGGATACAAGATCAACTCCAAAAAATCAGTCGCCCTCTTATACACAAAGGATCTGGAAGCAGAGAGAGAAATAAGAGAATCATCACCTTTCACGATAGCCACAAACAGCATAAAATATCTTGGGGTAACTCTAACCAAGGAAGTGAAAGATCTATTTGACAAAAACTTTAAGGCATTGAAGAAAGAAATTGAAGAGGATACCAGAAAATGGAAGGATCTCCCTTGCTCTTGGATTGGGAGAATCAACATAGTAAAAATGGCAATTCTACCAAGGGCAATTTATAGATTCAATGCAATCCCCATTAAAATCCCATCAAAATTCTTCACAGATCTTGAAAGGACAATAATCAACTTTATATGGAGAAACAAAAAACCCAGGATAGCCAAAACAATCTTATACAATAAAGGAACTTCTGGAGGCATTACCATCCCTGACTTCAAACTCTATTACAGAGCTACAGTAATAAAAACAGCGTGGTACTGGCATAAAAACAGAGAAGTCGACCAATGGAATCGTATAGAAGACCCGGATTTTAACCCACAAACCTATGAACAACTGATTTTTGATAAAGGAGCTAAAAGTATACAATGGAAGAAAGAAAGCATCTTCAACAAATGGTACTGGTACAATTGGATGTCAACCTGTAGAAGAATGAAAATAGACCCATATCTATCACCATGCACAAAACTCAAGTCCAAATGGATCAAAGACCTCAATATCAATCTGAACACACTGAACCTGATAGAAGAGAAAATGGGAAGTACCCTACAACATATGGGCACTGGAGATCGCTTCCTATGTATAACCCCAGCAGCACAGACATTAAGGGCAACATTGAATAAATGGGACCTCCTGAAACTGAGAAGCTTCTGTAAAGCAAAGGACACTGTCATTAAGACAAAAAGGCAGCCTACTGACTGGGAGAAGATCTTCACCAACCCCGCAACAGACAAAGGTCTGATCTCCAAAATATATAAAGAACTCAAGAAACTAGACTTTAAAAGGATAATTAACCCAATTAAAAAATGGGGCACTGAACTGAACAGAGAATTCTCAACAGAAGAAGTTAAAATGGCCAAAAGATACTTAAGGTCATGCTCAACCTCCTTAGCGATCAGAGAAATGCAAATCAAAACAACTTTGAGATATCATCTTACACCTGTCAGAATGGCTAAAATCAAAAACACCAAGGATAGCCTTTGCTGGAGAGGTTGTGGAGAAAGGGGTACCCTCATCCATTGCTGGTGGGACTGCAAACTTGTGCAACCACTTTGGAAATCAGTGTGGCGGTTTCTCAGAAAAATTGGGATCAACCTACCCCAAGATCCAGTAATACCACTATTGGGAATATACCCAAGAGATGCCCTAGCATATGACAAAAGCATTTGTCCAACTATGTTCATAGCAGCATTATTTGTAATAGCCAGAACCTGGAAGCAACCTAGATGCCCTTCAATGGAAGAATGGATGAAGAAATTGTGGAATATATACACATTAGAGTACTACTCTGCGGTAAAAAACAATGACTTCTCGAATTTTGCATGCAAATGAATGGAAATAGAAAATACGATCCTTAGTGAGGTAACCCAGACCCAAAAAGAAGAACATGGGATGTACTCACTCATAATTGGTTTCTAGCCATGGATAGGGGCCACTGAGTCTATAATTTGTGATCCTAAAGAAGCTAAACAAGAGGGTAAACCCAAGGAAAAACATATAGATATCCTCCCAGCTATGGGAAATAGACATGACTGATGGGCAAAAAATTGGAATCTTGGGGGTGGGGTGGGATGGGGAAGAGGGGTGATGGGGAGAGAAAAGTGTGAAGGAGAGGATGAGGGGAACTGGGGGAATCGGGGTGATTGGGGATAAAGGAAGGTTGGATAGGGGAGCAGGGAAACTCATACCTTAGGTAAGGGAGCCACCTAAGGGGTGGCAAGAGACTTGAACTTGGAATGGCTACCAGATGCCCAGGGCAATGTCCCCAGTTAGTTCATTGGGGCACCTGAGGATAGGGAACCTGAAATGAACCTATCCTATAATCATACTGATGAATATCTTGCATATCGCCATAGAACCTTCATCTAGCGATGGATGGAGATAGAGCCAGAGACCCACACTGGAGCACCGGACTGAGCTCCCAAGGTTATAATGAGGAGCAGAAGGAGAGAGAACATGAACAAGGAAGTCAGGACCATGAGGGGTGCACCCAACCACTGAGACAGTGGGGCCGATCTATTGGGAGCTCACCAAGGTCAGCTGGACTGCTACTGAAAAAACATGGGATAAAACTGGACTCTCGGAATGTGGCGGACAATGAGAGCTGACGAGAGGCCAAGGAGAATGGCACAGGAACTTTCAACTGGCGATAGATCGAGAGAGAGACAGAGACCCAAATTGGAGCAATGGTCTGAGCTCTTAAGGTCCAAATGAGGAGCAGAAGGAGGAAGAACATGACCAAGGAAATCAGGACCACGAGGCGTGCACCCACCCACTGTGACAGTGGAACTGATCTATTGGGAGCTCTTCAAGGCCAGCTGGACTGGGACTGAATAAGCATGGGTTGAAACTGGACTCTCTGAACATGGCGGACAATGAAGGCTGATGAGAAGCCAAGGACAATGGCACTAGGTTTCGATCCTAATACATGAACTGGCTTTGTGGGAGCTTAGCCTGTTTTGATGCTCACCTTCCTGGGCCTGGATGGAAGTGGGAGGACCTTGGTCTTCCTGTAGGGCAGGGAATTTGGACTGCTCTTCAGTATCGAGAGGGAGGGGGAATGGACTGGGGGGAGGAGAAGAGGAGTGGGGATGGGGGAGGGGAGTGGGGGGAGGGGGCAATGTGTGGGAGGAGGGGAGGGAAATGGGAAACGGGGAGCAGTTGGAAATTTTAATTAAAAAAGAATAAAAAAAAAAGACTAAAAAAAAAAAAAAGAAAATATACCCTTTAATAATATTTCTATTATCAGGTTAGGAGCCAGATATGTCATATTTGACCCATATATACCATGATATATATTTTATATAACAATTGCTTCCATATATATAATATATATTCATAATCATGAATCACATGGGTATGTTACATTAATTTTTAAATGCCATTTTGTCAGCATCAAAAATAAAAGAGATGAGCACAATCAGAGAAGTAGGAAAATCAACCAAATTCAAAAAGTACAATTTCCCCAAGACAGAAACCACCCTCATGAGTGTGATAAATAAGCAAAAGTCAGTTTCATACCACTGCACTGATATGCAGAATCCAATGGAGTCAGCATCATGGTTCCAGTAGGAATAGACTACTTCTGTTCAAATCAGAAAAACACACAAATTCTTAAAGAGAGGCTTTAATTCCTTATGTGCTTATTGAAATTTTCATATAATGTCTTGATAAACTTTTATCCTGAAATCTCAACAATCACTTTGAGGACTGCGAGAAACCTTAATCAATGATCTTGAAGGGATACAATCCTTCTACAATGGCATGAATTTGAGAGTAGGTTTTACTTGGACAAATGGAGGTGTTGGTTTTTATTTCTTTCAAGTCATGACTAAGGCAGATTCATTAAAGGCCAATAGCCCTATCATAACACACATGCATTGCTATTGGAAACTTCTCTGCAAGTCATTAACAGTAAGCTTCACGACACAAGGGTAAGCTCACCAAAGAATGGTGTTTTCAATTATTTTATTATCCAATTAAGGAAACCATTAAACAATTATGTCTTCTAAGAGTCCAAACAGTATTTCTTTTGTTTGCAGTCCTTCCTTTTATGTGTGTAACAATCATTCTGTGTTCTATGAGTTGTACTCAAAGATGTAAAAGTTGCTCTCTTTAATAACAGAGTGGTTTAAAGAATCCAAGAACCATTAATTTGTCCAAATCACACATCAAGCAATAAAGGTGACCTTTGAACCTTATTCAGAGTCCTGTAGAGTTCATATTTTTGACTTGAGTGTGTATATCCATAATCTGTCTTCTTACAATCTGAATTATGTTTTTGATATTATGAAATCACTCCTGGAGTTGAAAAGGTGGCAAATTAATCTCCAATGTCATACAAACCCATATCCATGCCTGCCATGTCTGGCTCTTATTTGTCATTTCCTTTATAATTGAAGACTCAACAAATGAAAGAGTACATGTAAACAAGAAAACCAACTTAGGCTGGGAGATGGCATTACACATTAAGTAGACTTATAAGTCTACAAACAATGGTTTTGTCATTATAATAATTGAGTCATTACAAATATCACAGGCACTAGATTGTTGAAGTTGGTTATATTCATAGTTTTGACTTGATTGGATATTGTTCAGAAAGAGTTAATAACAGAATTAGTAAAGACTATAATTTTTTTAAAGATTTATTTATTTTGTTTACAGTGTTCTGTCTGCATGTATGGCTACAAGCCAGAAGAGGGCACCAGATTTTATTTCAGATGGTTGTGAGCTACCATATGGTTGCTGGGAACTGAACTCAGGACTTCTACATTTTTTATAAATTATTTTTTTGATTTTGTTTTTGAAATAGTCTCTCACCATGTAGGCATCATGACTTTTTACAGGAGAAAGGACTGACAATGCAAACTTTAGCAAAATCAAATGCAACCTCACAGCAGGTTCTGGACGTGAACACATGTGCTACAAATATTGAATAACTAAATGTCCACTGTCAGTGAATCCCAGTAAATGGAGTTGAACAGATTATTTTTTTGGTCATATCTTACTAAACCACAGCCATAGTTGATAAAACTTTACACTGGGCTTTCATTGTTCTCTGTTTTACAAGCAAGATTTGTTCTTAACTGTAGAAAGTACTTCAGAAAGCAAACATTTAAGCCAAACTGTGGAAGCCTGCACTACTGAGTGAGAGATAAGTAAATGCCAACATTTGGAAAATGAAGGAAATTATACTGAGAAGAGAAGGTAATGCTGTGGAGTGTGTGTGTGTGTGGGGGGGATTGAAACTGTCTGTAATTTTCCTTACAACCTCGTAAAACTCCCAAAAAGATTTCACTAAAGGGAAAAGCTATTTCAATGTTCCTCTGGAAAACCAGACTCTGTAATCTCTTTCTATGATGTGAAGCATTTATGACGTGTTGAAAAGTGCCCTGAGAGTGGGAAAGTGCTGGCTCCCATGGAGAAAATGACTGGGTTCTGAAATTCTGCCCACAGTAGAGACTGACAGGGAAGACCCATTGCAGAGACAGACCATAGCACAGCAAATTCAGCTCTTAGCACCTTTATCATATTTAATGAAATTCCTAGCGGGAACAATTATTTGTGATTTTCTCATTAATAAACTTTATAAGAAAGGCAGAAGTGAAATAAATTTTCACGGAAAGATTAAAAAATTAAAAACCATAATTAGCATCAATACCACATTAGCAATCTAAATAATCCTTAATACTTAAGCTCCTAAAATGTGAGCCAATTCTGAGAAGATGAAATAATAAACAACTATTGCAAATAGAAAACCAACAAACCAGCAAATAAGTCTTTCCCCTGCTGTTTCCATTGTTATCAATCTGAAACCTTTTGAAGAGAGCAATTTAAAATGAATATAGAAAAGTTAAATTATAGCATTTTATCAGTAACATGTAATTGAATATTTAATTGTATATCATAAGGAATATTTCTCAAAATATTCTTGCTGTCACCTAAAAATATTGTGTCATACTATGTCTGGGAGTAAAGAACAGAAACAGGAATTTGAACTATATCATATTTAGCAGGTATGATGTTAATCTTGGATCAGTTTGATTGGATTTAGAAACAATTAAGATAGGTATCTATTCTTAATTGAGCTTGTCTATTAGGGAATTTCCTGGAAGAATTAAATATAGGTAAAGATCATAGTGTAGATGGCACACTTTGACAGTACCCCTCATATTAAGACATATCCCATAGTCACCTGAGGAGGATGGTCCCAGTGGTCCTGACTGACCAAATAAGCTACCACACAGTCACACATCTAGGGCTTTGAGTTGGCACAACCCAACATCTTCTCCATTTATAACCTGCTGGAGTGAGTGAAGGGGATGGTTCTGTGGAACCATAGCACACAAGATCTCCATGACATGGTGCAATAGCAGGAGATCCAATAGGAGTTTTGATGAGGGTCCAGTATTGATGGCCAGAGACCAGAGACCTTGAACCCGAGTAATGACACTTTTACACATTTTACATAACGAACTTTTGCAGGTAAAGATGTTTGGACAATGGGGTATATTGCATGATATACAACAGCTCCTAATGCCACTAAGACAAATGAAAAGGAAAACAAATGGCAAGAAAGATGGAGGAGCAAACTGTTTTTTTTTCTTTGTTTTTGTTTGTTTTTGAATATTCTTATTTTTATTATTTATTTTCTCCTATTTTTTAATTTCTCCTTTGTGGGGGTGCTGCAAAGGTGAAGTGCAGATACTGAGGGACTGGGGATGAGTGGGATTAGAGTGCATGATGTAAAAACCCAAGGAATCAATAAAAATTATGTAAAAAAAAGTTCCTGTAGAAGAATACTGCTTTTGACTGCCAGTCTTCACTACTTGCTTGCTTTTGCTCTGTTGCCTGCTGCAGTTGCTTAATCCATCCTTTTCAAGCACTGGTATCTAGCTTCATCCATCATCAAGGCTGGACTAAAGACTAATAGATCTCTGACAATCATGGGACCCTAATGACACTGAAAAACCAATGATTCTCACCTCTTCAGTGTGCATCTATTGTTGGACTATCCAGCTCATATCTAATAAATTCCCTTTATAAATATTGTTATGTATAATTTTCCTGACAGATAAGTGTCTGAATCGGGGGAAACTTAAGATACAGGATGTCCTAAAGGAAAGGTAAAAACTATAAATTCTAAAGAAAAACTCATTTAGTTCAGGAAGTAACCAGTTTCAAACACTTCAATAAGTCCCTGAAACTGACCAAATACACTGAATTTCTTCTTCCCCAAACATACTTGGGCAGTTAGAACTGCTGGTGGACTCTTGTTTGAAAGAGACAGAGACCAGAGAGACTGTAAAGTGGCTATGTCCAGGGGAGTTATCAAGAAGTCCATATAACCTGAACTGCCTAAATGAAACAAGATGCAACCTGCCAAATTGCCTGCTAGTTTTGGGGTGCACTCCAGGTTTCCAGTAGCCATTACTGAAGCAATAGTAATTAATAAACAAGGCTTAGAATTTGAAGGAGAGCAGGAAGCGGTATATAGGAGGGTTTATAGGGAAGGAAGAAAAGGAAAAGTGTATTAATTAAATTATATAAACTTTTTATAAACAAAAAAGGGTTATGAGCAAGTAATGGCAACTAAGATATGGAAAAAATCAATTCTTTTTCAAGGAATCAGTCTTCTTCTGTGATGAACCCTCTAATAGGTTATCGAATCACAAGTGGCCAACCCTAAGAAATACATATATGCTGAACACTAAATGGATTCAGCAAGGTTTGTGTGTGTGTGTGTCTGTGTGTGTGTGTGTGTCTGTGTGTTGTTTGAAAGAAAATGACTGCAAAGGAAGTGTCACTATTAGGAGGTGTGGCTTTGTTGGAGTAGGTGTGGCCTCGTGGAGTCAGCTTTGATGTCTCATATATACTCATGCCACATCCAGTGGGACAGATCACTTCCTGTTGCCTTTGGGTCAAGGTCAAGATGTAGGACTCTGCCATGTCTCACTCTGAATATAAGAGACTAAATCACTGAAAACGCAATGGAGAGCTGGCAGGATGACCAACCCAGCAACTATACTGGGTCAGAAACAGGGTTATGAATATGCCCACCCCAATATCCACTCCATCTATAAACTATGGAATACGTGAAGGGTTGGATCCTGTAGACCCAAAGCTGCAGGATTTCCATGACACAGGGCAACTACAGGATAACCAAGAGGAGTTCCAGATATGGCCCTGCATTAATAGTGTAACAGAAACCAGACCAATGACTCTTTGCTATGAACACTTGCAAGCAAAAATATGTGGATAAAAGAGGGACAGAGAGCAGATATGAAGAGACAGGGAAATGAATGGGATCTAAATGCATAACACAAAGAATAATAAGAAAGCTAAAAAATGTTGTATCTTCACAGCAGTAGAAACTCTAATATTCATATGCACACATAAAATAATTAAAGAAAAAGGAGGTATAAATTTCTGAAGGTGTGGTAGAACTTAGGGGTTTGAAATGGAAGGGTGAAAATGATGTAAATATAGTATTTACTCACAAAATTATCAGCTAACTTCTTTTTGTCCAACACAATATTCTTATTGATTGTTTTGGAATTTCACATAATTCACCATGATCACACTTACTTCCCAGTCTTCCCACATCCGCCACCAAGCCTTATGACTTCATTCTAAAAAATAAATAAATAAACAAGAAAGAAAAAGAAAAAAGAATTTCATGTTCATTTTGTTTTATCCATATACTTGCTGGTTCATGGTCAAACTCTAAGTTGCCCCTTGAAAACTGAGTCCTTTCCCATCCCTACTCCAGCCAGAACCCATCAATTAATTAATAAAAAAAGTTTTTGGTTTCTAGTCTGGGGATTAAAGGGTATTCCAAAGTGGGTCAGGGGAACCCACCATAAAAGACAAAGATGAACTTCAATGGTAGCTACACTTTGGTATGTTCTATAAACTTATTCCTATGACTAGAGACAGTGTCACACAACAAATATATGTACACACATAACACATATGTATACATATGCATATGTGTGTGTCTGTGTGTATAGACTTTCTATCCAATCTGTTCCTCTCAAGAATCCTGTCAAAACAGCACGTAAGAAATGGCTCACTTTTGAATTGGAGAGTGATTTTCCTTTTCTACATTTAAATTACAGCGGCAACTCTTCTGTAGTTCCGCTTTTTGTTTCGAGGTTACCTAAATCCCACCAGTCCTCTGAATAACAGTTTCATCTTTCTCAAATATTCCTCTGTCCAAAGTTCTCATACTTCCTTTAGAATTTATTCTTACTCTATCATTCTTATTGCTTTTTATCTCTCTCTTTATTTCCTAAAATGAAAAACACAGATTGCTGAGACTAAGGGAGAAATAAAAATGTAATTAAGAAATCTATCTAAACAAGAAGAAAATAGATTTGAGTTTAGAAAAAAAAGGAAGAAAGTTTTTGGTTAGAATAGTAGACCTATTTAGATTATGTGACTTTTAAATAAACATAAAAAGTACTTCTTTAGTGTTATTTAAAACTTCAATACATATTTTATGTGATTTAACTAAAACAACTTAAATTGCAAATCTAGTTTTTTATGTGCATCTATTTTTTTCACTAAAGTTTTTCAAGCTTTTCCTCTAATAGTGTTCTCAGTTTGATATGACTCTCACTCTCCCCTCTCAAAACACACATACACACAAACACACACACGCACCCCCACACACATACACATACCACACCTCTTTTACCCAAGAATAAGTGCATTTCTTCTCACTCATAAAATAAATGTCTCTTGTCCCTTTTCAACAGACAGACTGCTGCAGAAAACTAAAACTGGTTAAAATTCAGGGAAGAAGAGATTATAGGGTTTCAAATCCTAACTGGTATACTTATAGCACAATTACTGCAATTGATGCTCATAGATCATTGTGGAAGAGGATGTAGAAAGAACTAAAAGAGTCTGAGGAAGATAAAAGCTCATGTGTTATTGTATCTCCTTGAAATTCCAGAGAAGCTATGTCTGAGCATTTTCATCAAGATGGCTGACTAAACAGGACCTGAACAGTGACACCCGTAGCAGACATGTTATCATGGACAGAGGAGAGCTCACTAGGCTTCAGTCTAGTCAGAACTATAGACATATAAGGAATGCTGAGTATGGGGAAAATAGCCTTTCCCATTGAACAGCTCCCTAATTGTTTATCCAATAACAAGTGGTCATGCTTGAAATCAAGTACATTCTGGTGACAGTGTTTAAAAAAAGCAAGTTCTCTTTATGCATTTTAGAATGTATGTATGTATGCATGTGTATGTATTTATTTAACAACAACTAAAGAATAAGAAGTGATGAATTTGAGAGAAGGGAAGATTACACGAAGAAGGAGGAGGGAGGGAAGAAACGAAGAAATGATGGGATTATAGTTTCAAAAATTAAAAATAAGTAATGTCAGAATGATTAGGAATGTGAGGAGACTTAGGAAACTGGAAGAAACTGAAATCATCTCTAAAATTAAGTATTCAGCTTAATAAAAAATCAAAAGCTCATCTGAAATCTACAGTGGAGGATATAAAATTAATCAGTTACAGGGAACCTCTGACATCAAGGTAATTATTACAATGCTTCTGAACCCCAGCAACATAGGTGTCAACAAATCAAAAATGTGAGGTGAACTAAGGAAACATCCAACTCAAAGCAGAAGTTGTGTCTGTTGGTTTGCCTGCCAACCCTGTGTAGAATGCTGATATACACTACAGCTAACATGCTACAACCCTGTGTGTGAAATGCTGATACACACTACAGTTAACACACTACAACCCTGTGTGTAGAATGCTGATACACACTACAGCTAACACACTACAGCCCTGTGTGTAGAATTCTGGTACACACTACAGCAAAAGTATTTTCTCAGCTTGTCTGAAACATAAACTTTATGCCACATAGACTTTTGGCTGTAGGATAGGTCAAGGTAACAAATTGAGGATGTAGGACTACATCATTCACCTACTCTTTTTTAAATTATGAGTGTAATGCAGATTATATTCCTTCCAGAAAAATATGGGGCACTGATATGTGAAGAATAAGGACATGAACTGAGAAATAGTAAGCTGAGGAGGGATGTCTTCTTGTCACTGGAGACAAGTGTTTGGACAGTGTCATGCTTAACATATTTCTTCTCTCTATCACATTCACACATATTTCCTGTGTCTTTTCAGAACTTTTTCTCATTCCTTTTTAGCAGTGAACATTTTCTCACTGACTGAATTCATGAATTGACCCATTCACCTTTTCATGTTCATTGTTTATTTGAGCTGATATAATAAGATATCTTATACTGGGTGACACATGAATACTAGCAATATTAAACCCACTTTTAGAGGAAAAGTCCAACATCAAATAATTGGGCAATTCAGTGTCTGGTAATGGACAGGTTCTTGTCTCAATGATGAGATAATTTTTTCCTTTTTTTCCTCTTTTCTTTTTTAAAAGGATGATAATAAAATTAATTTATTAAGATTAAACATACAATAAGATAAAAACTAATACTTTGGATTTGAAGAAAATAAATAAAAGGGGAAAAAGAGGCCAAGAAAGGGCTCAAAAAACAGAAAACTTTGCTCACAATATCAGGAATCTCAACCCAGTAAGCTAGAGGCTATCTATCTGTCTATCTATATACACACATACACACACACACACACAAAGGATGTGTAAGGTGTCTCTTTTAGTGTACAGTTCCTGTATGTGTGTAATTTGTTTTCAAAATGGAAACCCTAACACCACATTGTGAGACAAGGAACCTGGAAAGAAGTCACTGAGTTCATTTTCTGTTAATCATCTACTGCTAGGAATGCAGCCTACTTACCTTGAAGAAAGCAAATTTTTTCATTTGTATTCAAAAGTCGTCAATTGGAGATAGTTTCTGGAGTATCTAGTTATCCTTCAGCTCTAGCATCCCATCTTATGCAGGGCATTGCAGTCTCTAAGCAGATGGCCTCAGACTTCATTAGACATATGTGTGTCTGTGTGTCCATCTTGGTGATTTAGAGAACCTTTTTTCTTGATGTTCTCCATTCCTTCTGCTTCATACACTCTTTCTACCTTCTCTTCTATGGGATTCCCTGAGCACTTTGTGGAGGGATCTGATGGAGATATCTTATTTAGAGTTGATTGTCTTTCAGTCTGCATACTGTAAGACTGTGGGTCTCTATAATTGTTTCCACAAGGATGAGATTTCTTATGTCTTCATAAAACAAAAGAAGTTCAGTAAAATATTCAGGGCTTATATTTTAAATTTTTTTAAATTATACTTTGATTATATTTCTCTCTTCCCTTTTCTTTTTCCAAATCTTCCAATATACCCCTCCCAACTCTCCTCCAAATTCATAGCTTTGTTTTTCTTTTGTGTCAATTATTATTGCATATATGCAATATATATGGATATACACATATATATTCCTAAATATAGCCTGGTAGTCGGCTTTTATGACTTCAGGACTGATGGTTTGACTCCTTTTATAAGCATTTATGAGGGTTTTTACCTCATGAGATACTTTTGCATTTGTAATTAGATTTAAGTGTATATCTAGTGAATCCTTGTCATAGCAGGCAGTTTGTTTGCAAGTTTTGACAATTATTAAACAAATAGCTATAAATATCTAAGTTTCCATATTAGAGTGGACATAAACTTTCAACTCATATGGCTAAATTACAAGAAGTATGTTTTCAGGGTTGTACTGTCAAAATACATTGAATTCTATAAATGTCTGTCACACTGTCTGAATGACTGTACTATTTTTTCTGCCCTACATTAATGTGTAACTTTTCTTGTTACCACTTAATTATATAAGCACTTAGTTTTTCCTATTATCCTGACTTGTGACCATTATAGCAGTTATTGTATGTCTTTATTGGAGATGTGAACTATGCTTATTTACTACAGAAGGGACACCAGCAAAAGGTAAAGTAAATGACTCCATCTAAGTTTTGGGTGGTGAAGTGATGTGGGATTCCCCTATGTATGCTAGGAATATATTTTATTGCCACTGGTTAATAAAGAAATTGCTTTTGGCCAATTGCTTAACAGAATATAGCCAGGTTGGAAAAAACATAGAGTAGACAGAGTCAAGGAGAGACACCATGTGGCTGTCTTAGACAGACACACCAGAACCTTGCCAATAAACCATGAGCCTCATGGTAAAATATAAAATACTATAAATGGGTTAATTTAAGGTGTAAGAGCTAGCTAGAAATATGCTTAAGCTATTGGCCAAACAGTATTGCAATTAATATAGTATCGGTGTCATTATTACAGGTCTGGCCAGCCAGAAGAAATGAACAATCTCTGTCTATAAAAATGGCACTCCAATGTGTACTGATTGTATCCACACAAAATCTGAGAGAGCTTGGAAAGGAATTCAAGCCATAAAAGAATAAAGTTAAGCACTGCTTCTTGGTAGCCAGCATTTTCCTTTTTCCAGATGGGCTTGGTTTGTGGTGGTGAGCAGGAGTGTCCTGGCTCTTTTTTTTTTGCAGGGTTCTCCACTTTATTAATGTTTTATTCCTTTAACACAGTTACTTATGATGCTGTGATCCCCAACCATGAAGTTATTTTCTTGCTTCTTCATAACTGTAATTTTGTTACTGTTGTGAATCATAATAAATATCTGATATGCAGGATCCTTAATGGGGTCAAGACCCACAGTTTGAGAACCACTGGAACCCAACAACATAGTTTTGTTCTTCTGAATTCCCATAATGTTCATGGATCTAACTTATGTTCTTTTCATAGTTGGTGCAATAATTTAGGCTATAATAAGTGCTAGTGAAATTTTCCATTCAATTTTAATTCACAACATATTTCTATTTTTTCATTAATGAAAAATAGTGGTGTGCCTTCAGAATATTTTTACTTTTCAAAATAAAATCTCTTTAAGTATGTGTATTTATTTATTTATTTTTTGTAAACATTTTAATAGTGAAAGTAGTCTAATACTCTCATTTCATCAAGCTGTCATATATAGATGATGCATACATATAGTTTTCATAATTTGAAAATATCCTATAGCAAAGTCAGAAAACTAGCTTACAACATATAGTAAGTGAAATTCATATTAGTTTTCTGGCTCTTTTAAGAGAAATCTTGCTGATTCAACATTAGCAGCAAAACAAAACAAAACAAAATGCACTGCATTTTAAGAAATGGCAGCTTCCAGGTTTGTGATAGTTGCACATACAGCTCTGCCTCCTTTAGGAGGTCAAGTACTTAAATGGGGTCTGTGAGCAGTGTGTTACAAATTATTTAATAGTGACATAGACCTGCTGTGACCCTGGATCTGGGGTGGAGTGAATGGCTCTCAGGGGTAGTGAACAAGCCTCCACCATATTGGACTGGTTGGAGCCAGACCTTATAAAGTTGGTCCTAGCCATGCTTGCTTAGCATTAATAAAAAGCACTCATGCTCAGAAAATAATTACAGATTTACCCAAAAGACAGATTCAGATAAAAAAAAAAAGACCTCTAAATGGGTCAAAGTGTTGGATAAATGTACATACACTCGAGAGAGCAGAAAGAGTAGAGACAGTTATAATATAAAAGAGTACAGACTGTCATAGATTAAAGGAGTAAAGATAATAAGTATTAAACTTGTAGAAATAGTATGAGAGCAAAGAAAAATAAGCCATGTATAGATGGAAAATAGACAGAGAGTCTGGATAATGTATATTTTTGTGTTTTCTTTAATTTTTTTGACTATGAATGAGCTAAGTACAGTTTCATTGTGCAGGCTGCTAAGCTAAACCAGCATATATACTTTCAAGTTAATGACTTCAAAATTTGGTTCTAAGGATATGTTGCTTTAGAAAAGAGGTTCTGCTTTTGTTTCCACAGAGGATGAGAACCTATGAATGCTTTCCAGACTAATGTGGTTTGATGGACCAAGACCTCCTGAAAGTTCTCCGTGAACCCCAAAATTACTTTGCACAAAAAGAGTAGGATGTAGTTTGGAAAAAACTATGCCCAAATTCCCAAATATTATTTATAAATGTTTCTTTACATATAAAGGTATGCTATAGAGATGAATACTTTGCATTGGTATGGATCTTGGTTTATTGATACAAATTAAGATCAATTTTGTTCTCTTCCTATAAGCGGCCAGAAGTGACCTGTGAAGATGGTTTGCTACTCTCTTGATCCAGAAAACCCTACAAAATCATGCAAATCGAGAGGATCAAGCCTTCTGGTTCACTTTAAGAACACCCGTGAAACGGCCCAGCCATAAAGGGTATGCATATCGGAAAAGCCACCAAGTATCTGAAAGATGTCACTTTGAAGAAGTAGTGTGTGCCGTTCCGACAGTACAATGGTGGAATCGGTAGGTGCACCCAGGCCAAACAGTGGGGCTGGACACAGGGTCGGTGGCCAAAGAAGAGTGCAGAATTTTTGCTGCACATGTTTAAAAATGCAGAGAGCAATGCTGAACTGTGAAGGGTTTAGATGTAGACACTCTGGTCATTGAGCACATCCAGGTGAATAAAGCACCTAAAATGTGCCGACGAATTTACAGAGCTCACGGCCGGATTAACCCATACATGAGCTCCCCCTGCCACATCGAGATGATCCTCGCTGAAAAGGAACAGATTGTACCAAAGCCAGAAGAGGAGGTTGCACAGAAGAAAAAAATATCCCAGAAGAAACTGAAGAAACAAAACTTATGGCACCAGAATAAATTCGACATGAAATAAATGCAGATAAAAGAAAAAAAGATCAATTTTGTTATGTGTATATTTCTTCTCTTGATTAAGATTGTGTTTGTGAAGTTCATTTAAAATGTAATATATAATTAAGAAATACAGGTTAATAGATAATTATCTATAATCATCAAGCTTGTAGTCATGTTAGTTAGGTTTTCTAGATTTATAAAGATGGATTTCATTTAGATAAATAATATTCAAACATTCCAAAGACCAAAAACAACTTCTCGTAATAATGAGACACATCTGCTCCTGGCACCACCAATCTACTTCAAGAGGATGATGGGCATAGTAGGGACTCCATTTGGAATTTGCTAGCCATTTGGGCAAGAAACCTCTCTTGCCTTGACTGCTTGATGTTATGCTGTATAAACTGGACATGTAGGACACATAGAATTGCTAAACTTGCCAAAAGTAGGTGAGATGGTTTTTCAGGGTTCTTACTTCATGAGAAAACTTCCAGACGTTTTATAGGATACACCAGAAAGCAACTGATGAACTTTGCCAGTACAAGGCATAAGTCTCCTTCACCAGCAATGGGCAATGGACTTTGTAGCTCCCAACAAATGACCCAGTGAATTTTGTAACTTTAAGGACTAATCTGTGCCTTGTAATTTTTGTTAACTTCCTAAGTCTTATGATGCTCTTTCTTCTCTATAGAAGGAAATGCATTAAGCCAGGGAAAGCAATTACAACACAGGGGATCACAATAATGCCGAGGAACTTAGGAAATTTTGGGGAGTGGGAAATTGCAGATAAAGATTTTTTCCCCTAAACATGCATAGGACATGCTGCCTTGATAAGTTGTTCTTGCCTCCAGTCTCCATAGAACTGAATTTGTACATTTGTGTTGTTTAAGAACTGCTGAAATTTTTCTTTGTAATGAAAAAGATAAGGCTGTCAACAGATGCAGCTATGTTACTGATAGAGAATGCAAGCAACAGAACACCACGATTCCGTAAAACCCTGGTAGATTTTGAGGAAGAGCAATAATACCTTCCACTATGCTGAGATAAAATTCAAGGTTCTTTGACTCCAACTGTTTCTGCTTTCCGTTTTACCTCCTATGGATCTATCACATGGTATTTTTTGAATGATTGTTCTACCTTCCCACAGGGATAGAATAACTCATTATTCATGCTCTCTCTGTTTCTTTTCCTAACTTGAACAGCTGTTTTTTTTTCAGATAAGTCACCACTAAAATTCTTTTCATTATTCATTTCATATCTTAATAATTTAAAAAAACACTGTCTTACATAGCTTCCCCACAGGTTGATGACATATATAACTTCCAATGAGGACTCAGTCACCAATGACTTACAATCTACATGTAAATAATTAAATCCACATAGGGCATTGGAATCCTGATATTCTAGAAGAAAAACAAACAGGATATTTTCCACATATACATACTGAAATTTTTGGTCTTGACATTACTAAGGAATGGATGATAACTATGTTGAGGTTGTTCTTGAGTTCTCCACTATTGTTAAGGTCTATGTGACGTTGCACTGGAAAAATAGAAGGAAGAATGGCATTGAAAAAGTTTAATGATAAAATACTAATTAACATTGTGAACTTGAGCGTTCAGTCTTATTTATAAGTCAACCATAATGATATAATGATCCCCCCCCAGTTCTGACAAGTTCATTGCAGATGTGCTATGACCCTCACCTGACATGCCTATGGTGTATGCTCCAAATCAATCAAAGTGTTCTGAATTGATCACAGACCATTTTTTTATGAAAGTTAAGTTCAATCTTAAAGTTTTCATAACACCAACTAGACAGCTATTGCTGCCAACAATCACTTCCAGAAATAGTTAATTTTCTTAGGAAGTTTTTCTACCTTCAAATCTATAACTGATCACAACTTTAGAATGAAAGAGCCAGTGTGTATCAACTTTGCTCATAAAAATCAATCTTGAATCTCTTCTGTAGTTGGACTTTCTTGTTAAAATTTCTTTAAAATGCCAGCCTCTAAATAATGACAAGGAAACATGTTATTAATTATGAAAGCTTGGCCTTTAGCTTGGGCTTGTGTCTAACTTCATCTTATAAATTATCCTGTTTCTTTAATCCACATTCTTCAACCTTGTGATCCTTCTTCCTTAGTATCCTAAGTGTTTAGATTGAAGACAAGTACCACAAACTTTACCAGTTTTGTCATGTTTTAGGAAATATGCAGTGTATTTTGGTATATAAAATAGACGTAACATTTTTCTTTCTATATTTTGATGTATATGGGTTACTATTATGGTATAGTGAAATCATACTAGTTTTTCAATATTGCAGCCAATATTTCAGTTGCCATCACATAGTCACTGTTCCTGATTATATAAAGTACGAAATAATAGCTATACATTATGTCTCTGTACCTTATAAGTAGAAGATATACACCATAGCCCGTAACAACACATATTACCTGTTTTAAAGTGTATCAGTCATTGCTCAGTGCACATTGGTTTATTCTTCATCAAAACATGAAACTAAACTGATTCCTTGTCTCCCAATGATGAATTCTCATGACATTTTGTAAAAATAAGAAATCCTAAAATGACACTGACTTGTAGAGATAGAAATGCAACAAAGATATGAAGAGTATCAGAGTGAAATTTAAAAGAGTTGTTCATAGACTTGATGGAAATGCAGAGTCCTGAACTAGAGAACATGTCACTGAAACAAAGTAACCATGGGACATGAGGACACACAGGAGAAGCACTGTGGAGGAGAAGGATGAATAAGAAACAGCACTAGGAAGTCATTACAAAACAAAAACTCTCAGATGATCTATTGAGTATGGAAAAGGCAAAATGGTGACATCAATACAACTAAAGAAAATTGCACAATTCACTAAATTATAGATGAATTCCAATCCACATTTTGATGAATACAAAAAATGCTGTTCAAACTAACACTTATTCCCAATTAAACTGTTTTTTAAAAATAATATAATAAATTTTCAATGTTTTCATTGTTTCAAATAATAATGCTCTCAATAAACATGCATTTAAAAAACTCCCTTTCTCTATTCAAGGTTATAACAAGAATAAAAGGATTTTTAATATTTTAAAGAATAAAACTTCTAAATGTAATAGCAGATTTCTTTTTTCCATTAGTTACGAAAAGATTGTGCACAGTTGTAGCTTTTACAGATGCTTTTGTAGATCTAAACTAGCACGGTAAAACTACTGAATACCACTGTTCATACATACTATAGCACACAGACTCAATTAGAAATTAGACAATTTAGGTCAGTATACCTGAAATCGAAGCTGATGGTAAAATAAATTCTAAGTTCGTGAAGTTTTCTGTAAATCTTAACATCCTGTTTTTTTTTGTTTTTTTTTTTTTTTTTTTTTTTTTGAGACAGGGTTTGTCTGTAACTTTGGAACCTGTCCTGGAACTAGCTCTTGTAGATCAGGCTGGCCTTTACCTCACAAAGATCCTCTTGCCTCTGTGTCCCATGTGCTGAGATTAAGGGTGTGTGTCACCAATGCCCGGCTAATATCTTGCATTCTTAAGGGCAGATGTAGGACCAGGAGACAGAAAGAACATAGCTTACACTATTATGGGGAAATGTTATAAAACATGTTCTGCCTAGAGCAAGCTTGCTAAAACTAGAGAAACTTGGCTCTGTGTTTTTGGTAGTGAAAAAGTTAGTATCCCAGTGACAAAAATTCATTGATAGAATGCTATGGATTCAGAGAAATACTTCTATGTTTCTCAATATTTCTCTCCTGCTAGAAATTATCTAAAATAATTGTATGTCTCTATATGTGTCTCTGTCTCTCCCCTCTCTCTCTTACACACACACAACACAAACCTATAATATTTCCTAATTTAGTATCTCATTCTTCTATTATGATGTGTACTTTAAAATTTTTCAGATTTCTAAGACCCATAAATTAATGCAACAACTTTAAGTTCCTATTTATTTAATAAAACATTAGTTTGGATCTTCAGCAGAATAAGTAAGAAAGGGATCGTCAACTTGAAAGACTTCCTAAAGTTCTGAGCAATGGTAATAATCATACCTATGGTTTAAAGATTGGAACAGTCTTTTACAGTTTGCATGACTTTATCTTTTTCCTTCTCTTTACAACATTTCCAAAAAAAAGACAAAGTCTGTCTTTGCTTTTTAAATTTCCTTATACTATCTGTTTTTTAAAAACTAGTTTATAATACAGTTTGTATAATTTTTATGTACATCCAAGGGAGCAATCAATACAACTTCCTTTAAAATTGAAAGAGTGGTGTTCAACAACTCCTATAGGTCTGTGGCTCACTATTTTATCTCCAAATTCGAGAAGCAATATCTTGTAGGTAGATGGGATATGCAGAATAATAAGTAACTTGCTGGATGGGGTAAGGTGTCATTCAGGAGGCTGAGTCTTCTTCTCGGAGCTTTGAGGAGGAACAGCCATACAAAAATTTCTCCCACTTCTTTTAGATGCACATAGGTGATTGGCACTCAGAAATTATTGTTGCAATGAGATTACTTGTGGAGAAATCTCCTTCTTCCTAACACCAGCATATACTGTATGGCCGGCCCTCTATTGCAATCTTTTCTTCAACTAAAATGCTACATTCAATACTCCCCAACAGGAATATGGAAGATACTGGGGCTAACATAATCTCTGATCTTGGGTGGAGACTGTTGTTTGACATCAGTTCAAAAGAAACAAGTGTTTGGTGCAGTTCTTCTCTTAGGTAAAGCACGTGTTGATTCAGCATCATTCAGTCCATATCTATGCACAGTTGTGGACATATAAATATGCATATATATATATATGCATACATTTACTTGTAGCTCACATAATTGCTCTCTTATTTATCATCTTTTGGGCATCACTATGTATCAGTTCACCACTCACTATTTTATGACACATGCAATGCTTCATACCTAGGTGCTGTCTTTCTTCAACAAATTTATGGTGAACATTTAAAAACTACTGACATTTTGAATGTTAACTGAATTATAATAATAAAACCATTTTTCATACCACATGCAGTGATAAACTTCGAGGGCAAATAAATTTTACATTTAAATAAAAAGATGAAACTAAGCAAGTTTTAGAAAAAAGTGATGATCTTTAACTTCTATTCGGAGCAGAGGTTTTTGGTTCATACCCTACATAACTTATGGGTCAACTGGCCTTTACATAAGTTTAATTCTAGAAAGATCATCACAGAATTAGATGTTAGGTCCCTTTTCCAACATTTTCATACACTTCATTTAATTTGAACAATATTCTTGAAGTCAGCTTATGCAGAGTTGATCGTCATCAACTGTGTCATCAAAAAACATAGGCTGTCTTGTGTTATAGTTGTTACTTCTTTATGTAACAGTGTAGATAAATCAGTGTTTGTGTCAGGGACCAAGGTGTCTATGTCCCTTCCATTCCCCTAAACTCATGTTGGAGTTAAGTTGCCAAGGCTATGTGATAACAGCATTGAAAGAGGCAGATGATTAATACAATGTAAATGTTAAGTGTCAGATTAGTTGAAGTCATTAGGTTGACTTCACATGATAGAATTCTGGGAGCTTTGTATGAAGTGGAGAAGATATAAACACTCTCTGTCTCATGACTTGTGTTGATATATTATCATTCTGGCAACAAAAAAACAATCACATAATATGAGCAAAGGGGTCAAGTCCATGATGAAGAAACCGTTAACATGAGATAGTAGAGCTCACTGATTCCAGACTGAGAGCTAGGGAACCTGCGTAGTATCGAACTAGGCTTTCTGAATATGGTTGACAGTGTGTGGCTTGGGAAGTTTGTGGGGCAGCTGGAAGTGAAACAGTATTTATCCCTAGTGCATGAATTTGCTCTTTGGAGCCTATTACCTAAGGACGAATACCTTGCTCAGCCTAGATATAGGGAGAAAGGCCTTGGTCCTGCCTCAAGTGATGTGACATACTTTGTTGACTCCCCATGGGAGGCCTCACCCTCTCTGAGGAAAGTATAGGAAGTGGGGTGGAGGGATGGAGGTGGGGGAGTGGGACGAGGTAATGGAGAGGTAACTGGGATTGGTATATAAAATAAAAAAGATTTTTTTAAAAAATAAAATAAAAAGTATCAAAAGAGAAAGAAAGAAAGAAAGAAAGAAAGAAAGAAAGAAAGAAAGAAAGAAAGAAAGAAAGAGAGAAAGAAAGAAAGAAAAGAAAAGGAAAGGGAAAAAAAGCTAGGGAGCCTATAGAGCCTTGCCTTTTTGAAACCATCAGGCAAAATAAATCTTTATTTATAAAGTAGCCTGGTTTGGGCACTTTATAAGAGTGAAGAAGAAGCTGGGCGGTGGTGACACACGCCTTTAATCCCAGCACTCGGGAGGCAGAGGCAGGCGGATCTCTGTGAGTTCGAGGCCAGCCTGGTCTAGAAGAGCTAGTTCCAGGACAGGAACCAAAAGCTAGGGAGAAACCCTGTCTCAAAAATCAAGTAAAAAAAAATAAAAAGAGTGAAGAAGAAGAGACTTATAAAGCACTTCTCAACTTCTCAGTTCTAAAGCTATATGCTGGCACACAGAAATCAGTATTTTGACCAAGCCTTAGAACTTTGACAGTGATGGGTTTAAGAACCACATTATATCACATCTATTAGGTTTTGAGTTCTCTGAAAGCTCTAGATTTGATTTCCTATGTGTGTATCGTAGCTGTCTCTCCAACCCTAGCTCAATAATACAGGTAGTACTAAAGAAGTATATATTGATGAATGATGTGGTAGCTAATTTACTGCTTCAGCTTGCCTGGTACAAGGTGTGTATGCACATGGTACATAATTGAATACAGATATTTCATCTGTATTTTAATAAATAAAGTATGCCTGAAGAACAGAGAATAAAAGATTCCCAGTGGTCAGCCTTCCAGACAAGGCAGTGGTGACAACACTTTTAATCCCAGTAGCCACACCAGTTTCCTATAGAAACCTGGTGACAGTGGTGCATGCCTTTAATTCCAGACCTAGAGAGGAATATAAGACAGGAGACTCTCAGACACAATCTCATTCTGGGATTCTTGGAGGTGGGATCTCCATTTCAGACTGAGGTAAGAGCCAGTCAGGTTGAACCCCAATATCTGTCTCTGAGTTTTTAATAATTGTGCTCCATAACTATTCTGAGTGTTTCTTTCAAGTTATTTCTAGATAAAATAACATTAAAATGAGTAAAGAACATTGTCCTTGCTATTATGGGTGACCTTTATCACTCATTTGAAGACCTGGATAGGATAAAGAAAAAGTTTAACTAAGAGGAAATTTATTTTGCTCCAGTGAAAAATCTGCTTTCAGTCTTCAATGTATTCTGAACGACACCCTCAACTTACTGCAACTTAGAATTTTCAAACAAGTAGAAATAATAATAAAAAAAATCTGAAAAAATAATTTTGAGGTTCAAAAGTCAAGAAAGACAAACAAACAAACAAAAGAGATCATGTTCCTTGAGTGGGCTTCCAAGCGGGTTCACTGACAGCTGGTTTTCAAGGAGAAATTGTGTTCCATCATGCAGAGCACTTGTCTCTTTGTTGCCATTTCAGGAAGCTATGTATCAGGATACATTCAAGGGAAAAGTACAGATGTCAACACTAGCAAGACTTGAGTATGAGAACTGACATTTCACTCATACTAATACATGCAGAGACTGGGGCAAATTTTGTAATCTTTCTATACTTTTCATTCTTTAAAGTAGAAGCAAATATGCATCTTCACTATATTGCTTTGAGATTAACTTGAAAATGATATAGCCTATTCCAATGTCTGCAACCTGACTGATTTAGATGGGGAAGACAGTATTATCCCATCAGCATCGCCATGCTTTGCAGTAGAAGCAGGGTGTTAATTTTAGGAGTCATAAGTCCACTCATTCATGTGGATTGTTTTCAGGTTAAATCGAGAAACTTATTTCTGAAAATTCCTGTCATAGCACCTGGCAAGAGAATGCATGAAAATGCATGGAGGAGGTAGCATGAGATTGTTTTTATTTTATTTAAGTGAATATTTTAACTTCTTCTGAAATGAGAAATAACAGTCAAATTGATTTACATTTTCTGACATAATTTGTTAACTTACCAACTTTTTTATTTCCCCAATTTTAGCATTCTCTGTCTTATTTTTTCGTAAATTGACCATCGTCCACCTTGTAGCAACTAGGATTAAAAACTCTTTCATGTATTAGTCAGAATGCAAAGTATGTTTTCATCATTAGTCCTTTAAGGAAATTTTAAATTTGAGATGATTTTGTTTCCAAAAGGCATTGAAGTTGGGAGGTGGGCGCAGGTGGAAGGAAATGTATGATTCAAGGCATCTCTATAAGGGGACACTGGAACCTTGGTCCCTTCTGCCTCTGAGGTGAGCTTTTTGCACAACTGCAGATTCTCTGTTACATGCTGCCTCCTCGCAAGCCACCAAACAAGAGGTACAACGTAGAATGGAATTAAAGTTCCAAACCTGTTAGCAAAATATGCTTATTTTAGTTATACCGTGATTGTTTCAGGTATTTGTCAGAGCAGCAGAAAGCTTACTAACATGTGCACTGTTGTTCTTAAACATATGGAGGGAAAAGCCTGATGTCATCTGCTCACTGGGAGTTCCCTCTCTGCTGTAAGGGTTTCTCAACCAAAATGATCCTAGATAATTTCCTGGAGCATAAACTACCCTGACGGCTTATTAGTGGACAATATTTAAATGTCTATATTTAAGGTATTTGCTGTATAGAAATTCTTATTTCTAAATATCTTATTAGGATTATTTTAATATCTGTACCCTCTAACTTGTCTGTGATTATAGTAAAGCCACATCCAAATGTGCTCAAGAATGTTTTAATTTGACATAACATGCATTTCTAAGTCCCTCATAAAGAAGCAATAACAAAATGATTTATACATGCAAAGAATTTATTGCCTTAATATTTTCCAACGGCTCCCTAAATTATTAGCTTTGAAAAGAGGCTAGTAAAGCATTTAAATTTCTTAGTTAATAAGATTTTCCTCCAAAGATTATAATTCAGTCATTAATACCTGAGAAAAGCCTAAAAGAACAAACAAACTATTCAGATATATATTAGCACCAGATATACAGAAAGGGAAATCACAGTAGTATGTTTTAAATGGTTGTATTGTATTACTCTCCAAGGTGTTTCTTTCCTTCTTTGTATCTCATTGATTTGTATGCATGACATGATAACATCACTGGAGACTAAACAAATCAGGTTGAACTTAATATATCTTTATTTCACAAAGGTCACTGAATTGTCATTGTAGAATAAAGTGTTCTGGAAACATGGCCTGGGACTGCCTTTCTCCTCTCTTTGTGAGGAGATGGACACTTTGGTTCATATTGTAAAAGGGCAAATTTGCATACACCTAACATTTTGATTTTCAGTGAAGATATTAAGACAGCCCCTCCCCTCCAAAGAAAGACTGGTCAACTTTCCTTTCCAATTTCTCTAGCTTAATAAAAGCAAAAATTGTCTCTAGTTTAAATTATCAAAAGGACGTTTAACACAGAATGTATTCTGAACACATTTTCAGGTTTGCTGGCAACTTTGTTCCCTTACCCAAAACCTGAATACTAATAGTGTGAGAACTCTGATATTATTCAGGTTGCATGAGGACTGCGCTCCTTCTAAAACACCACCTTGTGAACATATATAAAACACATTAATTAAATGTAAGAGGAAATTATTTAAAAAATGGCACTACCTCTTCCATTAAATGGGCCAAATTTTATGAATCAATTATTTATATTGCCATATGCAATAGCATGTTACATATTTAGATAAAGCAAATTTATAGAAATGAGGAATTTCATATGTTAACATCTACATAAACATCCATAAACAATGTGGATAAACTTCTAAAATTCTCCCCTTAAAAATATTCACTTGGATAATTATTATTTCCAGAAAAAGGAAATCTGTATGTGAGATTGTATTGCAGGATATTTTATCATACTGTGTAAAGCTGTGTCTGTCCTTCCATACCTGCCTAAGGCACCTACTGATTGGTTTAATAAAGAGCTGAATGACCAATAGCTGGGCTGGAGAAGATAGATACTTTCAGGGAGAGAGAAAGAATCTGAGAGGTGGTGATTTGCCAGCACAGGAAGTCAGACTTATAGTATTGAAGAGTGGTAATGAGTCACATGACAGAACATAGATTAATCTAAAAGGGTTAATTTAAGTCTTACAGGATAGTTCGAAACAAGCCTAAGCTGAGGCCAAGCTTTAATACTCAATAAGAAGTCTCTATGTAATTATTTGGGAGCTGACAGTCATAGGAAAGTTTGACTACAATTGTATAAGTGTGTGTGTGTGTGTGTATGTCTGTGTGTATGTGTATGTATGTATGTGTGTAACTCTGTACCTATGCAGATAAAGATAAAAAAAGGACTTTTGGAGTCTTCCAATTTTCTTTCCCAATCTTTTAAGTTTCCCACCTATCATGATGCCTTGTTTAGATATGCTTGCTGTTCACCAAACTCCTGGGATCCCTATGTACTGAAGAGGTCCAATACTGGATTTACAGGCATGTGTGTTATGACCAACATTTACATGTGACTTGGGGATTCAAACTGGGGTCCTCTTTCTCATACACAGGATTGGTACATTATGATAAATATTTTTGAAAGAGGTTACCTTTACTTTAATGAGAAGACACATTATATTAATGACAGGAAACAGAAGACAGGAAAAATTGTGTTCAGTGTTTGTGTACCAAAACTTTTATTAAACTGCAACTGTTAAAAAGCCAATCCCTAGCCTTATTTGTTTTTATAGTCTCCATTTTTTCTTAGCATATTGTGAGACAACCATTTTAATATAAGATTGAGGATGAAATTCACATTGAAGTAAAAAATGTTAACCAGAATTGATATTCTTTCAGAGAAAGACTACATGAGGGAATCTTAGAAATGGCAAAATATACAGAAATACAAAATATAGCCAGGATAAGTCCATCAACAGCAGAATTGCTTGTAATTACATCAGTTTTTCTAGAAGCACACCCAAACACCAATCATCAAACCCACAAATACTCCTCCTCCATTTAGGAAAAACCAAATTCAATGAGAAAATAGCTAGATTTCTTGCTTTTCTTAGAGTTATATCACAATTGTTGAAATGTATATAATCTAGTTAGAAAGGCTCAGAACATCCAACTTTAAAAATAATCTAATCACCAATTGGTAAAAACACTGATGAGTCTGGATACCAGGAATACAACTTTTTTTTTTCAGCATATCACAAAGAAACATTGCTTGTGTAGCAGAAAGAGCATACATTCTGGAATCCAGTGATGAGGTTTTAACCAAATTTGGAATTGAAGTTTATCCTGTAGAAGCATCAGTGACTATTCAATGACATTCAAGCCATTGATTGGGAAAGACAGAATGGTTGTTATTAAGCAATAAACTTGGATTCAGAAAACATCATCCTCTACTCCACCTATTATCTGGACATTCTTTTAAGGAAAAGTGGAAGTATGTCCTTCTTTTCATAAAATTTTGACTAGTTAAAAACTGCATTCTAAACAATCAAACACAAATAAAAAAATGACCCTGCATCTAAGGTAAATCTTCCTTTTTTTTTTTTTGATCAGCAATAGAGTAAGGATTAAGCATGTATTGTTTCCACTTCTGAGTTCTTAGTAAAGCTTTGACATTCCAAATGTGTCATGTTCTCCATTTCTGAGCAGTTCTAGTTATTTTCTAGTTTCTTGAAAGTCTGTAATTGAAAATAGTAGAGACAGGTTAACAGGTCCTGTTTTGTTTTGGTTTTAGTTTTTTGTTTGTTTTGTAGACAGGGTTTCTCTGTGTAATAACCCTGGAGGTCCTGGAATTCATTTTGTAGACCAATCTTGCCTCAAACTCATAGAGATCTGTTTGGCTTTGCCTCCTGAGTACCGGATTTAAACACATATACCCCCACAGTTTGGCTAAAAGGTTGTATCTGGGAAATTTGCATGATGTGTGATGTCCTTCTGTATATGAGGTAAGGCCATGGAATTTGGTAATACATAGACTAATAGAAATGGGTTAATTTAAGATATAAGAGATAGCTAGAAATATGCCTGAGCCATCAACCAAGATTATTTCAATTAATATACTTTCTGTGTAATTATTCGGATCTCAGCAGCCTGAAAACAAAAGTGCAGTCTCTGCCTACAAATGGTTCCCAAATGTTTTGTAAGACTTCTACATAAAGCCTGTGAAGGCTTAAAACAAACAAAAAACAAACAAAGAAACACACAGGGTTCTAGACAGAAAGAACAGAACCAAGCATGGCTTCTTGGTATCAGCATTGTTTCAGGTAGACTCTGTTTGAGAGACAAGAAAAGTTGCAACTCCTTTAAAAGTAGATTCCTGACTCATTGTTGGTGACAAAAACCTTGCAGCACTTTTAAGAGTCCCTGCCACAAAATACTGAAATGGTGTTTGTAATCAGCTGGCAGCAGGCTTCTTGGTGCTACTATGGATTTTGAAACTCCACAGGGTTGTGACAATAAATATGACTCCCACCAGTACCTCTGCCATGAAGCTAGACTCTCAGAAAGCTAAAGAATGGGGTTGAGCCAGCTGCTAAATCCCAGCTTTTTTCCTAGCCATGCCATTTAGCAGATTAAAGCCTCATGTGGTCAGAAAAACTTATATGTATAGAGTAAAGACAGATTCAAACAAAAAAATAAATAAAATCCATTAAATGGTTTACAATATGTTCAAAAATATACATATACTTAGGAGAAAAAACAAAAATAATAGATTAAGTTCTTTAAAATGGTAATACAGTAGTCAGACCTGGTGGCACACACCTTTAATCACAGCATGTGGGAGGTGGAGGTATTTGGATCTCTGTGAGCTCAAGGTCAGCCTGATCTAAAGACTGAGATCCAGGACAGCCAAAGATAGGCAGAGAAACTCTGTCTCAAAAAATATTGCAAAAATAAAAATAACATAAATAGATTTTTAAAAAGCCACATAAAGATGGAAAATACACAGAGTCTGGATTATGTATATTATTGCATTTTAAATTTTTTTTGACTCTGAATGAGATAACTACAGAGAGTTATTTCATTGTACAGGATGCTAAACTAAACCAACATATATATTTTAGAGGTATGTTGACTTCAAAATTATTGTCTAAGGATATGATACTTTGGAAATGATATTCTATGTTTGTTTCCACAGAGGATAGAAAACTGTATATTCCTTACTAGGTACAATGGTTTGATCAAAGAAGACCTCCTGAAATGATGGTCCATATGGTCCAACATCCACAACAACTTTAGGATTGTTGGCTGACATGGACCAAACATATGGGACACCCCATGAAAGACATGATTAACAACACCCCCAAAATACTCACCCATTTCTAAATATTATTATAAATATGATATAGAAATGAATACTACATTGGTATGAATTGAGGGTTTATTGATACAAACTTAAGGTTAGTTCTGTTATATGTATATTTCTACTCTTGTTTAAAGTATTATGTTTATACAGCTCATTTAAAATTATAATGTATAATAATTAAAATTATTGATTAATAGATAGTCATCTATAATAGTCAAGCTTATAGTTATGTTAGGTTTTCTAGATGTACAGAGATATATTTTAGATGGATAGGTATTCTTCAAACCTTTCAAAGACCTTCAGAATATGGCATTCAAAATGTTAAGAACTTTGCTTTTGTTCAACAGTGAGACATATCTGCCTCTGTGGCAGCACCAAAAATTTTAGAAAGGTTTATGAGCATTGAAAAAATTTGTCATGAAATTTGCCTTCAGTGTGACAGGGCTAGAAGTTTAGAAAAGAAACTGCTCTTGCCTGAAATGCTTGGTGGTATGCTGCATGAAGTGGACATGCAGGACACACAGAAAAGTGACTGTTGAACTTTCCAAAAGATGGGATTGTCTTTCAGCATTCCTGCTTCACAGAAGAAACTGTCAAACATTCTGTAGGACACAGAAGAAAACACTGACAAACTTTTTCAGTTCAAGGCAGACCAGATCTTCAAATGTCCTTCTTCACTTAAAATTCTGCTGGATATTATGGCCCTAGAGTTTGAATATGGATGCCTCAACATTACAAAAGATTGTTGGGTGCCTGTCTAGGGAGTGAGATGTCTCTGTCATTTCTAGAACTTTGGAAGTGCCTTACAATGCACTTCCTGTTTACTTAGGTAACATTATAGCCTTCTGGGGTCTTTGATGGAGTTGAAGAATAGATAGTTATAACTATAGTTTTCGTTAGTTATGATAAAAGATAAATTAGTTGTAAAACTTTAGACTCACAAAGATATGATGGATGGTATTGTCCTTAATTTGTCAAATGTAAATGAACTAAATATTCTAACTATAATTCTTGCTTGATAGCTGATTTGTATATGTAATTTACTGTGTTAAAATTAAAATCTTTCTTTTTAATTAGACAGAATAGGGGAGATGCTGTGGGAATATTCTTCTGCATATGTTTTATTTATTAGTTGATAAATAAAGCTGTTTTGGTTAATGACTTAGTAGAGTAAGCCAGGCCAGAAATATGAACAGAGATATATAGAGAGTAGACAGAATCAAGTAGATGACTGCCAGCCACTGATGAAGCAGGACATGTAGAAAATGAGGTAATGCCACAGACACATGGCAATACATAAACTAATTGAAATTGGTTAATTTAAGATGTAAGAGCTAGCTAGAAATATGGGTGAGCCATAAAATAAACAATGTTGTAATTAATATAGTTTCTGTGTGATTATTTGTGTCTGGGCAGATGGGAAACTAAAGTTCAGTCTCTGTCTGCATTTGCACTCTTGTCCATATTCAAATCAGAGAAAACATATACAGAAGAACTGTTTTCAAATGCTTCCCACTATGTTTATAAAAGTAAGCACTGGATTATAAATTTGCCAAATGTATGTATCAAGAACAAAGAATTGATAGCAGAGAAGCCAAGAGTGAGGGAGATAGGTGAGTTTATACCTTTAAAAAAGAGGGTCCAGAGAGAAACTATGAAACAGCTCTCAATATGAAAGTGTTTCCTCTACTAAAACAAATAAAAAATGTAATTGGTGCTGCTTTTTTATATATTTCCATACTGGTTACTTTATTCCTTCTTAAATTTCAAAACATTTCCCAAATAAACACACATAGAGGATTGATGATGCAATAAAACCTCAGTTGGCTTGCATCTGTTTTCCTCATGAGGCCTCTCTTTCTAGCATGCAGATTCAACAAGATCTACTTCAACTTAAAGAAATGCAAAATATTAACAAGACAAGACAAACAGAATGAAATGTAACCGTATTTTCTTTGAAATATAACTCTGTGTACATGTAAATATTTTGAAGATTGAACCTGTACCCAGCATTATTATGCTATATACAGATCAGTTTTATTGAAATTTTCTGTTTACAGGAACACGATCTCTGATATTAAGAAATAGGAATGATAATTGCATATCCTGGGAGGGCTTGAAAAAGGAGAAATAGAATCCTCCACACAATCTTCTGGGAGTCTAACAAGATCCATTGTTACAAGCACACATTAGAATATGTGCTTCTTAGAACCCTTTAGGGATGGAATTAATAATAGTTACTGAGGACCTAGTGTGTCCATAATAATGATGAATAAACACACAGACTCACATGTAACGTACTGGAGAAATTGATATTTGCCTTTATCATCAGTTGTGTTCCCTGGTTCGCTGTTTAACTTCACTGTGACACAGTCACAGGTTAGAGAAGGCATTCAAAGCTTTTTGATTGAATGGAGAGTTGCTTATTTATGTCAATTCAGAATGATTAGTTTTTATTATTACCAAGAAGTCATTAGATTTATAAGGAGTTTAATTTCCAAGATGTAAGTAAATTTCTGTTGATTAATTCTTGGGAAAAAGCAGAGGAATCAGTATTTTAATTACATTCAGCACTTTCCTAAAATATAGGGTGAAATTTAGCACGAATTTATTATGACTTTCACATTTATTTAACCAAACTGGATCATTGGGGAACATGACAGTGCATGTTCTCTCCTCCTCTCTTTTAAAATCCCCCACCTAGCCTTCAGACTTAATTAAGTTCATATTTATGAAATCCTCCTGTCTGCTGAGAAACTCAAGAAATACATAACCAATACAAAATCTCTAAATGTCAGCCTTCAAAGAACTGAAATTTCTTCATAAGATCCAGGCTTTCTGCCCACATTTTCCAGCCCACACTGATCTATCAAAGAACACCAGTGAAACTGATGATCTTATGCAACACATTCTAAAATAAACACAAGGTTCCTTTTCTATTTCTTGATTTCTCATCTAGAGAGATACCAAACTGCTGATTTCCAATCATGTAACAGGAAATTTGTTTTCATCATTCTATATGCAGGTGTACTGAAAGGATTTTTTTAGAGTATGTCTCACTTTCCATTCCATGGGGACATATGCCCAAGAGGTACGTGAAAGGCGACCACATCATACTGCATCATTTGTGAAGCTCACCCTTTGTTCTATCCATTTTGATGTCCTCTTACAATACCTAATCCCCTAATTTGTCCACTTTTGTTTACCAATTACTCATCAACATTCATGAATAATGTCAGGTAAGTGAAGTAATGGCTCTCACTTTATGGCTGTGGTGGTTGTTACACAATGCAGCAGACACTAGACAGACAAGGTCAAAAGCCATTTGCTATCCATGCACACATGATGGAAGACAAGGACACTACAACTAATCAGGATCATACCAGAGCCACACTAGAGAAGCATGAGTAATCAGACACCATGAAAGGAAGGCTCTGTTGGATCCAAAATTCATAGTGATGACAGAATCATATCTTCTATTATAGTCATGTTTTCTATGACCTAACTGCAATTTAATAGGCTTTAAAATATTGAACGCACCCTTAATTCTGTTTGAATGTTTGAGATAATATAGAAAGTCAACACTTTCCCTCTTTTATGTGTCTCAATATGTTGGTTCTGCACATAAGAATTTCTGCTCAAACCGGACTGAGCTACCAAGGTTATAATGAGGAGCAGAAGGAGAGAGAACATGAACAAAGAAGTCAGGACCATGAGGGGTGCACCCAACCACTGAGACAGTGGGGCCGATCTATTGGGAGCTCTCCAAGGCCAGCTGGACTGGGACTGAATAAGCATGGGTTGAAACTGGACTCTCTGAACATGGCGGACAATGAAGGCTGATGAGAAGCCAAGGACAATAGCGCTAGGTTTCGATCCTAATACATGAACTGGCTTTGTGGGAGCTTAGCCTGTTTGGATGCTCACCTTCCTGGACCTAGATAGAAGTGGGAGGACCTTGGTCTTCCTGTAGGGCGGGGAATTTGGACTGCTCTTCAGTGTCAAGAGGGAGGGGGAATGGACTGGGGGGAGGAGAAGAGGAGTGGGTATAGGGGGAGGGGAGCGGGGGGAGGGGGCAATATGTGGGAGGAGGGGGAGGGAAATGGGAAACGGGAGCAGTTGGAAATTTTAATTAAAAAAGAATAAAAAAATGTAACCTGGCGAAAACTATCAAATGTGATTATGATGTGGGATTTCCCTCTATATGCTGTGATTACCATCAATGAATAAAGAAACTGCCTTGGGAAAAAAAAAAGAATTTCTGCTCAAATGTACAACTGAAATAGATGTATTGATTTGTGATATATAATGCCCTTCCTTCAGTGTGTGATTTTAGTATGAATAAGACTAGTAACTAGAGAGAGTCTTTGGGATGGAGAGTAGAGAATTCCTTTTCCACACTCACATATTTTAATCCTATGAAAAGGAAACAATAATTTGACTATACTTATGGCAAACTATGAAGTAAGTTAAGTTTATGTTGATTTGTATTTTTCCTAGCAAAAGATTTCTCAAATGATTTAGCTCTTCAAAGCTAAGTTGTGTTTTTTGTTGTTTTTGGTTTGTTTTGTTTTTGTGTGTATCTTAGTTTGCAAGAGCTATATATATATATGTGTGTGTGTGTGCATATACGCACATATATATCCTCCTATGTATGTATAAGGGTAGAACATGTACTATAAAACAAAAAAAAAAACAATATATGTTTCTTTACCAGAAGATTCAAAATTTTCCCTCAGCTTTTATTCATGCCATAGAATATAGGAATAATTTTCTGCAATTAAAAACCTCAGTCACTCTTTATTCAACATATAATTTGCATCAATAATGATGCTAAGTTGATGGAGGAAGGTCATTGGTTAAATAATAAAGAAACTGCTTGGCCCTCATAGGTTAGAACATAGGTAGGTGGAGTAAACAGAACAAAATGCTGGGAGGAAGAGGAAGTGAGCTTAGATGCCATGCTCCCCTCTCCCGGGCAGACGCGATGCAGCCAGCTGCCAGGTCAGACATGCTGAATCTTTCCTGGTAAGACTGGTGCTACACAGATTATTAGAGATGGGTTGATCGGGATATGAGAATTAGCCAGTAAGGGCTAGAGCTAATGAGCCAAGCAGTGTACCTAAGTATAATAAAAGCTATTTATAGCAAGCCGTCAGCTAAAATCAAATTAAATGGAGAGAAACTCAAAGCTATTCCACTAAAATCAGGAACACGACAAGGTTGTCCACTCTCTTCATACCTCTTTAATATAGTGCTTGAAATTCTAGCAATAGCAATAAGACAACATAAAGGGATCAAAGGGATTCAAATTGGAAAGAAAGAAGTTAAACTTTCATTATTTGCAGACGATATGATAGTGTACATAAGCGACCCCAAAAACTCCAGCAAAGAACTCCTTCAGCTGATAAACACCTTTAGTAGCGTTGCAGGATACAAGATCAATTCCAAAAAATCAGTTGCCCTCCTATACACAAAGGATAAGGAAGCAGAGAGGGAATTCAGAGAAGCATCACCCTTCACGATAGCCACAAATAGCATAAAATATCTTGGGGTAACTCTAACCAAGGAAGTGAAGGATCTATTTGACAAGAACTTTAAGTCTATGAAGAAAGAAATTGAGGAGGATACCAGAAAATGGAAGGATCTCCCTTGCTCTTGGATAGGGAGGATCAACATAGTAAAAATGGCAATTCTACCAAGTGCAATTTATAGTTTCAATGCAATCCCCATTAAAATCCCATCAAAATTCTTCACAGATCTTGAGAGGACAATAATCAACTTTATATGGAGAAACAAAAAACCCAGGATTGCCAAAACAATCTTATATAATAATCGTCTGGAGGCATTACCATCCCTGACTTCAAACTCTATTACAGAGCTACAGTATTGAAAACAGCTTGGTATTGGCATAGAAACAGAGAAGTCGATCAATGGAACCGAGTAGAAGACCCTGATTTTAACCCACAAACATATGAACACCTAATTTTTGATAAAGGAGCTAAAAGTATTCAATGGAAAAATGAGAGCATCTTTAACAAATGGTGCTGGTAGAACTGGTTGGCAACCTGTAGAAGAATGAAAATACATCCATATCTATCGCCATGCACAAAACTCAAGTCCAAATGGATTAAAGACCTCAATATTAGTCTGAACACACTGAACCTGATAGAAGAAAAAGTGGGAAGTACTCTACAACATATGGGTACAGGAGATCACTTCCTACGTTTATCCCCAGCAGCACAGACATTAAGGACAACATTGAATAAATGGGACCTCCTGAAATGGAGTAGCTTCTGTAAAGCAAAGGACACTGTCACTAAGACAGAAAGGCAACCCACTGACTGAGAGAAGATCTTCACCAACCCTGCAACAGACAAAGGTCTGATCTCCAAAATATATAAAGAACTCAAGAAACTAGACTTTAAAATGCTAATTAACCCAATAAAAAATGGGGCACTGAACTGAACAGAGAGTTCTCAACAGAAGAAATTCAAATGGCCAAAAGACACTTAAGGTCATGCTCAACCTCCTTAGCTATAAAGGAAATGCAAATTAAAACAACTTTGAGATACCATCTTACACCTGTCAGAATGGCTAAAATCAGAAACACCAATGATAGCCTTTGCTGGAGAGGTTGTGGAGAAAGGGGCACACTCATCCATTGCTGGTGGGAATGCAAACTTGTGCAACCACTTTGGAAATCAGTGTGGCGATTTCTCAGGAAATTTGGGATCAACCTACCCCAAGATCCAGTAATACCACTCTTGGGAATATACCCAAGAGATGCCCTATCATATGACAAAAGTATCTGTTCAACTATGTTCATAGCAGCATTGTTCGTAATAGCCAGAACCTGGAAACAACCTAGATGCCCTTCAATGGAGGAATGGATGAAGAAAGTGTGGAATATATACATATTAGAGTACTACTCAGCGGTAAAAAACAATGACTTCTCGAATTTTGCTTGCAAATGGATGGAAATAGAAAACACTATCCTGAGTGAGGTATCCCAGACCCAAAAAGAGGAACATGGGATGTACTCACTCATAATCGGTTTCTAGCCATAAATAAAGGACATTGAGCATATAATTTGTGAGCCTAGAGAAGCTAAATAAGAAAGTGAACCCAAAGAAAATCCTATAGTCAGCCGCCTGGATAGGGGAAGTAGACAAGATTGCAGGGCAAAAACTGGGAACTTGAGGGTGAGGTGGCATGGGGCAAAGGGGAAATGGGATGAGAAATATGAGAAGGGGAGGATGGGAGGAGCTTGGGGGATTGGGATCGTTGGAATATAGGAAGGATGGATACGGGAGCAGCGAAGTATATATCCTAACTAAGGGAGCCATCTTAGGGTTGGCAAGAGACTTGACTCTAGAGGGGTTCGCAGGTGTCCAGGGAGATGTCCCCAGCTGGTTCCTTGGGCAACTGAGGAGAGGGAACCTGAAATGACCCTATCCTATACTGATGAATATCTTACATATCACCTTAGAACCTTCATCTGGCGATGGATCGAGGTAGAGACAGAGACTCAATTTGGAGCAAAGGTCTGAACTCTTAAGGTTCAAATGAGGAGCAGGAGGGAGAACATGAGCAAGGAAATCAGGACCACGAGGGATGCACCCGCCCACTGTGACAGTGGAACTGATTTATTGGGAGCCCACCAAGGCCAGCTGGTCTGGGACTGAATAAGCATGGGTTGAAACTGGACTCTCTGAGCATGGCGGACAATGAAGGCTGATGAGAAGCCAAGGACAATGGCACTAGGTTTTGATCCTAATACATGAACTGGCTTTGTGGGAGCTTAGCCTGTTTAGATGCTCACCTTCCTGAAGGTAGATAGAAGACCTTAGTCTTCCCGCAGGGCAGGGAATTTGGACTGCTCTTCAGTATGGAGAGGGAGGGGGAATGGTGTGGGGGGAGGAGAATAGAAGTGGGGATAGGGGGAGGGGAGTGGGGGGAGTGGGCAATATTAGGGAGGAGGGGAGGGAAATGGGAAATGGGGAGCAGGTGGAAATTTTAATTAAAAAAGAATAAAAATAAAAATTAAAAAAATAAAATAAAATAAAAAAAACAGTATAATTAATGATGTATACAAATACAGTGTACATTTTTTCTCATGAAAAAAAAAGAATACAATTTGTGTGTTGTTATTTCAGGGCATAAGCTAACCAGGCAACCAGGAGCTGGGGCGGCAGGAACACAGCCCGCAGCTCCCACTACACTAAGTGTCGATAAGAAACACTTGCCATCATTATTCAACCCATAACACATGCATAGCAACTGCAGTTTTTTTTTTTTTTTTTTTTGGTTTTTCAAGACAGGGTTTCTCTGTGGTTTTGTAGCCTGTCCTGGGACTAGCTCTTGTAGACCAGGCTGGTCTCGAACTCACAGAGATCCGCCTGTCTCTGCCTCCCAAGTGTTGGGATTAAAGGCGTGCGCCACCACCGCCCTGCCTGCAGTTTTTCATTGGTTGCTTTGTTTACTTTATAGGTGGGAGGCAAGAGGGGCATGTGGTAAATGTTTCCACACAGCCACAATTCATATAGAACATGGTTTAGATTTCAACCTGGGTTAATAGAAACACTTTGATTCATAGATATAAAAGAATCTCCAACTAAAAAAATCAGTTTTAAATAAAAATAGGTTTATTCATCATTTATCATAAAAGTCTAGTATGTAATCATTAAAAAAGTTGGAGACTACTTACACAGTTCTCAGAGAGTCTGGTTTATTTCTTATTTTTCTATTTTCTGTTGTTTTCCTTTTATTTGCTTTCTTGCTGGGCTATGTTCTTATGTTTAGGTGGCATTATGTTTAGAGATAGAGTAAAAAATGACAAAGAGACTACATGTGATCTCCCCTGTGGAAGGTTACTGGAGACTGCATAAGACATGCGTGTTTGAATCCAGTGACTGTAAATGCACAGAAGGCTACACTAGCTCTGTGAGCCATTTTCAAAAACAGCCCTGTAGCCTTGTGCATCTTAAGAAACAGTTTTAAGAGCAAGAAAAGGAGTCAGAGACCACTTTTTCACACAATTAGGAGTTCCATAAAAACACAAAGCTAACAGCCACAATATACATGCTGACGAGGACGCCATGCTTGTCATTTCTGTCTCTGTGAGCCTATATTTGTTCTGAATATTTGATTCAGTAATCTATGTTCTCCTGGTGTCCTCTCTCCCCTCTGAATTCTATAATCTTTGCACCTCCTCTTCCACAGAATTCCCCAAATCCGGCTCAGGTGTGCGTCTTATGCCTTGTCTTACTGTATTTTTTCTGTCATGTTTGTAGTTGTTTCTTGGAGACATAGTGTTTTCTGAGGAAAGACTGAGGGGACATGGATCTAAGGAAGAGGGGGAAGTTAGGAGGAGGGGAGGGAGGGGAAACAGTGGTAGAGATGTATTGTATGTGAGAAGACTATATTTTCAATAGAAAAGAAAGAAAGAAATGTTAAAGCAAAAGAACAAAGGAGAAGAAGCAGTCTTTGTGGGAGTAGCACTCTCAGGATGCTCTTCACTAAGTACCAGAATCTTAAGTGGAATATGTTGTATCATTTCTATGATAACATTTTAAGTCCTTTACTTGACCTTTGATTAAGACAGTAAAAGAATCATTGCAGAAATGGTGTGATTACTCTCTAGAGGTGCTCAGTGTTTGCCAGATTAATGGCTGAATAAATTCATGAACGGAGAGCTGTGCATTTCTAATATTAAACATAGATGCAAATAACAAACAAAGAATGAACACAAGCAATTTGATATAAACTACAAATTTTTGTATGGCAAAAAACAGGGAAAGTATGTGTTTATCCATTCATTTATTCAACAATTTTAAATACTTGTTATGCATCTGGCCCGCCTACTCAGGCTGGATGTCAAAAAAAATCAATATGAAAAAGTATAAAGGATAGAAAAAAATCACAGTATTTTTCTTGTAGCCTAGCAATAGAAACAGATAAATACAGACCAGAAATATTTCATGACATGTTAGACCATTGTAAGTGTAATGCAGATAAATAAAGTAGGAGGTTGGAAATGATAACTGAGGGTTTATTTTTTCTAGAGTTCTCAAGAGAAAATAGATCTATGAAGATAAAGTCTCAACACACTCTGCCAACACCAAGAACTTGCTGTGAGTTCTACAATTTGAGGATATGGCCGGGCGGTGGTGGCGCACGCCTTTAATCCCAGCACTCGGGAGGCAGAGGCAAGCGGATCTCTGGGAGTTCGAGGCCAGCCTGGTCTACAAGAGCTAGTTCCAGGACAGGAACCAAAAGCTACAGAGAAACCCTGTCTCAAAAAATCCAAAAAAAAAAAAAAAAAAAAAAAGAGGATATGACTGGACAGGAGAGATGAAGGGCAGACAGGGTAGCAAGGAAAGAAAGAAGCCTTCCTGTGTAGGCAGACCTTGTATCATTTCACATTAAGTTTTGAACTCTGGGAGCAGGCGTAATGCTATTTTTTCCAAAGACTGTCCTAACCTTTCGACTGTCATCTCATTTTCCAAGAAGTGGCACTGGAATTACAGATATCCTGAAGTCCTAAAAGACATTACTTTCCTTGCTTTGCAAGACTTTTTTTTTCTTCCAAGAAGATGGAACTTTCTTATAGATCAAACCAGAAAATGTAGAAAAATGGGAAAAGTTCAGCCAGTACCCATTGCTGGTAGTTTTACTTTGTGTTATCTTATGACCCAACCACTCTTCCTGAGACTTCACTATATGACCTGCAGGCTCTAGCTAAAAGCCTCCGTTATGAACCTTACTCATTTTAGCAAAGTTTAAACCCACTTTGACCTCACTCACTTTAGCTAAGCCTTGACTCTATGACTTTCCCACTCTAGCGAATCATCTACCCTCTTTAAACACTTTAAACAACTCTATACTTTAAAGATTCTAGCAAATATTCAACTATGACCAAGCCACAGTAGCTAAGCCTCCACTATGATCTGTCCAGTGTAATCAAACATTCATTCTCTATGATGCCGATCATTCTAGATAAGCCACTAAGAACCTTCCCCATACTAGTCAAGTCTTCTCTGGGTCATTCATTACTTATATTGGAAATAATAATATCTACATTTTTAGCCTGCATGCCCTATGCTTTCTGCGACAATCTAAAGGAGACAATTCATTGGGCTTTTGTATTTTCAGGAGGGTTTAGCTCACTTTGTTAGAATGTACAATATGAGTGTTGACAGAAAAGGGCTTCATTGCACCAACTGTGGTTTAAAATTTCAGTGGTTTTAAATTTGGTCATTGTTTTAAAACTCAAAAATATGTAGACTGTGTATGTAGTTTCATCACAAATTAATTGGGGAACAGAACCACAGAAACCAAAGAAAAAGCAATTGGCAAGACTGTTTTACTTAGTTTCCTATAAACACTAAACCTAGCTCTGATCCCAGGTTAATATAAGCAAAGCCATTTTGTAGAATATATGTTTTGTTGTCTTTTCATTTCTCACTTTCATCTTCCTTTCCTCCTTCTGCCTCTCAGACTGCTGTTGCCTCATAATGCCCATGTTTTCCTCAGGTATTCCCAAAGGCATGGATATTTTTTAAAATATCTGAACTTCTGAAGCTGTGCCAAGCAGTTTTTCTGCATGACCCTTACAAGTAATCATTATGTCTTGCACAAAACACTTTTGACTACTTTTTAAGAAAATGATACATAGGATGAAATAAAAAACAGTGGGGGGTACAGGTTTTATCTCTGCTTAATAGACAGAAATAGAGACTAGGATCAATTTATTTTGATCCCACAGTCAATAATTCTTAAATTAAAAGTAATAGTGTATACTTAATTTTTTAATAATGCCAAGATGCCCAGCTAGGTTATTTAAGCTCTTTTGATTTACTGTATGACTTCAAGATGCCTAGAGTTGCACTAGGATTGTTTAAACACTTGAAAACGTGAGTCTTACTACTTCAGAGCATGCTGGCAATCAGGCAGGTATGCATTATTTGAATTCCAGGTACATGGACTACAGGCTGTGTGTTTGAGTGACTGTCTAACCATCTTGTCTGGCCTTAATTTGCCATCATTTTGCCCTGTGCATCTAATCAGAGGTATTATGTAAAGTTTAGAATCATAACAATGAGAAAGCTATTGTCTAAAGAATGACCTGGCATAAATTCTATATGTTCATCTTGTAACAGACATGCTTAGTGAAGAGAAGGATTCATGTTTGAGGATATGAAGTATTTTGAAGGTGTGACTTCCTCCTTGTTGTCATTCTTGAATGTCAATAGTAATTTATTAACATAAATTAAATGTATAGATGTTACATAGCATAAGAAAATTTCTAACCCACTTTACGGAAAAATAGGATTGGAAGTTCGGAGGGTAGGAGAGTTAATTGAGTTTTTTCAGTTATAATAGGTGGAGTTCAGTAAAAGGGAGAGATAGAAAAATTAACTTTTTTAAAAGTAAAAGTAGAACAAAACAAGGTAGAGAATAATCTGCTCAAGAGAGGATGGAAGTGATATCTATGTAATGATTTGAATTTTGAATGTTACCTGAAGACTCTTATATTAAGACTTGATAACCATATTGTATGATCAATTTTGGCATCTGGTGGATCCTTTCATGATAGAGCCCACTGAAAGAAAGTTGTATCATTGAGGAGAAAGACACTGAAAAGGATATTTTGGGAACCTAATTCTTTCCTCATGCCTCCTGATTCTCAGTTACAATGACGTGATCAAAGTTCCTCTTCCCTCTGCTCAAATCATGAAGTTCTGTTCCATCACAGAAATGGGGACAAGTGACCATGGACTGGCACCTCTGAATCTGAAAGCCCAAATGCATATGGTTCCCATGTGAGTTGCTGTAAAAGTCTTTGACAAAATCTAACACCCCTTCATGATAATGTCTCGGAGACATCAGGGATACAAGCAGCATACCTGGACATAATAAGATTATACTATATCCTGGAGGCTTCATCCAGCAACTGATAGAAACAGATGAAGACCCACACTCACACAAATTGGGCAGAATTTGGGGAATCCTGAGGAAGAGAAAGGGAAAGGATTGTAGCAGCCATAGGACTCAAGGCCACCACAAGAAAACTCACAGAATCAACTACCTGGGCTCATAGGCGACTCACAGAGACTGAACCAACAACCAGGGTGCCTGTATGGAACTAATGTAGGCACTCAGCCTATATGTTACAGTTGTGCAGCTTGGTCCTCTTGTGGGACTCTTAATGGTGGGAACAGGAACTACCTCTTAATCTTTTACTGGCTTTTGGGGCACTACTCCCTATTCTGAGCTGCTTTCTCTAGTCTTAATACATGTGGAGATTCTTAGTCATATTGCAAGTTCATATGGCAAGTTGATATGCTTTGTATTTATTGAAACTCATAGGAGAACTGCCTTTTCCTAAATGGAAAGGGATGAGAAGTGTATTGGAGAGGATGGGAACAGAGGGATGGATTGGGTGAGGGACAGGGAGGACAGGAGGGAGAGGAAACTGACAGGGATGTAAAATAAATAAATAAATTTATTTTAAAAATTAATATTTAAGTATTATGAATAGAAAAACAATGAACGTGATTGAGTGTCTCTGTTGTAGGATAAAGTTTCCTTTGGGTACATGCCCAAAAGTATTACAGCTGAATCTTGAGGTAAATAAGTTTCCATTTTCCCAAGGAATCAAAGCATTGATTTTCAGAGTTTTTACACAAATCTTCAGTTCCCCAGAAATGTATCAGTGTTCTCCTTACTCCATGTTCCCATTAGCATGGGCTGTAATTGTTTTTTATTCATCTTGGAAATTCTGACAGATGTAATATGAAATTTCAAAGCAGTTTTAATTTGCATTTCTTCAATGACTAGCAATTTTGAATACTTTTAGGTGTTTGTTAGCCCTTCATCTTTCATCTTTTGTGAATTCTATTTAAAATTGTTTCCCAATTTAAAAAATGAGTTATTTGTTTTCTTGATGTTCAGTGTTTTTTATCATTAAAAATATTAGCTATTAGTTGGTAGGCTATTTAGCAAAATGTCCCAGCGCTGAAAGAAGTGGACACAAGATAAATCGCTAATCCAGAAGCAGTCTTCACCTGACAACCCTTCTCAAAAAAAAAAAAAAAAAAAAAAAAAAGGTTTCTCCAGTGTTCTCACTGGGTATACAAACCACTCTTAAAGACAGATCCCATGGACAGTCGACAAATACAAGCTCAATGGCATTCTTGGAGGTTCCTTGTCTTCTAATGCCTTTCAGGTCTGTTGTGTATATATTGTGGTTTCAAGTCTTGGGTTTTTTTTTTTTTTTTTTTTTTTTTTTTCCGAGACAGGGTTTCTCTGTGGTTTTGGAGCCTATCCTGGAACTAGCTCTGTAGACCAGGCTGGTCTCGAATCAAGTCTTGCGTTTTTGTTTTTGATTTTTTTTTATTTTTATTGTTTTTTAATTAAAATTTCCACCTGCTCCCCGTTTCCCATTTCCCTCCCCTCCTCCCAAATATTGCCCCCTCCCCCCAGTCCCCTCCCCCTATCCCCACTCCTCTTCTCCTCCCCCCACACCATTCCCCCTCCCTCTCGATACTGAAGAGCAGTCCAAATTCTCTGCCCTTCGGGAAGATGAAGGTCTTCTATCTATGTCCAGGAAGGTGAGCGTCTAAACAGGCTAAGCATCCACAAAGCCAGTTCATGTATTAGGATTGAAACCTAGTGCCATTGTCCTTGGCTTCTCATCAGCCTTCATTGTCCGCCATGCTCAGAGAGTCCAGTTTCAACCCATGCTTATTCAGTCCCAGACCAGCTGGCCTTGGTGGGCTCACAATAAATCAGTTCCACTGTCACAGTGGGTGGGTGCATCCTTCGTGGTCCTGGTTTCCTTGCTCATGTTCTCCCCCCTTCTGCTCCTCATTTGGACCTTAAGAGCTTAGACGGTTGCTCCAAACTGAGACTCTGTCTCTACCTCGATCCATCGCCAGATGAAGGTTCTAAGGTGATATGCAAGATATTCATCAGTATAGGATAGGGTCATTTCAGGTTCCCTCTTCTTAGTTGCCCAAGGTACCAGCTGGGGACATCTCCCTGGACACCTGCGACCCCGTCTAGAGTCAAGTTTCTTGCCAACCCTAAAATGGCTCTCTTAGTTAGGATATATACTTCGCTGCTCCCGTATCCTCCGTTCCTATATCCCAACCATCCCAATCCCCCGAGCTCCTCCCATCCTCCCCTTCTCATGTTTCTCATCCCATTTCCCCTTTGCCCCTTGCCACCTCACCCGCAAGTTCCCAGTTTTTGCCCTGCAATCTTGTCTACTTCCCCTCTCCAGGCGGATGACTATATGATTTTCTTTGGATTCACTTTCTTAGCTGATAAACACCTTTAGTAGCGTTGCAGGATACAAGATCAATTCACACAAAGGATAAGGAAGCAGAGATGGAAATCAGAGAAGCATCACCCTTCACGATAGCCACAAATAGCATAAAATATCTTGGGGTAACTCTAACCAAGGAAGTAAAGGATCTATTTGACAAGAACTTTAAGTCTATGAAGAAAGAAATTGAGGAGGATACCAGAAAATTGAAGGATCTCCCTTGCTCTTGGATTGGGAGGATCAACATAGTAAAAATGGCAATTCTACCAAGGGCAATTTATAGATTCAATGCAATCCCCATTAAAATCCCATCAAAATTCTTCACAGATCTTGAGAGGACAATAATCAACTTTATATGGAGAAACAAAAAAAAAAAAAAAAAAAACCCAGGATAGCCAAAACAATCTTATATAATAAAGGATCGTCTGGAGGCATTACCATCCCTGACCTCAAACTCTATTACAGAGCCTCAGTATTGAAAACAGCTTGGTATTGGCATAAAAACAGAGAAGTCGATCAATGGAACCGAGTAGAAGACCCTGATTTTAACCCACAAACATATGAACACCTAATTTTTGATAAAAGAGCTAAAAGTATTCAGTGGAAAAAAGAGAGCATCTTCAACAAATGGTGCTGGCAGAACTGGTTGTCAACGTGTAGAAGAATGAAAATAGATCCATATCTATCACCATGCACAAAACTCAAGTCCAAATGGATTAAAGACCTCAATATTAGTCTGAACACACTGAACCTGATAGAAGAAAAAGTGGGAAGTACTCTACAACATATGGGTACAGGAGATCACTTCCTATGTTTATCCCCAGCAGCACAGACATTAAGGACAACATTGAATAAATGGGACCTCCTGAAACTGAGTAGCTTCTGTAAAGCAAAGGACACTGTCACTAAGACAAAAAGGCAACCCACTGACTGGGAGAAGATCTTCATCAACCGTGCAACAGACAAAGGTCTGATCTCCAAAATATATAAAGAACTCAAGAAACTAGACTTTAAAATGCTAATGAACCCAATAAAAAAATGGGGCACTGATCTGAACAGAGAATTCTCAACAGAAGAAATTCAAATGGCCAAAAGACACTTAAGGTCATGCTCAACCTCCTTAGCGATAAGGGAAATGCAAATTAAAACAACTTTGAGATACCATCTTACACCTGTCAGAATGGCTAAAATCAAAAACACCAATGATAGCCTTTGCTGGAGAGGTTGTGGAGAAAGGGGCACACTCATTCATTGCTGGTGGGAATGCAAACTTGTGCAACCACTTTGGAAATCAGTGTGGCGATTTCTCAGGAAATTTGGGATCAACCTACCCCAAGATCCAGTAATACCACTATTGGGAATATACCCAAGAGATGCCCCATCAAATGACAAAAGTATCTGTTCAACTATGTTCATAGCAGCATTGTTTGTAATAGCCAAAACCTGGAAACAACCTAGAAGCCCTTCAATGGAGGAATGGATGAAGAAAGTGTGGAATATATACATATTAGAGTACTACTCAGCGGTAAAAAACAATGACTTCTTGAATTTTGCGTGCAAATGGATGAAAATAGAAAACACTATCCTGAGTGAGGTATCCCAGACCCAAAAAGATGAACATGGGATGTACTCACTCATAATCGGTTTCTAGCCATAAATAAAGGACATTGAGCATATAATTTGTGATCCTAGGGAAGCTAAATAAGTCTTGAGTTTTTATGAAATGTCTAAGTGTGTAAACATGCATGTCACTGAACGTACATATTTCTTAAGTTTTTTTCTTTGTATTTACGTTAGTTTTTTTTTTTTTTTTTTTGCTTAATCCTATTCTGGTTGGTTTGTTTTAATTTAATTTAAATTTTAGATGCCTCTTTGTCTCTTTGTATTCCAATGAGTGAAAAAAAAGGATGTGAATTTGGGTAGATAAGGGGTTGGGGAGAAATTGAGGAAGGGGAAAGAATAATGGAAATATATTAAATGAAAAAATTATTTTCAACATATAATAAATAAACATAAAAGAAGAATATCAATGTAATCAGGATTAAATAATTATCTGAGTAAAATAAAAGCACATAATGAGAAGCTAGAACTATTTGGTTGCTTAAAACTCCAATAAAATCTTTAAAAGTTACAAAAATTAGGCTGACGTTATAACTGATTTGTGACAAAAATCATGTGGAATTCATGAACCCATGGATAGGATCTCTAGCACTGCAAAAAAACAGCCATGATTAATTCCTTTAATTCAACCCTCAAGAAGTGGAAGCAGGTATATCAGAAGTACAAAATCAACCTTGGTTATACAATTAGTCCAATGTCAGCTTGGGATGTATGAGACCCAGCTGTATTAATAGATACAGACAGTATCTATATGATAAATAAGTGAGTTTATAAGATGAAAAAATCTCAGTCTAATATATCAGTTATATATGCTGCAATTTCTTTCAAAAACTGAAAGCAAATTGTATTTCTTAAAAGATTGCATAAGATAGTTTGGGGAATAAAAATAGATTAATCAAAACATTTTAACTTGGAAGATGGCCAGATTACAAAGGCATTTGGAACCAAGTCTGTCAATCTGAGATGTATTCCCAGGCCCGACATAGTAGAAGGATGGTACCAACTTTTGAAAATGTCTTGTGAATCCAATTGTTATTCCTACCCACATTAATTAATAAAGTTATGTCAGTCAAGTAAATAGCAAAATAGTAAAATACATAGTAATAGTAAAAAGCATATTTCCTATAGTAAGCCTGTAAACCCAATTTCACTACAGTTGTAAAATCTTTATTTGACAGTGATATCCTAGATTATAATTAATTAAAAATCAATTTGGTAATATTTTGATGGATATAAAATTTGTATGCTGGTTAGACGGGTTACATATTAAACACAATGATGCTGAAAGCTTAAAGCAAAATTTATTTTATGCTGATATTAAGGTAAAAAAAGACAGAGAATTGAAACTAATCAAAACCTAGCAAAATAGACAATAGTCAAGAACAAATGACAAAAATTGAATCACCAGTACTATGTTTTCAAAGACTGACTATCACTTTAGATTTTCTTGATGTTGAAAAATAATAATATAGCATAATGATCAACTCTAGTCCAAAAAATTGTTGACAAATTACATATAATGAGCAAATTGCTTTTAAAAAGGTGACATCAAACATGTCAGAAATGAGAAACTTTGAATTATTATGTTAAAGAAGTTAAGTCTATAATTAAACCTTTATAAAGTTCTTATGAAGTCCAAATTTCTTCCATAATTATCTCTTCCAAACTTTTAGGAAAGAAATGATATATAGTTCCCAGTTCTTTCAAATAATGAGGAGACACTATAATTTTTCTAGGAGACCAATAAAATCTTATTTCAAATTCTGGCAATAACACACAGAGGAAAAGTTATGAACTGATTTCTAATTTGAAACTAATGTACAAAGTTATAGGCTAATAATTCAGCAACATATTCAAAGAATTATGTGTAAATAAGGAAGCTCAAAATAGAAGAGTAGAAAATATCTTAGGTTAAAAAATGAAAAGATCAGTCTCGTTTTATTTATTTTATGGACTAACATGAAATCTTACAGACACTGAGGAGCATCAAACATACAGAGGCCTCAGAAAACTTGAAATTGGAAGTCAAAGATCCAAGACAACCATAGCTCAGTCTTTTCATAGGTCCTATCTCTTCTTTATGTACTCATGCATTTTTTCCAACCGTTACTTCTAGAAATTGTCATATTTGATATATGCAACATTCAAATCCATGAATTGTGTTAACTAAAATATATTATTTTAAGATAATGTTGTATTCATTTTGTAAAGATAATAATGTAATAATGTAAAAAACCTTGCCTGATGTATAAATTAGATCATTATTAAAGCCTTATCATTATCAAAGAGGTCAGAACTGTCCTATCTCATGATAATACTGTGTTTGTATTTTTCCTGGGGCTCCATTGAGACACTAAGAAACAACAAGTTACTTGAAGAGGGATAATGGATATTGAATAGAAAGTAGAAATGGGCAAGGTGGTGGTGTAGCACACCATTAATCCCAGCACTTGGGAGGCAGAGGCAGATGGAGCATTGTGAATTTGCTGCTAGTCTGGTTTACAGAGCTAGTTCCAGGACTGCTAAGGCTGTTACACAGAGAAACTCTTTCTCAAAAAAAAAAAAAAATAAAAAAAAAATTAAAAAAAATAAAAAAAATAAAAATATATATATATATATATATATATATATGTGTATATATATATTGAAGAGTAGCCATGGCTGCCATATGCAGGTGTAAATTATTTTATCTTCTTCAGACTTAGAGAAGCAGCTTACTCAGTCACATCCCAGTAAATCTGCTGATCAAATGGTAAGCTCGTCAGCATGTCTTCTCTTTGGTGTTGACTTCCACTTATACTTAAATAAATGTGTCCAATATTAATATTAATATTTCATTTTCAGTTCAAGAATGTGCTTGCAAACTTCCCTGGCTGAATCTTGAAGCTCTCAGTAATTTTATTCAGTATTTCTTCCATGCTTTTACTGCTATCCTCAAGGAATTTCAGCCTCAACAGTTTTCATGAGTTTTTTTAATGTTTTTGATTTTTTTGTTACTGTAAAGTCATTTATATTTTGAATACTGGTTTATGTTAATTTGTAAATTCACTTAAGTGTTTATTTTAATTTCCAACTTTTCTTAAAATCTCTATCCTATATCTTCTAAATTTGAACAGCTTTTCAAATCTCTCTTGGATATTGATAGATAATAATCTAAACTTCAAAGTTTTAATATTTTTACCCTTTTTGAAGCTGTATCTACTATTGATAGACAGACACATAAAAGAATTTAGCTTTTAAATACTGACAACTGAATACACTAAAAATACGGGTGTGTTTAGGCGCCATACTGACAATGGGAAAAGGTATTATTCTAGTTTCATGTGGAGAAATCCAGTATATATTTTTTATATATTCCAAGTTTTCTAAGTTATGCTTTTCTTTTACCCAAGCAGATAGTAAAGTGATACTGGCTATAGATACTGAGAAGGGACAGAGAGGAAACTTCTGACTTCCAGAAAGTTCTAAATCTTGAAATGAATATTAGCTATCTAAATAAATATGCATGTAAAATACACCAAATATATGTATACCTATATATGTATAGATATATAATGTGTTGTACATATACACAAACACAAACAAAAATGAATCCTTTTAGCATAATTAAGAGAAAAATAAATTTTGGGGAAAAATAATAGTTCTATAGCTTTTAAGGTATTCTATTCATTCTGAGAAAGTTCTTAGTCTTATTCATTGGGGAATTAACATATATTTAAAACATATTTGCAAGTAATTCCAATATTGTACTATAATAGAATAGAATGATAATGTGGAGAGATATATTTTTTAAATTGCTGAGTTAACAAATAACACATTTCAGGCCATTCAAGCTAATGATGTGTCCTCTTTATGTTTTGATATTTTATTGGATAATAAACTATTTATCCTAACTAGCTCAAAGAATGATTGATCATAGAAAATAAATTACCAAATATAAATTCTGCCAGTGCTTTAGGACATGATGCAAATGGAGAATTCAATCATTTCTTTCCCATCTTCTAGAACAGACGTAATTCTATATTAAATGTCATTAACTGCATTGAATAGTTTCTTACAAATTGTAGTGTGTTCCTACATTTAGGCCTTTGAGTTTTTACACTGGGGCTGAAACCCGAATAGAACTGTGTTTGTTCTACGATGTATATGCCTCTCTCTTTTTCTCAGTCCTTATCTCAGTGCTATCTTGGGTTGAACCCTGCCACTTGTCCTATGCTGACTTTAACGTTACCAATTCATCTCTGAATTCCTACCTATCTGACTCTGCTGGTGTCTTGCAATATATGACATTGATATGTATGCCAGAAGTCAACTTCGCTAAAGCAGTTTGACAGGAAGTTTTTTTTGTTGTTGTTGTTGTTGTTTTTTTGTTTTTTTGTTTTTTTTTTAAAGCTGGTAGCATTGCATACTGCTGTGTTTTCCAGTAGAGGATCTGGCTTTAAGACCTTTCTAAGAGTCTGCCTATATAGAGTTGCATTTGTAGATTAGAGAAAAACTTTTTCCTTCTATCAGCCTCTGACTCCTTTGCTGATTGGTGACTAAGATGAAGACACATTAAAGGGAAAATCTGCAATTCATCATTTCATCCTTTCTGCATTCTAGAAAGAAAAATGAATTACCAGTAAACAATACTCTGTCCTTGAAGGAGTTGAGAGGCAAAAAATGAAGGGGAAGTGAGAGAAACAAAATTGCTAACTTAAGCTTTTACCTTAGGTCTATGTCAAATACTATCTAGCTGCTGGAAAATTCACTTTTAAGAGTAAATTGCTAAAACTTTTGTGAAATTATTCTTCACTTTGTGGAACTTTGACAAGGAGTGTCCCATGAGTGCCAGTTGTCCATAGTATGCCTTCAGCTTAAGGAGGGCAGAGAATTATATGTCACATGCAGATTCACTGACTTTTATTGCACAGTTACGTTTTTATATGTCCTTAAGAACTGCAACAATTTTATTTATTTATTTCTATTTTGACTTTAATAAATTTTATCATATAACTTTACTCCTCCCTTTTCTTTTTCCAGAGGCTCACATCTGTATTTATTCAAATCCTCCCGTGCCTCACTTTCTTTGATTTAAAGCTGTTATATATTTGTGCGTGTGTATATATGGAGAGTCACAGAAATCCACAATTGGAGACAATGCAGAGATTAACAAATTATATAGAACCAAATCCCAAAGGACACATCTTCATCACAACTCCTGCATCTGTGGCCCAAAGAACGTAATGGAAAGAGAGGTAGAAAGATTATAAGAGCCAGGATACTAGATAGTTTCAGTAAGACAATCTATTCTAGAAACTGCTACATAGATTAGACTGAAACAATATCAACACCAATGGACTGGTTAACTCTGAAGAAAGAAATTTTTGTTGGGTTTCACTCCTAGATAAAAAGTCACAATAATTTAAAAAGGAATAAGGCTTGAATGCATAGTATTTGTCTGCATTTCAGCATTTTGTGAGTATTAATCTTCAAGCAGGAAGGAGTACTCATCTGTCTTGGTTACTTTTCTACTGCTACTGTAAGACATCATGACAAGGGCAATTTATAGAAGAAAGAGTTACTGTCAGATTATAGTTTCAGAGGGTTAGAATCTATGGCTGGGAGCACTGGCCAAGCGGGCATGGCACTGGAGCAACAGTCGAGAGTATAAATCTTGATCCACAGCCTGGGACCAGGAGGCTAACTAGGAATAGGATAGACTTTTTAAACCTCAAGAATCCCCCTTAGTGAAATACCTCCTCCATCCAGCAAGGCCACAACACCTAATCCTCCCTAAACAATTCCACCAGCTGGAAAGTAGTTACTCAAATATATGAGCCTGTGGGGGAACACTTTCCCTCAAAATAGTACATGAACTTTAAAGTAACAACCACTCAAGACATAAAAAAAAATCTCATGGTGTTGTTTCTATAAAAGGTCAAATATAACAGATGCAAAAATAAAACATTGTAGAAACCTATTTAAATGTAACATTTATTATATATAATATATATGAGTGAAAAAAGGATCTAAGACAAATGGAATTCAAAAATAGGAAATGTTGAATGTTAATGAATGTATATCATTTTTCTCCATTTTATAAGCTAGGTTTGATCCCTAGGATACAAAACAGTTATGCAGCATCTTCTGAAAGACAAGATAATCACAAAGCCAAGAAACGACTTTTGTAAAACAATCAGGAGTTGTCAGAATTTTTTTTTTTTTTTGGCTAAAAAGCATCACTGATATTTCAGAGTATATCTCTGAGTGCCAAGTGTCTGAATTCATTCCTTGTGCACCAACAAATGTCTGTTCTTACTGATGTTTTACCCAGCAGGGACCATAACAGCCTTAGCTCCAGATTGCAGAGCAAATAGACTGAGCATATGGCATTTGGAGAAATGAATGTGAACTACTCTGCATGCTTGCATTATGGGAAGCTCGCCTTTGAGAATTTTTTTTTTTTTTGTGAAGTAAAGGTATCCTAGTAACTAAGAACTAGACATTAATGATGATCCCAGGCAGGCAAGACATCTTGTAATCCACTGATTCAAAATCTATTCTGGTCCCATCTAAATGTGACATGAGAAAAAAAAAAGAATGAGCATTATAGGGTAGAAAATTTAAGAGGGAAGGAAGTGGGGAAATGAGGGATATTAGATAGGAGAGTCTACGCAAAATAAGAATGTGAAAAAAAAACTGTGTGAAAATTTAGTATTCTACAATCAAATTCAAAAGCATTAAGAGAAACAGAGAGCCGATGGGGGGGAGGGAGATTCATGTATGTCAGGGTAATGCTGTTCCTGAAAGTCAAGAATTACTAAAACAGACTAGGTCATGTGATGGTGGTGGCACATACCTTTAATCTTCATGCTCAGGAAGCAGAGACATGCAAATCTCTGTGAATTCAAGGCCAGAATGGTCTATAAGAGCTAGTTCCAGGACGTACACTGAAGGTACAGAGAAATACTGCCTAGAAAAGGAGGAAGAGGAAGAGGAGGAGGAGAAGGAGGAGGAGGAAGAGGAGGAGGAGGAGAAGAAAAGAAGAAGAAGAAGAAGAAGAAGAAGAAGAAGAAGAAGAAGAAGAAGAAGAAGAAGAAGAAGAAGAAGAAGAAGAAGAAGAAGAAGAAGAAGAAGAAGAAGAAGAGATTGGTTGGGCAATTGGGCATCTGATTTGAAATATCTCTTATGACTTATTGGCTAGGGAGCCATCAGAGACCTCCTAAAATGGTAGAGGCTCTTGGCATATTCTTGGCTGCCCACCAGAACTAAAGTATAAGACTCTGTTTTTCAAGACACTATGTAGCTCCGTTGCAAGGTATAAAAAACTGAAGCTGAAAATGAACTTAAAGATTCCTCTCAAAGAGCATTTTTGTTTTCAGATTATTTTTAAGTGTGTGTGTGTGTGTGTGTTTGTGTGTGTCTAGGTGACATATATTCCTAGATCTGGATTTATAGGTAGTATGAGCGTCTTGATGTGTGTTCTGAGAATTAAACTTGGGTCCTCAGCAAAATTAGCAAAGTATTCTTAACTGCTGAACCATCTTCCCATTTTCCATTCAGCTTTCCTAGCACTAGAACATGTGTGCAGGCCTCTGGGAGATAAGAGATATCAAAGGGCCGGGCGGTGGTGGCGCACGCCTTTAATCCCAGCACTTGGGAGGCAGAGGCAGGCGGATCTCTGTGAGTTCGAGACCAGCCTGGTCTACAAGAGCTAGTTCCAGGACAGGCTCCAAAACCACAGAGAAAGCCTGTCTCGAAAAACCAAAAAAAAAAAAAAAAAAAAAAAAAAAAAAAAAAAAAAAAAAAAAAAAAAAAAGAGAGATATCAAAGGTCTTACCCAGCTGAGAACTTGAAGATATTTATATCAACCTGCTCGGTAAGATGTGGCCACTGCCCAGCACTAGGGAGGCAGAGACAGGCGGATCTCTGTGAGTTCGAGGCCAGCCTGGTCTACAAGAGCTAGTTCCAGGACAGGAACCAAAAAGCTATGGAGAAACCCTGTCTCAAAAAAAAAAAAAATGTGGCCACTGGTGTCTTAGTGTCATGATTAATGTGTGAATAGAAAGCCACTCAGGAAATATTCAAGGCACACTCTACTTAAGGGAATTCCTACCCAGTACTGTAAATGCATATAATAAAAAGCCTCGCAACTGAGGAGCTCTTAAGCTCTTGGGAAAATCTCAATACTGTTGTTAGGCTAAGTGAACATTGTGACAAGTTATTTTCTAACTGTTTATACTGCTGGAAAAACGCTACTCTTAGCTTTAATCAGAGATGCTATTCTTTGTAAAGAGTTGTAGCACACGCCACAACACATCTGAAAGCTCAGCCTTGTCCAGGACATTTATCCCATCCCTTCTAAGATACAGAAAACATAGTAGAAGATGGAAAAATAATGTTAGAGCAAGAGGACTTGGAGAAGGGCTGTGAAATGTTTTTCTTTTGTGATGGGACAACCAATAAAATGTTGACTTCAAACACTTGTTGCTGCTTGAAATGTACAAATCCAATTCTGGGCTTAACAGTAGTCAATTGTGGATCAGGGAAAATATTACTATGATATACTCTTTCCTGTTGAACTCTTGGCGGTGATGTACGGGAGGAAACATCATTGTTTTCAGCTGTCTAGCAGATACTTTACTTTTCATGGGCACAATGGTGATACTGATTAAGCTCAGTGGATCTCCGAGAACAAATTAAGAAATGAAAGCAACAACTACAATAAAGTAATAAATGTAGCAAAAGGACATGGAGTGAAGAAGAGAGAAGAATCGGGGTGGAAGGGAGCTTAGAGGGGATGTTACTATTCAGAAAACAAGTTCAAGTATAACAGAATAAATGATAGCTTTAAAATATTCATTCTGGATCAGTTAATTCTATGAAATCATATAGGAAAAAATGGTGGGCTGCTGTTTTACCCATTCAGACTCATTGGATTGCCTTTAAAACATTAAATTTGTATACCACAAGAACATGGAAGAAGAGGAAGCGATGCTGAGCCTAGTAAGATAATACCATCCTATGTGTCAGTCAGATCTCTCCATATACTGATTCTTTTATCAGTCCAGTCATGCCAGACTATACCAGATTCCATGACTCAGTTTACTGCTCAAGTCATCTTACACTGTGAAGTCCATTTTTGCTTAGAGTATAGATCGTAGAATCTCATTAATGAAGTAGACTTATATTCTTTTATATCTTGGACAAGAGTCATATATATAATTTTTTGTGATATCAAGAAAAAGTTTACATTTGACCAATCTAAGTCAAAAGTTTAGGTTTTTGTATTTCATTCTTGCTGTCAAGAATATCTTCTTTATGACACCCTCAAATGCAGGAACAAACTTTTAGTTCATTTGCCTAAAGCATCAACATGAGCAGCAAGTCAGGTGTAATGTCCATAGAAGCAATTTAGCTTCACTTATTGTTTTCAATTTTTAGGGATGCCATAACAAAATATTATGAGCTAAGTAACTTGAAGCCACAAAAATTTATTCTTTCAAAGTTCAGGATATATCACACCAATATTTGTCTTTTCATTTATATTCTCTCTCTCTCTGTCTCTCTCTCTGTCTCTCTCTCTCTGTCTCTCTCTGTCTCTCTGTCTCTCTCTCTTTCCTCTTTTTCTCTTTCCCTACAAATTGGTTTTATTTTATGAGAGCAGCTATAAGAATAGGGTTAGGCCTTGTCAATTATGACTTATATTGACCTTATAATATCTGCACCCTGCTTCAAATTCAAGAATATTGGAAACAAAGAAATGGTTTGATGGGTAAGAGAGCTTTCTGGGTAAGCTATGCAACTTCAGTTCACATACATAGAACCCATTCAAGAATCAAGTGATACCATAATGTGTATAACCACAGTGTGGAGCTAGGATACAGAGACAGGAGGATCACTGAGGCTCAGAGACCACACACCTAGAGGGGAAAAAATGGCAAGGTTCAGGTGTAGGCCAATAAGGAAGCCATAACTGAGCTAAAACCTTTGTGTTTTGACAAGGTAATGGACTTTCAAGGACTTCAAGATCAATCAACTAATAGGAAAGTGGAAAGACATTTACATACATGACCAGGCTGAAGAGAAATGGCAAAGCTTTTCTCTAGAGTTCCCATGGGTGCCAGTACTCCTGATCCTTAACTGTATTAATGAAGAAAGGGGACTGAAAAAATAGTGTGTATTTATTTATAAGTTTGCTTCTTGTTTTTGAATGTGAGCCAATAACTGACTTCCAGCCACTGCTGTCATGATTTCTACACCATGGCACACTGTCCTCTGGACCTGTGAGTCACAATATGCCCTTTCCTCCTAAAGCTGCTTTTCCTAGAATGTTTCATTAACACAGTAGGAAAATAAATTAAAACACTACCTCAGTACAATGAGACAGAGATTTATGAATTTTATAATTTGGCATGTATATGAAGGTTTTTAAGTTTGTTTTTGAGTTAATTTCCTGAAGAATGTAGGTGTCTATATCCACTATCTTGCATATGGGGACCCAAAATTTGCATCATAATTTCTTGAAAATTGACCTTTCATCTTGCCTTTGATTACTGACCCAAAACACCAGGTGACTGTAGTCATAGGTTTATTAATAGTCTTGATTATGTTTTGTTGATCTATTGTCTTTCTGTTATAAACACTGTTCTGATTTGATTGTAGTAGTTTTATAAGTCTTAAGTCAGGGAATATCATTTTTCCATTTTTTTGCTTTTAAAATATTATATTGGCTTCCTGTATCATTTGTCTCTCTAAGCATATTGTGAAAGCAGTTTTTTTATAGCCACAAAATTTAATAAAATTTTAATTACTACTGTGTTGAATCTATAGTTTTCTTAGAAAATTTGACATTTTGAAGACACAGAGTTTTTATATCCATAAATGCAGAATGCTCATTAATTTGATATTTTTTCATTCACTGCATTCGTTATGTCCTCTTAGGTGTCTCTATGCATTGTGTTAAGGTGTTATGTATATAGCTTATAATTTTTGGATTTTATAGTAGTTGGCATTTTTCTTTTTAACTTAAAATTGCCTGTATTCATTCTTGTTGTCTAGGAAAGTGACTAAGATTTTGTATATTCACCTTATTCTACAACTATCATCACTTTGTAGGTTAAAGTTAAATGGAATTTTTTTGGTACTTTTGTATAGTTGGACATTTCTTATGTAAAAACAATACCTACCTTTGTCCCCCCTCAATATATATATATTACTTTTTTGTCTCAGTGAATAACCAAAGACTTATCTTGTGGTGATGAAAGGCAGTTTTAAGAAGGACAATCTATATATTGTTCAGTATATATGAGGATGCTTTGAGTTTCTCCTCCTTATTAACTACATTGTCTACTATAGGTATTTAAACTATGGTCTTTATGATGGTATGGAGATCTGTATTCCTGCCTTAATGGTAGGTTCATTTTGCTAAATATTTTTAATTCTTCTATTAAAATTATCTTGTGTTTTCTGTCTTGACCTTTGATGAGAGAGAGTATATTATCAGCTGTCTACACTTGAGATAAATATGATAAGCCTATTTGTTTCTATTAATAATTATCAGAAATGATTATTCAGCTATTTTTGTTATGCTTAAAAATTAGAGGAAACACTATAATTTACAATACACATTCACATACAATTAATTTTCTATGTGTAACTTACTTTTATTAATGTGATATTTTATGCAAAACATGACATTGTCCCTGCTTTAGTCATGACAATAATTTTTGGAGAGTCTCATAGGAAGAAAATATTCTCTGCACTATTCATGCCTTATAATCAGTTTATCTGTAAAGGGAATGTTTTTTTTCTGAATTAAGTTAAGCCTATTGTTTCTTTAATGACAAAAGTGTAATGCTAGATAAATTTAAAAAGTAATTTCAGAAGAACATTCCAGCAGTACCTAACAAAGCATCTCACTGCTTTGCATGTTGGAGATAATTGAATGCTATACTTCATAATGAACTAATGGTATTTGTCAGACAAAATGATAATATTTTGCACTTGTAGGGCATCTTTATTCTAATGAGCTCAATAATGATTCAGTGGTCTATTTTTTTTCCTGGCAATAATTTGGAAGCATTTACATGGGTAATATGTTTTCATGCAAATTTCCCCTACTGATGAGAAAGTGGATAGTATCAGAGGTAACATGGAAAGTTAGTTTTATAATTAGAATCACAGATAAGAGTAGTCAAGTTGGAAGAAATTGCAGAACATAATCAGGTTATCCATTGTGCTGTGTAAATAGGGAAAGGCACAAGGAAATACATTTTAAAATACAGGGATATAAAAATGCCCCTAAGATAAACAATATAGTTATACTTATTCTAGATATTTAATGTACTATTTTATGTATATCAGCATATTATAAGCTGACTAACTCTGTCAACTATTTAACCATATTGTCATACATAAATCAGGAATGAATTTTGATAGATAATTTTATATGCAAAACACATAAGGATATTTCTTACATAATTGTGCTAATGTTTATAGGTAGTGATTCAGTATTGATTCATAAGTATATTTTTCATTTTATACTAATGGAATAAAATAGTGTTATAACTTCAAATACTGTATATTCAAGTAGTATTTGATTATTCATTTCCCAGTCTTTGGTGGCTTAACTTTCAATTCCTTAGAGAAATAAATAGAAAATTTATTTCTATTCATGGGTAATGATTAATTGGTGCCTCAAATAATGCAATGGAAGAATGTTGTAACCTCCAATTACCTAATATAACTTAACCCTGTTTTCTGGATTTTAAATGGCTATAAGTAGATTAATCTCTAAAAGAGGAATATTGAAATTGATACCAACGTATAGATGAAATTTAGATAAAAATAGTCATAATCAATGATAATATGTATTAGATTATAGTAGTGTATCATATAACTAAACTTGCAGTTTAAACTAAATAACTATGAATTATTAAAATTTTTCACCCAACATAAGGTGACATGTTGTTTCTCAAAAGTCTCTACCAATCAGATTTCACTTTGATGGAGTAGTTTAAAGATAGATCTATAAGAGACATAAATGCAGTAGCATTTCAGTAATTAACCGCTGCATTCTACTAAACAGGCTGTATCTAAAAAGATACAGGTCCCCAAGATAGGACAGAGATTCTGTAAGTTAGCTAATGACAGTATATGACCATGAAAGAGGGTAAACAATTGGAGGTTATGGTCTCGGGTGACATTGCCTCTGGAGATTCTTTATGCTCAACTGAATAGTTTCACACTCATGCCCTTGCCATGTGGATCACACAGCAAAACAAAACAATTAAACTATAAAGGGGATTGGTGCTTGAAGCTGGACAAAGTGAGACAAGAAAAAGAGAGGGTAAGGAGATGAGCAGAATGTATTGTATACTTGTATGGAATTGTTTATGGTATCATAGAACCTTCATCCACCAACTGATGGAAACAGAGGCAGAGACCCACAGTAGAGCACTGGGCTGAGCTCCCAAAGTCCAGTTGAAGAGTGGGAGGAGTGAGAATATGAGCAAAGAGGTCAAGACCATAATGGGGACACCCACTGAAACAATTTATTTGAGCTAATGGGAGCTCACCAACTCTAGCTGGACAGGAAAGGAAGCAGCATAGGACCAAACCAGACACTCTGAATGTGGGTGACAGTTGTCTGGCTGGAACAGACTGTAGGGCCACTTAGTGGTGGCACCAGGATTTATCCCTACTATTTGTACTGGCTTTATGGGAACCCATTTCTGTTGGATGGATACCATTATCAGCCAAGGAATAGTGGGAAGGACCTTGGCCCTACCTCAAAGCAATGTGCCTTACCATCTCTGAAAAGTGGATTGGGGGTGGAATGGGAGTGTAGGTACAGGAATGGGAGAAGGGAAGGGAGTAGGAATTGGGATTGGTATGTAAAATGATAAAAGATAGTTTCTTTTATTTTTAAAAATAAAATAAAATATTAAAAAAGAAATTGTTAAATTGTTTTAATTAATTATGTAATAATTTTATTAAATTATTTTTACTTTATGAAATTTTATCTCATTAAATAATTTAACTTATTAATAATTTTAATCAACATTAAATAGTAGTAAGTCTAGGTCCATGAATTCTCTCACTTAACCTATTTTCATGAACTTTTATTAGCTGTCTGGAATGGAGTCAGCTGTTTTTCAGCCTAGAAATGTAAAACACACCCTGAGCAGGAAAGAAGTGAATACTGGGAATGAGAAGGAGGAAGAGGACAAGGAAAAGACAGACCAGAAATTGAATTAAGGATTGAAGAGGAAGAAGATAATGAGGAGGAGAAGAAAAGAAGTCAACAAAAAGCCATCATAGGCAATTGTGGAAACTAATGATAGGTAATAAATGTTCATTTACAGAAGGTTCAACTTAAAATTCAATTATATAAAAGATTAGAGAGCTAATAACAAGGGCAGTATCAATACACAAATTATAATGCTGGCAGAGTTATTAATTCATTGTGCCTTCACCCTTTTATATAACCTTAATTAATATTATTTATATATAAGAACATCTTGGTAAGTATATTCCCCATAGTTACTGATTAAAGTTAGCTCATGTCTCAATTTGGATGTTCTCAGCTATCCTATTATGTTTATAGGCCCTTTGAACAATAGTGAGTTCAGACGAAGTATTTTTCAATGTCAGGACTAATGAACTGGCAACAGTGCTAATGGCTTGTTAACAAAGCATGAAAAATTCCTGAATAAGCCATAGTCAGGAGCTATAGCTGAGGTAAGGGATAATTGCTTCCAATGACCCATGCACAAATAAATAAGACTGATGTCTATGTCTGTATCAGAATGTCTCATTCCTCAGGGTAAATAATTCATTCACCTGAAAGAGAACAACCACACCTGGCTTAAGCAAAGGTTCTCTAAGCTTAGCAGGAAGTCATAACATAGATTCAAGCATAGTGTCTTAATACTTGTTTTCTTGTTGAAATACAGAAAGGAGCAAATAACAAAATGAAGAGATAGTTCAATGTTACAAGTCCATTCAATCAAATCAATAATAGTCCCTGACTAGAATATAATAATGTATAGCAATATGCATTCCCTTCAGCATATGCTAAGAAAAAAGTAACTTCTTACTTTTGCAAAATTTCTGGTCTTCATTAATGTAAATGGGTAGGCAATAATAGAGATGTTGTGATAGAAAATAAGATATTTTTGCATTCTACAAATGAAGCTGCACGAAGGGTGGCATAATATGTTACTTTTAATTTTTCATGTTCTTCTTTCCAACGCACTAGTTAATGTGTTCACATTATTGGTTAATGCTATAGTTTTTACGACTTTCTAAAGAACAAAGAGAATTTTATATCTTCATTTATATTTGAGGTAAAAGTGGTTTTAGTATCATTTTCTTTAAATTTTATATAACACAAGAACATTCATAAGGGCAAGCTAAAAGTATATAAGAGCTTTTTTACATAGACTTTACAAAATGTGGGTGAAGGAAAAAAATCCCCTTGCACTAGTTTTAAATTAAAAACAAAGCACAGACTATCAACATATGCTGTTGATAGCAATTGTTTAGAAACATATTCATAATATTGAAAATATAAATCCAAAATATTAAGACTATGTAAGCACATCTGAGAAAAGAAGTAATCTAAAGACAAGTCAAAATCAATAGCAGCAAATAATTTGCTGAGAAAGAGCTAATAATTATATTAAGAACATAAGCTAAAAGTTGAGCATTTTTGTTGTTTATAGGAGAATGAACAAAACTGGAGTTCATACTAAGCACAATTAGCTAGGCATCAGTAGATGGTTTCTCTCATGTATCTAGAAGATAGGAGGGAGTGTTGTCAGAGGCTGTTTGTTTGTTCCTCACTGCTCAGACCCCAAATAATTACTCTAAAATTGTATTATTTAGAACACTGCTTGATCAATAGTTTAGGAATATTTCTAGCTAGCTCTTATATCTTAAATTAAAACATTTCCATTATTTTGTATATTATCACAAGACTTGTGGTTACCAGTAAAGTTCTTGCACTTCTGTCTCCTTTGGTGGTGACTACATGGCATCTCACTGACTCCACCTACTTTTTCTCTACATCTCTGTTCAGATTTCGCACCTGGCTTTACTCTATTAAGCCACTGGCCAAAGCAGCTTTATTCATTAACCAATAAAAGCAACACATATACAGAAGGACATCCCACACCAAAGGAGAATATGACAGAAAAGGGATGGGAAGGAAGATTGATAGAATGATGAGAAAAAAATGACTTTAATACAATCAAATTACATCATAAGCATGTATGGTAATACCACAACGAAACCCTTTCTTTCATATAATGTATATACCGAAATAGAGTATAAGTTATATTTTAATTGAACACTTGCTACACTTTTAGGTAGACTATTCAAGAAAATTGTACCAAAATTTATTTGGAAAGTAGAAGTCTAATATGTCCTATGTAATGATAAAGAAGAAAGTTGGCAATTTCATAGTTTGACATTATCAAATGTCAGGACGTAGGAGTCTGCAATAAGAATGGGAACAAGTATTGTCAAAAGAATAGAAAATCCAGAAAAGGCTTATTCAAGTAGAGTAACACAATTTATATAAAGGTGCAAAGGCAATTTAATAAAGGAAAGAGTGCCTATTCAAAAACATTTTTTTCAATAAATGAACAATAATTCATGTTTTAATAGTTTGGGTAAATACACAGACCTTACTTCATACCTCTCATTAAAAAATTAACTTGAAATAGATCATGGACATAATCTATAACTCATACTACAAAATGTAGATATCATATGTGAAAATATGAATGACTTAGTTTGAGTTTGGTGACACATTTTTAGACACAATACCACAAGCATAGTCCATAATGGAAAAATGATAACTTAAACTCAATAGTGAAAAACTTGTACTCTACAAAAGAAATCCTTAAGAAAGCAAATAGACAAGCCACAGATGAGCAGTGTAATTCATAAAATACAAATTTGATAAATGATGTGGATTCAAAATATGAAAAGAGTTCAAGAGATCTAATAGTGAGCAAAAAAGCACATAACATTTCCAAAAAGAAGATGAAGACTATAAACAACAGGAGAAAGAGGAGAAGAAACAGGAGAAAAAAGAAGGGAAGAAAAAGTAGGACAATGAAGAGTAGAAAGAGGAAAAGGAGGAAGAGGAATAAGCAAAAATATATAATGAGGGGCAGAAGAGAAAAGAGGAGGAGGGACTGAAGAGGAAGAAGAAAGGAGGGAGAAGCATAGATATCTGAACAAATGTCTGAAAATAAAAGACAAGGCAGCAAACAAACTTGTGAAACATGTTCAGCAAGTCAATCATCCTTTTTATTTGAAAATTACAAAAAAAACCCAGCAGGAACCAGGTAACCCCCATTTATGATAACTAAAATCCAAAGGCTGAAAACTAAATGCCAATTAGGATGTGGAGAAAATATAAGCTGTCATTTTGCTTTGCAAGACAGTTGGCAGCATCTTATGAAGTTGAATGTAATTTTACCATATATTATAGTATTGTATGTCAAGGTATTTATCCAACTGATTTGAAAAAATACACATAAAAAATTATCACAATAAAACTTAAGTAAACTGGGAGCATGGGGACCTTGGGAGAGGATTGAAGGGGAGGGGAGAGGCAGACAAAAATGTAGAGATCAATAAAAATCAACAAAAAAGTAAAAATAAACTTAAAGCAATATATACATAGTTATCTAACAAGGAAGGTATCAAGTATGGGCATCACTAGATAAGCATACTATAGTATGTTCATAGATATAAGTGTTTATCAGGAGAAAAGAAACCATTAAGTCACAAAATCTTGAAGGGCCCTTAAATACATAATGGTATAGAAAAGGAGGATTTTTGAGAGCTACATATTTTAACCCTGATGAATTTGACTTTTTTGAAAAATACAACACAATATAGAAATATCAACAAAACATAATTGGCAGTCAAAGGAGGTTTGAGAGAGTTGAGAAGTTGGGAGACTGTATAGATGATGTATAATGGATTTTTATGTGGTGATCTATGTGAGTAGTGCTATGGCTGAGACTTAGTATGAGGCAACTGTTTTAGAAAAATAGAGGATTGTGATTGACCCATATGTATTACTGTTAAAAAGTATCTATGAGTTGAGGTGTCCCAGAACAAATGCAGACAATCAGAGAACATCTAACCACGTATTGCAAGTAAAAATTCAGTGACTTCAGCAAGTCAGTGAGTGATGGTCTATGTAACTTGGGAAATATAAAAAACAAACAAGGAAATTGTCCTCTGCACTTTGTTACAAATGTTGACTACTGTAAAACTGTCAGTTAACAACCCAGATACTGCTAGGAGTATATATTGGACATTAAAAAGAGAATAATAAATAAAGGAGAAAGAGTTCTTATTATTTGGAGAAATTTGGAGAGTATGAGAGGAAGGAGGCTAGAATTAGTTATCTGTGAATGGATAAGGATTAGATATCTTTACAAATTCAAGGTTACTGAATATTACCCCATATATTTTCATATATGTGTATATATAATATTGTATATGTGTGTGTGTGTGTTGTGTGTGTGTTTTAGAGTAAATAGACATATACTCACTTAGTGTTAAATGAGGTGAAATCCAATGAGCATAAAGTCAGTCTAGGATCAAGATTTTGCTGTCTCTGCTATGTTCCAATGAAAGAATTGAAAGGACGTAGAAGCTCTGAAGTAATGGCTGCTTATAGAACTGGGAAGAGAAATGTATAAGAGTCCTAGAGATCTTCACAGAGCCAGAACAAAGTACTCAAAATGATAAATTATAGCCATATGTAAAAGAAACTGATAGAAATATCCCCAGTGGCCAAAACTGATGTGACCTGACCAGCCAAATTACTGAAGTTGCAGTGAGCTATAACTTGTGATTTACAATCCATTTAAAATACAGTGTTTTATAAAATTCTGTAATTTAAAATAGTATTTATAAAGTAAGTGGCCATAATATATCTTATAGTAAACGAATTCTCTGATTAAATAAGTGGGTAAAGGGCAGAAAAGGGTAATAACTCTTTAACACAATATTTAAAAATAAATTGTATAGCTCTCCTATCCTAAGTGAAGCTGAGAAAAGTTCATTTCTCTGTAGTAGGAGCTATGGGCTGTGTTCCGCCGCCCGGCTCCTGGCCACCGGCTAGCTTTATACCCGAAATAACAACACACAAATTATATTCATTTAAACACTGCTTGGCCCATTAGCTCTAGCCTTTTACTGGCTAACTCTCACATCTTGACTAACCCATCTTACCAGGAAGATTCTAATGTATGTCCATCTTGGGCTGGAGCTTCATCACGTCTGCCCTAGAGAGGAGAGGCATGACAATTAACTAACTTCCCTTCTTCCCAGCATTCTGTTCTGATTACTCCACCTATCTCAATCCTATCCTATCAAAAAGCCAAGGCTGTTCCTTTATTAACAAATGAGAATCCTCCATCATTTCCCCTTTTTCTGTTTAAACAAAAAAGAAAGGCTTTAACTTTAACATAGTAAAATTTTATATAACAAAACAGTTATAAAGCAAGAATTACAGTTACAATATTTACATATATTTTATCTTTTACCATAACAAAGGAAAACTATAACTATAACTAACCATTCTTCAACTCCATCAAAGACTTCAGAAGGATATATTACCTAAGCAAACAAGAAATAAGCAACTTAAAAAACTCTAGAAATCACAGAGACATCTCACTGCCTGGACAGTCACCCAAAGTTCCTCTGTACCATTGGGGCATCCATCTTTGGCCTACAGGCCCATAGTTTCCAGCACACATTTCCGTGCAGCAGGAAATTTCAAAGGCCGTTCAGTCACTATCTGCTGTGTCCTGCAGAATGCCTCCAGACTCTTTTATGAATCAGGAACCCTGAAAGACCATCTCACCTTTAGGCAAGTTCAGCAGTCCTCTCTCTGCAGGTTCTCTGTGTCCAGTTTATGCAACAGTCCAGGCAAGAGCAGTTTCTTGCCCAAATGGCTACCAAACTCCATAATGAGCCTCTTTGATGCCCATCTTCCTCTTGAAGTAGATTGGTGCTGCCAGGAGCAGACGTGTCTCATTGTCCTGAAAAACCCTAAGTTAATAAAAGATTAAATGCCATATTCTGTAGTCTTTGAAAGATATGAAGAAAGCCTATCTGAAATATATCTATGCACATCTAGAAAATCTAACATAACTACAAGCTTGAGTATTATCAATGATTATCCATTAACAACCTATATACATTATATTTTTAAATGAACTACACAATCACAATACCTTAATCAAGATCAGAAATACATATACATATAACAAAATTGACCTTAAACTTGTATCAATAAACCAAAATTCATACCAATGCAAATTATTCATATATATCATATCACCCTTTAAATGTAAAAGAACATTTATAAACAGTATTTGGGAATATGGGCGCAGTTATTTCTTTCCAGACTGCTTCCTGCTGTATGGGGGTGCTGTTAATCAAGTCTTTCATGGTATATAACCTGTGTGTTAGATTCATCTCAGTCAGCAGTTGAGTGAAGTAATTTTTTGAAGGTGTTCACAACAACCTTTCAGGAGGACATGGTCCATCATACCATATTGGGATAGAAGCAATCTACAGGGTCTCATCCTCTGTGAAAACAAAAGAAGAAACTCCTTTCCAAAGCATCATGTCCTTAGATCCAAATTTTAAAGTCAAGGTATTTTCAAAATATCTATCTTGGATTAGTTAGGCAGCATTTATAAATAAATATCTTTTAGTAGATGTTGCTCCTTCCTCACCATTAAAACAATTCAAAGAGAGCATAATAGCATACAGTATCAAGATTCTCTGTGTATTTTCCATCTTTGTGTGGCTTTATTTTAATCTCTATTTCTTTTACTTTTATTTTTTTTTTTTGAGACAAGTTCTCTGTATATTTTTGTCCTGGAATAACTCTGTAGACCAGGCTGTCCTTGAACTCTCAGAGATCCTTCTGTCTCTGCCTCCCAGGCATTGGGATTAAAGGCATATACAACCATACCTTGAAGTCACTGATTTCAACTCCGAGATCAATCTACCTCTGCCTCCCAAGTGTTGGGATTAAAGGTATGTACCTCCACACGCAACTACTCTGTTTCTTTCTTTCTTTTTGACTTTTAAGAACTTTAACCTTTACCCTACATAGAATTTTTTAACACATAGTAAACCATTTAGACGTTTTCTTCGACTTTGAATCTTTCTTTTACTGTATATGTCTCTTTTGTGACCACAAGAGTCTTTAATTTACCAAGCAATATCAGTAGGACTAAAGCCGTGGCTTTGTAGGCTAGATCCAGCCCATTCCTTAGCTGTCCAGCCTCATGGCAGAGATACCGCTGGAGCCATTTTTATTGCCACAACTCTGTGGCATTTCAAAGTCCCTGCCAGAAAGTAAGCTGCAGCATTCTGCTCACAGACCATACTCATTCAGACTGCCTGCCTGAGTCAGAGTTTGCCCTGGCAGGATGGCCCAGAAAGCCGGCATTTGAAAACAGCACAGCTTTTTTCCTGCTAAGCCTGAAAACCAAAAAGCATGCATTCAGCTTTTCGTCAACACCGTTTAAGTGTTTCATGGCAAGACCTCTTAAAAGAGCTGCAGGGTTTTGCAGCTAAAGCTGAATCAGGAAACTTCTCTTAGATGAGAGGGCTTGCTTGCCTCTGGCAAGCAGAGCAGACCCAAGAAATTGCTGCTACCAAGAAAACATGCTTTACTCTATTCTTTCCCAAGCTTTCTCAAGCTTTCTATGGATTCAGTTATCTACACGTTGGGAAGCCATTTTGTAGTAGGAGCTACAGGCTGTGTTCTGCCACTTGGTTCCTGGCCACTGGCTAGCTTTATACCCGAAATAGCAACACACAAATTGTATTCATTTAAACACTGCTTGGCCCATTAGCTCTAGCCTCTTACTGGCTAACTCTCACATCTTGACTAACCCATCTTACCAGGAAGATTCTAACATATGTCCATCTTGGGCTAGAGCTTCATCGCGTCGGCCCCAGAGAGGAGAGGTATGGCAATTACCTAACTTCCCTTCTTCCCAGCATTCTGTTCTGACTACTCCACCTATCTCAATCCTGCCCTATCAAAAATCCAAGGCAGTTTCTTTATTAACAAATGAGAGTCCTCCATCATTTCTCCTTAAGTATAGGGTAGATTCAGGGGCTTATTCTAAAGAGGATATGATGAGACAAGATGAGGAAATGATGACTCTATGATCACCTCAGAACAGAGAATTTTAACAGTACTTTAGGTAGTTGATCAACATCTATAAATCATGTTGACAGTATGAACCCTTGTGGTGATTTAATAAAATACATTTCTTCTGGGAATGATTTCTTATCACAATTAAGAAATTCCAATGAACTATCATTGCTACAGAAACCTAAGGAGACAAAACAAAGTCCTATGTGTCATGTTAGGTAAGATACTAGAAAATATTTAAAATAAAACAGCATTAATTTAAAACTAAATATATCTTAATAAGCATAAACTAGAATTATTATTAACACAAGGATATCAGCTTACATATGCAAACCATGGATACCACTAACAAATACACTAGGGTATCACCATGGAAGGGTCTTCTCACAGAATGGGGTAGTTAAGAACTCACAAGTAGTTGGAATACTCTTAGTCTAAGTGTTTGTATTTCAAAACTGTTAGAAGAGCAAAATGTTCCAAAGAGTGTCACAAAACCATGATTCTATGCCAAACTCTGGAACTGATATTTTGATTCCTAATCGGTGAATCTGTTGCTGTGCCACTGGGTTTTTAGTTATCCACAGGTGCCAAGGAAATAAGTATGGGCTGTGGGTGTCAACTAGAGCCAGGTGTTCAGACTGGATGCCAGGAATGGAAATGGGGCCTTAGCAACATGCCTGCCTGGCCTTGAAGACTACTGACAGATTCCAGGGGAATATCCAGGGAAAGACACTGGCCAAGAAAGATCATAAATTGACTCTGGGGAGTTCTGCAGTAATCTGTGCTTCATTGTGATTTTAACAGAGGACATGTCTTCTAGGTTTTATCTAACCCGATGTCTGTTTTATCTACTTGTGATATCCCACATTTATGAAGTATAATGTACAGGTGAGATTTTTTTTGATATGGGTTTGATATGGTTTTGGAACTTTATATACAGAAGCTACTTCCTTTTAAAGGTACATATCGTAAATACACTGTAAGAGCTCATCAACTTGTGGTTCCCTGCATGTTTGTTTTTACTCTAGTTCTTTCAGAAGGAGAATCAAGGGAATCACTAACCACTGTTACAAGACATTCAGGGGTGTCAAAAATCTATTTTTTCAATAGCTCAGATTAACACTGTTTAAAACTATTGCTTAAAATATCTAAATGCTGCGGTGGGACAATGATCATTTATCCTGTCACTTGTATTATTTTATTTATTATTTTTCCATTCAAAAATTTACACTTCCTCCCCTCCTCCCATTCTCCTTCTGCTCCCCCACCCACCCTCCTCCCTCCCTCTCCCTCCTTAAGAGAGGCCAGGGAACTCTGCCCTTTGGGAAGTCCAAGGCCCTACCCTCTACTAGCAGGCCAAGAAAGCTTTGCATGCAAATAGACTAGGGTCCCAAAAAGGCAGTATATGCAGTAGAAACAAGTCCCAGTGCCTTTATCAATGGCTTCTTTGTCAGCCCCCATTGTCAGCCACATTCATAGAGTCCGGTTTGATCACATGCTCATTCAGTCCTGGTCAAGCTGGATTTGGTGAGCTCCCATTAGAACAGACACACTGTCTCAGTGGGCGGACCAACCCCTAATGGTCCAGGCTTCCTTGTTCATCTTCTCCATCCTTCTGTTCTTTGACTGGACCTTGGGAGCTCAGTTCAGTACTTCGATGTGGGTCTCTGTCTCTATCTCCATCCATTGCCGGATGAAGATTCTATGGTGATATTTGAGATAATCATCAGTGTGATAGTGGGACAAGGCCAGTTCAGGCACCCTCTTTTCTGCTGCCCAAGGACCTAGCTGGAGACATACCCGTGGACACCTGGGATCCGCTCTAGAGCCAAGTCTCTTGCCAACCCTAAAATGGCTCCCTTAATGTAGATATATTCTCCCCTGCTCCTATATCTGCCCTTCCTCCATCTCCACCTTCCCACCCCCCCAAGCTCTCTCCAGTCTTTCCTTTCTCCCTTCTCTCCCCTCCTCTCCCCTTCCCCCATCTTCACTCCCACTCCTACCCCCACCCCCATGCTCCCAACTTTTGCTGGGTGATCCTGTTTGCTTCAAATTTCCAGGAGAATCTATATGTTTTTCTTTGGGTTCACCTTGTTATTTGGCTTCTCTAGGTTTGCCAACTATAGGCTTAATGTCCTTTGTTTATGGCTAGAGTCCACCAATGAGTAAGTATGTACCATATTTGTTCACTTGTATTATTTTAAGTAAAATGATGATTGGCCAGTAGCCAGGCAGGAATTATAAGTAAGGCGACCAGGCAGGAATTAGAGATGGGGCAATGAGAACAGGAGAATTCTAGGAAGAGGGAAGTTCTGTCTCCAGTTGTGAACCAGTTGCAGAGGAAGCAAGATGTGACTGCCTAACCAAAAAAGGTACCAAGCTAACACAGATAAGAATTATGGTCTAATGTAAATTATAAGAATTAGTTAATAAGAAACCTGAGCTAATGGGCCAGTCAGTTTATAACTAATGTAGACCTCTGTGTGATTCTTTGGGACTTAACTCCTGCATGACCAGGCTGGACAGAAAAACTCAGTCAACAAAATGCTCATATTTCATTACAGATGTACTTGTAACCCAAACCTTATTAGATTCTAAAAGAAGGGAGAAAGAGAGAGAGAGAGAGAGAGAGAGAGAGAGAGAGAGAGAGAGAGAGAGAGAGAGAGTCTCTATGTCCTGTTGCGTTTAACACTAAATGGGGTTTCTTGGGAAACACAGAGGACAGAGGTGGCCATTGAATGTGTATTTGAGTCTTTCTGTGCAATCTGCTACAGTGAACACATTTCCTATCATAGAGGTCTTTGTGAGTCTTTCAGAGCATACTCCTCACCAAAAACTGAAAAATAGCTAGAATTTAAGAGATTTGTTTTGTTAAACATGCATGTTCTCATAAAACACTCTCAGTACATATATGACATTTGAATTTTACTCAGCTTATTTTCTCACTGTCCCTTATAATATATATCATATGTGAAAAGCATATACCTCCTTCCTCTCTTAACCTCCCTCCAAAATTTAGAAAAGTCCACAAGTTATCATAGCAGATACTTTGTGAGTATTTGTTGAATAAAAGCATGGTTATTTGAGGGAAAATGACAAAATTAAAATGTGCTACACAGATTATTAAAAATGGGCTAATCAAGATGTGAGAATTAGCCAATAAGAGGCTGGAATTAATGGGCCAGGCAGTGTTCAAAATAATACAGTTTCCGTGTAATTATTTCAGGCATAAGATAGCCGTGTGGGAGCTGGGCAGTGGGAAGTGGCCCGCTGCTCCTCACAACACCTGATTAGCTTTAAAAAAACAGATTTTCTCTTAAATTTAATAATATAAAATGGAACTGCCATATGACCCAGTTATTTAATTTTTGAACTTATGTACAGATAACTCCACATTCTACCATAAAGATATTTATGTTTATAAATATCTTAGATTCTGGTTCATTTATGGCTAGGAGTTGGAATCAAGGTAGATGTCCACCATTGAATGAACCAATAAAGAAAATTTATTATTCATAACAGATGGACTTAGAAGAAAAATGTGTTTTGCTCATATTGAAAATATATATTATATTGTACAAATAAATATATGTGAATAATATGTAAACACATGTACTTCTGGATACAGTATAGCATGCAGAAAACAAGGAACACTAATATTAGATTTTGAGGAAAGACTGAAGGCAGGTAATGGACATGAGCTAAGAAAGAGGAATTAAAACTAATTGCTTTGTTGCATGCCCTTCATCCCAGCACGTGGGAGGCAGAGACAGGCATATCTCTTGTGAGTTTGAGGCCAGTCTGGTTTACAGAGCAAGTTCCAGGATAGGCACCCAAACCTACTGACAAACCCTGTCTCGAAGAACCAAAACCAAATCAAACCAACCCAACCAACCAACCAAACAAACAAACAAACAAACAAACAAAAACCCTTAAAAATATTTTTGCAGTTCTAATTCTGTTACGGATTTTCTACATTTGGTGATGGATAAGCACATATAAACATTCCATATTGAAAGTAGAAAACCAAATGTTAAGCTCCATAACTTCAGACTTGCTAGTCAAACTATAGACAAGTACGTTGGAATGTGCAGACTTTGGGTTTAGTTAATGTAGGTGTGTGGTTTCTAATTTGAAAGTTTTTTTTGTTTGTTCTTTTTAAAAAAATAAAGTTTATAAACCAGTTTTCCCCAATAAAATGACACTTCACACTTCATATATCAACCATTCCAGGACAGGATTCATGTCAGGAGTAATTAAAAAAATATATAAATGACTCCATAGTTTTTTGTGTATGTACTTTTATTTGGTTACAGTTTGGTGGGTTTTTGTTTTGTTTCATTTTGTTATTTGGGTTTTTTTTTGTTCTGTTTGGTCATTATTTTATTGTATTGGACTTTTTTTTTTGAGAAAGAACTCAAAGTTGGATGGATAGGGAGAGGACCAGAAAGGACTTGGAGGATGGTAAGAAAGAATATTACCAAAATATATTTAAAGGAAGCTGTCAAAATCCAAATATTAAAGTAAAGCTCCTCTCTTGTTGGAATAAATGAAATTATAATGTTTAAAAAAATATTTTAAAAAGCTTAGTCTCCAGCATGTGGCATTATTATTGAGAGGTGGGCAACCCTTTTTAGAATGTGGTCTAGTGGGAGGAAATGAAGTCACGGAAGGTAGTATCTTGTAGGGAATATTGCAGTCCTGGCCCTTTCTTTCCTGTGTATCCTGGTCAGCATAATATATGAAGCTTCCTATACAGTATAATCCTGGACTCGAAACTCAAGCTTTGTCACCAGGACCACACTGTATCCTGTACATTCTCTACTCTTAAAATGCTTAGGAATGAGCTGAAAGGATGACTTAGGCGTTAAAAACTAGGTCTAAAACTAGTGATAACTGCCTCCACTTGACTTAGTATATTTTGTTCACACCCATGGGAGGCCTGTCCCTTTCTGAATGGAGACAGAGAAAGTGGATGGGGAGGGGATAGATGGGAGGAAGGGGGCAAGGGAACAGGAGGAAGAGAGGAAGGAGGGGAAATTGTGGTCAGCATGTAAAACAAACCATGAATTTACTTAAAAAATAAATAAAGTCTTAGAAATAAGAAAACAAACAAACATTTATCTTTTAAGTGTGTGTTTTAAAACGTCAAGAGAGAAAAAATTGTTAGAGAGAAATTAGGAAAGGAAGAAGACAAAAGAAAGGGAGGAAGGAGTGTGGATAGTGGGGAAGCCTAAATAATCTTTGAAAATATTTCTTATTTAATACATAGCATTTCCCTCAGAAATGTTTATTCCTTGAGGAATGGACTGCAGAATTCAATGCTGTAGTAAAAGCAACTAAACCTCAGTTACCATTCTCTTTAAAACTAGTGAAGACATTCTCCCCCTCCCTGGCTCTCTTTCACATACACACAATGTGATGAAGGAAAAGAACATTTTCTAAGACGAAGAATAGAAAGACATCTATATAAAACATTACCTAATGGCATCAAAGATAGAAAGACAAAATTTTCATTAAATACAATATTAAGATTAGGGAAAGAAGAGTGAGTCATTTGCCTTGAGTGCAAAACATGAAAGCCAGAAGAGATGTTCAGATGAATACTAATTTAGTGTCCCTTTTCATTTTCAGGATTTGAAATTCTTTTTATTTGTATGTGTGCACCCAACTGTATACATGTGCAGAATATTGTGGAACATGGATTCGGCTACCAAGTCTGCTGCAACTTGGGTTACAGGAGATATGGGTGCTGGGAACTTAATCTGGGTGCACTATAAGAACAACAAGTGCTTTTAACCACCAAAATATCTCTCGACTCTCATAGTGTGACAGTTTTTAAAGCTATGATGAATGGAATATCAAAGTAAAAATAAAATGTTCAAGTTATTTGTCTCCTTGCCTCTCTTGACAGAAACAACACAAGGTTTTATTGTGATTGTCTGTTGCAGTGTTTACAAACCTTTAAGGTAGCATAGATGTGGTGGCAGCAGGGACGGGAAGCAGCTTGTTATTGTGTCTAGAATTAGAAATCAGAAAAGCAATAAAAACTACTTCTCAGCATGCTTCTCTTTTTAGGTCAGGCTCCTAACCCATGAAATAGTGCTGACCACATTTAAAATGTATCTTCCCATATCAATTAAACTAATTTATGTAATTCTTCACAGTCCTTGGGCCTTAACTCCTGCACAAATCCAGATCCTGTCAAGCTGACAATATTATACATGACACACAAACTGTCCTAATTCAACTTCAATATAGACTTCAAATGACTGCACCCCTGTAGAAATGTCTTAAAGTATTATTATTTTTTTTTCTGGAGCATTGAAGTAGGTACAAGTCTGAAATCTGAAAATTAAATGTGTTAAAACACGTGTGTGTGTGTGTGTGTGTGTGTGTGTGGTGTATGTGTTTGAACGTTCTGCCTGCATGTATGTCGGTACCAGAAGAAGACTTTGAATTTCTTTGAACTATAGTTACTTTTGCAATATATCATGTCTCCTAAGAATCAAGCCCAGGGCTTCTGGAAGAGCAGCCAGTGCTCCAAAACCACTGTTCCACCTCTCTGAAAACTGTTTTGAATATTTATGTCTTTTTTCCTAGCAACTGATTATTAATAATTGTGTTATTTTTAAATCTTCATATATTTTTATTTCATGCAATTGTTATAAGCCTGAATACATTCAATGCTATGGGCATTTACTAGCTATTGTTAACTGATCAGATAATTCAAAAATTTCATCCTTAACCCAACAATTCCAAGTTATATATTTATTTTAAAATAACAATGAAATAATTCTATTATCTATACTTTGAAAAGAACAATATTTTCTCACTAAGTGTGAATGCAAATGGAATCACACACATATATGCATATATTCATTCATTCACACATATTATACACATACAGTCATTACACTGTAAGTCAATGTATTGGCAGTCACATTTAAGAAATTATAGTTACTTTCCACACCCTCCATAATAGGAAAGTTAAGTAGGAGAAATAGGACAAACAAGTGTTTGGCTAAGTGGAATGATGGGCTTGAAGATTCTTCACATCCTAGCCACCAATGATACACTATTTTGAGAGTAATGGGGATTTCTTTGCCAGACTTGTGTGACTTAGAGTGCCAGACACTTACGAAAAAGTAAGATAACCTCCCAAGAGTAGGGAGAGGAGTTCTCAATGGGGGAGGGCATTTACTTGAGCTCCGTGTAGGGGGAGTTTCTGAGGACTTGTGGAGGAACCTGGTCAAAGACTGAAATGGTTTTTATAGATATCAATTCTTTGAACATATTATGGACTGAGCAAGCTAAGGGGTACTTGATTATGTCAGTGCTTTTCTGCACAAACATGGATATGATCATTTACTATATATGAACTGATCACTTAGTTAGGGGTATTAAAGACCCATATTATCCATTAGAGACCACTCCTTTGTTTGCTGTTCACCTTAACTTTTTCTGACATCCATGAGTTATGTCTGACATTGCCAATGCAGACCTTAAAATTGCTGATTATTAATCAAATGGTACTCTACTTGTCTTCATATGTATGTGGTCAGAGTGCAGTTTTCATTATGGGGGTTTTTCCCTTTCTGTCTAGAGAAAGCCTTATGCTTCCAGAACCTGTGAATATATTGGTTGGCATGGAAGAACACATTAGAAGTAAGAGAGAATTTCTGGGCTCTTCGAGTGAGTCCTACACAGTTAGCAGAAGCTGAGAAATGATCTGACATCAATGATTTGAAGAGGAAAGGGAGAAGGCTCTGGGTGAAGGCACATGTTAGTCTCTAAAATTTGAAAAAGCAGTGGAAACAGCCTACTGCTTGGGATATTCAAAGAGGTAAGGTCCCTTACACATGTCCCCTACATCTTAGTAACTTCTGTTTTTGGACATCTGTAAATATACATGGTTGTTAACACATAGGATGCACAGTTGTCAAATTGTTTGTGAGGATTTGGAGGATGGGGATCTCAAATTTTGATGTTGGTAAGTTTGGAGCTCTACAAAGTCAGCTCAAGTCTGTGGACCTGAGAATCATATGAGCTGAGAGTACAAATCTATGACTGACTCTGAAGCAGCAAGGTAGGGCTTGAAAGCACCTGCATCCCACCTGAAGAGACACCATGACCACAGCAACTCTCATAAAGAAAACTGATATAGGTGGGTCTTCTTTCTATGTGTTGCTTTCATTGGTTAATTAATAAAGAAAACTGCTTGTCCTGGAAGGTCAGAACATAGGTAGGTGGGGAAGACAGAACAGAATGCTGGGAGGAAGAAAGCAGAGTCAGGCAGACCAGACGCCATGATTCTCCAACCCCAGATGGAAGCAGGTTAGGATCTTTCCCAGTAAGCAACCACCTTGTGGTGCTACAAAGATTACTAAATATGGGTTAAAGCAAGATGTGAGAATTAGCCAATAAGAGGCTGGAACTAATGGGCCAGGCAGTGTTTAAATGAATACAGTTTCCGTGTAATTATTCTGGGACTAAGCTAGCCATGTGGGAGCTGGCAGGATGAAAAACAGGCCTGCTTGCCTCATTACTACAGAAAACACTTAATTGCAGTTGGCTCCCTTACAGTTTCAGAGGTTCAAACTGTTATCACCATGGTGGGAGCATGGTGGCATGCAAGCAGATGTGGTGCTCGAGTAAGAGTTGAGAGTCCTTCATTTTTAGGCAACAGGAAGTCAGCTGACAGTCACACTGAATGAAGTTTAAGCAAAAGAGACATCAAGATGTGCCCCCACAGTGACACACTTCCTCAAACAAAGCCATACCTCCTATTAGTGGCACTCCCTCTGGGGACCATTTCCTTTCAAACCATCAAACAACTCCAAAAACACAGAGAGTCTTCTTGCTCTCCATGGGTTATTTTTTTTGTCTTTTGGTTTATGTTTCTGTTTTTTATCTTTGGAGAATTTCATACATAAATACAATGTGTTCCAATAAAATACGCCTCTATTGAACCTTCAATATTTCATCATTGGTTTTCCAACTTCATATGTTTTATTTTTTTAAAAATTTGGGTAATTTATGTGTTACCTGTATGTGTATGGATGTAAAACCATATATTAGAAGATGGATAGCCTCTCAGAGATCTCATTCTAGAGGGAAAATGACTCCCTTTGCCAACAGCCACCACTTACCAATAGCTCCTCAGCTCTAAGGGTCATGAATTCACGAGCTCTACACCCCCATTCACTCTGGGATTTTGGTTGACTTGATCTTGTGTAGATCTTATGCCTGCAGTCACATGTATGCAATGGCACTGACATGTCTGGCAACTATTGTCTTGCTGTGAAGGTCTGTTATCTCTGCTTTTGCAATCTATTCCCCTCTCTTCTAAGGCTAACTGACTAGATAGAGCCAGCATATATGGGAGAAGGAAATAATCTTGATTCAGTCCCAGATCCTAATACTAACTCCATGTACTCCCACACTCCCACAGGCACACACAGAGTAATGTTTGATCAAGTGTCTGTGTTTCTGTTGGCCCCATTCAGATGACATCAAATTAACTAGTACTTGGTGGAGAGATAACTTAGCATTGAGTAGCAGTTGTTCTGCAGAGGATCAGGACTCAGTTCTGGTACATATATGGTGGCTTACAACCACCAATAACATTACTTCCAGGAGATATGATATTAGGGGTGCAGATTTTGGTGTACTTATACAGGCAAACACTCAAACACATAAAATATGATAATTAATATTTATAATTTATGTAATGATAACTGTATCACAGCATATTTGTACCTGTAAAAACCTCATTGTTTGAGGTACATTATTACAAAAAGCAATTAAAAATAACTTTCAAAGAGCCTTAGAAAACTCTTGTAGTCAGTAGGAAAGGATAAAAGAAGACTCCTTAGAGACTTGTTTCCTGTTTTCTATATCCATAGTAACATGTTTCAGGCAACAGTCTCTCTTCGTCAACTTTTTTCAATTTGTTTACATTTTACATTCACATTTAAACAAAACTACACTTTTTTTTCTTATTTTTTAATTTAATTTTATTATACATATCAATCCAAGTTCTCACTCCCTCCCCTCCTCCCATTTCCTCCATATACCCTCCCATCCCACTCCCATCCAATCCTCAGAGAGGGAAAGGCACATTATTTTGTGGAAGGACAAAGGACCCCCCTACTATTTCTAGGTTGAGAAACATATCTATTCAAAGAGAATAGATTCCAAAAAGCCAGTACATGCAGTAGGGATAAATCCTGGTTCCACTGCCAGTGGCCCCACAGATTTCTCAGCCATGCAACTCTCAACCACATTCAGAGGGACTAGTTTAGTCCTATGATTGTTTCTTCCTGGTTCAGCTGGAGTTGGTGAGCTCCCATTAGGTCAGGTAGACTGTTTTAGTGGGTGACAAAATTGGGAGGATGGAGGTGGGGGGAGAAGAGAGGGTAGAAGATGAAGAAGTGGGGAGAATGGAGAGGTGAGAAGAACTTGAGGGAATGGGATAGACGATATGGAGGAAGGACAGAGATGGGAACAAGGAAAGAGATTTTTATTAAGGGAGCCATTAATAGGATTAGCAGAAACCTGGCTCTGGAGAAATTTCCAGGAATCCACAAGGATGACCTCAGTTAAGACCCTAAGCAATAGAGGAGAGGAACCTGAACTTGACTTGCCCTATGGTCAGAATAATGAATATCATAAATATCACCATAGGACCTTCATCCAACAACTGATGGAAGCAGAGGCAAAGACCCAGATCGAAGCACTGGATTGAACTCCCAAAATACAGTTGAAGAGTGGAAGGAATGCAATGTGCAAAGAAGTCAAGAGCATGATGGGCTCAAACTCACACTTTTATACTCATAAAAATAAAGTTTTCTTCATGACCCATGCCTGCTTATAGATACGCCAGTATACTAGTATTTTTTTTTTCTTTGGGTTTTTCAAAACTGGGTTTTTCTGTAGCTTTGGAGCCAGTCCTGGAACTAGCTCTTGTAGACCAGGCTAGCCTCAAACTCACAGAAATTTGTCGGCCTCCAAAGTACTGGGATTAAAGGCTTGTGTCTCCACCTCCTGGTTTACACAACTATCTTATACTGATCAGTTATTGTTTTGAGTACCATGATTTGGAAGGTTTGCAAACAATAGCCCTGCACGTCCTGTAGTTTGACAGGCTTCTGACAATGGTTAGCATGGCCAGTGTCTGGAAAAATCGTCTTCTATATTTCAAAGTGTCAAATTCTTGCTCACCCAGCAAGGGGCCTAAGTAGTAAAGATCTCTTTGAGGCCTCATCTCTCAGATCACAGACTTCATTTATGAGGGTCCTAGTCTCCCTAGTCTCATTACCTATTCTTAGAGGCACCATTTCTTAATACCGTAATTCAACAAATGGATTCTATGGAAACTTAGATACTTGGACTGTAGCACTCAGATTTTCTCAATCATTGTACATCTAAATTTCCAACCTCACCTTTACTTCTTTTCTTGTAATCTCTATTTTTTCAGTCCAGAGTCTTACAGTACCTCAGTGTCAACTTGATTTCCACCCCTAGGATATCCACTATAGTTGTCACATTATTGATCACTAAAACAGGCATTCACCTTCCTAATTTGGCTTCTCCCCATCCCACAATTGAAATTATTCACTATGATTTTTCTATAAATGCTTTTTACAGTGGGCTTTATTCTCTATCGTTGCCATTTTTTTTTCACTTTAAAGGACCCACTTCTATATAAAATCACTTTATAAATTTTGTTTCACTAGAGATATTTCATTGTTTTTTCATATTATCTACATTATAATGAACATGCATTGGTAGAGTGAAACTTAAAATATAGTCTTACTTGACAATAGGGTCTTTACAGACATGCGTTTTAAAATGACTTTGAAATGAAATCCTCTTAAATTTAGGGAAAACCTTGGACATATTGGCTTGTACTTTCCAATGGGAAGAAAACAAGAGACACAGAATAGAAAGGTATGCAGTTGAAGCAACAATTGGAGATATTTTGCCAGAAGCCAAACACAAAGAACCTCAAAAGAACACATAAAATCCCAAAAGCTAGAAGAGCTTTTGTCATGAAGAATTGGGGTATGCTTTGATAAACCTCCATTTTTCTATCTTGAGGCCTTTTAAGAATGAACCTTCATAATGTTTTAACAATTTTCCCTGATTATGAAATTAATATTGAGTGTATTCTTGGGATCCAGCAATACCACTCTTGGGAATATACCCAAAAGATGCTCTATCATACTACAAAAGCATTTGTTCAACTATGTTCATAGCAGGATTATTTGTAATAGCCAGAACCTGGAAACAACCTAGATGCCCTTCAATGAAAGAATGGATAAAGAAAGTGTGGAATAAATACATATTAGAGTACTACTCAGCAGTAAAAAACAATGACATCTTGAATTTTGCATGCAAATGGATGGAAATAGAAAACACTATCCTGAGTGAGGTAACCCAGACCCAAAAAGATGAACATGGTATGTACTCACTCATAAGTGGTTTCTAGCCATAAATAAAGGACATTGAACCCATAATACGGGATCCTAGAGAAGCTAAATAAGAAGGTGAACCCAAAGAAAAACATATAGTTATCCTCCTGGATATTGGAAGTAGATAAGATTGCTGGGCAAAAATTGGGAACTTGGGGGTGGGGTGGAATGGGGGTAAGGGAAATTGGGGAGAGAAAAGTGAGAAGGGGAGGATGGGGAGAGCTTGGGGGAATGGGATGGTTGGGAAAATGGAAGGGTGGATATGGGATCAGGGAGGTATATTTCTTAACTAAGGGAGCCATCTTAGGGTTGGCAAGAGACTTGACCCTAGAGGGCTTCCCAGGTGTCTATGGAGATATCCTCAACTAGTTTTTTGGGCAGCTGAGGAGAGGGAGCCTGAAATGGCCCTATCCTACAGCCGTATTGGTGAATATCTTGCATATCACCATAGAACCTTTATCTGGCAATGGATGGAGATACAGACAGAGACCCACATTGGAGCACTGGACTGAGCTCCCAAGGTCCAAATGAGGAGCAGTAGGAGGGAGAACATTAGCAAGGAAGTGAGGACCGCGAGGGGTGCACTCACACACTGAGATGGTGGGACTGGACTAATTGGAGCTCACCAAGGCCAGCTGGACTGGGACTGATGGAGCACATGATCAAACAGGACTCTCTGAATGTGACTGGCCGTGAGGGTGGACTGAGAAGCCAAGGATAATGGCACTGGGTTTTGTTTTTTGTTTTTTGTTTTTGTTTGTTTGTTTGTTTTTGGTTTTGTTTTGTTTTTTTTTTTTGTTTTTCGAGGCACTGGGTTTTGATCCTACTGCATGTACCAGCTTTGTGGGAGCCTAGTTTGTTTGGATGCTCACCTTCCTAGACCTGCATGGAGGGGAGAGGCCTTGAACTTCCCACAGGGCAGGGAACCTTGACTGCTCTTTGGACTGGAGAGGGAGGGGGAGAGGGAAAGGGAAGGGGGGGAAAATGGGAGGAGATGGAAATTTTTAATAAAAAGAAAAAAAAAGAAAAAAGAAAACAGGTACACAGAACATATTTTGATCCTAGTGACAAAAAAAAGTGAAGGACTGACAATATTTGCTAAAAACTTCACTGATTAGCACTGGAAAATAATTTACAACAGAACCTCAGACAGTGTGTGGTATAAAAAAGCACTGGTGTAATTGTAACAGTCTTCTTAGATGACAACTTGAAAGACTTTAAAATCCCCTGATTAAGGGGATGTATGTTATTAGATATGCAAGCAAAAAAGAAATCATTTCTTGTGATGGTAAAGCAGAAAATGAGAGGGGAGGCTCACAAATTTTCAGGTTACTAAGAATTATGTAGAAGTGGGGACAAGAATATATTTGCTGTATGGTTTCCAGTGACTCTGTGGTGTCGCTGAATAGTGGCAGAGGTTATAAAGAGATCACCAAAAGAATATATTCTTTAAATTTTAAGATCAGAGTAAAATGGAATGAACTTGATTCAGGTGTGTAGGTTTGCATTTAAGCAGAAGCTAGGATTAATAACGTTAACAGTATGTATAGAAATGTTATTCAACAAAATTTTGATGAGAAGAGATATTCGCGATTCAATTTCACTTTTCATCAAGGGAGAGAAATATTGCCTATTTTTCGATTCATGCATCCAGCAATAATGGAGAATGCTTTTTCCTGATGCATCATTAATTAGGTACTTTCGAATCCTGTAACTTTTGGTGATAATACAGGAATAGGAAGCCAGCGAAATGTAGCTGATTGGTTCATTGTATTGTCGCCATCAATTTTGACTGTGCTAATGTTTGGTAATTCCAAAAGTGTGACAATACTGTCTCCTTCAATTGTATTCATCTTTAACTATAGGGCTGTGTTTTGTTTATTATTGGGTTACCTCATATTTTCATTACAACACTGAGTCTGTAATTCAATCTACTTGTATTTATCCTGTTACAGTGAACAGCGTTTACTACTGAAATCTGGCACATGTTTCTATTTTCGTCTAGCCCTCATATAACTCTTTCCTCAGTTTTCTTAATTTTCAAAAACCATTTACTTTTCCAAGACTGTATTAATGTTATAAAAAATGAAGTAGTGTAAGGCATGAAAGATTTTCTTAAATTTATTTTTTTGGGTGCACATGGAACTTTGCAATAATGTCTCTGTACATAAGGGGAGCCTCTCAGCACATTTGTTTTCAAATACCTGCTCAGTCAGATTAGCATTTGAAATTAAAATCTGAGTCAATAAAACATAGAGGTTTTCTACTAAGTACTCAAAGAGCAGTTCCTCAGCAGGTAGTAGCCACAGGAGCAACCGAACTCAAGTGCAGTCAGGCTAATAGAGGCATCAACTGAGAAATAGAACTAAATTGAGGGTCAGAAATTAGACTTGACAGAAAGATTAATAATCCAGCTGGGAACATTGAAAGCAACACCAGTGCTTTCAGCTTTCAGCGATCGCATAACATGAAAAATATAAATAAAGAAAATAATGTGAAATAAAATCAATCACACTTTGGACCTTGATAGTTTTTGAAGTTGAATACTGGCTGTGTCAGAACCTCTGAATATGAGAGCCTGGGCACCCTCTGAAGAGGGCTTTTCTTAGCTTCCTTGAATGTACTATTGAGTGCTCATAGCTGGAGATCATCATACGGATGAAAAGGATTTTGTTTGGTTTTGTTTTGTTTTACAGCGAACATTATTCATAGAAGGAATAGAACATAAAATAGCAAAAATATAATATGATAAGGGGCATAAGGCAGGTAACAGTTATTGGTTATCATTATCATGTGTTATACACTGTACTTCACTGTATGTCTTCCTCTGCCTCATCATTTTTGTTTAAGGTTATATTTGGGGGGCAGAATTTAATAAATGAATAAAATGCTTTTTTTTAAACCAAATCTATCCCTTCTTCTACTCTATAACAATTCATGCCTTCACATTGCCCCTGCAAATGGATGAATGTATGCATGGCCACTGTGTTCAATTCCTGGGCCTATGTGATTTCCCTGATAGCTAGAGATATTAAATTCATTTCCAAATGCACATTGACAGTTTTTGCATCTTCATTTGAGAAATGTCTGCTCATTTCATTAACATCTTAACATAATTACCACTTAGATTATTTATGTCTAAACATAGTCATATTCTCAATTTCTAAGAATTTTGAGGCTGGAGAGAGGGTGCAGAGGTTAAGTCCACTGACTGCTCTTACAGAGGCCCTGAGTTCAATTCCTAGCAAGGACAATGTGGCTCACAAACATCTATAATAGGATCTGGTGCTCTTTTCTGGCATGCAGGCAATGCAGAGAGAACACTGTATATATAATAAATTAACCTTTAAAAAGAACTAAAGTTTCAATATATTGGAAGACAGAGGTAGAATAATCCTACACATAGCATTTTTTATTTATTTATTTTTTATTTTTGCTTACCTTAGCAAAATTGACATTTTTTGGCCAATCAGTCAAGTACAACACAATGCTAACTTTATACTTCTAGAAATAATTGAGGAGAGGAAAAATATATATGTTCTATGAACTTCTGAGTGGTGGGTAACCGTAGAAATGACCCTTTCACAAAGCTGTGACATATATCTTCTTCTTTTTGGCAACAAACATTTGCATTTGTTAATGGTCTACTTTCCTGATTAATATTAGTTAGGAATTAGGATTTAAAATGACATGATTGTATTCAAATATTCTGGGGAGTGGGGTGTCAAAATGCATACATTACTGGTAAAGATGTATCTCAGAAATCAGTTCATTCACTCTGCACCTGGGAAGCATGAGCTTCTATGACTTTTATGGAACTAAATCACTGTATCCTCTGTAGACCAATTTAAAGCCTCATATTCCTTTTTCTATGTTCCCCTGAGGTAGTAAGGATAGCAAAATCCTAATGTTATGTCTTATCTTTTATAGAATACTATACAACTGTCACAAGATATGCTGTTATAAAGGAAATTCTATGACATAAAAAATTATCTTGATGTTCTCTAGTTGATCTAATAACCTAAGGGGAAACATCATATGCATACGGGAGATGGAAATATATTTCTGTGCACCTACTATAAGATGGAATACATATCTGTCTTTGCATATGGAGTCTTAACTTTTGCATCAATTTTTATAGCTAAATGTTGCCATTTGAATTTACATACAAGAAAGGGTCTGCCAAAAATAATTAAATAGTTTACCTAACAAGTTCACAAAACAGTGAGAAGCTAACCAGAGTAACATCATTATTCTTCGGTCCCATTGACTTGTTATTTTCTACTAACATTGGAAGAGCTAGTGTGTCCACCAACCAGTACAATGGGCTGTGATTTCTTTTTTTTTTTTTAAGATTTATTTATTATGTATACAATATTCTGCCTTCATGTATGCCAGCACGCCAGAAGAGGGCGCCAGATCTCATTACAGATGGTTGTGAACCACCATGTGGTTGCTGGGAATTGAACTCATGACCTCTGGAAGAACAGCCAGTGCTCTTAACCACTGAGCCATCTCTCCAGCCCCCTGGGCTGTGATTTCTCCAGAAACAGGCTCCAGGGGATAAGGAGAAATGTGCGAAGTAATATTATTCATTTACTTCACTATTCCAGGTATTAAATTAAAATAATTTAGTCTTAAATGAGTTGAGTATGTAATCACCAAGGATCATGACATTTATTTTTATTTTATCTTATTTGGGGACAGGATTTTAAGCTGTATAGGTTAACTGCAAACTTTCTATATGGCTAAGGTTGGCTTTCAGCTTCTGATACTCCTGCCTCTAATTTCCTACAAGTAAGAGTAAAGGCATGTCCTACGATGTATGGTTTTATAAGAAACTGGTAACAAACCCAATTTTGTAAATACTAAGTAAGTTTCTTCTCCAACTGAGCAATAAAGCCAGCACTGTTATTGTTAACTTACACAATGGAAAAAAGAAAGCATCTTCAACAAATGGTGCTGGCATAACTGGGTGACAATCTGTAGAAGAATGAAAATAAATCCATATCTATCACCATACACAAAACTCAAGTCCAAATGGATTTAAGACCTCAACATAAATCTGACCACAATGCACCTGATAGAAGAGAAAGTGGGAAGTAGTCTGCAACACATGGGCACAGGAGACCGCTTCCTATGTCTAACCCCAGTAGCACAGACATTAAGAGCAACAATGAATAAATGGGACCTCCTGAAACCAAGAAGCTTCTGTAATGCAAAGGACATTGTCATTAAGACAAAAAGGCAACCTACTGAATGGGAGAAGATATTCATTCACCAACCCCGCATCACACAAAGGTCTAATCTCCAAAATATATAAAGAACTCAAGAAACTAGATATTAAAACTCTAATTAACTCAATTTAAAAAAGGGGGTACTGATCTGAACAGAGAATTCTCAACAGAAGAAGTTCAAATGGCCAAAAGACACTTAAGGTCATGCTCAACCTCCTTAGCTGTCAGGGAAATGCAAATCAAAACAACTTTGAGATACCATCTTACACCTGTCAGAATGGCTAAAATCAAAAACACCAATGATAGCCTATGATGGAGAGGTTATGGAGTAAGGGGAACACTTAGCCATTGTTGGTGGGAATGCAAACTTATGCAACCACTTTGGAAATCAATGTGGCAGTTTCTCAGGAAACTGGGAGTCAATCTACCTCAGGATCCAGCAATTCCACTCTTGGGAATATACCCAAGAGAGGCCCAATAATACTACAAAAGCATTTGTTCAACTATGTTCATAGCAGCACTATTTGTAATAGCCAGAACCTAATAAGCATGGGATAAAACCGGACTCTCTGAACATGGCAGACAATGAGGGTTGATGAGAAGTCAAGGACAATGGCACTGGGTTTTGATCCTACTGCATGAACTGGCTTTATGGGAGCCTAGCCTGTTTGGATGCTCACCTTCCTGGACCTGAATGGAGGGGGGAGGACCTTGGACTTCCCAAAGGGCAGGGAATCTGGACTGCTCTTCAACTCGGGAGGGAGGAGGAATGAAGTGGGGGGAGGGGGAGAGGAGTGGGGAGAGGGGGAGGGAAATGGGAGGTGGGGAGGAGGCGGAAATTTTTTCAATAAAAAAGTAAATAAATAAAAGAAGAATGGATAAAGAAGGTGTGGCAATATAAACTCTAGAGTTCTACTCAGAGTTAAAAACCAATGACATCTTTAATTTTGCATGCAAATGGATGGAAATAGAATACACTTTACTGAGTGAGATAACCCAGACCCAAAAGGAGGAATATGGTATGTACTCACTCATAAGTGGATTCTAGCCATAAAAAAAAAAGGACATTGAGCCTATAGTTTGTGATCCTAGAAAAGCTAAATAAGAAGGTGAACCCAAAGAAATACATATAACTATCCTCCTGGATGTTGGAAGTAGACAAGATCACCAGGCAAAAGTTGAGAGCAAGGGGGTGAGGGTTGGTTGGGGGGAAGGGGAGATGGGGAGAGAGAAGAGAGAAGGTAGGATTGGGGAGAGCTTGAGGGAATGGGATGGTTGAGATGGAGAAAGGGTCGATATGGGAGCAGGGAAGAAGATGTCTTAACTAAAGGAGCTATTTTAGGATTGGCAAGAGTCTTGGCTCTAGAGGGGTTCCCAGGTGTCCAAGGGGTTCCCAGCTAGGTCTGTGGGCAGCAGAGAAGAGGGTGCCTGAAGTGGCCCTCTCCCATAGCCACACTGATGAATATCTTGCATATCACCATAGAACCTTCATCTGCTGATGGATGGAGATAAAGACAGAGACCCACATTGGAGCACTGGACTGAGCTCCCAAAGCCCAGACGAAGAGCAGAAGGAGGGAGAACATGAGCAAGGAAGTCAGGACCTCGAGGGATACGCCCACCCACGGAGATGGTGGGACTGATCTAATGGGAACTCACCAAGGCCAGCTGGACTGGGTCTGAAAGAGCATGTGATCAAACTGGACTCTCTGAATGTGGCTGACAATGAGGACAGACCGAGAAGACAACGATAAAGATACTGGATTTTGATTCTACTGCATGTACTGGATTTTTGGGAGCTTAGTCTGTTTGGATGCATACCTTCCTAGACCTGGATGGGGGGGGGGGGTCTTGGACTTCCCACTGGGCAGGATACCCTGACTTCTGTTATGTCTGGAGAGCAAGGGGGGAGGCGATTGGGGGGAGTGGAAGGGAAATGGGAGGATGGGAGGAGGTGGAAATTTTAAATAAATTAATTTATTAAAAAATAAAATAAAATAGAGGTAAACACACACACAAACACGCACACACACAAAGAAAGTAGCAAATTTAGTATCAAATATGTAGATCAGGAAGTAGAGCGATTTTCAAGCTCTACTTTATGAGGGTTCACCACACCTCATAAAACAAGATAAGGAGACACGCACTTGTAATCTCAAGTACGCAGGAAAGTACAGGCAAAAATATCAGGAGTCTAGAATAACCTATGTTAAACAGGGTGTTTGAGACCCAGTCTGGTCTACATGAAACCTTTTGTAGAAAACGACCCCAGTGCTTCTCTAAATAGCCTCTGACTTGTGCTCCTGTAAGCCACCCCAATGAAACTCACTGAGAAAACAATGAAAACAATAAAAGAAATCCCATTGGAAGGGGTGTCTCCCTGAAATTGCATCAACATGATTGCCTAAACAAGTCATAAACAAGTCATGACAATACCAGAGAACATGCTGACACAGAAGAAAGAAAGCTCATTGGCCTTCAACACTAGAAAACTGAAAAATGGTGAGAGTAGGTGAAGAGATCTTGCCCAGCAAAGAACTGCTAATTTGCTGTTTAATACCAAGTGGCTGTCCCTGACATAATATGCATACAGGCAACATTGTATGTACTGAGCAGGTTTTAGCTACACATTCAGGAACTATATATTTAAACAATGAGAAAGATGCCATGAATTTAGCAGAGAACAAAGAGAGGGTGAGTGGGAGGCAATGGATGGAGGAAGAAGAGGTAATGTAATCACATACAACTAAAAATATTTACAAAATATGTAAAAGGAGGACTAGTTCAAAAGAGGAAGGAGGGAGGTGTGAATGAGAGGGTGCATGAGAGGATAAAACTGGGTGAAAATAATTGTTTTATATGTCTGTTTGTATTTATTTCACATTGTCATAATGAAACCCACTATTAGACAAAATTAATATATATTATGAAACTTTAAAATAATTCAAACAAACAAAGAATAAAAAATAGCAAAAATAAGCTCAAAGATGATCCAAGGTAGTTTTAGTGATTTATGTTTCCTTTGCTATCCATTACTCATGGACACGTAACCACGCACACACACAACTTCATAGAAAACAAACGTTAAAATCAACTTTATTTTAGTCCTCAAAAATCCAATAGTTGCTTTTATATAAGCTTGGGATAGCATATGGAATATCCTTATATCATACCTTCAGACATGTCTACAGGACTTGCTGAAACCCACAGCTCAGAGCTGACACTTCAGTCTAGATTAACAATCACATATTTGTTTCAGGGTAGGATGAATCAACCCATATTCCTATATTATTAATACGCTGTTTTGATTCTCAGCTTTCTCTTCTTTCCTTCCATTATCCCTTCAGTTTCTTCACTACAAGCTTGAGGCCATATCTGCTCATCTAAAACCACCACTACTTGTTTTTCTTATATGAATTCATCCATTGATATAAAAATATTTTACTAAGAAATATATTTTCTTTAATATCTGGCAATATAAAGTCCTAAAACTGTAAATGGCATTTTCTTCTTTAAATAATTAAATTATTTTACATATGAATAGAAAAAGTAGATGAAAATAATAGCATAGGTATAAAAAAACATAAAGTAGTAGAAAATGTAAGGTAGCAGAGTGCCTGTAGTGATTTGCTGGTGTGGCCTAGGAAGCAACTTATAAGGTGATGCAGAAACAATCATCTGGGTAGAGGAAGGGAGAATTCTCACAGCTCTGCAAGAGTCCTACGAGAGAAACAAACTAGCCCAGTGCCATACCACAGAAGCTTATTGGAAAACTGAGAAGCAAAACTGGTAACACATGCAACACTGTGAACAAAGGTGAGTATGGAATGTGACAACTCTGGGTTGGAGAGGTTACACAGAGGCTAACATTTTTGGCATCTATTATCTGTGGCAAAACTTTATACTTTACCTTCTGTGTTATGAGAGGCCATATTGTTTGGATGTGACCTTGTCACGTCTTAAAAATTATTCAGCTTGCTATTTGTCTGCCTGCTCTAAGTAGATTGAACTGAGAGTTCACGGGAAACAAGTTGTTTACTTATAAGAAAAACAGTCAAGAGGTTGCGGCAACAATCTGAATGAAACGTGGTTTTCATCCTGAATGGCAATAGTGCTGCTAACAATGCAAGCTCAAATTCTGGGTACTCTCTTAGCAATTTAGTATCTGTGGAGTCATCAAACCTTACTAATGGAGACTTGAGAATAATTTCAGGTTGTGGATTTAAAATTTTATAATTTAGAGAGATTGTGAGAAATATCATCTTTCAAGAGTAATGAGGAACTTATATAATATGCAAGAAGGCTCCTAGAAAGCTAAGTGGATTTATTGGTTAAGTGATTTTATGTTTATAAATATGAAATAGAGGGTCATGTGTGGTTAAACTTGGGTCATATATATGGAAATGGAACTGTTAAAGTCAGAATCTTAGACGAGACTATTGAGGAGGAAGAACAATTTTCAGGTGCAAGACCTTTGAATATTGACTTTGAGAACTATCCAACTGATACAGGTTGAAATAAAGAAGGGGTTTTAAGGTGGTAAACTAAGAATGAGTGTTCAGAGATTATGTGAGCAGTTGGGAGAGTGAAGTGTCTCAGAAGTTGAGTGATGGAGGAAGGTCATTGGTTAATTAATAAAGAAACTGCTTGACCCTGATAGGTTAGAACATAGGTGGGTGGAGTAAACAGAACAGAATGCTGGGAGGAAGAAGAAGTGAGCTCAGATGCCATGCTCCCCTCTCCTGGGCAGATGCCATGCAGCTGCTCCCCAGGGCAGATGCGATGAAGCAAGCCACCAGGTCAGACATGCTAAATCTTTCCTGGTAAGACTGGTGCTACACAGATTACTAAATATGGGTTAAGGCAAGATGTGAGAATTAGCCATTAAGAAGCTAGAACTAATGGTCCAAGCAGTGTTTAAAAGAATACAGTTTCCGTGTAATTATTTCCGGGGCATAAGCTAGCCATGCGGCCGGGAGCCAGGTGGCAGGAACGCAGCCCGCAGCTCCTTCAACAGTTGAGTGAAGTAAATCAAAGTGGAAGAAATACTCAACTATTATACATACACATATGTACCATATATCTGATAAATTATAATGCTGCACACCACGCCCCCGTCTGTGCTCTATGCGCTAAAATCCAGTTCGTGAGCTTTGGCCAAGGGGCTGGAGGTTGAGAATACAGACGCAGAAACAGACTGACACACAGACCTTCAAACACTGGTACCAAAAGCCCCCTTTAATAGCATTATGGAGGCTTAAATACACTGCAGTCAATGGCCAACAGGTGAAAATCCCATCCTCTGATCTTCTAGGCTAGGCACAGCTTCTAGTAACTTCAATTAGAAGGCTCTAGACAGGGAAGAGCAGCTGAAGGCCAGGACTCAATTAGTCCCAACAATATAACATATATGTGTAATCTAGAAGCTGAGTAAAATGATAATCCGTAATGTGGAAAATGAAATATTTTGCTAACATGATCCATTTGCTTCCATTATGGGGAAACAATGCTTTCTAGTAAGTTTTTAAGAGCATAAGAATGAATATGATAACAAATACAGATATATCCTCTCTCAGGATATGGTTATTTGTGAAATTTTTTGAATCAAAATAGATAAGAATGCTGATAGATGGCAGTACAGTGTAAAACTATAGATTCTGAAAATAGTGATCATTCCTTTGATTTCCTTATTACATATAATAAAGTAAATGGGATTTAGTACATGAAGAGATTCTCTTTGGGGAGTTTCCAAGCATAGCTACTCTCACCTGGGAGAATATATAGCCAACAGATTGAAGTTTATGACTCAGGGAGAAGATACGGTTATGGAATCATGTGTAAGTGGAAACTACTCATTCATTTTCTAGAAGCTCAGACCCAAATAATCACACAGAAACTATATTAGTTGTGAAACCGTTTGGCCAGTGTCTTAGACATATTCCTATGTGGCTCTTACATGTTAAATTAACCCATTTCTTTTAATTTGTATTTTACCATGAGGCTCGTGGTTTACTCATAAAGTTCTGACTTTTTTTCCTTAATTAGCAGCATGGCATCTCCTTGACTCTGCCTACTCTCTCTCTCTCTATCTATATCTGTTCAGATTTTCTGCCTGGCTTTACTCTGCTAAGCCATTGACCAAAACAGCATTACTCATCAACCAATAAAGCAACATATATACATCAGGCATATGGCAGTAATGTATTGTTGTTTGCATATTTTCATCCACTTGTTTGAAATCAAAGCATAAGCTGACATGAACTGTTTGCATTGAATAGGAAGAGGATGGAATGACTTAAATAACAGAAGGGTTTGGAGCAAGGAATTCTCACTTTACATTTAATACACCGGCCTCTAATAATTCCATGACACCAGTTTTTTCTGCAGTAAAATGGGGCTGTTGAGCAGAAAAAAATAATAAAGCATAACTATATTTCATGTTTCCAATGTAAAATTATGGGCAAACCTAAAAATCATCAAAATAATCCAATATGTAAGAGGATGAGTCATTATTGACTGAAACGTAGGATCAAAGTGGATAGATATAAAAATAAAAGTAGTAGGCACATAGTGGATATAGCTGTGGTTGGGGAAAGTGAACAGGAAACACCGCTAGGACATAGGGCAGTCATCAAGTCATAAGCTAAGGAGACAGGGTGTGTCATGAGGTAATATACATATAATGGGTATTATGAGGTACAAAAGAGGCCTGAAAAATGCTGTGTGGCAAATGACCATGAAAATGAGCATCTAATATGTAATGGAAAGAATCACATATTTTGTTTATTCCTCACTGGTAGAGAGGAAGGCAAGAAAGAAAACTATAGGAACTTCATTTTTAAAAATGTGAGAAACCGGAATAAAAGACAGGGTGGGAAATGCACAACAAGTAGATTGATAAACCTTTCTCTGAAGGAGTTGGTGCCCAAGAGAAATGTAGTCAGTCTCAAATATGCAGCTAACATACCGCATGGCATATGATTTAATGCCTGTATATTATATTTTGTTCTAGGACTGGTACTGAGAAATGAGAAAGAAGTTTTCCCACCTATACCCAGCTGTCACTGTTTTCCTGAGAAAACACAACCCTCACTTAGAAAGAATGAATGAGTGTCTTCAGTAGATATTTGTTGTACAATTTTACCAGAGAAAATAAAAGGAAATGGATGAAGATAGAAGAAGGAAGAGGAGAAAGAAGAGATAAAAGAGGAAACAGGAGTGGTGAAAGAGTTAGAAGAGGAAGAGAACTTCATATAGAGAGTAGTTCTAAGATTTTCTGATGAGAGAAGACAGTAAGTAACAGTTGAAAGAAAGGGGGAAAAATGACAGATCCTGACTCTAGCATTAGTATGTACAATCTAATAAATATGAAATCATTGAGACATCACATCACCTAAGTGGCCTCATTCACAATGATGACTTAGATACAATGGGATTGACATTAATAATTATCAAAACAAATAAGGACAATAATTTGGATAGAAACATTTTAGGGGTCTACTTGGAATTTAAGACCCAGAAGAACAGTATACATTTTATTGACTACTCTTGAAATCATACACAGAACAGGAATGAGCCAGTGAGAGATGCAGACTAATGGAAATTACTTGACCTTGAGACTGTTTGCTGGCTCACATTCTGCTACCACTGCCATAGGGGGAAAAAAAAGTCCTCTAACTTTTGTTTTTCTGTACATAGTGCAGATGTCAGAAATGATAAAGGCAAATGGCTTACACTTTAACCAGTATAATAGATTACCAGAACTACAGGTAGCTGCTAGATAATTCAATCATGAATTTACTACAATTTAGCACCTGTCAAGTGCTTGCCTAAGACATATGATTTCTGAGCTAAGTAATACCTCGATGGGGAGATTGGATCCCATTAGTTTGTTTCTATGTCTGTATTTTGTTATTACTTTAAAGCAGCTAAACAGACCCTAAAACATAACTAGCCTTAACTTCTCACTAGGATGCAATTTGATAACAGACCCTATTTGATAAATATGCAAGGGTAGATGCATGCTTGCAAGTGGCACCCTAATTTTATGAATGGAGAGATTATCCACCACATTAACAGGTGCTTGTAAGAAGAGATTCTCATTGTAAATTTGTCTTTAACTGTATTTCAAGAAAATCATTTAATTTCATAAAGTAACTTTGCCAAAGATGTAGGATTTGGTCAGAGCACAAAATTTATTTAGTGAGTCATTGTTTCTCCTATATCTTACTTCCCAGTTCTTAGAAGGAGTGTACATTAGGAAGATTTGGGGCATATGCAGTCTTTCTGTATTTCATTCCAAGTGTCTGAAAATAAGTACATGCTACCTGCTTTCCTAAGATATTTTCCTCTGGACATAAACTATGTTTTGAAGCTTTTTTGTGCAGTGTAGATTATTTGAAGTTTGTTCAGAAGGAGGTAAAGGGGAAATGCTTAGATATATATTCCACAAATTTTTAGACTACATTACAGAGAGCCTACACTGTCTCTGCAGGTAAGCAGAGAGAAGTACTAACTTTGTGCACTAATGAAAAAACATAGACCTTGGGCCATGAGGCAAGAAAATATAATTATGTGAACTACAAACTCGGATTATTCTTTTTCTGTGTAGTTACTTTTAAGTTATATTTTCATCAGAGTTATTACTAATTAGCATTATTACCTAATGTTGCACTTTAGAGGTAGTAATTAAATATCTATTCCCATGAGTCTCAAAGCTAGCAGGATGGGAACATGATTTACATCAGAACCTACTAACCTCAGAGTCGGGCTTTTTATAACTGCCTCTGTCTCCTAACCTGATCAAAGGAAATCTGGGTACCACTATTGACATCTTACTCTGTTAGATAGTACCCTAAATTACAGGAAATAGATTAGTGGAGAGACCACCTAAGCCTGCAGTCCAGCCTAGCATACTATGCTGTGCCTCATGATTCCTGGAAAAAAAAAAAAAGCAAAAAAAAAAAAAAAGCAAATGATCCAGGAACTCTTTCAAGGATCTAGGGATCTAGTGTCCTACAATACTCGATAAAAGCTAATACTAGCTGGTCTGCTGTCTAAGCACCAATAGAGTATCCTGTTTCCAAGTGTTTGTCCTGCCTTGATTTAATTATTTCCCTTTCTCTTCTGTATTTCTTGAGAACAGCTTTACATTAGAATATACAGCACCTAAAATTTCAGGAGAACAAGAGGTGACATTAACTATATTTATGACATTTTAACTGTTTGAGAAATTTTGTCTTCCATCTGTAAAAGTAGCATTTGGTCAGTAGATTAGAAAGCGTCACAGGTCAATGAAAAAACTATGGAGTTCACAGTAGTCACTTGCTGGGAGCCGATTGAGTGGCTGCCATTACAAGATGGCGCTTGGCCCCGGCCTCGCTTGCTGGACAGCTCCATATTAGGCAATGCAGTGGAACGGTGCCTCTCGTATGTGCAGTGACGATGATGTGCTTAGGGCCAATCCCGTGGCCAGGAGCATCGGCAGGCACGCATCGGCCAATCCAGGCACGACTCGTTCCCTTACCCCCTATATAAGCAGCTGCCATTTGGCGCTCGGGGCCCCTCGCTTCCACTCTCCCTTCAACCAAGAGGCTCCAATAAAGCGTGATTTGGGAAGAATCCTCGTCTGGTGGTCGTCCTTTCCTGCTGGTCAGGGAGTTCGCCGCAGTCACTCTTACATTTTTACTCCTGTTGCATGTCAGGAGGACTAATTAGCCCTAACACCTGAAACAGAGACTAATGCATCCTCAGCAAATATTGCTAAACTGAGGAACACATTTCAACTTGAAAAATTAACTCTGTGTGCACAATTTGTCAGCATTTCCGCCAGGCAAAGCCACACTCACACTGGATTTGAAGTCAGAATGAAGAACTCCACGGTGAGTTCCTGAGGGAAGCAGGCAACGAGGCAAATGTAGCTGCTTGTAAGAAAGGCTGCTGTCTGATTTGGCATTAATGGGGATCAGTAAAAAATAAATGCAGCTGTTCTGCAGTAATATACAACAACAAAAAAATTCAGCACCCATCTTTCCCTTGCCATTCTGTTGCTCTGGCCTTATCTTTTAATTAAACCTGAACTTTGAAATAAATGTGGCTGGCTGACTAGTTTATTGAATGGTGTACCAATAGAGAATGCAGCTATTGGTATGCTACACAAAGCCTTTCAAAAATAAATGGCCACATCAAAAGGCTCTGATTATATTGAAAGTCTATGTTTATGGTTCTCCTGTTAAGAGCAAGCCTAAGAAAAGTAGGAGAATTAAAGTGATTTGATTTTAGACTCCTCCAGACTATAGTGAAGTCCTCACATTGCTTTCCTTAAGGAATGAATGATTAACTTTTATTCATCACAGTAAGTTTTGCCAGGAAATGTGAAGTTAATTATGGATTATTCAATGCAAACCAGCCTGAACACTCAGAGTTCAGGCTTGCTAACTTAAAAACGTCTTTCCCTCTTTCTTTCTTCCCCACTCTCACCTGATTGTTTCTTTGCTTATGGTCTATCAAAATCAATGTGCTGAATATTCTCTCAATTAATCATACCACATTAGCATCTGCAGTGATTAGTGGTAGCTGTTTGGCTATTGTCCTGTCATTAGCCAATGGCATGAACTTGTCAATAACCATAAAATCAAGGGTAGTCATTTTGTTTGTGGGTTTGTGAGAATCTCACACAGATCTTTAAACTTTGATTATGCTACAATATATATGAACAATATTAGATATCTGGAGCGAAGTTCTTGGTCCTGTCTGTACCCAAAATACTAGTACATCTTTTAGCACTGTGAAACTCATGTTTTACTTGTATAATTCAAATGATATTAGCCTTTATTCTTCCTATAGAGTGTGAGCATAGAACATGAATATGGTCACAGAAGATTTAAATTATACGAAAGTGTTAGTACATCATTCTAAAATCTGGTTTTGAAAGTCAGTATAGAATGGCTTCTCTACTGTATTTATTTATCGTGCTGTCCTTATCACTGTTTCTATTTCATGGATATATTATAAACAATTGAAGTCTTTGTGATTATGTGCATGTTCAAGTCTGAATGATGGATAGTGACACAGCTAGATCTTCAGATGACAAAACTTGTACCCACTGAGCAGATACAAAAGTTGAGAAAAAATAGAAATAAAAAAACATTGTAAAACTTGATAATAGGAATAAGTGTCTTCAATTTTGTAAAAAAAAAAAAATGTTTATGGTTGAAGCATGCCCTTACTCCAAACACTCAAACAGTAGAGTCAGGTATCTCTGTGTATTCAAGGCCAGCACCTCGTTTAAAAGAGCAATTTCCAGAATAGCCATAGCTGTTACATAGAGAGAGCCTGTTTTGAGAAAACAAACTACAACAACCCCCCCCCAAAAAAATGTGTCAGAAGAGTGTAAGGGAAAAATGTGGACATTTGCTTGCATATCCTGGCCTAAATTTAAAAGATAAATACCAATACAGAAAAGCATTGTCACTGAAAAAGAGAAACAAGTTCAGAGGGTAAGGCATATGTATCCATAGAATCAGAGTATCATTTAGTCGTGGAGAAAAATGAAATAATATCATCTGTGCAATGATGGAGAGAACTGGGGAGAACCATGGTAAACAAATTTGACCTAGAAACACAAATGTTGTGTTTTTCCTCATGTGCAGAATTGAGATTTTTAGAAAAATGCATCAAGGTAAAATTGTTATTTTCTAAAAGTTTCCCTTGTTTAAAGCTATGTGGTTATGTGGCTTGGTCTATATAAAAGAGTAGAGGTAAACCACATACAAAACAATAGCAAGATATCATTGTCAATCAAAATTAATGGCTTCATGTACCAGCCTAGGGATCTAGAAGATGGTTGCTGAGAACGAATGCTTCTACTTTGATTTGGTTTTATGAATCCGTGGAAGAATGTCTGCCCCCCATACAGCTTAGCTCGTGTGCTCACCAGCTTCACATTTGGCTCTAAAAAAATTGTCATGCTCATTTTACAAGCTCCTTTCGTGTCCTGTGCTGACATCATATCTCATTCTCCTTTATGGGGTCATTAAAATGAATAAACAGAGTAATTACATTGCTAGCAAGTAGGGCTGTACACAGCATGTATTCTAAATGTCCTAACTGCTCTGGAAACCAGCTGGTCTGTGTTTCAAATGCTGACAACAAAGGTAATGGCCTTTACACCTAGAAGAGGCAATAGCTTCATTCTATGAGTTTTTAGATTTACCACAGGGGAAAAGTTATAATCATTACGTTTGCAATGATAATATCTTAATGTATAACATTTGTTGAGAGACAGCTGAAAATGGCTATCTAGTTCACGTCTCTGCATTATCTCTCAGGGTCAGAGCAGCAGTTCCATTTTGGACAAGAAACAGGTAGCTGTCTACTTATAGCTCTTGGTTGAATGATATAGAAATTTATTTGCTTGCCAGGAATGTTTGGCTGTGAAATCTAAGAAATTTGCTCTGTGTTGCTGCTTTGATGCACATTTTTGTTCCCGTTTTTGTTTTTCTCTTCTGTAGATTCTAACGCCCCTGTATTTCATGTGCTCTCCTACGGACCACAGCTAAAACCTCCCTTTCTCTTGCCTGGAACTGACTTGAAAATCCTTTTTTTTTCTTTTAAGAAAAGAGGTGAGTTATTTAATTAGGAATTTGATGAATCAATTCAGTTGCCTCAGGCTGATTTGTGACTGTGTGGCTCCATGGTTCTTCAGAACCCAGCTGTCTTTTCTCTGCAAGGGCATTATAGCTTCAACAAACCCATGGGAACAGTCAAAGATTGAGTTTTTCTTGCTTTAGAAAGAACAAGAGTTCTTCCATTTGTGAGGAAGCTAGACTGAAAGAGTTACTAAATTACTGCACCTAAATTAAAGACCAGATCACCCTGCCTACTTGACATAATGGCAGCTAATAGAAGGTATAGATACTGCTACAATCTACTTACTACAGTCTTACTAGACTAACTGGGTTTGACTCCTTGTCTGAGGTCTTATTAGCTATGCAGTTTCAGGCAACTTAATAAACTCCTTCTGAGGTAGAAATATAAGTAGTACTGCTAACAAAAGATTGTTATTAAAATTAAAAGTAGTCTTTCGATTGCAATCTAGGTCATTTTCAATTGCTACTAAATGCTAGCACATCATTAATATTGTTAGACATGTACCACTAGTGTTACCATCACAGTATCAAGTTACTCTCTCAAATATAACGTCCATTAGTGGGCAAATTTATGAGTAATACAGGACATTAAGCATATTAATATCTCAGTTCTATTTTGATTAACTGAATTTTCTATGCAGATTTTCTGTTGGCATCCAAGGATGCTAACAAAGGCACAACTGTTTGGATGGATTAATAACACTCATCGCCAGGAAAGCATGAGAATGGAGAAACAATTCCCATTTTAGTTAGTGTTATTTTTCTCATAGCATACTCTGTTCTAAATTCCCTCTCGTAGTTCAAGTGCTTGGTGAATGCAGAGCCAGTTCAGGAGATATATTCCATTATTTAATTACCTATACCTAGTACACTACCTCCCAATATGTTAGGAGATAGAGGAAATATAAAATGACAGCTCCAACTAAGCAAAATGTTTCTGTCATTTCACATAAGGTTTGGCATTATTTTCACTAGTTTGGTCTATCTAGATGTGAATAAATTGTCCATGAACAAAGCCATTCACTGGAACCATGCTAGTTAGGTTTTAAGAAAACCCTTACTTTTAAAAAATTTGTTCCATTCTTATGTACCATTTTTCTCCAATTAAAAACTGGTAAATGTGGCATTTTCTCTTGGGATTATAATGTTTCACCCCAAGATCACTCTCTGGAGTTTTGAAAATAGGGATAAAGAAAAATCTATACAATCTTTTTTTACAAAAACTTAAAAACTTATTTGCATGCCATGTAGAAAAAAATGGAAATCAAATAATTTAGTATTAGAGATACTAGGCCATGTTTCTTTTGAAGAGTACAGGACTCATGTTGACAGAGGATATGAAACAGTGAACTTTCTTCCCTAGATGTTTAACTGACAGAAAGAACAAAAGTAGGCAACCGATGCAAGGATATTCACGACACACATCAGCGGTATCACAAAGGTGTTATTTACCAAAGACATGGAGAAAAACACAATGTGTGAACCCATATTTAGGCCCAAAGTGAACATTGGAAATATGAATGTTTTAAATCACAAGCTATTTCAAAACATTTACTGTGTTTTCTTTTTTAAATGGATCAAGTTTCAAAACTGTAAGTGAAGGAACCACTGGATTTTACCCAATAGAGGTTATATAAGCTTCTTACTTACTGGTTCAGAGTGCATCATATGTTGATCTCCAGGAATATCCACCTTGAATCTTCCACCAGCTATTGCCCATGCTCTCGCTCCTCACTTCTAGGTTTCAGATTTCTGGAAACCCCTCTGGTAACTCCTTTTTCATTTGTCCACTTTTCTATGGCAACTTCTCTCCCATTTGCACAGCATTTTCAAGGACTGTCATAGATGATGTGTTTGTGTAGAAAATAACATTCAGCATGGGGTATGAACTACAGAAAACAGAAATAAATGTGTCATTAAATTACATTCTCATAACTGATGTTATTATACTCCAAGTTCCATCTTTATGGAGAATGGCCAGATGAACATCGCCATCTTGAACCACGCTGACATCAGGTGTTTACTGTGAGTGTCAGACATTCACTTCTGACCTTGGGTCATTATACTTTGAGACGCACATACTTGAAGGCTGAGCATGTGAGTTTGAGTCCTTACTCTTCCTCATTTGTCCTCAGAATTTAAATTGTTTTCTTTTTTTTTTTTACATTTTGTTGTCATTTTATGCTTTAAAAATACATAAAAAATAGAACTTAATCTTCTTTGAAACACAATCTATGAGTTAGGTTTGCCTGGTAAGGAGCAGTTAGACAGGAGAAATAGAAAATGGCTGCCTGGTGTTCAAGCTGTATTGAATCTTAGCATTGCATCAACAACTTGGCTGAATTGACTTTGTATGTATCACCATGCCTGGCTAACATTTTTCTATAAGTAATTTTGCTTATAATTAGCAATATACTGAAATACTAAGGGGTGTTCCTTTTGTAACAGACAAGGATCTCTATCATAAAATGGAAAAACTGGGTTAAACGAGAAACAAACCTGTGTTCTAAGACTTGTTACAAATTTTTCCAGGTTTCCTTACTGTTCTCATTACTTACTACTCACCCTCTCACCAGAGTCATGGTCACCTTGATTTAGCTTCTACAATAGTTGCTACTCCCTTTTTCTTGAAATACAACATTAGTAGACTTCTCCCTAAATGTCCCGTTTATGTAGGAAGCCTAATTTATATAGGCATATACTTTTAATCGCAATCCATTATGAATTTGCCATGTGATTACAGTTTCAATTACTTATATAATAAATAAAATGTTGAATTATTATTTCCTTGGCATAGAAATAAATAAAATAATTACTCTGCTCAAGTAGAAGATTTTTCTCTCTAAGGTTGAAGTTGCCCTGAATCTTGATTATTCACCAAGTCTCCTGCCATCATAGTTAAATTTCCAGAAAGTTTCTCTCTGTAAAGGAGATATTAAGCGTGGATGCTCACAACTTTGTTCTTAGGACTTGGGAGTCTGAGGCAGGAGGATGACAAATTTGAATCCAGAATGAATTTAAAATGCAAATGAGCTGTACAAACAGTAATCTGCTCCTGAAGTGAACTGAGAGAGCACAGTGGTGAAAGAAATGCCATCCTACTTTTAGGCTAGAGAACTGTCTACAGTCATCATTACAAACAAAATGATATCAATGTCTTAAAACACATGCAGCAATTAACAAGTGGAATTAGGGCCTTTCAAGACAATGGGACAAGTCTAAGTAAAAACACACAGAAAAAGACAAATTACTATAATACTAGGAGATTACATATTTTTATGCCTTTATATCATCTTTCTTTGATCACAGAAAAGTGTCATTTACATCTTTGCTGTCAGTATAGGGTCAATGATTTAAAAAAAAAGAAAAGAATGCATGAGCTCTGTTGAGGTAAGTGATGGTTTAACATCATAAATTGTTTTCCAAATGAGTAGACCGCATTTCCATCTCATGAAGAAAATGCTATGATAATAAAACACTCAAAGTTGAGGTACTGGAATGCTTAATGAAACTACTTTGAAAACGTGAAGGAGAAAACATGAATAAATTATGTGTAAAGCCCTGAAGACCTTAATCTAATTGAATTTCTACCTATAAATTCTCCAGCCTTGATTGAGCACTAACAGTCGGAAAGTCACTAGAGAATCTAGGTAGCTTTGCAGTCACTTATGAGAAAAGGATCTTTTTGTGTGATACATTGCAGTCAATCCCATTTCTCATTAAAGTAATGTGTAATGAGGTGAAATGCATGCTACCCCAATCTCTATATTAGGATATTTATTTTAGGATGTGACACAGGACTGATGGAAAAAAAAAAGATTCAATATTAGTTCTATCTACTAATGCTTGGAAATATCTTGCACCGAATCAAGTTTCATATTTAGTTTTCCTTGTTGCTATTATTGGCAATAAAAACTGAACTAATCATGTTGCTATTTCTTCTTTTCAGCAAGAAGGGAATGTGCATATATGATGAAAATTGAACTCCTGATGGAAATACACTAGTGAAAATATCACTAAAATGTTCACTCATTATTCTTTATCTTAGTATGGTTAAAAACTGAAAAGCAAAATTACATACAGTGGCCACAAAGAATTTAAGTTACACAATTAAATGATGTTGACAATGATCCATGATTTGGGGAGATAACGATCTAATATTTTGGCTTGATATGTGTTTTTAAGGCACTGTTGATGAGCTGTTCCATTGAAAGCCTCAGTCTGTGGCTCATGTGGTACATTTACAGAATGAATTACTACACAGCAGAAAAAAATAATGACATCTTGGATTTTGCCTGCAAATGGATGGAACTAGAAAACATCATTTTGAGTGAGGTAACCAGACCCAGCAAGACTATTACATGTACTCACTCATAAGTGGGTTTTAGACATAAAGCAAAGAACACCAGCCCACAAATCACAATCCCATCCAACCTAGACAACAATGAGGACCCTAAGAGAGACTTACATAGATCTAATCTACATGGGAAGTAGAAAAAGACCAGATCTCCTGAGTAAATTGGGAGCATGGGGATTTGGGGAGAGGATTGAAGGGGAGGGGAGAGGTACAGAAAGGAGCAGAGAAAAATGTAACGCTCAATAAACATAATAAAAAAAAGTTCACAGGAAAAAAAAAAGATAGACTCAGTCTCTGCCACAACCTCTGCATTTGAAGTCCAGGAACATTGAAGAGAGGGTAGAAAGATTGGAAGAGCCAGAGGAATAGCTCTTCAGCTTCAACGTTGTGTTTTCTAGATATGATATGGAATTTATACTCATAAAATGTCAATAATATGCTTGGTTAAATAAGGCCTGTAAATGACACCACCAACTGACATGCTAATGTGAATGGGGGACAACTCACAGAGTGCCACCCTTACATGACAAGCTACAGGCAATTAGGGACTGCTTTTAGAGCGAGAATCAGTCTTTCCCTGGATGAACTTCTTATATAGTTATCCAATTCCAAGCGATTAGCACTAAAAACACATATATTCAAAGAACACTAAGTAGAGAAAGCACATTGTATTAATTTGTTTATGTATTGATGTGTACCCATTTTTTTGAAGAAAAAGAGGTTATGGATTTGAGAGGGAGCAAGAGAATAGGAAACACTAGAAAGAGGAAACAGGAGAAATTGTATAATTATAATTTAATTAGAGAAAATGTCATAAACTGGGGCTTAGGAGTTTTCATGGTTGATTTTAGTTGTCAACATGATACAACCTACACGCAACTGAGCAGCATCTCTAAGGACATCCACAGGGATTGCTTCAGTGACACTGATTAGTATTGAAAGAGGAACCCAATGGGCGGCATCATTCATTGGCTACACATGAGTAGATAAGGAGCTGAGCAGTATCGTGAGTATACATACTGTCCGCACATGTATGAGCTGCTGATAGTGACTTCAGCAGTCTCCTCCATCTCTCTGAAGCTTTGCAGTGAGGAAATATGAAATACTGGTGCAGCCAAATACTGAAAGTGCCAACCATGATGAATCATACTGCTAGTCTATACCCTTGGAGGGAGTGAAGACTTTACCTTAGCAGTCTTACTATTAAATGTGCTCCCAGTCACTGACGAGGAAAGCAGAGAAGACTCTCAGTTGATACCATTCTGTATAATACCTGATGCTCTCTTCCTGATTGTGGATGGATGCAGTTGAGCATCTGCTGAAAATTTCTTAGGCACAGACTTTATCACAACGATAGAGGTAGAATTTTTAACCTAAATAATAAAATTGAGTTTGACTTCAAGGGTAGCAACTACCTAAATTATTAATAAATATCAACAAGCCTTTAAGATTTATTTTTATCAAATTGGGCTTTCATTTGAGTCTAATTATTCATTTCCTATAACAGTTTCTATGTAATGTGATAAATATACATTATTACTTTAATTAACACATTGAAGGAGATTATAATACAGTACCTAGTTATAATATTGTCCCCAGTGTAGACAAAGATCTACAATGTTCTTCATAGCTGCATGATAGGAGATATCACAAATGAAGAGAACATAACCTTTCTAGAGAGAAAACAGAAAATTGAGTATTTGCACATTGCTTTTATGAATTGCCAGCATGATTATCTAAGAAAAATACACTCTTTATATACAAAGATGGGCAGCTTCATATAAACAAGCAAGCAAGAATCAAGCAATATAGATGTTCCTTCATAACACATTAGTAATGCCATAGCTTTAAATATTCTTTGAAAATCAGAGTGAAATACTACATGATATTTGATCTGATCTTTACCATAAGTTAGTGAAAATACAAACATTCAAGTTATTGTTCTTGAATATCTGCTTCCTCTAATTTGAAGAGACAAAACTTTCACCTTCTGTACAGCTATGATGAAAGTGCTAATAAACCATCTTGCTTCTGGGCAGCATATATCTGCTTGAAATAGAGATATTTAGCATTATGCTAATTATGATTCATAGGTAGTAACTTTGATCTTACTCCCAATTCAAGCAATTTGATCTTGCAATCATTTGTATACTCAGTGTATGTAGAAAGCTTGAGAAATAGGCGTGATATCTCGAGGAAATCATTTCAGGGCAGTTTCTGATTCGTTATTTATTCCTTCCATGTAGATTGATTTCTTTTTCCTTTTCTTCTTAGCCATTCCTATTCTTGAGCTATCATTCATGTTTCTCCCAGCATGGACTTATTTCTCACTGTGTAGCCAGCTGGACATTTCCCCCATTGCATCCTCACCCTCCACACGCTTAGACACTGTTACATGCAAAGTTAGAGAAATTTGTTTCCTCACCATGATACTGCCTGGGCTCTACCTAAGGCAAGATAACGTAAAAAAATAGGATATACTTTTAAAAATCAGGATCTCTCTCTTTGTATGTGTGTGTGTGTGTGTGTGTGTGTGTGTGTGTATTTTGGATTTTATTTTCACAGCAATGCCTAAAAAGGCATAATCTCAGAATAATTCTATATGGAACAGTTTTCCTACCTTTGGGAAAATGAAAATAGCATGCATCATAAAAGCATATGGTTTAGCAAATGTTCTGGTCTAAATATTCCTTTGGCATTTATGCCACAAAATGTCTCCCTTTTGCTGGTATCCAGACTTTCCTTTTAATAGCACACAGAGAAAGAATGCCAGCTTGAAGTGCCATATAAGGCATTCTTCCCAGGATCTGATAGAAAGTGAACAATGGCAGACCTCTGGGCACCTGGTAGAACTGTATTAGTATAAATGCCTTTATGTGCATCTCTCAGGAATCTAGAAAGTCAAGTTTTCTGCTCATACAAATATTCTATTTTATTAATCTTTTTGACTAGTGAACAGCATTTCAAGTATAAGAAAGTAGTGTAATAAGACCAACATCTAAGCTATGAGTGACTTTTGGGGGGGTTATGCCATTTAATATTCCAAAGACATGATGAAAGTCAGGGACTAAAGGTTGAACTAATGCAAATATAGCTATGAAGAAAAGGTGTATTGTTTTGAATGCTGTACCAACAGTTATTAAATTTTTTTAACATATTAATATAAGTTTCGTGTGTGGTGTGTGTGTGTGTGTGTGGTGGTTAGTGTTAATGACCAACTCGTCAAGCTCTGAAATCCCCCAGGAGGCAACCCTCCAGACTCAGGTGTGAGGAATTATTTAGAATCTGGCTTGCCTGTGAGGAATTACACTGATGAGATAATCAATTAGATTAAGTTAAATAGAAAGACTCAGGCTGAAAATGGGTGACAATATTCCTTGGGCTTGGGTTTCTGGCACATGTATAAAGAAGATGAGTTGAACACAAGCAATGGCGGTATGCTGCCGCTTTTCTGAAGATGCTGTGGTCAGTTTTCTCAGGCTCCCTCTGTTGTGACTTCCATCTTGACAAACCACAATTTTGGGGTGTGAATCAGGAGAGCCTCTTCTTTCAGTCACTTTTAAGCACAGTATTTTTCTAATCACAGAAAATGGAACCAGTAAGTAAGATGATATGCAATTCCTTTTCATCATAAATCTATTTTTTTGTCTCCACTCAAAAATACAGCCTGTCATGCTCTACACCATCAACACGAGTCTTGGAGCAGCAGGGATGCAGCCCATAACCTGCAGAGGAAACCTCGGTACATCTTGCTCTATGTTTCTCTACACTTTTGATAGTTCACTTTCCACTTACATACCCCTGCTTTCATCAGAATATCATCAGAAATAATGTGTTTGAGCAGACAGACTCCACTTCACTGGAAAAAAAGGAGAGTTAAAAGAGTGAGAGGAATTAGGGAATGGAATAGACAAACCCTTCAATTTTCCCTACATACTGTCAGTCAGCTTCAGAACACATTGCTGGGGCCCTCGGTGCTGACAGAGGTCATGATGTCTAATGAGATGCAAACTGCAGGCCCTGACCTTGCACACCTGAAACAGATCCCCCGACACACACGCACACACACACACACACACACACTTTTTGACAGAGGAATGATCCCGGTGCCTTGGCAAGAGTCCAGTATGATAATTGCATTTCTGTTCACATTTCCTCTCCCTGCAGTTTTTACTATTAATGGGAATTCTGAAACCTGACAAAATGGCACATAGACAAAAAATAAAGCCACCACATTCCAAACAGTAGGCATCTCTAGCCTGGGGGGGTTAAATAATATCAATCTAGCATATTTTGTCATTATAATGTAATTCCTGTCAAATAACATGTAACAAAGAGGGAGGACACCATAGCAGAAAGTGTTCAAGAAACACAGATAGAAAACAAGAACATTCATCCCAAATTAAACAGATTATTCTAAAAGATTGGACCGAACAAAATGAGATAATAATTCTTCTCATAGCTATATGGAAGCAGGTAGATTATTTACATAAATGTACTCTTTAATATCCATAATATTTTAATTAGTTTTTGATTACACAAGAAACGTGCAAATCCATTCTCATAAAAAACTAATGTTATTACTCTATCCCATTAAAATCCTCAGAGGGAAACAATGCTATTAATTTGACTTCTTTCCTCCAGAAAATATACATGTTCATAAGTATAAGTGTACCTTTTGAAAAAGAACTTAGTATGTGTGATTATCTTATGCAAATCATGGAATGCTTTGTCTGGGCTCTGTACATTTTTTTCTCTTTGCTGAATGATATTCAAAATTGGAGGTATTTTCTACATTGTTGCTTTGTGTATGGGAACTTGACATATCCATGCTGATTTTTAATTTTCTTCCTGTCTTTGAATAGATCTTTATTCCAATACCTGCAAAACCCTGTCACTATGTCCCTTTGCTTTATTATTTTTTTATTTTATTTTTTTGTCCCTTTGCTTTTTCTAACTGATAAACTCACCTAAAAAAAATGACACAAAACTCACCCTTTAATACCCCAAATCAAATGACAGCTTTTATTAAAAACATCTCTAATTAGCAGTAATGTTGATAATTTATTCTTTGAAATTTTCACATACACAAACAAGTATTGGATCACGTTCTTTTCTATCTGTTCCCTGCAAATCTGTTTAGGCTCCTTGAATACAACTCACTCCCTACTTCACGTCTGCTCAAAGATGATATCTAACCAGGTTGTTCATTCCACTGGAACATTGGTGCCTATCAGTAGCCACATCCCCACCTCCCCCCTTAGCAGCAACGAACTGCCAACAGCTCATAGATGTACCTCAGGAGCACCACTATTATTACTGCTAGAGTATCAATCAACTGAGTGATATTGTGAAGGTCATGTGCAAGTAGCCAGAGCTGCTGTGGATTCACATCTGCAAAAGCTCTGTCATGCCCAGGTGTCTGTTCACAGCAACCCCACTTGCACTCTGGTTCTCATATCTTTCTCCTTCCTCTTCCACGGTATAGGCTGAGCTGTGGGGCAAGGTAGGGAGATCTATGTCTCATCTAAGACTTAACAATTCACTGTCACTATTTCAGCCCTTTAGCAGTCATTAGTTTCAAATTATCTACTGCATAATGCATAATGTCCAGTGTATGATGTTTTTCTGACCAAGGCGCAGAGCAGCATAATCTATGGATACAAATACAAAGTTTTAAATAACGATTTGACAACATGACCATTTAGCACAATGGTTCTCAACCTGTGGATCTTGACCCCCTTGGGATTGAGGGACTGACTGGCCCTTTTACAGGGGTTGACTAAGACAATCAGAAAGCACATATATTTATAATGTGTAAATTATAAATATATAGCAAAATCAAAGTTGTGAAGTAACAATGAAATAATTTTATAGGTGAGGGTCACCACAACATGAGGAAATGTATTAAAGTGTGGCAGCATTAGGAAGGTTGAGAGACACTGATTCAGTAAAACATTAACAGTATGGTTCCGCCTAGGGCCTAACGCCTTCTGTGTATAATTTTTGTTGCTGTTATTTTATTTTATTTTTTCCTTCAAATTTACAGTGCTAAGTAAGAATTCCCTCCTGTGAAGCAGGCTGCAAATTCAACTACAGCACCAGTGAGTAGATCTTGCCTGACAGGTTATTTTTCCAGCAGGTGGATTCCATCTTTAGATTTCTTTTGCACCAGGATGTCTGAGTAATGCCTTCCAGGACTGTGAACATTAGCCAAAAGGAAGAGAGTTTCTGGATGTTCATAACTGACTTGTCTATTCTACAACCAAGGTCTGTGGTATCTTCAGCAAGAGGGAATTATCATCTGCTTATTTGGGTCACAAGAGAAAATTCATCAGTCTCTGCTAGTTTTTGGTGCTTCTGGGGCATATTGTTTCATATCTATAATTCACTTTCTTTCAGTTGAATCTGTGCAGTACTTACCTGTGCTCCTATCACAATGAATTTGTGATTTAATTCATTCTAACCTTTTGGATTTAGAGAATTTAGTTACTTTAATAAATATTTTACATGTATGGGGATTTTCCCTGTATGTGTGTCTGTGTTCTTTGTGCATAGAATTCCTGTGCAGATCAGAAGGGGGTACAGATTCTCTGAAACTGGTGTTACAGATGGTTGTTAGCTGATAGTGAGGGCTAGGAATTGAACCTGGATCCTCTGCAAGATCACATCGTACACTTAACCTCTTAACCGTTGTTTCCTGCCCACTACTTACTTCTCTTATTGCTGTAACCCAATACTCAACAGAAACTGTGTAAGAATACATTTATTTACCTTTTTAGTTTTCAGAGGGTTGAGTGCATGACTAGTAGGCCTTCACTGTTAGAAAGCTTCATAAGAGTAGAAACGTGATTACCCTAACAAGTTTTTTTTTTATTTGTGCAATGCATTTCTTTTTTTTTTTTTTGAAAAAAATTTTTTTGCCTCCTCCCCACCTCCCATTTCCCTCTCCCTCCTCCCGCCCCTCTCCCCATCCTCCCACTCCTCTTCTCCTCCCTCTCCAGTCCCAAGAGCAGTCAGGGTTCCCTGCCCTAAGGAAAGTCCAAGGTCCTCCCCCCTCCATCCAGGTCTAGGAAGGTGAACATCCAAACTGGCTAGGCTCCCACAAAGCCAGAACATGAAGTAGGATCAAAACCCCATGCCATTGTCCTTGGCCTCTCATCAGCTCTCATTGTCCGCCATGTTCAGAGAGTCTGGTTTTATCCCATGCTTTTTCAGTCACAGTCCGGCTGGCCTTGGTGAGCTCCCAATAGATCAGCCCCGCTGTCTCAGTGGGTGGGTGCACCCCTCGTGGTCCTGACTTCCTTGTTCATGTTCTCCCTCCTGCTCCTCAATGGGACCTTGGGAGCTCAGTCCAGTGCTCCAGTGTGGGTCTCTGTCTCTATCTCCATCCATCGCTAGATGAAGGTTCTATGGTGATATGCAAGATATTCATCAGTATGGTTATAAGATAGGGTCATTTCAGGTTCCCTATCTCGGGCAGTATAGGCAGTATATTGACTCTGGATAGCCATATTTGAGAGGTTATTTTTAGACACTGAGCTCCATTTCCCATGCAAACAGGAGTTCTCCATAGTCTCACAGTGTAATCGCCAATCACTCTACCATCCTCCATTGGCTGAGAAGGACCTCTGTTGTCATATGGACCAGGTAGCCATGAAGATTCTTTAACTACTACAGGAATATCCGTTTCTCCCCAACTCACTGCTATGTAGGTTGGAGGATTGGAGACAAAGGTCAATATGTATAGCTTATCCCTGTTACCTGTCTAATCACCACAAAGAAGTATAGCATTCAGGTTCCTGAGTCATTTGCCTCCCTTTTGTCTTCTGTTACACAAACGCTTAAGCTGTTCCCAGGTGGTAGGATTCTTTGTCTGCCCCAAAGGCCTTTTGTTTCTCAGAGGTATCTCAGCAACTGAAGCAGGAGGGATTCCTCTTGCTCATGTTGGGTTTTTATCAGTTTTGATGGAATCCATAATCTTTTATCTCCTGTAAAAACAACGTCCATGGGAACCTATGAGAAATAAAGCACCGCTAGGAAAAAAAAAAGTAGAAACGTGGTGATTGTGACTGCTCCTGACATAATAGAAAGAAACCAGGGAAGACGGTTCAATCCAAATACAGCCTCAAGAACATATTCCGTGAATTGCTTCTTCTGATTAGGCCTAACACCCCACCTTTAACTTAATCTCAAGAAAGCCATCATACTATAAACACATCGAGGAACTGGCTTTTTCATTAGGTATGAGACTTCATGATCTAATCATTTCTGGGAATGCTCTCACAGACACATGGAGGAATGTGCTTTATTTATTTCCTAAGGTATTCTCAATCCAATTCATTTGACAATTAAAATTAACCACACAATGAGAGCTGTTCTTCTTTTATTTGCTCCCAACTCTGTGAAACCTCTCAGAGCAGGACACATGCCATCATTTCCACGTTTGAATTCAAATGAAGGTATTTACCCTGAAAAAGGATCTTTTCTAAAATGCCTTAAGTGCGTAAAGAATGTATCATTCTATTTTAAATCCAAGAATGGGAAATCCCAATAATGTTGGTATTGTAACTCTTATAGCATATATTGAATTCTAGTTGTTATGCTGTAGCGTAGTACCACAGTGGCCCCTTATAGACCCCATGTTATTGCTTATAATCGGAATCATCAAATATACCATCACACTGCCCTCTACATACTTAAAAAAAACTCCTTGAAGAGAGTCCCATCAACTGAACCTGCCCCAAGGGCATGAAACCAAAGCAAAGTTGTTTTTTCCTTTCTTTTTTTTTTTTTCTTCATATTTCCTTTCTCTCTTGTCTGGAATAGGTTTAAGTAAAACCAGCATAATCTGGGAATAAATGATCATTTTCATATTAAACTTAATGTATTATGGGTAAATTTCATAGTTTTTAAGGGTAAAATATATTGGTCTTCAAATACAATGAAACAACATTGAATATCTAGAGATAAACTAAAATTAGCTTTAAACTGAGCAACCAACCGCCCTTGAACAGATCCCATGAGCACAATCTACTGAAACTTCAACTTGTTAATATTTAAATGAAGTTCCAGAATACTTCTCTCTAGTGCCTTTTGTCTCTAGGAATAATGTTAATTTTCTGCTACTGTGGAATAGAACACCATTTTTCTTAAGACCTGTATTAATTCTAGTTTAACCTTAATAAACTTTTGCAACAGAACTACAAATCATGTTTTATATCTTGAAATTCTGAGTAGCCTTGCTAGAAAGTGAATATATAATGAACACAGATATATTGATTTTCTAAAGATTCCATATATTTTATGAATTAATTGTAGTCTTTAACACTCATTAAAAAGGAATGCTTCTTTATAATGGAGAATATCTTAATTATAACATGATGCTTTAAATATTTTACAAATAGATATTAATCTTGACACTTGTCTTTTGAGGGTCAAAATAAGACATTTCATTTGGACAGAAGATTTCCATGTTTTTCTTTGGAAAGTTAGGCTTTTAGCTGAGATTTTGTAGTTTTTTTAGGACTGGTTATGCTATTTCTGATTATACTAATGTTATTCATAGCAAGAGTATGTAATTATAAAATATATGATTTAACTTTGTCCATATTATTTCTTTCCCATTTATGTGCCTAACTCTTCAACTTATTCTTCAATTTCCAATGAAATTTGAAAATAACTTTACCTTATGAAAACCTCGCTATCATTAAGTAGGGGCAAAGATTATCCCCAAATAACTATTATGATAAATAGATATTCAATTAGATGAACCAAAAATTACAGTTGTGTCAGGTTTCTAAATGTTAATTTAATGATTAAGGTATTCTGCAATAATTCTTTCTTGGAATAGTATAACGTGCCTTGCTGTGGGAAGTCTTGCTCTATAAAATGTAGCCTGACAGTCCTTGTGTGACACATTGGAAAACATGAAAGAGTTGTCATTTTGGCACAGGGGCATGCCACCAGAACCTCATTTTTTTACATGAATGAATCATAAACTTGATTGACAATTAAACTTGACCCAAGTCTCCATTTGTCTTAATAAAATTTTCCTCTAAAACAATTTCTGCCCTTATAGCTGCCAGAAATATTTTTCAAAGAAACTTATTGACTCCTTTATAAGGTTAATTGAAATGAAAGAATGCTTGTTCCTTGAAAAACAGTAATCCTTAACCTCTGCCTGTAAAATAAAAAAGTTATCCTATGCCTATTTGCTTTATTACAGAGCCACAATTTGCTTCTCTCTCTCTCTCTCTCTCTCTCTCTCTCTCTCTCTCTCTCTCTCTCTCTGTGTGTGTGTGTGTGTACACATACATATTTATTTCTTTTCCTGGCTGACTCTCATATTTTGGTCTATGAATCTGCCTTGTACTATTTACTGCATTTGCAAGACAAATTCTATTTTCTGTAATTCACTATGTTCCAACTTGGCAGAGTCATTCAGACACAGAAGCCAAGAGTTAGAACTAGTTACCTTCTTCTAGAGAAAGGAGCTAAATGAAAAGTTTCCACAGACTCTAGAAAGGTTTTCAAAGCACGAAGTCACTGGATTAATCCTGGAGAAGAAGGAGGAGGAAAAGAGTAGGAAGATACAGAAGAATAGAAGGAGGTGGAAGAGGAGGAGGGATGAACATCAATAGGACAATGTTTAGTGAATTTACATTTTTGTTTTATGTTTTAGTTATTTTTTATAAATTTTCCTTGGGGTGGTATCTAATATGAGTACGTATATAATAAGATGCTTTTTATTCAATCCGAACATATAAAAAAATCTGTAAGCCTAGTACTTGGAATCCAGCAACAGTCTAAGCTACATAATGAATTAGAGGCCAGCCTTGACTGCAAGAAACCCTTTATTAATGATATATAATATAATGTATATAAAGTCTGTGGACGAACATATGTGATGAAATATGTGATATTTTTTCTTTTGGTAATGAGTTAATTTGCATCAATTTTCTACAAACAGTATATGGCGATTTTCATGTTATATATATATATATATATATATATATATATATATATATATATATATAAAATATTAATTAAACTGTCCTAAATGTGGTTATGCCTTATATTTTTAAATATATACTTATATATAAAATTAAACTGAATATATATTATACATATTTAAATATAAACAAAATATATAAGATATATTTATATATCTCCAGTATTTTTATAAATGCCTCAATTGTTAAACATTTCTGTTAGCACCATCTTTTTCTTCGGCAAATACTACAGCAAACACCTTTTTTTTTCTCTTTCTACCAGAAAAATGTTGGTTTTTACCCTAGGTCCTTGAGCAACCTACTCTCTGATTCTCGGTTATTGATTTTAGCCATTCTGAGAATGTAAGATGGAATCTTAAAACAGGGATTTGCATTTCCCTGATGGTTAAGAATGTTAGCATTTCTTTAAGTGTTTTGCATCTATTTGAAATTTCTCCTATTAAGAATTCTCTGTTTAGTTAGTCCAGTGCTCCAATGTGGGTCTCTGTGTCTATCTCCATCCATCGCCAGATGAAGGTTCTATGTTGATATGCAAGATATTCATCAGTGTGGCTATAGTATAGGGCCAGTTCAGGCGCCCTCTCCTCAGCTGAGCTCCCAAGGTCCAAATGAGGAGTAGAAGGAAAAAGACAATGAGCAAGGAAGTCGGGACCAAGAGGGGTGGGGGTGGGCCCACCCAAGAGGGGTGGGGGTGGGCCCAGCCAAGAGGGGTGGGGGTGGGGGTGGGCCCACCCACTGTGAAGGTGGGGCTGATCTAATGCGAACTCACCAAGGCCAGCTGGACTGGGACTGATGGAGCATGTGATCAAACCGGACTCTCTGAACGTGGCTGACATGGAGGGCTGACTGACAAGCCAAGGACAATGGTATTGGGTTTTGATTCTACTGCATGTACTGGCTGTGTGGGAACCTAGTCTGTTTGGATGTTCACCTTCCTAGACCTGGATGGAGAGGGAAGAACCTTGGATTTCCCACAGGGCAGGGAACCCTGACTGCTCTTTGGACTGGAGAGGGAGGGAGAGGGGGAATGGGGGGAGGAGGAGGGAAATGGAGGGGAGTGGAGGAGGTGAAAATTTGTAATAATAAGAATAATAATAATAAAAAAAGGGGAAAAAGAATTCTCTGTTTAGATTTATACTCTATTTTAAATCAGATTATGTGGTGGGATTCATAATGTCTTAATATTGCCTTGTAGTAATTTGACTAAATACCAACAGCAGATATATCAGAATCTGAAGGTATTCCACAAAACAATAAAGCAAAGAATACCACCTAACTTTTACAGAGTCAGTATTTCCCTGATACTAAAACCAGATTAACACAACAAACCTGAAGATATTTAGAGGCAAATATCCTTGGTAATACACCAAATTGAAGAATACATCCAAGTTTAGAGACACGTGTGTGTGTGTGTGTGTGTGTGTGTATTCAATAAATAGAAATAGCTAAAAATAATGAACTATAGAACAGAAATTAAATGAATGTCTCAGTAACACAGGCAAGGATTTCGATAGGATCCAATACCCCTTCATGATAGAAGTCTAGAGGAAACTAAGAAGAGAAAGAATATATCTCAATTTAGTAATAGTTATATGCAAGAAACCTATATTCTACATTACAATAATGCAGAAAACTCAAATAATTCTACTCAAATGGAAGACAAATAAACTTTCTCCACCCTTATTTAATTTTATTTGTGCTATATCTTGGCTATAGCAATAAGAGAGGGAATAAAAAGAGAGAAACAGGAATGGTAGAAAGGAATGTATCACCATCTCAACATGATACAATTCTATACTTTAATGCTCCTAAAATTTTGTAAAATAGTTCTTAAACTTATAAACACACTATCCTAGTAACAAAAGTATCGGGAAAGAAATCATGAAGGCCATACTTCTCCAAAGTGCTTCTCTGCTTTGTAATTCTAGTGAGGTACAGAAGAACTTAGCATCAAGACCCTAGACTACAAATTCTACTCACCTAATTAAAAATATTAATATTGTAAAAATGACTGTGCTCTTTAAGACACTCTATATATTCAATATCATCCCCAGTGTGAGGCTCATAACATTCTTAAAATAATCAGAAAAATAATTATATGGAATCAAAAAATATCCTAGATAGTCAAAGCAGTCTATATCAAAAAGAATAAGTTGAAACTATCACATTTGGGACAGTTTAAGGAATTTCCTTATCTTTGAAAAGAGGGCAGAATTGGGTGCACATTTCTCATTAAGACAGAAAACACCCAACATTTTAGACAGAAAGCATCCAACATTTTAAAAACTATTTTGTAGATTTTCATCCTTGTTTTCTCACTTCCTCTTGCTCAGTTCTCAGATCTAAGTCCCGCAATTGCTGTAAGTCTTCTTCTGTACCCTTAAGGGGACACTGAGGCTGGCACTTAGAGGTCCCTGATAACTATGTGATATTTCATGGCGTGGAAATAATAAAGTTGCAGAAAGAGAAAATGAGCGATAAATACTAAATAAGCCATGCTTTCTAGTCATAATCTCACTATTCCCTTAATGTAGCATGCATATTGCAGGTAAAGAATACCATAACCATATTTTTTAGTCTCAGATGTTTTTAAATATATTCTGAGAATGATAGATATTTGATTTCACACTTCTTCATGTCTAGTCTGCTCTTTTTTTCCTTATAGGAGATATTCCTGACAAAGGATCAAGTGCCTAGATTGCCTTTAAAAATATTCTATTGCTAATTGTTTAAATTCTGCCTATGATTCTCTAATGTATATATTATCACACATTTTCTGTATGTATTTCTGGTAATTATTCTGCTTTTTAAATCTTGCTGTGTATACTTTCAGACAAGTTGGTGTTGCCGTCTCATAACTAAAATGGTTTACGATTGCCTTGGTTACAAATTTGACTTATTAGGTCAACTTAAACGTCACCCTTGGTCCTACAAATGCTCACCACTAATTCAGATCCTAAGCATGTCATCCTCACACTCTTAAAGTCTGAAATATGCATTTCCCAGAGACACATTTCTACACTCCTGAATATTGCACCAAGGGAGAGTGCTTATGGCACTGTAAGAATCAGCCAATATAAAAAAGGAGGTAAGGTCAGAACCTTACTGGGTTTATCTCCGTCAGAATGCATTTGATCAGATCAACCTTCTGCTTTCTCATCTGAAATCTCAATGCAAGATTCCTGTGGACCACAGCAATCTTGTCTAGTGATTAGTTGCTGTCATTACCAAATACAAACTCATTGTGTTGCTTTTCTTCAGAAACTTTCACTAGTCCTTCCTCAATCTTCTCTTCTCCAGTGGTAGACCAGCAGGTGCTGTCTCTCATCTATGGTGTGTCCTTCTGTACACGAACAGATGGACACAATCATGTTGGCATCTTAAAACCAATGATTTGCATATCAGGTTATTTGGAGCTTCATAAAAAAGAGGTTGGCAATGTTCTTTCTGTTTATGTTGTATTGAGCAGTATTGATATTAGTTCTTTGAAAAATCTTCTAGAATTCTGCACTGAAATCACCTGGTCCTGGGTTATTTTTGGTTGGGAAACTTTTCATGACTATTTTTATTAATTTAAATGTTATAGATCTATTTAGTTTGCATATTTGGTCTTGAATTAATTTTGGTAAGTGATATTTATTCAGAAAATTATCCATTTCACGTTTTCCATTTTTTTGGAGTACATGTTTTCAAAATATGACATAATAATTCTCTGGATTTTCTCCATGTCTGTTGTTATATTCCCCTTTTCATTTTTGATTTTGTTATTTTGGATATTCTCTCTCTGCTTTTTGGTTAGTTTAAATAAAGGTTTGTGTATTTTGTTGATATTCTCAAAGAACCAACTCTTTTTCTCATTGATTCTTTGTGTTGTTTCTTTGTTTCTGTTTTGTTGATTTCAGCTCTCACTTTATTTTCTGCCATCTAGTCCTCCTGGGTGGCTTCTTTTAGAGCTAGAGTTATCAGGTGTTCTGTTAACTTACTAGTGTGGGATTTTTCCAGCTTTTTTTATGTATATATTTACTGCTAATATATAAAGAACTCAAGAAATTAGACACTAAAATTCTAAACAACCCAATTTTAAGTGGGGCACTGAACGAAACAGAGAATTTTCAACAGAATTTCAAATGGCCAAAAGATATTTAAGAAAATGTTCAACTTCCTTAGCTATCAGGGAAATGCAAATAAAAACATCTCTGAGATTCCCTCTTCCACCTGTCAGAATGGCTAAGATCAAAAACACTAATGATAGCTTATGTTGGATAGGATGTGGAGTAAGGGGAACCCTCATCCATTGCTGGTAGGAATGGAAACTTCTAAAACCACTTTGGAAATCAGTATGGAAGTTTCTCAGAAAATTTGGAATCATCCTACCTCAGGATCCAGCAATACCACTCTTGGGAATACACTTAAAAGATGCTCAATCAAACTACAAAAGCATTTGTTCAACTATGTATTATATTTGTAATAGCCAGATCCTAGAAACAACCTAGATGCCCCTCAACTGAAGAATGGATAAAGAATGTGTGACACATTTACATATTAGAGTACTACTCAGCGTTAAAAAAACAATGACATCTTGAATTTTGCATGCAAATGGATGGAATTAGAAAACATCATGAGTGAGGTAACCCAGACCCAAAAACATAAATATGGTATGTACTTACTCATAAGTAGATACTAGCTATAAACAAAGGACATTGAGTCTATAGTTCATGATCCTAGACAATCTAAGTAATAAAGTTAACTCAAAGAAAAACATATATAGACCTATATGGAAATTGGAAACAGACAATGTCGCCTGATAAAATTGGGAGCATGGGGGTAGGGCATAGAAGGAAGGGGAGAAGGAGAAGACAAGGGGAGAAAGGGAGGGTTGAGGAGAACTTAAGGGAATGGGATAGTCGAGATGAAGGATAGATATGAGAGCAAGGAAGGAGATATCTTGATTGAGAGGGCCATTATAGGGTTAGCAAGAAACCTGGCTCTAGAAAAATTCCCAGGAATCAACAGGATGATCCCAGCTAAGACCCTAAGCAATAGAGGAGGGAGTGCTCAAACTGGCCTTGCCCTGTAGTCAGACTGATGATTATCTTAAATATCACCATAGAACCTTTGTTCAACACCAGATGGAAACAGAGGCAGAGACCCAAATCAGAGCACTGGACTGAGCTCCCAAAATCCAGTTTAACTTTCCTCTTAACACTGCTTTCAATGTACTCCATAAATTTGAGTATGTTGTGTGATCATTTTCATTGAATTTTAGGAAGTCTTTAATTTTTCCCTTTATTTCCTCCTTGACACATTTATGATTAGAGTGAGCGTTGTTTTATTTTCATGTTGTTTGTGGGCTTTCTGGAATTAGTGTTTCTGTTTTATTCTTATTTTAAGCCATGGTGATCCAATAAGATACATGAGGTTATTTCAAATATTTTTGTATCTGTTGAGGTTTGCTTTGTTACCAAGTATGCGGTCAGTTTTGGAGAAGATTCCATAAGGTTCTGAGAAGGAGGTATATTCTTTTATGTTTGAAGAGAATGTTCTAGAGATGTCTGATAAGTCCATTTGAGTCATAACACCTGTTAGTTCCCTTATTTCACTCTAAATTTTCTGTCTGACACACCTGCCCAGTGGTGAGAGTGGGGTGTTGAAGTCTTCATGTGTGAAGTTTACTATATGATTTAAGCTTTTGAAGTGTTTCTTTTACATATGTGGGTGCCCTCTTATTTGGGGCATAGATGTTCAGTATTGAGAAATTCCTCTAGATGGATTTTTTTCTGTGACTAATATGAAATGTCCTTCTTTATCTCTTTTGATGAATTTCACTTTGAAGTTTATTTTGTGAGATATTAGGATAGCTACACCAGCTTGTTAGGTGCATTTGATTGGAAAATTTTTTTCCAACCCTTTACTCTGAGGTGATATCTTTTTTTTCAGATTGTAGTGTGTTTCTTGTATGCAGCAGAAAGATGTTTCTGTTGTTTTCGTATCCATTCTGTTAGCCTGTTTCTTGATTTGTTTTGTTTTGTTTTGTTTGAGATATGGTTTCTCTGTAGCTCTGGAGCCTGGCCTGGAACTAGCTCTTGTAGACCAGTCTGGCCTTGAATTCACAGAGATATGCAAGTCTCTGCCTTTTGAGTGCTTAGACAAAAGGCATCTGCCACCACAGCCAGGTTGGCCTGTGTCTTTTTATAGGTGAATTGAATCCATTTATATTAAAGGATATAAATGACAAGTGATTGCTAGTTCCTATTATTTTAGTTTTTGTTGTTGATGATGTTATTGTGTGAGTTTTCCCCTTCTTTGGTATTTGCTAATGTGAGAATATCTATTGAACTTACTAAGAAAACGAATTACACACCAATCTTACGCATGAACATTGATGCAAAAATACTCAATAAAACACTGGCAAACTGAATCTAAGAACACATCAGAAAAATCATCCACCATGATCAAGTCAGCTTTATCCCAGAGATGCAGGGATGTTTCAACACAAAAAACTCTGTCACTGCAATCCACTATATAAACTAATTGAAAAAAACACATAATCATTTCATTAGATGCTAAAAAGGCTTTTGACTAAGTATAATATTCCTGCATGATAAAGGTCGGGGAGAGAGTAGAAATACAAGGAACATACATAAACATAATAAAGGCAATACAGAATAAGGTAACAGCCAACATCAAACTAAATGGAGAGAAACTCCCAGTGACTCCACTGAAACCAGGAACAAGACAAGGTTATCTACTCGCTCCATATCTATTCAATATAGTTCTTGAGATTCCAGCTAGAGCAATAAGACAACAAAAGGAGATCAAGGGGATAAAAGCAGCTAGAGAAACAACACCCTTCACAATAGCCACAAATAGCATAAAATATCTTGGAATAACTTTAACCAAATAAGTGGAAGACCTTCTATGGCAAGAATTTCAAATATTTAAAGAAAGAAATTGAAGAAGACACCAGAAATGGAAAGATTTCCCATGCTCTTGGGTAGGTAGAATTAACTAAGTAAAAATGGCAATCTTATCAAAACAATCTATAGATTCAATGCAATGCCCATCAAAATCCTCGCAAAATTCTTCACAGACCTCAAAAAGAACAACACTCAACTTCACACGGAAAAATAAAAATCCCAGGGTAGTCAAAATAATCCTGTACCATAAAAGAATTCTGGAGGCATCACAATCCCTGACTTCACACTCTAATACAGAGTTACAGTATCTGGTATTGGCATAAAAACAGACAGGAGGACCAGTGGAATTAAATCAAAGAGCCAAAGAGCAATTCATATACCTACAAACACCTGATTTTTTGACAAAAAAAAGAAAGTATATTCAACAATAGTGCTGGCATGACTGGATATCCACATGTAGAAGAATGAAAATATGTCTATCGTCATGCACAAAACTCAAGTCCAAATGGATCAAAGATTTCAGCATAAAACCAGCCACTCTGAACCTCATAGAAAAGAAAGTGGGAAGTACATTTGTATTGGCTTAGGAGACTACTTCCTAAATATAATCCCAGATGCTGAGAGAAACAATAAATAAATGGGACCTCTTGAAATTGAGAAGCTTCTGTATAGCAAAGGAAATGGTCATGAAGACAGCCTAGAGAATGGGAAAAGATCTTCACCAAGTCCACATCTGAGAAAGAACTGTACAAAGAACTCAAGTAACTGATCATCAAGAGAACAAATAATCCAATAAAGAAATGTGATACAGACCTAAATAAAGAACTCTCAACAGAGGAATCTAAAATTTCTGAAAGATACTTAAGTAAAAGCTCAACATCTTTAGTCATCAGAGAAATGCAAACCAAGGCAACTCTGAGATTCCATCTTACACCTGTAAGAATGGCCAATATCAACAACACTCATGACAACTTATCCTGAAGAGGATGTGGGGTAAAGGGAACACTCCTCTAATCCTGGTAGGAGTGCAAACTGATATTGACCTTTTGGATATCAGTACGGCAATTTCTCAGAACATTAGGAAACAACTTACCTCAAAACCCAGAAATACCAAAGGATGTTCAATCTTACCACAAGAACATGTGCTCAGCTATGTTCCTAGCAGCATTGTTTGTCATAGCCAGAACCTGGAAACAACCTAAATGCCCCTCGATCAAAGAATGAATAAGAAAAATATGGTATATTTGCATTCTTGCATACTCCACAGTAGAGAAAAAAAATGACATCTTGAAATTTGTAGCCAAATGGATGGATCAAGAAAACATCATATTTAGTGAGATAACCCAGACCCAGAAAAACAAATATCATATGTACTCTATCATAGGTGGCTTTTAGACATAAAGCAAAGAAAAACAAGCATACAATTCCTAATCACAAAAAATCTAGACAACAGAGAGGACCCTAAGAGAAACATAAATATATCTAATCTACAAGATAAGTAGAAAAAGACAAGATCTCCTTAGTAAATTGGTAGCATGGGCACCATGGGGAGAATAAAAAGGGAGGAGAGGAAGAAAGGAGAGCAGAGAAAAATATATAGCTCAATAAAAACAATACAAAACAAATTATTTATCTAAAAATGATTTATTTAACAAATTACTTGTCCATGAATAGTGATAAAATGAAATCAAAACCCTAAATCAAAACAAAACTCCTTTTTATGAAAAATTTAAGAAGCCTGCATTTTGTTGAGCAATGACTGAACTTTTGTATAATCACTCTCTAAATAGACTGAACTTCTGTTTGTGGTTTTTCATGTCTTCCCAGACATGCCATATATTTTATTAATGGTAAAATAAAAGTCAAAGTCGCTATATCATTACTATGCTATCATTTGGGAACTTTTATGTAATACATTTTTTTATTAAATTTTACTTTCCTTTTATTAAATACATATTAGATCACATATTTGTTTAATGAGATTTACTCTAATGTTACTGATATATTTATAAATTGTTGATATGATTTGGTATAACCAACAAGTTTTGAATTTACATGCCTATTTGAAGGATGCATAACTATATGCGTGTGGGAGATGGCATATCTCATTCCTTTTCAAGCCGCCAGTCTGAAGTACTGTTCATTTGATAGCGGGTTAAATATTTCAAAGTTTTGGGCATACATATTTCATGACATTTCACTCCAGTATAGATTTTTATGTTTTACACCACAGGAGGCTGTCAACATTCTAATCGCTCCTGTGAGAGGTGCTGGCTGAAGCCATTGAACAAAATTATCCATTTGATTTAAGTACACAGTAAAGTGGCAAAATGTAAGGATAATCTCAGACTCATTATTTTAGTTCTGAAGATTCAGCAACATGTCTTCCACAAAGGCAAACAGAACTTTCCTGCTGAAGCATCTCTGATTATAAATGGAGACTTCGATCATTGAACCAATTTCATATTTCAAATCGTCGGTTCTGATTCTCATAAGGTTTTTTTTTTTTTTTTCTGTGAGGGTTAGGCTATCCTCTCTCGGAAACTTGGCCTCATGCTACTGCTCCAGGGCCTGTGGCACTTTGTTAATCTCTGTTACTTCTCCTTGTGGTCTCCATCGTTCTCATCAATCATTTTTTGAACTGTGCCATGGAGCTGCTGATAATTTATGTTCAGAAACTACTTAATAAAGGTGAAACTCCATGTCAGCTAACTTTCCTAACCTTTTCAGGGTGTGGTGGGTGAAGAGAAAGAATGCACCTGCAAATTGAAACATTTGCAAAAATGAACTGAATGCAAAATTATTAACATAGCCTTATGCCTGCATGTCCACTCAGACACATGCACACGCACCACAAACACATACATGTGCATTTTGGGGAAAACAGCCTTCCATAATACTCCAACTTTCCCCCAAATCACCTTGCTTTGTCAGATGGCATTAAGAAGATGCTGCTAATGTTATACCCCTCTTGTTTGCTCTGATGATCCTTCACCACCATGTATCCAGAGCAATATTTTAAAAACACAAATATCATAACTAACACCTCTATAAACTAAAGTCCCTGATTGCTCTTGAGATAATGTGTACATCCTTTTACAGAAGTTCAAGATATTCCACTAATAGGCCTCCTGCTGGTGTTCTATTCACAGCAACTGCTACTTGTTCCACTTCTTCCCTCAAGACTCAGCTCACAGAATCCACAAGTGCTGAATGTTTCAGATTCTCTTGATGCTCAATTTCTGCAAGAGTCATTTGGTAGTGAAGCATTGTTCATGTCTTCTCCTGTCATATTAAAATACTTAGTATCTTGGTCAGAAACTGTGAGCAGCCTGCTTGGGCATCACATGTTCAATACTGATTGTTGCTCATGTCTCCCTACTACTTCATGAATATCTCCGACTGCCTTATAATACTTTTCCCCGTTTATTCATATGAATCCTCCACTTGGTTCTGAGTTAATTTCACACACTTGCAACCTGGTACTGGCACATATTAAAATGGTTGTTTGTTGAATGGATATACAAATAATTTAGTACTATGTATTATTAGTAAGTTGTGTAATCCCTATAAGCACACAGATGATTTCAGATTCCAAACAAAGATGGAATTATTTTCTTAAGCATAATTCTCAAGAGAAGCTTGTAAGTACAGGAGAGGAAGGCCACATCATTAATTTATGACTAGAAGGGGGCCACACCATTAGTTTATGACCCAAATTCATGCCAGACTGGCCATATATAATTTGTGTCATAACTATGTCCCCAGCTCCAGCCTTAATATTGTATCTTCTTACACTATAAGATGCACAGTTTTGGTTTTATACTTATGAATCTTTGAGGCATCAACTTTTATTATAAAAAGTGCATGGAGGCTCTTAGTGCTATTAATAATCAGTAAAATTTGGTGATAAGAAAATGAAAATGTAGCAATAAAATCATTTATTTACAGGTGCCATAAAATATGTGTGTACACCTTTAAATTGTGTTCCAGAGAAGAGATTTGCCTGTGGTGGAGACCCACAGATCTGCTAGGGACCTTGCAGACTGGGAGAAGCCCAGACAGGAGCCTGGCATAATCATAACCAGATAGACTCCTTCCAACAACTGATGGAAACAGATGCAGAGACAAGGAAGTTGGTGAATCCTGCAGAGAAGGGGAGGAAGATTGTAGGAGTCGGAAGGGTCACGAACACCACAAGAAACTCCACAGAATCCCTAAATCTGGACTCAGAGGGGACCACTCAGTGGCCCTTTGCATATATATTATGATTGTATAGCTTGTTTTCTTGTGGGACTCCTGTCTCTGACTCTGCCTGTTTTTGGAAACATTTCCCCACTACTCGATTGCCTTGTCCATCCTTAATATGAGGGGATGTGCCTAGTCTTATTGCAACTTAGTATACCACTTTCAGTTGATATCCCTGGTAGGCCTGTTTTTTTCTGAAGGAAAATGGAGAGGGAATGAATGGAGAGGGATCGGGGAGAAGGACTCAAAGAAAGGAAAGAGACAAAAGTGTGTTCAGGGTGTAATATATGAGAGAATAAATTAATAAAAAAATTGCATTCTTGAAAAACAACACCATGGAGGAACTAACATGATGCTTCAATAAGAAAAATAATTAAACATTAGAACCTTATGATTGATAGCATTTCTCATTGTAAATGGGTACAACTGACTCTCAAAATATTCTGTACCCTGGAAGCTGTTTACACAATCACCACCATTCTAATGAAAGAAAAGCAGGTAGCTTTGTCACTGCTAGTGTGCATGCATGACTCTACTTGGCACCATCATGCAGATACAAACCTAACAAATTTTAAAAGAAGCACTCTCTGGACCCAGATGGATTTACTTGCCAGAATAGTACATGCAATTTCACTTACACTGAGCACTGAAATCTTGTGCTCAAAGTTGCCAGTAGAATGCCTTTCTACTCAGTTCGAATCACTACTTGTGCCCTGAATGAAGTGGAAGGTACATACTTTATGCTCTATATAAAATAACTAACAGTGATTCTGCAGTGATTTTCCTTCTGTCATACAAGGAAATAGGCTTACCAACGTATTTGGAATGTGTGATCTTTACAGTCAGTATTATTGGGAAAGTATTTTCTGAAACAGCACAGAGAGAACATGTAAACATAGGCTAGTTGCTTCCATAAATTGAAGATGAGGATGGTGGAGTGTATTGCTAAAATTCTGGCCATAAGTCCTGAAGTTCAAAGATTTGGATGCCAATGCTAGATCTGCCACTTAATTGACAATTTTATGTTGACAGGAGGAATGTCCAATCTTCATCTAAGTCATTTCATCTTAGACGACCGTGATACCTATACTACTCTGAACATTAAAATGTATATATTAACGTACAATGAGTACAAAATGTTGAACAAAACTTGTCATCCAGTATATGTTAAAAAATAAAAGATGGTTGCTTCTGTTAGTGATGATTCCGAAGCAGAAATGAAGATACAAGCTGCTGGGGGTGAGGCAGGGGGACACCATGTAGAAAGCCAGTCTGGGCTACACAGTGAGAACCTAGGCTTTCTATTCTGTTTCACTGGTCACTGGTGGCAGGAGAAAGTTGTGATTAAATAAGAAAAATAACAGAATTGCTGAGCAACCTGTAACATAATTTTGAGTGAACAATTATGATTCACCGAGAAACTAATATCAAAAAGGTTTCAAGCCAATCCAATCAGGAGAACTAAATAAATCACTTGAATTTTGTAGATCTCTTTATATAAATTGGAGGAAATGTTGGTCATCTTCTCTAGCCTACTATTAGGAAAATTTAAAAATATATTAAATGTTTAGCAGAAGAAATGAATAAGAAACACTCTCTGAAAATGCCAGTTTGTGTATAGTGACTTGCAGTTTTCGACTGCTTTGAGACATCACAGGATATGAAACTATGGATGGCAAGAGGCAGATAAGTGGAAAATTAGTTTCTGAAATAATGTTTGTTCAGGCTGTTAGAGCAAGTCCATTTCCCCCCTAAGGCAGATATTTTGAAGGTTGTGCTGGCTTCATTTTCTTGAGAGAATGGGAAGGAACAGGACGTTAATCATATCTGCCCATGTGTCATGTACCTTCAGAACTGCTCAATAAACATTAATTGATGAAGATGATACTAGGAGGACTATGTTTGAGAAACTGATTCACAGAAGTCAGCCTTGGGCATTTGTACCAATGTGATTGAATGTTTCCTACATCTTTCATTTAATTCTCTGTAAGACTTTGCCAAGTAGCAAATGTCTTTAATTCATTTCCTAAATCTGCCTGTGTTCCTTTGTTCTTCCTTTCTCCCTTCTTTCCTCCCTCCTTCCCTCACTTCTTTCCTCCTTTCCTCCCTCCTTCCATTCCTTTATTAATGAATTCGCTCATTCCCTGTCTCTTTTCTTCCTCCACACCCCTTCCCTACATTTTTTCATTCCTTTCCCCTATACCTTTAAAAAAATATTCCTTCTTCTTGTTTTATTTTGTTCTTATATATTACCTATTTAAATACTGCACATTTCAACATCAGTCCATCATGTAAAAAGAGCAATAACACTTTACTTAAATTTATTCCTTTAGAATTAGCACTTGACAGAGTTGACAAACTTGAAAGATGAGAGAGGTTGACAGAGTCAATGATCGTTTTTTATAAATTTTTAATTATTTTTATTTTTAAAAGTTGTAATATGAAGGAGGAGTGGGCTTGTTGGGATTTCTGTCCCACCTGGTCCCTCAGCCATTTAGTCCCAGAGAAAAATCACACAGAGAGTTTGCATAAGGTTATAAACTGATTGGCCTATTAGTTCAGGCTTTTTATTAGCTCTTGTAGCTTATATTAACCCATTATCCTTATCTGTGTTAACCACATGGCTTGGTACCTTTTTCAACAGGGCAGGTCACATTCTGTTGAAGGAGCTGCGGGCCTGTGTTCCTGCCACCCAGCTCCTGGCCGCCTTGCTAGCTTATGCCCCAAAATAATTACATGGAAACTTTATTCTTTTAAACACTGCCTGGCCCATTATCCGTAGCCTCTTATTGGCTAATTCTCACATCTCGATTAATCCATTTCTCATAATCTGTGTAACACCACGAGATGGTGTCTTACCAGGAAGGATTCTAGCCTATATCCATCTGTGGTCGGAGAATCATGGAGCCTGCCTGACTCGGCTTCTTTTTCCCAGCATTCTGTTCTGTCTACTCCACCTACCTAAATGTCTGTCCTATCAGGGCCAAGGCAGTTTCTTTATTAATTAACCAATGAAAGCAACAGATAGATACAGACACTCCCACATCAACATCCTGCTTCTTTGATGATCTGGGCAGAAGTGGGGAGGAATGGGCTTCCTCCTTCTTAGTATTCTCCTGTTTTCCTTCGCCCCTGTTGTGCTTTCCTGTCTCTTTAAGAGACAAGCCATTCCCACTCCCACTACCTCTCTCACCCTCTGCTGCCATCTGCTCTCTCTCTCTCTGTCTGTTCTTTTGGGGTATACACGGGTTCCCCCTCCCTCTCTCCCCCTCTCCCCCTCTCTCCCTCTCTCCCTCAATAAATGTTTTATGGCTATTTTCTGTGTCTATGGGTCTGCTTACAAGCGCCCACTGCTGGCGGGAATCTGCCGCGTGGCCCCTTGCTGTTGGGAAAACTGCAGCCTCTTGCTTCCTGGCTCAGCCACTGCTTCACACCCACCTGCTTGACCTGAGCCTGGGCTGGTGGCTGCTTCATGAGCCCGCCAGGGGGGACCCCCCTCCTGCATTTTAAGAACAGTCCCACCTCTACTTCCTGTCTGGTTGACCTGCCTATACTTCCTGCCTGGCCAATGAGCATTTATTTAAAACATGACTGACAGAATACAGACAATTCTCCCACACCACTTCCCCCTCTTCTTTTTTTTTAAACAAAGGAAAATATCCATAGTTCATATTTTGGAAATGTGGGCATAGTATTCCAGGCTACTTCGGGCTTGTTGGGGGCACTGATAATCTTATGGGGACCTAAAGAAAATTTAGTATTATGATCAAGTCCTGACTGAAGTATCCTGTGTGTCTTGATCATCTCAGGCAGCAGTCTTGAACCTGTTCTGGAAGAAGAACTCAGATATTTGAGCCATCTGTTCCTACTGGAGATTTCTCAGGAGGTCTTCCTTGATCAAACCTGATTTTTCTTAACTCAGAATGAATCCACAGCCTCTTATTTCCTGTGGAAACAAAAACAAACGTCTTCTCCAAAGTAACATACCTTTCGACTTCAATTTTGAAGTCAAGGCATTTTTTAAATACCTATCTTAGATTAATTCAGCAGCATTTATAAGCAAATATCTTTTAGCAGCTGTTGCTCCTTCCTCAGTATTCAAACAATTCAAAGAGAGCATAATAACATACACTATCAAGATTCTCTGTATGTTTTTCATCTCCATGTGGCTTTATTTAAAACTCTATTTCTTTCATTTTTACTTTTAACTTTTGGCTTTTTGAGACAGGTTCTCTGTTATCTTTGTCATGGAACTCATTCTGTAGACCAGGCTATCCTTGAACTCACAGAGATCTGCCTGTCTGAGCCTCCCCAGTTCTGGGGTTAAAGGTGTGTACAACCACACCTTGAACTCACAGAGATCTGTCTGCATCTGCCTCCCAGGCATTGGGATTAAAGGTGTGTGCTACCACACCTTGAAGTCACAGAGGTCAATCTACCTCTGCCTCCCAAGGGTTGGGATTAAAGGTGTGTACTACCACACCCAACTACTCTCTTTCTTTTTTTTAGAACTTTAACTTTTTTTAAGCCTGCATATATTTTTACCATACTGTAAACCATTTAGTAGTTTTCTTTGTCTTTGAATCTCTCTTTACTGTATATCTCTCTTTTTCTGACTACATGAGTCTTTGATTTGCTAAGCAGTATGGAGAAGATTAAAACTGTGTCTTTGATGGCTAGATTCAGCCCATTTTTTAGCTTTCTGAGATTTCAGCCTCATGGCCGAGGTACCGGCTGTAGCCACATTTATCACAACTCTATGGCATTTCAAGGTCCGTCCCAGCAAGCAAGCTGCAACAGTGTGCTCAGAAACCACATTCAAAAGCTCCGTAGTCAGACTGCCTCCCTGAAAGAGTCAGAGTTTGCCCTGGAAGGATGGCCTGCATTTTAAAATGAGGCTTCCTGGGCCTTGCCGACAGTGCAAACTCCAGCTATGGAGCATTTGTGGGCCTGGGTGTTTGTGTGCCCACTCAGGGTCAGGAGTAAAGTGGCTGAGGCTGTGCCTGTGACTCAGTGCTCCCTGCCTGCGCAGGAGGTGGGATCAGGTTTACTAGGCATGCACAAGCAGGAGAGCATGGCGGATTTTTGCCAGCATACAGAGAGATGTTTCCAGGCTATGCAGTGCTCTGTGTGGAAGATTTGGCTGTGTGTGCTGCATGCTCATTCTCAGAGTTAAAGTGCTGAGGGCAGCTCCTGCCTGGTGGCCTCAGAGCTAGCAGAAATAGTAAGTTCACCATTTTGAAATTGGAGAGAGGTGGAGCCAACATCCAGAGCAGCTCCACCGTGGTAGCTATACAGTGTGCACAGCTCAGAGACAAAAGCAGTTCTGCCATGTTGGTCTCGGCAGAGCAAGCAGGCAGTACCTGTATTTGATCTGAGATTGTCACAGTTTAGATTCTTAAAAGTTTTAAAAGCTCTTCAAGACAGTAGAGAATTAAAGATAATGCAATAGGACAGATTCAGACATAAAAGACCTCTAAACAGGTCATTGTGTTAGATAGACATATGTAGGCTTGGGAGAGAGAAGAAAAACAGTATTAAAAAGTCATAAAGTTAATGCTTAAAAAAAGGGTAAAGTCTTTAAAGAGACAGAGTACAGATAGTTATAGATTAAAATAATAAGCCACATAAAAATGAAAAATTCACAGAGAGTCTGGTTTATGTGTATTATTGTATTTGCTTTCAATTTGTTGACTGTGAAGTAGCTAAATACAGAAAGACATTTTATTCTGTGGGCTGCTAAGCTAAACCAACATGTGTGTTCTAAAGGTATCTTGACTTCAAAATTTGGGTCTAAGGATATGATGCTTTGGAAAAGAAGTTCTTCTTTTGTTTTCACAGAAGATGAGACCCTGTGGATTGCTTCTAGACCAATATTGCATGATTGACCACGCCCTCCTGAAAGGTGAACCACTTTCCAAGACAGGCTGCTGCAAGATGGAGTCTGGGGTTGACTATAGGGTGCATGAGATTTGTTAAAGGTCATGTTAAGCAAAAAAAAAGGTAATAAATGAGAGTTACTCAATTAAATTTACATGATACTACTGGTTTTGGTCAGGCTTTTGTTACTAGATGTAGTAGGAGTTGTGGGCTGTGTTCCTGCCACCCCAGCTCATGGTCACCTGGCTAGCTTATGCCCCAAAATAATGACACACAAATTATATTATTTTAAACACTGCTTGGCCCATTTCTATTCATGTGTGTAGCACCCCAAGGTGTGCTTACCGGGAAGATTCTAGCCTACGTCTATCCTGGGTCGGAGCTCATCGTGTCTGGCCGGGAGAGGGGAGCATGGCGTCTGTCTCTCAAAGGAGCTGCCCTGCATCTGAGCTCACTTCCTCTTCCTCCCAGCATTCTATTCTGTTTACTCCACCCACCTAAAGGCTGGCCAATCAAATGGGCCAAGGCACTTTCGTTTTTTTTTTTTTAACTTTTTTTTATTAAAATTTCCACCTGTTCCCCATTTCCCATTTCCCTCCCCTCCTCCCAAATATTGCCCCTCCCCCCAGTCCCCTCCCCCTATCCCCACTCCTCTTCTCCTTCCCCCACACCATTCCCCCTCCCTCTCGATACTGGAGAGCAGACCAAATTATCTGCCCTGCGGGAAGACGAAAGTCTTCTATCTATGTCCAGGAAGGTGAGCGTCTAAACAGGCTAAGCACCCACAAAGCCAGTTCATGTATTAGGATCGAAACCTAATGCCATTGTCCTTGGCTTCTCATCAGCCTTCATTGTCCGCCATGCTCAGAGAGTCCAGTTTCAACCCATGCTTATTCAGCCCCAGACCAGCTGGCCTTGGTGGGCTCACAATAAATCAGTTCCACTGTCACAGTGGGTGGGTGCATCCCTCGTGGTCCTGATTTCCTTGCTCATGTTCTCCCTCCTTCTGCTCCTCATTTGGACCTTAAGAGCTCAGACCGTTGCTCCAAATTGAGTCTCTGTCTCTACCTCGATCCATCGCCAGATGAAGGTTCTAAGGTGATATGTAAGATATTTATCAGTATAGGATAGGGTCATTTCAGGTTCCCTCTCCTCAGTTGCCCAAGGTACCAGCTGGGGACATCTCCCTGGACACCTGCGAACCCCTATAGAGTCAAGTTTCTTTCCAACCCTAAGATGGGTCCCTTAGTTAGGATATATACTTCGCTGCTCCCGTATCCTCCCTTCCTATATCCCAACCATCCCAATCCCCCGAGCTCCTCCCATCCTCCCCTTCTCATGTTTCTCATCCCATTTCCCCTTTGCCCCTTGCCACCGCCCCCGCAAGTTCCCAGTTATTGCCCTGCAATCTTGTCTACTTCCCCTCTCCAGGCAGATGACTATATGATTTTCTTTGGGTTCACTGTCTTATTTAGCTTCTCTAGGATCACAAATTATAAGCTCAATGTCCTTTATTTATGGCTAGAAACCGATTATGAGTGAGTACATCCCATGTTCCTCTTTTTGGGACTGGGATACCTCACTCAGGATAGTGTTTTCTATTTCCATCCATTTGCACGCAAAATACGAGAAGTCATTGTTTTTTACCGCTGAGTAGTACTCTAATATGTATATATTCCACACTTTCTTCATCCATTCCTCCATTGAAGGGCATCTAGGTTGTTTCCAGGTTTTGGCTATTACAAACAATGCTGCTATGAACATAGTTGAAGAGATACTTTTGTCATTTGATGGGGCATCTCTTGGGTATATTCCCAATAGTGGTATTACTGGATCTTGGGGTAGGTTGATCCCAAATTTCCTGAGAAATCGCCACACTGATTTCCGAAGTGGTTGCACAAGTTTGCATTCCCACCAGCAATGAATGAGTGTGCCCCTTTCTCCACAACCTCTCCAGCAAAGGCTATCATTGGTGTTTTTGATTTTAGCCATTCTGACAGGTGTAAGATGGTATCTCAAAGTTGTTTTAATTTGCATTTCCCTTATCACTAAGGAGGTTGAGCATGACTTTAAGTGTCTTTTGGCCATTTGAATTTCTTCTGTTGAGAATTCTCTGTTCAGTTCAGTGCCCCATTTTTTTATTGGGTTCATTAGCATTTTAAAGTCTAGTTTCTTGAGTTCTTTATATATTTTGGAGATCAGACCTTTGTCTGTTGCAGGGTTGGTGAAGATCTTCTCCCAGTCAGTGGGTTGCCTTTTTGTCTTAGTGACAGTGTCCTTTGCTTTACAGAAGCTACTCAGTTTCAGGAGGTCCCATTTATTCAATGTTGTCCTTAATGTCTGTGCTGCTGGGGATAAACGTAGGAAGTGATCTCCTGTACCCATATATTGTAGAGTACTTCCCACTTATTCTTCTATCAGGTTCAGTGTGTTCAGACTTATACTGAGGTCTTTAATCCATTTGGACTTGAGTTTTGTGCATGGTGATAGATATGGATCTATTTTCATTCTTCTACACGTTGACAACCAGTTCTGCCAGCACCATTTGTTGAAGATGCTCTCTTTTTTCCATTGAATACTTTTAGCTCCTTTATCAAAAATTAGGTGTTCATATGTTTGTGGGTTAAAATCAGGGTCTTCTACTCGGTTCCATTGATCGACTTCTCTGTTTTTATGCCAATACCAAGCTGTTTTCAATACTGAGGCTCTGTAATAGAGTTTGAGGTCAGGGATGGTAATGCCTCCAGACGATCCTTTATTATATAAGATTGTTTTGGCTATCCTGGGTTTTTTGTTTCTCCATATAAAGTTGATTATTGTCCTCTCAAGATCTGTGAAGAATTTTGATGGGATTTTAATGGGGATTGCATTGAATCTATAAATTGCCCTTGGTAGAATTGCCATTTTTACTATGTTGATCCTCCCAATCCAAGAGCAAGGGAGATCCTTCCATTTTCTGGTATCCTCCTCAATTTCTTTCTTCATAGACTTAAAGTTCTTGTCAAATAGATCCTTTACTTCCTTGGTTAGAGTTACCCCAAGATATTTTATGCTATTTGTGGCTATCGTGAAGGGTGATGCTTCTCTGATTTCCATCTCTGCTTCCTTATCCTTTGTGTATAGGAGGGCAACTGATTTTTTGGAATTGATCTTGTATCCTGCAACGCTACTAAAGGTGTTTATCAGCTAAAGGAGTTCTTTGCTGGAGTTTTTGGGGTCGCTTATGTACACTATCATATCATCTGCAAATAATGAAAGTTTAACTTCTTCCTTTCCAATTTGAATCCCTTTGATCCCCTTATGTTGTCTTATTGCTATTGCTAGAATTACAAGCACTATATTAAAGAGGTATGGAGAGAGTGGACAACCTTGTCGTGTTCCTGATTTTAGTGGAATAGCTTTGAGTTTCTCTCCATTTAATTTGATGTTAGCTGATGGCTTGCTATAAATAGCTTTTATTATACTTAGGAATGACCCTTGTATTCCTAATCTCTCTAAGACCTTTATCATAAAGGGATGTTGAATTTTGTCAAATGCTTTTTCCGCATCTAATGAAATGATCATATGGTTTTTTTCGTTCAGATTATTTATATGATGGATTACATTGATAGATTTTCGTATGTTGAACCAGCCCTGCATCTCTGGGATGAAGCCTACTTGATCATAATGGATAATTTTTCTAATGTGTTCTTGGATTCGGTTTGCCAGTATTTTATTGAGTATTTTTGCGTCGATGTTCATGAGTGAGATTGGCCTGTAGTTCTCTTTCTTGGTTGTGTCTTTGTGTGGTTTTGGTATCAGAGTAACTTCAGCTTCATAAAAAGAATTTGGCAATGACTTCTCTGTTTCAATATTGTGAAATACATTAAGGAGTATAGGTATTAGGTCTTCTTGGAAGTTCTGGTAGAATTCTGCATTGAAGCCGTCTGGACCTGGGCTTTTTTTGGTGGGGAGGTTTTTTATAACAACTTCTAATTCTTCGCGACTAACAGGTCTATTTAGATTGTTCACCTGGTCCTGGTTTAACTTTGGTATATGGTACTTATCTAAAAAAGTGTCCATTTCTTTTACATTTTCCAATTTTGTGGCATACAGGTTTTTGTAGTAAGATCTAATGATTCTCTGAATTTCCTCTGTGTCTGTGGTTATGTCTCCCTTTTCATTTCTGATTTTGTTAATTTGTGTATTCTCTCTCCGCCGTTTGATTAGTTTAGATAGGGGTTTATCAATCTTATTGATTTTCTCCAAGAACCAGCTTTTTGTTTCATTGATTTTTTGGATAGTTTTCTGTGTTTCTATTTTGTTGATTTCAGCCCTCAATTTGATTATTTCCAGTCTTCTACTTCTCCTAGGTGAGTCTGCTTCTTTTTTTTCTAAAGCTTTCAGGTGGGCTATTAAGTCTCCAATGTGTGCTTTCTCCGTTTTCTTTAAGTGGGCACTTAATGCTATGAACTTTCCTCTTAGCACTGCTTTCATAGTGTCCCATAGGTTTGAGTATGTTGAGTCTTCGTTTTCATTGAATTCAAGAAAGACTTTAATTTCTTTCTTTATTTCTTCCTTGATCCAGGTGTGGTTCAGTCGTTGACTGTCCAGTTTCCATGAGTTCGTAGGCTTTCTGGGGATAGCATTGTTGTTGAATTCTAACTTTAATCCATGGTGATCTGATAAGACACAGGTGGTTACCGATATTTTTTTGTAACTGTGTAAGTTTGCTTTGTTACCGAGTATGTGGTCTATTTTCGAGAAGGTTCCATGAGCTGCAGAGAAGAAGGTATATTCTTTCTTATTTGAGTGGAATATTCTATAGATGTCTGTTAAGTCCATTTGATTCATTACCTCCCTTAATCCTCTTATTTCTCTGTTAGGTTTCTGTCTGATTGACCTGTCCATTGGTGAGAGAGGAGTGTGGCACTTTCTTTATTAGCCAATGACCTTCCTCCATCAACTAGACACTAGTAATAATATTATTGAACATCAAAATAGAATCTTTTAAAACTTTAGCATTTTAAATCAACCAGCTGAAACGAAGTTGTTGGTTTGACTTGAGAAGCCAGGAGAGAGAGACATGGGCCAACATCACCAAATTAGTTTCAGTTGGCACAACAACATAGCTCTTTCAGCCTTTATCCTAGTAGGAGAAAGGGAACACGAAGCTAACCAGTCAGTGATACTTTGTTCTACTGCTCTGTCTTTCTGTCTCTGTCTTACATAGTAAAAGAGAGGTTGTGTGTGTGCGCAGGTACGCGTGTGTGCACGACGTGCCCATGGACAGGCATCTCACACCACACACATGCTAAAAATGGACCCCAATGCCCTGCTGCTCCATGGCCCATGAGCTGTTTAAGCTCAGAAAGCACCTTGATAAGAGGACATGGAGAAATTAGAGTCCTCATACAATGCTAGGGAGTTTGCAGCCAGTGCAGCTGCTCTGAAAATTATATTAACAATCTCTCAAAGCAGTTAAGTAGAGTCAACAGCAAGGCTCAGTAGCATAACGGATAACACACTGAACATCTTCTCTGATACTCATTTTCAGGGGAATAGTGATAGGGCTAGCTTCAAATTGGCAAAATTCAACCAACTAGTCTTAAATTGGGCTTAGCCCCTCCCCTGGTATATCTTAGTCAGTATTTCATCATCGTGGCGAAATACCTGACATAAACGGTTGTTAATGCATAATCATTGATAATAGTCAAGCTTGTAGTCATGATATATAAAGATATATAAAGATTTTCTAGATATATAAAGATATATTTCAGTTAGATAGGCATTATTCATATCTTTCAAAGACTACAGAATATGGCATTTTAAATGTTTTAATAACTTAGGACTTTTTATGACAATGAGACACGTCTGCTCCTGGCAGCACCAATCTACTTCAAGAAAAAAATGGGAATTGAAGAGGCTCCTTATGGAATTGGTTAGCCATTTGGGCAAGAAACTGCTATTGCCTGGACTGTTACATAAACTGGATACAGAGAACTCAGAGAGAGCATTGCTGAACTTGCCTAAAGGTGACATGATCCTTCAGGCTTCCCCTGATTCATGAAAGAGTATGCAAGACATTCTGCAGGACACAGCAGAACGTAACTGAACTGTCTTTGAAATTGCCTGCTTCATGGAAATGTCTTCTGGATACTATGGGCCTGTAGGCTGAATATGGATGCCCCAACAGTACAGAAGAACTTTGGGTGACTGTCCAGGCAGTGAGATGTCTCTGGCATTTCTAGAGTTTTGGAAGTTGTTTACTTAGGTATTATTATATCCTTCTGAAGTCTTTGATGGAGTTGAAGAATGGATAGTTATAGTTTTCTTTAGTTATGATAAAAGATAAAATAGATATAAGTACTGTAACTGTAATTCTTGCTTGATAATTGCTTTGTTATATCTAATTTTACTATGTTAAATTTTTTGTTTAAATCAAAAAGGTGAATTAGTGTAGGAAGTCCTTCTGTATTTAGTTTGCTTTCATTGGTTAATAAAGAGACTGTTTTGGCCTTCTGATAGGGCAGAAACTTAGGTAGGCAGAAAAGAGAGAACTGGATGCTGGGAGAAAGAAGGAAGGCAGCGAGAGCCACCATGGAGTCACCAGAGTCACACGCTGAATCTTCCTGGTAAGCCACAACCTCGTAGTGACATACAGATTAGCAGAAATGGTTTAATCAAGATGTGAGAGTTAGCCAATAAGAGGCTAGAGATAATGGGCCAGGCAGTGTTTTAATTAATACAATTTCTGTGTAATTATTTAGGGGCTAAGCTAACTGGGCAGCAGGACATGGCCCACTCCTCATACTACAACAAAAATTAAAATATATTTAAATTATTTACCTGTTCCTTTACCTCCCTCTAACCACTCCATAACATTTGCTCAAATTCATGAACTCTTTTTCTTTAATTGTTCATATATATGTAACTTGTATATATATAAATACAATATATATATATATATAATTTTATATGCATGTAAGCTACATATATAGAGAGAAAGATTTGGATATACATGTATGTATTTGTACATATATGCATATATACATGCACACACATATTCAAAAACATAAATATGCCCTTCAACATTGTTATTCATATCTGCCTGATTTTAGTAATGACCATCAGTTTTATACTGTTGTTTATGCTATTTTTACCATTCATTGAAACTGGGGTTCAAAAGGCCTTTCTGAGCTGTGCATTCTTTTGCAAGTATAGTAACTTTGAGGATGTGAAAAAGCTAGTATTGACATCATTTATTCCAAAGGGAGCTGGCCCAAATGCTTAACTGAACCTTTAGTTATAGCACAAGAATTAGATAGCTTCCTGGTTGGAAGGGAATTCATGCCTGCATCTCCCTCTCAGCATTGCGACCCTGTCTGACTGGAACATGTGAGGTCTCTGTGCATGCTGGCACAGACTTTTGGTGTCCATGTGTGCACCATCCCATGTATTCTGGAAGACATGGTTTCTTTACTGTTCTCCATTCCCTCTGGCCCTTAAAACCTTCCAGCCTCCTCTTCCACATAGCTCCCTGAATCTTGAGGGGAGAGGTTTGATGAAGGCTTCATCCCATTTAGAACTGACTTTTCAAAAGTCTGTCAGCTTCTCTAAACTGTCCAGTTGTGGGTCTCCATCTTAGTTTTTGTGTACTGTGAGAGAAAATGTCTCTGATAATGACTGACTCATATGGTTTTTATTGGACATTTTTTTTATCTTACTGACCTTTTATATGTGTATCATGATTTCCAAACTTGTATTTTGTATTATTTGTAACTTTTATGTGTGTATGTGTTTCATGTGCCTTCTCATTGTTTTTTGTTTGTTGGTTTGTTTTGGTTGTTGTTTGTTTATTTGTTTTACTTGTTGTTGTTTTGTTTTTAATTCTGATTTTATTATTTTCTGTGTGTGTTGTTTGCTGCTTGTTTTCCAAAGTAAGAAAGAAGGTGTGGAGCTGGTTAGGTGGGGAATATAGGGAGGGAAAACTGTGATCAGAAAAAGGTTTTATGAAAATACTTTTTCAATAAAAATAAAGATATGTAAATACAGAGTACCTAAACCAGTTTCTGAGATTAGTCCCTCTCTTAGGGTTGTGGATTTCTTCATCCCCCTTAGGCATGAGCACGTGGGAATATTTCTTATCACATAAGGTAACTGTGATCCCAAAGCTTTCACTTAGATAGTGTTAAACTCTGAGAATTTTATTTTTCCTAGAATATAATTTATTTGAGAGGGAATCGTAGAATTGCAGCTCTTAATGTGAGAATGTCTACGCTATTGATAAATAAGCAAATAAAACAAGCAAGGGCTAGACCAGAAAACTTGCATAACATTTTAATAATGTACCATGAGATTTGCAATTTTTCCTTGAAAATCTAAAGTTAGGTTTATTTTAAAACCATCAACAGTTTTGTTGGGAGCCCCCAAAGTCCCACAGTCCCATGTTAAGTAAATTCTCATAGAACACTGGAATCTAATACATAGATAAGGAAGCAATGTGCATGCGCCATTGTCCATGTAGAGCTCAGAAAAGGACTATAACACATAAGACAATGTTTCACATTTTGGAAAGTGCCCAAATACTTCTGCAAATGAAAATGTACTGTTTCTGAGTTATTGAGAATAATGTTTTTCCTGGGAAGTAGTCACTTAACATTATTTTAAAGTCTCTTGGTGTTAATCTGTGTTATTTGCTTTCTGTCATCCCTGCTCTAGCATGGTGGCAGGTTTTATGTGTCTGTCTGAAAGCAATCTATTTTTAATACTTCTTCCTTGATTTTGAGATATGTCTATCTCTTTCTCCACACCTCTCTCAGATCAATTAGGATAGTGGTGTGGTATAAACTTAGTGAACTTGACCTAACTCTAATCCTCATGCTCCTGGAATACAGAGCAGTATATTCTAACCTGTTATCTCAGTGTTCTCAGCATGATAATCTTAACCTCAGAATAAGAAAATGAAACAAAGTGAAGAGAGGGTGAGAACTATTACCAAATATTTCTTTTAAATATTTTTATTTACTCACTGCACCCAGTAGAGAAGCCTCCCTCTTTCTCTTTTAATTAGATGCCTGATGAAAAATTGAAATTGGCTTGTCTGTATAGGAAGTGAGTCCAGAAATCATTCTGCCATATTTCTTTTCTACATTATTGTTATTATCAAGTTTGTGCTGATTCATATGGTACACAGCACAGTAACTCCCACACAGTAGAAAATCAATAAATGCTTTTTTGATTAAATGTAAATTCCCTTGTGGGTAATTTAAACTATTATTCTCTTTGTGGTATGCTGCCTGATTAGAATTCTTGATCAAGGTAAGTCTAAGACCATACTTTGCTGTTTATGTGATTAAAAGAAAGAAAGATTGCTGAGAATTGATCAGCAAACAGCTCTTGGCCTTCTTACAATATAACATATAGGAGTGAGGTTGAATGCATTTGACAGGTATTCGATGTCAGATCCACCACTCATTTCTATGAAAAACTGGACGAATCACTCACATTCCTCATTTTCATCAATGTGACATTAGTAATTAGTGTTGGTAAAAATTGTATGGGAATTAACATAGAAAACTCATTTAAAGCAACTTTTCCTAGGAGCTTTGTACTTACCCTAGGAATGAGCACAGAGTGTTCTCTCTCAAAGAACTTGAGTTTAGGCAACTTAGGCCAATAACAGCACCGTGGAAATTTTGCTAATTTTTTCTTGCAGTTTGCTAGCTTAAACATAGCCTCTCTCAAGACTGTTCCTGTCCTTTGTATCCTATATGTGCTGCTCTTCTGGTAGATTGATCTCATTATTTCAGCAACAGAGCACTTTAGTACCCTTTCTCACACTTTATGGGTGAAACAAATCAAAACAGGGTCTTATAAAAATTGAGATACATAATAAAAATTAATGAAATGAAGTAGACAATTAAGTCATTATTGGTTTTTCATGACCATTCAAAGTAATACAAACCTATAATCAACTATATGTGCAGTGTGTGAAATTTTTTTACCTTCCTTTGGTTGACCATTGGTTGGCTTGTTCTAGTCTCTTATCTTTCTGAATGTGAGTTATGTCTTTATATTTTCAAAAGCATCCATGGATTTTTAATAGGCCATATGCTAGAGCTACAATCTATCAAATCACCTCTCAAATTGGCAAGAAAAAATTATTAAACTCTTAATCTGCTCAATAACCCCTAGTTGGCATTTTAACTTAAAATTCTATGCAAATATCAATACATATACAAATAAAACATTGATATTATATAAATATATTTTAAGTTTTAGTAAAAAACATGATACCATAATGAGTAGTTTTAGAAATTTTATGAGAAATAAAATAACTAGAGAACTCAGGTAAAGATACCTTTTCCTTGAGGCTTCGTAATTACCATAGAAATGAGCAGAGTAGTTCTTTCTCAAAGAACTTGGCAGTCACAGAACAGCACAAGCATGTGTGCATAATGCACATACAAGTACCTGCATACACACATATACATAAACACACACATATACACATGATGCACCAACTACAAACATAGAATTTATAACTCATAAAATTAAATGTTTATTGTGAAAATTGAGGTTCACAAGCATAGATTAAATACTAAGGAAAACCATTTATAATTCATAATTGTGCTAGCTTTTCTGTTGTAGTGATTTAAAATATTTCTGGTATGTGATATGATTCAGAGGAACATGTATATAATACTATATAAAGACAATTTACATATTAGATGAATTTTATTTTTATATACCTATAAATCACAGGCAATTTCATAAGCCAAATTCATTAATTCTGAACTTACATGAAATGTTTTTCCTTTCTTATGTAAAAAAGGTAAATGAAGATTTCCTTCCTCTCAAGAATAAGTCATGAATTGATTTCCATATTTCAGTTGATTAGTATAAATGATGATAAGATTTGAGAAGAATTCAGGGATCATCTCAAAATTAGCATTTTGACATTATGTCAAATGGCAAAAGAGATGAAATTTTTAGCATTAATTACACAAGAAGTACTTTATGTTACTGTCTTACTTAGGGTTTCTATTGCTATAAAGAGACAACATGACCATGGCAACTCTTATAAGGGAAAATATTCACTTATCCTCATGGTAGGAAACATGGCTGAATACAATTGGTACTGGAGCAGGAGTGAAGAGTTCTCCATTCAGATCGGCAGGCAGCAAGAAGAAAGAGTGACACTGGGCCTGGCTTTAGCTTCTGTAACCCAAACCCTACTCTGCAGTGACACATTTCCTCCAACAAGTCCACACCTCCTAATAGTACTACTCCCTATGAGCCTATGGGGACCACTTTCATTCAAAGCATAGCAGTTACCCTTGCACATGCACAGGAAGCCCTACACTGGGGAACTATTTCAGCCAATTCATTCTGTGCAAACCCAGACTTGGTTCAGTTATTAAGTTAACATGCATTGTATAACAAGTAGCTGGAAGCTTGATATTTGGTTTCATATTTTTCTGATTTTTAAATGTTGTGTTATAGTCATAGAAATTAATTTGTTTCCTTTCTAATTGGGACAGTTAACTTGTAAACATTTTAATGAACCGCATTGATGAGGAATTTGTGCTGTCAGTTGTGTACTTTGTTATTCTTTCTAAGTATGTCACTCTCTATTTTTAATAATTTCTGAGTATATATAAAAATTACCACTCATATAACAGATGGCCAAAAACCAGTTAAGTTCAGTTCTGCCTCCATCCCTTACTGACTTGATAACATTGGATTTGGTTTTAGGGCCCACTGATCTTTGCTGCATATGCCCATCATAAAACATTCCTCCAAATACAATTATTGACAACAGAAAATGAAGCTATTTTAAAATACATGTTATAAATTATTTTCAGCATATTTATTCATCCCATTTTAGGAAAATCATCTACTATCAACCAGCTGGACACAGTAAGTTTGAATTCAGCTTTATATTAGGGAATGAAGGTAAATAAATAGTAATCAAGCCGTTAAAAACAGATACACAAAGAACAATTTGGAATTAATTTGTCTGAATACTAATATATAAGGAACCACTTCACTAAAACTATGGGAAAATTACTAAATATGAACTAACCCATACTTCCTTCTTCTTGCTCTTGTCTTGTTATTGACAGTTACAGATGTTGTTCCTCTCTGTCTTCCTGTCATATCTTCCCATCTCCTCTCTTTCTCTTTTCTCAAGGCCCAGTCATCACATCTCTCTAAAACTGTGATACCATCATGAGAATGCCACAATTAGGAGGTGGGCTCTAGAAAGAAATTTAGTTCATGAGAGTGGAATCTTCCAGTGGAAATTACCATCCCTACAAGAATGGACCAAAAGCACACAGACTCACTTTACCAATGAACACACAGTATAGATGTTTTGCAATCAAAGGCTGCTTCTTAACAAGAACCTAACCAGGACCTTTCTAGATTTCTTTCTTTCAAGACTGTAAGAAATGTATGTTTGATTTTTAGTACTCACAGTTCATGGCATTGTGTTATGGCTGCCTGAGGTAAGACCCTTGGTGATGTAGCAAATACCGTTACCAGTGTGAAAAATTCACTAAGACCTATTCTTATCTTCAAGTAGCCAAGACCATTCAGAGAGAACAAAAGTGTATAGAGATATTGTACTGAGAACCATTATTAAAATGAATATGATCTGTGTAAGTTTTCAAAACTATGGCACTTATTCCAGCCTAGGCTTAGACTAAACCTTTTAAAGCTTTGTTTTAGAGACACTTTAGAATCTATACATAGATATTTAGATCCTCTGCACACAGAGAGAGACACATTTTCCCTACATTTCCCAACCTACAATTTTATTTCCTTTATTGCCTTATTGAATTAGGGCAGCTTCACAGACTCTCTTCAAAGTCAGAGATGGGAGGAGACATTTTAGCCCTGTTCTTATCTAGCTGTGGAAATTTTTAAAAATTTTTCCATTAAAAAGGGAAAAAAGAAGGATTAACTTGAAACACTTGTGTGGTATTATTTTGAGGCAATTCAAAGCAGCAATCCCTTCTGTAAAACCAAGAACAAATCTTATAGTGGTACTTCATGGAAGTGTTTATATTCATTATAACAGCACAAAGTCAGCCTTCACTTCCATAGTTCTCTGTTTATTGTTCTTTTATCTATCTTTTTCTGGATAATTCTAAATAACTGACAGTTTTCAGGATATATTAATTATAGTATCGACATATTTCCTGTCATGTCCTGCTGATATTTCTTTAACAGTTTCAGCCAATATTTTCAGTAGATGCATGAATTTATTATAGATTTGTTTGAATAACCATAACTTCTTTAAGAATTAGCAAGACTTAGACAGAAAGAAATGTTATATCCTCATGTTCCTGATCATCAACCAGAAATAAATAAGGTAGTCACGAGGTAAAGTCTCATAGGATATTTTTCTCAAGTTAAAGAAAATATTGACTACCTTCATGCAGCAGGACAACAAATCATATGGGACATTTTGAAGAATGGTTAAGAATTATATTGTTTGCAAATTAGGTACAATAATAGTATTTTATTATTTTTGTCAGAATTTAAATAAATGTATAGTTTTGATGATTTGGTTATGCATGGGCCAAACCCTACAGGCACTGGCAACAGATAAGTCTGTGACATTTTCTGTAGAGTAGTCACAAAAGGTGTGCATATTCCCCAGGTGTGTGCTTCAGTTTTCTTCTAAGAAATAGCAGTTGAACATTAACCTCTATGATTTCCATAATGTAACATTAGTTGTAAATTTATAGAAACATTAACATTTTGGATAATTAATTCTCATGTAGTTATATTTATTTCTTGGTATTTAGTATGAGGAAACAAGTATTAGTACATCAGCCATGAGATGATATCAAGGTAGGAATATTTATGGGAAGTATATTGCAATCTTCTAGCTAAATATTTCTTTTTTATGAGGTAGAACATTATTTATAAATTTTTCACATAAAATATAAATCTTATCATGCCATTTTTTTGTGTATAAGTGTTTATCCCACTCAAGTAATGATGATTTTAGTTTATTAAAGGCATCATGTCATTTTAAAATAACTTCCCCTCATACTTATAAGGTATATTAGATAAATAAAACTGTATATTAACAATGTATATTCTGATGTTATTAATCCAAGAGAAATAATACATCAATCACATAGCATTTTTCTGAGTGGTGGAAGTATATCAAAGCTTTTAAGCTTTTATTTTCCTAAAGCAGTAGGATTATGGTTGAAGTAACGGCTGTCAAAACCATAAGACAATGATAATTGTATTATTCCTTTAAAAAATTACATGTCAGAGGACAACTGAATGTTAATTGCTTCAGAAAAGGAATGATGCTTACATTAAAAGGAAATGACCCTTTGGTTTTAATATTGATATTGGCTTTTATAGTAGAGAGGTGGCTTACACAGCCTCAAAGTCCCTTTGCCAACGGGGCCTTGGTCTTAGGCAATGCATGGGCTTTGGACTGCTTTCCTATTGAAGAAATTAGTTTACTGAAAGGCCCTATGTTCTACTCAGGTGACAGCCTTTTGGCTTTTCAAGCTCATTCAATATGTTTAAAAATTTAATATAGTTACAAAACTTCCAATTCAATAAAATCTCATTTCATCATTTTATATCTAAGATTATTTACAAAACAAAAACACAACCTGTTGACTGAAAGTAGAAAGATAATTTTAAATTTTGCTAAGATATTGGTTGTATGCAATATATTTTATCATTATTATTGATTAAATAATTGAGATCCCTACATTTTTATTTATGCACTATTTTATCTTTTTCTTAATTAAAATGGATAAATACTTTATTGATATTTAGAAAAAATATTTTGAAATTGAATACTACTCTACATCCATTCTGCAGATAATAGTACTTTAAAAGGTTATGAATAGGCTTATTATAGGGGTTGTTATGTTTAGATATGAAAATAATTGTCAACTTTCATTTCAAAGAAGAGAAAATTATATTATGTGACCAAAATATTTAGAATTTCATACACTACATCTTTTCTAAACTATTATATTAATAAGCTTTTCAAACATATTATCTTTTTTAATGAAATAAAGATTTATTAAGAAAATGAAACACACTAGGAATCATAATAAGTATTGATCCCCATGTAAAGCTGATGTACTCTTTTGCTTAGTGTAACATTAAGACTGATAGTGGGGTCTCCCAGTTCTTAAAAAGTATAGTATCGATTATCATCAGAAAAATTTTGTTCATCTACGGGATCATAAAACATACTCATATATCTTAATTTCGTCTGTTCTGATTCAGAAATTATACATTATTCTAGTGGGGAGAATGTATTTTAAATAAACATAGCATCTTTCTGGGATGAATTTCTTTTTTTAATTTTTTTAAATTTTATTTTATTATTATTATTACAAATTTTCACCTCCTCCCCTCCTCCCATTTCCCTCTCCCTCTCCTTACTTCCCCTCCCCCTCCCTCTCCAGTCCCAAGAGCAGTCAGGGTTCCCTGCCCTGTGGAAAGTCCAAGGTCCTCCCCCCTCCATCCAGGTCTAGGAAGGTGAGGATCCAAACAGACTAGGTTCCCACAAAGCCAGTATATGGAATAGAATCAAAACCATTGTCCTTGAATTCCTTTGAACAAACACGCAAATGCCATACAAGGTTTGCTAGACAACAGATAGCTTAAGGTCACACATGGGTAATACACCTTTCCATGGCATTAATTTTTGACCTCCTTAGTTCTATCTTTAGCACTGTCTTTCTCAAGTAAGTATCATCCATTTAGCTGTGTGCTCAAGCTGCTAGTGGAATAAGGCTTTATGCTAATACACATACAGTAATTGCCAGGAGTAGTGAAACACGACTTTTATCCCAATACAAGGGAGGCAGAGGCAAGAAGATCTCAATGAGTTCCAGGACAAACTGATCTATGTAGAGAGCTCCAAGCTTGCTAAGTCTACATAGTGAGAACCTATCAAAAATAAATAAATAAACAAACAAATAAAAAAGTTGTAAACATAATAATATGTTCATATTTTGAGGCCCATTCAATATTGAAAAATTTAAAACTTTCTATTTATTTCTAGAGCAGAGAGACATATCTTAGACAGGCACATGAATTTCCCAAGAAATTTCTTGTTAAAGTGGTTTGCTTCAAAGACTCTTCAATGCTGGGTTGCTTCAGGCTCAGTTCTGACTGTACCTGAAGACACACATGACTTTCTTATTCTATTTGAGGCATGCTGATAGAAAAGTTAGAGAACCCTGCTACTGAAATACAGGATGAAGAGAATGCTGGGACTGTTTTCTGGAACAATGTGAAAGTTTTCTGCAACATATTTCTTCTTAGCATGTATAATCTGATAGGAAAAGACACTTAACTGAACTCAGGCTGAGTTTCCATAGGGTGCTCTTCATGCCAGGCTTAATCACTGTAGTCACAATTATTCCAAGAGGCATTTAACAACTGGCACCAATTAATAGGAACCAAGTTCCATTTTTATAGGCTGAGAAAATTTAGTGTTGTCAAGGATTCCACACTACTTGCAAAGACAAGACGAACTACTTTCAGCACATTGAGTTACAAAAAAAAATGCTTTTGCAAGAAAAGATCTTTGCTAGACATATTTGAATAATCTAGGTAGATTTTTGTCTTTCAGCCTAGAAAGGAAAATACCTGAGATTTAGAAAGAAAATCATTCCAAGGAGTGGTATCGCTAGATTTTGAGACAGATTGATTTGCATTTTTTTTTGAGAAATAGTAATATTAATTTCCAAAGAAGCTGTAAAAGTTTGTACTCCCACCAGCAGTGGAGGAGTGATCCCCTGACTCCACATCCTTTCCAACATAAGCCATTCTCAGTATTTTTGATCTTGACCATACTGATGGTATCTGAAAGTTATTTTGATTTGCATTTCCCTGATGATTAAAAGATCTTTTCTTAAATGTCTTTTGGTCATTTGATATTCTTCTGCTGAGGATTCTCTATTTAGCTCTGTACACAATTTTATTTGGATTATTATTATTTTATATTTAGTTTTTTTTTTTGAGTTACTTATATATTTTGGAGATCAGGCCTCTGAGAGATGTGTGGTTGGTGATGATCTTTTCCCATTCTGTAGGCTGTCACTCTGTCTTATATCATGCCACAAGAACACTTGTTTAACATTGTTTATAGCAGCATTGTTTGTAAAAGCCAGAAACTGGAAATAACCTAGATGTCCCTCAACTGAAGAAAGGGTAAAGAAAATGTGGTACATTTACTCAATGTCGTATTATTCAACTATAAAAAACAATGATATCATGAAATTTACAGGAAAATGGATGGAACTACAAAAAAGCATCCTGAGTGAGGAAACCCGATTCAGAAAGACAAACATGGTATGTACTCATTCATAAGTGGCTATTAGACATAAAGCAAAGGATAAACATACCACAATCCACAACTCCAAAAAAGCTAGATAACAAGGAAGACCCTAAGAGGGACATACGGATTGTCCAAGGAAGGGGAATTAAATGAGATCTCCTGGGAATACTGGGGACAAGAGAAAGTTGGTAAAGGCAAGTTGATGGGAGATGAGAATATGTGGCAACAGGATGATTAAGGGGAGTAGAGAGAGTGAGTGGGAGAGCAATGAAATCTAGATCTTCATAGGGAGAGCCACTATGAAGTAAGGGAGAAACCTGGTGCTAGGAAAATTCCCAGGAAATCACAAAGATGACCCCAGCTAAGACTTCTAGCAATAGTGGGGAGGAAGCTGGAACTAGTCTTCCTTTTTAATCAGATTGGCAAATACCCCAACTATCATCATAGAGACTTCATCCAGTAACTTACAGAACCAGATGCAGAGATCCACAACCAAGCACCATGACGTGTTCAGGGAATCCAGCTGAAGAGAGGGAGGAGGGAAGATATGAGCAAAGGAGGTCATATACAAAAGATGTTCAATCACACTACAAGGACATTTGTTCAACTATGTTCATAGTAGCATTATTTGTAATAGTCAGAACCTAGAAACAACCTAGATATCCACCAATCAGAGAATGGATAAAGAAAACGTGGCACATTTACACATTAGAATGCTACTCAGTGGTTAAAAATCAAACAAACAATGACATCTTAAAATTTGCAAGCAAATGGGCAGAACTAGAAAAAAAATCCTGAGAGAGATAATCCAGATCCAGAAAGATGAACATGGTAGGTATTCACTCATAAAACGTATACTAGCTATAAAGCAAAGGATATTGAGCCTATAGTTCATGATCCTATAGAAGCTAAGTAACAAGGTACACCCTAAGAAAAACATACATAGATCCTCCTGAAAGGGGAAGTACCCAAGATTGCCTGAGAAACTGGGAGCATAGGGTTACAAGGAGTAGGGAAGGCAGAAGGGGAAGACAAGGGTAAAAGAGGAGGGTGGAGGAAAACAGGATAATTGAGATGGAGTAAGGACAGAGATGAGAGCAAGGAAAGAGATTTTTGATTGATCAAGCCATTATGTTGCTAGCAAGAAGCCTGGCACTAGAGAAATTCCCAGAAATACACAAGGACCCCGGCAAATATTCTAAGCAATAGAGGAGAGGTACTTGAACTGGCAATGCTCTGTAGTCTGAATGATAAATATATTTTTAAATTTTTTTATTAAAAATTTCAGCCTCTTCTCCCCACTCCCCACACCCCATTCCCCTTCACCTCCCTCTCCACTCCAAAGAGCAGTCAGGTTTCCCTGCCCTGTGGGCAGTCCAAGGTCCCCCCCCCCTCCATCCAGGTCTAGGAAGGTGAACATCCAAACAGGCTAGGCTCCCACAAAGCCAGTACATGCAGTAGGGTCAAAACTCAGTGCCATTGTCCTTGGCTTCTCAGCAGCCTACATTGTCCACTATATTCAAAGAGTCCGGTTTTATCTCATGCATTTTCAGTTCCAGTACAGCTGGCCTTGGTGAGCTCCCAATAGATCAGCCCTACTGTCTCAGTGGGTGGGTGCACCCCTCGCGGTCTTGACTTCCTTGCTCATGTTCTCCCTCCTTCTGTTCTTCATTTGGACCTTGGGAGCTCAGTCCATTGCTCCAATGTGGGTCTCTGTCTCTATCTCCATTCATCGCCAGATGAAGGTTCTATGGTGATATGCAAGATATTCGTTAGTATGGCTATAGGATCTGGCCATTTCAGGCTCTCTCTCCACAGCTGCCCAAGGACCTAGTTGGGTACATCTCTCTGAACCCCTGGGAACCCCTCTAGAGTCAAGGCTCTTGCCAACCCTAAAATGGCTCCCTTAATTAAGATATATACTTCCCTGCTCCCATATTCATCCTTCCATTATCCCAACCATCCCATCCCCCCAAGTTCTCCCTATCCTCCCCTTCTCACCTTCCTCTCCCCATCTCCCCTTTCCCCCATTCCACCCCACCCCCTAGTTCCCAAATTTTTGCCCAGCAATCTTGTCTACTTCCAATATCCAGGAGGATAACTGTATGTTTTTCTTTGGGTCTTCTTATTTAGCTTCTCTAGGATCACAAATTATAGGCTCAATGTCCTATATTTATGGCTAAAACCAATTATGAGTGATTACATCCCATGTTCATCTTTTTAGGTCTGGGTTACCTCACTCAGGATAGTGTTTTCTATTTCCATCCATTTGCATGCAAAATTCAATAAGTCATTGTTTTTTACCTCCGAGTAGTACTCTAATATGTATATATTCCACACTTTCTTCATCCATTCTTCCGTGGAAGGGCATCTAGGTTGTTTCCAGGTTCTGGCTATTACAAATAATGCTGCTATGAACATAGTTGAACAAATGCTTTTGTAGTATGATAGAGAATCTCTTGGGTATATTCAGAAGAGTGGTATTGCTTGGTCCTGGGGTAGGTTGATCCCAAATTTCCTGAGAAACCGCCACACTGATTTCCATAGTGGTTGCACAAGTTTGCATACCCACCAGCAATGGATGAGTGTACCCCTTACTCCACATCCTCTCCAGCAAAGGCTATCGTTGGTGTTTTTGATTTTAGTCATTCTGACAGGTGTAAGATGGCATCTCAAAGTTGTTTTGATTTGCATTTCCCTGATCGCTAAGGAGTTTGAGCATGCCCTTAATTGTCTTTTGGCCATTTAAACGTCTTCTGTTGAGAATTCTCTGTTCAGTTCAGTGCCCCATTTGTTAATTGGGTTAATTAGCATTTTAAAGTCTAGTTTCTTGAGTTCTTTATATATTTTGGAGATCAGACCTTTGTCTGTTGCAGGGTTGGTGAAGATCTTCTTCCAGTCAGTGGGTTGCCTTTTTGTCTTAGTGACAGAGTCCTTTGCTTTACAGAAGCTTCTCAGTTTCAGGAGGTCCCCTTTATTCAATGTTGCCCTTAATGTCTGTGCTGCTGGGGTTATATGTAGGAAGTGGTCTCCTGTGCCCATATGTTGTAGAGTACTTCCCACCTTCTCTTCTATCAGGTTCAGTGTGTTCAGACTTATACTGAGGTCTTTAATTCATTTGGACTTGAGTTTTTTGCATGGTGATAGATATGGATCTATTTTCATTCTTCTACAGGTTGACAACCAGTTCTGCCATCACCATTTGTTGAAGATGCTCTCTTTCTTCCATAGTATCTTTTAGCTCCATTATCAAAAATCAGGTGTTCATAGGTTTGTGGGTTAAAATCCGGGTCTTCTATACGATTCCATTGGTCGACTTCTCTGTTTTTATGCCAGTACCACGCTGTTTTCATTACTATAGCTGTGTAATAGAGTTTGAAGTCAGGGTTGGTAATGCCTCCAGATGTTCCTTTATTGTATAAGATTGTTTTTGCAATCCTGGGTTTTTTGTTTGTCCATATAAAGTTGATTAATGTCCTCTCAAGGTCTGTGAAGAATTTTGATGGGATTTTGATGGGGATTGCATTGAATCTATAGATTACTTTGGGGAAAATTGCCATTTTTACTATGTTGCTCCTCCCAATCAAAGAGCAAGGAAGATACTTCCATTTTCTGGTGTCCTCTTCAATTTCTTTCTTCAAAGACTTAAAGTTCTTGTCAAATAGAACTTTCAGTTCCATGGTCAGAGTTACCCCAAGATATTTTATGCTATTTGTGGCTATCGTGAAAGGTGATGCTTCTCTGAATTCCCTCTCTGCATCCTTATCCTTAGTGTATAGGAGGGCAACTGATTTTTTGGAGTTGATCTTGTATCCTGCCAAATCACTAAAGGTGTTTATCAGTTGTAGAAGTGCTTTGGTAGAGTTTTTGCGGCCGCTTATGTATACTATCATATCATCTGCAAATAACGAAAGTTTAACTTCTTCCTTTCCAATTCGAATCCCCTTGATCCACTTATGTTGTCTTATTGCTATTGCTAGAACTTCAAGCACTATATTGAGAGAGTGGACAGCCTTGTTGTGTTCCTGATTTTAGTGGGACGGCTTTGAGTATCTCTCCATTTAATTTGATGTTAGCTGTTGTGTTGCTGTAAATAGCTTTTTTATATTTAGATATGACCCTTGTATCCCTACTGTCTCCAAGACCTTTATCATAAAGGGATGTTGAATTTTGTCAAATGCTTTTTCAACATCTAATGAAATGAACATATGGTATTTTTTCTTTCATTTTATTTGTATGATGGATTACATTGATAGATTTTCGTATGTTGAACCATCCCTGCATCTCTGGGATGAAGCCTACTTGATCATAATGGATAATTTTTCTAATGTGTTCTTGGATTCGAATTGTATTTTATTGAGAATTTTTTCATCGATGTTCATGAGTGAGATTGGCCTGTAATTCTCTTTCTTGGTTGGGTCTTTGTGTGGTTTTGGTATCAGGGTAACTGTAAATTCATAAAAGGAATTTGGCAATGACTCTTCTGTTTCTATATTGTGAAATACATTAAGGAGTATAGGTATTAGGTCTTCTTGTAAGTTCTCGTAGAATTCTGCATTGAAAACATCTGGTCATGGGCTTTTTTTGTAAGGGAGGTTTTTGATAACAGTTTCTAATTCTTTGCGACTAACAGGTCTATTTAGATTGTTCACCTGGTCTTGGTTTAACATTGGTATATGGTACTTATCTAAAAAGATGTCCATTTATTTGCATTTTCCAGTTTTGTGGCATACAGGCTTTTGTAGTAATATCTAAAGATTCTCTGAATTTGAATTTCCTCTGTGTCTGTAGTTATGTCCCCCTTTTCATTTCTGATCTTATTAATTTGCGTGTTCTCTCTCTGCTGTTTGATTAGTTTGGATAGGGGTTTGTCGATCTTGTTGATTTTCTCCAAGAACCAACTTTTTGTTTCATTGATTCTTTGAATTGTTTTCTGTGTTTCTAATTTGTTGTTTTCAGCCCTCAGTTTAATTATTTCCAGTCTTCTACTCCTTCTGGGTGAGTCTGCTTCTTTTTTTCTAGAGCTTTCAGGTATGCTGTTAATTCTCCAATGTGTGCTTTCTTCGTTTTTTTTTTTTTTTTTTTTTTTTAATGTGGGCACTTAGTGCTATGAACTTTCCTCTTAGCACTGCTTTCATCGTGTCCCATAGGTTTGAGTACGGTGTCTCTTTATTTTCATTAAATTCAAGGAAGACTTTAATTTCTTTCTTTATTTCTTCCTTGATCCATGTGTGGTTCAGCAGTTGACTGTTCAGTTTCCATGAGTTTCTCAGCTTTCTGGGGGTAGCCTCATTGTTGAATTCTAACTTTAATCCATGGTGATCCGATAAAATACATTTGGTCACTAAAATTTTTTTGTATCTGTGGAGGTTTGCTTTGTTACCGAGTATGTGGTCGATTTTCGAAAAGGTTCCATGAGCTGCAGAGAAGAAGGTATATTCTTTCCTATTTGGGTGGAATGCCCTATAGATGTCAGTTAAGTCCATTTGCTTCATTACCTCCATTAATTCTCTTATTTCTCTATTAGGTTTCTGTCTGATTGACCTGTCCATTGGTGAGAGAGCTGTGTTGAAGTCTCCTAGTATTAGTATGTGTGGTTTGATGTCTGCCTTGAGTTCTAGTAATGTTTCTTTTAAATAAGTGGGTTCTTTTATATTAGGGGCATAGATATTCAGGATTGAGACTTCATCTTGATGAATTGTTCCTGTTATGAGTATAAAATGACCATCTCTGTCTTCTGATTGATATTAGTTTGAAGTCAGATTTGTTAGAAATTAGTATGGCCACACCCGCTTGTTTCTTAGGTCCATTTGCTTGAAAAACCTTTTTGTGGTTGAGGTGTCTTTCTTGTAAACAGAAGAATGCTGGATCCTGTTTTTGTATCCAATCTCTTAGCCTGTGCCTTTTTATAGGTGAATTGAGTCCATTGATTTTAAGTGATATTAATGACCAGTGGTTGTTGACTCCGGTTGTTATTATTTTTTGGTAGTAGAGTTTGTGTGTTTCCCTTCTTTGAGTTGTGCTGGTGAAGGGTCACTACTTGTCTGAGTTATTATAGGCAGTGTTGGCAATGTTGGATTCCTTGGGTTGTGACTTTCCTTCTATTACTTTCTGTAAGGCTGGGTTTGTGGCTACATATTGTTTAAATTTGTTCTCCTGGAATATTTTGTTTTCTCCATTGATAGTGAATGGCTGTAACACCTGATCCTGTGTTACACCCTCGGTACAGTTCGTGCACCACTGTACCATATATGAGTCGGGCAAGGGCCTGGAGATTGAAAGAACACACAAAGAGACCTGGGTCATTTGAAAGGAGATCAACCGAATGCCGTTTATTCAAACTTGGGGAAAATCTTACATACCTGGCTGCTGCACAAGGATTTCTGCCCAGGCAGGTGGGAAATTACCATACCAACAATGGAGTCAATGCCCTACAACTAATCACCAGGTGGGGCAAGGGGAGCACAGGAACAAACAGGATGCTTAGTTAGCTAACCAGAAACTGTCCTCAAGATGAGCTCCAGGAACAAAGGTAGACCCGGGCCCTAAAAACGATAGTTTGGCTGGGTATAGTAGTCTGGGCTTGCATCCATGGTCTCTTAGTTTCTGCAGTACCTCAATCCAGGATCTTCTGGCTTTCATGGTTTCCATAGAGAAGTCCGGTGTAAGTCTGATAGGTTTACCTTTATAAGTTACTTGACCTTTTTCCTTTGCACCTCTTAATATTTTTTCTTTAATCTGTATGTTTTGTGTTTTGATTATTATATGGTGAGGGGATTTTTTTTGGATCCAGTCTATTTGGTGTTCTGTATGCTTCTTGAATATTCATAGGAATATCTTTCTTTATGTTGGGAAAGTTTTCTTCAATAATTTTGTTAAATAAATTTTCTGGGCCTTTGAGCTGTACTTCTTCTCCTTCTTCTATCCCTATTATTCTTAGGTTTGGTCTTTTTATTATGTCCCATATTTCCTGAATGTTTTGTGATGAAAATTTGTTGGATTTGCTGTTTTCTTTGATCAGTGCGTTTATTTTCTCAATGGTGTCTTCAGAGTCTGACATTCTTTCTTCTACCTCTTGTATTCTATCAGTTATGTTTGTTTCTATAGTCTCTGTTTGTTTCCCTAGATTTTCCATATCCAGTCAGCCCTCGGTTTGTGTTTTCTTCCTTGCTTCCATTTCAGTTTTCAATTCTTGAACTGTTTCCTTTACCTGTTTGATTGTTTTTTCTTGGTTTCCCAGGGTATCATTTACGTATTTATTCATTTTTTCAAACTTTTTGTTATACTTCTCATCCATTTCTATAAGGATATTTTTTTTACATGTTGTTTAAGGGACTCTATTGCTTTCATAATGTCAGTTTTTTCCCCTTCTTCTGGATTAGGGTGTTCAAGACCTTCTGTTGTCTGATCACTGGGTTCTGGTGTTTTCATTTTGTTTTTCAGATTGGTGGAGGAATTCTTGCCTAGGCACCTGCCCATTTCTTCCTTCAAATGCTATCCTATGGATCTTATGGAACAGGATCAGGTTCCCTTGGTGGCCAGGAACCTCATTAACAAAGGGCCTACCTTGCTGCAGACAGGCTATTGAAGCAAAGCAATTCCCACAGTCTCTTTTGCCCTCAGCACCCCTTCCCAGAACCAAAACACGCTGAGCTGGTGGATCCTGTGGCCCTGCAGAAGGGAGGAAGAAGGGAGGAGGTTCCTGGGTGCAAACTGGGATGGGATAGGGAGAGAGAGGCCCCAGCAGAGAGAAGCAGCACCTGCTGAATGACCAGGGAGTGAAGGGGGTCAGGGAATGTCCCTGCTCTGTTTCCGGGCTCCTGCTGCAGGTCAAGAGCACACTCACCAACCACTCTGATGGGTCCCCTGGAACAGGATCAGGTTCCCTTGGTGGCCAGGAACCTCTCTAAGAAAGGGCCTACCTTGCTGCAGACAGGCTATTGAAGCAAAGCAATTCCTGCCATCTCTGTTGCCCTTAGCACCCTGTCCCAGGGCCCAAACAGGCTGAGCTGGATAAATATTTTAAATATCACCATAGAATCTTTATCCGCAATTGACGAAATCAGAGTCAGAGACACACATTGGAGCACTGGACTTAGCTCCCAAAGTTCAGCTGAAGAGTAGGAGGAGTGAGAATATGAACAAAGAAGTCAAGACCATGATGGGTACACCCACTGAAACAGTTTACCTGAGCTAATGGGAGCTCACTACCTCCAGTCAGACAAGGTAAGAAACAGCAGATATCCAAACTAGTCCCTCTGAATGTAGGTGACAGTTGTGTGACTGGAGCAGACTGTGGGGCCTGGGCAGTGGGACCAGGATTTATCCCTACTGCTTTTTCTGGCTATTTTGGAACCTATTCTCTTGATGGATAACTTGCTCAGCTGAGATATTGTAGGGAGGGCCTTGGACCTTTCCCAAAGCAATGTGTCTTACCCTCTCTGACGAGTGGATGGGGGTGGATTGGGAGAGTAGGTGGAGGGAATGGGAGAATGGGATGGAGTTGGAACTGATATTGGCATGTAAAAATAATATATAAAAATACTTAAAATAAAATAGAATCCTATCAAGGATTCTTATTGGCATAAACTTTTGTTATTCTTTCCAATTCATTGGTTTAGTTTTGTATATGTTAATAATACATCTTCCTCCCTGTTAGTCACATATATTCTGAGTTCCAACATTATTCATATAATTTTTATCTTTCTGTCCTTTTATCTTGCTTCTGACTTCATTTTAGTCTCTTTCTGCCTCACTTTTCCAAGAAGAATAGTTGTCATCAAATAAAATTGAATGGTTTCTATGCTTTAAAAATCTCTGAACATTATTCTATAAACATTTCAAAAATTACCTGCCTCCTCAGCCCAAAGAGCAAGCAGGTTTCCCTGCCCTGTGGGAGGTCCAAGGACCACCCACCTCCATCCAGGTCTATTAAGGTGAGCATCCAAACTACCTAGGCTCCCACAAAGCCATTACATGCAATAGGATCAGGAACCCATTGCCATTGTTCTTCAGTTCTCAGTAGTCCTCATTGTCCATTATGTTCAGCGAGACCGGTTTTGTCCCATGCTTTTTCAGACCCCGGCCAGCTGGCCTTGGTGAGTTCCCGATAGAACATCCCCATTGCCTCAGTGTGTGGGTGCACCCCTCGCGGTCCTGAGTTCCTTGCTCATGCTCTCTCTCCTTCTGCTCCTCCTTTGGATTGTGAGACTTCAGTCCAGTGCTCCAATGTTGGTCTCTGTCTCTGTCTTCTTTCATCGCCTGATGAAGGTTAATATTCAGGAGGATGCTTATATGTTTTTCTTTGGGTTCACCTTCTTATTTAGCTTCTCTAGAATCACGAATTATAGTCTCAATGTCCTTTATTTATGGCTAGAAACCAAATATGAGTGAGTACATCCCATGTTCCTCTTTTTGGGTCTGGCTTAACTCACTTTGGGCTGAGGAGGGAGGAAGACTTGATTGGGGGAGGGGGGAATGGGAGGTGGTGGCGGGGAAGAGGCAGAAATCTTTAATAATTAAATAAATTAATTAATTAATAAAAAAATAAAAAATAAAAAAAAAAGAAAAATGTAAGGGTCAAAGCAAAAAAAAAAGAAAGTTATGTAATAAATAGACCCATACTGTATGAGAAAAAAAAATTACTTGTACTTTCAAGTTATAGTACACTCTGTTTCCCCTGCTGCCCTCTCCCATTTCTATATCACTTGAAACTGTCATTTCATAGTCCACTCCAGAGTGAAATATACTAAATCCAGTTCTCTTTATCCTTTTTTCTTCCGTTACTATCCTATGGACCACATTTTTCTCTTTTAGAAATCTCTACTTTTTGATCATCCAGTTTTTTTTTTAATTGCCTCCTACAAGTATCACCCATCTATTCTAGCAATCTGAGTCATGAGCTCTTCTTGAGCTGGCAAAGTAAAATAAGTAGCAAATTAAGTCAGTTCGGCACCTATGACGTAATGCTGTCCTTCTGAAGATATATGAAAGCCACAGAAATGAAAATCAGTGGTTTGTTTTTAGAATTTGTAACAGCAAGAGCACCAGCCAATATTACCTGTATTGTGCAGAAGCTTAAAAGTCTGCAGAGAAGAGGAAACGCTGTCTGGAGAAGGGTTGGATGAGTGATAGATCCTAAATGAATCCTAAATCTTGGAGGAGGTGGGATAACTGAAAATGTAACAGTCATTATGGATTGATTGATTGATTGATTGATTGATTGAGGAAGAATAGTCAGCTTTCCTAATGGACCTTGATTTGGATATCAGGGAACAGGGGATGGCTAAAATTTAGGGAGGCATTAGTCCTTGATAAAGTACTCATCACTTGGATCATTAGCTGAAGAAACTGCTTATGGAAAAATTTGGTTAATGTCTCAGGTGTGTGTGTGTGTGTGTGTGTAAGACAGAGACAGAGATGTGGACATTGTTTTTCTTTCAATATTATTTGCCATGAGGGGCAACTTTCAGGGAGAATCCCGATGAGATGCTATTACTCCACCATAGCCCATAGCTAGTCCTGCACTGCAGACAAAGATGAACACTCTATTGCTCATCACTTTCACCTGAAGAAGGCAGTGGTACATACATGGGTGGTTCACACAGTGGCTGGGTAATCCTATGATCAGTGGACTTCTCTAATATATGGCAAGGTAATTTACTATCCACAGTGATTTTGAGGAAAGTACATAATTTAAAGTAATTTAATTACATAATTATTTATTTTTCTCCTCATAAAGATCAGAAGATTCATTTAGAAATTAGATAAAAAGTTTGCTTTTCCACTTTTATTTTTTTCCTAATTTTTTTCCTCCTGTCTTTTAATTTTTATTTCATAGGGAGTAATGTATTTCTGCTCTAAAATCTATACTCTGTCATTTGAACCAGGTACATAGCAGTGATTTGGATCAAGAAACAGATAAATCACTTATGATTGATAATGGAGTTATACACCAGCAACAGAAAATGAATTATGATAAGGAAGAATCTCTCCTGTCATGCTGAAGGGCAGGTATTGTGGGCTTAATGTTGTATAAATTCAAAGCCCAAAGATTTTAGGGTTTTATGAAACACTGGTATAAATCACAGCACAAAACACTTCTATATTTCACAGATCACACATATACATTTTTCCCTTCATTTGACAGATACATTTCAAGATTCATTAGGTTCTCTTTTGCTATAATTCTCTGAATAAAATGTGTCCTGCTCTTATATACATTCAAGGAGAGAGGAAAATGTTTCAGTGGATCATATGTCAGAGTCACAGAGAACAGACACCTTCTTTAAGACTGAGGAAACAGCAAGTTGTCAAATTTATTTTCACTGCTTTTGCTCCTTATGTAGAGTATGTGCTATAATTACTATTTTCCTTTATTAATGCCACAATTTATATGCAATATAATAACATTTAAATTTCAGTAACATTTCACTTATTATACTATCACTAAAAATAAGATATAAATTACTGTTGTGCTTTAGATGCTGTTCTACAATTTACCAATCTATTCCCATCTACCTCTTGTCAGTAGTCTGCTATTCCAAAATAATTACTGAACTACTAAATATGCATTGCAGAACTTAATGTACACTGGGAAGTATGGCTGGACTATGGTTTTTTGTCTGCTTCAATCAATATGTTTTGACAATAATTTATGTTGTGTGTAACTGTAGTTCTTTCTTCCATATTGATGAATATGGATTATTGTTTTTATATAATACACATTTCATTCTCCTGCCTGTGGAAATTTAGGGGGAGTCCATGTGACATTTTCCATTGAATAAAGAACAACAAACATACCAAAATTGACAGAGACTGCTAGGTGTGTATACATTTATGCTGTAGCTTGTTTTATCCTAGGGATGGGACCACTAATTCATGGCAGCACTGCTGCATGCCTATCACCATAAGAATCAACCTTACCACCAGGGAAAAAATACAAAATAGATACATTATTTTTCATGAACAGAGAACACCACAAACTTGTATTCCTCTACTTTTTCTGTTCCAATTGGTGTTACCAGTTTTTGCATGAACTTTTGTCTCTGGGAGATGTGAATGAGAGAACCACCTGAAAGCAAAGTATGATTCTATCAGTGTTTCCTGGGAGTTCCTACATGGTGTGAGACAAAGGTTATTAGGCACTGGAACATGGGTGACCATAGGGCACTCATACCACTGTTTAGTTTTACCCCAGAATGGGTGATAATTCCTCCAGAGCTACATATATGAATTCCCATTTCAGCCAACTTACATATACTCTATATCTTATATAGCACATGAGAACACAAAATGAGGACATTTATAGTAAGTGAAGAATCACATACAACCAGCTGGATGGTGTAGGAGAGATAATCTAGAGTAAAGTGAAGATCCTCACCCACTTCTTCTATAAAGAAACATCAGTAGTCAAGCAACAGGACAAGTTGTCACAGGTTCTCTGATGAAGAGGCTGACCTTTACGTTTGGAGGATAGGGCTCCACAGCTTACAACCGCAGCTTATAGTCATTTTGAGATATGAGAAATGTTCTCTGTCATGGCATTCAATTCTATTTCCCCACTAGCTAGTGTTTTAGGAACATTTTTCATGTGATTAGAGATCATTTGTGTATATTTTAAGTGTGAATTTACAATTTCTACCCATTTCACTGGGGTATTAGTCTTGCTGTATTTTAAAATAATTTGCTACCTGTGCTTCAAAAATCATCAGAGCATTCAAATACCTTTACTCTATTTCATATATGTTGATGTTTAACCTGATAAACTTGAAATATAGCTTTGGTTTAAATGAAGTTGTAATCTTCATTGAAAACTGAAAGATTATCCACTTTTGACGAAAGTATAGACATCAATCATTTATATGGGAGACGTCCTTGGCATGGTTCTCATGCAATAGAAGTCAGATATTAACCTACCTTTAACTTACAGTTAACATAATGGACACTGGATTCTTTTATTTTTCAACCTAAAATAATAGCTATTTATCAGCACATAGTTCTATAGGACAATTTAATTATGCTTAGCTGGGTTCTATCCTTATGGCCCAAATCAAAATGTCATACAGGTAAGATTCTAATACATAGATCAGCTTCCAAGTTCAAGATAACATGCTCGATTTTACAGAGGTTGCCGAAGAGATTTCTCCTTTTCCTACTAATCAGAGAAGACTGCTATTGAGGATACCCACAGAAGTTTTTACTCTGTTCTATTATCCTACAAAAAGTCAGGCTACATTGAGTCTTGTTTCTGGTGTTCCACTGTAATATTTTATTTTGCCATCACCTTGAGTTATTACTTCACTTCAATTTTTATATACTTTTAAATTAATTAATTAATTAATTTTCATTTATTTTACATCCTGTCCATAGTTTCCCCTACCTCCTCGTCTCCCATTCCTTTCCCCCACCTCCCCTCTAACTCCACCCCTATCCACTCCTTTTCTGTCTCCCTTCAGAAAGGGGCAGGCTTCCCATGGGTGTCAACAAGCATGGCACATCAAAGTAAGGCAAGACCAAGCTCCTCCCCCTTCATTAAGGCTAGGCAAGGCAACCCAACATGAAAACTAGGTTGCCAAAAGGCAGCTCAAGGGCCAGGGCCAGGTCCTGATTCCACTGCTAGGGGCTCCACAAACAGACTAAGCTATACACTGTCAAATACATGCAGAGGGCCTAGATCAATCCCGTGTAGGCTTCCTAGCTGTTTGTCCAGAGTCTGTGAGCTCCCAGAATCCCAGGTCAGCTGTCTCTGGGAGTTACCCCATCATGACTTTGACCCTCTGCCTGGTACAATCCTTCTTCCTTCTCCTCAACAGGGCTCCCAGAGCTTGGCCCAGTTTGGTCCAGTGCTTGACTGTGAATCTTTGCATCTGCTTCCAACAGTTACTGGGTGAAGGTTCTCTGATGACAATTAAGGTAGTCACCAATCTGATCACAGAAGATGGCCAATTCAAGGCATCCTTTCCACTATTGCTAGGAGTCTTAAATGATAACATATTTGTGGAATCCTAAAAGTTTCCCTGGCACCAGGTTTCTTCCTAACCCAAAATGACCCCATATCAAGACAACACTTTCATTATTCTCCCCCTCCATTCTGCCCCCAACCAGTCCAACATTATCCCTCATGTTCCCTACCCACACCAACCCACAGTTTACCCAGGAGATCTCTTCAATTTCTCCTTCCCAGGGAAATCCATGCATCTCTCTTTGGGCCCTCCTAGTCATCTAGCCTTTAATTAATTACTTAATTAATATCCTGACTGCAGCTTCCCCTCCCTTCTCTCCTCCTATCTTCTTATTCCTCCTCCCTTCTGATCATCTCAGTCTACTTCTCCTCCATAATTGTTACTAAAGGGGAGGGCTCCCGTGGACTTCAGCAAAGCACGGCATATCAAGCTATCATAAGACCAAGACCTCCTCTGTATTCAGGCTGAGCAAGGCTATCCAGCATGAGGAACAGGTTCACAAGAGTAAATCAAAACATCAGGTACAGCCCCTGCTCCTTTTTCCAGGAGTCCCACATACAGATGAAGCTACGCAACTCTTACATATATGCAGAAGGCCTAGGTAGGTCCCATGCAGGCTCCCTTATTCTTGGCTCAAACTCCGAGTTCCTATGAGAAAGACTAGTGGCTTCTTTAGGTTTTCCTGTGATGCTTATGACCCCCATGTTTCCTATAGACCCCCTTCCTCTCCTAGCAGGACTCATTAAACACTGCCCAATGTGTGGCCTTGGCTCTCTGAATTTGCCTCCAACAGTCACTAGATGAAGTATCTCTAATGACAACCTTGGTAGTTACCAATCTGATCACAGGGGATGACAAGTTTATACTATGCTTGTAAGGCTGCCAGAAGTCTCAGCTGGAGCCTTCTTTATAGACTTGTGGAAGCTTCCCTTCCTTCAGGCTTCTACCTGACTCTGTAAAGTCCTTCTTTTCAGTTATCTCTCTCAGCATTGTTTTCTGCCCAATAGCTAACTCAGTTCCTCATGTTCCCATGTCCACCCTTCCCAATTCCAACCAGGAGATCTCATTTCCCCTACCCAGGGAGATGTAGGACACTAAGTTTTTAAAGACTAAAGGTAATCTTATAACTGAGTGGGTGGAAATTGTTTATAATTAAACCATAAAAATCTCTATGGAATTAAGTGTTAGCAACAGGAAAATTGAGTATCTATTAACATAAGATCTCCTTTTGTTTCTGCTTTCCAGGTTTATGTATCGTCAGATGTCACCTTTGTATTTACTCCCGCAAAGAGGTGAAATACATATTCATCTTAGTCACAGCATATTTGCCTTAAGTTTAGCATTTTAGAGTAATGTAAACACAGTACCCCTTTTCTGTCTGGATTTCATGTTTACCCTAACCACAGAGTCTATGAACATTCAAATTACTATAATATTTCCTATACAACATCTGTGTTAGTCTTGCCTTTCCTGGGCAATGTGTCAGAATTTCTATATCCAAACAAACTGCTAGTACAAATAATGCATTGTTTTGTTTATTGTTTTTGCTAATCAAATTGATAGAAATGATGGTTTATCATGGTTTAATTTCTATGATTTCTAATAAATTTGAGTACTTATTACATTTGTTAATTTCAATGATTTTAGTTGTTTTTACAACTTGATAGAGTGCTTGTCTTACAAGCCTGCATTCTTATAACCGTCACCAGTATTATATACACTGGATTATGTTTCTGCACCCTAGTAATCCCAGAATATGGAATGAGAAAGAAGGACAGTTATAAAATTCAAGGTCATCTTCAATTATGTATGGAGTTGGGAATCAATCTAAAATAAATAAATAAAATAAAAATTAATGTCCCACATCACAAGAGGAAAAGAAATCACTTTAATCTCTCAAGTTAAACAAGCAGTCTCCCATTATCCAGTCTCTTCCAAGTGTTGGTACTGTTTTAATTATCCCTCAGAATGTACATTCTCCTCCTTGGAGAATTCAGTGGAAAACAAAGCAGGGTAATGTGTCTATTGGAAGTAATCCTATGCTTCAAATATGAAAAAGAAACTTTATTTGGAATAATTTATTAGAACATTTATTCATCAAGAACGGACTTTAGAGATGTGAATGAGAAACTGCTGTACACAATAACATGTAGCTTGTATTTGACCATCGACTGGGGATATAGGATTTTGGTAAATTATGCCTCAACTTGACATTAGCTTTCCTCTTCAGCTAACAAAATGCTTCAGTAGACTGCTGCATGGTCAGTTTTATAAGTGTGGTCATGCTAATATCTTATTAATATTACTTCCTCGTTGGTTAGATTTATCGCTGAGCAATCAGTCTTTAATGTGACCCCCAAATTCCAGATCAAGCATGCTATGCACCATTTGGCAGGACAATTTTAACACTGCTTGTATGGATATTAATTTTTGTCAGTCTCACTCTGTGTCCTTGGTCAGTTCATTAAATTTTCGGGTGGATGAGTATCTTCCTCTATTAACTTGATGATATTCTACTTGTCAAGAATGGAAGAAGAAAGAGCTAATTAAAAGTATGAAAGGCCCTTTAATGCTAACAAGTGCAAAATAAATGATAAGTTGAACAGAGTTAAACCCTACTGTTTCAACCACAGACGATCAAATATAATTAGATATGGGGTTCCTTTTACTTTTCATGCAAGTATATTTGCAATTTGGTTGCACTCTGAATGCACTACACATAGAATCTTGAGGTTATTCTCATCTTGAGCTGTGAACAGAAAGTAAATAAAGTTCGTTGCTAATGAATCTTGGAGGAATAATTTCAAGGCATTTAGTTACTCACAGATTGTTGCAGTAAATATTAGCCTATGTGGTCTGAGTTTTGATGTTTTTAATACTTGGATGTAATTCATTGAGTTTGTTTCTTAATCACTTTTTACACATTTCCTAAAACAAGCTATTCTGGCTTGTTGTTGTCTTCTTCATTCAACATCTACTGTGACCTCTCACTTTCTTAGTTCCATAGTTCTGATGAATCAGGGAATAAAAGGTGATCACAAATAAAGGTACTATGTTCAATTTCATTAACTAAATCAACTATTTAATGATATTTTATTGATCATAAAATAGAGATACAGCATCATCCATGCCACTGTCTACAAAATAGACTGACTTTAAGAAATATTTTACATATGAAATAATGTGAAAAAAAGGAACTTCTATTTTACTTTCAACCACAGTATAACACGGTATATAATATGAAATCTTGAATCATTGATTTTTTTTCCATGATGAAAGAGGCCCTATATGGAAATGGAGATTTGGATAAGAAGGCTAAAAATGTGATTAAAGCTACGGGAACTAAGTCAAACTTCCATGATTAATCTGAAAACAGAAAAGTGGGGTGTCTTTGCTCCTTGCTGAAGATCAGAATGCTCAGTAAATCATCACATGGCTACAGTCCTGGAATCCCATTTCCTACTTATAGACATGGAGAATACTTCTGGGTGCTTTATTTTCAGGGTTTCAGGGCAGGAGCCATGCTGTCCCCTGGAAAAGCAGTGTGGTCCATGGTCAGCATAAATGAAGACTAATATTAACCCTATATTTCTATAAATCAAAAGTCCTCCAAAGTTAAATTTTTAAAAGAAATCAATTGTTACATCATTTGTTAAATGGTATTCCATTCATTATTTGTAGTAGCTGCATTATACATAGTTCTCAATTGCATGCTGAGTAAATATTGAATCCTTTCCCCTTATAAGAAACACATAAGCAGCCAGGAGGTGGTTGCACACACCTTTAATCCCAGCACTCGGGAGGCAGAGGCAGGTGGATCTTTGTGAGTTCTAGGCAATCTGGTTTACAAGAGCTACTTCAAGGACAGGCACCAAAGATACAGAGAAACCCTGTCTCAAAAAAAAAAAAAAAAGAAAAAGGAAAAAGAAAAAGTGAAATACATAAATACATAAGCATAACACATGTGATGTATAATATATATATAATATATTATAATCCTTAATGCTAAAACAACACTGTCTAGAACATTCTATTTTTATTTTAGAGAAGATGTAAATATAATTTTTATGATTTTTCAGTAATTTGCCTGAAGTCACTAGACCAAAGTTTCTTGAGACGTGTCTCTGTCTTGCCACTGGCCTACAGCTCTGCCCCTGCATATTCATTCACTGATCACTGCCCTTCCATCCTTTCATTGTCTTCTTGGGTAAGCTGAACACAGATGGACCATCTCTTTATTTGACTGTAGTTGGTATCCTCAAAAAAGTTTCGGCACTTCATACATGTACTCAAGTGACCTTGAAAGCATCTGAGGATTGATATGATTTAAGTAATATATTTTTGCAACTGAGTGACAAAATAAGAATTACTTTTACATAAGCTACATCAGAGGCAACTGAAGATGAAAAAGTAAGCAAAATTCCTACCAATCACATACATAAGTAAATTGTGCTGCGCACCAATAAGAGCCTGCTGTAAATTTCTGTGTCAATTTATTGTACTGGACAAGCTAAATGGCTATTGAAAATACCACTAGAATAGGAATATCTAAATTTTTGGTGTGCTAACTGTAAAAAAAAGGACATAGTATAGTTCAAAAACAAATCTCATGCATTTTTACAGTTCAATTTTTTTTCTTCAAAAGGAATGAGTTACTTACAGGGAGTTAAATGCTTCATAGACAAGAAATAAATTGTGCTGAACCAACTTATTCAATATCATCATCTTTTTATCTTCACCTTCACACTCTTCCTCTTCCTCCTCTTCCTTCCTTTTTTTGTTCCTTTCAACCCTTTTTAATGCCTGAAGTTTTCCTGTAGCCAACTAGATGGCAATGTCTTTGTATCTTCCTTCAGCTCGGCAGCCTTTGTTTACCAAGGCTTCAGTGTGGTTTCACATTTGTCTCAGTCTGTTCTCCACACCAGCAGCTGATAAACCCAAATGTTCTTTCATTTTTCAGCGAAACTCAGAACAGAAGGAGAGTGAAGTGAAAGGATGAATTGGGATCCTTTAACTACGTTTTAGTCTTCCCTATGGGAGATAGGGTTTTCTTTCTCTTTCATAGCCAGTCTTGCCAGCCTCTGTTGAGTTTTCAAATTCTCCCTTTTCTCTGGCTCACAAGGTCTTGCATCTTCCTGAGAACTTCTTGGAAAATGCTTAGAAGGGGTGGGTGTGGGTTGGTGATGTCAGTACGTTTGTATAAGAACCCATATAATGATATTTGCCTGTCTTCTAGATGACATTTTTCTGTCTTCTAAGTAGCCGTGTTTGGTTGATTTTCCTCCTCGAGAATGCCTTAAGGGCTCTCGTTTGCCCTGGTCCTGTTTCCATAGGGTTTAATATATGACAATGTAATCATTTTAAAAGATGCCTTTAATTCATACGATGTTGATACAAAATTAACTCGAAGTAGGTAATAAATCCTAATGTAAGGGCTAAAACTTTGAGGTGACAAAAGTATACTTTCTTTTCCTTGTGCATATTTTAAAGAAATAAAAATAAGTGTGCACGCATTGATATAAATGGAAGTGTTTATTAGGACCTGAAAATCACGCCACAAAGTACCACCATTCACATATGCAAAAGCAAGAACATTTATTTCACAAGAACAATTCCAGCATGCCTGGGTCAGGAACACAGCAAAATGTCGGCAGCCCCCAAAGGAACTCACAGGCTCCTTTTAAAGACGTCAGGTAGCAATTATTTCATCCTAAATATGATTGGCCAAGCAAGCAGCATCCATACTAATATGTTTCTGATTGGCTGAGTTTGTAAGTGCCGAATCATGCCTGGTATGAAATATCTCTCTCAGCTGCTTTCTCAGAAAGCAAACTAAAACAAAAACGGAGACTTACTAGAAACTGACACTTAACTGAAGCTCAGGCCTGGTGAAGGCCAAGAGAAGCGCACCATTGTGCTACTTGGCCTCTCGTATTCACTGCAGCATTACTCAGGATTGCTCCAAGCTGAGATTAATCTTAAAGTTATCAAATACCAAATGACTAAGATATAGTTAATCATACGATGAAATAACATTCAGTAAAAAGTAAGCAGACAACTGCCAGTGCAGGTATGAGGCACAGCAGATAACCATAGACTTCTGATAACTAAAGAAAGCTTTATCTATCTACCTTTGGAAAGTCCCTAACCCCTAGGATCTCCCACAAATCAGCCCCCCCATCAGCCCCCGCACTAATCTTTGTTTTACTATTTAGCCCCAGATTAATCCTTTCTCCCTGGAATTACCCTAACTCCACTTAAAAGGAGCATACAGCCTTCTTTGGTCATCGCCATTTGCCACTCCAATATGCTGACAGCTCTTTAACTTTAATAAATGCTCTTGCTGATTGCATACATGACTGTTTGGACTTTTGGGGGGGGCTTCTCTTGAACCCTAACACATGGAATGTCTGAAGACTGACTTGGTCACGTTGTAGGAAATGCACTAGCCATGTAAGCCTGAGGAAGTACTTTAAATCCCAGAACTAGGAAGCAAAAGCTAGGTCCTTGGCTCCCTACCTGTAATCTCAGGTTGTGAGTGCAAGAAGAAGAGACAGGACGTATTACAAGCAAAGTACCTAGCCAGTGCAGACTGAACAGTGATCTCTGGAGTTTGGTGAAAAATGATATCTCAATAGAAAAAGTGTAGAACAACCTACAAGACAGTGCATCATGTACATATGTCAAGGATATATAAATATTTAGTATATATTTAATATAAAAATTAAGTTCAATATAAATAAGGCATATAAAATGTCCAAAGAGTGCAAAATTATAGACAAGCAAGATGATGGTTTCTCAAGACTATACGAAACCTAGAAAATGCTTGTTTGGTTAGTGAAAACGTACCTGAATAAGGGAACATTTGTGGATGACACAATTTTACAAAGTATATTAAAGTAACAATTTGAAAACATTAAGCAATACTAAAGTCTCTCACAGAAATGGACGCATTTTATGGTATAGAAATTGTAGTACAATAGAAGAATTAACAAAAGATCACCATGAGACCATCATCTATGGTGTCCTTTGGCAGATGTAACAATTAATTAGGAAGCTAAATCTGTGATATTTAATAAACATTTCTACAGCTACACAGAAGTGGGTAGAAGGAGAAGATACTTTTTTTCTGGACAGTGAAGTGGTAATAGTGTCTAACGAGAAAAAAATGGGGGGATATAGTTCAGTGATAAAATGCTTGCTTTCCATGCATAACATTATAGGTTTGACTGTCAGAAAAATAAAAATGAGAAAATTAGTAAAATTAACTTGGGGATAAGAAACTGATTGTCATAATCATGTGGTTTGTTCAAGGATGCTAGAAATGGCCTGAATGGGAGAAGACACATAAAAGTCTATGTACTGCTCGATTCCATTTATATGAAATGTCTAAGGACTGGGGAAAAGGCTCAACAGATTATGTGCTTGCCATGCAAGCAAAAAGGTCTGAGTTTCAATCCCTAAAAGTGGTTATGTTAACATGTGGGCTTGGCTTCCATTCTTATTCTCAGCAGACTGGTGCAGGAGGCTATGTGTCCATACATACATTTAAAATATTTAATATAAACATATTTGGCTATTATTATGAACTATCAGACAATTGATTATCAGAGTAGTCACACTAAAAACTCAGGCTGACTGTGTATTTATTATTATTAGTATTTGCCATCATTTCATGTATTATGAGAAATAACATTAGACTATACATCTCATACTCAATTGTTAAAAATTTTGTAAGTTTTTATTGCATAATATTTCTTATAATCCACAGTGCTTCCATGCCAGTTGATTTTCCATTCATTTGGAAAAGGTTTTTTGAGCACCTTTATCAGTATATGAAAGCACTGATGGCTGTTCTGCTGAGACTGTGTGATTTACATCCCAAGTGAGAGACAAAGGAAAGAGTGAAAGTGTTGATAAGAGTGATTATTTTAGATTAGAAATGTAGCTCAGGGCTAGGCACACGTTTTGCCCAGGGCCCTGGATTCAATTCCTCCAAACTATCCCACACAAAGGAAAGGAGAGTGAAGAGAGGAGAGAAGGAAACACGGCAAAGCACAATGGGGGAACTTGGAAATCAGGGGTACTGTGATGGTATCACCAGAAACAGACCAAAACTGAAGAGAATAAGGATTAGGAAACTACTCAGGATAAAAAAAAAAAAAAAAAAAAAAAAAAAAAGTCAGTAACTCAGTGATGGAGCAAGTGTTTTATTATTGTTATTTCAATAATTTAGGGGATGGATCATATGTTTCATCATGACACCCCTGACAGGGTGTGCTTAAAGTAAGACAGCTATGTGGAGATATACTCCATAATCAGGAGGAGATTTATACACCTGTAAGACAAAGACAGAGGGAGAAAAGAAAATCATTTCACCATGTCTTCACTACTCATGTGATTCCTAATGGTCTTAATGATTAAGGGTCTGAATAATTGCATTTTACTGTGCTATTGTTGGCCTGAGGAGACTGAGATAACTTTTTTTTTTTTCTGAAATGTTACTCAGGGAAGTCAGTGGGTTTGTTTGAACATGAATTTGTTATGTTAACATATGTGGTCATGAAACAAGCTGAAGGTTATATTTAAATTCAAGCATACATGCTAAAATCTACAATAAAATTGCCAAAGGGAATCCTTTTATTGGATTCCTCATGTCCTACTTATGAAAAATGATAAAGCAAATGTGTCTGCACTCATCAGTAAAGTAATAAACATTTTTTTTCCTCACAGTTCTGTAGACAGAAATTCTGCAACCAGGCTTCCATCATGATTGAGCTTAGATGGGTAGCCTTCTAGCTTGCAGGGATAGATTTCTGTCCTCCCACTGACAAGACGATTCTTGACTCCTTATAAGGATATTAGACTCATTATTTTGGATTGTAATTTCATCGCATAATTCCCTTCCCAAGACTACTCTCCAGAAACCAACACACTGGAGCTAAATTTAGGCAAGTGTAAACACTCAAATTCTATTCAATCTATATGTCATAAAATATGCGTCTCCTCTGCCAACCAGATGTCTCAGTGGGTAAAGACGCTCATTGTCAAGTCTGACAGCATTAATTTAATCCCGTAACCCACAAGGTGGAAAGAGAGGACAAACCTCCCACAAATTTTCCTCTGGGCTCTACATGGATGTTTCCACACATAGGCACAGAAATAAATAAGTGTAAATTATCAGAAAATGAAAACAAAAACAAAAACTTTATCTACTTGTTTTAACTCATTTCTTCAGTTGAAATCTTTATATCTCATATTTGATGTGGGATTTCCCTCTGTATGCTGTGATTACCATTAATGAATAAAGAGACTGTTTTGGACCTATAGCAGGGCAGAACATAGCTGTGTGGAAAAAAACTAAACGGAATGTTTGGTTTAGGAGGTACTTCTGTTTATGTGTTGCTTTCATTGGTTAATCAATAAAGAAACTGCATGGCCTGATAGGGCAGAACTTAGGTAGGTGGGGAAGACAGAACTGAATGCTGGGAAGAAGGGGAGAGAGAGAGTCCCACCATCACCGTGGAGATGCCAGGTCAGACATGCTGAATCTTTCATGATAAGCCACAACTTCGTGGTAAACACAGATTAATAGAAATGGGTTAAATCAAGAAGTGAGAGTTAGCCAAAAGGAGGCTAGAGCTAATGGCCAAGCAGTGTTTTAATTAATATAATTTCAGTGTGATTATTTCTGGTGTAAGCTAGTGGGGTGGCTGGGATGACAAACGGCCCGCTCACTCCTCTTACAAATGTTGAGAGAAAGAAAGGGAGAGTCAGGGAGAAACTATGTAGCCCCCTGCTAGAGACAGATGCCAAAACTTTAGCTGATAAGTCACAGCCACATTGTGATACATAGATTAATAGGAAAGGGTTAAATTAATATGTAAGAGTTAGCCAATAAGAAGCTAGAGCTAATAGGCCAAGCAGTTATTTAATTAACATAATTTCTGTGTGATTATTTCAGGAGTCTGGGTGGCTGGGAAATGAGCAAGCAGCCTTCCTCACAACATTTGATATTATATTTTTATAGTATAAAGTCCTAATTGGTTTTATTGTGTTAAAATTCTCCCTTTCAAATAATTAAGATGTAACAATTGAATAGTCAGAGTATATATTTTTCACGGTGAGATAAACCATAATACCTTACTTCATCTTCAGCAGAACACAGCTCCAAACTTTCCCTTTAGCTGTACAAAGACTTACATCAGAATTTAATTGAAAAACTAATCAGAATTTATCATTTAAGATCTTGCCCAGTCTTCTTTTTTAAACTCATCACTCACTCATGATTTAGAGAAGACTTTATATTGTGTTAGTTTTCTTGATATCCTCTGAATTGTCTGTCATCTTGTTCTCTTCTTTTATTGCTTATGGGCAGTTGATAACTCATTTTTCATGCTTGAACTTCCTAATTCTATTCAGAAACCTTCTTGTAAAAGCTAACCTCTGGATGAAATGGATGTGCTACTGGTTATAAAACTCACATATGTGAGCAGTGTTATTGAATTTCTGAACTATTTATCCATTTCACAAACATGCATTGTGTATAATTATTTACAAGGGTATTGTTTCAACTATTATTATCCAACAGAATAGAGTGAAAAGTATAATAGCTGTATTGTTGTGGAATAATACTTTTGTACCCTGTGAATAGGTATTACTTTCAATGGTTTAATAAAAGAGCCAATTGACAAATAACTAGGCAAGAAAAGGTTAGGCAGGAGATCCAAACTAAAAGAATGCTGGGAAGAAGAGAACAGAGTTACCAGCCTAACAAAAAGAAAGCAGATCATGAAAATGCCATGCTAAACATAGTAGAGCATAGAGAATAAATATGGGTTAATTTGAGTTGTAAAAGCTAGTTAGTAACAAGCCTAAACTATTGGCCAATCATTTATAATTAATAGCATGTCACTGTGTGGTTGTTTGTGAGTGGGACAGAAAATCCTACCTACAAATAGTGCCCAAAGATCAATCACAAATATCTACGTAATACCTTGAAATCCTTAACATAAGGTTTCAAATGCAGAACAACCAAGTCAAACATGACTTCCTAGTCACACAGTCTTATGTAACTCACAGTAGAGATGTGTTTCTTGGCAGCCACCTGCCATGCACTAGCATCATGCACAACGCTGAGCCACACCAGCAGCTACCATAGCAGCTTAAAATTTGTCTCATGTGATCAAAGAAAACTGCAGATGCTCAAAAAGACAGATCCAGAAGAAGGAAATGTCTAAACAATTTTAGTGTGTTTAAAAATGTACATAGGCTTAAGAAGGAGAGAAAGGACATAGCCATATAAAAGCTGTTTAAAAATAATAATAAAGTCCTTTTAAAAAAGAACTAAAGTGATATAAAACAAAAGAAGATACATAAAATGGAAAACACATGGGAAATATGCATCCTGTATGTTATCATGTTGTCTTTAAAATGTATTTTCAGAGCAAAGGGACAAGGCACCAATAATTAAAAAAAAAAAAGCCCAAGTGATGCAACATATCAGAGCACCTCTGTTATAGTTTCCTCAGAGTTCTGCATCCAGAAAAACTTCAAGTCTGCTGGCTTGAAGTTTTTCAGTAAAAGACTTAACCTTTTTCATGATTTTTCAAGGTTCCCCAAAAGATATCAGTGCCCCCATAAAACAAAAAGCCTCCTAGAGAAAACAACACCCACATCACCAAAAGATGGTTTATGGATATTTGTCATTATTTAGAGAATGTTGGTTGAAAGATGTTATTGTTCATGGTAAAAAAAGCTGAACAAAAGATTTAGATTCAAAGATCTCTTTCTAAAGAAAAGAAGTAAATAGTAATGAAAGGCAAAAGGTCAATTGTTGAATTGCTTTAATCTAAAGAATAGCTATTAATTTCAAAATATTTTACATTGGTATGGATTTTTATTGATTCCAATTTAAAGTTGTGTTTGTTATATTGTATGTATGTTTCTACTTTTGTTTGTGGGTGTGGTATTTATAAAGTTCATTTAAAAATGTAATGTATAATTGAGTAACACAGGTTAGTAGCTAGTCATTACAATAATCAAAATATAGTTATAGGTATATTTTCAAGGTTAAACAGATATATTTCAATAGATGGTCTTCAAATACTTCAAAGGTCTACAAGATAGATATGGTATTTAATATGTCTGGTAATAAGGCTTTTCATGACAGTGAAGCATGTCTGGTCCTTATAGCACTAATTTACTTCAAAAGAAGACAATAAGTGTAAAAAAATATTGGTGTGGAATTTTCTGTCTTTGTGGGAAAGCTAGTCATTTAGAAAAATACTGCCCTTATTTTGACTGCTGACAGTAGGCTCTCCAAGCTGAACCTGCAGGACACAAAGAAAAGCAACTGCTGAATTTGCCAAGACAGGTTAAGATAATCCTTCAAAATTCCTCCTTCACAAAATGTCTCAGTTAGATATACTAAGCCTGTACATCAAAGAAGATGCCTCAATGTTACAGAAGAAGTTAGGTGACTGTCCAGACATCCAGATGTCATTGTTCTTAGTTATCATTACACCCTTCTGGGATCTCTGATGGAATAAAGACTAAATAATTGGACTTAAAATTTTCCTTATTTAACCTGACAGTGGTGACACACACCTTTAATCCCAGCACTCAAGAGGCAAAGGCTGGCAGATCTCCGTGAGTTCAAGGCCAGCCTGGATTACAAGAGCTAGTCTCAGGACAGGCCCCAAAGTTACAGAGAAACCCTGTCTCAAAAAAAAATGTTTTCCTTAGTTATAATAAAAGGTAAATTAGGTAAAAAAAAAAAACCTTTAGACTCACAAGGATAAAATAGATAATAGAGTATTTTCATAATTTTGTCAAATGCAAATGGATTAGACATTGTAACTGTAATCTTATTGTTTTTGCCATATATAGTTTTACAATGTCAAAGTTAAAATCTTTCTTTTTAATTTTAGAGATGTAATAATTAGACAAAAAAAGAGGAATGCTGAGGAATGATCCCTTTGTATATTGTGAATATGTATTACTCTCATTGGTCTAATAAAGATCAAAGTGGCCAATAGCTAGGCAGAAAAAACTTAGGTGGGAGTGTTAGCCTGAAAGGATGTGGGAAAGAAGAAAGGTAGAGTTGCCAGTCAGACACAAAGGTAGCAGGAGATGAGCATGTCCTGGTGAAAAAAAGTACCAACACGTGACTGAGTACAAATTAGAAATAAGAGTTGATGTAAGTTGAAAGAGCTAGTTTGTTACAAGTCTAAGCTATGAGTGAGCATTTATAATTAATAATAAGTCTATGTGTGGTTATTTGGGAGCTTGCTAGAGGGACAGAGTTGACTGGTGGGATACAGAGACAGTCACCCTATACAGTGTCTACTTTGAATTCACCATTTTACATACATAAAAAATAGACACAGGGAATACTGATATGAATATAAGAAATAGTAGGTATCCTTGGGGTATTCTACAATCTCTGCTCATCTCTGTTCATTAGTTATGATTAGCTCCCATTTGACAGTATCAACAACACTAGGCAAAATTCTCAAAATGAATCCACACAATCTTAATCATCTTAATCTAATATGGAAGCTACCAGCATAGTCTTCAGTTATGTGAGAATTTGGTCAGATTCATCTTCTTGACCCTGGTACAAAGCAAAGCTCTCATTCAGTAAACAACATGATTTATTTAGGATGGATTTAAGGATAGAAATAATTGCCAGTATATAGTTACATTGAAAATTCAGGAAATATACAAAAGATTTCTGGAATATTCTTTATTTCTAGAGTAATCACAGTATGGTAAGATATTTTTAAATGAATAGAAATTCTAAAGTGTTCTTTGCACACATGGATATTCCATTTTAATTAGACATTTATATACAATTAGATGTATATAACACCCAAATATTGTACTTGTACTTTTTTAATTTAAAAACACTTTTAATTAAAAATTTATACACACATACACGTGTGTGTGTGCGTATGAGTAATTTTGAGGACTGCATCTCACATTGCAGTCCTGACTTGTCTGCAACTCCTTATGTAAATTAGACTGAACTCAAATTCACAGAGATCCCTCTGCTTTTGAATTACAAGTATTGACATTAAAAACATGTGCTATTGTACCCAGGCTTCTGTTAAATTGTCTGAATTTGTGAATCAGTAATGAACTTTAAAAAACACTTAATACTTTTAATACTTCTAAAAACTTTTATATTCTATTACATTTTCCATTGCCTTCTTAATGATCGATTCTTTAAAAAAGACTTGATTTTATGTTTCCAAAAAGTTTGCTATGTCTCAATATGTATCATATTTCTTAACAAATACAGCTTAATTTTAGAGGTATCATAAGAAAAACCCTACTTTTCGATTCATAATTCTTTATTGAATAGATGTAGTCAACATCATTGAATGATTTCTCTACTTTGAATGCAAGCAAGGAATGCCATTTGCTGTGAAAAATTGAGTTTGTACTTTTCTGCCTACATCATACTCAATTTGGTGATTTTTTTTCTAGTTGAAAAGATATAAGTGGTCCTGGAAGAGTTGAAATTACTCATTTATAAAAAGAATCTTTAAAAGGGCACTATATTTGATGTTCCCTTTGTAAAGAGGAAAGACTCATTTCTATGCAGTTGTTGCCTCTAATCAAACAACTAACTCACAAGTGCAACTACTAGAACAGATGGCAAAACCTTCAAACATTAGACTTTATATCTGAGAAAGACACACTTTATTTTAAGATTGTCACTTGGGAACATAAAGTGCTCTCATGGGAAAAACACATTTTACACTTTAAAGGCAGTTCATAAAATAAAGACAGATGTTTAAATGACTTCTTAATTAACACAAAGCAAACATTTACCTACACTGTGGAAATAAAACAGTGCAATTAAGATGAACCCTTTGAAATAGCCTGGGACATAATTCTTGCAAGGAAACACCAAATAATTACCTTTGACTATTTTCTACATCTCTTAATGAAGAAGAATAAATATTACTTATCCATAGTTCACTAATGATATTATTATAAGATGATAGATGTTATTTTCTTTCTTCTCTTGGTAAAAAATGCACTTGAATCTTAAAACTATCATAGATACAAACTGATATTCTTATTAACTACTTTTACATTTACACACCCTACACTGAACACTTAAATTACTCCAGAAAATCCTTCTTAAGAAATGATAGAAGGCGAATTTTCAGGTTGCCATAACAAAAGTCATGAAACACAAAATGTCAGACTAAAAATACTAGACCAGAACTAATCACTGACAAACAAATGAAGCAGCAAGAAAAAACTTGGATGTACTACAAATTAATTTGGGGCAAAAGCAGTAAACTTAGCCAGTATTTGTAGGATCAAAGAGAAAAGGGAGGTGAGGAGTCCCAGCACACTGGAAAGGTGACTGTAAATAATTTGTACTTCTGATTTCAATACCATGCCCCATCTTCATATTCTATTGGTATCTTTAGATAAAGAATTAGAAATACTTTAGGGAGCAATCTAGCTAGGATATATAAGGCTCAGGCTCAAATTATGTTAAATTTGATAGGTATTATTTGCCTGTTAAAAAAAAAAGAATAAGGAGTCAATTTCTCTACTGGAGAGACTGGAGACCCCATAAAGTCAACTAGAAAAAGTCCTCCTTTGTTCACAGATGACTTCTCTTATGAAACTGAGAGAATGAACTGTGTAGAGGATTCTATTCTCTTGGTTAAGTTTATTAGTAGGTACTATTCTTGGAATTATTGTGAATCAGATATATTTCCTAATTTCTTTTGCATTGATTTGTTATTTGTATTTACAAAAAAAAGGTATTACCTTTGTACCCATCTATTCTGAAACTTTACTGAAACTTCTTATTTAAGTTTATTTAAGTGCTTTCTGGGAGAGTTTAAAATGTCTTTTAAGTACAGAATCATATAAAATGCAAATGGGGATAATTTAAAAGCCCATGTTTACACATATCTTTCTTGTATTATTGAAATGAAAATGTGGCAAGTTAAGAAAACTTTTAGCAGATTGAATGCACAGCATACAGAGAAGGAGAAAAAAATTCTGAGTGTACTTAAGGCAAAAAATTTATATCTAAGATATATAAACAATCACAAGACTTAAACTCCAGGAAAAAATATTGCCAGTCCAAAAAAAAAAAAAAAAAGCTACAGAAATCAGTAGACAGCTCTCAGAAGAAGAAACTTAAATGATCAAAATCATGTTGCAAATGGTTCAGCATTCTTAGACTTCAGAGAAATGCAGATAAAACTATTTTAAAATTCTGTCTTACTCAAGTCAGAAAAAAGGATAATCACAAATATTCATGAGGATGTTGGGTAAATTGAACCCTTACTCACTATAGGTATGAGTAAAACTGAATGGAGTCATTGTGAAAATCAATATAAAATATAAATTATACACACTGTATGCGTCACCTAATCCATCCATGTTTTTGTTTTTTGCTTCATTATGGAAAATATCAGAGGACTGTAACCAACACAGATATTCTCCCAATAAATGAATAGGTAATGGCATAATACACTAGTGACTCAATTATTATAGCATTTGGGCCACTTATGTGGAGGCAGCATTGATATTGACAGATGAAATTGAACAAAGCTTCATTATTTGGTAGTTTGCAGACAGTTTTCAAAAGCTAATATAAACTTCAATTCAAGATCTGGAAGCTATACCTCTGGTGAAATAAAAGGCAACTTATTCAGCACCCCCAAATCTACAACCATGGCCGTACTAACCTACATGAGCTCAGAAATTCTAAGACATAGATATCAACATGATACATATCTAAAGAAAAGCAGATGTTCCTTGCATCAGCTAGAGATATAATTTTTCTAACGTATTTAACATTGTCTAGTATACTATTGATGTTATCAGATACCCAAGAAGAGGAGATAAACATATTAACAAAAATGAATTATTTATCCTAATAGATAAGATGAGATTAAAAAAAAGCAATTATATATATATATATGTGTGTGTGTGTGTGTGTGTGTGTGTGTGTGTTTTATAAAAGGAAGGGCAGTAAAAAAACAACAAAATAAATATTGTGTACTGAAATTATAGTACTTGTAATTAATTTTTGGTAGAATAAAACCAAAGAACAAGCTAACAAACTAAACAATATATCAGATAAAATTGACCAAAGCTAAGTGTAAAGAAAGAAAATTCAAGCTGAAAATTAAACAAAAATACATAAGAACCACAAAACTAATACATCAATTAGTTCAATGAGGTGAGAAAAAAAAGTTAAAGTTATACATATTGGAAGTGAAAAAATACTATTATTATTTACTAGGAAAATAATTATGGGTATACAAATATTATTAGATATAAATTTAATATTACTCAGTCTAAAGGAATTTAATGTGTATGGCTTACATGAACATGCATAGGAATTACTCACTGCTGCATAGGCAGTTCACCAGTGGGTACAGTACTGAAGAAAAAGACACTGGTCCCAGTAACACTTACAAATTCTCCCAGGCACCTGTGAGACCTCAAAACCCTTCCTGCATGTGTAATTTTGGCAGACCAACTCTTTTGCAGGTCTTATAAGGTTAAAAACAAACACACAACAACAACAAACCATGAGTATGTGAAGAAGAATCATTTCAGTGAAAGAGTGAGGAGGATTAAATTTTTCCACCAGATGAAATCTAGGATCAAAATGTCCAAAACGGATTATCTTTTTGTGTATATGAAACCTTCAAAGAATAGAATATTAACCTTCTGCTCAAATACATTTTATACAGAGTATAAAATACTGCATAAAATATTGACTTATTTGAGTTTAACATGGGCAATTAAAACAATCATATGAATTAATGAAATCATAAAAACAAGAATGATTTTATAGTTTTGTTTAAGAATGGTCTTTGAAATAGAATTTTTGTTTCTGCTATGTATTGTAGGATACGCTCCTTTAGTTCCTTTTCCAGTTTCTTGGTGGCATGAGTATTTTCTCTGCAGAGACTGGAGAATAGATTTAATGTATCCATCTGACCCTAACATTTGCCCTTGAGCTGTAGCAGGTAGGATGTGTTCCTCATGGAACCATCACTCTGCAATTTCCACCAAAGCCTTTGATTCATGAGCTGTTTGGAACACTGTCCTTAGAAAAGTCATCAATTATCTGAGCTGTTTGGCCTGTCCTGTTTCTAAATAGGCTTCAGAACATTGTTCATGTCCTGATGACTCTGAGAACATTGTCATTTCCCAGTAACTCTTTCCTGCTTATTGGAAATGGTTGAAATTAAGAGAGTGCATGTCTACTCAGCTGATTAAAACAGCTTTTAGTAAGTCAAGATTTTTGAGGTGAGCTTTCTTATATAAATAAGATTGTCTGTCTCTACAGCAGTAAAATATGATTACCAGATTCTTTTAACTACTTTGTCATTGGATTCGACAAATTAACAAATCAAAATAATAGTTAACTGTCCATTCATGTAAATAAATCAAAGTACTATAAAAATAAGTAATTAGAAAAACATAAATGAATCGATAAAGTAAGAAAATACACTGACATTCTGATTAAAAATGAAATTATAGTATTTTGTATAGTAAAATATTCCTCTTCATCTGAAATACATTTTAAGAAATAATTAGCCTTTATTTTTAAATTGAAAATAGATTTTTTTTCATACAATATATTCTGACTATGGTTGCCTCTTCCTCAAATCTTCCCAGAACCTATCTTCTCACATGCCCAAATCCACATCTTTTCTCATTCTTTCATTAGAGAACAAGCAGCTAATGATAATAATTTACAATAAGAATAAACAAAGAGCCTGAATATGACAAGACAAAGAGACTGAAGAAAACAAAGACCTAATAAAATAAATCGTAAGACATATAGACATGGAGACATATACATTTACACACACACACAAACACACACACACATACAGAGAAAGATAGAGAAATCCCCTAAAAACACAAATTGGGAACTCTAATGTAAAAGTAAAAGACCTCAAGGGTAAGACAAAATTTAAACAATAAAAAAGGGAAATAACTCCAAATATTCCATTGATTTTATGTTGGCCATCTGTCTACTGCAGGGCATGGAGCTGGGCATGAAGAGTGGTTTCTAAACCCTGTGATACTACATTGACATATTTAAAAGTAGTTGAGAATGTTCTTAATACAAATTATTATTATTTTTTACTACTTAATCTTTAAACATGTTTAGTTATTTTTATTTACAGAACAGTTTCAACTGATATAGTCTTTAAATGCAGTTGCTGTGTAAACAAAAATCATGTCCAAATTAAGACCCTAAATAATTAAGTTAATAAAACTATTACAAAAAGCATGTGTTTTAATTCTTATTATTTTCTAATAATCTTGTCCTCCCTTGCTTTGCTCTGTTCTGATAAAACACTTACCAAAAGTCATTGGGGAAGCCAAAGTTTATTTGCTTATGGGTTGTGGTCCGTAATCAAGGGACAGCAATGCAGTAGTTCAAGGAAGGAACCTGGAGTCTAGAACTGAAGCAGTCCTTGAAGGAACTCTGCCTGTTTGCTTCATTTCCTTGACTTGTTCAGCTACCTTTCTTAATCACACCAGGCTCATCTTTCCAGGGATATATACCTTCAGTGGACTAGAATATTCTACAACAATCATTATTCAGAAAACATGCCACAGACTTGCCTGCATACCAGTCCAAATATCAGTTCTACTGAAAGCCTTTCTTTCAAATACTAATCTTGTGTCAAACTGATAAAAGCTAGCTCTAGCCATAAAAAAGCTCAAAAACAAATATTCCTCGGTATAACAGGAAAAGGTATTTATTGTAAATATTAAACATCGTAAATATTTGAAATATCAAAACTGATGTTTCTAATACAAGATTCGCTGTTTTCAATAAGCCTGTGGTCTGGATAAATTTATACCAACCCTGGAAACATTATCATTGTGGGTTTTTCTCAATTTCCTTTAGAATGGTACATCATTGAAACAATGGATAGATGGACAGACAGAAGAATGGAAAACAGGAAATGACCCTATCCTATACTGATGAATATCTTACATATCACTTTAGAACCTTCATCTGGCGATGGATCGAGATAGAGTCAGAGACTCAATTTGGAGCAACGGTCTGAGCTCTTAAGGTCCAAATGAGGAGCAGAAGGAGGGAGAACATGAGCAAGGAAGTCAGGACCACGAGGGGTGCACCCACCCACTGTGACAGTGGAACTGATCTATTGGGAGCCCACCAAGGCCAGCTGGACTGGGACTGAATAAGCATGGGTTGAAACTGGACTCTCTGAACATGGCGGACAATGAAGGCTGATTGAAGCCAAGGACAATGGCACTAGGTTTCGATCCTAATACATGAACTGGCTTTGTGGAAGCTTAGCCTGTTTGGATGCTCACCTTCCTGGACCTAGATAGAAGTGGGAGGACCTTGGTCTTTCTGCAGGGCAGGGAATTTGGACTGCTCTTCAGTATCAAGAGGGAGGGGGAATGGAGTGGGGGGAGGAGAAGAGGAGTGGGGATAGGGGGAGGGGAGTGGGGGGAGGGGGCAATGTGTGGGAGGAGGGGGAGGGAAATGGGAAACGGGGAGCAGGTGGAAATTTTAATTAAAAGAGAATAAAAATAAATAAATAAATAAATAGAATGGACAACAGACATAGGTATGAATGGCCAGATGGATTAATACTAGTATTTTAATTATTTGAGAGCTTTGATAGACTAATGAATGTCATTGTAGTTTTTAAGTAAATAAGAATTCTGGAATCGGGCACTGCTTTTGTATTTAGCATGTCTGAAAATGTGCCTTTTAAAAGTTCTACTCAAATCAAAGAAAGTATAATGATGCTATTGTCTTCACCACACTATTTATTTGTGGCTAGGTAACAAAGATTTTTATTTTTGAGGCATTGTCATCAATTATAAATTACTATTCACTAAGCCCTATGGCTTACCATGTACCATCTAAGGATTATATAATATTTTAAGATATATTAGTATTGTATTTTGCTAGTTGGGCTTTTCTATTCAGAATGTTAAAATACCATCACTGTATTTTATATGTGGCTTGCTTGTTTTCTTGATAAAAGATACTCAGTATGATTTTTAATGTTAGGGATTCTGAGATAACACTGTGCAAAAGCTCTTTCTAAATTGAAGGGCACTGTGCAGACAGTTGTTATGTTCATTGCCATTATTAGTAATAATGGTTCCTGTTGATTACTAAAGAGAAAGCTGTACTACTTTGACCTCACATGTGAGCCTTATGAAAGAAAGGTATGATTGAAAGGGGATGTGAAGGCATCTGCTGTCAAGCTGAGTTCAATACTTGGAGCTCACAGGTTGGAAGGACAGAAACAAGGTTATCTCTGACCTGTACATATATGAGATACATAGACACTAAGAGAGAGAGAGAAAGAGAGAGAGAGAGAGAGAGAGAGAGAGATACACACATATGTGCACACACCTACAAAAACAAGCAATACTCACTCACATATATATATACACACAGATACATAGACATGCATACACATACTCATATACAGAGCATAGTTTAATTTTGTTCCCTAAAATATTCTTTTAAATTTATTCAATTCAGGTGCTTTTGCTTACTTCAGTTTATAATATGCAACATTGATGGCAGTTTTCACATTCTGCTGTTTGGAAGCTACTTTTTATTTACACTGGATAGCATAGCCTAACAAGATATCATGATCACATCATTTCATTAATCCTAAATAACATCATTTTATTTTTAGTGGATGTAGAATTAGTATAATGTGCTCAATTATAAAATCTATTTACTTGTGTATCTCAGCTGTCCAGAAATCATCAAATAGATGAGCAAATTCATTTGATTAAGTTTAGTCCTTCTTCTAAGTGCACAGAATTGGAAAGATTTTTCTGTTGAAGTGTGCATTTGAAAGATCAATCTTTGTGACTGTGTAATGACATTTCATCAGAAAAGATATTTTTCTAAATTGAAAAATATAAAAAATAATATTGACTCAGATGAACTTTGTGATTTCTCCCACTTTAAGAACACAGATGCAACTCCATTTTCAATTATAAAATTGAAAAACTTATACAACTAGTTACTTACACTAATTATGATATCTAAAAGTAAATAATTATACTCAAAACATTTTATGAGTCTTAAAGTATTTGTACATTTTCTAAGAAATTAGAATACCTTTTATTTGGATAGAAAAATGTTAAATATTTAATATGTTGTTAAAGTGGACAAATTTGGAGAAACTAAGTTTTTTATTTGCTAAACAAGTAAAATTTTACTTTTTCTATTCATTGCAAAAGATTTTTCTCAAAATCCTTGACTGATTTGTCTATGCTATAGATATCATATGTCTATATGAAAACTTAAATAGTAAGTTATCAGAGTGCCATGCTGAGCACAACTGTGGCTACATCTATAACTACATCTAAAGTAGGAATACATGGAGGCATCCATGGACAAGGATAGTCAAGAGTCAATCAACTGCCATTCAAAGTAGCAGGCTACGACTGAAGATGTCACATACTCCATGAAGTTAACAAAAATTCTAAACATGCCCTGAAATACTTAAAAGCAGTTTTATTTTTTACATTTTTATTGAGCTCCACATTTTTCTCTCTGCTCCTCTCCATGCCTCTCCCCTTTCCCCCCATCTCTCAACCAGCTCCCAATTTACTCAAGAGATCAAAAGATCTGTACTGTCTGTTTTTCCAAAGTGTTGCAATAATGGTCAAAAAAAAAAAAAAAAAAAAGGCTTTCACTCCAGAGAAGATAGAAGCACAAGAAGAGTTTGGCGGGAGGTAATGATCAACAGATCATCTAAGAGAATGCAGAGAAGACTAGATGGTTAAGAATATTTGAATACTTGTTGCTCTTGCAGAGGACCTTGATTCTATGTGTAGCATCTGTAACTCCAGTTCCAGGGGATCTGGCCCCTCTCCTAACCTTCTGGAGTACCAAGCATGCATGTAGTCTCATACATGCAGGAAAGCATTCATACACATGAAATGAAATAAATGAATTTTCTTCATAGTGGCTTTGGTGGGGGGGTAGTAAGATTTTCTATATGACAGTTCAGGGCCCTGGCAGTTTTTACACTGTGACTTTAAGAGGTAAAAGGCAGGAATATCACTTCTCAGAAAATTGATTCCTGAAATAATATAAATTATGCTATAGTTATTAAAAAGAAGTAAGTAAGGTTAGTTTCTATGAGATGAAAATTTGAATTCTAATGTAAAATATTATATATTTAGATTTTAAATAGTAAATATTATATATTATTATAACTTTACTGATATTTATAAAAGACTATAATTTATGATACCAACTTTTGCTTGTTTACCACCTTATAAAATTCTATTGCTTTCAACTATAAAAACAAAGAATTCCCGTGCATTTGAGTTATTCCTGTGGATATTTTAATGGTGTACCGAAATATAATCATACTAGCAAAACTTTTAGGTCTGTAACAGCAAATAATGTTGTGTAGCTTGAGAAAAGATAAGGAGAATTGTGCTTTAGGTCCAGGAAAACTTGGTCAATTAATATAGAGGACTAAGAAATAAGATTCAAAATACATCCATGACATGGTGTTGCAGAATATTTGTTTAACTATACAAAGACGTATTTTATTTGTTTAATTATGTAAAAATATGTTGTTGTTTTATCTTGCCCACCTGTTTGGTTTAATAGAAAGCTCAATGGCTAGTCTCAAGGGTGGAGGTACAGGCAAAACTTCCAGACAAGGAGAGTAAGTAAGAGGAGAAACTTAGGGTCAGGAGAAAAAGAAGAGATGCCAGGGAGATAGATACCAGGGACCAGATTGCTAGAAAAGGAGGAAATAAAAAGTAGGATATACAGAATGAAAGGAAGCTTAAAAGTACAAAAGGAAAACAGATGAATTTTAACAGGTTAAATTAAGTTGAAAGAGCTAGTGGAAAAAGTCTAAACTAAGGTCAAGCTTTCATAATTAATAATAAGTCTCCATGTTGTTATTTGGGTTCTGGCTGATGGCCTAAACAAAATTCCAACTGCAACATCAGGTAATGAGATAGAACATTAGATAAAGCAATATAATCAACTAAGAAGATTAAGCAGTACAACATATGGTAAATAAGCATAATGCATGTTATTTCAAGAGAAAATTAAAAAGAAATAGTGTAAAGCTCTTTAATCATAGTTGTGTCAGAGCAAGGATTATATCTACAAAAATGCTTTCTGTGGGAGAGGATGGGAGTGCTGAAACAGAGTATAGCAAAACTAATAAAAAATGAAATTTAGAAGATAATAAGACCTGGAATCCATTTTAACTACATGGTTCTCGATTTACTACAAAATAGGAAACATTGCTAGACTGGAAGAGGAAATATGACTGACCTGACTGAACAACTCTTGTGTTGATGGAGTCATGAAATCCAAAGAGAAGCATGGAATTCATGTAAGATTTTTTGCTGTGGAAAGCCAAGAACATGTGTGTTACATACAAAAAGTTCCACAATAGCCCTGAATGGAACATAATAAAGATTTATTTATCTGGGGATAAACTCAAAGAAAGAGTAGCAATCTGTAGTCCTCTGTGTGTGCTGGGAGCTGGAACTGAATCCAGCAGCCCAAAGGCCTGTGCAAGCTTTTTTGTCTACATTTATAGTACATGAGACCATGTCCAAAGTTGGTCAGTATCTTAAAGGCTATTGGCTGAAGGAGTTCCCACAGCACATGTGTTTTGAACTTTTGCAGGAGTGAATCAAGAGAGTATCACATTTTTGGTATATTGAAAGATTACACTGCATAGTGTCCTAATACATTGCTTCTGGCTTGGAAGAGAAACCGTAATTACAAAAAAAAATTTAAGGTTTCCATTTTTCAGTGTAAAAGGATGGAATTGTATCCGCCTTGCATAAGAAAGGCTGTCATTGTAACAAGCTCAAGAGGCAAATGTTTAATGTGCTGAGTTTGTGATCTCTACTAGACACCAGAGTGGCAATCTTAACTGGGAAGTTGATTGTATGAATTTAGTTGAGATGAGGAAGAAATCCTGGGAAACAATCACTTTTGAGAGATGCTGAAAATTGAAGATTCTAATTGTATCAATTATATAATACTAACAAATGTAAGCTTAGACAGGAAGCTACTAAAGACTCATGACTGGCAGACATATAATATTCAATTGCTTCAGTAGAATAAGCTGTAAGGCAAAATGGTAAATTTGGTTGGATTACGTGAAAATTATGGAAAGGGAATATTCTTTGTTTAAAAATGTATATAGAGGTCGAGTATTACAAAAGAACATACTAACATTAATTTAGGAGAGAAGAGATGATGCTATTGTTGACTAATTGTCAGGAGCCGTGTCCCCCCAAAATTTACAGGAAGCACCACCGTGAGGAGTTTTTACAGAGGGCTTCACTTTCTAATTGTATTGAGAATAGTCTTATTGACCAAGCCTATCCCACACCCAAATTAACTGTTAATTGAGAGCTATCTGTTAGCAAAACCTGCCTCACATTCCAAACTATCTAGGCAACTAGGTCTGTCACCTTGTGACTTCCCGACCAAGGAATCGTGACCTGACCCATCGTAACCTCTCGGACTACGTGACAGGCGTGACGGGCGTAGACCACGTGGCAAGACCCCGTGCTCCAGCCCCCCAAGCTCCCCATTCAGGGGCTATATAAGCTGTAACCATGACCCTAATAAAGGGAGGCTTTGACAAATACGCTTAGCCTCCTTCCCCTTATCAGCCTATGCCTTTCAGGTGGTGCCTCTCCGTGACCCTGGAATAACTGGCCAGCCAGGCGGGTTACAAACCCTAGACAGAGTAACCTGTCGAGGCGGTCTACAACTAATGGAAATTATAAGGTAGTGAGATCTAAGGATTGAGAGACATTTAGAAGTCTTTGTCATAATGGAAAGAGTACTCAGAGCAGAGTCCTCAATGCCTATCTTGTCCCCATGATAGAGAACTTGATGGTAAATAACATATAAAAATGTAGATTTGTTTATTTTGATGGTGAATAATATATAAAGAATATTGATTTGTTTCTTTCCCACTTCTAATGTCTGGGGAGTTGAAGTAGAGTGATGACATCTGTTGAGAGATCCCTGCTTGTGTCATAGAACTATGGAGAGATTGAGGGAAAAAAATACGTATGAAAGAAAAAAAATAGTTTAAAAGAGGATGTGTTGAGCTTCTTGATGAACTATCCCAATGATAACTAGCTCTATTCCTGCCTGCCTGAAATATCTTCAACACATGGGCATTAATCACACTCAACAACATTTATGAGTCAGTCATTGTTGAAGACCAGCCTCGATGAAATTCGTGTGCTCCAGATCCCAGGGTGGAGAATGGGAATGGTGTATGTCCTGGCCCATTTCCGGTTTGGGCAGGTCTACCAGAAACTTCTAGTGAAGCCCCTCTGTGTATGAACAGTTCATTCTTGATATCATCTGACAGCCTCTCAAATCATCCCTTCATTTCTTAAAGTGCCTTTCTCTTTGCAGTAGTGTTCCATTAGAAACCATTGACTTTGGTGTGGGCCCATATTTCGATTTGGCACAGTAGCCATTAGCCCGGTCTGAGCTAGTCACATAGCTCTGCAGACAAGCTGTCTCTTCCTTAACAAAAGTCAGGATGTGGTGCTCCTAGTTTCTTTTGTTAAAATGTAGAGTACCTGAAAAGAGATGTTGACCGAAGCTGATGACTTAATGGTTTAGAGGTTTGGTGCTTCCTTTCCTTTGTAATTTGGAGGATGTCTTATAGAGATGCTAATTCATGGCCTACCTGACTGCTAGATGCGGACATGACCTAAGCCCAGGCACCTGGTTGCCTAGGAGACAGCCTAATGTGTTTTCCCCACTCAGTTGAGGGGTATATAAGATGTTCCTAGAATAAAGAGTGATTCTGGCCTTTTCCAGGATGACCTTGTAAGCTGTGTCAGTTTTATTCCTCGCGACTTCGTTTCAGCCGGGTTAGGGAATCTATGTTGGACCCACATGGGCTCCGACACTTTGGTAAGGATGAACTACATTCAAAGATAGTAGAACAGTTAACTGAAAACTGTGAGAAGAAAAAGTTGAATGAAGTTAAAGCATGCTCACCTCATCTTCACCACATTGTTCAATTATAAGTAATGCTTCAAAATATTACAGAAATGTGACATTGGTACCTAGTGTATTGTAGGTGAATGGAAATAGAGTAATCCCACACTAGCTCAGAATTGGGTATAATAAAAGGTTCTTTATTTAGGGAGCAGACTCACAGATCACAGTCCTCTTCATGAGCAGGGGACAGGAACCTAATCCAGAAGCCAAGGGAGAGCTATCAAGTGTATCCAAAGCCACACTCAAAGGCCATTGGCTGAGGAGTTTCTCCAGCAGTGTAATATTAACTTTGAGGTAATTGTAGACAAATTTAACATTGCACTTTATGTCCCCTCCAACTTATCCCTTATTTTCTCTACTGTTTTAACTTTTTCACTTCTTGTTTTACTTTAAATCACACTGAGTAAAAGTAGTTTTTTTCTGTATGTGTGTAGGTATAAGTTCTTCTACCACATCCTGGGTGGACTTTCCAAGGCCATATCCCTGAAGAGAACAAATTGTTCCTGCACCAGCAGTCACCAGCTTCTAATAGCTCCATGGCTATTAATAAGACTTCCTGATCCCCTCCTACAATTATGGTTGGGTTTTGCCTGGCTTGAGTTTGTGCAGCCCTTTCTTGACCATGCAGTCACAAGAACTGTGAGTCCATCTGTGCAAAAATTCTATCTTTTCCAATAGGTACAGGACAATTAGTGCAGATATTTACAACTGGTTCATGGGCAGAGAATAAGTACTGTTTTCCAGTATATGTTTTCTATATTTTACTCTTACCATATCTATACCCTTTCTATAACAACGGTCCAAGAAGCTGATACAGAGGGTGCCACATGGAGCTGAGCAGTCCACATTCTCTTTCTTATTCTCTGAACACTGACCAGTTGTTAGATTACCTTTATTGCAAAAATTAGTTTTTTCTCTGATGCGGGCTGATACGAGTACTAACTTATGAGTATAGGAATAAGAAGTTCAGTGTCAGTTTATCCCTGTGTCCATTTAGCAGAATAATGCTATTAGAGTACGTCTTAGGAACTATGACCTAGACAGTCACAGGTTTTGGGCCCAGTTCATGGTAGCAAACATGAATTCTGTCTTGTGGAGTCAGTGTTAAACCCAATCAGAAAGTGGTTGGTTATGCCCATAACATTTATATCATTATTGTACCAGTGTCCATATCATGAAGACCAGTCATTATCATATCTCATAGTGTTCAAGTTGAGTAAGACTATTGATTAAACTGAACTATTGATAACAAAAGTTTCCTCCTCAATACAATAGAAAATCCCAGCACTACGAAACTAGCCAGTAAGACTAAAGCTTCTATGTTTTTGTCAGCTTGATTTTTCCTAGTGTGTTGGGTCTTCAGGATCCTATACTATATTACAGAGATATGTACTCACCCATCCATGTTTTTGTCACTCTGTTCATAATAACCTTCAAATAGGAACAGTTTAAATATCAATCCACTAATGGATGGAAGAATAAAAATGACACACACACACACACACACACACACCAGAGTATTATTCACCTATAAAGAAAATTAAAATCATAGAATTGAAAAGTTAATGGATGGAACCAGACACAACCATTTTGAGTAAAGGAAACCAAATTGGAGATACAAATGCTGTATTATTTCTTGCACATGTGGAAACTATCTATGAATCTTTCAATATGTGTGTTTAAACTGTATTCAACATGGAACTGAGGAAACTAATAATGGCAATAAGGTGGCGATTTTAAGGAAAGAGTAAAAGAATTCAGGTGGCATGAATGGGGAAGGTGGAATAATGGAGCAGGAGGAGACAAATATTTGGGGCATGGGATAGTTGGGTAGAGGGTTGAGCATAAAGAAGAATGAATAACTGAAGACTTAAAAAAGGCCTTATAGAAATTTACTACGTAGAAATTTTCTAAAGTATTTATACAGGCATAAAATGAGTTTAAGTGGTTGGAGACATTTCTTTCTCAGATGACATAGACTATCAAATAAAAGCCTACCTCCAGGAATGGTTTTCCTGTTTTTGAGTTGTTGCTCATTGGGATCCACAAGGCCACCCTAAACATCATAGGGTATTGCCATTGTCCCTGATTACCCTCCAGCGTCTCACAGGGAGACTCAAACTTTCATTATTTAATGATTAGCATTATGTTTAGATTAAAAAAAAAATCTTAAGCCTCTCAGGAGTTTAATTAAGATATAATTCTACCTCCTTAAAACTTCAAAGACTAATGATGTATATGTGTGCAATTATAAATAAAACAGGCAGGAAAATTTTGTAGGTGGAATGAACTTGGTATCAAATGTGAAGCTGAAAAATACAGTTGTCATGAGAGCTAATATGAATGTAAAAGGGAGTAGTACTCATTGACTTTAGATGTGTTCTAAGAAAAGGAAAAACAACCACTTCAAATAAATAGGTCAAAGTGCTCATCATTTAAAGCTCATGCACTAGTTAAAGTCATAGGAACAACCAGACCCATGTTCATGTATGACAAAAGCTCTGGCTATGGGTTTATGTATTACTGACTCTGCACACCACCCTATGTAGTACCTTCGGACACTCCTGTCACACATGTGTGTCTATTTTACTCAAATGACAAGGAAGATTATCTCACAATATAATGATTAATTTTCTGTAATGAAATGTTAATAATTAATTTTACTATAACTTAAACAGGGACATAAGGTTGGAAACTCAATAATTATTTTAAATAAATCACAAATATCAATGTACAATCCATGTAACATTGTGCAAGCAGATGTATAATCGCTCAACTTTGCTATTAAAATAACTGCTGTGCACATGGGCTACTGCTTAAGTTTAAATATAATGTTATTTTATTTTAGTTTTTATTATTATATTTTGGTTAAGGTTTAGCTTCTTATGAAAATTATGTAAAAACATTTTGACACTTTAGAAAAAAAACTTGCAAAATACTTGCATGGGAGAGGTGGCATATGCTTCTAATCCCAGCACTATGAAGGCAAAAACACGTGGATCTCTGTAAGTTCAAGGCTAACAAGTTATACAGAGAAAGTTCTAGAACAGTCAGAGTAACACAGAGAAACCCTGTCCTGAAAAAAAAAAAGAATTAAAGAAAAAGAAAAAAGAAACGAAAAAAGATGTTTGGGCCTCTTAATTTAAAGAAGATATCACCACATGACCAGTCAGGCAAAATCAAGACAAATGTAAGAAGAAACATACAATTCATTGCAAATAAGCATTTACCTTATGGTTAACTAGCTACTTGCTACATATTTAATGAGTTAACTGGTGCATATTAATTAAATCTTGATTGTTTGTTTAAAATCTCTTTTGCAGGATTTCATGCCATCTGGTTAACTTACTTTAAATGACAAAAGCAATAAGTACTTAATTGCATTCCTATTAATGCCCTCTTGTTTCTAAACATGTTAGTTGTCTAATGAGCACTTCAGGTTTCCTGAAAGAATATTTTATCGATGAGAGTAGATGTTTGTTGCCTCCTCTGTTGCTAAGGGAAGGTGCAAAGTAGGGCCAAGCTGTCATTAAACCTTATTCAAATTGTTATTTAAAAGAAATTGTCACAGTCTGGTACCAATTGGCTTTCTAAAGGCGTCTGTGTGCTGGTATTTTCCTCAATGTATCTGCAGAAGTTAAACTGAGTGCTCTCTCTAATTTTCATCCCTCAGACATGTGACTAGGGAGAGATTTACTCTGTAAGGGTGAGCCAGGTACAGCTACGGATACCTGTCCACCCAAGAAGTGGAGATTTTAAGGACTTCATAACCAAGAACAAAGTTTATAAATAAACTGATTACAGAAAGCTGGTTGTGAACTGTTCACTTAGAACTTGGTAAAAAGCTGTATTTCCTTCCCATAGAAAGCATGGGAAGACATGGTTCTTCAGGCTGAATATAGACAAAGATGTATTGTAGCTGAATAGGTTTACAATAGCACTTTTCACAGTATGAAAACTAGAGATAAAGGAATGCATTTCTACAGTGCTGAAGGAAAAAATTGTAAGAGTTAACGTTTGCAAACTCCTGATCCATTTACTCTGGTTTGACCATCACACAATATCATGTACATCATAATATCACATAGCAGTCCATAAATAGAAACAGATTGCACCTGCTAACAGATGAAGAAAAGAGTAGTAGTGCTTTTTAGTTTGTAGTACCAACCCTGACTGTCAGGAGCCGTGTCCCCCCAAAATTTACAGGAAGCACCACCGTGAGGAGTTTTTGCAGAGGGCTTCACTTCCCAATTGTATTGAGAATAGTCTTATTGACCAAGCCTATCCCACACCCAAATTAACTGTTAATAGAGAGTTAATCTCTTAGCAGAACCTGCCTCACATTCCAAACTATCTAGGCAACTAGGTGTGTCACCTTGTGACTTCCCGACCAAGGAATCATGACCTGACCCATCGTAACCTCTTGGTTTACGTAACGGGCGTGGACCACGTGGCAAGACCCCGTGCCCCAGACCCCAAGCTCCCCATTCAGGGACTATATAAGCTGTAACCATGACCCTAATAAAGAGAGGCTTTGACAAATACGCTTAGCCTCCTTCCTGCTTATCAGCCTATGTCTTTCAGGTGGTGCCTCTCCGTGACCCTGGAATAACTGGCCAGCCAGGCGGGTTACAAACCCTAGACAGAGTAACCCGTCGAGGCGGCTACACCTGACTAGTAGGCTTTGAATTAATTAAATTAAATTTAAAAATCAATTAATTAAATAAATAATCAATGTTTTTCTTCTAAATAAAACTATAGACAGTATCAATCTAATTTTGTTTTGTACCAATAAGAATTTATTTGAAAATTTTAGAGTAGTTGGAGGGAAATGGTGCAAAGACAGGACTCATACAAAATTCTTAAAACAAAACAAAACAAAAAAACTCTGTTTTGATGGATTTAAAGTTTCATCTATGCTGAACTGCAAAATTTGGTGTGTTTTTCTGTAGGTCACTGCCACAATGTTTAGAAACAATTGGTTTAGGCATTCTATAAAAGCCAAGAACTATCTCTGTCTAAATTCTATCCTGACAGAGTTTCCCGAAATTGTGTTTCTCAAACTATTTTTAAACACTGGAGGCAGTGGCTTCCCTAGATAAGCCATGTGGACTACATTTGGAGTTACATAAAAAAATAACAAAGTTACTTCTATTCCTGAATTTCTAAATATAGCCCCTGCTTTGCCTTGGGGTAAGGACACAGCAATGGCTAGCAATGAAAAAAATGATGACAATATGTTTTTATGTACTTTAGACTATCTGGGTTTTAGTTAATTTTGAGGGAAACAAAACTGTTCTTTAAGCTGCTGGGATTTCCTTTCTGTAATTTTAAGAACTCAAGGCAAATAAATTCTCTCCTAAGTTAAAAGATCTTGGTTACTCGGGTTGTATCAAAAACAAAAGTGAGTTAGGAAGCACCTTACTTTTTCTTCTTCCTTTTTTTTGGGGGGGGGGAGGGAGATATGGAAAAAGACACAACTGCCACAAATTGAAGGGTTTTGTGTTATCATATCACATGATTAGTAGAATTTGAATGTAAAATGAAAATAGCTTAAATGATACTTTGTAGTCCCTTATAAAATGATTGTTTTTGCATTTACCTGCATTACACTTAAAATGCTTAAATGTTGAAAGTATTGGGAGTAAAATAAGAAGGAAAAATATGGTGAGATTATGCATAATCGTGGAAAGAACGTACAAGGCAGAATATACTGGCTACAGGAAAGAGAAACCTCCCTTATATTGACACTTTTTTTGTGTGTGTGAAATACACCCGACTATCATCATACAGAGTTTTAAATAGCAAGCTACAGAATTTGACTGTGGTTAGTTACACAGTAAATTATATTGTGCTCACAGATAATGAATGGAAAAAAAGGGAATAAAATGGAGGGCATGACTGCTCTTAGGTATGGTTAAAAAAGATTTATTGTAGATGTGAGGGAGTATACAGAAAATCTGAGACATCTGGGAGAATTCAGAGTAAATATTGCCAGACTGAGATAGGCCATGTGAGGAAAGACAAGGAAGGAGAACAAGAGAAGAGCCTTGATCAAGAGGCTGGCCAAGAGAACAAAATGACTAAAAAGTCCATGTAGCAAAAATAGCTGAATTACACAGGGAAGAGCAGCTGGGGGAAGGGCAGCACTGTTTCTGGGCTGGAAAGTTCAGGTTAGAGGCAGATATGCCATTCAGAAGGACATTGTTGCTGGTCCCTACTGGTGGCCAACTTCATCTTTGATATGTTAATAAGTACTTTAGGTGGCTTTTGTTCCAGTTAAGGCTTAATAGAAAGGCTGGAGGAATTGGGCTATAATTTGAGCTTTGGAAAATAATATATAAAACCAAAATAAATAGTAGATATAGTAGATATCAACCAGTCAGTGGTGGTGCAAGACTTTAATCCCAGCATTTGGGAGGGAGAGGCAAGCAGTCTCTATTTTGACTGTTCTGTCCCCCACTCTGGTCCTCTGACATGCTGACATGTAGGTAGGTGTGCAATTCTACTAGAATCTGTTAGGATGAGTTCCTTTGTGGTGTGTTAATTGTAATACCTTGACATATGGTAGTCTTAAGTATTTGTGGCAATTGATCTTTTCAAGTTGACAAGACCCACGAAGGAGAAAAAACTGAGCAAGTGTGTGATGGAGTTTCTAGCCAAGGAAAATTGAGGAGGGATGGAGAGCCTAACTGTAGATGGCAGCACTCCATGGCCTGGAGCCCTAAACTGGACAAAAAAAAGTTGAGAAACCCTATTGTCACACTGTCCTTTCTGAATGTATATGGCATATGACCAGTTGCATGAAGCTACTGATACTATGATGTCAGCAAAATGATGGGCAGACCATTAGACTATGAGTCAAAACAAAGCCTTCTTCAACTGTTGCTGCTATTCTGTCAGGAATTTAGTCATCGAAATGAGAAAAGTTCTATTACAGTATTGAATAAGTTTATTCAGTTTAAAAAGTTAGAGTATTGCTGTCTTGGCCTTACAAGAAATAATCTATATAAAAACATTTGTTACCATTATTTGAAAGGGATTCCCAGTGTTATTTTTGATGTATCTCTATAATCTAGGTCTTACTTTCACATGAGTGACTAAGTGCCCTGCATTCTTGATGCTTGCCTTCTGTCTGGTCCCTTTCATTGACTTATCTTTTGGCCCAGAATATTGGCACAAGAAGAGTTTACCCAAAGACAGGAGGATGATATGAAAGAAAGAGGGAAAAACTCACATACACACTTCCTCTCTACCTCATTATTTAATCTAATTGTAGCTTGATGTTTTGATTTTCTTCCCTTGAAGAGAGAATATGAAGAGTTCATCAGAAACTGTCTGTCAAATTTCAATTATTTTCTCAAAGAAAAGATAAAATGAAATGGGTCAGCTAACATTAAACCACAATATGGGTGCCCTTTTCACTCACCAAATATAAATAATTCATGTTATCAAAAAATCCATCATTCTAATCTAGATCCTCAGCCCATGAAGTCATATATACCATGTTGCCTCAGTTGTTTCAGAAAGCCAAAGATGTAGCAATGAGGAAATGAAATGATGTCTGCTTATGGGAAAATGGTACCTGAAGTATTACTATCATATATATATATAAAAGACTAGATACATGTATATGCTTGGTAATCTATGCTTGAGATTACAGCTCTGCTTAGCTAGGTACATTTTTTTTCATGCAAGCCAATGTTTTTAGTGGTTATACAGACACAGTTTTAAAGCAAAGGCTGACACACTCATTCTTTTCCAAGAGAAGAGTAGTTAGAAGACAGAAAGACAAAGGATGCAGGTCCAAAAACTGGTCTTCCACTTAAAAATAGTTGGTTATTTTTGACTAGACTCAATAGTAACTTGGAGTAACTCACACAGGTCTCCAAGTCAGCATTTTTAAGTATATGGTAAAAATGTATCTCATTATATGGTGCCAAATTTTCATTTAGAAATATTTTCTATTCTTCTTACCTAATAGGTGAATAAAAATAAATGATTCAACTGAACCTGAATTATATATGTGGAACTATTGCTTACAGAGATATGGAGGATGGAAGTTTTTTTTATTGTTTCTTACATACTCTTTTTCTGCTATAACTTACTGCTATGAAGTTTTATTCTAAAATGAATAACAACAGAAGAATATGGCCTATTTATTTTCCCATCTTCTTGTTCAAGGTAGAATCCCACAGATTTAGAAAAGTGTCTACTCTGCTCAGCACAAGCTATTTCAGGACTGTGAAGGTATTCTGGAATAGCAATAAACCAACTAAAAGTCCTTCGAGTGCATTCCAAGTAGGCATTTCCTTTTTCAATACAATTTCTGCCTTTCCTTTTCAGGGAGGTGTGAAGTTGCCTACAGCACCGATAAAGACTTGAGACTTGTAAGCATTATATGGGAAATGCATTTTCTCATGCTCCAGAAAAGAATGCTTCAGATTGATCCCAAACATGAGGGTATCTGGCAAAGATCTAGCTGATAGCTGAGAAAAATTGTCAACCTTAATGTTTTCTTGAGTGAATTGAATTTCACAGAAAGAAGCTAAGCATATTTTCAATTTAAAGTGGAAGTCAATCACTTAAAACTAAGATATTGTTTGAGGACTTTCGAGCAGAAGAGCAGCCTTAATTAAACTAACACTTATGTTCTGCCTCTGCTAATAGGTACAATTACACCTTCCAGGAAATGTGAGTGATGCTTGCAGGATAGTGTTAAAGGGAATGGACTCACCGCAAAAAGATAAACTTAGCCTAATAGGGATGTACAGGTGGGGCTCTACCCTGAGGAAGTTTTTCAATATAATGACCATTTGGGTCATCTGTGGCATTTAATACACTACAAACTATGCTCTTTACAGTTCATTTTCTTTTGAGCCCTAAATTTAAAAAATGGCTATTTTTCTTTAATATTTTTAGGAAAACATAGTTCTTATTTTTAAAATAAAAATGTTTGTATCATCTCTCCCCTTCCTTGATCTCTTCTCATGCACGTCATATATATTATATTGTTATATGAACTTAAAAGTGTCTCTTAAATGGGACAGTTCTCATTTCCAGCCATTTGGCATAGGCCAACCATGAGAGAGACAGCAGTCTTTATTGACTATTGCAGACCACATTAGTTTAAAGCATACTAAGAGAATATGAATATTAACTTCTTCCTGTAAAATATGACCCTGTACTTTATTAAGTAGGAAGATCCAATCTGTTGTGAATGCTAAGTATGTATGTAGGAAAAGTGGCAATATTAAGTAAGTGTCTGCAGGTATGATTTCATTTCAACCATGAGAGGTACCTTGTGGCTTTGGACTACACTAAATTTAGAGATTCTGCAGTTGTCTTTGAAGTAGTCATTATCCTCATCCTTAAGCTCATTTTCAAATGATCAGAAACAATCCTTTTATGAAAATAAATAGTCACACCAGCGAAGAAAGCAGATAGGCTAGCTTCAGAGCCTCATCTGGCTCACTCTCTACTCCTCTAAATAAAATTCCTACCCTGTCAAACCACCAGCTCAGTAGCAGGCAGGCTTCAGCATCCTCCTCCCATCTGCTGCCATCTAGAGAACATCATGCAACTCTCCTCTAACCAAGTCTCTATTCATCCTATTAACCCAGCTCCTAATTTCACCAGCATTCCATGGGATACAGTCAGTCAAGTCTGACAGAGAAGAAATTAGACCAGTGAAGTAGATAGCTTTAGATCTTTACCTTCCCTCAGCTCCTCCCAACCCCATCCTCTAGGGGACTACACAGGTTATTGTGGGACAGCCTGTTTCCTCCCTCCTGTGGGATTCCCTCAATCCCCCCCCCTTACTAGCTCATCCTAATTCCTAAGAATAAGTTCTCAATACCTAGAAATCCAGAATCCCCATTGACTATACCTAGCAGAATCCCAGAAGCACCCCCTTTCTAGTAATGTGCAGCTCCCAGATCTTTCTAAGAATGAGAAAGTGCAATAGAAACTAAGGAACAAAACCCTCAGGCAGCAAATACAAATTCAGGTATCTGCACCTAGAATTACAATCATTCCAAAACCAGATACCAACATAAAAACATAACCAATAACAGCCAGAACTATATGTACCCACTAGAGCCCAGCAACAAAACCACAGTAGGCCCTGAGAATTTCAATATAGCTGAAATATAAGACAAAGATCTTATAATAGCCTTTATGATTATGACAGAGGTGCTTAAAGAGGAAATTAATAAATCCATTAAAGAAATCATTGAAGCATGAGAGCTGAAAAACTGATCTTGCCCCACCTTGTTGGCCATGGGGTGACATGGGTAGGGAAGGATGCCCTTCCCTCATCCATTGCCGCCTGCAACAGATGGGAGAGGTGGCCCTGGGGTCTCAAGAGTAGGGGATCTATCTTAACTCTCTCCAGCTTCGGCACTTCAGAGAGCAGCCTCTGCTTCACTTCTGGGTAGCATGCTAGAGCTGACCCTGTTATCTGCGAAGCAGGTGAGCAACCCTGAGGGTGGCCTGAGAGCCACAGAGGTGGTACGTGTCATGATTCTGCCTGAGAGAGACGTTGTGGTCTGTAAGAGCCCACAGAAGGAAAGGGACAGACAAATAAACCATACAGACGGAGTTTAAGTGAGGAGTTTATTGAGAGAAGGGGGAAGAGAAGGAAAGAGATGGCCTCTGGGGACAGGGCTGGCCAAAGAGAGAGAGAGAGACAGAGAGATGCTGAGAGAGAAAGGGGAAGAAATGAGTGAAGTAGGCGGAGTTTCATCTTTTAAAGGGACAGTGTACTGTCTGACATGCACACAGGCATGATGCTGGACATGATGCACTTTGTCAGGTCCGTAAGGGGTAGGACCAGGTTCATCTGGTTGTTAACAGTATGGGCGAGGGAAAGAGGCCTTCCCCCTTCAACCCTTGCTACCTGTGGCAGGCCAGAGAGCTGGCCACAAGAGAGAGCCCGTCCTGCCCCACACCAACTGCAGCACACAGGGCCCATCACCCTGTCTGAGCCGCACCGCACACTCTAGCTAACCATTTTGTCACCCACCCACACAGGTGGATCTAGGTTAGTCAGCCCTGAGAGGATGAGAGCAGGAGAGCTGACCCTTCTTCCTTTGAATGCCACCTTGCAGCAATCAGGAGAGAGGGCTCTACACCTGAACAAAACAGCAGAGGAGTGGGAGTGAAGGGGGAGGGGGAGCAGGATCTGAGAGCTTGGGAGCAAAAGAATTGGCCCTGCTCCTTGCTATGGACTGCAATTGGGTGTGCTAGCAGAGGCAGTTTTAGAATGCTCACCTCTCTAAAAGATGAAGATGAGGGAAAACTAGTGAGCTGACCAACCCAGCAACGTACCACTTAGGCACAGAACTGGGATATGGGTTGGCCCACACCAATATCTGCCCGATCTATGAACTGTTGGAACACGTGAAAGGGACAACAAACCTACAGACCCAAATCAGCAGGATCTCCATGACATGGGACAACAGGATATCCAAGAGCAACCCTAGTGAGAGCCTGTTATTAGGAATCAGAGACCTCAAGTCAGACCAACTGTGTGACTCTACTAGCCACAGTACAACTTCCATAGAAAGCTTTTTCTTCTTTTTTATTTTATTTTGTTTGTTTGTGTTTTGGGATTATTTTGTTGTTGCTGCTGTTTGTTTGGCTTGGTTTGGTTTGGTTTTTGGTTTTTCTTTTAAATTTGGTCTTGTTTTGCAGGGAAGATTGCAAGGACAGAGGACAGATGAGAGGAGATAGGGAGATAAGTGGGATGGAAATGTATAATTGAAACCCACAAAGAAACAATAAAAGTCAATATAAAAAAGAAATTCTAGAAAATATAAATAAAAAGTGGAAGAATATGAATAAAACAGTTAAAGATTTGAAAGTAAAAAGAGAATAAAGAAAAAACTGAGGAACATCTGGAAGAGAAAAAACTAGGAACTCAAACAGGAAGCTCAAAAGAAAGCTTTTCCAACAGAAAACAAGAAATTTAAATAGTCGTAATAGATTCCTCTACCACAGTCAAAATAAATTTAAATCTAACAAATCCTAGAACAAAATATTTAAGAATTCTGAGACATTATGAAAAGACGAAATCCAGGAATAATAAGAACAGAAAAAAGAGAGGAAATCCAGGTCAAAGTCACTGAAAATATTTTCAATGAAATTATAGAAGAAAATTTCCCTAACCAAAAGGAGGGAATGCCTATCAAGGAACAAGAAGCACAGGTAATGGCATATATATTGGACCAGAGAAGAGAATCCCCTCAGCACAAAATAATCAGAATATACATATAAAAGAACACCAACAAAAGAATATTAAAAACCGAAAGGACAAAGATCATATGCAGGCAGACCTAATAGAATAACACCTGATTCCTTTTTTATTTTGCCAGCAAAATATTTTTATGAATTGTTTGGGAATCTCATGTAAGGTCCCCGATAACACTTGTTTCCCACTCCTCCCAGGTTCATCCGCCCACACTTGTTCCTCCACTTCACGAAGCCAACCAAACAAAACAACAACAACAACAAACCCTACCGAGTAAAACTGGTGTTGCCCATATACTCTTGGGGCTCTGTCAAACTCCTGTTGTCCAGTCCCTTAAAGAAAACTGAGTCCTTTCCCAGTGAAGAACTATACTTTGCCATCTTTGCCACAGTTGCCAAGATCTCTCTTTGATAGTTTTCTGTCTGGATTGCTTTTTTTTTTTTTTTTTTTTGGAGGGGGGAGGCATGGGAGGTGAAAAGGTAAAATGGAGGAAAGTGTCATAGAAGCCTGCAGTGTCTCTTATTCTCAGTTATGAGCCTGATGTCACCTATATCAAACAAAAGAGTCTTTTATTTTGTCAGAGCAGCCAGCAGCAACAGGGATCATGGATTTCCAGATGGTTTCCAGTCCTAGCAGGGATCGTGAACTTCAACATGGCCTCCTACAACAGCACAAACCACAGACATCAACATGTCCTTCAAGAGCAGCATAGATCACAGACATCAATGTGATGTTTGCTGTCACCACCTGATTTCTTAATGGAAACGCTAAAAGATAGAAAAACTTGGATAGATATCCTATACACTCTAAGATATAAGAGATGCGATTTAAAACAATTTAAACAATATCTATTTACAAATCCAGTCCTATAGAAGGTTTTAGAAGGAAAACTCTAATCAAAAACAGGTAAATCACATCCAAAAAAACAACTCAAGGAATAAATAATCCCAGTACTTGGGAGTCCTACATTTTTAATACCAGAACGAAGGAGGTGGAGACAGGAAGGTTTATGAATAAAACTACAATGAAAATAGGTGATCAACTGTTCTTGTGGTATTCTAGAGTAGCACGTGGGTATATATCAAAGAGCTGTATGTTGTAATAGACTAAGTCCTAAATTTCTGAGAAATTGCCATATTGGTTTCCATAGTAGCTGTATAGGATTGCTTTTCTTTCATAAATTTAGGAGTGTTTTTGTTCCACATACCAGCATGAATTTTCACTTGTGTTATTGATATTAGTCATTCTGATAAGTCTAAAATGGAATCTCAAAGTAATTTTTTATTGGCATTTCCCTGATGGCTGTGTGCTGAACATTTTTGTTTGTTTGTTTGTTTTGTATTTTTGAGACAGGGTTTCTCTGTGTAGCTTTGGTGCCTGTCCTGGAACTAGCTCTTGTAGACCAGGCTGGCCTTGAACTCACAGAGATCCTGTCTCTGCCTCCCTAGTGCAAGGATTAAAGGTGTGTGACAACACTGCCTAGCAATGCTGAACATATTTTAAGTGTTGCTCAGCCATTTGAGTTTCCCCTGTTAAGAATTCTTTGTTTAGAAATTATTGTTTAATTGTATCTATCTATCTATCTATCTATCTATCTATCTATCTATCTATCTATCTATCATCTATCTATCTATCTATCTATCTATCTATCTATCTATCTATCTATCTATCATCTATCTATCTATCATCTATCTATCTATCTATCTATCTATCTATCTATCTATCTATCTATCTATCTATCTATCTATCTATCAATCTATCTATCTATCATCTATCTAGTTCCTTTAGTTCTTTATATATTTTGGATATTAATCCTCTATCAGATGTGGAGTTTGTAAAAATCTTTCCTTATGCCACAGGCTGCTGCTTTGCCTTACCAACAATGTCATTTGCCTTACAGAAGTTTCTCATTTTATGAGGTCCCATTTTTTTTCTAATTCTTGACTTTAGTGTCTGCAATATTAGTGGTCTTTTAAGAAAGTCATTTCCTATGTCAATGGGTTGAAGGATTTCCCCCACTTTCTCTTCTATCAGGATCAATGTATGTTGAGGTCTTTGATCCACTTCCACTTAAGTTCTGTGTAGGGTGATAGATACGGATCTATTTGCATTCGTGTAACTACATGCCAACCTCAAGTTACACAAGCACTATTTTGTATTAAGTGAATCTTCTATCTAGCTACTTTTCTGAAAGTGTTTACCAGCTGTATTGATTCTCTCATGATTTTTTTATAATTTTTATATATAATTAATTATCTTCAAATAACAATACTTTGATATTTTTTCTTTCCAATTTGCCTTGATTTCCTTCAGTTATCTTATTGTTTAAACTTCAAGAACTATATTAAATTGATATAGGGAGAGTGGACAATCTTGTCTTGTTTTTTTATTTTAGTGGAATTGCTTTATTTTCTCTCCATTTAATACGATGATGGCAATAATCTGACATAAATTACCTTTATTATGTACAGATAGTCCCTTGTATCCTCAGTCTCCAAGGATTTTTATCATGAAGACATGTTAAATTTTATCAAAGGTCTATTCTCCATTTAGTCAGATGCTGATGTGGTTTTTCATTTTTGTTTTTTTTTTTCATTTGTTTATATGGTATATTATTTTTATTGATTTTCACATATTAAACCATCCATGAATTTCTGAGATGAAGCCTACTTGATCATGTTGGAAGTGTTTTGGATATAGTCTTGGATTTTATTTGCAGGTATGTTATTGAGTATTTTTAAATTGCTCTGTAATTCTCTTTCTTTGTTGAGCCTTTATGTGGTTTGGGTATCAGGGTAACAATGGCCTCATAAAATGAGCTGGGTATTTTCCTTCTATTTCTCTTTTATGAATTATTTGAGAGTATTAGTGTTAACTCTCCTTTGAATGTCTGGTAGAATTCTATGTGACCATCTGACTCTGGATTTTTTGATGTTGTTGTTGTTTGGGAGACTTTTAGTAACTGCTTCTTTGTAATTAGGCTTTTAGGTATATTTAAATTGTTTATGAGATCTTGATTTAACTTTGTCAATTTGTACCTATCAAGAAAATTAACCATTTTTTTAAAATTTTCCAATTTGGTGGATTACAGATTTTGAAAGTATGTTTTCATGATTATTTGAAATTCTTAGGTATCTGTTTTTATGTCCCCATTTTGGTTCTTATTTTCTTAATTTGGATACCTTTTCTGTTGTTTGGTTAATTTGGATAAGGTATCTTGTTGATTTTCTCAAAGAACTAACTCTTTATTTCATTTATTTTTGTATTGTTCTTTTTATTTCTATTTTATTGATTTCAGCTATCAGTTTGATTATTTCTGCCATCTATTTATCTTGGGTGTGATTACTTCTTTTGGTCCACAGCTTTCAGGTGTGCTCTTAGCTGAAAATATGAGGTCAATCCATTTTTTTTTATGTAGGTACTTAGTGCTATGAGCTTTCCTCAATGCTACTTTTATTCTTTCATAAAAATTTGGATATGCTTTGTATTCATTTTCATTGATTTCTAGAAAGTCTTTGATTCAATTATTTTCATTTTGATCCATTCACATTTAGTAGAGATTTGTTTAATTTTTATGAGTTTTTAAACTTTCTGTTGTTTCTATTGTTGATATTTAGCTTAAATCATTGGTAGTTTGATAGGTTTCAGGAAGTTTTTTCAATTTTATTATCTTTGTTGAAACTTGCTTTGTGTCCAAGTATATGGTTAATTTTTAATAAAGCTAGGTGAGGTGCAGAGAAGAAGGTATATTTTTTGTGTTTGGATGAAATGCTATATAAATACCTGTTAGATTCATTTCACTTATAAAATTTGTTAGCTGCAGTATTTCTCTGTTTACTTTTTATCTGGATGGCCTGTTCATTGGTGAGAGTGGGGTATCAGTAGGGTATCACACTACCTATGAGGAAGGGTCAATATGTGATTTAAGCTGTAGTGGTGCTTGTTTTACACACTATCTGTGTGTAAGGGTCAATATGTGATTTAAGTTGTAGTAATGCTTGTTTTTACAAATTTTGGTACCATTGTGTTTGGGACATAGATTTTAAAAATTGAAATGTCATCTTGGTGGATTTTTCCTGTGCATGTAATGTCCTTCCCTATCTCTTCTCTTTAGTTTTTATTTAAAGTCTTTTTTGTTAGATACTAAAACAGCTATAAAAGCTTGCCTCTTGGGTTCATTTTCTTGCAGTATCTTTTCCCAATCTTTTACCATGAAGTAATGTCTATTTGATATTGAAGTATAGTTTTTTTTTTTTTTTTTTTTTTTTTTTCAGCAGAAGAATGGATCCTATTTTCTCATCCATTCTCTTACTCTGTGTATTTTGACTGGGGAATTAAGACCATTGACAATTAAAGACATCAGTAATAAATCAGTGTTGATCCATGTTGTTTGTGATTGTGGGTGTGTGTGTGTGTGTGAATGTGTTTATGAGTGTATGTTTCTGTTCTTTTAATTTTGCTTGTGTGGGATTATGTATTTCCTGAATTTTCATGGGTTTATTTACCCTCTTTTGGTTGGAGTTTTCCTTCTAACACCTTCTGCGGGATTGGATTTATAGAAAGATTTGTAACATGTCTATCATACTTTTAAGCTCTGGACTACTCATGAAGTATAGAAAATGTGTTTTTCTTATTTATATACAGATCACAAGATTTCTAGTATTTTTGCTGATTATAGAAGTAACAGAGCCAGGCGGTGGTGGCGCACGCCTTTAATCCCAGCACTTGGGAGGCAGAGGCAGGTGAATCTCTGTGAGTTCGAGACCAGCCTGGACAGGCTCCAAAGCCACAGAGAAACCCTGTCTCGAAAAACCAAAAAAAAAAAAAAAAAAAAAAAAAAGTAACAGAAAACTTTCCCTCACTGCTAAAAATGTATTTACAACAATTTAGTTTTATTTTTTCTTTACAAAGCGCATTTAATTTTTAATATTTTACTAATATGATTCAATTGTTTGAAAAGAACTCTAAACATCATTGGAATATTGGCAATCAAAATAAAGGCATACCTATCCCTGTCTGTAACCATCTAGTTATGACGTTCTTTGAGAGAGTTCTCTCATTTTCATGTTCCTAAAGATTTAGCACATCACCCGTAAAATAGCTCAGAAGCAAAGGTGTTTGTTGCTAAGCTTGAAGAATAAATACAATCCCAGAATCTATGTGGTGAAAGTAAAAACTGACTACCACAATTTGTTCTCTGATATCCATATATACTATGTGAACACACAATATAATAAAATATTAAATATTTAGCATAAATAAAAACTAAAAACATAGTTTAAATTATTTCATAATATTTTTTTCTAAAGTGTTCCTCTCATGCACATTCATGCATATAATATATTTTACCCAAACACATATGGGTATGAATAGAAGATCATATTTTAGCTGCAGAAAATACTCAGTGTTGAGCAGGGAAAAATCAATAATTGAATTACTGGTCTCAGCTGTAATAAACCAGTGATTATTTCCTCTTGGAAAGAGCAGTCATGAATTTACTTTGCATTAGCAATACATTATCACATTGCAGTAATCAAATAAAAATATTTCATAAATGCCCATTTGTGTTGAGAGAGCTGCTAGAACACTGACACAGTTACAATTTCCGTAAACTTAAAAAAATGCTAAATATCCATATTACAGATACCTTGTACTATAGCCACAAAAATGAAATCCCTTCTCCAAACTATGAAGGATTAGGAAGATTGCCTAATGTCACCAAATGAAAATGATAAAGCATACTAAATCATTTGTATGTTCATTCATTCCTATTCTCTAATTTAGTTTCCTTCCTCACTACAATTCCCTTCATTCCTCAGTAGTAGTAGATATTCTTCCCCAGTTTGACAAGGAGAATAAAAGCAAAGGAAAACACAGAAAAGGAAACAAGAGGAATTAAGAAGAAATGCAGATTGGTAGACAATTAGGACATGATGCAGACAGAGTGCAGGGAATTTCTTATCTTGCTTGGAATATCAGAGACTCCTTGTTAGTCATTAGTAGAGACCATTTGCTGGTGTCAAAACATATTATGATGTTTATTATGCAATCAAAGGAAAAAAAGAAGTTTTGAAAAAAATCATCCCTATCAAAATTTACTTGTTTTTGTCACAGATGGGCTTTTTATTCTTGTGGGAAAACTAAACTTTAAAAAATACAAGTGTGGGAATACTTCCATGTATTGTGGGTAGGTAACCAATCCAAATAGCCAACTTGAGAAAAATGTAAAGTACCTGTGACTTCAATGTTGCATGTAGCTTAGCTTATTGAAGACTGGAGATAAGTGTCTCAAGAAGAAAAAATAATACACTTGACATGAGGCAATTTTACAAATTTAAGAAGCTCAAAAGCACTCGGGAGGCAGAGGCAGGCGGATCTCTGTGAGTTCGAGACCAGCCTGGTCTACAAGAGCTAGATCCAGGACAGGCTCCAAAGCTACAGAGAAACCCTGTCTCGAAAAACCAAAAAAAAAAAAAAAAAAAAAGAAGCTCAAAGACACAGAAATCTATGCCAGACATAAAAGTCATAATTTATAAAATAAAATATTACTTATCATTTTCATAAACAAAAATAATGCCATGTAGCTTATAAGTAAATATACTAAATAAATGTCAAATTTAGTGTATCAAAAATTAGAGCAAATTTTAACATAATTTATTATTTATCAAAACTATAATCAAATAGCTAACTGAAGCTAATATTTGTTTCTTAACTAGTAATTTCACATTTAATTATATGTTTACAAGTACTGGTTCTTTTGAAATCTAAGAAGACATCTTTTATCAAGTTTAAAGACAAAAATCATTTTCTTTTAGGAAATGATTTGGAAAACAAGAGGAAATAAAATCATATTAAACTTAATAATTTATAGTATGGTAGACAGTAAATTGCTATTAGGTTTTACTTTTTAGTCATCATTAAAAATTGACTCGATCTCTTAAACATTTTTCCTTATGATGGACAATGATGTCTCATTCATTCACTATAAAATAGGCACGATCTTATAAGATAATTTTGCAAATAATTTTTAAGTACATAGCATAATCTCCACTTTTAGTTTTAAAAATAGAAACCTTGCCGTTTATTTCATATATGAAAGGGAAATACATTCACATGTTTTACTCCCTGTATATTTTATGGCCAGCAACCTTTGAGTCAGTGTTAACCAAGATATATTATATCGATATCTTTGAAACTGGAATCTCAGTAAAAAACTACCTGATTACCTAGTATTTGAGGCCATCACTTCAGTTATACATTATATCACTTTCAGATGTAAAGCTGTATATGATAGATGCTGGTTAGGAGTGACAGTGGCCTCTAAACATTTTTCATTCAAAACAGGCGTATGCCTAGAAGACTAAGTAGAAATTGGATATGACTGTGATCATTCAGTCAATGTGGAAAAGCTTGCTCTCAGTTTGGTGCCCTATAATGGGCATCTGGAGTCTTTTTATCATCAGAACAAAGGGGTTAGAATGAAAGGAATGGGAATAATAATCATGCTAGGGAATTATTGTTATCTGGAACCATTCTCATTAGGTCAAACATGTGTCCGTGTCAGTTATTAAAAGAACTTGTTAAAGAAATTTAAACAGTATGTCATAATTAATATTGTATAATTACCATAAAATATGTGTTAACAAAAAGTAACCATAGAAGTCACAGGTATGGTAGGAGCCATTGTTAATTTAAAACTACTATGAATAAAAAAAAATTGTTGGAAAGATTAAATTGATTTAATCAATAATAGTCCTTTAAAGCATGGTCCTTTAAAGAATGCCAATGCACAACTCTACTTTGGAATGTTTAAGTCAAGTATAGCTTGTAAGCATAGCTACAAGATAAGAAAAATCCAGACAATAACTGATAAAAATTAGGTAATGAATTCTCATTAGAAAATGGAGGTTTAGATTTGCCCATGAGAACACTATGTATAAAGCAACTGAAGTTTAAGTTTACTTGAGGTACAAAACAAATTTATGTAGAAAAAAATCTCCATCCTCTAGAAACAATCTGATTTATAATGATCAGTCTCAGGGAGGGACATTCTACACACACACACAAGGCATGTTCAGCAAGCTGAAACTGACACGTGTGAACTGTACGTAAAAGAAAACAAAGCTGGCAACGACAGGAGTCCCTTGAAATGCCAATGGTGCAGCGCATTACTACAAAGTAGTGATAAAACCCTAAAAGACAAAATATCTGATGCTATATGGCTTCCAGAGCAACTACCTACTTCACTGATTCCCATCCAATATTCACAATAACGAGGGATTTGCTTCCTTTTGATATCAGGTTGAAATTTCTCCTTGTTCCATCTCCAGTGCTGTTATAGCTTCATGTTTCCAAATGACAGTTGTTCGGCTTCATTAAGTTGCAGGATGCTCTTTGAGCTTTGTCACGAGACAAAGTAATCTCTAAAAACCAGTAAACATGGCTCTCTTCATAGTCAATAAAGAAGTGCTTGACATGACTCAATCAGACGCCAGGAAATAAACTGAATATCTCTGGTACTGCAAATAATTATTCTTAGACTACAGAACCACAAGCTGTTCATGTCTTCAGAGGCTGACAATGTTTCAGAAAGGAAAGAGGACAATATAGGTCTTGATTTTGAGTAGTAGGTTCCTGGACTCATGATTGTTTAGTTATGTTGCTCCGTATTTATAGCATTGATAAGAATTCTTTACAAAAAATAATAAAAATGATAATGTAGTTTATGGCTAAAAATTATTGGCTGATTTTTGAAAATCAGTTGAAATTTGAAAATGTTTACTACCCACATGGGTTAAAATGAAGTGTTTTAAAGCACACACATATCAGTTTATAAAAATGTAGCTATGTTTAATCTCCACCCCTAACCTCACCTTGGATACACAGCGCATGTTCTGAATTACGTATCAAGCATCCTATTTTTATGCCATGCTAGTTAGTTACCTTCCTATAATAAGTGTTTTCTCACTTTTTATGACATTCATCAGGAACCTCATTTTATAGGAAGGTTTATGATTTGAAGTTCTGATTTCACTTTCAAACTTTTCATATCACTACTATTATTAGAGTCTAACAGATTTCATGACAACTTAAAAAATTTGGACAAGCATGTTCTTATTGAGTCACAGCACAATATTATATAAAAATGACTTCTCAGATCCTCTTACCTAATGTTGGATGGTTTTTATAGAACTACTGTGTACTCTCACCAGGATATGATACTGAACCTCTTACTACAGCTGGTAGATAATACAAATTGATTTTCAATAATGTCAAATACTATATGCCAATTTACTGTCAGCCTAGCCTTGTAGAGATGATTTTAAATAGTTTATTGTATGCTTACTATACATAACTAAGGTGTGATTATGGCATTTGGGCCTCCAATGAGCCTAAATGGCCTTATTGATTCATGTTCAAACCACTAGCTCTTCGTGACTCCCTTCCTGCTGCTCCAAATCTCTTCTTCTCATGTCTACTTTCTTTATTTTTTTCCTCTTTGAATCTCACCTATTAATGAAAACATTATGAATTTAATTATTCTTATTTTATTTTTTGATAGGATCCTAATATGAAGTTGAGACTGTAATTAATTAAGCTCACAAACTTCTTCTCTCTGCCTCTCAACAAAAAGCCCTGTGTGGTAGTCCCTGGCTCATTGGAGCATCCAGGAGTTCCTGTGTAGGTGCCGAGAAGTTTCATCGGGACTGGTGAGTGTGTGCTATCCTGGGGCGGACTGTCCAGGTAGAGAGCACAAACACCCCTCCCCCAGCTCCTGCTGCAGGGCTTGCTCTCCTACACACCCGCCCCCACCCCCACCCCCAAACCTGCCTTGTCTGCAAGATCCTTAGCTGTGGAACAGTTTCCTGCCATTTCACTAAGGCTACCAACCCAGAGCAGTGAGTCCCTGACCAGAGGGCAGGCCTCAAGGTCCCCGCCAGGGAAAGCGGGCCCTTGCTGCTGGGGCTGCAGTCTCTGCTGTGATCTGCTGGACCTGCTCTGCCTGCGCCCTACTTCCCTTAGTCCCTGGCTCATTGGGGCATCCAGGAGTTCCTGTGTAGGTGCCGAGAAGTTTCATCGGGACTGGTGAGTGTGTGCTATCCTGGGGCGGACTGTCCAGGTAGAGAGCACAAACACCCCTCCCCCAGCTCCTGCTGCAGGGCTTGCTCTCCTACACACCCGCCCCCACCCCCACCCCCAAACCTGCCTTGTCTGCAAGGTCCTTAGCTGTGGAACAGTTTCCTGCCATTTCACTAAGGCTACCAACCCAGAGCAGTGAGTCCCTGACCAGAGGGCAGGCCTCAAGGTCTCCGCCAGGGAAAGCGGGCCCCTGCTGCTGGGGCTGCAGTCTCTGCTGTGATCTGCTGGACCTGCTCTGCCTGCGCCCTACTTCCCTTAGTCCCTGGCTCATTGGGGCATCCAGGAGTTCCTGTGTAGGTGCAGAGAAGTTTCATCGGGACTGGTGAGTGTGTGCTATCCTGGGGCGGACTGTCCAGGTAGAGAGCACAAACACCCCTCCCCCAGCTCCTGCTGCAGGGCTTGCTCTCCTACACACCCGCCCCCACCCCCACCCCCAAACCTGCCTCGTCTGCAAGGTCCTTAGCTGTGGAACAGTTTCCTGCCATTTCACTAAGGCTACCAACCCAGAGCAGTGAGTCCCTGACCAGAGGGCAGGCCTCAAGGTCCCCGCCAGGGAAAGCGGGCCCTTGCTGCTGGGGCTGCAGTCTCTGCTGTGATCTGCTGGACCTGCTCTGCCTGCGCCCTACTTCCCTTAGTCCCTGGCTCATTGGGGCATCCAGGAGTTCCTGTGTAGGTGCCAAGAAGTTTCATCGGGACGGGTGAGTGCACAAACGCCCCTACACTAAGGCTACCCAACCAGAGCAGCGGGCAGGCCTCAGCAACCCCCCCCCGAAAGGGAGCGCAGGCACCTCCAGCTTGTACTGCAGTGTCGCCTGTGTTCTACTGGACCCCGCCCGACCCCTTGCATTCGGCCTTCTTTACGCGGGTCATTGGAATACCAGGCATCCATGTTTTGGTGTTGAGGAGTTCACCTGGAAGGGAACGGTTCCTGCCCCTACACTGAGGAGATACACCTAGAGAGTTAGTCACAGCAAAGACTGGTCCAAGACATCAGGCCTCTCCTGGCTCCATTTGAAGGAAAAGATGGGCAGGCGCCAATGCAAGAATTCCCCCAACAACTTGAAAGGCAACGTGACATCACCAGGATCCAGGAATCCCGAAATGAGAAGTCTAAACCCTAATACAGAAGAATTAGAAGAATTCGACTCAAAAGTGAATTTTATGAAAATAATAGAGGACCTTAAACAGGAGGTGAAAAACTGCCACAACCAATTAGAGATTACAAACAAAAAGGTAGAGGAAATGAATAAATCTCTCAAAGATACCCAAGAAAACCAAGAGAAACAAGAAAAAGTAATCAAACAGGTAAGGGAAACGGTTCAAGACTTGAAGAACGAAGTGGAAGTAATAAAGAAAACACAAACCGAGGGAAGGATGGAGATGGAAAATTTGAATAAACGAACAGGAACTACAGAGACAAGTACCACCAACAGATTACAAGAGATAGAAGAAAGAATCTCAGACACTGAAGATACCATAGAGAAAATAAACACTCTCAGCAAAGAAAACAGCATAACCAACAAATTCTCATCACAAAACATTCAGGAAATCTGGGACACAATAAAAAGACCAAACCTAAGAATAATAGGGATAGAAGAAGGAGAAGAAGTACAGCTCAATGGTCCAGAAAATATATTTAATAAAATTATAGAAGAAAACTTTCCCAACCTTAAGAAAGATATTCCTTTGAAGGTCCAAGAAGCATACAGAACACCAAATCGACTGGATCAAAAAAAAAAACATCTCTTCGTCATATAATAATCAAAACACAAAACATACAGAATAAAGAAAGAATATTAAGAGCTGCAAAGGAAAAAGGTCAAGTTACCTATAAAGGTAAACCTATCAGACTTACACCTGATTTCTCTATGGAAACCATGAAAGCCAGAAGGTCCTGGATAGATATACTGCAGAAACTACGAGACCATGGATGCAAGCCCAGACTACTATACCCAGCCAAGCTTTCGTTCACTATAAATGGAGAAAACAAAGTTTTCCAGGATAAAAACAAATTTAAACAATACGTAGCCACAAATCCAGCCCTTCAGAAAGTAATTGAAGGAAAATCACAAGCCAAGGAGTCCAACAATGCCCACAATAACTCAGACATCTAAAGACCCTTCACCAGCACAACTTGAAGAAGGGAAACACACAAACTCTACTACCAAAGGAAAGAAAGAAAGAAAGGAAAAATGACCGGAGTTAACAACCACTGGTCATTAATATCACTTAATATCAATGGACTCAACTCACCTATAAAGAGGCACAGGCTAAGAGATTGGATACGAAAACAGGATCCAACATTCTGCTGCTTACAAGAAACACACCTCAACCACAAAGACAGACATCTACTCAGAGTAAAGGGCTGGGAAAAGGTTTATCAAGCAAACGGACCTAAGAAACAAGCAGGTGTGGCCATACTAATTTCTAAGAAAGTTGACTTCAAACTAAAATCAATCAAAAGAGATGGAGATGGACATTTTTTACTCATAACAGGAACAATTCACCAGGATGAAATCTCAATCCTGAATATATATGCCCCTAATATAAAAGCACCCACTTATGTAAAAGAAACGTTACTAAAACTCAAGGCAGTCATCAAACCACACACACTAATAGTAGGAGATTTCAACACTCCTCTCTCACCAATGGACAGGTCAATCAAACAGAAACCTAACAGAGAAATAAGAGGATTAAGGGAGGTAATGAATCAAATGGACTTAACAGACATCTATAGAACATTCCACCCAAATAGGAAAGAATATACCTTCTTCTCTGCAGCTCATGGAACCTTCTCGAAAATAGACCACATACTCGGTAACAAAGCAAACTTACACAGTTACAAAAAAATATCGGTAACCACCTGTGTCTTATCAGATCACCATGGATTAAAGTTAGAATTCAACAACAATGCTATCCCCAGAAAGCCTATGAACTCATGGAAACTGGACAGTCAACTACTGAACCTCACCTGGATCAAGGAAGAAATAAAGAAAGAAATTAAAGTCTTTCTTGAATTCAATGAAAACGAAGACTCAACATACTCAAACCTATGGGACACTATGAAAGCAGTGCTAAGAGGAAAATTCATAGCATTAAGTGCCCACTTAAAGAAAACGGAGAAAGCACACATTGGAGACTTAATAGCCCACCTGAAAGCTTTAGAAAAAAAAGAAGCAGACTCACCTAGGAGAAGTAGAAGACTGGAAATAATCAAATTGAGGGCTGAAATCAACAAAATAGAAACACAGAAAACAATCCAAAGAATCAATGAAACAAAAGGCTGGTTCATGGAGAAAATCAATAAGATTGATAAACCCCTATCCAAACTAATCAAACGGCGGAGAGAGAATACGCAAATTAACAAAATCAGAAACGAAAAGGGAGACATAACCACAGACTCAGAGGAAATTCAGAGAATCATTAGATCTTACTACAAAAATCTGTATGCCACAAAATTGGAAAATGTTATAGAAATGGACACTTTTTTAGATAAGTACCATATACGAAAGTTAAACCAGGACCAGGTGAACAATCTAAATAGACCTGTTAGTCGCGAAGAATTAGAAGTTGTTATAAAAAACCTCCCCACCAAAAAAAGCCCAGGTCCAGATGGCTTCAATGCAGAATTCTACCAGAACTTCCAAGAAGACCTAATACCTATACTCCTTAATGTATTTCACAATATTGAAACAGAGAAGTCATTGCCAAATTCCTTTTATGAAGCTGAAGTTACTCTGATACCAAAACCACACAAAGACACAACCAAGAAAGAGAACTACAGGCCAATCTCACTCATGAACATCGACGCAAAAATACTCAATAAAATACTGGCAAACCGAATCCAAGAACACATCAGAAAAATTATCCATTATGATCAAGTAGGCTTCATCCCAGAGATGCAGGGCTGGTTCAACATATGAAAATCTATCAATGTAATCCATCATATAAATAAACTGAAAGAAAAAAACCATATGATCATTTCATTAGATGCTGAAAAAGCATTTGACAAAATTCAACATCCCTTTATGATAAAGGTCTTAGAGAGATTAGGAATACAAGGGTCGTTCCTAACTATAATAAAAGCTATTTATAGCAAGCCGTCAGCTAACATCAAATTAAATGGAGAGAAACTCAAAGCTATTCCACTAAAATCAGGAACACGACAAGGTTGTCCACTCTCTCCATACCTCTTTAATATAGTGCTTGAAATTCTAGCAATAGCAATAAGACAACATAAGGGGATCAAAGGGATTCAAATCGGAAAGGAAGAAGTTAAACTTTCATTATTTGCAGACGATATGATAGTGTACATAAGCGACCCCAAAAACTCCAGCAAAGAACTCCTTCAGCTGATAAACACCTTTAGTAGCGTTGCAGGATACAAGATCAATTCCAAAAAATCAGTTGCCCTCCTATACACAAAGGATAAGGAAGCAGAGATGGAAATCAGAGAAGCATCACCCTTCACGATAGCCACAAATAGCATAAAATATCTTGGGGTAACCCTAACCAAGGAAGTAAAGGATCTATTTGACAAGAACTTTAAGTCAATGAAGAAAGAAATTGAGGAGGATACCAGAAAATGGAAGGATCTCCCTTGCTCTTGGATAGGGAGGATCAACATAGTAAAAATGGCAATTCTACCAAGGGCAATTTATAGATTCAATGCAATCCCCATTAAAATCCCATCAAAATTCTTCACAGATCTTGAGAGGACAATAATCAACTTTATATGGAGAAACAAAAAACCCAGGATAGCCAAAACAATCTTATATAATAAAGGATCGTCTGGAGGCATTACCATCCCTGACCTCAAACTCTATTACAGAGCCTCAGTATTGAAAACAGTTTGGTATTGGCATAAAAACAGAGAAGTCGACCAATGGAACCGAGTAGAAGACCCTGATTTTAACCCACAAACTTATGAACACCTAATTTTTGATAAAGGAGCTAAAAGTATCCAATGGAAAAAAGAGAGCATCTTCAACAAATGGTGCTGGCAGAACTGGTTGTCAACGTGTAGAAGAATGAAAATAGATCCATATCTATCACCATGCACAAAACTCAAGTCCAAATGGATTAAAGACCTCAATATTAGTCTGAACACACTGAACCTGATAGAAGAAAAAGTTGGAAGTACTCTACAACATATGGGTACAGGAGATCACTTCCTATGTTTATCCCCAGCAGCACAGACATTAAGGGCAACATTGAATAAATGGGACCTCCTGAAACTGAGTAGCTTCCGTAAAGCAAAGGACACTGTCACTAAGACAAAAAGGCAACCCACTGACTGGGAGAAGATCTTCACCAACCCTGCAACAGACAAAGGTCTGATCACCAAAATATATAAAGAACTCAAGAAACTAAACTTTAAAATGCTAATGAACCCAATAAAAAAAATGGGGCACTGATCTGAACAGAGAATTCTCAACAGAAGAAATTCAAATGGCCAAAAGACACCTAAGGTCATGCTCAACCTCCTTAGCGATAAGGGAAATGCAAATTAAAACAACTTTGAGATACCATCTTACACCTGTCAGAATGGCTAAAATCAAGAACACCAATGATAGCCTTTGCTGGAGAGGTTGTGGAGAAAGAGGCACACTCATTCATTGCTGGTGGGAATGCAAACTTGTGCAACCACTTTGGAAATCAGTGTGGCGATTTCTCAGGAAGTTTGGGATCAACCTACCCCAAGATCCAGTAATACCACTATTGGGAATATACCCAAGAGATGCTACATCAAATGACAAAAGTATCTGTTCAACTATGTTCATAGCAGCATTGTTTGTAATAGCCAAAACCTGGAAACAACCTAGATGCCCTTCAATGGAGGAATGGATGAAGAAAGTGTGGAATATATACATATTAGAGTACTACTCAGCAGTAAAAAACAATGACTTCTCGAATTTTGCGTGCAAATGGATGGAAATAGAAAACACTATCCTGAGTGAGGTATCCCAGACTCAAAAAGAGGAACATGGGATGTACTCACTCATAATCGGTTTCTAGCCATAAAATAAAAGACATTAAGCATATAATGTGTGAGCCTATAGAAGCTAAATAAGAAAGTGAACCCAAAGAAAATCATATAGTCATCCGCATGGAGAGGGGGAAGTAGACAAGATTCCAGGGCAAAAACTGGGAACTTGCGGGTGAGGTGGCATGGGGCAAAGGGGAAATGGGATGAGAAATATGAGAAGGGGAGGAGGGGAGGAGCTCGGAGGATTGGGATGGTTGGGATATAGGAAGGATGGATACGGGAGCAGCGAAGTATATATCCTATCTAAGGGAGCCATCTTAGGGTTGGCAAGAGACTTGACTCTTGAGGGGTTCGCAGGTGTCCAGGAATATGTCCCCAGCTGGTACCTTGGGCAACTAAGGAGAGGGAACCTGAAATGACCCTATCCTATACTGATGAATATCTTGCATATCACCTTAGAACCTTCATCTGGCGATGGATCGAGGTAGAGACAGAGTCTCAATTTGGAGCAACGGTCTGAGCTCTTAAGGTCCAAATGAGGAGCAGAAGGAGGGAGAACATGAGCAAAAAATCAGGACCACGAGGGATGCACCCACCCACTGTGACAGTGGAACTGATTTATTGGGAGCCCACCAAGGCCAGGTGGTCTGGGACTGAATAAGCATGGGTTAATTCCAGACTCTCTGAGCATGGCGGTCAATGAAGACTGATGAGAAGCCAAGGACATTGGCACTAGGTTTCGATCCTAATACATGAACTGGCTTTGTGGGAGCTTAGCCTGTTTGGACGCTCACCTTTCTGGACGTAGATAGAAGGACCTTGGTCTTCCCGCAGGGCAGGGAATTTGGACTGCTCTTCAGTATCGAGAGGGAGGGGGAATGGAGTGGGGGGAGGAGAAGAGGAGTGGGGATAGGGGGAGGGAAGTGGGGGGAGGGCAATATTTGGGAGGAGGGGAGGGAAATGGGAAATGGGGAGCAGGTGGAAATTTTAATTAAAAAAAGAATAAAAATAAATAAATAAGTAAAAAAAAAAAAAAAAAAAAAAAAAGCCCTGTGTGTGCACCATGCAGTGGTACTAGATACTTGTTTTGCTGAGTCTGGATTAGTTTGCATAACAGCTGATCTCTAGTCTTATTTATTTTTTCTGCTAATAGTTTGGTCTTTTTCTTCTTTGCGGACACAAACACACACACACACACACTTCCCTTGTTTATTACTTTTCCGCTGAGAAGCATCTTGGCTGATTTTGTAATTGGATCATCATTAATAGTGATGTTAAAAATTTTTGTGGGAATAACCATTTTATGTTTGACTTTATTGTTTTGTATACTTAAAAGAGATATTTTGGGTAGATATAGTAGATCTAATCGAATATTGATTTCAATAGAATCTTAATTGTCAGATATTCCTGTTAATGTATAAACTTCAGGTTTGTGTTGATGATATGCATTCTAACTGAGGTGCTATTTTATCTATTTTTATTTACTATGCTTATTTCAACTAAATTATATTTTATTATACACTTACCACCACTCTTTAGTTATTATTGTTTCTTCTTCAATCTATTTAATCATTAGTTTTTCAATTTTTTTATATATTTGAAATGTATACTTTCACATTATATGTTTGTATTTATATTTATTTTAATTATCTCTCTTATTTGCTGCATATCTAAAACATGTTGTCAACAACAACTTAATGTAAAGAAAATTGGAATTTTTAAATTGCATACTTAAGTGGCACACAAAGTATTTTTTCCTGATATAAGTTGGTTATCATGTAAGCAATTCAGGAAAATGAAAGAGACTTTCATACAGTGAACCACAATTAGAGATGCTGATGTGAGGCAAAATTACTGTTACTCCATTTTTCACTTCTTATTCTCATAGAGTCTAGGATACCAAAGATTCGAAAGTATCTTTTCCACCCCCAGTCAGGATGCTCCATTTCCCATTTCTTTTTTCATCTCAAGTATGAAATATTTGATATCTGAAACATCTTTTTTAAAGATTTGAAGCCAAGTGGTAGTGGCATACACCTGGAGTTCCAGAATTCAGGAGTCCAAAGCAGGTGAATCTCTATGCGTTCAAGATCAGTTTGCTCTACATAGTGAGTACCAGGATAGCCAGGTTTTTAGAATCCCTTTCTAAAAAGAAAAGAAAAGAAAAAAACAAAAAAAAAAAAACCAAGCCAAATAAAGAAAACCCAAACCACAAATAAATATTAAAAAATTAGTAATAAAAAGACTGAAATTTTAATTAAAAGTTTCTCTTTAGTTGCTTACCTTGATTATTGCAGATCTGCATATGTGTACATTAAAGAAAGTCTGCTGTGCCTCTTGTAAAGTACAAGGATTTTAAATGTTCTTTTTCACAATAATGCATCAGGATCAAGAAGTCCTATAAAGTGTCTGTGTTGATAGTTCTTTTCACGTGACTTTCAGATTAATAGGGATGATGTGATAAATGCTATTTAATCTACTGTGACATCTGATGCCTGAAAGTCATTCTATTGTTTTGTACTTCAGTGTTTATTTCTTTAGTGAGTAAGGTCCTTCAGTGAACTGAAAAATAGTATAAACAAGTACACTGAAGGCAACTTTCTCAGCTAGAGAACAGGGATGTTATAGGGTCTTATTATTGTATTCTATCAGAAAAGAAGTCTTCACAGCTGGCTTTTTTGAAATAGAGACAGACATTTTTCTTTCAAAGGAGTATAGGTGATTGAACGATATTCCTGCCTATCAGATTTAGCTACTCCTTCTCTGTACTCTGTGATACGATTCTGTGTTGCAAGTCAGAATGTATAAATATATGTGTGTGTCTGTGTGTGTATGTATATAATATATAAAATATGATTAATGTATAATATATTAAATTATATGAAATTCATACATATATTTAAAGACTCAAAGCAGAATATAATATGAATCTTTGTGCACATGGGGCGTGTGTGTTGTTTTATACATTTGTATATGTTTGTGGTGATAAAATCCATTCTAGTACTTGGTAACATGATTGGCAAGTGTTGTACCACATTGAGCAATATTTCTAAACCCTGGGTTTTGGGAGATTATCTATGCAGCTCTGGTGGTCTCTAAAAGGAGCTTCCTATTTCACTCACCTGATCATTGGGATTACAAGTGTGTAGCACCTCACTTGGTATTCAGATACTAGAATCTTGACATACTTTCGTTATGAACATGACTAATATTGACTTCTTTCGATTTTGTAATTTTGATTTGAAATTAATACCCATGAGAATTAGTTTTGATATTAAGAATTGGACAGTCTACTATTTCATAGCCTTTATATACAAAATGTAGTGTAATAAAAGAAGTCCTTTTATGAGAAAACACTTAATTTTTTTGAATATTTTCTTATCAGCTTAGCAGAAGAATATTGCTGAAAGCTGATAGTTATATGAAGTTAAATTTACTGCTGAGAGGAGATTTCCTTGGAAACACTTGTGTCCCTTAAACTCTCTCGCCCTCTGCTATGTGTCCTCTTATCAGTGCTCTTTATGTGGCAGTGTCTCACTTAGCTCTCCTAGGTAAATATGTCTCCTCAAAATGTGTCCTGCTCTGCATGTCTATATTATCTTCTGGTATCATAAAATTCTAGACAGTATTAAACAAAATATACATTTTAAATATTTTTATAATGAATTATGTGACTCTAGCAGAGACACATTAACAAGGATGGAAACATCTGATTGTAGGAAGCACATTACTCTTTGGTATTTTGGAGTTGAACAAGATGTATGCTGTTTTTTTTTTTAATACAGGTGTTGACGTTTTAGCCTGATGTTGTAATGTATGAAACTCCATCACCAAAATCCCTTTTGTGTTCTTAAACTCAGCTTAGTACCTTAGATTGAATAGTGTTTTAAAAAATCTTATGGATTTTTTTTGTTCCTTCCCTAAAAGCATTTGAGTTATAACTAGTTTTTCAGATATGCTTTATAATCCATACTTACATGGCATAAGAACGTGTATTAAAGTTGTAAGTTGTTCATAACATTGTTGAAAAATCTGAGGAAATTGAAAACATTAAAAACTTATCTTTCCACACTATCAAAGGTAGCCACAGTCTCCTAGGATGCTGGCAGATTACCAAAGAGATTATTTCATTCATGGAATCCACAAATGTGCTCTACAAAGCAAAATTAGCTAATATTTGTGAGCTAATACTTATGATAGTATAAAAAATAACAAAAGGAAGAACCAAAGCAATGCTGAAAATTTGAATCTAATAGGAACTAGAAGCTAGAAAAAAAATATGTGAGGGATTTTGCAGCCCTGCTAATTTAAAGTGTTACTAACATCTTGAGATTTTGTCATAGATATATTACAGACTGTGTGACAGTATTCAAGTACAGATAACTTACAGCCTCTACATGCCATCTTGCAAAAAAAATGAGAAAAGGAAATATAGATGACAGATTACAGGCTAATCCTGGCACAGCTTTAGTCTGACCATGGTGTGCATTCATTTAATGTGACTCTTTGTCATGCACCCATACCAACATGTCTCCACTTGGAAGTTGCAATGCTTTAGCTCACCAATATGTCTTCTTGGTGCATTATGTAATTGAAATAAACACTGCACCACATTTCCAGGTGACAGTTTGAAAGGGATGCATGTCAAGTCAATTACAATAAGTGTGTGCAACCATATGGAAACATTATGTTGATGAGAAAGATGTTGAGCACAACACTCTTTGCTCTTCAATCAATTTAAAGATAGAAAAGGCACAGTTCCTACTGTCCTACTCAGAAGCTTTTATAAAGAGTAAAGGCTATTAATTACCTTGATGTGGAGAGCATGTGATGTTTTTTACCCTTTCATTTATTATTCCCCCTTTCTGTGTCTCTGTAAATTGGCTGATATCAATGCTTATCAATATCACCTAGGATGGCTTAATTTTTAAGACCATACTATTCTCTCTGAAAAGTAGATGCATTGCTGTCTTTAATGCTGTATCCATATTTATTAGTTTTAAGGTTACAAGCAGCAGAAAATAGATGTCATCTTATGTAATAACACACGTTTTGCCGAACAAGATCTTGTCCCTCTATAAGGCCCCAGTACAGCACTTTTGAGAAGAATGGTACAGTGAGGCCTTCAGGAATATACTGCAAAGTAAAGTTCACGCTCTAGGACACAATCATAAGGTGTAGGGGTAGGAACAAATAAATATAACCTCCATGCTCTCCTAGCAACAAGTAAGCAATGACTCTTCCACAACTGATTTCCAAGGTGATCAGAGAATTCCATCCTTTCATCAGAATACAAAGAGATAAAAAACTGTCCAAATCAGAAATTAAATGAATAAACTTTAACTAATTCAAATTATCAATTTTTCTTCTAACAAAATCAATGGGGCAGATGTTGATGAAAAATCAACAAGACTAATAAATGAAATGGATGGTTTTTGAAATTATAGACTCTCTGTATTAAGCAATCCTGGTTTAAATCTGTCTTCCAAAATGCCCTTGGATCTGACGGCAGTCAATCACTGCCATGACTCCCCTCAAGCTAGAAGCAGTTGTTGATATGCTTTGTGTCAAATCAAATGAACTTTGTTTTCTGATTATTCCACGCAAATAAGAGAAACAGTACATTGTATACAAATCAACAACAGCTTACTTAAACTTGCAAACATATTTTAAGAAGCACTTAGTTGAGTTAAAACACAAATTATTAATTTGAAAGAGATCAAAGAGGGATGGATATATGGGAGGGTTTGGAGGAAGAAAAGATAAGAGAAAAACAATGTAATTATAATCTCAAAATAATAAAAGAAATAGTTAGAACACACACCACTAGTTGTTATTTTGCTTATTGAATATTATTTATAGATTTTATCTGATTTTTAAAATCCATTATTAAGGTGACAGTCAAATAATTCTCGTCAAGTTTAAGACTATTGAGAATAATTCAGTTATTAACATGCACATTCAGACATTGTATGCATAGAGAGTTTAATTTAATCTTCACAGGTACTGAACTAATTTTTGTATGGGGTGGTCAGTTTATGTATACATTTATAAGAAACCATTCATTAAACTTTTATCTGAGGTGTTTGTTTTTCATGACTGAGGAATATATGAGCGTACCAGTTACTTTTCAGCCTTTCCAACATCTAATTCTCTGTCACTTTAATTAAAGTATTGTAATAAATGGGCAAAGGTATCTTATTGTAGATAAAGCTTGTATTTTGCTGTTTTTAGACCTTTTATGTATAGAGATATTTGCCTACATGGATGCATGTGTACAATGAGTGTGTTTATTCCAGTGAAGGTCAAAAGAGGGAATCATGGCCATGGATTTGTTGTTAAGTATGGTTAAGGGCTACCAAGTGTGTACTGAAAAACCTAATAATATCTTTCACAAGATCAGCCAGCACTCTTAACTGCTAAGGTGTCCCACGAGGCCTGTTTGCATTTTGTTAATGACTGATGGTATTTGAAAAATTTTTATGCTTTCATTAACAATTAAAATATATCTGATAAACAACATAATGCTAGCTAGTCATAAGAAATGAAATTTGCATATAACTTATAATACTAAAAGTGTGGTATTTTCTATACTTAAAATAAAATTTTACTTAATAATAAAAATAGTGTTAAAAGATTGAGCTAATTCAGGTATAACTCTCTCTGTGTATGGATCTGTCTCTTTTCTATCATTATCTACCTATCTATCTATCTATTGCTCTCTGTCTCTGAAGAACACTGGCTAGATCATGTTCAGACTTGGTGTTAGTATCTATTTGTAACTGACCATTTTTTTTTCCAACTTTTGTTCTCCTGCTAGGAAACACTTTAAAGTTACAAGTTAAGTGTAACTGATGATTACTGCATAGTTGTCAATCACCAAAAAACCTCTTCAAAGATAACTGGCACTTGAGCTTTTCATACATTGTGATGTGTCCCATTTACAATCACCACTTGATTCAAACTTTCATTGTTTTTTTTTTTTGTGTGTGCTTCTTTGCATTTTTTACTGGACTCTAATTGCTATAATCTACTTTTCATAGCCACATGTTACCTTATAATTTCCTAGTTAAATAACTAATAAATAATATTATTTAAATAAATAATACAAGTTTTAAATAAGTCATGATGCCTTTGAGTCAACTAGCAATGTATATTATTGTAGAAATCCCAGAGATTATAACAATAGCTAAAACCAAGAAACATGGCAAGTCTTCAAACATGTTTTATTTCATTCAGTCCTTAACAACGCTGTGAAATGGCTAAGCCCTGGAATTTTGAAATACATACAATTTTGACCAAAAGAATTAACTAACTTGCAGGTATTCTACAGCTTAATTGCAATGAATGTGCTGTATGTGTAAGAAATATAACAGATCTTTCATAAAGAAAAATAGTAGAGAACATTTCCAAACTAATTCATTAGGACCAATATTATCCTAAGAACAAAGTCATACAAAACCATTGCAGGAAAATAATATTTTAGAACAATGGCTCTGAGAACATAAATAGAAAAGATGATACAAAAAAACACAAAACAATCGATCTTTGCTAATATGCAGAAACAATCACACAATGACTTATTTAGACAAGGAATTAATGTTGCTCTAAAAGCACAAACTCAAGCCACGTATAACAATATATTAATGCAATAACCTATGATTTTCTAAATAGATAGGACAGGAGCTTTTGAAAAATTCAAACATTCATTTTTGGACAGCATCTGCCACCAACTAGAAGGAAAAAGAATAATTGCAACTTGGTAACAGTAATTCATCCATGAAAAACTCAATATAAAATTATAGAATCTAAACAATGGCTGTTCAGCAGAGGACTCCACATACTTCCCGGAAAGATTGTTTGACTTGGGTATAGAATTGGGTCATGTACATTTTCATTAAAAAACAAAAAACTTTTTGCTAAATAAACTTTTGTGATACTCGGGAAAAAAAAAGATTATTGATATAAGACTGAATGTTAAACAAGGCAAACAATTCCTCCTTAATACCATACATGATACTTTGGTCAGTCATAAAAACAATACATATAGCTAAAGACCTTTAAGTTGGAAAGGAAAAGTTAATATTTTTTATAAAAGATAGCATGATCATATATGTATGTGTGTATGTATATATATATATATATATACATATATATAAATTTTTTTCTTTTGGTTTTTCGAAACAGGGTTTCTCTGTAGCTTTGGTGCCTATCCAGGAACTAGCTCATATAGACCAGGCTGGCCTCGAACTCCCGGAGATCCGCCTGCCTCTGCCTCCCGAGTGCTGGGATTAAAGGCGTGCACCGCCCAGCTATATATATATAATTTATAAGCCACCCAGGACAAAAGCTAATAAACAAATCTGGTTACATAAATATAACAAATTCAGCATACAAGTTCAGCTGTATTTCTAAATAGTTGTGGCAAATTGTTAAAAAAAATTAAAAAATTATTCAATTTTAATGCTATCAAAAAGATAATATCCTTAGGAATAAATTTAACTCATACAAGATCACTGTTAGACCACATACTTATATCAAATATGAAATAAAGTTTTAATGTAAGGATGTGAAAACTGCCTCAGCAAACTCAAAAGTTAGTTTTATTGTTGTTCTTGTTTTCATGTAGATCAATACACTTGGTTAACTTTCTTTTAAGATCAAAAGTGATTTTTTGTTGAAACGGAACAATAATCCCTAAATAGATATTAAAATTATGAATTGATACAATTTGAAAAAGAAAAAAGAAGCAGGCTCATCCTATATAATTTCAAAATATCAGGTTGTGATTCAAGACTCAAACCAAGTGACAACAGAGTCAGTCTGGTGCTGAGTGCATACGGATGAATGCAGAAAATGATATGCTTTCAAAAAGTTGTGTGGAAAAATAGGAAACACATTCTAAGCATATGCATATAGACATGCTGGGTTAGATGCTGATCTCGCATGATTCACAATAATTACTTTAAGACAGATTAGACATTTAAATGTAACATTAAAAGCCCTGAACATTCAAGTGGAAACTATGAGTATCTTACCAAATGCATGAGTCATAACGGAAAGTAGTGTTTTAATATGCCTCATGGGCATTAGGGATTTATTTTTCATTTTCAAAGTCACTATTAATGAAATTTAAAATCAAATCTAGGAATAGACAAAATAAATTGTATTCAATGGTGTATCATTTTTTACAAGTGAATAATAAAATTATACATACAATTCAGAAAAGGTAACAAGACTGTGTGGACATTTTACCAAAGGTGTGCTGTGAAGTGGCTTTACAAACCACATCATCAAAAAGAAACATATTTATAAGAACTGCTGGAGTTTCAAAGCCTGCAAGCTGTGATGAATTACAATCACTAAACTGACTTCATTCATTCTGAAATGCCATTAGCATTTTTACACAATACCCATTTGCTGTCACTTTTCGTTCTTTAAAAAATTTATTATTTTCCAAAAAGCTGATGTCAGTTTATTAGTGTTGAAGTAGACTATATATTCATGTATTAAGATGAACTAACATACAGTAGGAAAACTTGCTTTGTTCTAACCATTTGAACTATGATGAACAGATTGTATTTCATTCCTGAAATTTTCAAGTCTGAAAAATATCAAATCGATTCCATCAGAAGTTAATCTATTATGAGTATCGTTATAAAAGTACTCTGACTGGAAACATAACTTCACCATACTTAAAATCTTACATCTCTGATGGCGGCATGTACATAGAATGTTGAGGATAAGTAAGTTTATAACTATCAAACAATGAAGCTTCAGTACATGGAACATAATAACAGTGCAAAACATATCCTTGGTCCAGTCTATCTAATCACTGACCTCACAGTTAAAATATTATTTCCATTCATTATTATGGTCCTCAGCTCTTCAACTCTTTCTAGTCCAATTTGAGAACGTGAAACTGTTGCTTTTCATGTAAGACATAATTGTCTTTGTTATGGGGGAAACCTGACATTGATTAAATTAATTAGAAATGAAATCGTGAGAGCACACTGCATGGATTACAATCAGGTAATTGTTTGTGGCGCTTGTTTTAAGCACAAATTTAATTTTTATGTAATTAAGTTTACAGAGTGCAGTTAATGTTTTTTTTTTTTCCAAGAGGACGAAGGGAAAATGTAGCCATCAGCATTTATGGATACTAATTTTATGGCTGTCATAAAGGCGCAAACCATGTCCCCAGAACAGTAAAGTTTATGATTTAGAAATAGTCTTAATACCAATGACATGTATCAAATATTACAATAAAAGAGTGACTGTATACTGATGAATTAAAAACAGTCACTGTTCTCTAGTTTAAAATATTAAGCTACGTTATTAGAGAGAACGTCTTCAGATGTCATCCTTCGGTGTGTTGTAGGTGAAAAAAGACGACCACTTTTAGTGTTACATTTCAGTACAGCTATACATCTCCATTTTTGAATTTATAAACAAAAACAAAAGCTTCATTATTTTCAAAATGTAAGAAAATAAAAGTGCTAAAATAAATAAAATGGTTTCTTTTAGCTTGTCTTTATTCCCTGAGGACAGTTTAGGTGACATTTCTATAATATCTAATAAAACTATTTTCCATTAAATAACAAAATTCTAGCAGTTCTTTATTTTTTGTTACAACTATCCCAATCACTGCTAAGCCACTGCTTAAAAATTGAAAATCTTAAAATATATTCATCTTTCTATCTCCTTAATATTTTAATGTCAGGTTAAAAAAAATTTCAAGCACCAACTCCTAGTTATTAATGATCCACTTTTTCCTAAGTTCACTGGCTTACCAGCATCTTCCATCCTTCATGAAATTGGGAAATCACTGCTTTAATGTGCTTTGTGGATGAAAAATGGGCACGATAAAGAAACCAAAATAACTGCTCCATGGATGAAAGCACTAAACTTTATTCCAAACTGCCGAGTCTGTCTCCTGGGAAAGCAGGGAGAAACAACAGGGAAAATTTTTACAGGGTTGCATGGAAAAAGGAAATAGGGAGCTTGTGAGCTGGGGTGAGGTTCGTGAGCAAGACCTGGGCGATCCTACAGCTAGCACTGATCTTGATTATTTAGTAGGCACAAAATCATTTGTTATTGGAAGAGCCATGAGTCCCCTTTTCCAGAACTAAAGAGAATGACTCACTTTTTAGGAAGTAGAATTTTTTTTAAGCCCTTGAGGAATGGTGACTTTTGTCTAAATCCCTGACCTTGGGAAAAAGAATTTTTTGAGGGACCAGACATTGTGAAGACACACAAACACATACACACACACACACACACACAAATGCACACACAAAATCAAACACACACATGCAAATGCAGGCACATTAGTGCACACATATCATGTGGCTGTATTCAGTCTACTGTCCGTAAGAGCTAATCTTGTCATAATCATTTTAAAACCGCACACCTTCATAATTCTCTCAGAGGTGAGGTCTAATTAAGGCTAAAAGTATATCTGACATTAATAACAAATATTAAAGACAGAAACTTAAATCATCATTCTTATTTGAAAGTAAGATTGCAAGTTATAACAAAACTTATGAATATAGACATAACAATATCCAGAAGTTAATAATGGAGTACAGTATAAAGTGCCAAAAAATGACCAGGTAAGAAAAGAGGTATGAAAATAAGCTATAGAAGGAAAAATAAATAAGTAAAAGAGGGATCTGAAATTTTCATAAATCATTGAGAAGAAAAACAACTAGGAAAAGTTTTCATACCTATGTTTTATACATCACTGATTATGAGTGCAAAAAGACAGAATAAGTTGAGCACTATTGAATATAAATGAATGCTATTAAAATAACAGAAAAAGAATCATAACACTAGAAATAGAATATCAAATAAAAACAACGCCAAGAGTAAATAATGGTAGAAGAGACCATGTAAAGAACAGGAGGAGCTTGAAGATCTATCACAATAACTATTCACAAATCTGCATATTTGAAAAATGAGCAAACACAAAACAATGACCTATGTATCAGAAGAGAATTGATCATTTACTTCAGAAGAAATAATAAACAATCCTTTTATGGAGGACAGTTTCTAAATTCACCAATCAAGAAACTCAAAAGACCCCAACAGAATAAAAATAGATAAAATCATGGCAAGGTATCTCAAAAAGAAATTATGAAGAAAGTGAGATAGGAGAGATTTTACAAACAGAAACAAATAATTTTTTCCATAGTTAAATTTAGAGAATTGCTTCATAATTCCGGGATTTATGCACTTAACCTAGTAAGATGCTTACAGAGACTTTTAGGTTGGCAAATACAAGAGCTTTTTACTTGAAAAAAAATTGAATCTGTATTTTATTGGAAGAACAAGAAACAGTGGAATACATAAGTCTTTCCAAAGTTCCTATGAATTTTCTCAACTTGAACTTTAATGAGGAACAATTTCCAAAATAACGGCTGTCCTAGGTGTCTGTAAGCAGAATGAACTGAGCAGAAAGCAAATCGCTAGATGACTAATGATTATTTAATCTCATTATTTGACCAGTATTGTACATATCAACTACTACAAAAGTTTCTTACAGATGTATGAAAATACTCCAGTGATAGATATTTTAATATAATTTCATCTTCAAACCTGTGTAAGATAAAAAATCAAAATGTTTAAATGACAGATACAAAAATTATAAATAAAGAAAATGTAATCAGATAATGGGATGAATGTGATTTTGTTAAGAGAATTCATGGATGGTTCAATCTCTAAAATAATAAATGTAATTATTATGTAGGATATCTATTATAAGCTTCTACAATGTACTAGACAAAAATAAGTGCTCATTCTTAATAGGAATGAAATAAATCTATTGGCAAATTTTAAAATCACTTGCCTCATATAAATATTATCACCCTAATTCATAACATCTTAAAGGTACTACAAACCGAATCAAGAATAAAAACAAAACACCTTTTAAATATTGCCCTTATGCTGAAATATTTTTTAAAAAAATTCAAAATACTAATGGGTTTTCCAAGATTTTTTGAAGAAATTTCCAGTGTTCATCATTCATGTTTCAAGACTTCATTATTTCAGAATCACATTGTAATCTTGTATTACTCCTAGTTTTTCAGACAAATTCTCATTGGAAAAACTCGTCCATCTCATTTACTGATCACCCTGTGGTGCTTGCTGGTGTAGTGATTATCTTCTTTACACCTCATTTCCTTGCTCTGTCACAGAGTCTACCCTCCATTTACTGTCAGGAGCCGTGTCCCCCCAAATTATTATAGGAAGCACTGCCGTGAGGAGTTTTGTAGAGAGCTCCACTTCCCAATTGTATTGAGAATAGTCTTATTGACCAAGCCTATCTCACACCCAAATTAACTGTTAATAGAGAGCTATCTGTTAGCGGAACCTGCCTCACATTCCAGACTATCTAGAGAACTAGGTGGGTCAACTTGTGACTTCCTGACCAAGGAATCGTGACCTGACCCATCTTAACCTCTTGGTTTACATGACGGGCGTGGACCACGTGGCAAGACCCATGCCCCAGCCCCCCAAGCTCCTCATCCAGGGGCTATATAAGCTGTAACCATGACTCTAATAAACGGAGGCTTTGACAAATATGCTTAGCCTTCTTCCTCTTATCAGCCTATGTCTTTTAGGTGGTGCCTCTCCATGACCCTGGAATAACTGACCAGCCAGGCGGGTTACAAACCCTAGACAGAGTGACCCGTCGAGGCGGTCTACAATTTACCAGATGACTGACAGCTCTTTTACTCTTTAAGCCTCTTCATAAGTTGTACTACATCATCAGAAATTTTCTGATTCACTCAATTTACGATTTGTGCATTATATGAAAATTAAATTAATATAAAATGCCATAGATCTGATTTACTGAACTTTTTCCTGCCCTCTCCCTCTGTCATCTCTTTCTGCTTCCTTCTATGACTGCCTCTCATTGTTTTCCTGCTCCTCCTATACTCCAACTCCTCGATCCTTTCCTTTAGTTATCTGTGTTCTGGCTGTGCTTTCTTTCTATTCTTGAATATGGACTTTGTTACTTTATGACAGTGTGGATCTTCTCTCAGGCTTCTCATTGTAATTACATTGTTTCCTTTGCACATAAAATGCTATTATATTAGTTATATATTGAAATATGAGAGAAATCTTTTGGTTCACTGATAAGATGTATCTGTAAATACTTTGTTCCTATAACATCCAATTAACTAGATGTGTGATTTAAAATCACAGCAGCAAATGAAAGAAAGATTTCGGAAAATTTTGGTTTCTTTTCATTGCAAACTGTAGTTTACTTATAACTTTTACATAAAATACTATGAAAGTGATTCAATTGGCTTTCAAGCACACAAAATCATTTTCTTTATATGAATTAAAAGTAAATTTATAGTGATTGATTATCTATAGTGTGTCATCTAGTATTAGTGTTTTCCTAAATAATCTTAAGCTATCTCCCAAATTACCATTGTAGAGAGGATTAGATCTTCATTTATACTTCTTGGCATGGATTTAGCATGTTGTAGGTATACGGTTGCGTTTGTATTGACAAATGAGGTTGTTAATGATCAGATTTTCATATTAATTCAATTATTGATTCCTGTAGTCCACCTCCCTCTCTCTCTCTTTCTCCCTCTCTCTCTCTCTCTCTCTCTCTCTCTCACACACACACACATACACACACACACATGCACTCACGCACGCACACACACACACTGTTAGGTTTTAAACCCAGACCAAATGGCTGTGGTGACTAGTAAACATTTCAAATCTGGATCATGCAGCCAGCTTCTCCCAGCATTCCTCAGTCCCTACTGGTTATGGGACAGTGTGTGGCTGACAGACCTACCCTGACCTCCACCCTGAACTTTCCAGCCAACCCAGGGACTGGCTGCCCTTCCCTGAGAAACTCTTCTTTATATAATCCAGACATTTGGGTTATCTGTCCCTCATTTTGGTCTTTTGACTTCCCGGCTGCTGTACCTGGTTCTGTTTGCTTCCTTTTCTCATCACCTCCCTCTCTCCCCACATGGCTCAGCTTGATCTGGTCATCGCTCTGGACTCTGGCAGAAGGCCCTGCCTCTAACTGTACCCTCCTACATATCTGCAATAAAGTCTACCATATTTAGGAGCAGTCATGTCCTTTCCTTCCATCTTATTTATTTTCTTCACTCACTTTACATACATATAAATTTTAAATGCTACAATATACTCATTGCAGTGAATCTTAATACATTTAAATGTCTGCTTAGTATACAAATACACATATGCACATAATCTAAATGCACATATACATTATTTATATTACAGACTGGATTCTATACTTTGGAATTTATCAATGGAGTGAATCTATTTTTCATAAAAAGGAGTTAACACAATTGTTTTATCTGCTTCAGATATCTGAATGTGAAACATGCAGCAGAAATGAAATTTATTTGGACCATTTTTGTCTTGTTTAGACTGGGATTTGGCAGGTTGCTGACTTTGGCCAACAGATATTCAATACTTTCTACTGGTAATGAGAAAAGAATTCTTTTTGTTGTTGTTGTTGTTTGTTTGTTTGTTTTTGTTTTTGTTTTTGTTATTCAAGACAGGGTTTCTCTGTGGCTTTGGAGCCTGTCCTGGAACTAGCTCTGTAGACCAGGCTGGTCTCGAACTCATAGAGATCCGCCAGCCTCTGCCTCCCAAGTGCTGGGATTAAAGGCATGCGCCACCACCGCCCGGCGAGAAAAGAATTCTTATTGGCATTTGAAAGCATTATTGTAAATCAAAAGACTAAAAGGTAGGGATGTGTGCATATCACCAAGCCTGAAACCTTTACTGGGTGGTCTTTTGCCACAAAGAAGAGGTTGCTTATTTTTAGTTTAGTTATAAATAAATATTTAAATAAAGGGAAAAGTACAGAATAAATTGGGTTATTTGATCCTCATGTAAATTTAGTTACAAAAATAATGAATCCTTGGCTTCAACTGAATTCATTCATATTGAATGAATATAATGTTGATTCTGGTCATCTTTTATGGCTTAATGGCTGTGCACAGCCTGTGCTTTCTACAGCAGATACCGTCATGAAGTGATGTAAATCTTTAGACTTGACTTTTAAAATGTTAGTCACAAATGAAGTATCTATGACAATTACCAAGGAATTCAAGATATTTAAATAGAACAATTAGTAAAGCATCATAATAGTTTGCCGGAGTCCCGCCACAGCCTGGGTTCAGGTCCTGAGACAGGAATGAGGCATTGGTGCAACGAAATGTGCTGTCTGACTACAAGGTGAGTTTCACACAAGAGATTGGCCCAAATAGCTCCAGTTGTCTCTATTTCTACATGAAAACCAGCATGCTTTTCCATACGAACAATCAAATTTTTCCCATCCTCCAATGTTAACCTCTGGCAAAAACAAATTTATGAAATATGTTGTTATTTGTCCAACTTTTACATTAAAATATCTTTAAACCAAAACAACACTTACCATTTTGCTAGTGACATCTGGTATCCCCAGACAAGAAACCTAAGAAGCATCAGCTCCCAAAGAATTTTAGAGAAAAATATTTGAGGAAAAAATAGGGTTTCCAAAATTTATCACATATGTCCCATGCATTATTGATGAAGTAAAACTAAAAATCCTCCAAGGGTATATCATCAATATTATGAGAGATGAGAGTATGCAATATTCTGTGCTGTCTTGAAGAGCACTGGTCCTTGCTCATTGAAATGTCCCCATGGGAGTTTGCCTCATCTGGAGACCCCTGGTACAAGCATTTATATACTGTTCTGAAACTAGGTCTTACGGATCCCAACAACAGTTATTCTACATATCTACAATATGGTCCAGACTGATGATCTCATGAAGACCAGAATAAGAAGCATTGAGAGAGCTATCTTAGTTAAATGGAGAAAAGTGTCTTTTTCATGCACCTCTGTTGTGCTGTTCATATAATTAAACTGTCTCTGGTAGGAGGAAGTTGTAAGCTTGTGAAGAAAATCTAATTAGTATTGGTGACAAATGTGGATTATTACCTTTTTTTACAATATAAGACATTCAATAGAACTTTAAAAGTTATAATTAGAAAATTATAGTATTCTATATAAAAATCATAAATACACTAAAGTTTGAGTGATGAAAGAGAAAATAATTCATGAGAAAAGTTGGCTAAAGCAACAAGAAACAAGCATAAGAGAGTAGAACTAATTCTTTCCAGAATATTACCATTATACCAAAAATAGAAATACCTGAAACACTAAACACTATATTCAAAAAAGAAAAAAGATGCTTCTTAGGGTTGATTGAAGTCACAACAAGAAGATTAAATTATTTGAAAATATATTACCTGATAAGCAATTTAAAAAGATTATATCTAATTGTTTGTTTTCTATGATAAAGATGTTTGGAATTGAAAATAGATGAGAGTTGTAAGCAGAATAATTCTAGCTATTAAAAATAAAGACACCATCCATGTCATAAACTGTTGTTATGATCACAAACCATAACAAATTTTACAAATGAGGATTTTTAATTATTTACATAATGTAGTGCAACGTTATTATGTTTTGTAAAATGATTATAATTACAACATAAATGATTGTGCAGTTGAATTTACAACCACATGTATAATTTAGAATTGCTTTACTAAAGTAGAAAATGGTTCTTTCGTATCATCAAAACATTAGATGAATGGATGGGAACAATTCTAAACTAATTAAAAGGATACTGAGTATAGTTACTATGTATCCAGTTTCTTGTCTAAATGCTTACATCATTATGGGAAAGGGATGGATCTGTGGGTCCTGAATTCAATCCTGAGGACATGTGTAAAAGAATCTAAATGTGATGACCTGGTTTGAAATCCCAAGACTACCATGGTAAGAGGGGAAGTCAAAAATGAGAGTCTTGGGCCAATAGTTCATACACATACCACTGCAGCAGAGGTATAATTAAATTTTTATCTTCTATCACTAGAAGATCTGGTGTGTAGTGAAAGGAAAAATTGAAAGATTGATTCTATTTATCTTTATCATTTTTTACGTTTAAAGCTAATTTCTTTAACTTCTAAAGAAAAATGTAAAGTCTGTTTATGGGGTTCACAATAGATTTAAAATGGATGCTCACCTTCCTGGACCTAGATAGAAGTGGGAGGACCTTGGTCTTCCCACAGGGCAGGGAATTTGTACTGTGCTTCAGTATCTAGAGGGAGGGGAAATGGAGTGGGAGGAGGAGAAAAGGAGTGGGGATAGGGAAAGGGGAGTGAGGGGAGGGGGCAATATTTGGGAGGAGGGGGAGGGAAATGGGAAACGGGGAGCAGTTGGAAATTTTAATTAAAAAAGAATAAAAATAATAATAATAAAAAGAAAACAAAAAATAAAAATAATTAAAAATAAAACTTAAAACAAAAAAAATAAAATAAAATTTGAATACAAAAACAACAACAACAACAACAAAAGAATAAAATATACCTTGGAATAAATTTTCCTGGAGGTGGAAGATCTATATAATGAAAACTTAAAGACACTGAATGGGGAAATTGAAGAAGACAAAAATACCTCCCATGTTCATGGATTTGTAAGGTTAGAGTTTGGAAAATGGATATCATACCACAAGCAATGTATAGACTAAATGAAATCTCCATCAAACTTCAAATGAAATTTGTGATAGAAGTTGAGCAATATTGAAATTCACATGGAAGCACAGAAGATCCAGGACAGGCAAAATAACTTGAAAAATGCATCTTTGATTCTAAGAATTGTACATGATTTGTAATATAGAGTTCCTCAAGAAGTTTGCTCACTTAACCTGATACAGTATTTCAACCATTCATTACCTTTGCCTCTGCACGGTCAGTCATTTTGCTGTTTTCATAATTAAATTTTATGAAAATTTAAGCTTAAGAACCCCTTGCTTATTAGCATAATAATAAATTTTTCTGCTTTATATGCATCTGTATATGTATGCTCAATGCATGCATGTGTGCATAATCGTACTTCCATGTGATCATTCAAAGGCAGCCTAAACTTCAAAAATTATATCAATCATTAAGAGAAATTTGTAAAAATACATTCATCTCACAGTTTAATGAAAATTTCAAAGATTTGATGATTTAGAAAATGTTCATTCCTACTGGGAGAAAGAAAGGAATTTATAGAAAGTGTTTACATATACTTTGCTACAGATTTTGATAACTTGTTGATTGTTTTGTTGTTATTTGCAAACAGCTGGTTATGAAAATATGATAATTCCTTCACTGAATAATTTGCTTAGAACAAAGGATTATTTGAAATAAAATGACTATTTTGGATACATGAAAATATTGCCTCATTTGGCTCCACATCATGATGGGCTATGATTCCATTTATCTGGAGAACTTCTCCTATTACTGGAGCAATGCATCCTCTCAGGCTTGGTTTGTCTGGTATTTTATCATATCTTTCTTTCAATAAAGAGCTTTTTATAAGAGACTGAATTATCTATTTCAATGCTGAAAATATTATTTAATATTTGTTTTAATGATGTTTATCTTTTATAGAATAAACCATTAGCTCTTAGGCATTAAATATTTTTTACTGCAGAAATCACTTCTAAAATTTTATTTCGTAAGTATCAATGTGACTAATATACTCTTGTGCGATGCTGTTTACAAACATAACACAGCCATTTCTTCTACACTGGAGCAACTATACCTCTGGAAGATCCCCAAAAGGTGGGATGTTGATGTTTTCTAATAGCAGGATGAATGGGAAAGCCATTGGAATCAATCTCTCAATCTCACATAGATCCTTCTGCTTCTTGTAACCTTGATTGAGCTGCACGTTTTCTCTGGAGGTGCTAGAATATATAAAAGCTACAGAGTTAACTGAAGGAGCACTCCATTTATGTGATTTTTAGGAAGTCACCATCCATGTTATAGTGTGAATTTCTGGTTGTGCAGATATTTGCTGTCTCCAAAACCCTTCGACCATTCCACTGTAAAACAAATACACACATTATTCCCAAATATGTACCAAGTGCCTTGATTAATTAATAAAATTTATATACTGACCTCTTGATACATCAAGTGATTCTAGCCTTGGGAATTCTTTGGCAGTTTTTAAACAAGTCTGATATTCAATATTACTGACTTTTTCAGCCACACCTACTAGTAATATTTAACACTGTATCAAGAGTTCCATAACAGGCTTTTGAGTTCTTTTCCAATGTAGCTCCCTCATCTTGGTGATATTTTCCTATAATTTTTATTAACACAAACTTAATGACTGATCTGACTCTCTTATTCAGCAAAAGTTGCCATATTCTGCTTGAAATTGAGATTTCTATACTCAAAGTTGGAGATATACTTTGAATGACAAGACAGAGTCATTGAGGATCCTATTTGGCATCTACATATGCTTATAAGAGACAATTTTAGCATATATAGTGTGATAAAGCCTACACTGCATGATAATAATAAAAACTGATTTTTCTATCAAAGTAGTATTTTTTTCTCAACATAAATATTTCTTCTGGGGTCCTTGATCCATATCTCATATATCCTACTTCTGAACTCATCAGTATAATGAGGATTAGTGAATACACACACACACACAAATAATAAAAACCCAGAGATAGAAATTGGAGTTCAACCTGAAAACCAGAAAAGCAAAATATTCAAGCCACTAGAGAAGTCTTACCTCTACCAAGGCTAGCTGACTGCAAATTAAGCAGCCAGACTCTCTCCTCTCATTTTGTACTACCTCTGATGTAAAATATGAAGGAGTATGACTCTCTAGTACTGGGATTAAAGATATAGGCAACCACCACCTGCATTTATTTCTGCCTTGATCTTGTGTAGTCCAGGGTGGCCTTGAACTCATAGAGATCCATCTAACTCTGTCTCCCAAATCCTGGGATTAAAGGTATGCATCACCGTTGCCTGACTTCTAGCGATTTAGTTTTGCCTTTGGGCTTCAGGCAAGATGTAGTTATCAAAACACAAATAATATACTACTACAGTATATATTTTAACCTCTTTGTATTTTTCTTTATTATACAATTTTTGAAGTTTTAATACAAATGAAATTTCATGTCTCATCAAGTTATTCCTACCTATTTGCGTCGAAATATGTATGTTGTAACCATCCCAGGGTGATGTGTTCAAAAACCTAGTCTATAAATATGTTAAATGGTGTTAAATGCTTTTCACAAAATAAAATGTGCTAATTTTACATTGAAGTTAATGATTGTTATTTGCCTTAGTGGCTTAATTTCCAATACTTATATGAGACAGATTTAGTAATTAAGTCTAAAATTAGTTGTTTGATTTTATTTACTTATTTTACTTGATTTTAAAAATGGAATGAATTTGACAGTCACTGACCTGTAAATCTTCAACTATATAGATATGCTAAATTGACCCACATTTCTGAGTTATTAAAGAAATGTTTAAAATTTTCTTTTCTTCTTTCTCTACTTTACTAAAGTGATTTCTGTGAATATTATTGTGTGCATTTTGACGGTCATTAAATTGTAATTGTATGATTCCTGGGAATACTTCTTTAACACTATGGGCTTTCTCACTTCTCGCCAGTTCCCCTACTATCTCCTTTTTCTGTGTGGATACTTAGAAAGGGATGGTTTCTCCCATCATCTCCTCCATCCTCTTCCTCTACATACTTGCAAGATTTATAGTTCTCCTGCCTTGTTTTCTTTTTAGCTTTCAAGTAATAATGAAATGGGTTTTGTCTTTTAAATATTATGAATTAACAGAATTAGTCCAAAACTACTTAAAATTCACATGAATACTTTTTTAAAATATAAAAAATTAGTTCTTAATTTTATTAACAAACTTGTCAATATGTTATTAAGTAATTGCTAACTAAATCTAACAAATGAATGATTCTTAGATATATTCCATGATAGTTAATTTACATTGGAAAGAAGTAATTTTTCTGGTGAATACAATTCATTTAGTGATATAATTTTGTTTAATTTTAGCATGGAACCTTCCTTCCTTCCTTCTTTCCTTCCTTCCTTCTTTCTTTCTTCCTTTCTTTCTCTCTTTGGTTTTTTTGAGACAGGGTTTCTCTGTGTAATTCTGACTCTCCTAGAACTCACTCTGTATACCAGGCTGACATCAAACTCAGAGATTTGCCTGCCTCTGGTGCTGTGGTTAAAGGCATAGCCACCACCATTTAGTGGCATAGGGTTATTACTAATGAGATGTTATCTACTATGCCTCCAATGAGATATATTTTTTATCTAACTCAAGAGATGAAAAATGACTTTATTCTTTTGTAACCTTAGTTTTGCTACTCTGAGGCTCATATGCAAGTATATTCAATATATGCACAAATAATACATACTCAATGTGTGTTCTTTTAAAATTAGAAATTCATGAGAGAAAAAATATGTGATGCCCTTCCTCTCTAAAACAAATTTGATAGCATACACACAGTTTTAAATGGAAACTTTTTATATATGCACAAAGTTGAATTGTGTAGCTTTAATTAGGGCATTCTCTCAATTCAAAAGTGACTCTATGTGACCAAACTATGTCCTCTGCACATGGATGACAGTTGAGTTCTAGGTCTGTTTGAGGACCCCTGTCAGTAGGACCCTGTGCAAGAGCTGGCTTTTTAGAGCCCATTCACTATTGTGGGATGCCTTGCCCAAACTTGCTGCAGAGGGGGGAGGAACTTGATTCTGCCTCAACTTAATGTTCCAGGCTTTGTTGACTCCCTGTGGGAGGCCTTATCCTTTCTGAGGAGTGGATAAGGGGTTGGTTGTGGGGGAGGTGTGGGGGAAGGAGGAAGAGGGGAGGGAGGAACTGTGGTTGGTATATAAAATGAAGAAAAAATTTAAAATAACAAATGTCAAACGTGACTCTAAATAATAGTTGTGTCTGTAAGAGTGAGTGATGTGTGTTGACTGTGTTGTGCCTTGAAATCTTCATCATTAGTGATACAAAGTAAAGCAAATCAGTTTGTAATCTAGACATGATCTTATGCTGAAATGCTGGTTCATAAAAGACAAAAAATTACTCTCATTGTACTGGAATAACTAATATATACTCAAAATTAAAATAACTTCCTGTCTAGCAAAGAAGGAGAAGATTACAACTTTGCACTTTAATTAACTTCAGTAAACAGAAAATCAACTTTTTCCTCCCAAGGGGAAATTGAGTTGCCTAATTTTTCAAATGATAAACAACATTTCTTGAATAGTGTGTAATTTATTCAAGTTTAACACTAAATTATGGCTGTCTTTCAAAAGCCAGCATGCAGCTATGAATTTTTAAGTATCAAGTGTTGTGATCTGCACAAACACGTTTCAGTTCAACTGATTAATTCATGAAATATGTAAAAAAAAGAATAGAGTGGTACTATTTATATTCTTCTTTTAATGTATATACCCTTCAAATTAGGAAATGGGTAGTGATAGATACCATTTTTATTACATAATAAAATATTAAATAATATTACATTCTGTTGGCATTAAAATCTAAGAATCACTGTATTTTAGTTAGCATTTTGATAGTAAGCAGTTTTTGGTATTTTAATGAAAGGTAATATTTTTAAATGAAGTTCAATAATGAAAACATCTATTAAGAAGTCTGATTATATTACTTCTAATAAAATTATAAATGATTTACTAATTCTGTTTCTGAACAAGAATCACTGTATAATAGCTTACATTTATAAATATTTCCTTCCTTATAGACAGTTTTTCCACATTCACAATAGTATTTAATCTTCAAGACAAAAATGAAATACATATGACACATACATACGCTAGGGTGCCGTGGTTGATAGAGGACACAGATTTAGAAAGGTGGTTTATTATAAACAACTATGTCTTTTTCAGGAACAAAATTAATACACAAAATTATTAACCTTCCTATATATAAATAACAAACTGACTAAGAAAGAAATCAGGGAAACAAGACCTTTAACAATAACCAAAATGTAAAGAACAAACAATCAAAATCCGTTTGGGGTGACACTAAGCAAGCAAATTAAATACTTGTATGAAAAAATTAAGACACTGAAGAAAAAATTTGAAGAAGATATCAGAAGGTGGAAATATCTTCCATGTTCATGGATGGGAAGAATTAATAAAATTCTTATATTATATATTAATTAATATAAGGGAAATGATCCTCCTCCCAAAAATAATCTAGAGATTCGATTCAAAATTTTGATAAAAATATTTTCAGAATGGCGAGTCTCAGCTTTTAAACACACACACACATGCTTGCACAATAAAACAAACAAACAAATGAAAAACACCTGCAACCCACTATGATAAGCAAAATGCTCGTGAATAGTAAAACTGCTGGAGATATCACTCTCCCTGATTTCAAGGTGTATTACAGAAATATAGTAATAAAAACAAATGGTATTGGCATAAAAACTCACATGCTGATGAAAGGAATTGAATTGAAAACCAAGACATAAATAAATTCTTATACAGACATCTGATCTTTGTTAAAGAAGTCAGAAATACACACTGCATAGAAGATAGTATTTTTCAACCCATGATTTTTTAACCCATGGTATAAGTCAAATTGGATGATTGCATGTAGAAGAATGCAAATAAATCCATACTTATAACCATGTCCAAAACTTAACTCCAAATGAATCAAATACCTCAACATAAATCCAGATACACTGAACCTGACAGTAGAGAAAGTAGAAAATAGTTTTGAGTACATTGGCATAGGAAACAACTTTCTGAACAGCATACCAGTAGAGAAGACACTAACATAAACAATAAAACAGGAATGTAGTGAAATTTCAATTTTATTTTAATAAATAAAGCTTTCCTGGAGTTCAGAGAGTAAAACAGCAGCACTGATCAATCTTACAGATCAGGCAGTGGTAAAACACACCTTTAATCCCAGTAGAAAACACTAGTTTGCCATATAAACTGGGCAGTAGTGGTGCATGTCTTTAATCTTAGCACTATAGAGGAAAATAAAACAGAAGGAGACCGCTCTCACTCACAGTCTTTTTTCTGATCCTAGAGGGAGGATCACCATTTCAATTGAGGTAAGAGCCAGTGACTGGTTGTTTTGCTTTTCTAACCATCAGGTTGAACTCCAATTTCTGTCTCTGGGTTTTTATTAATTTTATTGCACTATATATTTTTCTCTGCTCCCCACTCCCATTCTGCTCTCTCCTGTGACCCCCACATTCTCAATTTACATTTCGAAGGATATTAGTTACCACAACCTTTCTATAATAAGATTTAAAAGTGTGTTCTTTTTTTTTCTAGGAGAAACTGACTTTAATTTTTACTGTGTTGAGTAAAGCCAACTACAATGCTCCTAATGAACATGTATGCATGTGGGGGGATGCTGGATTTTCTGTCTCTCATTCCTGGGGAAAATAGAAACAAAGATCACCTTCTGTAGCTAAAGGTATCACTTCTTTCTCAGTGACAGACAATAAGGTGGAGACAAGTGATTGCTGTAGTTGGAGTTGATGGGAGTTGTTTCCAAGCTCCATGATACAGAAGTCTAGTAGAGTCTAGGAGCTACTGGTGTGTTTTGTGAGGCTGGTTCATTTCAGCCAGTAGTCTTGAAGCTGTTCTGGATGTGGAACTCAGAGAAAACTGCAACAAATGTACTCTGAACTGTTTGATCATCTGGGTCTTCTGTTCCCATTGGAGATTTTTTAGTGGATCTTCCTTGATCAAACCTTATTATTCTTAGCCTAGAATGAATCAACAGCCTCTCACTTCCTTGATTCTGTCTGAAATGGCAATCCTGTGCCTTGGAATCTCAAAATGAGACTCCAAAAGTGTGTTCTTAAGTCTAAAATTTGACTCAAAGTTAGTGAAAAAAATCATCTGATATAGGTAAAATTATCCTAGTTTTATAACTTTATCTCTGGTGTGTATATGTATATACATGCTTATGTGAGGGACTACAGGTACAAACAGGACACAAATACAAGTGTAAAGGACATAGAACAATTTCATGTGTGGGTTCTTGCCTTTTACCATGCTTGAGACAAGGGCTCTTATTTACCTTTGTGTTCACTAGCCTGTGAACCTCCAAGGATTCTCCTGCCTCTGTCTCCCATCTGGATGTAGGAGCAGTAAGTTGACTCCAGATATTCTTGGGTGTCACATAGGTCCCGAGAATTTGAACTCAGGTCATCATGCTTACATTAAGCTCTTTACTCACTTCTTCCTGATCATTGTGTCTTAGTTAGGTTCCTATTGCTGTGAAGAGACATCATGACCATGACAACTCTTTTAAATGAAAATATTAAAATTGGGGCTGGCTTACAGTTTCAGAGGTTTAGTCCATTACCATCATCGAGGAAAGCATGGCAACCTGCAGGCAGACATCATGCCAGAGAAGAAGCTGAGAGTTCTACATCCTGAATGGCAAACAGGAAGTTAACAGGCTTGAGCTTCTGTGACTTCAAAGTCTATCCCCACCAGTAAGGTCACTCCTACACCAACAAGGCCACACCTCCTAATAGTGCCACTCCCTAAGGGTCAAGTGTTCAAGCACATGAGTCTATTGGGGTCACTCCTATTCAAACCATCACACCTAAATTACAACATTTTTGGAGTACATTTATAAAAAGAATAGTCTTTCTAGTAAGAAAAGTTCTTTGGTTCGTAGTACAACATGTAGGATTCCAGAGTCCTGTATAGAATGCATGTTTAATTTTGATCTCCCCAGGCTTTAATTTCTTCTCCTGTCTCATCTAAGAATCTCTATTTAATCCTTCAATCCTCTACATTTTCTTCTCCTGTAAAAAAATATTTATTTATTTTTTTTTTATTTTTTTATTTATTTATTATGTGTACAACATTCCTTCCATGTGTGCCCACAAGCCAGAAGGGGGCACCAGGTCTCATTATAGATGGCTGTGAGCCACCTTGTGGTTGCTGGGAACTGAACTCAGGACCTCTGGAAGAGCAGTCAGTGCTCTTAACCACTGACATATCTCTCCAGCCCCCATTTTCTTCTCCTTGTATTTGTCTATGGATTTACACAGCATGTATTTATTTTACTTCTAATCATATTTTTGAGTTGTGAGATGGTAGGCAGCCATATGCTTTGCTGTATACTCTTCTGCTGAGTCAGTCCTCTTCTCTCTTATCATAATCATCCTTGCATAAACATTTACATTTCCAACATCCCAACATGCCCATTCATTTTGTATTTAATCCAGTACTCCCTCTGCCTTAATATAGTTCTTCTTCACAAAGCTCCTTTTCTGGCTTCTTAGCATCCATTTACACTCCAAGTTAAACAAACAAAACAAATATATTTTATCTTCCCTTTCTCATTTTTCTAAATCTTTCCATTTGTTATTTCATCATTAGTTACAAATCCCCAAGACTCCACGATGGTCACTAAACCCTGTTTATTTCCTCTCTGAAATCAGAATGCATGTTTTTTAATCTTTAAAATGTTGACCCATTTAATGATTTTCATTTTATGAAATATTTATTATCTCTTCCATGTGTTTCATTTTCTCAGTTCACTTTGATTTTTCCTTTTTTTAAAAGGTGGCCTTTTTTTCATAATCTTAGTTGACACTTTTAAATGACCATGTTTTAATCCTTTTCAAATAATGTGATTTAGTCTTATTGAAGTGTTCAGTTCCAAAGACAGTCTTTTGTCATTCATAGATGAGCATTTTTTTTTCTATAAAAAAGCCATTGGGGCTATTATGATGTGTGTGTCTGGTTATTTTCTCCTTTTTCTTTTACACATGTGCCTTTCCTGACTGGACCTCAGGAGAGGTAGAATGTTTTGTTAGGTCCATGATAGGATGAAACGGTGAATTCTTCCACATTCAGTTTCTATTGATATCCTAGTAGGATTTGGGTACTGTTATTGTTGGGTCTGAATGGTAGTTTGGTATCTTCACTAAACCTCAGCACTCTCATCCTGGACATGGAGGTATGCTTCATTTCATCCTATCAAGGTCTCTAGATAGGATGGAGAAAAGGCTGACCCTTGCTTATCTTCCTCTGACACTATGACTAAAATGAAGTCAACAAAAGCTCCAGCCTTAGGTTTCAGTGAGGCTGTAGCCTGGGTTTACATTTTCATCGCTAAGAATGAACTAGCATATCCACTTGGATCATTTCTGACAGTGAAAGGTGGGAGATATTTTTTCTCAGAAGAATAAGACATAAAGTTGAGATCTTTAGGATCTGAACTGTTATTTAATCTTTGCTTAGGATAAGGAGGGGACCACAATTGAACTTCAGGCTTTCTCTCTTATTGTTCATTTTTATTTTCTGTTGTTCCTAACTGTGGTTTTGCACTGTTGTGGCATGCATAACATTAAAAAAATCTGTATATTGATGGTTATAAGGACATTGTCTGATCATTTAGGTATAAAGGAAAGATTAGAGGGAATGTCTTTGGTCTTTGTCTATTCATGAAATATCGATTCCTAGAACAATCTAATTTTATGTTTGATTTTTATTTTTTTCTGTGTTTCTATGTGTATCTCTGTGTGCACATATGTGGGGTGCCTGTTGAGACCAGAACCAGGTATAAGATCTCCTGGAATCAGACAGACATATGGTTGTAAGCCTCTGAAATTGTGAGCGAGGTTTCAAACTTAGGTCTCCTGAAAGACCAGTAGGGTCTCTTAAGTGTTTGTTCATATTTTGAGCACAAGAATTTTGATTTTGTAACTTAAAACATAAAATAATTTTTAACTATCATACAATTATGAACCTAGAGTCTGTAGGATGTCTCATTTTCTCTTTACTTCCCATTTCCTTCATACGTATAGTTTATATATAACTCTAGAGCTTCTTGTGCCACTTAGCACTTAGAGAAGAGAGTTTGGAAAATGTGTCTACTAAGTTTATCAAGATGTGCAGGTCTTCCCTCTCTTTCTAAACTGTTATGGAAGTCATCCATTGCACTGGCTCTTCCAAAATCTTCTGGAGATGATCCACCTTTCCAGCAGATTTAGCTACATGAAAGAATAAAATATATCCTTTCAAAAAGCAGTAATAAAGACTATTTCTCCTGTTTTGTTACTTGAAGCAGTCTATATTATAGAGTAAGAAATAATTGTTCTATAGAAAAATTGCAATTATTGCACCAAGTATGAGAGAACAGTCTGAACCCATAATTATATGTCTTAATTACATATCTTTATTCCTATTCATACATAACTGTCACTTCATAAATCCTTCTGTAGTATTTAACCACTTTCATTTAATTTAAATCTCGCTATTAGGTCTGTTATAATTTGGGAGAAATGAATTTTGCACAGTGATAGTTGTACTCACTAGAATTTCAAGAAACTTTGAAACCATCAAGGACATGAACAGAATTACTTAAAATACTCATTTAAAAATGCCCCCATGTCATGCTAAGGAGATGAGGCAGCAGGTAAACACATCCATTGTCTGAATGATGACCAGATTTCAATGCCAAGAATCCACAGTGGAAAAGAGAGCTTCTCCAAGTTGTCCTCTGAACCACAACGGGTGCACTGTGGTATGACTGCACTCACTAAATACACACAAAGCAAATCAAGGCATAATAAAGCCTATCCTTCCTCGTAATACTTGATGACTACACATAGGAAGCTGAATTTTCACATAAACAGGCATACTTATGTTTGTTCTGTATAGAAGTGATACTTCTTAGGAAAAAAGTTAAATTGTGAGCAGTGATGCAAGCAGATTCACAAAACAAAAAAAAGGGAAAGAGATTGTATTACTGAAGCTAGTTAGCATTAGGTGAGCCATCAATGGTCTAGCAGAAATTTGGCATCAATTTCCAAAGCAGAAAAAACATTTTCAAAATGGCAGCCAACTCTCCAAACTAATATTTTCTGTTAAGTAGAAACTATGTATATTTCTTTGTCACACCTCGTTACAGAAAAAATGACATTATTAATATATCATTCAAACATTAAAAATAGCTAGTGGAAGAACACCAGAACATAGCTTCCTAAAGAAAGTGAAATAAAACTGACTGAAAATTGGTTCCTCTGGGCTTGACTCTAGGAATACTAAATGACAGGCTAAGAGCCTAATGACTTCCATCATGAACTGGTGGAGGTGAGCCCAGGTGAGAAGAGAACTGCTTTGTGAGACAGGGCAGATGCATAGTGAAGTTAGACAAGATTATATCTGACAGTGCATGCTGTCCAGTCGCCATCTGTAGGGGAGTAACGTAGAACTCACTGAAGAAAAGGTGTTCCCAGGTGGTAGGCTGCCCCGTTACTCTTCATCCCTCACCCATGCAGATTCGCCAGGAAGATAAATATGAAAAGCCAATGATAATTGTTCTTATACTTTGAATTAGTAGTTCTAGCTTAGATGAATTTATAGATTTCTTAAAATAGTCACTTTTTAAAGGAAAGTACATGTCTGCAAAGCTGGAGATTTCATTTTCAAACTGAATCTAACATTGGTGTATCTGCTATCTACTCATGGAGCTAAAAATTTGCCTCTCTGGGGTTTAAATTTTTCACCTGTAACATGGTGAATAGCAGAGGCAATTTGGACTTAGGTCTAATTCAATATTTACAAATTAATGAATTTGTCGGGTGGTTGTACACAGTTTTAATCCCAGCACTCAGGAGACAGAGGTAGGTGGATCTGAGTTCGGGGCCAGCCTGGTCTACAGAGCTGGTGGCAGGACAGACTCCTAAGCTCCACAGAGAAACCCTGAAACAATAACAACAAATAAACAACAAAAAAAAGAAAACGAATTAATGAATTCTAAAGAAATACTCAATGTATAAGAGAAATTTGCCTCTAATACAAAATAGAAAATATGAACATCTATTATGAACTCAGTACCTTTCCTATATTATGCAAAACATTGTTTTTTTGAAAAAAAAATTATTATTTTTGTTATGTGTAAAAATATGAGCCTGGTAACAGTAAGCTCTGTGTTTGTGGGTGCCCATGGAATCCAAAAGAAGGTGTTGGAGCCACTAGACGAGAACTTAAACCTGGTCATAAGTCACCTAGCACACATGCCATCAACTGTACTTGGGTCATCTACAAGAGCACTGAGTACCCTTATATACTAATCCATCTCCCCAGTCCTAGAGGTTTTGTTCTGAAATGGAAAGCAATATGAAAGCCAGGTAATGGACTATATATTCTACTAACAGGGTGAGCACTACATTCACTAGAGAACTACTTCTCTTTAAAGCAGAGGACTAAATGACAAAAGACTGACAAAAATATTCTACTATGTTGTGTTTCATTTATGGTGTGTGGAATAGGTATATATAGCAAGATTGTTTTCTACGCAAGATTTGAGTACGGGAAAGAGAATGGCCACACTTGCTCATCATAAATAATAGCCATTTCTCTCCTCCCAGTAAGTCTGGGCATATGTGCTAATAATTTCACCTTCTTGTATTTAAAGTTACAGTAGATGTTGTGCACATGTGCAATAACCTGTTCTTTCCATAATTTTAAAATATGACAATAGAAAGCATTTCAAGACTTAGTCTTCCAAAACAGAAAGAAATTTCCAATATAAATGTTTTTCTACAAACTGCTTTCATACTGAAAGAAAATAATTATCTTGTGTCTTCCTTTTCCTTCTGTTACAGTGACAAATATGTTTAAGGAATACTTAGTGATTGACAGCTATCCTTATGATATCAACTCTTATTTCTAAACAACGAATTTTTCATTTTTATCACTGTAAGCATGTATTTAGAAATAAAAGCATTAATTCATAGTGTAACGTAAGTTTGATAGTTTTAATTTGTAGACTATAATCATCCCTCAATATTGAAAGGCAAATACTTTTGATGATTTCCAGGAGAGTAAGCACAAAATAATCATAAAATGATACATTTTCTTTTTTGCCTCCTTTAATCAACCAAACATCTTTTAAATAAGTAATCAATGAGGCAATCTATCTATTTCTATTTCCTTTCTTTGGTTAAACCAAAATTATTTCAAGTGAAGGACTATTATTTCCGTGATAGCAATTATCATCTTTCTATCAGAATTTCTATAGAGCTTTTACATCATTTATTTTTCACGTGAATTTCTTTATTCTGGAAAGAATTTTTACCGTTAATACATAAATAGAACTAGTCATGTTTCCAGCTAATTAGTTAGATAATAATTACATGAATTTGAATAAATTAGTCAGAACATAATACTCTATTAAATTGCAACACTTTTCCTAACCAATCTCAATTCTTAGAAAATAAGCATTATTTGCATTTGAACTTTCTGGATAAAGGATTGCTACATAATTATATTCTAATGTATTCTGATTAAGTTTCAAATTGAAACTCAAGTAGAAAATTTGAAAGTTCTCAAAGGTGTGGAATTTCATTCTGACCCTGGTTTTCTCTGTGATTTCATATAACTCTTTCCACATTATACAGTAAGACTGAATATTTTTAAAATCTAAATAATACTAATATATATTCTGATGTGGGAGTGATTTCTTTATAATCTGTTGCTTTCATTGGTTAATTAATAAAGAAACTGCTTAGGCCTATTTGATAGACCAACCCTCAGGTGGGTGGAGTAAACAGAACAGGATGCTGGGAGAAAGAAGCCGAGTCAGTGAGTTGCCATGATTCTCCCACCTGACACAGACGCAAGTTAAGATCTCCCTGGTAAACCACCTCGTGGGGCTACACAGAATATCAGAAATGGGTTAGATCAATATGTAAGAGCTAGCCAATAAGAGGCTGGAGCTAATAGGCCAAGCAGTGTTTAAAAGAATACAGTTTCCGTGTAATTATTTCGGGGCATAAGCTAGCCATACGGGCGGCAGGGTGCCGGGGACGCAGCCCTGCCGCTCCATATTACCACAATATTCTAGTAATTCAACTAATAATTAATTGTATTATGTAAGCTGAACCATCTCTATTCCAACTAATAAAATAACTCAGGTCAACCTTGGAAGATAGAGATAACTACCTTTAAGAAAATTTACTCCATCTTGTCTATGTTTTCTATAGTATTAATTTATATACACATATTATATGTATACATTATATATACATATGTATATATGAATATAAAATCATTCTCATATTAACACAATGACAATAAGTATTCATTGATATGTAATTGTATATAAAGCCAAAGTGAGGTATATGAAACAAAGGATACAGGCTTCTTGAATAAATTGAAATGTGCTAGAATTAGTCAGTATAACTGAGAAAGTTCAGTCCAATGTATATTAAATTATGTGCCCCAAGCTAACAGTGCAGCCATCCGGATCTCTCATTAAAAAAGACCATTAGCCAACTGGACTAATTGGTTTGACTGTTCTTTCCTCTTTGCATGGCTATCTGTGAATGCTCAATTTACTCTTGGATGGCTTCTTTTCATTTTGTTTTCCAGTCTATTTTTCAAATGTTTGGCAGTATAAATAGTGAAATGTGTTCATAAGCCCAGAAAAAAAATCTCCATGCCAAAATTATAAACCTTTCAATATAATTGTGAGCAGTTATTCAACACTAAGATTGAAATAGTTGTTACTGGTACCTTCAGTCTATGGCTTTATATTCTCTATCTCGTGTCTGGTTATGAAATTACCAGCTGGTTATTCAAACAAATTAAGGTTAGGCATGAGAGTAAAAGAGTAATGTATCATGTTGATATGACTTCCATAAAGGTACAGATGAAAACAATAAAGATGGACTAGGAAAAGAGGAAAGCTGGTCTTTTGAATCTGGCCATGAAATCCTCTCAGTGCCTTTATTGGTTTATGTTTGCTAAGACAATACTGCTTTTTATAATTTAGGAGAAACTGTGAGAATATATTGCAACAAGTTAGGATTTGCAAAAATATTATGGCAGTCATAAGTAAGTACTAAAGGAATACAAAGAACCCTAAGGATTCTGTCATGTCTTGTACAACATCTGTTGTACTAATGCCATGACTATTTTATATTTTTATTGATTGAGAATTTCATACTCACATATAATGTGATTCAATAAAATGTACACCTTCTTTCTTCCCCTCCAAGTCCTTCTTTCTCGTCTATACGACCTTTCTCTTTTAACTTCATGTGTTCATACTTTTTTTTCAAACTTGAAAAGTTCACTTAATGCAGTCTGTGGATTCATAGATGAGGACTACCAATGTATAGGAAGTCTCTCAGGGACACATCCCTGAAGAAAACTGACTCTCACTTCCCCAGAAGTCTTTAATGGAGAGTAGCACCTACATTGGTGGTGGGAATTCTTGATTCCCTGCTGTGGGACAATGGTTTTACTCTGTAAAGACTTGTTTCTTGTACTTGTTTAATAAAACGCTGATTGGCCAGTAGCCAGGCAGGAAGTATAGGCAGGATAACCAGGCAGGAAGTAAAGGGGGGGAAATGAGAACATCAAAATACTGGGAAGAGGAAAGATTCAATCTGTAGTCAACACAGAGGAAGCCAGACACAGAGCATGCAAGATGAGAATGCCTCAGTGATGAAAGGTACTGAGCCACATGGCTAACACAGACAAGAATTATGGCTTCAGATGTAGAAATTAGTCAATAAGAAGCCTAAGCTAATAGGCCAACCAGTTTATAATAAATGTAGACCTCTGTGTGTATGTATTTGGGACTGAATGGCTGTGGGACTGGGTGAGACAGAAACCTCTGCCAATAATCCCCTCTCCTGTTCATGCTGGAATTTATCTGACTTAATCTTTTATATAGCTTATGCATTCAATCAGAGGTATTTTGACTTAGTGTATAGTGGCCTTGTTATGTCCAAAACACCAAATTTCCCTAAAGTCACCAACAATGACTGGCTCTAAAAATCTTTAGGCTCTGTTTTGTGCTGATTAGTCAGCTTCAGGAGTTGAGAATATGATAAGCAATTCTTTCTATGGCCAAACAATAAATTATCTTTTACTTGTGCAGTTTTAGATATCTGAAAAAAATCACCATCTATTACAAAAGGATGCTTCTTTGTTGAGGCTTGAAAAACGCATTGATCTGTGTGTACAAAGGCTAATGCTTATAAGCGGTTTTAAAAAATTTATATTTAGCATAATAATTGTAATAGTTTCTCCTCTAAGCCCTATTACTTAGGTAGCTATGGTAGTTCACCTGACAAAATATAACAGGAATAAGTTCTATCTTGTTTCATTTCTCTTAAATCCAACAAGAAATAGTTGGTTAATCCCAAAATATCTGTGCCACTATTGCACCAGTGAGTATATCTTGTCAGACCAGCCAATTTTGTAGCTTAGTGGATTTATAATAAGCAATTTTTATTTCCAATAAGTATGGTTGTCAGTCTCCTTTTTCAGCATGAGCTAAGAGCTATCTTTGTCATTTTTTAAATAATAATACTCTAATTATTAGTTTGCAGTGTTAATCCTAATGGCTTTACATCCATGCCATAGTTCTCCATGTAGAGATAACTCTCAAAGTAGTCAATGTGTCATTTTATTAAGCTTTTAAGATGCTATCATTTTATGAACATTAGATTCCTTTTTTATTTGTATTTAACATTTTTTTGCACACTGTAAAAAACCATGAAATTCTTCAAGTTCTTTTCTCTCCACCTTTCTACTTATCCAACTTCATGTCTTCCCTTTTTCTCTGTGTTACCCTCTAAATGCCTGAAAAACTTAAAAACAAATATCAAGACAAAAAAAATAAATAAATCAGCAAACAAAAACCCCATGGAGTATGCTTTATGATGGTCAGTTACTGCTAGAGATCTGGCCAGCCAAGGAATGTGGTTTATACTTCTTAACCCTTCTAAATATTTATGTTTATAACACAATTCTTGCTTTTCTGGTGATTGTAATCCATTGGGGAGAATTATGGCTATCATATTATATTGTACCACAATATAACAAACTGAGACAACTGAACAGTGTGTAAAATATTTTAAAAATAATAAACATGGGGCTGGAGAGAATGCTCGGAGGTTAAGGGCACTTGCTGTTCTTTCAGAGGTCCTAAATTCAATTCCCTGCAACTACATGGTGGCTCACAACCATCTATAATGAGATCTGGTGACCTCTTCTTGCATCCAGGCAGAACACTGTATATATAATAAAAAATGACCAACATATTTTTAACAAGTGAAGTCTTGAATACACATTTTATTCAAGTATTTTGTGAATATAATTGTGTAATTACAGAAATTTCTAACAAAAAAAAATAAACAAAACTAATTCTGAAGTGAAATGAAAATAGTGTAAAGAAAGTTTAGTGGACACTTAGTGTTAAAATGAATTGAATGGATAAAATCGATGGCTATCAATAATGAAATAAATTTATATATCAGTCATCTTTCTCTTGGCAGGTTTTCCCTGATTGACTTTGCTTTTGCTTTTTATTGCTATGTGCAGAAAGAGAAGGCATAAGTTTCATGATTCTTGGTTTCTAGCCAGTTTGAATGAACTGGAGTCTGTGAAGAAAATTAGTAAGATGAAGCCCCATCTCTCCCTCTGGTGGCCTCTCTTGCACTGGCTGTTCAATGGGTTCCATACCATAATCACTGAACTCTTCAATTTTCTTTAGAAAACCACAGTGACTTCCTGCTTATCTCATCCTTGCTTTCTTCCTCCTTTCACCTGCTTGGTACATATCTCAATTACTGCCAGAGTTTGACTATTATGGATATTGCTATGATTAACATTTACACTATTATGTAGATGTGTGTTGCTTTTTCCTTCTGTGTGTGTCAAGGAATTGAATTTCGAGAGAATACAACATTTTTCATTTCACTATCAGGAGCTACATAGATAATTTGGAATACCACACATTTGTTAGAGTAGATAATTTCCTATGAAATTCTAGAATCTAGCCAAGGTACCACAACAAAGGCAATGTGAAACTTGATTCTAATTTTTGTAATGTGGAGGCATTTTTGTATAATGTTGTAACATACATAAAGAAGCACAATTCTTACTGGGCCACTTTACCTTGTATTGACAATGTATTCCCATCTAGCTTTACATTCTGACTTATTTAGTGAGTGCCCCAAAAGGCTCTGGATTCTAAATTACCTCCAAGCAAGAGAAGATGTTCCAAGAGCTAGAGGCTCACTGCTAAGGGTGGCCATGATGTTTGGAATCCTGAGAGTATGTAGCTTCATAAACTCTACATTTCTCACAACAAAGGAGGAAGCTGTAAGACACACGTGATCTGTGAATCACAAGAGTTTACTTTATAACATTTTCTCCAGCATTTCTTTTGAGGCTGTCTCTTTGCTAGCCTGTGAGTGTTGATGCATCCTTTGACAAGCTCCAACAGAAAAATTAAGAGGAAAGTGCTAACATTTACTTTGCTAAACTGCTACTCACAGTTCAGAACTAGCTCATGGTCTTTTGAAAAGCATGACTGGAGTCTGAGTTCCTGCCAATAGTCACGAAGAAAGCCCATGGAACTAGAACACTGCAATTTGGGACCATAAATTTTACTATGCTCTGAAATAATTCATTAGTGATGAAAAAAAGATGAGTGGTATTCAAAATGAAATGATTTACTATGTCTATCAATAATTTGTTGAAACCTGTAGTTTTACATGGTAGAAACTAAGACACTGGAAAAATCACACCAGATTTCTGATTTTCTACAAATCCATAAAACAAAAGAACAAAAACCCAAGAATTTGAAAAAATGTATATGGTACTCAGTGTGTTGCAAAAATGTTCCCACAGGACAGGGAACCCTGATTGCTCTTTGTGCTGACGAGGGAGGGAGACTTGATCGGGGGAGGGGGAGGGAAATGAGAGGCGGTGGTGGGGAAGAGGCAGAAATCTTTAAGAAATCAATCAATCAATCAATCAATCACTAAATAAATAAAAAATGTAATGAAAGTTAAAAGTCAAAGCAAGTTGCTTCTGTCTGCACACACTTAGACCACTGAGGGAAAAGGGGTACTGTGAGCTGCAGGCCAGTCTTGGAGACATAGCGAGGTCTAGGTTAGGCTGTGACTCAGAAGGAGAGTTTATGAGAAGGAGAGAGAGAGAGAGAGAGAGAGAGACAGAGAGAGAGAGAGAGAGAGAGAGAGAGAGAGAGAGAGAGAGAGTTCAATGACTATCTGGCTGATTGTATGCGCATTTGCTCCATGCCTTACTGCTAGAAAAGTATTTAAAAATTAAAAATAGATTCATGTTTTCAAGCCATAGCTGTGTCAGTTGCATCCATTAATGTCTTCGAGGCAAGGTTTTATTTGAATAATGCTTCATCATCTTCACGTGCCAGATGCACTGCTGCTTTGAAGTATTTCCAGAGCAATAAGTCATGAGTTTATGAATTATTTTATACAGACATAAACAGCTTCTATTTACAATAATCTCCCCTTGTAGCATTAAGTGAAAAGAAGCAATACTCGTTAAAACAGTAGGGGTTAGCCTTTGGTTAAATAAAAAAATGCACTTGCTTCTAAAAGACACCTTTCTGAATAATTGGCAACAGAGTAATTTTAACATTATGGAAGAGCCGAGGCAGCTTTCATAATGATTTGAAAGGAAGCAGTGCTCATTTTAGGGAATTCACAGCTAGAGCAAGTCCAGCAATAAATGATAGACTTGCTTGACAGGGCACAGCATGCCACTAGTAGAAAAAATTGTTTTGATTTCAAATGTCAGGGGAAATTCCTTTTTAAGGGTTTAATAACATTTAAACAGAGTTTTGCCTTTTTCCCCTTCAAAAATATTCAAATCTTTTTTTATTAGAAATCCATCGTATGTTTTGGATAAAAGAGAAAGCAGAAAATAAGCTTTTCTCTTAAAAAATGGAGGAAAGATAAAGAGACGATAAAAAGATATGTGAATGCAATTGATTCCACTATTGTATCTAATAAGGCAAATCCATTAAAAAATAATTCCAGACATGCATATTTACCTGAAATTATTTCAACTTCTGCTTGGGCATGGTGCAAAATCCCTAACAGATTCTTAACAACAATTTTGAAAATTTAATATTTCATGAATTTGTATTCAATATAGAGTTCAAAATTTACATAAAAATCAATGTTTATGGCACAAATCAATGTCATCAGAATTTCCTAGATTCCTAAGTTAAATGTAAACAGAACTTGTCTTTGTATTCTTATAAAAACTCAGGCAACTGCATTAAAACTTTCCAAAAACAGAAAATTCACAATTACTTCCTAACATAGACTTGCATTTATCTTCATTCGATATAATCGAGGAAGAATAGCTAGCTTTTGAGAATATTATGGATGCAATACATCAAGAATGAGTTGCTAGAATACTGATGGCACAAGGCTGAAACATTCTATTAGAATTTGTCTAAACATAAGAATGATTAATACAGGCTTTAAATATGGCATTTCATTCACGTAAGAAAAATCAGGGCAGGATTCTTAAATCTAAAACCGTAAAGTGTTTAAACCAATTTAAACTTAAGCACTGGTCTTCCAAAAGGATATAATTGATAGATCTTATCAGTGTGTCAGAGGTGGACCAAAGTCAGATTCTTTGTTCTTAATATATTTTGAATGGCTTTATTTATGTGTTGTAATATGAGAGATGATAATTTAACTGCACTGTAACATTTAATTCAAAACCGTTGATCTCAGCTTTCCATCTATTGAACTGGATTTTGTTCTGACAATGTTCCTGGAATCACAGTTCCTATTTCACTATCATGGTCTTGGGATCATTACTTTCTTTTTCCTTAGTGGATTATGCAAAAGAAAAGGGATTTTGTTCTTATGGTTTTTGACTTTTCAGCTAACCTGAACAGTTTTTGTCTACTAGACATGGGATCTGAGAATCTTAAAGAATGGGGAAGACTTCTGTTCTAATGCTATAAACAATCTTACTTCAGTTTCAGTACAAGAAGGCAACAAAGAAAGCAGAAATCCAAGAAAGGTTGCTTGAGTTCAGAAAAACATGTAAATGAACACCAATAACTACACACCAATTCTTTACAGAGCAGCCGTTTCACATAAATTTCTCAAGACAGACCTACTGAAATACAGTTGCCTGGTTTGTATTATAGATTTATCTGGCAATGCACAAAAGCAAGGCAGAAGGCAGTACCCAGATTCAAGGTACACTGACCAGATAGGATTATATAGTTTTGAAATCAAACAAGAATACACATGTCTCTTACATTAAATGCAAATGTTTAACACAGGAGGCATGAAATCATGTCTAAGAACAATCCAGTGAGCCAAATGCACCTGAGCTATACTTTCCTCTGCCTTGTTTTCTAGTTTCCCCAGGCATTGTTCACCATTCTTTTGACTATCTACCAAAAATTGTCTTTCTAGTCATACTATAATACATAATAAATTTAATATACCTGATGTTGCTACTCAAAAAATAGCAATTAATCAACCAAGTTTTTGTAATGCTTGAATTACAAATTAAAATAATAAGAAAAAAGAGACAATTCCAATTAGTTTTTCTAACAACCTTTTGTCTCAAGTTTTATCTGATGATGTCTGTCATACAAATAAATGCACACTGTGTGACCCTAAGCATAATGCTTATTTATTTTCCCAGAGCAATTTAAAATTACAATATAGCAAAATCGCCAGGAACAAATCACCCCTCTCTCTTCTTTAACTTCCAGAAGAATATAGTCCAACAAACTTAACTTTAAATAGTTTTTAATCTATGGCTTTATCCTCTTCTCTGACTTAAGTGAGTAACTGGATTTTGAATTTTGGTTGCATTAGCAGATTTCTTTAACTTAAAAATGCATAGTTTAATATAAGATTAGGGTAATTAAAAGGGTACATATTTTGACACATATACAATAGAATATTTATTTATATAAAATAAATTTCTAAATGTAGGAAATTGTATCTGCATGCTGTATATACTAGAAACAATGAACTTATGTACTGTCCTTCTCACTTTGACAGCACAGAAGGAGCCCTTTAATAACTGCACAATAACTCACAGAATGTGAAGCTCTCTTCCATCCTGTTGATAACTACATATATGGAAGGTGCTATTTAACTATAATTTAAAGGATCAAGACATACTGAGAGTGCAAATTCATATATTTTGACATGGTTTGTTATATTGAGATGAATCAAAAGTTTCTTATTGAAAGTGATATTACAATATATAATATATGATATCATATATTATACAATATATACACATCATATATTGTGCAATATATATGACATATATTGTAATATCATATATACATGACACCTTAGTTGTGTAGTAGCATCACAATTAATTGTGTATGATTGGCTACATTAGTAACGTAACCTTTCAGTTCTAGACTGTAAGCACTGCCATGTGATTTGTTTTGGCTTTCACATATGGAGGCTTGTGAAAATTCTTGCCTATTTCTGCTCAATCATTATTTATTCCATTACTGTAAAACCATGTCTAGGCTTTCTAAATTACTAGAAACAGCAAAAACTAAAGTGCTTCAACTCATCCTAACTCTACAGTACAGGCCAGCTGAAAAGTAGGCCAGATGATACCAGAATTTGGTTATAACCAAATAAATTATTTTAGTCCACAGAATTTGGGGATTGTTGTATTGCAAAAATAAGTGATATATTAACTGAAGAGAAAACTAAAAAAATGCACTGAATAAATTTTAAATTTCTATTATTATTATTATTATTATTAGTGACTGCATGCACTCTACCTCTTCTAAATTTAAGGTGAGGAAGGAGCAGCTGGGAACTGAATTTCTCTCACAAGAAAACAAATGGAGCAGAATGATATCACATGGGGAAAGCAACACTTTACACCTGTTATAATAAAGAAAACTCAGAGAGCATCTGTATTCATACTTCCACTGAGACAAAGGAGGAAATCTAGTTGGTATCTTTATTTTGATGGGAAGATGTTAGAAGAGTTGGGAGATGCAATGGCCTGTAATTATCTTCATTGAGGTACTTTTTTTTTTTTTTTTTTTTTTGGTTTTTCGAGACAGGGTTTCTCTGTGGTTTTGGAGCCTGTCCTGGAACTAGCTCTTGTAGACCAGGCTGGTCTCGAACTCACAGAGATCCGCTTGCCTCTGCCTCCCAAGTGCTGGGATTAAAGGCGTGCGCCACCACCGCCCGGTTTCATTGAGGTACTTCTATCTGGTCATTTCTAAAGGAATTTATTGGGAATATGAATGTTTGCTTCTGCTAGCACCCAATGTAGCATGTTAACATTCTGACATGTGCTGAAAATAAAAGCAATAAAAGCAAAGAGGATGCAAAGTGTGATAGCGTCATTTTAAATGTCCAGCACACCACTGGTAGTCACTCAACATGCTGAGTAACTCATTAATGTAAGTAGATCATACACACATCAATAGATGTCAAAGATGCTCTCAGTAATCTTTTACTTCTATTTGGTTGCCTTGTCCAGCCTCAGTGTCATGGAGGCTTTCTCTTTTCTGAAGGGAAAAGTAGGGGGTGTGAATCTGGTGGAGAGGGAAGGTGGGGGAAGCAGAATCTATTTTCAATTAAAATATTAGAAAAAATAACAGATGAATAATATGACAAGAATTTAAATACAATATAATACTCATAAAAATACTTTTATAAGTGATTATGTACATACTTTTATATGGAAAAATATTTGTAGACCAAGTAAATGTGAGTTATAAATATTACCAACAAGAATTAAAGAATTAAGCAATGACAACAAAGCAAAAAACAGAACAGTAATTGGATTGGTTTAACATTTTGTATGCAAGAGTACTAAGAATCAGTGAATTCAATAAGAGATTATGTGCAAAGTTCAAATAGCCTTTAACCAATGTGAATACCTATGCATGTCTATATCAAGTGGGCTGCTATGGTTTTCCTGAGAAACAGACACATAGTTCAAGATAATGAGAATGAATAATCAGCTCACACAAACACAGCCCAATCATATTTAATGAATACAAAAGCAAGTAAATTGGTAAAGGAATAAGTAGTTTGGGGACAAAAGATAAACAACAATTGATAGATAAGCAGATAAAACAGATCCTCAAATCAAACATCATGTACATAAAGTTGTTTAAAGTTAATCATAGATCTCAATATAGACAACACAAGGAACCTTTAAAATAATAGACGAGTAGTACTCTATTGTGAAAATGGACCACATTTTCTATATCCATTCTTCAGCTGAGGGGCATCTAGGTTGTTTCCAGGTTCTGGCTATTACAAACAATGCTGTAATGAACATAGTTGAGTCAGTGTCCATGTGGTATGAATGAGCTTCCTTTGGGTATATACATAAAAGTGGTATTGCTGGGTCTTGAGATAGATTGTTTCTTAATTTTCTGAGAAATCACCATATTGATTTCCAAAGTAGCTGTACAATTTTGCTACAAGCATGTGAGCGTACAGTTGCTGATTCTACTCTAAATGGGAAGAAGAATGAATCCATCCTGAGGACTGGTTAGTGACCAGTGTCCATGTCAGTGCTCCAATCAAGAATTGCACAGTTACGTAAGTTACTTCTGGCTCACTTAGGTGAAGGGTAACGAAACTCTACACTACTTTTTCTCATGTTCTTTAAAAACATGTTTCCAAGAATATGATTAATAAGAAGTTCAGAGCATCACTTGCTTATCAAGTTGTGAATATCAGCATAAAAGTCTCTCTAGATAACATATACATCATGTCCATTTTCAGATAACAAGGATGCTCTAGTTTATGTCCATTAAGGATATTGAGAAAATTTCAAGAATTACATTAGGGTAAAAAATGCTAAGTTCACAGCAAAGAGTAAATTATTAATAGAGTTTCCCTGATGGAGACAATTATGTTTTAATTAAACAAGATGATTAAAGAATCATTTAGAATAAAGGATTCTTAATAAGCCACTAGAATTTCATTTCCAGACTGAATTACTCACTCAGCAGTGTGATGACATAGACTGCTTTTAGTCAAAAGTGCTCTGTTGTTTGGCAACATAGTACTGACTGGAATGTGCTTTTCTTAAAAACTCCTAAATGGGAAATATAAATAGCAAATGAACTTTTAAACAATAACTGATGATAACCAAATCTGGTGAAAAGGAATTAATATCAGCTTTGGCATCTGATTCAAAATGCAGTCTGGAGATGATTTAAGTTATTAGGAAACAATATTCTCAAAAGATATCTTAAGGATTAATGTGACTTCCCAAATACTCCACATCATAAGAGATCACTTTCACTTATATCTTTCTTCAGTTTTATTAATATCAAGGATCTTTGCTGCCATTCTGGATCAGTATTTTGCAGAACGAGTGCCATAGCCTCGTAGGTGGATTTGCTGTTTTACCATTTGCCTCCTATTCTGTTCTGAATCAAGAACCACAGAATATCTCTCTTAAATGAGTCTTATATACCTTGAGTCATTGTAAAATCAAGAACTGGCTACCCCCCAAATCAGAAGAAATACCATTGTATTAAAGCAAAAAAAAAAAGTGATAAAATGGAAGTGGAATAGCACAGAGAAGCAATTAAAAAGTTGATTCTCTAAAAGATAAACAAGATTGACAATCCTTTAGCTCCATTGTCCAAAAGAAAGAGGAGTTATAAATTAATAAAACTAGGGATGAAAATTGAGACATTATAATAGATGCTGATAAAATTCAAAAACTCGTTAGGCAATACTTGAAATTTTATACTTAAAGAAACTGGAAAATATGAAACCAATAAATTCTTTTCTAGATACAAATGAACACCAAATTAAACCAATATAAGATAAATAACTTAACCAGATCTATTGAAGGCAACAAATTTGAAGCAGTAATAAAATAATCTACCAACCATAAACAGGTCGAGCCAAGAGGATTAAGTGATACATCATACAAGTTAGTTAAAGAGGAGCTAACAGCGATGCTTTTCCAATTATTTCATAAAATAGATCAAGTGCACTATATTTTTTTTGCAAAGACTGTATTACCTGAACACCAAAAGTACATAAAAATACAACAAAAAAGAAACTGGGTGCCAATTTCCTTCATGAACACTCAAAAATCTAAAACTTGTAATCTGAACTAAGAACACATCAAAAAAGTTACTCACCATTTTCTCTTTGACTTTCTTCCAAAGCTTGAAGGATTGTTTCCTATCTATAAACCAATAAATGAAACACATCAAGTATACTCAGTCAAAAATATAAGTCATACTACCATCACAATAAATGCAGAACAGGCTTTTGAGAAAATCTGATCTCATTTCAGGCTAAACTATTTAAAAGATCTAGGAAAAAGAGGAACACAATTCACATAAAAAGCTACATATGCAAGGAATAGACCAGATGGAAACAAAAGAATATGCTTAGGAAGAAGTGAAGAGTGAGAAGGGGATGAGTCCAGGATAAATACACCTTTGCATGGAAGTGCCACCATGAAGCCTATTATTTATCAACTCAAATTAAGAACAAGGCAACAATACCCCTTTCTCCATTCTTACTAAATGCAGTATCTAATGTTTTATTAGAACAGTAAGATTCTAGAACATAAGGGAGTACATATGGGAAAAGAAGGCAAAGTAGCCTTGTGGCAGGTGATATTTTTCCATACAAAAGAATCTTTAAAACTTATTGAAAAACTGTAAGACCTGATAAACAGTTTTAATAAAGTTGCAGGATACCAAATTAATATTAAAATAAAATTACCCAATCTTTCTATATTATATACTAAGGAAAACCATACTGGGAAAGTATTCACAAAAACAATTAATTCACAATTGTCTGAAAGAAAAAAAAACTACCTTGTGACAAATATAACAAGGAAAAAGACTGATATATACCTAAATAAAGCATGCACAACACAAAGAAGTTAAAGAGGGCTCTAGAAGATATTCATGGACCAGCAGAACTAATGCTGAGAAAATGACTATGTCTCTAATATGGCGATTTACTGAAATCATCATCAAAATCCCAATGTCATTTTTTGTAGAAACGGAAATAAAGGCCATCTTTATACAAAAGCACAAATGGCATCAGGTAGCCCAAGTAATTCTGAAGGACATGGGGAGCAAAGCTGCAAATCAACACACCCGAATTCAAGTTTTATTACAAAGCCAAAGCTATTCAAATTGATTCTTTCTTAATCCTGATGAACTGACTTATTCTCATGTCAAATATTTTCAGCATCTTTCTCAACCTTCTCAGCCTTTGTAAAGTTGAAGGGGGTTGGGCATTGTTCTGTATTAGGTCTTGGCTTAAGAGGATATGCTGGCTCATTTGATATTCTACCCAGACTATTTGAAACTTTCTCCATATCAGCAATAAAGCTGCTGTGCTTTCTTATCACTCACGTGCTCACTGGAGTAGCACTTTCAATTTCTACCAAGAAATTTTTCTTTGCATTTACAACTTGACTTTGTAGAAAGCCAAGACACTGAGGTGTTGGCCGGTCTCACTTTCTACATGCACTGTTCACTAAATGTAATCATTTGCCGATATTGATGCAAAGGAAAAGATGATTATTTTCTTCCAAGTTGAAAAATTAAAGGATATTGTAGAGTTATTAATTGGCCTAATTTAAATAATATTGTGTCTCACACAAGAAGGGCAGCAGAAAGAAAAAATATAGTAGCTAGTCTGTGATGGGAAAGAAATATGCAGTGTTTATGCATTAAGTTCACAAAATAAATGATACAATGTATGATGATCAAAAGAGTTACAATAATATTAAGAATAACTCATCAAAGATTACAATAAATGACACAATAATGACAGTTCTTGAGGTCTTATGAGAATTAGCAATGTGTCAAAGACATGCAAACTGGCCCTGAAAATTAGAAAAAAACTGGTAAATTTATATTTGACTAATACAGAACTACTGTAATTTCTTCAATTTGTAAAACAATAAATACAGTATCAAACTGCACAAAGAAATAAAGGGAAGCTTTGTTTAGCCTAGATATAGTGGGGAAGGGCTTGGTAAATACTAACTATAAACAAAGGATATTGAGCCTATAGTTCATGATCCTAGAGAAGCTAAGTAATATGGTGAACCCTATAAAAACATATAGATCCACCTGGAGCGTCGAAACAGACAGGATAACTTCATAAAATTCTGAGCAAGGGGGTGGGGGAATAGGGAGTGTTGAATGGGTAGAGGAGGTAAAAATGTCAGGGGTGAAGAAACTTGAGGGAATGGGATAGTCGAGAAAGAGGAAGGACAGAGATGAGAGCAAGGGAAAAGATATCTTGATGGAGGGAGTCATTATAGGGTTAACAGGAAACCTGACTCTAGAGAAATTCCCAGGAATCCACAAGGATGACCCCAGCTAAGACCTTAAGCAATAGAGAAGAGGGGGCCTGATCTTGACTTGGCCTGTATTCAGACTGAAGAATATTTTAAATAACATCATAGAAACTTCATCCAGCAACTGATGGAAACAGAGTCAGAGACCTACATGGAAGCACTGGACTGACTCCCAAAGTTCAGCTGAAGAGTGAGAGGAGTAAGAATTTGAGCAAAGAGGTCAAAACCATGACAGGTTCACCAACTGAAACAGTCTACCTGAGCAAATGGGAGCTCACAAACTCCAGCTGGACTGGGAAGGAACAAACATAGGACCAAATTAGTCCCTCTGATTATGGTTGACAGTTGCATGGCTGGGGCTGACCTAAGCGCTACTGGCTGTGGCATCGGGACTTATACCTACTGCATGTACTGGCTTTTATGGAACCTATTCTCTTTGAATGGATACCTTGCTCAGCCTAGATATAGTAGGGAGGGCTTTGGACCTTCCCCAGAGCAATCCATCTCTGAGGATTGGATGTGGGTGAGGTGGGAGGATATGTGGAGAGAATGGGAGAAGAGAGAGAGGGAACTTGGATTGTTATGTATATGAAAAAAGATAGTTTGTTTTCTTTTTAAAAAAATAAATAAATAAAAGGAAAAAGATCAGAAAAAACTATTCTTAACATTTGAAAGATAAAGGATGTTTATCTCAAAGATTAATCTTCTGTAACCATATTTTTATAAGAGCAATGGCTAGATTTGAGCACCAAAGTCTCTTTATATCTTGTCACTAGGCATTGTCCATTACTGTTTACTGCTTTTTAATAATTGCTTTTTAAATTTTAGGATGGTGAATGAAAATTCTTCACTTATTATAATAAGAAGGAAATGAGTGATTTTCTTATTTTTATTATTGAAATAATAGAAAGCAAATGATCCCAAAAGCATTCAGTCTCAATGATCAAATTATTTAAATTTAAGACACTAAATGTATTTTTTCATGATGCTACTTTAATTTTCTTAAGCGTTCATGAAAGTATAGTTTCTTCTATTGCCAGGTACTGTTACTTGGATGACAAAGATGAAATGCGTAGCAAAGGCATTTTAAATGTCAATATTTCCTTTTAATTTATGAACCAAACCTCTTTGGATTTTTCATAAGAATGAGTACTATGATCTACAGAAACCATACTTACCACATCTATAAACATAAAGTGAAACAAAAAATGGAATAGAGTGATCACTCAGTCAACAAACTGCATGTCATGCAAGCATGAAGAAGTGTGTTCACTTTCAAATACCCATGTAAAAATAAGCTAAATGTGGTTGGTACAAGTATGTAATTCCAACTTTGACAAGGGAAAGTCAGCTTATGCCAGAGACTTGCTGAACAGTTAGCTTAGTCGAGGTTGTTCCAGTCCAAGAGACAGAGAAAGACTCTATCTCAAAAGCAAATAAACACAATGTAGAAACTTCCTGAGTAATGACATCTGAGGCTGATCTGTGGCCTAGAATATGCACACATACATGTGTCCCATCATACATACATGTACCCATACACATGAACTCAAGCACAGAAGCATATATTTAATGAAAGAATGAATAAGTCAATAAAAATCCCATGCAAATGAATATATAGTCAAAGACAAAACAAAAATACTAAGGAATTAACATAATTAAGACTTATTATATTGAGAATCATCCAATGAAATGAAAATGAGGACAGTGTACCACATGTGTACACGCCTGCACATACACAAACTCTCTCTCTCTCTCTCTCTCTCTCTCTCTCTCTCTCTCTCTCTCTCACACACACACACACACACACACACACATTGAATTTGTTGACTGGAAAAATTAATAGGCCTAGTATTGTTCTTACTGAAAAATGACATTTACAACTTTTATACCCCCATGGACTCAGATATTTGAATGTTTCCTTGACCCCATTTTGTTGAACTTTTTGGGAGGATTATGAGTTTTGATCTCAGAGGAGGTGTATCTCTGGGAATGTGCCTGATAGATTAAAAGCCAATACTATCCCCAATTAGCTCTCTTTGTCTCATAATTGTGGATAATGATAAAAGTGCTGAGCTCCTACTCCAACCAATGCCTATCTGTTAGTCTGATGCCATGCTCCACATCAATGGTGACCATTGATTCATCTGAAAGAGTATACTGTATCTTTATAAAATTCCCAGGAATTTATAAGGATGACCCCAGCTAAGACCCTAAGCAGTAGAGGAGAGTGTGGTTTAACTTGCCGTGCCCTTTAGTCAGACTGACAAATATCTTAAATATCACCATAAAATCTTCATCCAGAAACTGAAGGAAACAGAGGCAGAGACCTGCATCAGAGCACTGGGCTGAACCCCCAAAGTCTAGTTGAAAAGTAGAAGGAATGAGACTATGAGCAAAGAGGTCAAGAACATTATGGCTACATCCACTGCAACAGTTTACCTGAGCTAATGGGAGTTCACCAGTTCTAGCCAGATGGGGATGGAAACAGCATAGGTACAACCTAGTCCCTATGAATGTGGTTGACTGTTGTATAGCTGGGGCAGACTGCAGGGATTGGCAGTGTCACAGGGATTTATCTCTGTTGCTTATACTGGCTTTTTTGGAGCCAATTTTCTTTGGATAGATACCTTGCTCAGCTTAGATAAAGTAGGGAGGGCCTTGGATTTTCCCCAAAGCAATGTGCCTTACCCTCTCTGAGGAATGGATGAGGTATACTGTGGCGGGGGCGATGTGAAGGGAATGGGAGGAAAGGAGGTAATGGGAACTTGGATTGGTAAATAAAATGAAAATAGACAGTATGTTTTCTTTTTTTAAAAAAATAAAAAAATAATAAAATAAAAATAGCTTGATAATTGCTGTGGGACAATGGTCATGTACCTTATAAAGATCTGTCACTTGTATTATTTTAATAAAATGTTGATTGGTCAGTGGCCAGGCAGGAAGTATAGGCAGGGTGACAAGAAGAGAAGAATTCTGGGAAGAGGAAAAGCTGAGTCTGCAGTGGTCACAAAGACACAGAGGAAGCAAGATGAGAATGCCTCACTGATAAAAGTTACTAAGCCACATGGCTAACACAGACAAGAATTTGGGGTTAATATAAGTTATAAGAGTTAATAAGAAACCTGACCTACTAGGCCAACCATTTTATAATTCATGTAAGCCTCTTTGTGTTTCTTTGGGGCTGAATGGCTGCGGGACCTGGTGGGATTATCAACAGATAAATGTATCTTTTCACAGCAATAGAAAAGTAACTAACACAGTACATTTTAACCAGGTAGTGGGCTATTGCTGTACCAGGCATAATCATACTGGATTCTCTCAATGAATGTGGAATACTTTGAATCTTTGGACTAGAAAAAGGACTTAATGAACCACCCAATACGAGTCTGGAAGATAATAGTGATGAAAGCATGTGGACTATGGAGACGTATTTCAAGAAGATTCAGAGGGAAACAACATTATCAGCTGATCTAGAGATCAATTTTTTAATCTATCGGTAGGAATGTGACTGCATTTTGCTCTTATGATGCTAGCATCTGTTTGAGGCTGAATTGAAGAGTTTTGGATAATTTTTTTCTTTACAGATATTTTGAGAAAGCTTAATGTTTATTCTGTTGAGTAGTTATTAGTAATCACTCTCTGAAGGTCTATTACTAAAAAGCAAGGGTGGCAAAAGAAATAAAACATGGACACTTTTGAGGAAAGAAATAGCACTAGTGAATTTTATGTTGGAGATAAAGCTTGTGCACCAAGAAATAGGAGGCCTGACGCAAAATGGAATCAAAAGAGTGGTAGGTTCCCATAGAGAAAGACTTCATTCAGTTATAACCTGCAACTTTTTGAAGTCTTGAGGATTTCCTCCACATAAAAATCAACTACAAAGAAAAGGTTATGCAAATGGAATTCAAGGTGAGGGCCAGTCGCCATCACAAGCGGGCATGGATCTTGGCAGAATCACCCAAGTAGAAAACTTTAGAGTCATGAAGAATAGAGCTGTAAAGGGTTGTGGACTCTTCCTTACTACTTAATGGCAGTCACTGAATTTAGGTGTGTTGCAGGTGAGTTCCCTTGTGGAGGACCAGAGAGGCTTCTGAAGGATGGAATTTCAGGTATGAACCTCTACCGTGAGATACATTATCTATCTCCTAATTGAGCTTTTCAGGAAAAAAAAAAATCAACTAATTCTAAATGGCTGTATCATTGCTATGCAGTAACATGTGATTTCCTTCTGGCTTTTGTTCTGCATGTGAATGTACTAAAGCGTGATGGGAGCAGAAATGAGCATTTTCATTCAGATGTCCATTCAGAAGGGTCTGACAGACTCTCAGTAATTAGTTTACAAGAAAGTTAAAATTTGAACTTTGCCTATAATCTTTAATTCTGTTCATAATTTATTTTTAAGTATTGCTATATGTTTAAAGATTAAGTGATATATAATTCAAAGTAATTTATAATTATAGATGAATATATATTCATATATATGTAAATTCATTTTATTTATAATCAGAATTATATTAGCATTTGGTCAAATAATTGATGGAATTTCAACAGGGATATTGAAACAACTGCCTATTTAGTTAATGGAATACCAAATGTTGATGATCTTGCCAAATACTTATTAGGCTTGCTGTCGATAGACACAAGAGGAATTTGGATTTCTGAATTGTAATTCCAGCCCAGGGATTTGGAATCTGGGACTTTGAACAGATCCATTAATTTTAGAATGTCCCTGCACTTAAATAGCTCAGATGAGCATTCAATGTCTTCTGTGGCCTAGGTAAGGTTTAAAAAAAATAGTATGAGAAACAATATTCATTGTATTCCATTCATATCAGGTACATACAACAGGAAAATGTTAATTAAGCTCTAAAACTATATTTTTAAATATCCACGATCATCAAACATCTTTTTTTTCTTGTTTGCCATGATATGTAGTTCTTGTAGTCTTACTACGTGAATTTTATCATCTTCAGCTTTGCCCCTGTCATTATCCTATGAACTTCCAAAATTTTGATTTTATTGTGGCAAGATGAAAATGAGCAGTTGTGGTGCCTGTCTTAAATTCCTGGAAGCCTGCAAGGCTCAGGCTGCTTGAGTGTTTTAAAGCATGTCTTTCTTGTCATAAATTCCTTGAAATATAATAAGACTGTGATTCCTGGGCTAACTGGTGAAACAAGAAATTGAATCGCTTGTCTGAATGGTACCGAGGTGGTGCCTGCTTCAAATAGCTAGTTTAAAAACCCAATTCAAATATTTTCGCAAGAAAGAGACTGTCAATAGAATAGAATCTCTGAATATATTGTATCTAAATAGGAAATGTTACAATTTTTTCATAAGAGTTATAATTTTAATCATCATGAACATCAAACAAGAAATACATGTTAAATGTTTTCAATAGTTATTCTATGCTAATGAGTCTAAGTCTTTTATTAAAATGGCTTGGCTATGTCATGAAAGGAAAGTAACTATGACTATCAAAGACCTGAGAAGGGAAATAATATTATTTTGGTAAACAGGAAGTGCAATCAAGAAACTTCCAAAAGGTACAAGAAATGACAGAGACATCATTTATTTTATATACTCAAGTATAGCTTATTTCCAATTTTTCAAGGACATATATTTAGGAAAACCTTTCAAAGAAATCATTTTAAAAGAAATATTTACCAAAGTCATGTCAATATTTAATAACGTATCTAAAATCAACTTTAGAGAATAAAATCAAAACCACTATATTAAAGGATTTCCTACACTCATGTGGGAGAAATGTGAATTATTTAATTTAAGATTAATGAGTAAGATTAATCAAAGCATTACAGAAATAATTACTCAATTGCCTCTCTCTGTATTTCCAGGACAGCAATGAAAGAAAGATGTGCAAGTTTCTCTATAGTAGGAAATCCTTTGTGAAAATGTTATAGTGGTGTAACTGTGACACATGATGGCTACTTCTAGGTTTTTGAGGAGCTAACATACTGATTTCCACAGTGGTAACACAGTTTGCACTTTCCCCAAAATGGATCAGTGTTCACCTCTTTCCAGATCCGTACCAACATTTTCTGCCATTCTTTTCGTCTTAGCACTTAGACTGGAGTGGGTTAAAATGTCAAAGAGCATTTCATTTTCACATCTCTGTTAGCTATGAATGTTGAACATTAAGGCAAATATTCTTGGACATATGTATTTATACTCTAGGGAACTCTGTTTAATCTCATGTTAATTGACATAATCAGATTATTAGTTATTAGTATATTCTAGATTCTAAGAACTTTCTGTCAAAAGTACAGGTGCTAAAATTCTTCTACCATCTCTGACTTATACAATTTATGGGAAATTAGTTCATTCAAAAATATATATCATTATTCTGTACCATAGGGTGTTAGAAAAAATTTCTCAGAAATTGTCTTACATATAGGTACAAATCAATAAAATATAGATATAATCATTTCTGCTTTACATTAAACACAGTTTTATAAACACTTCCCAGGTCATTACTTTATAAATTCCTTGAGTAGGTGAACAACCTTCCATATAATATGGATGTGTGGAAAAATTGTGAATTCATAAAAAAAATTGTGAATTCATTATGTCTTTCCATTACTTTGTAATTTCAGCAAAGGTAAACTAATATTGACTTTAGGTAATTTTTGATCTATTCTCATATATTTTATTTTGTGATTTCAAATTCTTTTGAATTTCCTGATTTGTGCTACTAAAATGATGTATTAAATGCTAAAATGTATATTTCTCTTTAAATGTCTATTATTAGTACTGTATATTATAATTTCCTTTAAAAAAGTCTCTCAAGGGGTTGCACCAATCCTGAAGGTACTGCAATACCAAGTCAATGCATGGAGTGGATGGAGAAAGCTCCTATTCCAACCCTACTTCTAAAAATCCATTTAATATATTGTCCTCAGATAGAGGATGTATCAGATATTAGACTGATATGAATAGATACTACACTTGATCTTAGCCAAAAGGCCAAGAAGCAATTGCATATTATAATTTCTAATATGTTGAATTATGTAGATTTTTTCTAATATTTATTCATCGAGTATTTTAATCTAATTTAAAATTTAAATCATATATGATCAATACATCATTGTATTTGGACTTTTATAGCTTATAAAAACAGAAATTTAAGACTGAGTTTGTATACTTCTTTCCACACATACATAATGACATGAGATTACCTGGGTGAACATCTTCAACAACAGTAATAGGGAGCAAATAACAGTGCTGAGCTACTGGATAAGAGTCCAAGAGAGGGAAAGGCCATAATATAAGAAAATGGGTCAAGACCATGATAGTGATAACCACAGAAAGAACTGACTTGAGCAAGTGAGAACTCACTGACTCTGAACTAATAGCTGAGGAACCTGCATAGGACCAAACTAGGCCCACTGATTTTTGTGGGGGACAATTGTGAGCTTTGGGCAGTTTGTGGGGCCACTTGCAGTGGACCAGGATTTATTCCTAGTGCTTGAACTGGCATCTAGAAGCACATTCTCTTCGGAGGGATAGTTCGTTTAGCCTAGGTATAGTGAGGAGTGCCTTGGTTTTACCGTAAAGTTAAGTGTCAGACTTTGTTGACTCCCTATGGGAAGCCTTACCCTTTCTTAGGAGTGGATGTGAGTGGTGTCGGGGAAAGTGTGGGGTGGTAGGATGGGAGGGGTTGGGAACAGGGACAGTAACTATATAAAGTGAGTAAAGATTGTATTAAAAAATTCTTAATAAAAAGAAGGTAAAAAGACAGTGATATGTGCACAGACAGAGCTCACTGGCTAGTTTATTTGCATCTATGAGTTCCAAGATCAGTGATACACCATGTCCAAAATAAAGGCGGACAGTTACTGAAGATTCCTGAGATTGGCTTTTTGTCTATAAACAGACATAAATAACATGCACTTAATGTATGTGTAAATACACACACAAACACACACATACCGATACTGACATATATAGACACAGACACACAGAACATACACACACACACACACACACACACATATGCTCACACACACCTAAAAACGTCCCTGAAACTTGTTTTTTTAACAGTCCTGGTGTGTCAGAAATCCACTATCAGTGTGCCAGCATGGGTTGTTTCTAGAGAGGGCTCATTTCATGTTCGTCAGTGGCTGCCTCTAATCTGTGTTTGCACAGAACCTACAGAACATGTTGTTGCTAGGAGCCTCTTTTATTGCAGCACTAGCCCCAGTCATGGATCTGTAATCACAATTCAATTGACTCCTAAAGGTTACATCTTAATTCGGCACACTGCCGATTACAGAGATCGTATTAATTTTGGAAGGACACGCACAGTTCATGTCTAAGACAAAGCAAGAATTCATACCAAAGAAATTTCACTGTGAATTCAGCTAAAAATGAAAGGCACAGATGAGCTGTTCATGGCACAAAAGAGCCTTCCATGCTGACACCAAAGCAACAGTCTACATTGTCACTGAGTATGGCTCAGTCCTTTCAGAGGCACTGAGATTTCAGCCTGCAGGAATTGCAAGGGTACAGACATCTTATGTTCCCTATTACAGGCATGTGCAGAAGGCAAGGCTGGGAAGTGAAACAAACTCTGGAAAAATATCCAGTGTGCACTTGCTTTGCTTTTTATTCTAATCACTTGACTACTTTCTCAGTAGATATACATTTCTCAAACCTATGCAAGCTATAAATGAATATAATCAGTAATTAGTCCATGGCATTATGATTGACCAGAGTAGACAGTACACAAAATAATAATGCATGGAAAAATTACCCCATTCAGAAAAGAAATCTGTTTTCATGTTAGTTTAGTAAACGTCACATAGTTCATTTCCCTCCCACAAGAATCTTGCTGCTCATAAAGTATTAAGCATTTTGAAAATTTTTATAGTGAAGAAACTAAAATTGTACACTTCCAGACTCAGAAAGAAAAACATGACATACATATCCTCTCATTTCTGGTTATTAGTGAGGAATATTCAGATGTGAGCTCTTCATGAAGATTATATAATATATGATATAATTATGTAATTTATAAAGAACGTATAAAGATCGGAATAGTAAGATGGTGTTGTGGCTGTGGGGAAAGTTTCAAGGGATGGGAGATAGAACAAAAACAATGGTAAAATGATTGCAAAGGGGGATAAGGGTACCAGAAGGGTTAAATGATACAGAGAATGGAAAGCATAGCATAGGAAGCTACTGGAGTAAGGATAACTAAAATAAAAGCAGTTCAAATAGTAATATGTCAGCCTATCATTAACAGTTTCATAAAATCTGTACATGCACATATAAAAAGAGCTAAAATGGAGGGAAACTAAAATGGAGATACAATGTCCCTTCTAGACACTTCAGGTAACAATTCCAGTTCCAGAAATGAATTACCTTTAATGGAGTTCTTCCCCTTTGAGGTCTCATTGATCTGTAAATATTGCAGGCTATTGCCAATATTTTTGACCCCTCCAGAAGTTGACATTAAGACAATATTACATATTTCTCCAATATCATGGAGAAATCATGTTCTCTGGCTGGCTTTGACTGTTTCCTAAGGTGCTATGCATGCTACCAGATGATAAAAGTGTGTTAATCATGACCATTTTGGCAAAGTATACCTATGGGGGTAGTAGTGACATAAATATAATGGGAGTTACCACAAACTTTCTTAACACTTTTAAATACAGCTCCACAAGATGGCACTGCTATCAGAGCCAACAATTTATGGCTAAACAGGCCATGAGTCCTAGGTAAGAAGTTACAACTTTCATTCTACTAGTAGGGTATCCTATCACTTATCAGGATACCCATAGATTAATATATCTACTAACATTCATCATAGATATTTCTTTTTGCAGTGGATTTTAATTAATGCAAAGATCCACAACTGAGAAAGATTAAGAGAATAAGACACTGTGGAATATTTAATTCTAAACAAGACATCTAGATTGCCACTCATCCTCATTGCAAATGAGAAGGCAGAAAGACATTAAAAGATAGAGGCTTGCTTTCCAGATACAAAAGGGCAGTTGCACATAAAAATGCAGTGATGTTCACAGCATCCATAAACCCTTTTCAAGCTCAAGCTAGACAAAATTCCAGCTCAAACAGGATAGACAGGCATGAAATCCTACTCTTAGCTGAAAAAGTATTGTTACTTGATAGCTGCTGGGAGAGGAAGAGTCAATTTCCTCTAAGGGTGGCGCTTGGTACATAGTCGACATTTCAATGGATGTGCATCCATTTAAGAGTATATAGAAAACACTAAACTGACTCGAATGATTGAAAAATTGGAGACAAAAATTTGGAGGATTGGAAATGAAGGTAGATTTAAGACGAGTGAATAACAAAGGAATTGTTGATAACTGTAGGAAGGTAGAATGCCTAGGCACCAAATGTTACTCACACACATGCAAATTATTGCATTGAATTACCTAGGCTCTTTTTTAATTAGTGTGAATCGTGTTAGAAAAAAAAATTATATTGATGCCTTTTGACTCTTCTTGCAAACCACAGAATTCCCTGGACATTTCTTTCCCTAGGGATAAGAAAGGTGAAACTCATGTGCATTCAAAAATAACATTATCTCAAAGATTTTATATTATTTTCACTCTTACAAGATCTTGAGTGGTTAGCCATAAAATTGTGCTTTCTTTGTAACTGTTCAATTCAAACTTATAATGAAAAGTGATTATAACAGCAAAGGTGATACAGTGAGCACCTCTCAGGTCTGAATACTCTGCAGAGTTTGTATTAAATTAGTTGTATCATGCAACAGGGAAGTGCTCTTCTTTCTTAAGATTCTGTGGCAGCTGTTTTTACAAATTCTACTTGATTTTGCATCCACTCTGATTAGTAATTTAGACAATTGCATTTGGTATTGAATTGGATTGAAAGAGAAAGATCTCATGATCTTTTTTTATGAGTTTCCTTGATTAAAATGGTATCTGTAGTTAAAAATAAAAGTGTTTAAAATAAAGCAAAACTATCTATAACTTTTTATCTTATTTGGGATGCTAAGTTTTAGAAATAAGAAATGCTGTGATTAAAAAAAATGCTATGATTCAAGTAGACTGAAAGGAAACATTAGAACTCTAGAACAAAACAATAATCATTTGATTCAGTCAAAAATATTTATTTGGATTCTCATAATAAAAGATAATCCATATCTTTAAGTAATTACTTTGATACTTCTTTTTATTCTTTATATCATATTCTTCAGCAAATTTCTTGAAGCTCACACATGCTAGGGTTAAATTTACTGTTGTTCACATTAACCTTAATGTACATTTCCCCTTGCATGCTTATTTTCTATTCTTGGTTCTATTGTTGACTGATTCTTCTTACGTATCCCCCCAAAGAGGGATACAATACTTCAAGTATTCTTACAGTTGGTGTGTATAAATACTTACTGAACAACTTAAGGCAGCAAAGAGTTTATTGTGGCTCATAGTATTTCTGGGCCTATGCTGAAAAAAATCATCATGGCAGTAGAACATGGTAAAGTTAAGTTATTCACCTCATGGTGAACAAGATATTAGGAGAGAGGAAGGAAAGATGAAGGAGAAAGTTAGGAGGAAAGGTAAAGATGGAGGGAGAGAAAAAGAGAGGAAGGAACTGAGCAAAGAGGAAGTGAGCTCTAGCAAGCTTCCTCTTTCATTCTTTTATTTCATTCACTGGCAAGTTATTGCATAATACCACTAATTCAGGATGACATTTCTCCCTTAGTTAATGTCCTCTAGAAGGATATACCCACACAAGCACTGAAATATGAATTCCCAATTTAGACAACTTCCATTACAAGCAAGGTGGCAGCCAAAATTAGCGAAGCATCACTGTGTGTAGACGGTGAGGATGGCATAGTTTATGTGAATTAGTTCTCTAACCCTACCAAATTGGACCAATAGTAAAGCTTTAAAATTTCAGGCCCCTGAGTACTAAATGATATCTCTGTGCTCTTTTCAGCATGTTGGAAAAGAAAATACAAACATTGGATAGAAAGCAAATCAGATTAAATAATCAGGTCATTTTTTTCTTGCATAAAATTACATATACACAACAGGACATAGTGGCTGGGATCGTACTTCAGTAGCAGAGTACATGTAGAGAATGCAGTGTAACATGGGCTTTACCTCCAATACATTAGAAGGCTTAGTATTATTATTAAAGTTGTTACCATGACTTCCTTTTACCCAGCTTCCTCTTTTTAATCTCTCACATTTAGACAGTACTTTAAAGCACATTGCCAGATAGACTCATGCTATGTTTTGTTTCAGTTAATCTCAAAACTGCTGTTTTCTCTCAAAAAATGATTTTAAAGTATTTTTGAAGCCTGCTGTTCTTTAAATTATAGTGGCTAGTATTTTAGGAAGAGTAAAACAATAGAATGGGCATTTATGTGAATATAAATAATAACCTATGTTCAGCTTTACAAGCCAGGCTTAAATTACAAGGGTCATCAATCCTTATGTTTCAAAGCATAAAATGATAACCAGCTGGAGGCAGGGAAAAAAATTTTCCCTGTAGTGTAATATCGAGGAATTGGACGGGTGCTTTATGAAACATATTCTTTTTCTGGCCTTGCACTGAAGCATCTTGTGTAGGTCTTTATAAAATGGCAGTCTAATGGGTCATTGATCTTTTCGGCTAATGCAATTTGTAGATTCTTGCTTTTACTGAAGTAATCAATAAAAACCTTAAGCCTACATTGAAAAAATAAAACCATACTACTGATTTACTAGAGGGCCCATTTAGAAAACAGATACGCTATAATGAATAAGAAATGATTCTATAGTCACAAGAAAAGCAATAAAAGGATACTCATGTGTTTATAAAAGTTTACTTATAGTGATAATGCTGGAAACATGGATACCTGTGTGTAGTATCATGATTCAACAGAGAAATGAAGGTACTGATAGATACCAAATGAGAAAAGGACCTATCAAAGTTCTAGCATAGTCTACATAATATTTTCTTCTTCCAAGTGAACATGAAAGAGGTTATAAAATCAAATTTGAAACATGAATAGGAAAGTGGGAAGAAAACTCATTAGGGAGAGACTCTTGAAGAGCAGGAGGAAAGGCAATACAGAAGGAAAGGAAAGGGAGGGGGAATATATATATATATATATATATATATATATATATATATATGAGAGAGAAAGATTGAAGTTATCCCCTTAGAGTAACAATGCTCCCTCACAAATAAATGCTGAAATTCTCTAATAAAACCGTGTTCTAGGCACAAGAATCCTTTCCAGTTATCAGTTTGGGTAGTCCAACAGAATCCTAAACAATACGATTATTGTCATTGTCGTTAGTTATTGTCATTTTTTCCGGATAAGGAAGAGAAAACCTTATTGCTGAAAATACCACATTCCTCAGACACAGGACTTGGAGGAAACAAATTGGATCTGACTTGGAAAACTCTTTCCTGAGGGCTACTGTCAGAAAGTGTGTTGCAAGACAGAGGGTGGGGGAAAAAGTAGTCAATATTCCTATTAAGCTGTAACTCCTAATATTCATAACTATAACCAGACAGTAAGACATTCTAAAGACTGTGATACTGGCATCTATATCCTGGCTGTAACCAATGGTCTTAATCCCACTCAATGGGAGAAAAAGCTGTTAACCTCTGACTTGTGAGGTCAAGAAACCTAGAGGAGAACCTACTACTGCCATTAACCTAAACCAGTATATTTTTTAACTTCACTCTAAATACTTATCCTTAGACTCACAAATAAATCTATGTTCATCGAAAAGTCTCTATTTGCAGCAGATGGAGACTATTACAGAAAAACCACAACTGGTCAAAATACAAGAAGAGGAACTTGTTTTTTGGTGTACATTCCCAATTTTAACATCTCTAAAGCAACTCCTAAAACTACGGACTGAAGAAAAACAAATAGAAGTCACAAAAGAATGATTGCAAGAGACAGAAGAGCAGGTTACCTATTTGGAGAGACTGTCTTCTAACAAAAATAAACAAATAAGAGGTAAAAATGGTGGAAGGGTGAGATAAAGAGGAGATCTGGGAAAAGTTCAGAGGTGGAGTGGGAATGAATATTATCAAAATACATCATGTAAAATTCTGAAAGGAAGTCCAGTATGGTGGCACTTGCCTTTAATCCCAGTATGCAGGAGGCAGAGACAGGTGAAACTCTGTGAGTTCAAGGCCAGTGTGGTATACAGAGTGGGTTCTAGAACAGGTTCTAAAGCTACACAGATAAACCCTCTCTCAAAAAACAATCTGCAAGTGTAACAAAAATATAAGATTAAAAATTAGTGAAAGTTCAGAAACAAAGAAAACAACAACGGAAAGATATCAGAAATGAAGCAAGTGCAATTTAATTGTGACTATTGATACATATTCATATCTAGTGGCTATTTCTGAGATGAAATATATGCACAAGTCACAATACTAAACATGTATTCCATGCATTAAAAAAAGTAAATACCGCTGAGTAGTACGCTAATATTAACTTTTTATTCTCAAGACATAAAATATGTAAACTTTTTTTTAAAAAAGTAAATAAAGTATCACCATTAAAAAGAAAGAAAGAAAGAGAAAAAGAGAAAAAGAAAAATTCAATCTGTGTCTGTGCTCTTCTTGTGCTCTTTTTGTTGTTGCTTGGATTAGTTACTTTTCTGTTGCTGTGATGAAATACAATGACAAAAACACAACCTAAACATAACAGTTTTCTGAGTTTGTGTTTCCAGAGGGTTAGAGTCTGTAAAGATGGGAAGGTACAGCATGGCTACAGGGGCAGGAAGTTGACCAATAACAGTTTCAGCCACACAGGAAGCAGAGCGACAATAGTTAACAAACCTTCAATCCTGCCCCTAATGACATACTACATCCATTAAAACTACACCTCATAAAAGTCACATAACTTCCCAAACAACCCCACCAACTGAGGGTTGTGGGTTCAGAAGTATGCTCCTATGGGGGATCATTGCTCATTCAAACACTTCAGTTGTATTTCTCTAGACTGCCTTTGGGGATATATGTTTTAAACCACCCTTCTGAGGATTCACTATATAATTGGAATCAACAGTAAATTTATTATATTTTTGTACATTTTTTTTTTGCTTTAAAAAGTACACAGTGCCATATTAGTCAAGTCTAACCATATTGCTCTTCTCAGCTGGCCAGAGCTGTCAGTAGTGTTACAGACTCAGTGGAGGACTAGCTGAACCGAGACTGGAAATAAGCCAGACAGATTACTGAGCACCAAGGTTTCCCAAATCTGAATCATCTTGTCAGATCTCATGGAATCTATAAATTGTCTCAGTGTACGTGTAGAATTGGCAATGAACTTCTGCAATCCTCTCACTCTGTGCTGTTTTCTCAGAGTTAGATTCTCTTCCTGATTCCATTGCCTCTAAAAGCTTCTTTCATCTAAAGCAGGCAGAATCTGAACCACAAGTGACAGAGCAACTCGTCAGACACAGATTTGCTCCTCTGCCCGCTATTATGCTTTCTCCCACCCAAGGGACACGCTAGATAGATGCTGTCTCCTGCAGGCTAAACACACATTTCTCAGATGATCTTGGCAAGTCTGAGTCAATCTCAACCTTCCGCCTAGCCTTTAACTCTACCTTTTGTAGACTTTCAGCAATTCACCACTTTGTACGCTAGAGCATGCCACATGTCTGGGGAATGATGTTTGTAGAAGGAGATAGGAATCAAAAATGTGCAACATGCTTAGTGGGAATCCACTACTGTTTAGACAGTTACCTTATCTCCATTTGTGGAAAAGAGATGAAAACTTTCCAGTAGATCGGAGAGTCGGATCCTCCTTTCCACATTCTTTTATCCAGGGCCTTTGGATGACGACTTGTTTCTTTACTCATATTTTATAGTCACAGCTCACTGAAGGAACACATATTTAAGAAGTCTAGGCAAGTTTTGTTATAAAGCAGTACACAGAATTTATTCTGTAGAATTATACAATGTGTACTATTTCTCACATTAGTCAGAATAGTATTTAATACATTGAATCGGTATGATTGGTGAAGTAGTTATGTAACCTAAGTTCTTCTATGAAGACCACTTTGTGAAAGGTGTCTAAATATGGTGATGCTTGTGAGTCCGTGTTAATGAATAACGTACAGCTTATCTCTTCTTTGATTTCCATACTAATCTTTCCACCTCCAATAATAAACTAATGGTTCTTCTCTCCTTTCAGCTGATTCTTTATATTTTCCCAAGTCATTTTATTTGAGGCTCATGCATTTGCTGTTCTCTTATTTTCTATTAGAAAATCAATTAATTAAATTAAATAAATCAAGCTGTTAATGAAATAAAGCAACAGGTTTTTTGAGAAACAGTTAGTCTATTACTTAGCATATAAAATTGCTTTTAAATTAAAATTTCTAAATATAGTTCCATCCATAAATGGAACATAATAGGAAATGGCTCATTGAGTAAAATGTTTGCCAAGTAAGCATGAGAACAGGAGTTTGCCTCCCTTCTACCCATGTAAAGATGAGCTCATGGGGCCTCAAGAACTCTGGACTAACAGCTAGGAAACCTGCAGGGGACAGCCTAGGGCCTCTGCATGTGAATGACAGTTGGGTAGCTTGGTCTGTTTGTGGAGTACCTAATAGTAAAATCAGGACCTGTCCTTGGCACATATGCTGGTTTTCTGAAACCTATTCCCTATGCAGGGGTGCCTTGACTAGCCTTGATGTAGGGAGAAGAGCTGGGTCCTGTCTCAACATGTTATGACATGCTTTGTTGACCCCTATGGGAGGTCTGTTCCTTTCTGAATGGAGAAAGAAGAGGAGTGGTTGGGGGGATAGACAGGAGGAGGGGGGTCAAAACTAGTTGATTTGAAAAATAACTGAAAAAAGGGTGGATGTAGTAGCATGGGATTTTAACCACAGTGCTTCTATTGAAAGAGCTGAGATGGAGAGAGAAATCCCTAGACATTTGCAGGTTAGCACGTTGGTGTCCTCAGCAGTCAATAAGAGTGGAGAGGTGGCAGAATAATGGACTATAAGACAGCCTGTCTCAAACAAGGAGGAACAGTGCTGATGGATGTTCAATAGGATATGTAAGATATTAAAATATTAAAACAATCCACATTCACAATGTCATTCACCAGAAGAATATTTAATATGAATAATCTGAAAAGTCTTGGATTAATAAATGTTAACACTTACATTGCTTAATTGTGTTACTTATGCTGTAACTTACGTTTTATGTCTGTGGTTATGCATTTCTATAACTCTCCTGGGAAAGGCTTTCTAAAAAGAGAGTCCTGATATAGACATAGTATATCCTAAAGAAACTTCCATAAGAATACAACTAAGAGCTATATTAATGGGACAATTCATTTTAAATTTAAATTTAAAAAAATTGAAAAATAGAACATATCTAAGTATACACTGGTTAGGATTTGGTCGCCAAAAGCATGGTATATACATATGGCTATATGATGTAATAATTAACGTTTTTGCAATGAAAATAAAAATATATTGTTTTCTAAAATATAAGCTACAGGCAGCAAAGACAATGCCTCTTTTAACAGGGGTTCTATGTTAAGAGATCTGGGTATAAAATCACACCAGTGCATAAAACAAGGCAAGAATATTCTAAATCCTTCTTAAATTCTAGACTGGGAGAGAATGATTAGATAGCAAATATGAAATGCATGTAAAACAGAAAGTTCAAGGAATAAATCTGGTGAATTGTTGAGTTGTACTTAACTTTACAGTTCATTAACAAGAATAGATAGCATAACTGCTTTGTCATGAAGTTCATTGAAAATATGTTTTCTGATAACTGAATGATGGGTGAAATGAATTTGTGAAATTATAGTTTCAAACAGAAAGTTATATCATAAATATTTTTAATAAGTTCACTATTTTACTAAAAGTAAGTTTTCACGTGACACCATCTTTAAGCTGAATTAGACAGAGGTATTTTAGAATATAAACCATGAATATTCATAATGTACTTGGAAACATTAGGCTCAATGAGAAAGATCTTGCAAAAACATTCTATTTGAGACTTAAGGAAACTATTAATAGAATTAAGTTTATGAAACATTTTAAGTAAAACTGTGTCTATCATATTCAGGGCAAAAATACATAGAGATAGCCAACATTTTGGGGTTTTTTTGTTTGTTTGTTTGTTTAGTTTTTGTTGTTGTTGTTGTTTTGTTTTTTTTTTTTTTTTGGATTTTCGAGACAGAGTTTCTCCGTAGCTTTTGGTTCCTGTCCTGGAACTAGCTGGAACTAGACCAGGCTGGCCTCGAACTCACAGAGATTCGCCTGCCTCTGCCTCCTGAATGATGGGATTATAGGCGTGCTCCACCACCGCCTGGCTTAGCCAACATTTTGAAATGAAAATGAATACTAAAGTTTTTCAAACAAATACAGAATATAAAAAAATCCAAATTACCGATAAATAGTTATTACATCATTATTAGAATTATTTTGTATCACTAAATATGTTGGGATGTTTACATAGTTACAAGTATCATCATAAAACACTCCTTTTTTGTATTGGTTTTAAAACTACTTAGTCCAGCAATTTAAAAAAAGCTGATATTGCTTTTTAGGTAGCATTTGTGATTTTCTGGGTGACTTCTTCACAATTGCAAAACCGATATAGAATTTGGAAGTTACAAGGAATTGAATGTCCTCACTTTAATTCTTATGTCAATATGAAAAGAAACATCTATATGTTCAATGGTTAATTCCAAAATGTCTGTTCTGCTCTTTTGTTTCTTGTGGATTATATGGAAACCTTCCTAAATATTTGAGATATTTAAAAAGCATGATCAGTTTAGATTTTCATTTAAACCTTAATAATGAGGAAATTGGTATGCTTATTAGAGAATTTCTTGATGTGTCTCATAGTATATTTATAATAAAAAATGAGATGTTTATTATATGTAATAGTTTGCACATGGGTAATTTCTTATAACACATTTCCAGTTGAATTTACGGATTCCATAAGACCACATTTTTACAAAGGTTTGAAAAACACACTTACTTGCTTTCTTTGTAGTTAAGAAAAGAAAAGTCAACAGAAGTTGGTTGTCTTAGTTACTGTGAAGAGACATCATGACCACAGCAACTCTTATAAAGTAAAATATAAACTGGGATAGCTTGATTACAGTTCAGAGGTTTAGTCTATTATCCTCATGTCTGGAAGTAAGGCAGCTTTCGGAGCCATGAGTTCTTTAATCTTGACTCACAGGTGACAAGAGGTGGTCTGTCTAGCTGACCTGATCTTGTGGGAGCTCAGAAACTCACAAACTTCAGCTTGGGAGTTTGCTATGGAAACAATCTAGGCCCTCTGCATGTAGGTGACAGTTGTGTAGCTTGATTGTTTATGAGGCCCCTAGAAAGGGGACAAGAACCTTTCCTGATGATTGAGCTGGCTCTAGGGAACCTACTCCTTAGGATAGGATGCTCTGCCCAGCCTTAAAACAATGGGGAAGAGCTTGGTCCTGCTTCAACTTTATATGCCTTGTTTTGTTGACTCCCATAGGAGGCCTTGCCCCTTCTGAATGGAGAAGAAGGAGGGATGGATTGTAAGTGGTGGGAGAAGGGAGGTGGGGAGGAGTAAACAGGAGAAGAGGGAGGGAAAATTGTGGCTCATAGGTAAAATAAATAAATACATTTAAAAAGAAAGACGTGGTCTCTCTCACTGGGCATAGCTTGAACATATAAGAGAGCGCAAAACCTACATCCACAGTGCACTTCCTACAACAAAACCACACCTGCTCAAATAAAGCCACACCTCCCATTAGTGCCAATCTCTTTCTGGGCCATTTTTTTCCAAACCACCATGTTGGTAAACAGACATAGATTAATGAACACTTTGATCTAATATATAACTTCCACCGAACTGTGCCCGTGGCCATAGTTATAAAAACAAGAACTATGAGACAAAGACTAAAAAATACAGAAATTTTATAAATTCCTGTAAAACTATAGCTATTTAAAAGAATAGAAATATTCATGGATGATTATTTAATAACAAACAAGTCATAGATATAGTCTACTATAAACAGTTGAATGTTTATGGGTAGCAAACCTACTAAGCTAATATCATTAGTTAAAAGAAGATATTTGGATTAATTTGTTCCTGTAAATTGATATTTCAAAATCTAATAATGGTCTATAATGTTCTTTTGTCATTCATTTTTTAGATGAGAGTATAGTGATTTATTTTGATTATCAGTCTTCTCTATATATACATATATATATGCATATCTTCAGCAAAGCTGATATATAAATACGTATTCTACCTGTATACATGCATAAATGGAGATATAGATGATAGATAGAAATGTATTTTCTAGAGAAACACTGGCATATTAAAAGCTTTCTTATAAGCTTATTTTACCTTAATGCAATCGTCAAGCTCTAAAACTTACATTTAATGCTCTCTTTCTTCACATGAAACTTAAAAATAATTAAGTAGTGTCTTTGAAATGTAAATCCAGGAGACGTTGCTAAGTGAATGGGCAAGTGTGATAGCAAATGTAGGCTCCTAATTGATGGGTTCATAAACCAATTACTTTTTTGGAAAATGGGTACTGAGTTAGCACTAGCATCTTTAAAAGAGGGCATAGATGTTGCTCAGAGAATCTGTCTGAGACAAGAAAGCAAGTTATTCACTCCTCAATTACCATCCATCCTTGTTCAAGGACTACTGCTGAAGCAGCTGACATGTGGGCTATATTCAACTGCCTTGCATAGGTTCCATTCATGATCCATCAACCAGAGGGTCCTTCAACAGGTATTTCATAGCTTTTGGCAGAAGTGTGCTGTGGGATAACCCTTTTGTATGCTGTTTACATGTCCTTTGACCCAACTTGTTATCTGTTCTCAAAAGGGCTATTGCTGATCACAAATTTCTAGGGAAACAATACAGAATTTTTTTTATCATGTCTGTGACAGCGTCAATAAAGCAGATCTTGTTTTCCTAAAAATTTTTTTCTTTAAACTCTATAGTTTTATATTAGTTGCATAGACAACAGTGACACCAAATGGTTTGTTTCTCATTGCAAAATCTCAATGGCGAGAAATGCTGACGTATAGCAGGATTGGTTGCATAGCAAGAGAAGCCAAGTGACAGCCATTCGAACGTCAGTTGTCAACAGCAGGCATTTTCTGAGAGCATGTTTAAAATCAAGTAAGGTATTAAATGCTGTATGTGTACTATATGGCTCAATGCAAAATTAATTTTAAGAAAAATAACTAATGTTTTCATCTTATAGAAAAACATGCTGTGGAAGAAAAAAAATTAGTAGGCTACACAGTAGATGTAGCAGTGACCTCTATGATTAAGCCTTAATTAGCCTTATAGCAAAAGCCAGGTGAAGCAACATTGCAAAGCAGTTGCCCTGGAGAAACTGAGGATTTCCTTTTCAATATACGGTGTGAAGGCTAGAACCAAAGGCTATATGGTTAGGAAGCTCCTTCCCTCTCTACTGGCTCCATTAAAAGAAGGAAATTATCTTTCTAGATGGCATTAGAAAGGGTACTGAGTGCAAAGAATGAGTTTTTGGTGGTGGGCGTGCTAGCATACTGCAATAATTGATTATTTCAGCACATGAATCATGTTTTATCAAAGCAAGTCAATGTTTTTGGGGGGTCTAAGTGCCTCTACAGAAGCGTCCTGTCCATTTTTAATTGGATTCTTTACTACACAGCTGTGTGTGAAGTAAAAACATTGGCACAAACCTGTTACCCCTCCTCAGGTCTCGCTACCATGTTCTCTATTATATATTCAATTGCATAGAACTCTAACATACAGCACACAGGGAATGGCCTCTTTTTTTTCCTCCTTTTTTCAAGACAGGGTTTCCTTGTAGCTTTGGGGCTTGTCCTGGAACTAGCTCTTGTAGACCAGGCTCAGGCTGGCTTCAAACTCAGAAATTTGCCTGCCTCTATCTCCTGAGTGCTGAAATTAAAGGCTGCACCACCACCACCCAGCTGGGAATGGCCTCTTTTTAATTGCCTGTGTATTCCCAGAATTTGACAATCACATCTAGCAAGATAATGTGATTTATTCCCATTTTTGAATAAATAAATAAGTAAATAAAATAATTTATTGGTGTAGTAGTAAAGAGAAAATGTGGGACCTGCATTTAATTGCAATGGAGAATGTGTCCTTCAGCTGGTCTAATGCCATTGATCTGAACAGTTACCCGTGTGCTTTCTAAATGTTTGCATTGTTTCTAGCACACATTTGATAGTTAATATTTGGACAGTCCCAGAGGAAAGAGGATTAAAGAGAGGGACTGAGTATCTCCAACTTTATAGCATTATTCAGCCATGTTCTAAAATTAGTATTCCTTACTTTCTAGGAGACCATATTCTCCAGTACCAATGGTAGTTGAAACAATAAAATACCAATAGGGATGAAATGTACTAGCTATCTCCAAATAAATATTTTACATTGTATGAGCATTTTCAATTATTATCCCCCAAATATTACACACACAGTATATCTAAAATATATATGTGTGTATAAATATATACACACACATATATATATATATAAAAATTACCATATATGTGTATATACACACACATACACGTGCGCGCATGCACTAATTTTTCAAATACAATAGGATAAAAAAAAATATAGGCACAGAAGGCCAGAACAATGGTTTAGCAAGTGAAGGTAGTTACTGAAAACCTGAGTTTATCCCCAGGACTCAAATGATGGGCAGAAAGTATTGACTTCATGCACACTTCATACGCACCAATGTGTACACACATATAGACACACATGAATGCACACACACGCACACGAACAATATGACAAATAAATAAATAATAAAATGATACTAAAAAAGATAGGCACATAATGATCTTTTTAAGCAATCATTTTAGATCTCTCACCTTAAAAGTATGAGGACACAGTTTTGTAAATGCTAAGGGGTTCCTCCCTCCACAGCCTAGCCCTGTGATATGACTTAGGATTCCCTACCATGTGACTTCTACCTGACCCCTAGATATCATATATTAAAATGCAGCCATTTTCTCTGGTAGTTATTTTGCAACCAGGGTAAAACAATTTATGTTACGGTTACAGTTTAATATTGTCTAGTACTGACAAAGACAGTATTAGGAATTCAACAAAAAAAGCTTGAATAAAATAATGAATGTCATACTTGAAAATGGAATATCAGATGCTACAAATAATCTATTTCTTCATCTAGATTGAAAAACTTCACAGTAATGTCATTTTTCCCAAAGTTCAACTCTAAATATGGTAATAAGCCACCCGAGGGTTCTTAATAATTATGAAACAGGTTTGAGTCAGCCTCCACTCTTGGTCTAATTGCAATAATCTCCAAAGTGCCATTTTTTGAGAGGTAATTCATCTCTTCTCCAATTAACCAACCATTTTGAAAAATGCTTATTTCCTAAATAAGACAATTCTCTCCACATACCACATTCAAAAAAATAAATGTACTCAGTATGATACTTAGTATTATTCATGTTGCTTTTGCATCCAAGATGGTGCATTAATTTATAAAATAAAATACTGATCAAACCTGATCCTTAAATTCAAGAAAATATTTACAACTAGTGTCTATTCAACCAAGAAAAATTCTATTTTTAGGAACTATATTCTATGCCTACCCAAGCCAACATTTACATTCCATGGCTATTTCCAAAACAAAATTTTAAGCTACCTTGATGCTCCATAATTAAATAATTAAATAACCCCATGTCTATTATCACATGGCATATGAAATATATTATAAAACAAACTTCTCAGGCTTTATATTTTGCATTCCAATTGCCCTTAGACTAAGATACTGTGTTACTTATATTTGAAAGCTTAATGCAAAACACATGCTGTCTCTCTTCTTCCACTAACTACTCTTATATTTTATTACTTTCTTTTTTTTTCTTTTTGTTGATTGGTTCTAATTTGTAAAAAAAAAATTATAATTTGGTGTTAATAGCAGTTGACTTATGAATGTTAAAAGACATATTTCATGTCTGATTTTCAAATAATACTAGAAACTAGACGTTCCAAGCCAGGTGCCATCCTTCTTATGTAGCATATAAACATTAGCCGATTTAACACAGCCTCCATAAATAATCACTCATTTAACATAGATGTTTAATGGTCATACAGTGTTATACCACATGCATTAAACTTATCTGCTTTCTTATTTATAAAAAATAATCATCTAAATGTTTCTTCTCCTTCAATATATGAATTGTGTTTATTTGCCTTTCTGATGATGCTTTCAAATAATTGGCACATATCAAATGAGTACTATGTTAGTTTCAGAATTTTCATTTGGTTTTGAATATGTTATGGAAAACCCTATGGTTATTTAATTAATACTGTAATATCTTTCCTTTCTTCCTGATCAAGTTAAGATCATTCTTTTTTCTAATGATTTATATCTCAATTGAATATCTGTCATGTAGAGGTATACATTTTCTTCAGTTTTTAGAGATAATTTAGCATTATTATTGTAAACATGCCTTCATTAACCTTCATTAAATTTTTATGACATTTTGTGACTCCTGACAACTTTTTTTGTTTATTTATTTTTTATTAAAAAATTTTAAATTATTTTACATACCAACCACTGTTTTCCTTCTCTCCTTTCCTCCCATTCCCTGCCCATACCTACTCTTTACCCCTCATCTACTCCTCAGAAAGGGTAAAGCTTCCCATGGTAGTCAAGAAAGCATGGCATATCAAGTTGAGGCAGGACCAAGCTCTTCCCACTGTATCAGGGCTGAGCAACTCATTCCACTATAGGGAATACATTCCAAAAAGTCATCTCATGCACACAAGATACAGATCCTGGTCCTACTTCTAGGGGCCCCACTAAAGACCAAGCTACACAACTGTTTTCCAGATACAGAGGGCGTAGGTCGACCTCATACAGGCTTCTTAGCTGTCAGTCTAAAGTCTCTGAACTCCCACTAGCTTGGGTCTACTGTCTCCGTGGGTTTCCCCATCATGATCATAACCAGCCTTGCCCATAAGGCCTCTCTTCCCTCTCTTCAGTTGGACACCAAGACCTTGTCTCAGTGCTTGACTGTGGATCTCTGCGTCTGCTTCTATCAGTTACTGGATGAAGGTTCTATGATGACAATAAGGGTAGTCACCAATCTGATAACTGGAGAGGGCCAGTTCAGACACCCTCTCCTCTATATCTAGGAGTCTTAGGTGGGGTCATCTTTGTTGTTTGCTGAGAGTTACCCTCGCACCAGATTCCTCTCTAACCCCATAATGGCCCCCACTATCAAGATATCCCTTTCATTGCTTACCTCTTCACCCCTCCCCCAACTAGGTCTCTGGATACCCCAAGTTCCCATCCCCCATCTCCTCCCCTCTTCCCTATCCCTATCCCCAGTTTACCAAGGAGAGGAGATCTGTAAAACAAAGAATAAACAGGCTACTATATACAGTCCCAGAGAAGTTAGGTAACAAGGAGGATCTAACTTGTCCTGTCACCTTTTCAGTATCTCCATTGTTAAGTGTTGTGGGTGGTTTTAGTGGTGGAAAAAACTAGGCTAAATTTCTAACCTTTTTCCGTTGTCTTTTAGAACTAACATTTCTTTTTCCTGCCTCTTAATTACACTTTCATCTATCATTGTGCTATAGTGTAAATATTTTATTAATGTCTATTTTCCAAATCACTATCAATAGTCACCTATAAATAGTTAACTAGAGTCAAATTGCACTGTGTTGAGAGTGTCATTTATACATTTTCTTCTTGTTACTGGTAAAGGATTCTTATTCTAGTTTTCAAGTTGTGATTATTCTTTACAACTGACTTTTTACACAAACCCTCCATTCCTTAATATTCATTGTGTTCTCTTTGGATAAGTTTCTCAGGGAAGAATTAACATGTGTTTTTGAATCACTCCACTGTTTGCACTGGTACAGTATCAAAGTTTCCTTTCACACTTTGTGGTTTCTCACCCACAAGAAGAGAGTAAATTTTGATGCCACATACAAGATTAGTGGGGTTAGATTTCCTTGGAGATAGTTTCTAGCCATATGACCAAACATCCTTACTCTGTCCTTGAGCTGGGGAATGAAGCCTGTTTACATAAGAAGGCCATTCTCTGAGAAAATGTTCATTCCAGATCTCCAGGAAGTTAGTTTAAAAGCACTTACACTCCTCAAGTAAGTGTAGGAAATAATAACAGGCATTAAAATGATTTATTTACAGAGTTAATTGTCCAGTGTTGTAGGAGGCCAATTTCTTTTCATATAAAAAGCACTTTGGAATATATATATATATACATATATATATATATATACGCATAATTTTGTGAAGCATCATAAAACAGAACAGTTACAAAAACCTTAATATCTTTTCCACTCAATTAAAATCCTTGGATATCAGAGGCTTATCACATTATTGGTATTATTTTACTAATTCAAATCGTATTGTAGAAGCAGTATTAGAGGAAAAAATGTTCCATGGAAATAGAAATTTATTCTACAAAGTGTTTTATGCATGTGCAAATTGAAACCCACTGTGTTAAGAGTTAACCACATCTAAGTATGGCCATCAATTATTAGAGAAAACATTTTACACGCATGCTTTCTTTCTAATATGGCTGTTTACAACTTTCCCAGTGCAATACTTATCCATGTCTGAAGTTGGGTCCCATAAGTCCATTCTTTTCATTCAAGTATGATGTCACTTCTGTTTCCACAGAAGGGATTAAAAGAAGTGTTATCAGTATATTCTATGGAAGGAAAATTCTGCTTAAACTGCTGGGTGTGATGTGGAATACATATAATAAACAATTTGGTTTTTCTCATTGACACATGGGAGGACTGGAGATTTAATTAATGCTGAGTATTGCAGCAGAGCCAGATTGTGTGACAAGTGTGTTTACATCAAAGACTGAAGCAAATCTCACAACATCATTGACGATGGATTGTCCCATATCATGATAGAGCTGAGAGGTGAGCCCTTAGCAATATAATCACATCTGAATAACAACATGGCTGAAAAAATAGTTAATAATTTCAAGCTCTCAAAAACTTCATTTCAAAACAGAACTGTTGTGTGTGTCATGGCTTTTATTTTTAATGTTTAATAATAAAGAATTAAAATGATACAACTTTGTTTTAAGAAAATTTTTGTATAAAATGTTAAGAATTGGAGAACCACTGTTGTAAAATGTTCAGCAGTATGACTTATATAAAATGGGAATTAACATAAAACATTGCTGAAATTAGAAGCATCAAAATCAAGTATCCAGATACCTAATTTTTATATAGCAGAATTCACATATTTTGTATAAAAATGTTTAAGTACATAACGTGGGATTTCTTTCTGTATGCTATGAATATGTTTTATTACCATTGGTTATTTAAAAAGCTGTTTTGAACAATGGCTTAGTAGAATAAAATCAGGTGGGAAATTTGAACAGATATATATATATATATATATACATGTATATATATATATATATATATATATATATATATATATATATAGAGAGAGAGAGAGAGAGAGAGAGAGAGAGAGAGAGAGAAAGTATGCAGAGTCACAGAGATGTCATGCAGCTGCCAAAGGAGAAAGATGCCAGCTGCCAGCCAGAAACTTACTGGTAGGCCAGAGCCTCATGGTGATTCACAGATTAATAAAAATGCATTAATTTAAAATAAAGAGTGAGCTAGAAATATGCCTAAGTTAATGGCCTAACAGTATTGTAATTAATATAGCTTCTGTGTAATTATTCACTTCTGGGCAGCCAGGAAATGAATGAACAGTCTCCATCTACAAAATGGCACACAAACATGGAGCTGACAACATCCACATAAAAACTGCAAGAGTCTGGGAAGGAATTCTAGACACACGCATACACACACACACACACACACACACAAAGAAGTAAGCACAGCTTATTGGTAGCCACATTTTTTTTTCAGATAGTCTTTGTGTGCTGGAAGGAAGCAGAGGCATGACTCCTCTAAGAGAAGGCTTCCTGACTCAGCATTAGCAGTAAAATCTGCTTGGCTTCTTTTAAAAAAATGGCAGCTTCCTGGTTTGTACTGATAGCATGAACTCTGGCTCTTTTGGGAGGTCCTGCATTTAAAAGGGGGTTTGAGTAGAGTGCTATAATGGCAACATAGACCCACTGTGCCCTGTAACTGGAGCAATGAGTATGGTTCCCAGAGCTGGAGGTGAACATGTCTTTAAGATGCTGGACTGGGTGGAACAAACAGACAGGGTCACAGAGTTGGTCCTAGGCACATCCACCTAGTATTAAAATAAAAAGGTGCTCCTGGTAGAAAAAGATCACAGATGTGTAATAAAGATAGATTCAGATGAAAAGGATCTCTAAATGGGCCACAGTGTTGAATAAATGTATATAGGCTTAGAATAAAGAAGAAACAGAATGTAGACAGTTTTAAAAAGAAATAGTTTTACAGATAGTTATAGATTAGCGGAGAAAAAATAAGTTATGTAGAGATGGAATATACACAGGTCTGAATTATATATCTTATTGTGTTTTCTTTGAATTTTTTGACTGTAAATGAGCTAAGTACAAAGAGACATTTCATTGTACAGGCTGCTAAGCTAAGCCAACATATATATTTTAAAAGTATCTTGACTTCTGAATTGAATTTGGTTCTAAGGATACATTCCTTTGGAAAAAAAAAGGCTATACTTTTGTTTCTACAGAGAATAGAAAGCTATGCATTCTTTACTGGCTAATATTGTTTGGTCAAACAAGACCCCCTGAAGCAATGTCCCAGATGGTCCAACGTCTATGATAGCTTCAGAAATGCTAGCTAAGATGGACCTACCACAAAGAACAACCCATAAAAGACCTGCTTAGCAGCACCACAAATCAGTAGGAAGAAGTCTAGAGAATGGTGCCAAAATTCCCCAAATGATTGTTCATGAATGTTTGTTTATATTTAAAGCAGGATGTTTTATAGAAATGAATGCTTTGCATTGGTATGAATATTAATTTATTGATACAAATTTAAGATCAATTTTGTTATATGTATATTCTGTTTTTGATTAAGGTATTGTGTTTGTGCAGCTCATTTAAAATGTAATGTATAATTAACAAATGTAGGTTAATAGATGTCATCAATAATAGTCAAGCTTGTAGTCATGTTAGTTTGGTTTTCTAGATTTACAGAGATATATTTCAGATGGATAGGTATTCTTCAAACCTTTAAAAGACTTACAGATTATGGCATTAAAAATAGTTTAAGAACTTACTTTTCTCAACAGTCAGACAAGTCTGTGCCTGGAAACACCAATTCCTTCAAAAGGAAGATGGGCATCAAAGAGGTTCTTTATGGAATTTTCTAGCCACTTGGACAAGAAATTATTCCTGCCTAGACTGCTTAATGGTGTATTGTTTGAACTGGACATACAGGATCTACAGAGAAATGACTGCTGAACTTGCCAAAAAAATATGAGATGGTTCTTCGAGGTCCTTGCTTCATGAGAGAACTGTCAGACATTTTGTAGGACACAGAAGAAAATAATTGATGAGCATTGTCAGTACAAGGCATAGAGATCTTAAATTTCCTGCTTCATGAAAAAGTCTGCCAGATACTATGGGCCTGTAGCGTAAAGATGGATGCCACAATGTTGCAGAAGAACTTTGGGTGACTTTCCAGGCAGCAAGCTGTCTCTGTCAATTCTACAGTTTGGGAAGTTGCTTACAATGCACTTCCTGTTAACTTAAGTAATATTAGATCCTTCTGTGGTCTTTGATGGAGTTGAAGAATAGATAGTTATAGTTTTCCCTAGTTATGACAAAACATAAATTAATTATAAATATTGTAACTGTAATTCTTGCTTGATAACTGTTTTGTGATATGTAATTTTACTATGTTAAATTTAAATTTTTCCTTTTTATTTAGACAGAAAATGGGAGATGATGTGACATTCCTATCTGTATGCTATGAATATGTTTTATTACCATTGATTATTATAGAAGCTTTTTTGCCAATGGCTTAGTAGAGTAAAGACAGGCAGAAAATCTGAACAGTTATATATAGAGAAAGTAGGCAGAGTCAAACAGATGCCACATAGTTGTTGAAGGAGAAAAATGCCAACCACCAACCAGAACCTTACCAGTAGGTCAGAGCCTCGTTGTGATTCTCAGATTAATAGAAATGTATTAATTTAAGATGTAAGATTTAGCTAGAAATTTGCCTAACCTAATGGCCAAACAGTACTGTAATTAATATAGTTTCTGTATGATTACTTGAATCTGGGCAGCTGGGAAATGAGCGAGCAGTCATAGCCTCCAGTAAGATAATCATCTTAATCTCTGAATAACCTTCCATACCTCTTCCTTACACTTCTATAATCTAGGCCTTTCATCTCTGGTAGGCACTGAGAACCTCTAACTCATTCACTTGTATCATTTCCCACATAGTATAGAATAAACACAGTATTCAGTATACAAGATGAGTAAGACTCCACTTCACTCAATGCATTTTAAAGATCTTGCATGAACTTTTATCTATAAACAGTTGGTTCTCCTCATTGTTAGATATTATTAATACACACACGTGTATGTGTGTATATAGTTTATACTTTCTTTTTAGAGCAATTAAAATTAATAATTCCGATAAATGTTTATAAAGCTTCTTACTATTTTAATACTCTAATATTTTTTGAAGATTATAAAAGAGTAGAAACTATTATCAGTGGGAATCAATTGTTAAAGCATGTGTGGACTTGTGCATTGATAAGGCATGTGTGAACTTGTGCACTGGCCAATCATGTGTAGACTTGTGCACTGGCAAATCATGTGTGGACTTGGCGTTGGTAAAACATGTGTGGACTTGTGTGTTGGTAAACCATGTGTGGACTTGTGTATTGGCAAAGGATGCATGGAGTTGTGCATTGGCAAATAATGCATGGAGCTGCACATTGTTAAAGCATGTATGTACCTGTGCATTGGTAAAGCATACATGAACTTGTGCAGGAGCAAAGCATGTGTGGACTTATGCATTGACAAAGCATGTGTGAAATTGTTCACAGGTGACCACAGAGTAAGTGAGGAAAAGAAGCCTGAGCAGAGTTTGGAAGAGATGGGCTTCAAAGCTTTCTGAAGATTTTCCCATACACCTATAGTCAAAATTTGTAGAAGATGATACTGTACACATCAAAGGCAGTATTGAGATGAAATTAATAGAAAATTCATTTAACATATTGTCTTATATTCTCATCAACATTTTATTTTTGCATTTAGAGATATAGTCCTTAAACTATTGTATGTGGGTTATAACCATTTATAGAATTTGCAAAACTTTCTCAACTTATAATATTATAATAATAACTTTATTAACATTTGATTTATTCATGAGTTTAAAATAAAGTAGGCAGCATAGAGCCTCCTATTTAATAACAGATCAATATACATTATGTTTTTTGCCTTTCTTAATAGGTTTCAGGTAATTTTTACATGCCAGAAATCCATTTCTTATAACAGTTTCATGATGTAGGCAGTGTATAATTATTGCAATTTACAGATGTTATAACAGTATTGAGCTATGTATCCTGGTTATATTAAATGATGGATAATTGGTACTGAGAATTCAAAAAAAATTGAGCTTGCTGACATATTGCATTAACCAACTTCCACATAATGTTTGAAATAGTAAAGAAGATTAAAAATTAATACACCAGGTAAAAGTGCAAATAATTCACAACTCTATAAAATATGAGTAGTGCACAAATGATGACTGTATTCGAATGCAGGAAGAGAAGGTAAGAGACAAAGAAGGGAGAAGAATGACCCATGGAGATCAATTTACAGTTATATACGAGTAAGACAAACCAGCCTACTGTATAGTCAAGTTGATTTCAGGTAGTAGCTGTGTGACAGATGTTGCAATGGATCTAGAAAGGGACTTTGAAATTGGTGTAATTAACAAGGAAATGTTGGACCATAGTGTGATGAGTTGAGTTTGGATTTCCAACACACACATAAATGCTACTATTCCAGGACTGAGTAGTGGGAATAGAGATAGGAGGGTGTCTTAGGCTTTCCATCTAGATAACCTATCTGAAAAACAGTGAAATTGGTCTGTGTTATAGAAGGATTCATGATGATCCTATTTGACCAACACACATACATGGACAATAATGCCTACAAACTACACACATGCATGCACATACACCTGAAAACATATCTGAATGAATCACTGAATAACTGAATGAATGAATGAATTAATAAGCATGACAGGTAATATGACATCAATTAAGTATTACGCTTTATATACGAGCCTAAAAACATAGTTGTGAAACTACAGTGGATATAAATTTAATTAAAATTAAATTAAATTAAAATGTATTGTCATCAAATGACATATGTAAAGTCCAGAGAGCAGAAGTTATAAATGGGATATTAGTGGAAACGAGGTTAGCATTTGTTGAGTTATTTTTATGGACATTTGCCAAAATAATTCTTATAGCAGTTCTGGACTGAATATACCCTATTTCTGAATCAAAAGCAGAAAACCAGTGAATAAAGCTAAAACTTATTCTAATTTTTACTAAAATTAATAATCATTAAAACTCAACTTTTACTTCAAATTCTAACATTCATATTGATAACCAAACATATATTTTGAAATGATAGATTCTTATAACTTATAATCATATTTAAAATCATTAATAAAAACATTAGAGTTTTAATTATTTAAAAGACATTTGCTGCATGTAGTCCAAAAAACGACACTAAACCTGTTGTGCTTATAGCTGAATTTGCTATGACTATTCAAATCCAAAGCAAATGAGTTTACAGTGTTTAGAGTGTTATCATGAATGTATTTTTGCAGAGTTCACTGTTAACTAAAGAAGCAGAAATAGTCAAGAAGCCAAATTAGGCAAGTATATTTATAAATTTAGTGTATAGAACTTAATTTTTGTGGGGTCCTTTTTATTTAATATATATTTAATTAAAACATAATTACATCATTTTACCCTATTTCTAGCTCTAAACTCCCCTGTGTCTGCTTCCTCCAATTTCCTCCAATGTCACCTGTGCTCATTTTCCCTCTCAAAGTAGGCTTATTATTATTATTATTATTATTATTATTAATGTATATGTGCGCACATAAGCACATGAATACATAAATACAACCTGCTGAGTCAGTTTTTCCTGTTTGTGTGTATGTGATTTCTGGGCTGAATACTCTGTGTTGGATAACCAACTCATCACTCAAGAGTCAAACTCTTTTTTTTTTTTTTCTCTCTGCAGTCATTTGTTGACTTCCAAATAAAGATGACAAGAAAACTTATTATTAATTATGAATGATTGACCTTAGCTCAGCCTATTCCACTTGCTCTTCTAACTTAACCTGTTTCTATTTGTCTACATATTACCTTGGGAGTGTTTACTTTGCTGCTTTCCCTGTGTCTGACTGGCTGGTCCTTGGTGTCTCCCTGTCATTTCCTTTTCTTTCTACCCTATTCCTAAATTCCTCATCCTACGTACTCACCTGCCTGGAAGTACTGCCTATATATCCTTCTTTGCTGTTGGCTGTTCAACTTTTTATTAGATCAATCAGGTGCCGTAGGCAGACAAGGTAAAATAGTAACACATCTTTACATAGTTAAACAAAGGCAACACATCTTTACAAAGTTAAACAAATATTCTGCAACAGAAATAAATGTAAAACATCTTTACATAGGTAGACAAATTCAAAATATTTTTTACATAATAAAACAAATATTCCACATCAGAGTTGTTTTCTTTTATTAAGAACATAGCTGTCTGCTGAGGTTAAAATGAAGATTCTCACTATCATAGACATTTGTCTCCTTTCGTATTTAAATTCACATTTCCTATTGAAGATGGCTGTTGTATGGGTTGAACACTACCAGTGTCTCCATGTATATTCCTACCCAAGTAGAGGTTGTTGTATATCTTAAAGATTTAAATTGGATTATTCCTAAGAAAGGATTTTTTTCAGACTTATGTGATATTATTATGTATATGGATGTTTTTCTTGCTTATGTGTCTGTATACTATGTGTATTCCTGGTTCCCAGAAAAGTCTCAAAATTTGCCAGGCGGTGGTGGCGCACGCCTTTAATCCCAGCACTCGGGAGGCAGAGGCAGGCGGATCTTTGGGAGTTCGAGACCAGGCTGGTCTCAAGAGCTAGTTCCAGGACAGGCTCCAAAACCACAGAGAAACCCTGTCTCAAAAAACCAAAAACCAAAAAAAAAAAAAAAAAACCCGATATCTATCTTTCTCACTTTCTCAGCTGCAAATGCTCAACTACTCCAGTCTCTGTCCTCTGGCTCAGTCTGTGGCTTTGCTGATGACAGTTTGGCATGTGAGAGTAATAAAAGCACTTTTAAGCTTCCTTTTAAATATCACTCTATCAGTATGTGTTGGTTCTTTATAGATTATTTAGCTCTGTGTTTAAAAGAATGGGAGCAATCTTTGTTGCCATTTATGGAATCCAACAACGGTGTGTCATTGCTCTTCATAACTGTCATACCTAGGCCTATGTTGCCTGTTTTGTTCCATTGTGAAGTTCTGTTCCTTCCCCTGGTGGCTATCTATTGCTTATGAAAATGCATGTATTTCACTTTAAGGAATAATTATAGTCTTATTAAATGGGTTCACTTGATCTATTTCTGTAACTATGTTCATCGTGCTTGGAAATTATGATTCAAACTCAGCAAAATTTCAAAATCCAAACATACATACATACACATATACATATATCATATTAGTATGTTAAAAGGTTGCTTAAAAATATTTTTGTAATTGCTAAATCCTGTAAAGTTGTTATTCACCAACTAAAAATGCTTTTAATTACTCATAATGTTGTTAAGGTCCTACATGATTTCTCCTGTGTATGGTAAAGCATGTCCCTTGAAATCTTATAAGTCCTGCTCATATTCAAGCTTCTATTTCAAAATAAATGTATAATATTAAAAATTAATACAACCCAGACTGAATCTCAGTAATTCAGAATTAACTGCTGACTTTTAAGACATGAACTCATTTATGTGAAACCTATGTTATTTTATGCTCCATTTTTATGTTAGTTGCCTTTTTATAGTAATGAAAGTCTTTTTTTTTATTCTTTTTTAATTAAAATTTCCGCCTCCTCCCCATTTCCCATTTCCCTCCCCCTCGCCCCACATATTGCCCCCTCCCCCCACTCTCCTCCCCCTATCCCCACTCCTCTTCTCCTCCCCCCACTCCATTCCCCTTTCCTCTCGATACTGAAGAGCAGTCCAAATTCCCTGCCCTGTGGGAAGACCAAGGTCCTCCCACTTCTATCTAGGTCCAGGAAGGTGAGCATCCAAACAGGCTAAGCTCCCACAAAGCCAGTTCATGTATTAGGATCGAAACCTAGTGCCATTGTCCTTGGCTTCTCATCAGCCTTCATTGTCCACCATGTTCAGAGAGTCCAGTTTCAACCCATGCTTATTCAGTCCCAGTCCAGCTGGCCTTACTTAGAACCGTATAATTATCTTTCAAAAGACCAAACACTCTAAATGAGTTAAGAAAATACCAAAAAATAATGCTGACTTGGTATAAGCAATAACTTTAAATATTGTATTAATAAAAAACATTATTTATTATACTTAGTATCTTTAGTTATTATCTAGGGAGATGATAAGAAATAATTATTACACCTGAATATAATCATTAAACACATGTACTGTACATGAGCGTATGTGAATATTCATATATTTACATTTTGTCTCTTTAACAAATTTACATATTTCAAATGTCTCCACATATTTATTCTGTATATTGCTAATTAAGCATTTGAGCCTACAAAATTGTCCAAAAAATTACTTATACCAAATTCCTCTTTCTATATCAACACATACTGTTTCTGTTTCTCTGCAAAGTTTGGATTAATAGAGTCAATGAGCACTATGTTAATTAAGACATATTGGTAAGGACTCTTGCTTCATATCTCTTTCAAACTCTAAATGGATTTTTAGCATCTCTCTGTTTCTCAATAAGACATGATGCTGGCAAGAAAACAAATACCACTTTTCTCCAATGTATGCTCAGATATTTCCTTTCATCTTGAACAATCTGTCCACTTTCTGTTTTAGAAAAAAGCAGTTCTTCAATAGATATTAAACATTAAATTGTCATTAAGTATAGTAATCGGGTTTTCTTTATTTTTTATTTTTTATTTCTTTTTTTATTTCTATTTTTTAATTTATTTATTAAAAAATTACACCTTCTCCCCTCCTCCCGTTTCGCTCCCACTCCCCTACTCCCTCTTCCCCTCCCTCTCCAGTCCTAAGAGCAGTCAGGATTTTCTGCCCTGTGGGAAGTCCAAGGTCCTCCACCCTCCATCCAGGTCTAGAAAGGTGAGCATTCAAACAGACTAGTCACCCACAAAGCCAGACCATGCAGTAGAATCAAAACTCAGTGCCATTGTCCTTGGCTTCTCAGTCAGCCCTCATTGTCAGTCACATTCAGAGAGTCCAGTTTGATCACATGCTCCATCAGTCCCAGTCCAGCAGGCCTTGGTGAGCTCCCATTAGATCAGTCCCATTGTCTCAGTGGGTGGACGCACCCCTTGCGGTCCTGACTTCTTTGCAAAGGACACTTTCATTAAGACAAAAAGACAACCTATTTAGTGGGAGAAGATCTTCACCAAACCTGAATCAGACAAAGATGTGATCTCCAAAATATATAAAGAACACAAGAAACTAGACATTAAAACTCTAATTAACCCAATTGAAAACTAGGGTACTGAACTGAACAGAGAATTCTCAACAGAAGAAGTTCAAATGGCCAAAAGACACTTAAGGTCATGCTCAACCTCCATAGCGATCAGGGAAATGCAAATCAAAACAACTTTGAGATACTACACCTGTCAGAATGGCTAAAATCAAAAACACCAATGATAGCCTATGCTGGAGAGGTTGTGGAGTAAGGAGTAAACTCATCCATTTCTGGTGGGAATGCAAACTTGTGCAACCACTTTGGTTTTCTTTATTTTAATACTCATTTTTAAAAAATCTTCCTGGTCTTTTGTTAGCGAGTTTTAACTCTCGAAAAAATAAACTTGGATATTTTCTTCATTAATGTAGCTTTACATAGTCAAACATGGGTGGAAGAAGGAAATACCTGAGGGTATCATTTAACTTAGTTTATAATAAGATCAAAGTTTTGGATAGGAACATATTTCCAGCACATTTCTTTGCAGACAATATAGCTGAGCTATTAAATCTACCATATTTTAAAAGTTCTATGGCTAATGGGCTCTGATGGACCCTCCCTTTGTTACCATAGCCATAGAGGATTTTTAATGCCTAGTACTAGATGTGATGTCATGCTGAATATATTTATTATTTTCTCAAAGGCATTTGTTAAGTCAGATCGTGTCTATTACTAGTCTAATTCTCCGGAATAATACACAGTGCTGGTTATTTTGTAAAATCTTAAACGTTGCACTAGAATTAGTGATAGGATATTGGATTGGAATTGGTGTTCCCTGACAGACAGAAATGTCTATTTAGAGACATGACAAACTGTGCCCATTCCTGTACTCTAAGTGCCAGTCTCGGTGACACTATAAATTCTGTTACCATTTTTGTATTGCAGAATTTCAGTGCATCAGATGCCCTGCTGACTATTGTGTTTATAAGTAATGCAGGTCACGGTAAATTTCAGTTGAATGAGGAACTTGGAAAAGACTATAAAAAATGGCTAATTGTGTGTCAGTTATATTGTTCTTGGTTCAGAGGAGAGGTGAAGGCACAGACTGGAAAACAAATGGTTTAAATTACTCAGTGATCTCTTTGTTACTTCACATACGTCAGGTGGCCTCTCAGAGTGCCATTTTACCCTCCAAACAATACAAATTCTAAAAAAAGTTGCACCAGTAACTTGAAATGTATATTGTACTCATTGTGTTTTATTAAATATGAACATATTCTTAAATAACACAACCATGTGGAAAGATTCAGTAAAGTACATAGTTCTGCTGAAATGAGTATTATAGATTTCTTAATGCATCAAGGCAATGATATTATTTTAGTTTATATATTTTAATGAGATGCCCAAGTTATTAAAATGCATTTGATTCTTTCTGAAGGTATTAAAAACCAACAAAATATCCTGCATTTAATTATTCTCTTACTATTAGCATGTATACACAAACACATAGGCAAATGCATTGCTAAAAGTCCACAAGAATAGTGTTTCGGTTTTTAATCTCAAGGCACTGAGAAAACACACACACACACCCATACACACACATACACACATGTGCACCCACTTATGGAAAAAAAAATGAAACAAAGGAAGACGAAAGCATTACATACTAGATTTCAGGCACATGGCTAAGGGTTTTTTCTCTAAATCTGTTCTACCAGATTTTCTACACTATTCAGGTTTATTTAGGGCATGTATGTGTGTGGAGAGCCATGTATATTAGCATCTATTGAAGTCAGAGGAAAATCCATGTGAGCTGATGCTCTTCTTCCACCTTGTGGCCTCAACACAGTTCCGTCAGCTATTTGGCATACTTTCACTGAAGTGTTCTTTTTTTCTGAAATGAGTTAGAATTCTCAGTTCTAGAAAGTTGCAGAAGGCAAGGAAACCTGAAATTCTCCAGTTTTAAAAAGATATTTAGCAGGATGTAGGTTCTAAGCTATGGTTGGGCATGGGACAGGGTGTCTTCTGGCAGTAAGAATGAGCAAGTTCAGCAAAAATGCCCATTTATAACAGTATTCTTCAATTGCTTGATTTTGACCTTTTTCTGTCGGTAACACCTTGAGATTGCATTGCAGTCTCCACATGTCCAGTCAGTCAGAGTTTTCCCACTTGTCATCAATTATCCACTACTGAACAAGTGTGTACATTTATTAATAGGCTTGGGTCATCAGTCTTATCCATTTTTCTACACACAAGATTGAAGGAAAACATACATACCTTCTCATACCTGGAAACTAAAACCAAGTCTTGTATTAACCAAACCATACCCTAATATTTAAAAGTAACTCAGTCTCTCTGATATCATAAAACACTATGACAAAATACCCGATACATATAACAGACAAGAGAGAAAGATTTATTTGGGACATGGTTTCCCATCTTGGTTCTATTTAACCCTTTGAGCCTTTAGTGATCTGAATTCTATTACCAGAAGTGTAAAGTGGAGTAAAAGAAAACACAAGATTCCACTTTCAAAAAAAAAAAAAAAAAAGTCCAGGCATAGTGGTGCATCCCTTTAATTCTAGTTCTTGGCAGGCAGTGGCGCAAAGAGGTGGGCAGATCTTTGTGAATTCAAGGTCAACAAAGCCCAAACAGTTTCAGGACAGTCAGAGCTACAGAGTGAGTTCATCTAAAAAAAAAAAAATCAGCAAACAAACAACAAAGGTACACCATCAAAAACATATTCCATTATCCCATTTAAGGTCACATTCAGTGATCCCACATGTTAGAGAGCCCTCCATTACAAATTGCTGCCAACAGCTTAAACTTGAGCATTGAGGTGTGGTGGACATTTATGATCTAAACCATAACAACATCTGAAATGTCTTTACCTCCTATTTTATTAAATCTGAAAACCTCTAAATACATTCAGCCTAAAACTGATTAACAGGCCATCACTTCTTAAAGTTTAACGTGAGCAAATCCACTATGAATCCTGTCAAAATGAAAATTAGTATCCTGTAGGTGTCGGTGGTTCTGAGACACTACATTTCCAGTCAATCAGTTCCAAGAGAATGTTGCTAATAGACTCACAAAAAAACAAATACCGAGAAGCAATAGCTACCCTGATGGATCTTATCCAAACATTTTGTTGTTTAAAATAATCACTGGAGAAAGTATCCTATCATGTGAAAGACTCTACAAAGACAAACAAAAGGCAATTTTCTTCTTCAGAAATTTTGACAAGAACAGTATTTCTTAGCAATTTACACAAATAGAGTACTGTCTAATAAATTCTTATGACTATCCTTGATTTATAGTCAGAGGAATAGAACAAGAATGATGCCCTAGTAATTTACACTGATAGAGTAATTTCTAACAAATTCTTTGGGCTTTCCTTGATTGACAGACACATAGAGAAATAAGATTGAGTTAGAGTTATAGACTTGGACTATGATGTCTCCCTCTGTGTTCCTTTTGTGTGCAACTGAGAATAGCCCTTCTGCACAGTGACTACTACAGCAGTCAAAGTAAGTGATGTCTCAAAATTAAGCACTTTCTGAAACATGTGCTGTTAATTTTAGTCATCAAGCATAGTTTTTAAATCATACTGTACCTGTAGGAATACAAATAATAAATGTGCATTATACATCTTTTCTTGAAACCAGTCACATGTGAGCCTGGTGCACATGACTTAACTTCTGTCTTTACTTTATTACTTACTTTTTATTTCAGATATTTTGACAGCCACTGGTACATCCCAGGCACCAAGGACATAAAACAGACTGAGATGTGTTATAAACCCTCTGGCATCTCATAACCTGCTTTCCAGGTACATGTTGTCCTGTACCAGCTTACTGCATGGAACAAGGACCACTTTAATTTTACCAGGGCCCTGTACCTCAGCTCTCAGGGATTCCATTCTTTTTAATGAAAACCATCTTGAGTGTTAACACTCGTACCTTGACTATTTTCACTACCTGGATCATGTTCCCTTCTTTATCAGCAGGTTGAATGCAGGGTTCATAAATTTTGACTTATATTGAATTCACACTTCAATATCAAATCTCTACTTTAAGCCATTCTTGGGTGAGAGATTTGGAGACTAATAAGGTTCGATCTTTGCTATTCCGGACCTTCTATCTCCAGGTATCTCTAACAGAGCTAAACATGAAGTGCCAAAGTGAAAAGTAATGTAGAATGCCAACTCATTTAAATGCTGTCCCAGGTGAATATTCTAAGCTCTGACATTGCAGAGTGAGCTGTAGCTCTGTCACCTCTCCTTTCCTCTCCCCCTCTCTCCTCTTTATTCCCTCTTTGTCTATATATACATAAATATAGAAAAAACATAGGTAGATCTAGATAGACAAATATTGATAGGTAATTTATATCTGTCTTTCTATCTATTCTTCCATATATTTTTCAGAACACTTGGTAAAATATCCCATTTTCCAACTATATGCAGAATCCTAAAGTTAATCATTCAGAGTGTCTGAATCCTCATGGCTATCAGGATTACAATATAGGTATGTAAGCAGAGCAAGATATGGATGAAAGAGGGTAGACTGGAGAATTTTAATCCTAATTTTTAGAAAACTTCTTACATGAATTCAGTGACTTCTCTTATACAAAAATCATTGTCCTTCTCATATTCATATATTTTACAATATATATTTATATTGATTATATGAAAATATGAATATTTTGTAAGCCCATCAAATATTGTAGGGTGAAATGGAAAATCTCTTAATCACTGAGACAGGATGTATCTCATGCTTATTGAGCAAGTTGAAAAGTTTCCAAAAATGTCCAATGAATATTCAGACAAATAAATAGACTTTAAAGATAAGAAGGATGAACAACATTTAGGCTCTCTCCAAAGCTTAGCTTATTTGTATTTTCTCTTGGGTTTTTAATAAAATACTTCCTTGTTCACAGATTATTTGGGGTTTTAGTTAAAAAAGGAATAATAAAAAATAAGAGTTACATTTTCTATTTCATTTTCATATAACCAAATTTCATATTTTTTAATATTGTTTTGGGCTTTCTGCCCAATAAACAAGTATCTGAAGTGGATAGGTTATTTTACTGTCAGTTATATCCTTACCAAAACTTTATTACAAATAATTTTCCCTCTTTTTTCTCCTTTCTTGAGCAAACATGACGTAAACCATTTCCACAAGAGTCTTTCCAAGAGAAATTAAGTTCAGTGAAAGGCCAAATTGAAAGATGACCAATTTAGAAGGAAGAGTGATGCATTTCTTATTTGCACCAGGAAGGATTTCTTTTAGTAAATATTTCCAGAGTGTTGAAAATCACATTGCTAAGTGTTTATGTATAGCATAATGAAAATTTATCTTTAACCCAGTACTCCGATTTCTTTTATGATATAATGTATTGATGAATATATTCAATTTCATCTGTTTGTTTTATATTATTTGGAGAAAACTAAATGGTCTATATGGAATTTGAAAAGAAACTGACATGTAAGAATAGGTATGGGTGATTAAACTTCTTAGAAGATAACTTTCATTGGCAATATGATAATTAGATTATGTAGTAAAGTGACGTCACATAAACAAGAAACCTAATTACCACAGAACAGATCCTCCCTCCCCAATGTTATCATTCTCTTGTAGTCACTGTGATGTGAAATTTAGTCTCTATTGATTGAGGTAATCTCTTAACATAGCACCTTCTCCTATTGTTGCATACAGTTTTCTCCTAATGTTTTCTCTGGTGGATAACTACTAGAACACCTTAAGACCAGATCTCAACATTTTATGTGACCTACTAGATATCTTCCTATACAGCCTTTGCCCTATGCATTTACTTAACTGCTTGTTTTGCCAAAACTTTGTGTTGTATATGTGTTCTTTCATTCTCTCACAATCATCCCAAATATTTGTAGTAAGTATTCACCATATTTACTATAAATAAATGTTGCCACTTACACAAAGATGCCACATATCTAAAGGCATTTTATATAACATTATGGACTTACATCAATTATTTTAAATCTATATTACTCTCAGGTGATTCTAAATTATATATTCTAAAGCTTACAAGCATTGTGTATAGGATTAAATTTAAGAGCCCATACCAAAGAACAAGTCTTTCTGGCCCTGCATTCTCTTCTTTAAACTAAACAAATTCTTAACTCAAACTAAAATATGCTCATTTTCTTACAAATACCATGTAGTTCTTGTATTTACTTCTTGTTCCCATTCATTTATCCTTTTGTCAATCTTTGCAATGTTTATAAGTGCAGATTGATTCCTATATGCCTATTGGGTTTGTATACAGCCAAACCATTAAGAACAGATACTTTCCATACAGGGAACATGGATTTGATTCACAGCATCCTAACCAGTGGGTTCACAACATTTCTCATTCATGCTCAAAGAATTTGACACTATACTGAACCTGCAAAAGCCTGGGCATGTCAGTAGTCAGTCATAGAAACAGGGAGAGCTCATATGCCCATACTCCTCACCCAAAATTTAACTACTGATAGATTCCAAGGGAAAGATAATTGTTGTGAGAGTGTGTTTATGTGGTCCTGACTGCTCAACCCCAAAATAACCACACAGAAACTGTATCATTTCAATAACTGCTTGGACCATCAGCTCTAGCTTCTTATTGGCTAACTCTTACATCTTAATTTAGCCCATTTCTATCAATTTGTGTATCGTCACGAGGTTATGGCTTACCAGGTAAAGTCCCGGGCATCTGTTTTCGGTAGGGCTATATGTCTTCCCTCTGCCTCTGCCTTCTTTCTCCCAGCATTTAGTTTCATTTTACCTGCCTAGTTCTGTTTTTCTCTGCTCTGCTATAGCCTCAAAGCAGTTTCTTTATCCATTAATGAATAAAAACAGCACATAAAAAGGACATCCCACAACATTTCCTATTTTCTGTAAAAGGAAGGTTTTGACTTTAACATAGTAAATTACAGATGTGGGAAGAACTTTGGGTAACTGTTCAGGTAGCAAGATGTCTCTTATGTAATATTATATCTTTCTGGGGTCTTTGATGGAGTTGAAGAATAGATAGTTACAATTATGGTTTTCCTTGGTTATGATAAAAGATAAAGTAACTATAAATATTGTAACTGTTTCTTGCTTAATACCTGTTTTGTTATATGTATTTTTTCTGGAAAAATTAAAACTATCCTTTTTATTTACACAGAAAAGGGGAGGTGATGTTGAATTGCCCTCTGTATGCTGTGAAAACCATTGGATAATAAAGAAACTGTCTTGGTCTGATAGGGTAGAACAGAGCCAGGTGAGGAAAACTAAACTGAATGCTGGGAAAAAGAAGTTGGAGCCAGAGAGAAGCCATGGAACCACCACCAGAGACATACATGTCAAAACTTTGCCAGTAAGCCACAGCCACATGGTGATACAGAGACTAATGGAGATGGGTTAGTTTAGGATATGAGTTAACCAGAAACATGCTTTAGCTATTGGCCAAACAATATTCCAAATAATATGTTTTCTGTGTGGTTATTTCTGGGCTGAGCATCCAGAAACAAACAAGTGGCCTCTTAATACAGATAATCTCTGTCTTGAGTTGTATGCACACTTACAACTTATGGGCTTGTCAATATTGAATGGTTAGTTATGCATCCTTGGACATGTATAGTCAGTTCTGGTGAAACTCAATAGCTCAAAAAGCAAATAAAAAAACAAATGGATAAGGATTTATAGGGAGGGAGGAATGGTTAAAATGTGTGGGAGGGAGATGAGCAGAGAGAAGGTGACAGTAGTAAAAACACAAATACATGTGTGTGAATTTATATACACACACTCATATATATGTATTTATACTTATGTACATATAGTATTTTGAAATAAGTGAAAATATTTCAAAACTAACCAATACTCAGGGAATATATACTAATAATGGGTAAATTTTGTACAGCATTCCAGTAAAGCAATTTAAATTTTTTTCCTGCAAAGTTTACAGTAAATCTTCAGAGAACCTTCCAGAATCAAGAGCAATAAAAACCAAAAAATGTGACTTCAAGTATTAACTACCATTTATTTGCTGTGAATGAAGTCATTTGTCTGAAAGTGAAACCCAGTTTGAGGTGTTAGGTTCAATTCCTCACACTGCATCTAATAAATAATAACACTAAAATGTAAAGAGTCACCATGTGTCTTCTCTTAAACTAAAAAGAATGTGAACTGGTGTCTTTAGCTCATCCAGTCTCTTAAGTTAGAATGTAAACAGAAAGTTTTTGATATTAAAAAATTGCTATCACTAAAGTACAGAAAAGAATACATGTTACCCATTTTACGACCATTTTTCAAATGGTCATTTTAAGAAACACCATTAAAATGGCTTAAAAGATCCACCTGCACAATGTTGAGCTTGGTAAAAGCATAGAATCCTTGTCCAGGTTATACTACCACTGAACAAATGAGTAATTATGGTACACTGTGAAAAGTGACCAGGTCACTGATGTTTTTACATGTGTTTGATGACACACCTAATACAGTCAATGTATGTGACATTAAGGGTTATAATTGTTGAGTAGAACACTCATGCTTCTGTCTCTTGTGGTGGATTCTATTATATTTGGAGGTCAACACAGGACAAACTCTTTGTGACTCTTTGTGAAACTCGAGTAAAAGCCATGTCAATTCCAATGTGCATTCGTTGAAACATTTTTAATCATTCTAGTTAATTACTACTAGAACTGACATCCCATTTTCATTTCCCCTACTGCCACATTACCAAGCAAGCCCCATCAACTTCTGGAGCATCACAGCATGACATTCGAGAGATTAGCTCTCACATTATATTAGTTATATTTTGACTGCTCCATAAGAAACCATGAAGTCAATCGTTCAACAGTGAAATAATCATTCCAAAGGCAATAGAGCAGTGATTCTCCACCTTCCTAGTGCTGATACCCTTTAATACAGTTCCTCATGTTGTGGTGACTGCAACCAAAAAATTATTTTATTGCTACTTCATAACTGCAATTTTGTTCCTCTTATGAATCATAATGTAAATATATGATATGAAGAATATCTCTTTCTTTACTCTGTATGTTTAGTGTTTTGATTATTATGTGGCAAGAAAACTTTTTTGGATCCAGTCTATTTGGTGTTCTATAAACTTCTTGTATCTTCATAGGCATATTTTTCTTTAGGTAGGGAGTTTTCTTCTATGATTTTGTTAAATATATTTTCTGTGCTTTTGAGTTGAACTTCTTCTTTTTCTTCTATACCTATTATTCTTAGATTTGGCCTTTTCATGACATCCCATATTTCCTGGATATTTTTGGTTAAGCTTTTGTTAGAATTAAAGTTTTCTTTAACTGATAAGTCTGTAAAGCAAAGGACGTGGTCAACAAGATGTCAGTGTGGTGATTTATCAGAAAATTAGGAAACAACTTTCCTCAAGATCCAGTAATACCAATTTTGGGTATATATCTAAAGGATGCTCAATTGTGCCACAAGGACATGTGCTCAACTATGTTCATAGCAGCATTGTTTGTCATAGACAGAACCTGGAAACAACCTAAATGCCCCTTGACCGAATAATGGGTAAGGAAAATGTGGTACATTTATACAATGGAGTTCTAAACAGCAAGAAAAAAAATGACATCTTGAATTTTTCAGGAAAATGAATGGAGCTAGAAAACATTATTTTGAGTGAGGTAACCCAGACCCAGAGAGACAATTATCACATGTACTCATTCATAGGTGGTTTTTAAACATAAACAAAGAAAACCAGCCTACAAACCACAATCCCAGAGAACTTAGACAACAATGAGGACACTAAGAGAGACTTACATAGATATGACCTACATGGGAAGTAGAAAGTCTAAAAAGACAAGATCTCCTGAGTAAATTGAGAGCATGGGGATCTTGGGGGAGGGTTAAAGGGGTGAGGGAAGAGGTAGGAAGGGGAGCAGAAAAAAATGTAGAGCTCAATAAAAATCAATAAAAAAACAATATCACTGTCAAATATCAACATCTCATAAAAGGTTGAACTAATGCTCCCCTTTGGGATCTTTCTGTCTGATGTTAATCATTGCCTTCATTGTTGTGCCCCAGGATTGAAGGAGGAGTAGAAGGATTTATTTTTAGGAAATGAAAGGAAAACTGTTCATTATCTAATTGTTAAAAGAAGCATTAATTTTGTAACAAAACAGTAATGTTTCTTTAATGTATTTTCATGTACACACATACCATCACACTTTATATAATACCCCCCTTCCTTATTGACTAATGTTTTAAAAGAAAAATAGTAACATATCCCGATTCTAAAGTTCATTTGGAGTGATGATCTGAATTTTTAAGATTAAGAATTTTCAAGAAATATGACTCTGATAACTGTAACAATTTTTTAGCAGTAGAATCATCATTTTTAGTGTTGTATACTCATTAAAAATTTTGTGGGCTTGGGACTGGAAGATGGCTCCATCATGCTTTATCTATGAAACAAACAATGTTTAATAAAAAACCGAGTTGCTTTGGCTGCCCCCTGTAATACTGCACATGGAAGATGGAGGTAGCACATCCCAGAACATGCTGGTTAATAGATCACTCAAAATTCCTGAGTTTTGAGTGCAAGTGAAAGATCTGTGTCAAAATATGAAGTTGGAAGCTATTGAAAAAGACAACCTACATTAATCTCAGGCCTGAACTCGCATCACGCAAACATGTCTTTGAACTTACACAAATATGGATACATACACATACCTATACAATATAGCACATGTATACATACTTAAAATTGCTGGGTATTGGATTTACTTGATATTAATTACCTGTTGGCCTCTATTTTTCCTTTAAATCTGTATACACGTGTATGAATAACTTATATTCAGTTATTTAAGGCTTAAAATTTCTTTCTGCTCTAATGTTTTGTGCTTATAGTTTTATTATGTGTTTTAATTATTATTTTCTTTTAGCTGTACTTTTCCACAATAAGTAATATGAGGCAAGATGAGCAGATCCGCAAACAAATTTTGCTAAGGTAAATGCACCAAGGAGTGAAGGTTCATTGAATGGAAACAAAATCTGTATCAACTAGGAGAAACTCACACCATAGCATTGTCTAGGAACACCGAGGCATTGCCTAGGAAAACCACAGTGACATCTAGGAATACCACACATAGGAATACCACAGCATTGTCTAGGAAAACCACAGTGTTGTCTATGTCTGCTACAGCGATACTCATTGAAATGGAATTAATGAGAACGTATCAGTTATCAGAGAAAAAGTTACAATCTGTTAGGCTTGAAAACACATCCATTAAGCAATTGCCTGGTACTCACAGCAGCATCTGTCTTTAGAACAACTTGACTCTTAGTTTGGGAGAGCAAAGTAATAACAGCATCAGTAGGAAAACTAGCACAGGCAGGAAACGCTTCAGAACTCAAGTTGAACCTCTTGGTCTATCAGAATGCTATTACAGCGAGCAACTTCAACTGAACTCCGGTTCTTTTGACAGAGTTTTCAGAAAATTGGAGTGAATTTCCTGCAGGGCAGCACCTTCCACTACATCACACAGTGATGCTGCCTTTATTGCCTTTATTAGAATTTTATCTAATACCTGCACGATGTTAGTTAAGTCTAGCAACTTAGACACACTTTAAATGGTCTGGATGAAAATATTTTAATTTGTATTTATTCATAGCCATCGCTGAAGCTTAAATTTCCTATTAGGCACCGGAAATAAAACTTTTATTTGTAACTAATGAAGCAATCAAATCCAACGGGAAAGGAGAGGCTAGTTTGAAAAGAGGAAGGGAAAACATTGGAAACACGTAGCTTCTGAACGCCAGCAGAGAATCTCAGGATTAAGGATTGGTCTTATTTCTGCCAGACACATTCATGGCTTGCCTTATGGAGCTTTCCAGGGTAGTTAGCTTGCGATTGAAAGCCGTAATGATCCTCAGCAAAGAGCTGTAGCAATTTCTTTGCATTCATGAAGTTTGCAGCCTAGCAAAGAAAAATGCACTTTCTCAAACACTTCGTAGTAGTTGGTTAATGGGAACTCTGAGGATAAAGGAAGAAACCTCTTAGGGTCAGGTGAGTTCGGAAGAAAGGCTTTCCACATCCCTGGAGAGAGCTGTCTGAATCCCTCTTCTGCCACAGGGAGACACCAGGCTGTTGCAGTATTAGTAACTCTAACAGTTACAAGTACTTTGTCAAATAAGGTCATCCAGACTTACAGAGGCATATTCTTCTTTATCTATTCTATTTCACGGAGGAAAAATCTCTCTGGTTGCAAACCAAGTTTGTGAAATATGATTGTGTGGCAACTTTAATGCGGTACATATTATAGAATAAATACTATTCCACATGCATGTTTATTTGTCACATGACATAACATATAATATATTACAGTTTGATGTACCTTGGTCACACCTCTGCAACGTTTCAGCATTCCAGAGTAACAAGGGAGACAGAATGTGCTCTGGCCCAATGCATCTTCTAAAGGTTTATTGATCTTGTGATTGCTACAGTGATCATGAAAACAAAGGCAGCAATTTCTTGAGGCAGCCTCTGACAGGATTGAACCTAGGATATCTTTAAATCAAATTCTCAATATCCTGTTAGCAGCATGTAACAGCATCTTCCCCGCTTTCCACTTCTTATTGCCCTATTGGAAACTCTAATGGGGCAGAAATAAATCCTAGGAAGAATGGGAGAAAAATAAAAGGTGATGAGCTTGTCACAGCACCCTGACTCCCATCCTGGAGAGCACTGTCCTTGGCTAAAACCTTACTCAGCAATAGATCATCCTGGGCGAAAGAGGCTCCACATGTGCCCATTACAAAAAAAAAAAAAAAAAAAATTAAGCAAAACATCTCCCATTTATCCCTGACTGATCAGTAGCACAAGTGACATTTGAGTAGTTTTTATTAATATTTTACATACCAACCAGAATGTCCCTTCCTATTGTCCTCTACCAGAAGAATAATTAAGTATCAATGTTGAGTTCAAAGTCAATTTATTTTTCCATCAAACAGTTTGCTCTGGCCTCAAAGACCTTTCATGGAATTCTTCAGATTTTCCGACCTATGTATTTCTGGCCCAGAATGTTGTTTCTCTAATTCTACATGGTGGTGCCCTAGTCATTGCATAACACAATCTTATTTTGGCTTTGCATTCTTTGCTATGGTTATTTTGATGGTGATATGTAGGAATGTTTATCAGAGAAAATTTAGACACAGTAGTAGAATTTCAGTTGATATTTTGGTGGCCTAGGACTTTAGAAATCTGATTTGCTAATGTTATTCCCACAGGAACAATTCAGGAATCTTTGGGGGTCAGACGGCAGCCTATAATAGGCATGGTAATAGTTTCAATAATGCTTATTTCAGTTTCTGAAACCTGGGAATATGTGACTTTAAAAAATGTTTCATAGATGTGCTTGTGTTAAGAAGTTTGAAACAGTTGAGATTATTCTCGATTATTCTGGTGGGCTCAGTCTAGTAGCAGAGGCACACATATATATATATTCTATGGTGAAAATTGGCATAAGACATCATTATGTAAGACAGGTTGATTGGTCAAATGTCATTGGGGTTTTTATGTATAAGGGTATGTGGGTAGATATGGCTGATAGGAGGCATATATATGGCATCAAATAGGTTGTGGTTGGGACACAGGCAGGGTGGGTCCTGACCAAAGCCTTGAGGTTGGTTGTAGTGCAAGAAAGAGTGGCTAGAATCAGCCAGGGTACTTGGCTTAAGACCCAGGGTAGATCTGCCATGTTGAGGAGAACTGGACTAGACCCTGGAGAAAAATGTGCAGGATATGGCTGGGTGAAGAAGTTGAATGTGAAGTGTCTACCTAGGAATATTAAAGTGAAAGACATAATATGAATTTTAAAAAAACCTTTGAAGAAACATGGGTATTTTCTAACACAAGATAAGAAAACCATCCATCATTATTAAAAGTAATTTTTTTCTTTTTTTAAATTTTATTACTTAAAAAAGTACCAATCCAAATTCCTAATCCCTCCTCTCCTCCCACTCCCCTCCCATTCCCTCCACAAGCCCTTCTACTCCACCCCTCCAATCCTGAAGAGGGCAATGCCTCCTGCCCTGAATGCTCCTGCCCTGTGGAAAGCCCAAGGCCCTCCCTACTACATCTAGGTTGAGCAAGGTTTACATCCAAAGAGAACAGGATCTCAGGAAGCCAGTACATGCAGTAGAGACAAATCCCAGTGTCACTATCAGTGGCCCCTCAGTCTGCCCCAACTGTCAAGCCCCTTAAGAGGGACTTGTTTGTTCCCATGCTCGTTCACTTCCATTCCAGTTGGAGTTGGTGAGCTACCGTTAACTCCGGCAAACTGTCTCAGTGGATGAACACCTCATGGTCTTGAATTCCTCATACTCTCACTCCTTCCACTCTTCAACTGGGTCTTGGGAGCTCAGTCCAATGCTCCAATATGAGTCATTGCCTCTGTTTCCATCTGTTGTTGGACGAAGGTTCTATGGTGATATTTAATATAATCATCAGTCTGACTATGGGGTAAGGTCAGTTCAGATACCCTCTTCTCTACTGCTGGAAATGTAGTATAATTACTACATATTTGTGGACACCATCTGAATCGACACATTCCTTTTTTAAATGTATAAGAGCATTATTAAAGAACATAACATTCATTAATTATGTACATCAGTGATGCCAATACAAAATGTTCCATACAGAAAACATTATTATTCAAATAAAGACATTATTGTACTATTAAAAAAATTTTGCAGAGAATTTACCATGTACAAGAATTTTCTGTTTTACTGGGTTTTTAATTTCTGTTACATTTATTTACTAATTTATCCATATATATATATTTACCTATATATTTGTGTATATGGACAGATAGACAGACAGACACACACACACACACACATACACACACCTATCTTGTTTATATGAGGTGCAGTTCTCAGAAGGATGCCTATCAGTTCCCTCTCTGTCTGTTAGCTCTGATTTTAGCCTAGTGTCTTGCGGAAACTTTTAATGTGCATGAGTCTGGAAACTTAATTTACCCTTCATCTCTGTACACTGCACTCACTTTTCAAGAACATATATAGACTCTAGTTCAAGCTTTCTGAGCAGCCTCCAGTAAAAACCAAGATGCAATTCAATATTCGAAGAACAAACTGGCCTAGATGGATTCCTAAATAGAAGGAAGACTAAGTTTGTTGAAGGAGGTGAATTTGGGTGGAATTAAGAGAGGAGTGATTACAATGAAAATTCATTGTATAAAATTCTCAAAGAAGCAATAAAACTAAAAAGAAAATAGGGAGAGAGTCTACAGTGTCATTCTGCTGGTACTTCAGGGGCTACTGATTAATTGAAACTGTTCTAGAGAGTGGAGCTTCCTCTTGACACGGGTTTAGAAAGACCATCATTACCACCAAGACTCAAGTGGAAGTCTCAGAGTAGACAGATAAGTCTTTGGCCTCTAATGGATAACTCTCGTGCTGACCGAAAATAGCCCACTGCATGTCAGCTCTACTCTTGAGTTGGTAAAATTCTTGGGAAATGACATGTTCTTATTGAAAAAAGGAATGTCACAATCACTCATGCATTTTTAATTTCTTTGAGAAAAATGTCACATGCCTAAACCTTGCTAGCCCTTATACTACAGGATGAGAAGAAGAAAAATGTAAAGAAATGTCTCTCCCTGTGGATTACACACTGCCTTGATGAAAATCAATAAGGTAAATTGCTATCTGTATATGACTGTCCTAAAAACAAAAATGAAAATAAAGACACAGAAAAAAGCATGGAGAGCACAATTTATGTGAAACCAAGGTTTAAACATTGTGCTAGAGTCCTGTAAACATAATCCCACACACCTGTTTAGTTCTAACATAATCGATTCATTATGTGGCCTAGGTTTGGGGACTGTTTTCCAATAGTTTCCTAAATTATCAAGGAAAGTTAACATTTGAACATTTTTTACCAGGATGAACATTTTCAGGTAAAGCTTAGAAAGCCTTCTTATTTTATCTAAGTAGTTGACAATCTGAAACATATATAAGTGTGTGTGTGTGTGTGTGTGTGTGTACGTTTATGCATGCACGCTTGTGTGTTTAAAGATACAGGGAGATGCCTAGATTTATTTACTACATTGATCCAGTCATCAGTTCTTTCCATTTATCTGAGTTAGGAACAGAAACCAGAAATATATCAAAATCTTTTGTGACCTTATTCAAAAAGTATGAATTGAATGCATTTCCTGTTGACTGTAATAAACTTTAGTGTGTTGCTCAGTCTCACTGGAATTCAGATAAAAGAACAAAATTCAGTTGAAAGTTTTTGACCTGTATTAGCAACACATCATCTTTGTTAAATCTTAAATACCTCTAGCAAATTCTTTTTAAATTATGGAGTATCAATAAGAGCATGGTGTTCAGACAAAACTCCCGAAGTAGGCACAAGTTTAAGATTTGACAAGTGTTTAATGATACACTTAAAGATACAGTTGATTAAGGTACTTTATGAAATATGCTTTTCTCAAGAAAAATTAAAAGTTGTTTTTAATGGCAGTTCTGCTTTTGACCTTTTATCAATTTTATCTATGTAATAAATAGTACTTTCACTGGTCTTTCCCACTTCTAAGAAAAAGGAGAAGGTAAGAAAAGAATCATCCCTTAAATTTAAAATATTTAAATTTGTTCAAAAGAGCAAAATTAAAATTCAAAACATTAACAAAATACAATAATTCTATTTCTATAACTTTACATTAGTAAAAATTTGCAAATAGACTGTGAGTTTGATGTGCTCATCTATTTCACAGAGAGCATCTCCCCATGCTTCGTTAGTATGAATTTGGGAGTTATTTTGGATGCATTTCTAGGTATGCTACTTCAGGACTGACAAACTCTTGCTGATATTAAAGACCTACAACTGACTCAATTTGGTAACAGCTTACACAAGACTCTCCAATATTCCTAACGAAGACATAATGTCAAAGGATTGATCTGTAGAGAATGACCTGGAAATATATGGGTATGCTTGGATATGTGTGTATACCTATATACACATATATGCATATATATAATCACAATGATATATGTGTGTGTTTGTGTGTCCCACTCTAGAGTAGAAGTGAACACTGCTTGACATTGCACACACAAAACCCACCAAACCTTCAGATTTTCTTTCTTCCTCCACTCCCTCCCTCCATCTCTTCCTTCCTCCAATCTTTTCTTCTTTTTCTCCCTTCACTTTTCAACATATATCTTTTCCTTTCTTCCTTGTATTTAAAAGTTATAGTTTTGCCATGAATCAAATATTGACTCCTGAAAGTTGGTTTAATTGGATATAGCAAAATCTGAAGCATTGGAACATTAATCAATTTATGTAAATAAAATTCTTATAATGAATTACATTTAATGAAATATTAACCTGAATGAATGTTAAATTCACACACTCTAGTAAGTTTCTTTTTTAACAAACTTCTCAGATATAGGAATATTTTAGACTAAGAGTTTGATTTATCCTTTTTAATTTCTATGTATCTCAGTATAATTATTCTTATTCCTGGCTAGAAGCTCACATACTAAAGTTACATGAACAAACACCTTTGTTCTTTTCCAAATCTCTTGATAATTACCCCTCTCCTCATGCAGTGATGTTGGCTAACAATGTTAATAGAATTCCCCTATCAGGCTGCACTACTTTTTCTTTCCTAGTTGCTTACAAAATTTTACTCATTATTATTCTTTGAGTAGTTGTTTCTTTCTGTCATGGTCACAAAGTCACAGGAGCGAAATGAAATTAAATAACTTTTCACATTCTGAGTAGTTATTTGTATGATTTATTTGCAATTTGTCTTTTTAAATTATTTATTTCTATTTTTTTCAGATTACTGACTTTAAATGTTCTTTGTATACTCAATATAGGAGTACTTTGTGATATACACAATTTATGGAAATTTATCTGAATGATATCTTTTCATTTTATTACATCAGCTATATAATATGAAAATTATTTTTGATCTTGGAGAAACTGATTTATTAATGTAGCATATTTTTCTATAAAAGGTACTTGGCTATTTTAATTAAAAGATATGACTAATTTTAACATAAAATTAACTAAATTTAATATCTTTAATCCATTGGATCATAGACTTAAAATACACATATTGACAATACACATATTGTCTAATTTTGACTTACTGTTTTAAAGAATAATTTAAGGAAAAGGTTTGAAAATTTTTTGCAGTTCCACCCATAAGATATTCAATGATCCCAACAATATTCTTTAAAAAAGACTTTGCAAAAATATATTCATATACCTTGGCAATTTTAGTATAATTAATTACTTGTATAAATGTGTTCTTTCTTGGCATGGTTTTCTTCCAATTGCCTGCTCCACTATTTTCTTATCTTGATTAGAAAGTCTTGATTGTTGCACTTTTGTAAATTTCCTTTAAGTTCTTCTGCACTTAGATGATTCTTTTAATATTCTAGATCTTGGCTAATGCATAAGTTTTTAATTCACCAAGACAATTTATTTTAATAGCCCATTTGCCTTTCAGTAGGTTGAATTCTCTTCAGAGGTCATTTTAGAAACAATGGATATTTTCAACAACCTTGACTCTCTCAGTCTCTAAACATGGTGTATTTACTCTTTTGGCATTTAATTCCTTCAAATCTCTTTACATCTTAAGTCTCCTTTCATCTCCTTCTGTCAAATAAATATTTGTAGTCACAAAATATATAGTTTTGTGATGTTAAGTAAATAGCATTTGTTGTATTTTCTTTTACCACTACACTTAGGCTAAAACAAAACAAAAGAAAGTACAACAACAAAAACTTTAAGTGCTTATTGTATATTGTGAAACCTAACAATTGCATATTCATATCTCATCAGATTTTGTAGATTTGAAGGCTATTTTCTATATATCTTCTGTAAATAAAACTATATTTCCATTTATATTATAAAAATTTTTTCCTGCTTTGTAGAGTGACTAATAATGATAATTAGACGGTAAATAAAAATGAAGAGTAGGGCAGGTTCCAGGACATCTGATGCCTTCTTCTGGTTTCCTCAGGCAATAGGCACACATGTGGTATACAGATATAATACATACAAGCCAAATACCTATGCTTCTGAAATAAAGGACATATATTTTCAAAAAATGCAGAATAAGGCATGTGTGCACACCTGCAAATGCATGCTCATGGACATCTGCCTGGCCTCACACTTGATAGAATCCACATATAATGCAAACGAAATGAGACAAGGCCTCTACACTGCATTTTATTTACTCCCAGTGCTAACACAGTTTCACATACTCTAAGTCAATGCATGATACTTGATGACACTAAAATGCTGCTTGTTAAAACAATAGAAAATGCTGGTATCCTTATATTTCACCCTGACTCTTAGGATTCAGATTTTAATCATAGAATATAAATTTATTTTTTAATTCTAACATTTTACTCCATTTATTTGGTGAAAACAAATGAAGGTGTTTTTTAAAATATTTTTACTGGAACATAAAAATTGTGTGCATTACTGGGTCACTATGTAATGTCAAATATACATGTACATTGTGTAGTATTTAAGTCAGGCTAAATATATTTACCTATTCCTCCTCAATGATCTTTCTTTCTTGGTGACAAAAACTTCTGAAATCTTTACTTCCAGCTGAACATATGCAGCATCAAGGAGGAAAAATAATTCTTTCTTCCAATTCTTTAAAATGCTCATATTCTACTGTTATTAACAGGTAGGCTATTCAGTAATAGCATTCCAGAGTTTCTTACTACTAACTCTAACTTAGTACTTATTAGTCAGCCTCCCTTAAGTCTCTTGACCCTTATCCTGAGTGACACCAGGCCATCACCATTCTGCCTCAACTTTTAAAACATCAGTTCTATTAGATGCTATGAAAGAGTGAGATGATGTATTTCTGCTGTGGGACAATAGCCTTATACACTGTATTGATTTGTCAGTTATATTGGTTTAATAATATGTTGATTTGCCAGTAGCCAAGCAGGAAGTATAGGCAGGGCAACCAGATGAGAATATTTCTGAGAAGAGGAAAGAATCAGTCTGTAGTTGTCACAGAGGAAGCCAGATACAGAAAAAGCAAGATGAGAACACCTCACAGATAAGAGGTACAGAGCCTTGTAGCTAACATAGACAAGAATTATGGCCTAATTTAAGATGTAAGAGTGAATAAGAAGCCTGAGCTAATGGACCAATCAGTTTATCATTAACATAGACCTACAGAGGTTTTTATGTGGGGTTGAACACCTGTAGGATTGGGCAAGACAAAAACCTCTGTCAACAAATGGTGCCAATGTGGACAACTAAATCCACTTAAAACCTGAGAGAGTTTGAGAAGAAATTCTAGACACCAAAAGCACAGAGTTAATTACAACTTCTTGATAGCAACGTTTTCTCAGGTGAGCTCTATTTGCTAGAGGCAAGTGTGTCTTATTTAAGAGAAGTTTCCTGACTCAACTTTAACTGCAAAATCATTGCAGCTCTTTTAAGAGACCTTGCCACAAAACACTTAAATAGTATTTATTATTAAACAACAGCATGCTTCTTGGTGGTGGCCAGGACCTGAAACTTCAGAGAGTTGTGGCAATAAACATGACTCTTGCAAGTACCTCTGCCATGAATCTAGACTCTCAGAAAGCTGAGGAATGGGGTGGATCTAATTGTCTAATTGTCTATGGCTTTAATCCTAGCATTGTCATTTAGAAAATTAAAGATGTGGTCATAGAGGGAACTCTGAAGTTCCTCATCCCCCACCCTATACTCCCTGGGCTCCCTGCAGGGGCTCTACACCCTGCATACTGCCTCTCTCTTCTTGTCCCACCCAGCTTGCATCCAGAACCCTTCTTCCTTCTGCCCCCTTTCCTCTTTGGGCACATAACACCATCCAGCTCAGTCTGTCTGGTGCTGGGGGCAAATCCTCAGGGCAAGTAGGCAGGCGAGACTTCCTTTGGTTCACTGGCCTGCCTGCACCAAGCAAGGTAGGAGCTTTGTTTACAAACTACCCAACCTGCACGGAGATCTGATCTTGGCACCAGGAGAGCCATCAGTGGGAGAGCTAATCTGGGTACCAGGAGAGCCGTCTTTGGGCACGGAGATCTGATATTGGTACCAGGAGAGACATCACTGGAGTACCAGGAGAGCTATCACTGCAGGGTGCCATCACTGGGAAAGTACATCAGTAGGCAAGGAGACCTGATCCGGTAAAAGAAGATCCATAGGGGAGCATTCGGAGAAAGAGATGGGCAGGCACCAATGCAAGAATTCACCCAACAATCTGAAAAACTATATGAAACCACCAGAACCCAGCGACCTCACAACAGGAGGACATGAACACCTTAATCATGAAGAAGTAGATAAAATTGACTTTATGAAAGTGATTGACGCCCTTAAACAGCATGTAAAAAATGCCCTTATAGAAATGGATGAGAAGTATAACAGAAAGTTTGAAGAATTGAGTAAATCAGTGAATGATACCCTAGGAAACCAAGGAAAAACAATCAAACAAATAATGGAAACAGTTCAAGACTTAAAAACTGAAATGGAGGCAAAGAAGAAAACACAAACAGAAGCCCAGCTGGACAGGGAAAATCTAGGTAAACGAATAGAGACTACAGAAGCAAGCATAACCAACAGAATACAAGAGATAGAAGAAAGAATCTCAGATTCTGAAGATACCATACAGAAAATAAACACGCTGATCAAAGAAAACAGCAAGGCCAACAAATTATCATCACAAAACATTCAGGAAATATGGGACACAATAAAAAGACCAAACCTAAGAATAATAGGAATAGAAGAAGGAGAAGAAGCGCAGCTCAACGGTCCAGAAAATATATTTAATAAAATTATAGAAGAAAACTTTCCCAACCTAAAGAAAGATATACCTATGAAGGTTCAAGAAGCATACAGAACACCGAATAGGCTGGATCAAAAAAAAACATCCTCTCGCCATATAATAATCAAAACACAAAGCATACAGAATAAAGAAAGAATACTAAGAGCAGCAAAGGAAAAAGGCCAAGTTACTTATAAAGGTAAACCTATCAGACTTACACCTGACTTCTCTATGGAAACCATGAAAGCCAGAAAGTCCTGGATAGATGTACTGCAGAAACTAAGAGACCATGGATGCAAGCCCAGACTACTATACCCAGCCAAGCTTTCGTTCACTATAAATGGAGAAAACAAAATTTTCCAGGATAAAAACAAATTTAAACAATACGTAGTCACAAATCCAGCCTTACAGAAACTAATAGAAGGAAAATCACTAATCAAGGAGTCCAACAATGACCACAGTAACTCAGACATCTAGAGACCCTTTACCAGCACATCTCAAAGAAGGGAAACACACAAAATCTACTACTAAAAAAAATGACCGGAGTTAACAACCACTGGTCATTAATATCACTTAATGTCAATGGACTCAACTCACCTATAAAAAGGCACAGACTAAGAGATTGGATACGAAAACAGGATCCAACATTCTGCTGTTTACAAGAAACACACCTCAACCACAAAGACAGGCACCTACTCAGAGTAAAGGGCTGGGATAAGGCTTATCAAGTAAATGGACCTAGGAAACAAGCAGGTGTGGCCATACTAATTTCTAACAAAGTTGACTTCAAACTTAAATCAATCAGAAGAGATGGAGAGGGACATTTTCTACTCATAACAGGAACAATTCATCAGGATGAAATCTCAATCCTGAATATCTATGCCCCTAATATAAAAGCACCCACGTACGTAAAAGAAACATTGTTAAAACTCAAGGCAGCCATCAAACCGCACACATTAATAGTAGGAGACTTTAATACTCCTCTCTCACCAATGGACAGGTCAATTAGACAGAAACCTAACAGAGAAATAAGAGAATTAACGGAGGTAATGAATCAAATGGACTTAACAGACATCTATAGAATATTCCACCCAAATAGGAAAGAATATACCTTCTTCTCTGCAGCTCATGGAACCTTCTCAAAAATCAACCACATACTCGGTAACAAAGCAAACATTCACAGTTACAAAAAAATATTAATAGCCGCCGGGCGATGGTGGCGCAAGCCTTTAATCCCAGCACTCGGGAGGCAGAGGCAGGCGGATCTCTGTGAGTTCGAGACCAGCCTGGTCTACAGAGCTAGTTCCAGGACAGGCTCCAAAGCCACAGAGAAACCCTGTCTCGAAAAACCAAAAAAAACCAAAAAACAAAAACAAAACAAAAAAAAATATTAATAACCACCTGTATCTTATCAGATCACCATGGATTAAAGCTAGAATTCAGCAACAATGCTACCCCCAGAAACCCTACAAACTCATGGAAAATGAATAGTCAACTACTGAACCATACCTGGACTAAGGAAGAAATAAAGAAATTGAAGAGGATACCAGAAAATGGAAGGATCTCCCTTGCTCCTGGATTGGGAGGATCAACATAGTAAAAATGGCAATTCTACCAAGGGCAATTTATAGATTCAATGCAATCCCCATTAAAATCCCATCAAAATTCTTCACAGATCTTGAAAGGACAATAATCAACTTTATATGGAGAAACAAAAAACCCAGGATAGCTAAAACAATCTTATACAATAAAGGAACTTCTGGAGGCATTACCATCCCTGACTTCAAACTCTATTACAGAGCTACAGTAATGAAAACAGCGTGGTACTGGCATAAAAACAGAGAAGTCAACCAATGGAATCGTATAGAAGACCCGGATTTTAACCCACAAACCTATGAACAACTAATTTTCGATAAAGGAGCTAAAAGTATACAATGGAAAAAAGAAAGCATCTTCAACAAATGGTGCTGGCACAATTGGATGTCAACTTGTAGAAGAATGAAAATAGACCCATATCTATCACCATGCACAAAACTCAAGTCCAAATGGATCAAAGACCTCAATATCAATCTGAACACACTGAACCTGATAGAAGAGAAAATGGGAAGTACCCTACAACATATGGGCACAGGAGATCGCTTCCTATGTATAACCCCAGCAGCACAGACATTAAGGGCAACATTGAATAAGTGGGACCTCCTGAAACTGAGAAGCTTCTGTAAAGCAAAGGACACTGTCATTAAGACAAAAAGGCAGCCTACTGACTGGGAGAAGATCTTCACCAACCCCGCAACAGACAAAGGTCTGATCTCCAAAATATATAAAGAACTCAAGAAACTAGACTTTAAAAGGATAATTAACCCAATTAAAAAATGGGGCACTGAACTGAACAGAGAATTCTCATCAGAAGAAGTTAAAATGGCCAAAAGATACTTAAGGTCATGCTCAACCTCCTTAGCTATCAGAGAAATGCAAATCAAAACAACTTTGAGATATCATCTTACACCTGTCAGAATGGCTAAAATCAAAAACACCAAGGATAGCCTTTGCTGAAGAGGTTGTGGAGAAAGGGGTACCCTCATCCATTGCTGGTGGGACTGCAAACTTGTGCAACCACTTTGGAAATCAGTGTGGCGGTTTCTCAGAAAAATTGGGATCAACCTACCCCTGGACCCAGCAATAGCACTCTTGGGAATATACCCAAGAGATGCCCTAGCATATGACAAAAGCATTTGTCCAACTATGTTCATAGCAGCATTATTTGTAATAGCCAGAACCTGGAAGCAACCTAGATGCCCTTCAATAGAAGAATGGATGAAGAAAGTGTGGAATATATATACATTAGAGTACTACTCTGCGGTAAAAAACAATGACTTCTCGAATTTCGCATGCAAATGGATGGAAATAGAAAATACGATCCTGAGTGAGGTAACCCAGACCCAAAAAGAAGATCATGGGATGTACTCACTCATAATTGGTTTCTAGCCATGGATAGGGGCCACTGAGTCTATAATTTGTGATCCTAAAGAAGCTAAACAAGAGGGTAAACCCAAGGAAAAACATATAGATATCCTCCCAGCTATGGGAAATAGACAAGATTGATGGGCAAAAAATGGGAATCTTGGGGGGTGGGGTCGGATGGGGATGAGGGGAGATGGGGAGAGAAAAGTGTGAAGGAGAGGATGAGGGGAACTGGGGGAATCGGGGTGATTGGGGGTAAAGGAAGGTTGGATGGGGGAGCAGGGAAACTCATACCTTAGTTAAGGGAGCCACCTAAGGGTTGGCAAGAGACTTGAACCTGGAATGGCTACCAGAAGCCCAGGGCAATGTCCCCAGTTAGTTCATTGGGGCACCTGAGGATAGGGAACCTGAAATGAGCCTATCCTATAATCATACTGATGAATATCTTGCATATCGCCATAGAACCTTCATCTAGCGATGGATGGAGATAGAGACAGAGACCCACACTGGAGCACCGGACTGAGCTCCCAAGGTTATAATGAGGAGCAGAAGGAGAGAGAACATGAACAAGGAAGTCAGGACCATGAGGGGTGCACCCAACCACTGAGACAGGGGGGCCAATCTATTGGGAGCTCACCAAGACCAGCTGGACTGCTACTGAAAAAAACATGGGATAAAACCGGACTCTCTGAATGTGGTGGACAATGAGAGCTGACGAGAGGCCAAGGAGAATGGCACAGGAACTTTCATCTGGCGATGGATCGAGAGAGAGACAGAGACCCAATTTGGATCAACCGTCTGAGCTCTTAAGGTCCAAATGAGGAGCAGAAGGAGGGAGAACATGAGCAAGGAAATCAGGACCACGAGGTGTGCACCCACCCACTGTGACAGTGGAACTGATCTATTGGGAGCTCTCCAAGGCCAGCTGGACTGGGACTGAATAAGCATGGGTTGAAACTGGACTCTCTGAACAAGGTGGACAATGAAGGCTGATGAGAAGCCAAGGACAATGGCACTAGGTTTCGATCCTAATACATGAACTGGCTTTGTGGGAGCGTAGCCTGTTTGGATGCTCACCTTCCTGGACCTAGATAGAAGTGGGAGGACCTTGGTCTTCCTGTAGAGCAGGGAATTTGGACTGCTCTTCAGTATAGAGAGGGAGGGGGAGTGGACTAGGGGGAGGAGAAGTGGAGTGGGGATAGGGGGAGGGGAGCAGGGGGAGGGGGCAATATGTGGGAGGAGGGGGAGGGAAATGGGAAACGGGGAGCAGTTGGAAATTTTAAGTAAAAAAGAATAAATAAAAAAAAAGATGTGGTCATAAAAAGATATATACAGTAAAGATAGATTCAGATGAAAAAAACCTCTAAATAGTTTAGAGTGTGTTTTAAAATATATGTAGGCTTACTAGAGAAAAGTAAAAGGATAAAGTCCTAATAAAAAAGAAAGAATAGTTGTGTATAGTGGCAAACATCTTTAATCCCAGCTTTTGGGGGACAGAGGCAGGAAGATTTCTATGAGGTCAAAGACAGGCTAGTCTACAGAGTGAGTTCCAGGACAGCCAAAGATACACAGAAAAACCTTGTTTCACAAAGCCAAAAATTAAAAATGAAAATAAAAGAAATGGTGGTTAAAATAAAATCATGTAAAACTGGAAACTACACAGAGAATGTGGATACTATTTGTTATTGTATTGTCTTTGAATTGTTTGATGGCTGATTGATGAAGAACAGCTGCTAAAAGATGATTGATCATATATATTTTGAAAATATCTGGACTTCAAAACTTAAGTCAAAAGATATGTTACTTTGGAGAAGAGGTTTTGCTTTTGTTTCCACAGGAAATGAGAGGCTATGGATTCATTCTGGGAAAAGAAAAATCAGGTTTGATCAAGGAACACTCCCAGAGAAATGTCCAATAGGAGCAGATGGCTCAGGTGTCTGAGGTTACATCCAGAACAGCCTCAAGACTGATGGCTGAGATGATCAAGCCTCACAGAATATTTCAATCAGGACTTGACCATAATTCTCAATTTCTTTATATGATCAGCACCCCAAGTCAGCAGGAAGTAGCCTAGAAATTATGCCCACGGTATCAAAAAATGGATTATGGATGTTTTTCTTTGTTTAAAGTGCTGGTTACAAGTTATTATGGATAATGGTCAGGAAAAAAGCTAAACAAAGGAGATTAGAGTTAGAGTTTTGTTTTTTGTAAAAGGAAGGAAGTGCTGTGGGACAATAGTCTTATACTCTTTATTGATTTGTCAGTTATATTGGTTTAATAAAATGCTGATTGGCCAGTAGCCAAGCAGGTAGCAGGCAGTGCAACCAGAAGAGAAGCATTTTGGGAAGAAAAGTCAGTCCGTAGTCATCATAGAGGAAGCAAGATGAGACTGCCTCACTGATGAAAGGTATCAAGTCACGTGACTAACATAAACAACAATTATGGGGTAATTTAATATGTTAGAGTTAATAACAAACCTGAGACACTAGGCCAACCAGTTTATAATTAATGTAGATGTATGTGTGTTTTAATTTGGGGCTGAATGTTTGCGGGATCAGGCAGGACAGAAACCTTTGTCAATAGTATTTCCATTTTCTTACTTGATTTATTTAACTTAATAAATATAAATACCTCAAGTTGTACTTGTTGCAAATGTTAGAATATCTGACTTTTTCTGGCTAAATAAGTACTTATTTTTCTATACCCACTATAAGTTGACAGATGCTTTTGTAATTTTCTTTTTATGGCATGTTCTTGTTCATTTCTATTTTTGTGAGATACATTTTTATTAGTGTATTTTACATGATACAAACTTCAACATGAACTCAGATTCTTTTTTGCAAATACAGATAAATATAACTTTTAATTTCCAAATATATAACATTGACAGTGTTTAAGATACATCTGATGTGTCTATTTCTTCTATTGTATCATCCTTCAATGCGTAAGATTCTCTCTTCCATCTCTTCTATTCTGTTGGTGATGATTTCATCTGTATTTTCTGTTCACTTACCTATTTTTTTTGTTTCCTTAAGTTTGTGTTTCTTTAATTGCTTCTATTTCCATTTTCTGGCCTCAAAAAGTTTTATTTGTTTCCATCAACTACTTCTTTGATTTGTTTTGTTTTTGTTTTCTTTAATTTTTTTTCATTTTACATAGCAGCCCAAATTTTTCCTCCTTCATCTTCTCACCCTCAAGCCATCCCATCCCCATCCATTCCTTATGAGAGGGTAAGGTCTTCCTTGTGGAGTCAACAAATTCTGGCATATCAAGTTGAGGCAGGATCAAGCTCCACTGTTCTGTATCAAGTCTGAGCAAGGTATTCCACCATAGGAAACAGACTCAAAATGTACCCAGGATAAGTGATAGTCCTACTTCCAGCCCCTCCGTTAACAGATAAAGTCACACAACTGTCACCCACACTCGAATGTCTTAGTTTTGTCCTAATCAGGGTCCCTAGCTTTCAGTCCAGAGTCCATGAGCTACCACTAGCTTGGGTCAGCTGTCTCTGTGGTTTTCCCAACCATGATTTTAACCCCTCCTTATTCATATGATACCTCTTCCCTCTCTTCAACTGAACTCAAGGAGCCCAGATCAGTGCTTGGCTGTGGATCACTTCATCTGCTTACTTGAGTTACTGGATGTAGGTTTTATAATGATAATTAGGAATTTCTGACACAAAGCATTCAGGAAATTTGGAATACTATGAAAAGTCCAAACATAAGAATAATAGGAATCAAAGAAAGAATAATCCCAGCTCAAAGTCACAGAAAATATTTTCAGTGAAATCATAGAAGAATATTTTGTTAACCAAAAGAAGGAGATGTCTATAAAGGTACAATACAGTTACAGAACACCAAATAGATTGGATCAGAAAATAAATTTGACTAACAACATAATAATCAAAACAGTAAACATCCAGGCCAATGCAAAAGTATTAAAAGATTCAAGGAAATGGAGCAAATAACATATAAAGGTAGTGATTATAATTACACCTTACTCTAAGAGACTACAGATGGGTGTCTACACTCCTATAATAATCAAAACTGTCAATCACCACAGATGGAGAAAACAAGATATTCTATGATGAAGTGAAAATTAAACAATATGTATCCACAAATCAAGCCCTACAGAGGTACTAGAAGGACAACTGCAACCCATGGAGGTTAACTACACCCATGAAAATACACTAAATAGCCTTATACCACTAAAATCAAAAGAAGGGAAATGTGCACACACAAACCACTACCAACAATAACCAAAAAACAAAGCAAAACAAAACACAAAAATAGGAATTAACATTTGTGGGTCATTGATATTTCTAAATATCAATGGATTCAACTTCTCAATAAAAAGACACAAATCAATAGAATAGATGTGAAAACTGTTGAAAGGAGCTGCGGGCTGTGTTCCTGCCACCCAGTTTTCAGCTGTCTGGCTAGCTTATGCCCCAAAATAACGACACACAAACTGTATTCTTTTAAACACTGCTTGGCCCATTATATCTAGCCTCTTCTTGACTAATTCTCATGTATTAATTTAGACCATTTCTAGTAATCTGCATAGCGCCATTAGGTGCGCTTACCAGGAAGGATTCAGCATGTCTGACCTGGTGGCTGGCTGCATCGCATCTGCCCCAGAGAGCAGAGCTAAAGCATATGAGCTCACTTTCTCTTCCTCCCGGCATTCTGTTCTGTTTACTCCACCCACCTATGTTCTAACCTATGAGGGCAAGCAGTTTCTTTATTAATTAACCGATGACCTTCCTCCATCATTTCTCCTTTTTCTGTTTAAACAAAAAAAGGAAGGCTTTAACTTTAACATAGCAAAATTACATATAACAAAACAGTTATCAAGTAAAAATTACAGTAACAATATTTATATCTACTTTATCTTTTATCATAACAAAGGAAAACAGCTATAACTATCTATCTATTCTTCAACTCCATCAAAGACTCCAGAAAGATACAATGTTACCTAAGCAAACAAGAAATAAGCTACTTCCAAACTCTAGAAATGACAGAGACATCTTGCTGCCTGGACAGTCACCCAAAGTTTCTCTGTACCATTGGGGCATCCATCTTTGGCCTACAGGCCCACAGTATCCAGAGACATTTCCATGAAGCAGGAAATTTCAAAGGCAGTTCAGTCACTATCTGCTGTGTCCTGCAGAATGTCTTGCAGACTCTTTCATGAATCAAGAACCCTGAAAGATCATCTCACCTTTAGGCAAGTTCAGTAGTCCTCTCTCTGCAGGTTCTCTGTGTCCATTTTATACAATAGTCCAGGCAAGAGTAGTTTCTTGCCCAAATGCTATCATACTCCATAAGGTGCCTCTTCGATGCCCATCTTCTTTCTTCTTGAAGTAGATTGGTACTGCCAGGAGCAGACGTGTCTCATTGTCTTGAGAAACCCTAAGTTATTAAAACATTTAAAATGCCATATTCTCTAGTCTTTGAAAGATATGATGAATACCTATCTGAAATATATCCATGCACATCTAGAAAATCTAACTAACATAATTACAAGCTTGACTATTATCAATGATTATCCATTAACAACCTATATATGTTACATTTTTAAATGAACTACACAATCACAATACCTTAATCAAGATCAGAAATACATATATATATAACAAAATTGACCTTAAATTTATATCAACAAAGCAAAACACACCAATGTAAATTATCCATATCTATGTAAAAGAACGTTTATAAACAATATTTGGGAACATGGGCGCAGTTTTTTCTCTCCAAACTGCTTCCTACTGAAAGGGGGAGCTGTTATTCAGATCTTTCATGGTGTAACCTGTGTGCCAGGGTCATCTCAGTCGGCAGTTGAGTGAAGTAATTTTCTGAAGGTGTTCACAGCAACCTTTCAGGAGTGAGTGGTCTATCACACCATATTGGGATAGAGTCTCATCCTCTGTGAAAACAAAAGAAACTCCTTTCCAAAGCATCATGTCCTTAGATTCAAATTTTAAAGTCAAGGTATTTTGAAAATATCTATCTTGGATTACTTCAGCAGCATTTATAAACAAATACCTTTTAGCAGCTGTTGCTCTTTTCTCAGCATTCAAACAATTCAGAGACCATAATAGCATACAGTATCAAGATTTTCTGTGTAATTTTCCATCTTTGTGCAGCTTTGTTTTAACCTCTATTTCATTTATTTTTACTTTTAACTTTTTGCTTTTTGAGACAGGTTCTCTGTATATCTTTGACCTGGAATAACTCTGTAGACCAGGCTGTCCTTGAACTCTCAGAGATCCTTCTGTCTCTGCCTTCCAGGCATTGGGATTAAAGGCGTGTGCTACCACACCTTGAGGTCACAGAGGTCAATCTCCCTCTGCTTCCAAAGTGTTGGGATTAAAGGTGTGTACTACCATACCCAACTACTTTCTTTCTTCCTTTTTTGTTTTTAAGAACTTTAACTTTTAGCCTGCATATATTTTTAACACACTGTAAATTATTTAAAGGTTTTCATTTTTGTTTTGTTTTTTAATCTCTCTTTACTGTATCTCTCTCTCTTTTTATCTGACCACATGAGCCTTTAAATAACTGAGCAATAAGGGTAGGATTAAAGCTGTGGCATTGACGGCTGGATCCAGCCCATTCCTTAGCTTTCCAGCCTCATGGCAGAGGTTCTAGCTGTAGCCATTTTTATTGCCACAACTCTATGACGTTTCAGGGTCCCTGCCAGCAAGCAAGCTGCAACAGAAAACACTCAAATCCTCTCTCTGTAGTCGGCCCTCCTGCCTCAGTCAGAGTTTGCCCTGGCCGGAAGGCCCAGAAAGCCAGCATTTTAAATAAAACAGCACAACTATTTTCCTGCTATGGCTGAAAACAAACAAGCATGCAGTCATTTAAGTGTTTTGAGGCAGGACCACTTAATGAGCTACAGGGTTTTGCAGCTAAAGCTGAGTCAGGAAGCCTCTCTTAGATGAGAGTGCTTGCTTGCCTCTAGCAAGCAGAGCAGAACTGAGAAATTGCTGCTACCAAGAAAACATGCTTTACTCTATTCTTTCCCAAGCTTCTCAGGCTTTCTGTGGATTCAGTTGTCCACATGTTGGGCAGCCATTCTGTTGTAGGGAGCTGTGGGCTGCGTTCCTGCCACCCAGTTTTCAGCTGCCTGGCTAGCTTATGCCCCAAAATAACGACACACAAACTGTATTCTTTTAAACACTGCTTGGTCCATTATATCTAGCCTCTTCTTGACTAATTCTCATGTATTAATTTAGACCATTTCTAGTAATCTGCATAGCGCCATTAGGTACGCTTACCAGGAAGGATTCAGCATGTCTGACCTGGTGGCTGGCTGCATCGCATCTGCCCCAGAGAGCAGAGCTAAGGCATATGAGCTCACTTCCTCTTCCTCCCAGCATTCTGTTCTGTTCTGTTTACTCCACCCACCTATGTTCTAACCTATGAGGGCCAAGCAGTTTCTTTATTAATTAACCAATGACCTTCCTCCATCAGAAAACAGGATCCATACTTCTGCACTGCAACTTACAAGAAAAACATGTCAACATGAAAGATCAACATTAAACAAAAGACACATCTAATTTTATCATGTTCATTTTGAAATCTACTTAATTGGTATATAAAAATTTATAGTGATCTGTGTTTCTCTTCTAGAGGTAAGTTAATTTTTACTTGTTTCACATCGGAATCAGTCAGTGCTGTTTGCATTGCTGTTACTCAATGGCTGACTTAACAAATGAATCTGGGAACATTCCCAATAAGTCTATTTTCTGAAAAACTGCATGCCTCACATTATCTGTTCTTAGATGTTTGTCAGAATTCTCCAGTGAAGCAATTTCTACCTGAAGTTGAATTTTGTCTGTGACCACTTAAGAGATTTTTAATTATAAATTCAGTTCATATAAATTGTGTGAATCTATTGAGACTTAAATCTGTATCTGTTCCTGAATGACTTTGGAAATGCTTGTCTTTCAAATACTTTCCTGTTTCAACTAACTTATCAATTTATTCACATAAATTAATATTAATCTATTGACATTATGGTCTATTGTTTGACCTTACAGTATACCTCAGGCTATGACCTATGGGATGTGTTTAAACTGGTTAAAGTTCAAACTGGATTTTGTAAGATGGTGATTTACATTTTGGTATTTTTTTTAAAAAAATAAATATAGTTAGAAACTGATTTTTTTATTGTTCTTTCCAAATCTTTGACTTTAATCCACTTTGTGTATTTTGATATCTCTCTGTTGATTGATTATTTACTGTTCATCATCTCAGGTGTCCTGCTTATATTGAGTTTGGTGCACACTTGCAACCTGAGGTAGGAAATTATATTAATTTTTTGAGGTTTATATCTTCCTTTTATTCTAACATATAGATTTAGCATTGTAAATTTCCCTTCCAGGTATAATTTATTTTTATTTTATAAAGTGTTTCTAATTTTCTTGTGATCTCTTATGTGGCCTGGATTAGATTTCTTCTAGTTGTCTTATTGCTATTGATTTCAAATTTAATTCGGTTGTCTTTTATGAGTCACTTTAATTTTAGCCTGTTTGAGTTTAACGTCTTAATGAATGAAAATACAATGTAATTATATTAAAGAGCCTATGGAAATCCAAAAAAAATTTACAGCATATCAAAAATAAAATTTGATCAGTAAACAAATAGAAGAGTTTACCAGAAATATAAGACAGATTTCACCATAATACAAAACATAACTGTAACAAGAATGTGAATAGGTAATCAAAAATATTTATATTGAAGAAATATGCAGTCTTATTAGTGAAGTATATCATATATGCTGGATTAGCAAAATACTAGAGGAGATATAGATTAACTCTAAATACTTATAGAATACTGAAGGAAAGAAAATTAATATAATGACTGACATTTCAAGATATATACAGCCTCAAATTGGATACTTCCTCTGATAATTACATATAGCATATATAACCTCAACTCTTTGTTGGAGACTAGTTAGAGATTCAAATGAGCATTATTATATTCATTGATGACTTGAAAACATCTATGATTATGCATAAGAACACTTATCCACATTACTTAATGAAACATGTAACTGAAAAATAATGAAATGACGTTCCTCACAAAATAACATAGATGAAACTTAACATGTCTTGTGGGTGAATATGATAATATCACAGAAACTACTCATGCCATGTTAATATTTTAAAGGAGATGAATTGAAACAGCGTTTGAAATTATTATTCAAAAAATTTGATAAGGTTCTTCAAGAAAATCAACAAAATAGACAAACCTTTATCCAAACTAACCCAAAGAGAGAGAATATCCATATTAACAAAATCAGAAATGAAAAGGGGGACATAACAACAGACACAAAGGAAATACAGAAAGTGAAAAGATCTTCCATGTTCTTGGGTAGGAAGAATTAACATAGTAAAAATGGCAATCTTACCAAAAGCAACCTACAGATTCAATGCAATGCCCATCAAAATCCCAGCAAAATTCTTCACAGACCTCGAAAGAATGGTACTCAACTTTATATGGAAAAGCAAAAAACAGATTACCCAAAACAATCCTGTACAAGAAAAAACTTCTGGAGGCATCACAATCCCTGACTTCAAACTTAACTGCAGTGCTACAGTACTAAAAATCCTGGTATTGGCATAAGAACAGACAGGAGGACCAATGGAACCAAATAGAAGACCCAGATACTAATTCACACTAATTGAACATCTGATTTTTGACAAAGAAGCAAAAAATATCAAATGGAAAAAAGAAAGCATGTTTAACAAGTGGTGCTGGCATAACTGGATATCAACATGTAGAAGAATGAAAATATACCCATATCTATCACCATGCACAAAACTCAAATCCACATGGATCAAAGACCTCAACATAAAATCAGTTATACTAAACCTTATAGAAAAGAAAGTAGGAAGTACGCTTGAATGTATTGGCACAGAAGATCACTTCCTAAATATAACCCCAGCAGCACAGACACTGAGAGAAACAATTAATAAATGGGACCTCCTAAAACTGAAAAGCTTCTGTAAAGCAAAGGACATGGTCAACAAGATAAAACGACAGCCTACAGAATGGGAAAAGATCTTCACTAACCCCACATAAGACAGAAATCTGATCTCCAAAATATACAAAGAAGTCAAGAAATTGGTCATCAAAAAAAACAAATAATCCAATGAAAATAGAGTAAGACCTAAGCAGAGAACTCTCAACAGAGGAATCTAAAATGGCTGAAAGACACTTAATGATATGTTCAACATTGTTATTCATCAGAGAAATGCAAATCAAAAGAACTCTGAGATTCCATCTTACACCTGTAAGAATGGCCAAGATCAAAAACATTGATGACAGCTTATGCTGGAGAGGTTGTGGAGAAAGAAAACACTTCTGCATTGCTGGTACAACCACTTTGGATGTCAGTGTGGCGATTTCTCAGTAAATTAGGAAACAACCTTCCTCAAGACCCAGTAATACCAATTTTGGGTTTATATCCAATGGATGCTCAATCTTGCCACAAGGACATGTGCTCAACGATGTTCATAGCAGCATTGTTTGTCATAGACAGAACCTGGAAACAACCTACGTGCCCCTTGACCGAAGAAGAATGGATAAGGAAAATGTGGTACATTTACACAATTAAGTACTACACAACAGAGAAAAATAATGACAGCTTGAATTTTTCAGGAAAATGGATGGATCTGGAAAACATTATTTTGAGTGAGGTAACCCAGATACAAAAAGACAATTATCACATGCGCTCACTCATAGGTGGTTTTTAAACATAAACAAAGAAAACCTGCCTACAAACCACAATCCTAAAGAACTTAGACAACAATGAGGACACTATGAGAGACTTGCATAGATCTAATCTACATAGGAAGTAGAAAAAGACAAGATCTCCTGAGTAAACTGGGAACATGGGGACCTTGCGGGAGGGGTAAAGAGAGAGGAGAAAGGCAGGAAGGGGAGCAGAGAAAAATATAGAGCTCAATAAAAGTCAATAAAAAAGAAAAAACAAGCAAACAATAAATAAAAGAAAAAGAGAGATAAATTAAAAAATCAACTTTTACAAATTAAAGGAGTTAAAAAAATGAGTGTACAGCCCACAGACATAGTAGAGGTATCTTACTGATCATAGCAACCTGTTGTTTTCTAGATGGTACGGTAGTGTATTTACAATATTTTTAACAACTTTGTGAATCATGTAACTTACTTTTCAAATTTCAAATATTAAAAATCAAATTAAGCACATCCTGAATATAATATCTAAAAATATTACAACGGTTGGGATACAAAATCAGATGCCAGATTCTAAAACAATGCTGTTTCCTATATATCAGTTTGATATATCTAAAGTTTGGGATTTGACATTATGTATGTAAATTTATTTCATTCTTAATATATGCAAAATTTTACTCAATTAGTTATTCCCCCATGCTGTAGGTGCTTGAGTATGCATAGTAAATTGCTATGGTTACAAATATTAATTTCAAAGTTACAGGTTAAAATAAGTTATATTTTGAATGAAGGTGAAGCCTCAATAAAATAAAAAATGTTGCACTGGAAATTAGAATTCTGGACTTAGGCACTTTTAGAAATATGGTGAAGGAATAGACTTTTCTTCATGTTTTTATATATAAATCCTTACATGTTGTATTTACAAAATACCCTACTTGTTTCTAGACTTAATGAGCTATAAAACAGTTTCAAGGCAATACAAATAATCAATATAACCAATGTAACTTGTTTGATTAATTAATGAGAGTAAAAAAGTTCCATTATTCAAGAACACCCATGAAAGTGTTCACTACCTTTGCACATCCATTACCAGCATGTTATCTCTCAGTTCAAAGTCAACTCTTAAGTACCTGTGCCAAGGCTATAGTTGGATAATGTGATCCTATTTTCTTGGTAGTAAGAGCAATATTAAGTTTGGTCAGTAAAGAGTACAGAATGAATACTTCATGAAGAGGAGGACTGTATTCCTCATTCTGTCCTTTTCTTACTCCTGTCATATGATTTGGTTTATAAAGCCACCCAGTGGCATCACGACTCAATCATGTCCATGTCAAGACTTGGTGATGCTATAATCCCCATTCCATGTTCCTGCCAACACAGTCATCTCATACTCTAGTCCTGTGTTTTCATTGACATCTTAACACCTCTTTGTGAATGGTCACCAATGTTCAGTTTCAAAGGAGTTTTCTGTCTAGTCTGGTCCTCTATAAATATTTCCCCAGGTATACAAAAATATGTTGAATTTCTCTTTGTATCTTTATAGTTACACTATCACGGATTAATAACCACTTATATTGGGTATTATTTGTTTAAATTATGCAATAATATAATTCTGTCTTGTTTCAGTCCTCAAATTACAAATTATCTATTTGGTTATACTGGAATTATTCCATTTTATTTCACTTACAAATATTTACATTAATTCATATAATATATATTCACTTACCTGATATCATTGAGTTTCTATTTAGTGATTTAAAACAAGAAGTGAAAGGTTAACAAAAATAATAGTGATGAAGTAGTAATCTAAAATACAAAGACTGGACATACCATGTGTAGAGGATAATTCTACTATAGATACTTTGCAGTGATAAAAGCTAAGTTCAATTGCTCTTGAATTTGTAGCTGGAAAAATGAATGGTTCAATAAGTGGTATTAATACAATTGGAAAGCCTACCTAATATCATGTTCAACAACAAAGAACCAATTACAAAGGTATAAAGACCCATTTATCAACAAAAGTTCTTTTAAAAGGATGAATTGTCTAAAGAGAAGAGAAATGTAGTGATATTTTGTTTGTGTTTTAACAAATAAAGCTTGCCTGAAGATCAGAGTGTAGAGTCAAGCCACTAAAGGCGAAGCAGTGGTGGCACACACCTTTAATCCCAAGACTCAGGAAACAGAGGCAAATTCTGTTAGTTCAAAGTCACACTGGGCTACACAAATTTACCGAGTCTAGAAGAGAAACAGCTCATATATAGGTGATCCTAACACTTGGAATCACAAGTCTTTAATCCCAGCACTAAGGAGGTGGAGACAAGAGTGATATGGCTGGGTGAAGAAGAGAATATAAGGCAAGAGAAAACATGCGTTCATTGCAGTCAAATTAGTAGAGCCAAGATTACCTCTTCAGTCTGAGGATTTGGGTGAGGTAATAGGTCTCTCTAATTGGCTGACTGCACTGCTTCTCTGATTCTTCAGCATTCCTGCCCTAATATCTAACTCTGGGTTATATTTATTAAGACCAATTAGAATTCGTGCTACAGAGGAGTGTATCATGCTTACATAAGTATTTCTTCTATGAAGAGTTGGTGAAGAGACTAATATTTCAAGGTGTTTATGTAAATCTTTTCCAGTCTTATAATTACTAGATAGGTTTTATGTAGACCCAATACAATTTTCACTTTCATTCATCAGAGATGGGTTCAAAAAAAAAAAAAACACAATACAGTTTTTGAACTCAGTATTTACTGTGTACTGTAAGTGGGATTGTGGGATCATCTCGCTACTATTTTCCTGTATAGTTGACATTGTTATTCTTATAGCTCTTATCCTAACAATCTTTAACCATTTTCTACCACATAAAAACCCATTAAAAATTCCTGCACATATTCCTATATAAGTCATTTGCAAATGACACTGTGTGGGAGGGAATTTTACAAACATTTGCAGCAGTGTGTTTTTTTTTTTCCATGTATTTATTTATTCTTGACTCCCAATACTTTCTATGGATGTAACTATAGAGGTGTTGTTTCTTTTTTTTTTTTCTTTTTTTTTGATTTTATTTTTTTTTATTCTTTTTTAATTAAAATTTCCAACTGCTCCCTGTTTCCCATTTCCCTCCCCTTCCTCCCACACATTGCCCCCTCCCCCCACTCCCCTCCCCCATCCCCACTCCTCTTCTCCTCCCCCCAGTCCGTGTGGTTTTTTTATTATTAAAAAAAACCATAAATTCTCTGAAAAACCCAGCATATCCCTAGGAAAAAGCCAGTGCTAAAACATTAAAAAAAAAACTTTGCAGTTGACTAAAATGACATTTAAACTAAAGGCCTGGAGACATTTGACAATGTTCTTGAAAGCATTATGACAAGAAGCCCTTTCTATAAGTTTTATATGAATTTTCCCGATTCTGACAGTTAAAGATAGATTCTATTACCGAAGAGTGCAGGCATATCCTTTTAGCTCAAAATGAAAAGCCTAGACATGGCTGATAGATAAATGCTTCTTCTCCTCTGCACTGATTCTTTTTTAAGTTACTAGGTCTCAGAATAAATAATCCTAGAATATAAACAATTGTTGTTCCCTTTTCTTATAGCAAATGTTACCTGTAACAGGATGACATGGCAGAGATGGCTCTAATTCATTGTCAAATGCTTAGCCTATACTATAAATCACAGCTCCAGATTAGATTAAAACAAAACTATAACTGTTAGGAAGTCATTATATTTTTCACGTTTTTTCCCCCAGTTAATCATTTTTCACAAGACTTGAAGACCAGAGTGATTCAATTAACTGAGCAAGGGGAATAAAAAATATGAGAAAAAAATAAACCATACTCAGAATATATAAAATATACTGAAAATGTAAATGCCCATGGGTTTTGTTGTTGTTGTTGTTTGTTTGTTTTTTGTTATCTTTTGTATTAGGAGTATTTTTTCCTGATACAAACTTTCTGGAACAATTTTTGTTAAATAATGGCATACACATAATGGCATCATTTGTCTCAATTGTGCACCAGGACATTCCTCAGGACATTTTGTCACCGAGTGGTTTTACTGGTTCTACCACTGTGAAAATAAACAATCTAGATAGTAAAATAGCAGACCATGTCCCTCTTCTGAGGATGTCTCTGTGGTGTCAGGATGCTGCCTGTCTTAAAGCTGACTCTTCGGGGCTCACACTAGCCCTTTCTCTTCAATCTGGTATGAGTTGAGAAGTATTAATTTTTAAATGTCATATCCAAATATTATGGTCACAAAGACTGACCTTTCCTGGAGGAATTGCATGCAAGTAAATAAAATACTGTATTTTAAAGGTAACTAGAAAATGTGGTTATCTTTTTGTCAGTCCCTTTTAGAAATGGCTTTTGATGATTTACTAAATGGGACATAATATGATAAATAGTAGAGACAATCAAATACTGTTAGCAAAAGCTTGATTCAAAGCATCCTCTTAACTATACTTATTTCCATTTTTTCAAGTGAACTTGAGATATTCAAAACTTATGTATTTTCATAGGTAATATAGCAATGGGAATGACAACCCATGTGATGAATTGTGCCCATACATTTCAAAAAGTGAATTATTAATAAAGTATTTTGAAAATTAAAGACCAGAATCCAGTCTGTTTACAAAATGATATGTTAAAGTTTCACATAATTAACTAGTTAAGATTGAATTCAAGATATGTTATTCAATTGTCTGACAAAGATAGTGAGATGTATTTCCAAAGGAGTTCAAAAATTGAGAATAATTCTATTTATCTTGGAAAGTGATAAGATCAAAACAAGACTAAATTCCCTAGCAAAATAGACATAGTGCTATTTCCTTATTTACCATGACTAATTCTGATTTTTTTCCTTTTTCCTGTATGTGCATGCATGCAACCTTGTTTGTTTTTGTGTGTGTGTGTGTGTGTGTGTGTATACACCACCATCTTTACTTGGCAGTCAGAGAAAACCTCTAGGGATAACTCAGGCCACCAGGCTTGCTGGTCCTTGCCCTTACTCATTGAGCCACTATACCCCCAGGCACCCTTTCACCCTTTCACAGTTTATAGAATGATGCTGAAACTTTTACATTCATTAGTTCCTCAGAAAGTAACCTTACGATTCTCATCATTTGATGTATCATATTTGAACCCAGAACACAAAAAAGTAAAAGGAAAGATTGTTCATTAAAAATTATTGATAACATTCTAGTTGCAGCCTAGAATAATTTTCTGCTTAAATACTCCCAAGAGCTCCAGTTGGCACAGATGGTTATTCATGAGTCAGTAAAATCTCCTCATGTCTGTGAGTTTTTCAGATACTAGTGCAAATTAATGAGTCTGCTATATATTACTTCCTGGGTGAAAGATTCTCAGTTCGAGAGTTTTCTAAGACTTTCATACTCTGAGTATTTAGGTACAGAGATATACCCATTAGTCCTTCATTCCAAAAATGCAGGTACTTTGAAAAGTTCTGCCACTGCTGGCTTACTGTCATGCTTTGCTTTGGTTTTGTGCTCTCAACAGATGTAGATACAGAAGTAATCAATGTTAGCAGATCCCAAAGTGCATGGACAGTTTTCTTGCCTATTGATTTAGCTAGGAATGGCCTGAATTAGTCAATAAGTATATTCAGGAAAGATGAGAGTTGGCAGAAAAGTCAAAACTTGTTCTAAGTGATAAACTGATACTGAAAAGGGGAAACAGGTTTAATGAAGGTATACTCTTATACACAATCTATCTATCATAGATCTCACTTAATGAAGCAAATCATTTATACACAATCTATCATAGATCTCATTGCTTTCTCTTCCCGGTAGTTGACAAATTTAGCATCCAAAGGAATCATACTCTTAACTTTTTAAGGCTTCATTTGATTACACAGTTAATTAATAATTAAATGATTTCTGGGAACTTAGTAGAGAGTGCCCAGGTATGTCTCTCAGAGCCAAAAACAGTCACCTAAAATGGTTGACAGGGGATGCTATTTTACAGTCACAAAGGAATTGTTAAGCATAGGTACAAAAGAGGTGAGAGCCAGAGGTTCATCCCCAGATGTTCTAGAGAACAATGTCACCATTAACCTAATCAGGAACAATTACTTTAGTTCAGAGAGACTGTGAACTAATTTATATAATTCTGAACTTCTGTGGTTCAAAATTGTAGTGTGAGCTGCGGGCCTGCTTTTCGTCCTGCCCGGCTCCTGCACGGCTAGCTTTACACCAGAAATAATTACACGGAAACTGTATTCTTTTAAACACTGCTTGGCCCATTTCTGTTCATGTGTGTAGCACCCCAAGGTGCGCTTACAGGGAAGATTCTAGCCTATGTCCATCCTGGGTCAGAGCTTCATCGCATCTGCCAGGGAGAGGGGAGCATGGCATCTGTCTCTCAGAGGAGCTGCCCTGCATCTGAGCTCACTTCCTCTTCTTCCCAGCATTCTATTCTGTTTACTCCACCCACCTAAAGGCTGGCCAATCAAATGGGCCAAGGCAGTTTCATTATTAGCCAATGACCTTCCTCCATCATTTCCCCTTTTCTGTTTAAACAAAAAAAAAAGGAAGGCTTTAACTTTAACATAGCAAAATTACATATAACAAAACAGTTATCAAGCAAGAATTACAGTTACAATATTTATATCTATTTTATCTTTTATCATAACAATGGAAAACTATAACTATCTATCTATTCTTCAACTCCATCAAAGACTCCAGAAGAATACAATATTACCTAAACAAACAAAAAGTAAGCAACTTCTAAACTCTAGAAATGACAAAGACATCTCGCTGCCTTGACAGTCACCCAAAGTTCCTCTGTACCGTTGGGGCATCAATCTTCAGCCTTCAGGCCCATAGTATCCAGTAGACTTTTCCATGAAGCAGGAAATTTCAAAGGCAGTTCAGTCACTACCTGCTGTGTCCTGCAGAATGTCTCACAGATTTTTTCATAAATCAGGAACCCCGAAAGATCATCTCACCTTTAGGCAAGTTCAGCAGTCCTCTCTCTGCGGGTTCATTGTGTCCAGTTTATGCAATAGTCCGGGCAAGAGTAGTTTCTTGCCCAAATGGCTATCAAACTCCATAAGGTGCCTCTTTGATGCCCATCTTCTTTCTTCTTGAAGTAGATTGGTGCTGCCAGGAGCAGACGTGTCTCATTGTCATGAAAAACCTTAAGTTCTTAAAACACTTAAAATGCCATATTTTATAATCTTTGAAAGATATGAAGAATGCCTATCTAAAATATATCTATGTACATCTAGAAAATCTAACTAACATGACTACAAGCTTGACTATTATTGATAATTATTCATTTACAACCTATATACATTACATTTTAAGTGAACTACACAATCACAATACCTTAATCAATATCAGAAATATATATACATATAATAAAATTGACCTTAAATTAATATCAGTAAACCAAGATTCATATCAATGCAAGTTATTCACATCTATATCATCTCCCCCTTTAAATGTAAAAGAACATTTATAAACAATATTTGGGAATATGGACGTAGTTATTTCTCTCCAAACTGCTTCCTGCTGAATGGGGACGCTGTTATTCAGGTCTTTTATGGGATAACCTGTCTGCTAGTTTCATCTCAGTTGGCAGTTGAGCAAAGCAATTTTTTGAGAATGTTCACAGCAACCCTTCAGGAGAGCGTGGTCTATCATACCATATTGAAATAGAAGAAATCCATATGGTCCCATCCTCTGTGAAAACAAAAGAAAAAACTCTTTTCCAAAGTATCATATCCTTAGATCCAAATTCTGACATCAAGGTATTTTGAAAATATCTATCTTGGATTAGTTCAGCAGCACTTATAAACAAATATCTTTTAGCATCTGTTGCTCCTTCCTCAGCATTCAAACAATTCAAAGAGAGCATAATAGCATACAGTATCAAGATTCTCTGTGTATTTTCCATCTTTGTGCAGCTTTATTTTAACTCTATTTTGTTTATTTTTACTTTTGTTTTATATTCTCTGTATATATTTGTCCTGGGATGACTCTGTAGACAGGGCTGTTCTTGAACTCTCAGAGATCCACCTGTCTCTGCCTCCCAGGCATTGGGATTAAAGGCGTGTGCTACCACACCTTGAAGTCACAGAGGTCAATCTCCCTCTGTCTCCTAATTGTTGGGATTAAAGGTGTGTACTACCACACCCAACTGCTTTCTTTCTTCCTTATTTTTTTAAGAACTTTTAGCCTGCATATACTTTTAACACACTGTAAACAATTTAGAAATTTTCTTTGTCTTTGAATCTCTCTTTACTGTATATCTCTCTTTTTCTGACCACATGAGTCTTTAATTTACCAAGCAATATCAGTAGGACGAAAGCCGTGGCTTTGACGGCTGGATCCAGCACATTCCTTAGCTTTCCAGCCTCATGGCTGAGGTACCGACTGTAGCCGTGTTAATCACCACAACTCTGTGGCGTTTCAAGGTCCTTGCCAGCAAAAAAGCTACAACATTCAAATGCTCTCTCCGTAGCTGACCTCCTGCCTCAGAGTCAGAGTTTGCCTTGGCAGGACGGACCAGAAAGACGGCATTTTTAAACAGCACAACTTTTTTCCTGCTATGGCCGAAAACAAACAAGCATTCGGTCAACTTTTTATCAACAATATTTAAGTGTTTCTTGACAGAACCTCTTAAGAGCTGCAGAGTTTTGCAGCTAAAGCTGAGTCAGGAAGCCTCTCTTAGATGAGAGCGCTTGCTTGCATCTAGCAAGCAGAGCAGACCCAAGAAATTGCTGCTACCAAGAAAACACGATTTACTCTATTCTTTCCCAAGCTTTCTCAGGCTTTCTGTAGATTCAGTGCCCCATGTCTGGGCGCCATTCTGTAGTGTGAGCTGCGGGCCTGCTTTTCGTCCTGCCCGGCTCCTTCACGGCTAGCTTTACACCAGAAATAATTACACGGGATCTGTATTCTTTTAAACACTGCTTGGCCCATTTCTGTTCATGTGTGTAGCACCCCAAGGTGCGCTTACAGGGAAGATTCTAGCCTATGTCCATCCTGGGTCAGAGCTTCATCGCATCTGCCAGGGAGAGGGGAGCATGGCATCTGTCTCTCAGAGGAGCTGCCCTGCATCTGAGCTCACTTCCTCTTCCTCCCAGCATTCTATTCTGTTTACTCCACCCACCTAAAGGCTGGCCAATCAAATGGGCCAAGGCAGTTTCTTTATTAGCCAATGACCTTCCTCCATCACAAAAGGTTCCTTTTCTCTCATTTCTTAGATTTGAGCCAAATGTTTGATTTGATAGTCATAAGAGGTACGGCAGTAGGGAATGTCGTGAGGATATTACTCTTGATCAGTGTGATGAAGAAGATTGAAAACTGCCTGAGATATTCCAACATGTAAAGACACAACAAGAGGGTACTCTCTGTGAAAATTCTACCAGACCCCAAATATCAGCATTCTGATGATAGACTTCCTAGTTTCTCTAAGTGCAAGAAGTAATATTCTGTTTTTGATAAGTTACCAGTATGAGGAATTTTTTGTAGCAACCTGAACGGACAAGTTGTTACAGTGTCCTGTTTCTTCTCTCTCTGCCAGATCTTCCCCACTCTAAATGAGTAGGCTGTGCAGCACTGGGGGAGGGCTGTAGGATGTAGGATGCAATGGAAAGCATAGGCTCCCCTAAGGCATATAGGAAAAGATGTGGAATCTACTGATGGAGGAAGGTCATTGGTTAAAAATAAAGAAACTGCTTGGCCCTCATAGGTTAAAACATAGGTGGGTGGAGTAAACAGAACAGAATGCTGGGAGGAAGAGGAAGTGAGCTCAGACTCTACAGCTCTGCTCTCTGGAGCAGAGGCCATGCTCCCCTCTCCTGGGCAGATGCAATGAAGCTCTGACCCAGGATGGACGTAGGCTAGAATCTTCCTGGTAAGCGCACCTCAAGGTGCTACACACATGAATAGAAATGGGCCAGGCAGTGTTTAAAAGAATACAGTTTGTGTGTTGTTATTTTGGGTAAAGCTAGATGGACGGCAGGGAGCCGGGCTGTGGGAACACAGCCCACAGCTCCCACTACAATCTACTTCCACAATGAAATAAGAAATTAAGAGAGTATGTGATCACGTTGTAGAAGCTCATCAGATTCGCCATGGAAAATGTGAAAAGCATTTTGAGACAGAAGAGGAAGACAATTGCTACATGGATAAGAAGAAAGAAAGAAAGAAAGAAAGAAAGAAAGAAAGAAAGAAAGAAAGAAAGAAAGAAAGAAAGAAGAAAGAAAGAAAGCCAGCATTCCTTCAATGAGACTGATTCAGAATAGTTAACAGTATCACTTCTTTATAACCTATCACATTGTAGAGATGGCTTACATCAGCTCATTTGACAGAATGCATAAAGCTTAATAAAGTATTGGTAAAGAAGAAATGTTTGACGAGTCACTCCTATCAGTACACAAAAGACATTCATGGTGTTCTGGAAAGAGAAATTTGTCCTACCAAGACATTTCTTGAGGTGGCTGCAGAGGAGAAAGATAGGGTGTAATTAGATGGTGTCAAGGATGACTGGCAAATTGCTAATGTCACACAAGAAGAAATGGAGTAAGACATGATCCGGATGTTCTATCCTCATATTTAAGTTGCTGCGGTTCTGTATGACTGGCAGTGAATACCCTCCCATTTCACGGATGATGTGAAAGAACATTCAGAATACAATTCCAAGTTAGAAGCTATTTGCTGGAGTCCACATCATGCCAAAATTTAAATAATAAAGCATCATTGCATTGCATTTGAAGTCAGGGTCTAACAGGAAGCAATTAAGAATAAATGAAAGCAGAAAGGCAGGACCCTGATATCTCTCTTCTTTAAGAGAAAATTATAACAGGGCCAAAGAGAAAGACTGCTCAGAACAAACCACAGAGAAAGATTCCCGCACAGACTAACACTTGTGTACAATGGACCTTGGATTTCTACCCTGTCAGGATTGTGAGAAAAATGGTGTCACCCACCAGCCAACAGCATTTTTTACAAGCAAATCAAAACACAAGCAGCATCACAGAATCACCTTTTGAGTCCATCAATGGCCCCAGAAGAATGTTCTGCAAAATCAGCTTCTTTTGTCACAGTAACGATTATTACAACAGAGAAGGCCATGTGAACTTGGAAGTTTCAATATAGATTCCAATAAGGAAACCAGTCAAGCACCATAAGCGAGAATGAATTAGGCATAGAAAATCATAGATGACTGGGTATGTGACAACAGATAGTTGATAAACAGTGCAGTCAGCACAGGACAATAAACGTGGACTCCTCACTAATACCTGAAAAGAAGCAGCATGACATTTCTTCACAACTTCTATGGAGCACACTTTCCTTTAGGCCACCAACCAACTCCCAAATCATGACACAGAAATTTATAATTAGTTAGGAATGCTCGGCTTTAACTTAAACACATTTCTTTCTAGCTCTTAAAACAACTTATTCTTCATCATCTACATTTGACTCTGGGATTCCTACCTTTCTTTCTTTTCAGATGTCCTATATTCATTGCTTCTCATGTCTGGCTGACTGGCAGTGGCTGGACTCTTGGCATGTTCCTCTCTCTCTCTCTCTCTCTCCCTCATTTTCTTCTTCTTCTTCCCAGATATCTTCTTCTACTTATTCTCTCTTCCAGCCAGCCCTACCTATCCCTCTCCTGCCTAACTTTTGGTCTTTCAGCTTTTTAATAGACCAATATCAGGTGCCTTAGGCAGGCCAGGCAAAGCAAATGTAACACATCATTATCAAAGGCATCAGAAACAAATGTAACACACCTTTACACAGATAAAGTAACATCCTGCAGCATAAACAAATGTAACACATCTTTACACAGTTAAAGTGATATTCCACAACAAGTCTATTATGCATTAAATCTTCCCTGGACCTCCATCTTTATGAAGACACGGGCTCTTTTGGCTTGTCTCTAATAAATATGTGTTAGGAATAGCTTCCGTAATCTCACTTTATTCTTCAGATCCTCAATTCTCTCTCTTTTTTTTTTACAAGAAAATCTTCCAAATATTTATTTTATATGTATATTTGTGAACAAGTTTTGTCTCTATCACTCACTCACCTCTACCCAGGCATTTTCTCCCATCACTCTAGTGTTTTACTATTTAAATGTATCAATAACCTGCATTATTGACATCACAGTCAATCTTAGGTTTTAGCGTTACTTGGCTCATCCACAGCAAATATCAGGGGTCATCCTGATTGTCCTCTTGTCTCCTTCATGCTTTTCCATATCAGTTTCTCATTTTTTTTCCTTCATTCCTAGGTCTTTGAAGTTTGAGTAATCTAAATGTTTAATTTGTAGGCAGTTCTTCTTTACCTATTTATAGCCACTTCATAGTGGGTTTTTGTGATAACATAACATGTGGATGTGGATGTCTAAAATCACATCTCATGTAGAGATATTCTCCTTTCACTCAGGCAAGCCCACTGTGTTCCATCACTGTCACTTCAAGACTTAAGAAATATCTCAAATTAAGCATATTCAAAGCAGAAAACCCTTCAAACCATTTTATCCACAAACGTTCCCAAAGACAAGTTTCTTCAGTTTATTCGATGAGATCCCATCAAGCCATCTTTGTCTCCAGTGTTTAGTTACATGTTTTTCATTTAAAAATTAAAAAATATGTTAGATTTATATGAAAATAAAAATAAACATTTTCTAGATCCTGTGATCTAACCAAACTTCTCCTGAAGTATTATGACTTAGCATCGTATTCATCCATTTGATTTTATTTTGCCCACCTAAAATCCATTCTGAAAAATTTGGCTATTATTTTTCCCCTCAGAATTCACTGAAAGAAACAGAATATTTTCCTAAATATTAGAAGAGTAATAAAATGAGGTATAAGGATAGATCACATAGATGGAGTATTTGCTAATCACTTGGGAAGCCTTTGGTATCATTCTCAGGGAAACACATATACAAGCACACACACACACTCAGAGCGAAGGGGCAGGGCATGCAAATGACAAAAGAGCATTTGTGTATGGTTATGGCAAACAAAAGAGTACCTTTGTTTTCTCAGTTACATAGGAAATGGTGTCATTAGCTGAGAAAGGTTCATAAGTGTGGGATTTAATGGAGAAGAGAGATCATGTAGCTATTTGAGAAATGAAAATTTAATTACTACCCTCATTGCCTGCCATCATTTTCAGTTTTCTCCCTGCTTCTTTCTCTCTCTCTCTCTCTCTCTCTCTCTCTCTCTCTCTCTCAACAAAATGAAGTAAATTTAATATTTAGGTATATTTTAATATGTTATTTATGACTACTGTCTATAGCCTCAGACATGTTTTCCCAAGAAAAACAGCACTTTCTACTCTCAAAAGAAAATTTAAAGTTAAAAGTAAGAGGTCAAAACACATATGAACTTGAAGTGGAGGATAATGGTGCTTTTGACCCAGAGCCAGGCTGAAGTGCAATGAAGACTGGTTATGAATTACCACTATGGCATCAGCCCTTAAACCATGACCCCCTGGTCTGCAGTATGTTGGCAACTGAACCGTGGCCACAAGGTAATTTTCTAGCAGAGAGTCTGTCACATATTAAAAGGTCTTAGGCCTTCGCTGTACAGCTGTACTCATAACGATCTGAAAGTTCTGCACAGATGGGAAACATCGCAGAATGTACAAAGGTTGCAAAGCAAGTCTTCCAGGGAAATCTTACATAAAAATCTGTAAACTGAGACTCAGACATATCAGGGCTTGATATTCTATTTGTTCTGGGCATGTGTTATAGACTTCCTTTAAATTGCATTTTAATTTTTTGTGAATTTACATAAAAATTATTCTAAATCACACAATAGAAGAAAAAATATTTTAAAAACCTAATTACATGGAAATTGATAAGCATGTATACACCCATATGTATGTATATGTATATATACAATATAAAACTACAGAAATCATATACTAGTTTTCTTGAGATAAAACAAAATCTGAAAATTTTTCTCATTTTGAATTTTTTGTTTGTTTATTATGTTGGGGGGATTTTTAAAAAATTTCTATTATATTACTTGTATTTTTAAGATACTGCCAATGAACAAATCTGTATATAAGGTTTTTTTTTTCTTATGGAAATAATTTATACTCTAGTGATATTAGAAGAATAAAAACAAAATTTATGCCATACCTGGGACACATAAAACCTCTAAAGACACCCATAACTGTCCTCCCCATCCCAACCTTGCAAACACAGTGTACCAGATGAAGTTCAGCATGTGCCCACACAACTTGTTCACAAGACAGGAGATAAACAAATGCCCCAGCTCCCAGCATTCTCAGGGTTTGTTGCGATCAACAGAGGGCTTCCACACTCACTGCAGCATTAATCCTGCACAAAACCACAGTCCAAAGACACAGGAGTGTTCTGGCAGCATGACTGCTTCCTGAGGGCCCCTCCTCCAGGTGAGTTGGGAGGCTCACAGTGTGGGCATCTAAGGAATGCCACTGTCACTGGAGAAGCAGCTGGAGGTCACATGGTAGAGATGTCTTTTATCTGCACATCAGTATTTTCAGTGGTAAATTAGTAATTCAGTCCTCAGTGTTACGAGGCTGTCCTGTCCCGGATGGTCATATCTGGACTTGTCCCTTTGGCCCTTCGCAGCTTCTGCTTCATCCATACACAACGGAGCCTTATGTTGCGACAGTGTCACTTGAGAGTCTTGCTGAGGTTAGAGAAGCCAATACCAACGCAGGTCATCAGCACTTTGTCCCCACCCTTGAGTTCTTCACCACACGGCTTTGTTTCAATTTTAAACATAACCTGGAAAAAGCTCTTCAAGTGCCGCAAAAATTCTATCGTGTATGGGGAGAGTGGTCCCAGCAGCACTTTGGAAACGTCCTGCTGTCCAAGGGTCATGAGCAGCAGAACTAGACTTTGGTTGGTCGAGTCCACACATCCACCCCTGTAGATTTCTTCAAGCAGCAGCTTCGCACAGTTCCTGCCGAGGTCCTCAGGAAGAACTGCTGCTCCCTGGCCCTGGGGATTAGAGGCCAGTTCAGCGCTCAGGAAGGTACCGTTGGTAGTCTCTGCCACCAGTGACAGTCCAAAGCCTGGAGACTTGCCAGAGTTAACGCCTTTCATGTGATCTGTGTAAATATAGATGTCGGGTATGAATTTGTTGAGGATGCTCCTGGCAGAGTCCACAATCCGGTTTGCCATCTGAGGGGATACGCGCACTGAGTACGCCATCCCTCTGATTCGCTTGATTTTCCCTGGGTCTGTGAGCTGAACGGGCTTCAGGACCTTCCTTACAGGGCACGAGAAAAGCACTTCACCTCCTCCGCCAGGAGGCATTCCCCGTCGCAAGATCTTTAGCTCAAATGACTCGCCATCAATCCCAAACTGTTTCAATAGAGGGAGTGCTGTTACTTTAAGAACATCAACCGAAGGGTCAACCTGGTCATTGGTCACTCCTCGCAGGACGATTTTTAATGGGTGCTTCATAAATGGAGCCAGGCAAAGCAGAGCCTCGAGGTAATAGCCAATGCCACGGAGAACACTGCAGTCGTGCTCCACAGACCCACCATACAGGAGGCCAGGCTGGTAATACAAGGTTGTTCCCGTTTGGTTGATTTCAATTCGAGAACCATTAGTTAATTTGTCCAACGGTCTTATAAAGCTTGCTTCAAAATCTCGAAGGCCCGGGTTGTCGTCCCTGGCCCGAATACTCCGGATCTTGACCGGGCGCCCGCTCAGGGTGGACAGGACCAGCTGCTGGCGCAAGAAGTTGCACCCCGCGTAGCTGAGGGAGTGCCCCTGGGTCGCCATGTGCGCGCAGTCCGCGGAGGGCCGGGAGCTGGGAACGCGACAGGGACCACGGCGCCCCCCCCCCCCCCCGACGCGTCCACGTGGTTTGGAACCTCCACGTGGTTTGGAACCAAGGTTTTCAAATATATATTAAATGCACAGTTAAAATAAAATTTCATTCTCTTTTCTGTTTCACTAATATTCCATTTTGTTTTCTTAGTCATCTCAGAAATTAATTTAGAAGAATTAATCTCACAATTATCTATCTGATAATCCTAATAAGTAACAAAATGATTCGTGTATAAGAAGGTATTAGTATATGTTAACATGAAATTAAGTCTACTCATAAAATTTTATTATAAAATTGTGTGACATTTTCATCTTGGCAGGTCAAAGAACAAAGAGCATAGTCCAGAATCAAACATGGATATAATCTACAAAAGCCCTCTCTAGTAACCCACTTGTCCTAGTTAGACCATATATTCCAAAAACTCTTAAGCCTCCCAAAACATGATCACCATCAAGAACTTAGCATTCAGATACAGGAACCTGGGGGGATACCAGTTTTTATTTAGTCTATATTAGATGGCATTTTTTCCTTTATCTAAGACCACAGTATATGTTTACACAGAAGTTTACTTGTGCTTCATTCAGATGATGGAGCATCTATTATTATACATTCATTCATAATATCAATGTTTTCTATTCTCTTTTTTCTTCTTTTTTTTGCTTTATTATTATTATTACTACAAATTTTCACCTCCTCCTCTCCTCCCATTTTCCTCCCCCTCCCCCCATTCACCCTCTCCCTCCCTTTCCAATCCAAAGAGCAGTCAGGGTTCCCTGCCCTGTGGGAAGTCCAAGGTCCTCCCCCCTCCATCCAGGTCTAGGAAGTTGAGGATTCCAACAGATTAGGTTCCCACAAAGCCAGTACATGCAGTAGAATCAAAACCTATTGCCATTGTCCTTGGCTTCTCAGTCAGCCCTCCATGTCAGCCACATTCAGAGAGTCCGGTTTGATCACATGCTCCATCACTCCCAGTCCAGCTGGCCTTGGTGAGTTCCCATTACATTGGCCCCACCGTCACAGTTGATGGGTGCACCCCTCGTGGCCCTGACTTCCTTGCTCCTGTTCTCTCTCCTTCTGCTCCTCATTTGGACCTTGGGAGCTCAGTCCAGTGCTCCAATGTGGGTCTCTGTGTCTATCTCCATCCATCGCCAGATGAAGGTTCTATGGTGATATGCAAGATATTCATCAGAGTGGCTATAGTATAGGGCCAATTCAGCGCCCTCTCCTCAGCTGCTCAAGGAACAAGCTGGGGACATCTCCTTGGACACCTGGGAACCCCTCTAGAGTCCAGTCTCTTGCCAACCCTTAAATGGCTCCCTTAATTAAGATATATACTTCTCTGCTTCCATACCCACTCCTCCCCCATCGCAACTGTCCCATTTCTCCCAAGCTCTCCCCATCTGAAGGCAAAGGCATAAGTCACAAACACCAATTTGGAATTATGATTAATAAAATGGTTATTTATTTAAAAGGGAAAAAACTTACAGATCACCGTCACAGACAACAGCCCTCTGCTCAATCAGGAAGGGAGTCTAGTTGCCGGAGGCGGAGCAGAAAGTAAGAGAGAGTGAGGAGGGAAGTGGCCGCTTCTTTAAAGGGAGAGAGACCATGCCCCAATGGGCTGGTATCTCAGCGGCTATTGGCTGGAGGAGCAGAAGGACCTCCCGCAACACCTCCCCCTTTTGTTTAAGTAAGAGAGTTCTAAACTTACTATGAAATTATATATAATAAGTACAAATATCCTATTCTAACTAGCTTAGGTCTTGTATAATAAATAGCTTGACCAAGTCACGAGTAGAAAGTAACTACATTTATATAGTCTTCAACCCCATCGAAGATCTGAGAATGGAAATAATGTTACCTGAGTAATTAGGAAGTGCAATCAAACAACTTCCAAATCATGCAACAAATCACAGAGACAACTAGCTGCCTGGGCAATCACCCAAGGTCACGTTTGCAGCGTTGAAGCAACCAACTTTGGCTAAGGCCTAACATAACTGACATACCATTTTCAAAGGCAAGAAACTTGTCAAAACTATCTTACTCTGTCTTGGCAGGATATGACAGTCCTGTTTTTTCCATTCACGGATGCTCTGTATTTCTGTTAGTGGTTGAGGTATGGGCATTTCTTTGCCCAAAGGCCAGTTCAGCCAAGAAGAAAGGCTCCAGATGGAGTGTCTTTGGTGCTCAACATTCTCTCGGGAATAGAACGGTGTTGCCAGGAGCAATTGCATCTCACTACCACAAAACTCTGAGTTAGATTAAAGGCCATTTTCTACAGCTCTTTGAAGAGGTTGAAGATTATCTATCTATACTGAGTATAATCTCTATGTATCTAAAGAACCTAATTAGTCTAATTATAAATGACAAACTTAGAATACTACTGATCTATATAATTCTCAATACCTATCTAACTTAAAGACTAAGACAATAAACGACTGTGAAACAAATGAGGACAATGACCTCCAAATATAAACAATGTACAAATATACATTGCAGTATGGTAAATATATATCAATACACAAACAATATGTAAGTATCTTAATCAGAGGTAGAAATGTGCACTGCAATATGGTAAATATATAAAATATATATATCAATACAATATTTGTCAATACATAAAAATGTTTTAAACAGAGGTAGAAACATGCATGCATACAATAGTCAATATAATTTCACTTTGTATCAATATATAAAAATCGATACCAATATATTTGTCTCAAAACAATAATTCACAAGTACCAACAAGTACCAATCTATTATCCCATCATCCCATTATCCCTCTTTTTTTTCAAATGATCCCTGAGCTTATAAAATTCCTTCCCCAACCCTCAACCATATACCAATTATAATCAACCCCTAAATGATGTCCCTAAATCCAAGGGCAAACTTTACTGGGAGAGAGGATGTCGTCCTCTAGAGTTACTTCCAGCTGTCATGGGGGCTGACGTTCTTTCTGGGGGATTCTGTGAAAGTAAAATGATGATTAAATTTCAAGATCAATGTCTTTTAAAATTGCAAATAGTCTCTGAGTATTTTGTGCAGGTCTGGCCAGAATGTTGTATAAGATGTGCACCATTTCAGCTAACCAAGTTGGAACTGTCCTGTGCAGCTGGTACCAAAAACAGGTCTTGTTGTAGCGCTATCAGTATCATGTCGTCATATCAACCAGGTGGAGTTGTTGTTGTGGGGCCCCATCTTCTTCCTGGAAACTTCAAATGTCACTTCAGGAAAAACTCATTGTTCATTGTAAAAAACTTAAACATTAATCATATAGACATATATATATATATATATATATACTCAATGAAAGGCATGATAGATATATTCAATGAAAAGTATGATAGATATGAAGAAAAGCAAAGATGTTTTCTAAACTCATATTTCTTTCTGTCCCATATCATGGCTCTTGACATGAAACAGAAACTCCAGAAACTCTGGGTTTTTCTCTTACCAACAGGCTTGGAATTGGAGAGTGACTGAGCCAGAGTCCAACTTCAAAACCAGCTTTATAAATTTAGAAATATGGTTTAGTATATTTTACTTACTCAACCTATTCAGTTTTCTTGATAGTTCCTATTGGCCAGGTGTTTTTCTATCTCTCAGTATCCAAACATCCAGGGTCCCTTGAATTTTTCTTTTTTTTTTATTTTTTTTATTATTTTTTTTCATTTTTTTAATTCTTTTTTAATTAAAATTTCCAACTGCTTCCCGCCTCCCATTTCCGTCCCCCTCCTCCCACATATTGCCCCCTTCCCCCAGCTCCCCTTCCCCTATACCCACTCCTCTTCTCCTCCCCCCAGTCCATTCCCCCTCCCTGTTGATACTGAAGAGCAGTCCAAATTCCCTGCCCATTTTAAAGGTAGGGCTGTTGGTACCTCTAAAGGTTTGGTATTTGCTGTATGTTCTTGTACAGCCTGAATGGCTGGTGACCTTTTCCCATAATATCTCATCATGTCCTTCCCAGAATTATGAGTTCCTGGAACTACAGGAATGTTAATCTGGGTATTCCATTGCTGTAGCAGGTCGCGGCCCCATAAATTTATTGTGATATTGGCAATATATGGCCTTAGTCTTCCTGTTTGCCCTTCAGGCCCTATGCATTCAACCCATCTTGTGCTTTGTTTTACATGAGATAGGGTTCCAATTCCCAGGAACTGAACATCTACCTCTTGAAGAGGCCAATTCGGGTGCCAAGATTCTGGAGTAATGATACTTACATCCGCATCTGTGTCTAATAAGCCTTCAATAAAAGTGCCATTTATACAGACTCTTAGCTTTGGTCTTTGATCATTAATAGAAGTCTGCCAAAATATACGTTTACTCTGTCCTACTGGGTTTTTTGACTCATCCTCCATGCGTAATTCATCATTTAGACCAGTATTACTTTTTACAGCAGAAATTGGAGCTTTTAATTTTCTTGGTGAGGCACGTTCTCCACTGTGACTGGGAATGACTGGGCCACTGTTGGCTTGGGGGTCTGCGAGAGGCCCCTCAAGGAGTTTCCCAATGATATCGGGTTGCCCTGTCTGTCTGTTATTGACTTGCATTTGTTGTACCAATGCTGGCCTTTACCGCATCTCCTACATATACCTGAAGGCTGAGGTCTCCTATTTTTGTCATTCCCAGAAGAGATATTATTCCTAGAAATTCTTTGTCTGCAAACCCTTTTCAGATGTCCTAATTTACCACAATTAAAACACCAGGCAGTTTGATGTCTCCTCATTGCTTTGGAAATCGCTTCTCCTACCCAAGATTCATCATTATAGCTAAACATCTCAACATTCATTGTATTCTGAATCCATTCATCCATAGGTGCTGATTTAAACTTTAAAGGCCCAATTATCTTTTTGCATTCTATGTTTGCATTCTCAAAAGCTAGAGATTCAAGAAGTATTCGTCTAGCTTCTGGGTCTCTTACCCCTATGTCCAGAGCCTTAATTAATCTTTGCAAAAAGTCAATAAAGGGTTCTCTCTGTCCCTGCCTAATTCTGGTATATGATTCAACCCTTTTTGCTGGATCTTGTAGCCTATTCCAAGCATTTAAAGCTGCTTGGTGACATAGACACAGTACTTCATCATCATAAAGAGCTTGGACCTGTGGATCAGCATATTCTCCTGCATCAAGAATTTGATCTTGGGAAACCTCCATACCTTTTGCTCTTCTTTGCTGTTCCATATGTTTGGATTCTTCTCTGAAATAAATTCCAAACATCAAGGAAGGTCCATTATCTAAAACTGCAGACACTAACTGATGGAAATCATGGGGGGTAGCTCTAGCTTTAGAAGCCCAAGTCCTTATCACTACCTTTACATATGTAGAGTGCAAGCCAAAATTAACAATAGCTTGCTTAATTTCTTTCAGATAATTCATTGCTATTGGTGTCTATCTAGCTTCTTTGACTCCCTTTGAGCCTTTAGAAGTTGATGCTTTGTCAGAATTAAGTATAGGGTATGTTGCTAAAACCCTGGGTAAGCCAGTTTTAATAGCTGGTGGTGGCATTGTATCCTGTCCTTGTGCCTTCTTACTCTGTTCACCATCTCCAATAATTTCTTCAATCATTTCAAGTCTTCTTATTATTGTCTCTCTAAAATCCTGAATCTCCTGACCTGCATGTGTTTCTAGTGATTTCACTGAGGTATCAATTTTTTGGTCCCCATTCTGCACCTGTGATTCCAAAGCTTTTGAATCCTGAATCTCCTGACCTGCATGAGTTTCTAGTAAAGATTGTATGGTTCTTAGGAGTGCCATATTCTTCCTAAATGATAGAATATGCAAAAGAATACTGAAACCTAGTAATCAGTAAATTAAGTTATCCCCATAGTCATATAAACCTTGCATGATATAACCCAATTTATTGGTAACCAAAACAGTAAAATTCGTGTTAGAAACGAAAACTGCCATATTACCTATTATCCAGCAGGTGGCGCTGTTGCCAAGTTGCAATGAAAACGGGGTTCTGTTTCAGTGTCCGCCTAGTATTTGTTAAAAACTGGGAAATGCAAGTTACTCAAGAAAGTAAATATAATCAAATCAATTCTGTACACGGAACCATAAACCCAGAATCCAGGGGTAGAGAAGAGTGACCCGGAAGCTGTGTATGCCTCCACGTGACAGAGTTGCCCTGAGGGGTTGCAGCTTTTGGCAACCGGCAACCACATGCTCTGGTTCCTGCCATTCAAGCGCCGCACTTGCAAGGGAGATTTAAAAACGACTCAGAAAAGAGCAAACCATGCGGTCAGAGACTACGTGGGCCTGTGGAGTTTCAATCTACGTGGGAAGGCAAATGATAGGCTGCATGGGGACTTGAAATCAATCTGAGGTGTCTAAAGGGAAAATATAAAGAACTGCAGCAAGAAAAGCCACTGCATGATGATTTATGTTAAACTGCTGGCTCCACACACAAGGCACAGGCAGCAAGGCACAGGCCATGGCCGAACTGGCGGCAGGCAGCCGAGTGGTGGAAGGAGGGGTCCTAGAACCAAACGTTGGGCGCCAGATGAAGGCGAAGGCGTAAGTCACAAACACCAGTTAGGAATTATGATTAATAAAATGGTTATTTATTTAAAAGGGAAAAAACTTACAGATCACTGTCACAGACAACAGCCCTCTGCACAATCAGGAACGGAGTCTAGTCACTGGAAGCGGAGCAGGAAGTAAAAGAGAGCTAGGAGGGAAGTGGCCGCTTTTTTAAAGGGAGAGAGACCACGACCCAATGGGCTGGTATCTCAGCGGCTATTGGCTGGAGGAGTGGAAGGACCTCCCACAACACCCATCCTCCCCTTGTCACTTCTCTCTCCCCATCTCCCCTTACCCCCGTCCGACCCCCACCCCCAAACTCTCAATTTTTGTATTGGAATTTGAATCAAGATCCTTCTGTATGCTGAGCAATTACATTATCTCTGAGTATATATTTAGCTCTTGGTTTATTAAAGATATTGTCTTGTTATTAACACAAAACTGGCTTTGTAAGCTCAATGTAGCTCGGGTGGGGGGTGGGGCTCAGAGTTACAGTCACTCTGCCTTAACCCTATCCAGCCCTCATCATCTTAGTCACAGTAATTTCACAGAAGTTTAAATGATACCGATCCTATAAAGCATTTCTCAATAGTATTGTGTTGGCCATTCTGCACCATTTTGACTATATTTAAAGAATTTGAAACCAGATGTTCAATAACCCAAAACTACCTCATTAAAATTTCAATTTAATTCACATTGATTCTATAGATTGATTTTAGATTGACATCTTGATAATAAAAATTTTTCCTACTCATCAATATGTAGTATCTGTAATTATTCAAAAATTTAATTTTTTACTGTGATGAAGTTATTTCTCAAGTACAACTTATTGATATTCTTTTTGGATTTATATGTAAGTATTCTATATTATTGTTTACTAATAGAAGTGGCATTTTTTTACACCAATGCTTCATATGTTTATAGTTTGATTGTAGACTCAAACAGGAATTATTTGTGTTAATGACATGTTCCCAAACCGGTGGTGCTTTTTGGTAGATGATAAAACCCTTAGATATGGAGCTCAGTGTGAGGAAGTTAGGTCATATTATATATGTTCTTGTAAGGCATTTGGGGGAATTCCCCATCTCTAATGAAGTCTTCCTTGATCAAGCATTCCTAATAAAATATTGTTCCACCACAGGCTCAAAACATTGAACTAATTGATCTTTTGCTAAATCTCCGAAACTTTGATACAAAATATATCTTGCTCTTTCCACTTTAGTGTTTTGTCACAATGATAGGAAAATATTATGTTTATGGATTATTATAGCTATTTTCTAAGGTTGCTATTACAATATATCAAAGATCTGGCCCATTGCAACAATATAACTTATTATCCCATAGTTATTGATAACAGGAGAATCAATTCAAACTGCACGAGCCACAGTCCACTAGAAAGAGGAAGTGGAGGTCTATTCCAAAAAACTTGGACATTCAACTATTGATAATAAACTTTATCATAACTTTAATCTCCATAAAATGTCCTTCTTTTAATCCTGATATCAATAATTTCTTTATCATTTTCCTAGTTAGCTTATCTAGAAGTATATCAATTTAATCCATGTTTTCAAAAAGGAAGCTTTTGACTATTTTTTATTTTTTCCATTATATTTGTTAAATATTTTTATGTCTATTTCTATTATTCTTCTTATTGTAGGCTTATATTTATGTTCTTTATTTTCCTAATATTCCTTTTCTTTTTTCTGTTTTTGTTTGTAGGTGGAAATATAACATTAGTTTTTACTTCCTTTACATGGAACCTGACTATATTGCCCAAGTATTAAATGTGTAACTTTAACTATATTTGTCTATGAAACTCAAGAATTTTTCACCCTTGACTCATAAGTACAATAAAAATTATCCCAAATATAAAAACTATTGGAAATAGTTTTATGGTATTATACATAAAAATGTTAAAAATTAATGCTAAAACATTAATTAAAATTCAATAAAATATCTTCAATGTAATGTCAAAAAGAAACAAAAACTATTTAAAAATTATTCAAAGTATGTATAGGAGTAAAATAACTATGTTATGATGTCAAATGTTGATTTTATCAATTAAAAATAAAAATATATTTTAAAGAGCATTAATAAGAAGAGAAAGGGATAGATATGATAATTAGAGTCAACTGAGTAAGCAAAAGTGACAGATTTATAAACTATAATTTATGAAGAAATGTCAATAATAATATTAACAAGCACTAGTAAGAAAAGAAAAAAAAAACCTGACACCCTATTTCTCATTAAGCAATTTTGTGCTTCATGTTTTTAATGTACAAATATGTTAATGTATGAATGTTCAATGCTGCACAAAAGGAATGATACATGGTCTGTACTATTCCAGGACTCATAATTCCAGATGTCATGTCCTGTAGACTTCCTGTTTCCTGCTTCCAGTGTTTCTTTGAATAGAGAATAACTTTCTAATATTTCAGTTTTGTCCTTTTGTGATTATAGAAGTATAAAAACAGAGATCTTCTCATGATATTTCTAAATATTTCCTAAGTTTCTCAAACAAAATAATACAGTGAGATTGACAATCTATCGAAAGCCAACTGAGTCCAACTCTGCTGAGTTCCTCCCAGGGATCAGTTAGGTTGCCTCAAGTTAGTGAAAAGGACTTAGAAAATTTCTAGTCTGGGAGGTTACAGAATGAACTCACATGCTTGTAGTTCCAATCATGTCTCTTTATCGTTCTGCATTAATTCTAACTTTCTTACCCTAACAGTCCATAATTTCTTAGCTCTAAATCCAATTCTCTGTTGCAAATCTCTGTTCCAATTCGTTCTTTTCCTAATTACTCTGCACTCCTTTTTCTTCTTCATTCTCCATTTTTTTATCTTTCTACATTCTTTGCTCTTCTAACCTTATTTTTTCTGCTGTTAAAAATTCCCAATATCCATTCATTAACATCTTGTTAGTAATAAAAAAAAAACTACAAGAAAAATTCTCAGGGATACCGGTATTCTTTGAAGATATGTAGGGAAACTTATTAGCTACTTTGTAGCCAACTGCAGCTACAGCTGTGAGGATGTTGCAGCCATCTCCTAAAGGGGCGGATACAAAGGTTACTGAGGAAATAAACTAAGCCAATGAGAAATCTAAGATAGAGGCAAAGAATATGTACACATTTTCCCATTTCTTAAGCGTGATAAATAATATCTGGGCATGGTTAGTTTATTAGATGTATTGATCTCTTGAAGGACTCTGATATAACAAGGACAGACACCTGCAATACCACCCCAATTCATCTTAAATCTGTGAAGGACTTATATCTAGCAAGGTCAGACACTTGCAATTTCTCTCTGTGAAAGTTCCACCTATAATCTCTCAGCAAGGACTTCTGGCTGGCCAACTTATCCTGTCACATAGTAAGTTATAGAAAACATATCTAAGTTTCTCACCATAATGTGAGAACATAGTCATCTTTCTGATCATTCACAAATATATGTGCCCAACATGTAGCAAAGAGTTTGGCTGTCTTATTTTATTTGCCAGAATTACACAGGTTGGGGTCGTCCTACTAACAGATACAGGAAAATCATGCCTGACATATGAGAAATACATTGCTTGAGAGTCCCAAAGCTGAGTTAGAAGGGGAGTGTGTTATCTATCACATAAGAGAATTTGCAATTAGATACAGTCAGCTATTCAAAAGGCAGTATTTTTTATGGGCCATGCCTACTTGAATTTAGCCTCCATCAGATTTGTAAATCTCTGGTGCGTTGGCCTTCTAAATGTAAGCTGACCTACTAAGTAACCTTGTGGATTCCATGATCAATCCTTCCAAAGGAAGTAGAGATCTATTGCATGATGTCTTTGTGCATATGGGAGTGGGGAGAAGGTAACAATCAAGACAAAATAGTAAATAAATAAATACATCATCTTTTTTTATATATACTTATTATATGGTGTCTTTTTTTTTAAATTTATTTATTTATTATATATACACTTTCCAGGATACAGTGCCAGACCTCATGACAGATGGTTGTGAGCCACCATGTGGTTGCTGGGAATTGAACTCAGAACCTCTGGAAGAGCAGCTAGTGCTCTTAACCTCTGAGCCATCTCTCCAGCCCCCATCATTTTTTTTTTTTTTTTGAGGAAACAAAGCAAAACTGTGAAAACTGTGGATAGAGTAAAGTAAATCATTGCCTTGTTCTTCATAATAGATGAAGTTATCACTTTAGTGTGCTACCTCATTTAGCGTAAAATATGCCAGTCCAATCTGCTTCTGAGGACAAGCACAATTAATGTACCTTCTCAGGCTTTTTCCCTGATGAATCTGAGAGGAGGTAAGAGATGGTGGCTCAAGTACTGGCATTTTATATTTTTATTACTGATTGATTAGTTGATTGATTACTTGATTGATTTTAGCCACTGTATTGACCTTAAGCTCTGATACATTTACACAAGCTATCCATTAATAGATATATTGCTACCTTTTAAAAACTGTATTACTGACCCAAGGTTCGTTAGTCTTCCATGCTAACCTTAAGAGTCCAGGAACAACCTTGAACTCCCAATCTGCGAATCCAGTCTTCAGCGAACCCAGTCATCAAGTTGGTGGCATTCCAGGTCTGTGTCACAATCTAAGCTGTAGAATTGGTGAATATTTAGAGTCATATTAGGGATTTCTCCTGTTCACGTATTTTCAGGGGGAAAAAAAAAACTCTTTTATCCACAAGTCACATTTGCAGGCTTATATATTTCTCCAGTAATTTCATTTCCTTCTGTCCATCTTTTTTCCTGAAAAATACTCACTCTCCATGTTTGCCCAAATAAACAAAGTTTCTATCAATTTTCTATGAATGAGCCATCTTTATCCCATACTTATTTATTCTTTATTGTCAGCAAACTTCATAATACTTGAATTTTACATTAATAAAGTTTATTTTTAAAATCTTCGGCTTGCATTTCTCTTTCTTAACTCCAGGGTCTATTATCTGCTAAGAGCTAACAGTATGCTGTGAGTGGTTTCTATTACCTCATTTGCTATCAATAACACAATTCATTCGTTATAGATATAGTTATTAGGAGATAACCAAAGGCAAGAGGCTTTTGAAAGCTGATTACACCAGAGGGAAGCATGAGAGTTTATAAGGGGTTTTCTATGTGCCTGAGTTGGCTGTATTTGATAGCTGGCATTCATCCAGAGAATAGCATATGGTTCTTTCTCATGACGAAAAGCAGTAAGTAGTGCCTGTTGGAGCCCTGAACATCCATTTAAGCTCCTATGTAGCTCATGAGCTAGGATTAAGAACATTTTCTTCCTGAATGATTTCATTTCAAAGAGATGGCTCTCAGCCCTGGAAGAGATTGTAGTAGGCATTAGAATTTATCTCTAATAGTCACAAGACCCTCTAAAGTAAATACTGTCAGAAGGAAGTTCGGCTTATCTGTCTATCAGAAGGTTTTGGCTATATAAACGTCAATACTGACACTAGGAAGCTTTGTCAGCAGGAAGGGACTATTCTAAGGTTATTCTAGAACAGTGTTTCTCAACCTGTGGGTCTCAACTTTTGGGAGACTCAAATGACCTTTTCACAGGGATCCTCAAGACCATGTTAAAACAGTTGCTTACATTACCATTCATAACAGTTGCAAGATTACAATTATGAAGTAACGGCAAAATTAATTTTATAGTTGGGGGTTACCACAACATGAGGTACTAAGGAGTCATAGCATGAGGAAGGTTGAGAACCACTGTCCTAGAAAAAAATGACCTTAGACACCTGAAACCTGACTAAAGTTTGCTGAGGTCTGTGTAACAGCTGAAATTAATTTGAAAGCTACACTGGCCCAAGGACCACGTAAATTTCAGAAATGCTGGGCATTGTAGTTCTTGAAAAATAACAAAGCCACATGAGAAATAAGGTGGCCATAAGGTTTTGCTGGTAAAAAGCCCCTACCATAGATGTCTTGTGGCTACACACAGGGATTCCAGGAAAGTAGTCCTGAACAGAATTCATCCTGATCAGTATTTAATCAGAGGTTGCTTTAAATTTGGCTCAAATTGTGGAACTATTATTTCTCTCACAAGTCTCATGATTAACCGTCTATTACCACAAGGGTTTGATTGGTGTCTCCATGGGTCAAGGAAATTTTCAAAGTTCTCACTCATAAATTGTAAATTTAAGTTTTATCAATACACATTACTTTAGAGAACTAGTGGGTAAAATAATTTCTGGTGATACTTGGAAAGAAATATTTCTGCACCAGCTCTTACGTCTCTAGCTGATGTTCATCACTCCTTTCTTTCTGTACACAATCTGTCTTCCCTTTACTCTCAGAAAGCAGCTCTGTCCATAGCCTCTTTCCCTGTCTGAGACTGAACATTTCCTTTCAGAAGGTTCTCACTCGTCAGCAGTCATCCCCAAACTGAGCTATTACTTCCCATTGGAGACGATCACAGAAGATACTATTTATTTGCCTTAGAAAATTCCTGTGCTCTGAATGTGTTGTTCCTTTCCCTATCATCTGAGGTCAGGCTGACTTCCCTGCTCAGACAGAACCAATCACTCCATCCATTGCCTGTGGTGATATGTTGTTTGTGCTAACAAATAAAGCTCGTCTGAAGATTAGTGTGCAGAGCTAGTCATACTAGTTAGCCATAGAGGCCAGGTAGTGGAGGCGCACACCTTTAATCCCAGCACTCAAGAGACAGAGACAGGTGGATCTCTGTGAGTTCAGAGCACCCTGAGTTCTATGAGATTAAATCAGTCTAAAAGAGAAACAGAGTCAAGGGTTGGCAGCTCACATCTTTAATCCCAGCATAAGGGAAATGGAGACGAGAAGTGATTTGGCTGTGTGAAGAGATAGAAGGAGTAGGTAGAAGTTCAGCATTCAGTCAGCCTGAGGATTCCTAGAGACAGGATTGCCCATTTGGCCTGCGGATCCGATAGAGATAAGTACTAGTGGCTGGCTGCTCTGCTTCTCTGTTCTTTCTGCATTTATCTCTATATCTAACTCGGGGTTTTTATTATTTAGACCAATTAGAATTAGTGCTACAATTGACCCTCTTAAACAAACAAACAAAGAACAGGTATTCATGTCATGAAAAGCCTAGAGTACCTGGCTGGCTGGATTCTCACATTTCAATTTGATAGAAACATGGCTGCACCGTCTGATAGAAGCTAGTCCACCATTATAAGTAGGAACTCTAAGCCAACAGAGAATACGGGAGAACAAATATACTTAGTGGATCTCAATGGTTAGGAGCAGCCACCTCTCTTTCTGTTTTCTGATCTATATCCATATTGTATAAAAACTGGCCCAGAAAATTAAAATTAAATTAATCAAAAATTTCAAGTTATGATGATGTATGACTTGAAAGTTTCCCTGGGTAGTATTGAAAGCACAATGGTCTTTGCAAATGAAAGAATTGGCAACCTTGAGAAATTACTGTATACAAAATAAAACACATTAAGATAATATATAATAAAATGAACATACTGAGGAATCTGACTAAACTTTAAAACAATGAGAAACTGTTGAGGTTTAAAACAAAAGAGAAGAGGAAAAATGTGAGATAAAACCTTGCTATTTATAAATAAAAAGCTACAAAACTATAACCAAGGGGTGAGAACAGAAATGGAGGAGTGAGGGAGGGGGATGATTATCAACCACAGAAGTATAGCAATACTCATGCCACATTGATTCCTTTGAAATTCATGAGATAATATGAGATGATTATTATCAGTTTTATAATCATCAATTTGATAACAGTTACAATGAACCAATTTACTGAAAGCAATAAAATACCAAAACTCATTCAAGGAAATAACCTAGATAACAAGATATTAATATAAATACTAAAGTCTTTGAACTAATAATTAACTACATTCTAAGAATAAGCAAAGAATTATATAACAGGCTAAGGTTGTTTCATTGGTGAAAAAATATTTTAAAAATGTTTAATGAATGAGTGATATTTAACAAAATTACAACATTACATATTTCAGGGAAGATCCTATCAGGCCTATACCAGAAAATTCTTTAAAAACAGAAGTGGAAGAAGACATTCTCAATTACTTTCACAAGGAAGCATTGCTCTGGTAGCAAGCTGGAAAGAGACACCATGAAAGAACACTCCAGACCAGTATAAACTTAGCAGTACCTGACGAACAAAACAGAAACAATTGAGGCCACCAGGGTAAAAATGAGATAAGGAATGATAGGCTTGTTCAGCATTGCTAATTCAATGATTACAAGTTACAGTTTCTAAGAAAACAACTGATTTCCCAAAGACTTGCGTGATTTAGGGAATGACAAAGCAAGGTTTCAGTCTGCTAACGTGGGGAGACACTGTCAGACTTTGACAATCTCAGTTGCACCTCCTGACATACTACTTTTAGGAGGAAATGCGAGCTGTCAAGAAATGATTTTAGTGCCCGACCAATCTAACCTTCCATTGATTAATATGACTACTCTATATCCAATCTTCTTCCAGATCAAATGCAGTTCTGTAGAAATATAATACAGTTGAACATTTCAAAGTATCATTTCAATGTCTTATGCCCAGACACTGGAATTTGCATTAAAATCCAAAGACTTGTACAAAATATGAAACTATCTAAGGAAGTATTCATAAAAGTTGGGATATAGTCCTCAGATATTAACCATCATAATGAACAGAATTATTATCATAGCTAAGTAAAAGCATGTAGATATCATCTAAAACAAGCTGGATGAAACTGGAATTCACTGTGCAAGGTACAAAAGGTCAGGATTCTGAGCAAAGCAAAATAAGAAAGAAGGGAGTTATATCTTCACTCTTCTGTAACTTCAATGCAAGTTTTTATAGTTTTCTATGCTTTGAATAATACAGAAAAATAACAGGCTGTTGGGTGATGGTTTTCTTATATTTCAGAATATTCATTTTGTGAGTATGAATGCTTATATTATTAAAAAGTTAAAAGCATTCTTTTATTTTTCAATAATACATTTCATAATTTTATTATCTTAATTTTCATTCATTATTTTGTAAGTGTAAATAACATTATTATGTGAAGAATTGTTTACTAAAATCTTTCTTTTAAAGCTATCCAACTCACTTGTTTCTATCTCTTGGGTTTCTATTTGTCAAATTTTCTTGTTTCCATAGTGAATCCCAAATGCTGTCCTTATGAACAAAGCATGGGTTCCCTTACCTCTGTCCTTGCTTCCTTGTTTTTCTGTACCTACTTAATATACAGAAGCGACAAAGAGCTTCTCCTGAAAACCTCCTGAAAAGTTTATAGAAATGATTATATTTACAGATAAAACAGAAACCAGAGATTTTTCTGTGCATCAAGTTTTACTAATATTATCAAGAAAGCACATAATAAGACTGCAAAAGCAGGGAGCAGTGGAGACTTCACACGTAGCCCTCTAAGTGCTCATTGGACAGACTCTTTGCTTCAGGCTAATGGGAGAAAATTATCTCTTGCAGCAGGGAGAACTTGGGCACTAAAACATGTTCATTTTCTACCAGAAAAAAAAAAAGTTTAACTTAGGTGACATTTACCAAAATGCCACACGTCTTGAATTCATAGATGCTAGGACTGCTTACTACAATTTATCCTAAAACAAGGATACTCAACTAAGAAAATTGCTAGATAAAGATTGTATCCCAAGGAAATGCCATTTGTATATCAAGCAGTATTATAAATACCAACATGTTTACTAGGAAAATGCTATGCACTGCATTTATCTCTGTATTTTCAAATTATCACACAGTAAAACAGACAGCATTTTATTAAATGTTTCTTCTTCAACTTAGTGCTCAGCTACTGCCTCTCTGTCATCTCTTAAAAACGTCTTGCCATTTACTGAAGTGAAGACATTATCTACATCCAAAAGAGGCATTTGCTCACCATTCTAGCCTTTTGAACCACTGCTCTGGTCCAGCACTACTGAAGACACTAGTGTTAACATTTCTACTTTTTCATCCCAGTTCTTATCTGTGAGTTCTCCACACAGTTTAGTGCATGTGTCTGTGTTACTGCCTTGCTTTGGAGCTGTGCTGTCTTTAATCACTCCTCATGAGCTCAAGATAAAAGTACCATAAATAAATAGCCAGAGTTCTCAATCCCTACTCAGTATCCCTTACCACCTACATAGTGTGGAAATTAAAATTCAAGATAAACCTCTTTTGTAACCCATTTTTAATTTCTTTATCATGTTGTCCTCTAAAGACCTCCCCATGGATTAGGAAACTGTAAGTAGGCAACTGCTACTACATTAAAGCCATGACAAGAGATCTATATGTAAATGGAAAGTACCATTCCTCTGAGAACACTTTCTACACTGAGATTGCCTTATTTCGTTATCCGGCTTCTCTAAAACATCTCCTCTCCAACAGGACGTGCAGCTATCCTGGAGTCCTACAGGTTAAATGCCCCCAGATATATTGTAGTTCTAGCTCCAAGTTCTCCCTGTGGCTGAGAGCTTCTTTCATATAAAGTGATTTAAGATATGACCAAATTAAGATAAGGACTCCAGAGGAAGTTTCTGACAGGTTGCTAGAGCCCCTCTCTGAAGAGAAAATTGTTTGTGAAGAGACACGGACAGAAGGAACTCCATGATCACAGAAGCTAAGGTAATGATTTGTAGCTAGCTGCAAATTATAAGATGCTAAGATTTATCCCACCTACCAGAAGACTCAAGGAGGAATGGAGTGATTCTATACATAGTCCTAGGGAAAATATAGCTCAGACAACCCCTTGGCTTCAGAACTTTAGCCAACAGATGTGTAAGAGGATAAATTTTTCATTGTTTGAAGCTATCAAATTTGTGATCATTTGCTGAGTAGAGCTAGGAAATTGATGTGTAGACTGATGGAGATGATGTGCCCCTGAGACAATTTCACAAGTTATAGAGAAACAAATGACAGTAAGGATGAGAACTCTGGGAGGATAGAACAAATCAGGTCCATCAGTACGGTTATCCGTGTGCTCAAGTTCAGACAGAACAAAACCGTAAATTCATAAAAAATCTATTGGTTCACAGAAAGGCAGGGTTTTCATGAAGGAAAAGGAAAGAACTAAGCTATCTTTCCAGTCATCATTAGCATCCCATCCTTGTGAGGGGGCTAGAGGGGCTGTCTGAAGCAATAAAATTATTTCTAGCATTATAGAATCCTAGATGGAATATACCTGTAAAAACAACCAAGAAAGTCAGTTTGCTATTAGTATTCAGAAAGTAATCAAATATCACGAACTTTTCCTAGAACAACATAAATAATCCATACTTATCTCCGGAGAGGAGGATTAAAGTCTATCCACCTACATGTATGGAAGAACTAAAAACCAAATGTGTGCCCCAGTAACCTTGGTAATATAAGCAGCACTCATAGTAAGCCATCTATCCATCTATTCACATATCTGTCTGTCTATCTTCTATCATCTCCATCTATCTATCAATAAATCTATCTATCTATCATATGTCTTGTAGACAACTGTGTGTATGAGAAGGGGAGGTGGAGAGGAAGAGATATGGAAAGATGGAGAAGAAAAGGAGAGAGAAAAAGTGTAGACAATACTGGTCCCAGAGCATCTGCTCAAAGGCTGTTTAGGGATTTGTTGGTGACTCTTGCCAAAGCTAGTACTCGGCATTATACATTCCTTACAGAAATATAGAACAACAAACTATAGATTGATTTATCTCTGCTTTGCCATTTCTAATTAAATTTTGTACATTTACAGAGCAACTGTACTGACCAGCGCTTTCTGGTAGGTGATTCAGATTAATCATGGCTGCAGCCACTTGCAGGTTTTGGCACTGTTTCTGTTTTGATAAGCAAAACTGGGTGGGATTTAGTTTTGGCCATTTGCATCAATCTTTGTTTGAATGACTAAATGAATCAGTATAAAACCACATTGTCTAAGTGGTCGATGGGATTTGGTAACACTTAAAGTTAGTGATTACCTGGTCTTATATTTTCTCTGGGTTTTCTACTGTTGGTGCTATCATCTGCAGCTTTTATTGCAAATATTTGAGGCACACTGCCAGCACCCATTTCATGACATAAAGCTGATCTGAACAGCCCGAAACCACACCACTCAGCACTTTTAAGAAAATGAAACAATTTGCAAATTCTTGAATGATAGATCGCAATGAGGAAACACAGTATACTGCACTTGGAAATTGAAACTGCAGCAGTAACTCTGATGAGAAATGTTCAACCCATGCATACAGGTTTGGGAGAGTCTTGGCTAGCAATGAATACCTGGCTATCATTATGAGCAGCATTCATTGTGATCTCCAATTATCCACAGTCAGATATAACACATTCTTTGAGTATCCGTAAGCAGAAAAATTGTAACAGCCTGACGGGAAATATGCACAAAGATTTACAGCCGTCTGGAAGTTGTCAAGCCAGAAGATAGATAGCACATATAACATATAAATTCATCTATGAAGATAGTGGGTCAGCAGTAGTGAGAAAGTTGGTATAATAAGCGTGAGCAACCAGAATATATACAGGAAATGTAAAAGACAAATTTTAAATAGAGAAAAATTGATATGAAAAAGTATTATGATTCCAGAAAGGATATTAGAGTTCAAAAACCAAAAGTCAGCACAATTTAGGAGCAAATTTATAAAAGCTGCTGCTTATAGCAAATTGTGCCAGACCCTAGATTTATTGATCTGTATACAAACAAGCACCAGCTGAGGAAACAGCTCTTTTCATCCAGGTTTTATAAACACAAGTAGAAGGGTCAGCATGATGCCCCTACTGAAAAAGAAAGGCCCCTATCACGAAGCCTGATGACTTGAGCTCAATTTCTGGGATGCACCCGGTGGAAACGGAGGACAAATTCAAGCCAATTCTACTCTGACCTTCAAATAGGGGGCAGCTCACAGAACATTTGCATGCATGTGTACACACACACAATGCAATTTAAAAGTGGAACAGAAACATGCAGTAAGAGCTGAGTGATGGGTGAAGAAGTATGTATGACTTGCTCTAGAGTTGGGCAGGTGAGTAAATAGATAAAGTTATTGCTCTAGAAAAGCAAGAACCTGAATTTGATCACCAGAAACCAAGCAAAATTATCAAGCATTTCAGTGCACTCATAATCTCAGCGTAGGGAAACTGGAGACAGGGAGAGCCAAAAGGTTGGCAGGTTAGCCTACACTACTCAGTGATCTTCAAGCCTTGTGAGAGACCTGGTCAAAATAACAGCAAAAAGAAATATAGTATCTGAGGAATGATACACAAGGTTGTCCTAGGGCCTACACATCCATGTATATGGACACATTGCATGTACTTATCCCATGAATGCGTACTCACAAGCATGCATGCATTCATAGATGTTCCCACGTGTTAATCAGTCAACAATATCCACCAGGTTTCTTTTTAAATATGGAATCCTATGAGCTTCCTCCAAGCTCTAAATGTAATGGTTTCGCCGGGCGGTGGTGGCGCACGCCTTTAATCCCAGCACTTGGGAGGCAGAGGCAGGCGGATATCTGTGAGTTCGAGACCAGCCTGGTCTACAGAGCTAGTTCCAGGACAGGCTCCAAAACCACAGAGAAACCCTGTCTCGAAAAAGCAAAAAAAAAAAAAAAAAAAAAGAAAAAAAAAGAAAAAGTAATGGCTTCTAATTCTAAAGCTTTACACTTTGTACTGAGCAAAGCTGATAAAGGCATGTGAGGTGGCTTTGAGGGTAAAGGCATTTGTCATCAAACCACGTCATCTGAGTCACATTCTCAGGCACCACAGAGTAAACTAAGAGACCCAACTCCCACAAGTTGTCCTTTACTCTCCACAAATATATTGGAGTCTCCCCCCACACAGGCTTGCATGCATATTCAACCACATACACATAAATAAATAAAAGTAATGAAAAAAGAAATATAGAAGAATCCCACAAGACTTTGTAAGGGAGCAGAAAAGCAAAGAAAGTTCTGGATAGATGGTTTATCAGTTATGGCCACTTTCTGTTGTAGAGGATCAGGACTCAGTTCCAAGCACCTACAACAGGCACATCTACCTGAAAACCTACACGCAATGACACACACACACAAACACACACACACACAATGAATATGACTAAATGTTTTAAAATCACTGAGGAATGCCAATATCTCAGCATGGTAAGAACACTGGGCTGGCAGTGATCTATTTCAATAGAAGCAATACTTATTTGTGACAAAGAAACTGTGATTCTATCATGAACAAAAAATTGAATGTTTTAACTGTACATGTCTTGTTCTCAGAATTTTGGTTCCATTTTAATACAAAAACAACAGTCTTGACAATATTCATTTCATTTTACAGTGAAATTTCTATGGTGTAGGAGTTCCTTCTGTTTGTGTGTTGTTTTCATTGGTTAATGAATAAAGAAACTGCCCTGACCTTTTGATAGGGCAGAACTTAGATAGGCAGGGGGTCGGGTGGGAAACAGAACTCAATGCTGGGAGGAAAAAGGGCAGAGTCAGAGAAGCCATGGATCCTCTGCCTGAGATGGATGCTGATTAGAATCTCTGGTATGCCACTGCCACGTGGCAATACACAGATAAATGGAGATGGGTTAAACTCATATGTAAGAGTTAGCCAATAAGAAATTAGAGCTAATAGCCAAGTATTGTTTTAATTAATACTGTTTCTATGTGGTTATTTCAGGTGTTAGCTAGCCAGGCAGGCGGGACAAACAAACGGGCCCTCTTTCCCTACAACATTTCTATATTTGTTTTTGGATAGTGATTGAAAGAAAACCTTTTAAAATTGTGTTGCTCATTAATGTTTTTCATGGTCATATATTCTTTACTGTTTCGAATGCTTCAGAGTGTCTGTGAAAATGTCATTGCAGTTTTCTGAAACTCCCGAAACTTGTTTGTGAGCGATGTAAAGTTTCTAGTCCTTTCAGTGAAAGCTCTTGTTCTGCTAGATGCATGGAGGTGCCATTTTAGCAGAAGAGAAACGACCCACCACCAGTATCTACAATTGTTAATCCCCCTAAACTCTAGTTCTATGAAACTCCTAATTTAATCAAGTTCAAAATTTCATCAAAAGAGAAAAGACATCAAAAGAATAATACGGACATGACTTTTGAACTCTCCTGAGGATTAAAGTGGTTCCCACTGGTGAATCAGTCTTTACTAACAACAAGCATGTTTGTGGAGATCACACCACCTACAGAGAATGGATATGTGATGAAAGACTTTACCAGGGACACTTTTGTTCTCCCAAGAATTCAGAAAACATTACCTAAAATCCTCAGTCATTGTTTAATCCTTCTGCCTTCTTACCCATAGCAGATCCATTCCTAACCCATTTCATTTTATTTATTATGATTACCAATTATTCAATGAATTTCCAAGTGTATATCCCTCAGTTACCACCACCACCATGCCTGCCAGATATACTACAGTGCTATCTCCAATGCTTTAATGTCTTTATTGGTCATCAAACCTTCTCGTCAAAGTGCTAAATGGTATTTTCAAGCCATAATTCCTCTATTATCACTGCTCAAATACATACAATAAAAGGGAATTGCATTCAAATGAATATCTATGTTCCTATAAAATATTTCTGCAAGAACAAGAAATCTACAAAGAATAAAAGAAAATCACAGTTTGATGACAACTTTTTTTTCCATTTTAATATCTAATGTTTCACATTCAAAAAAAGGAAATCAAATATATAATAGTTGGTAACTTACAGCAAAACATCATATTTAGTCCACAATATTTGAGGCTTATTTCCAACAAGTTTTTCCTTGATCATCCTTTAACACTCTTACCCATCAAAGTACTTTCTACTTTTAATTAGTGAGCATACAGAGGGATGCCCAATTTTGAAAGGAACTACCAAATTCTGATCTTTTCCTGCTATAGTGTTTTATGTCTTTTTTTCTTTACATACCGGTATTCTTTATTGATCAAGTTTAGAATAAATTGTTATTTAGTTCATATTCAAACATTTCCCTGACTTGCATTGCATGTCCATTATTGTGTCATTTTACATGCCAGTTGCTTATCACTAGAGTCATACTCTCAATTAACTCCTTCATAACTGGGGAAAACCCTGTCCTTTGGCCTCATGTTATCATAATGGTGGGTGTAATGGATACATTTAAGGTAATTAATTCAACGATTTACTCAGTCATTTTCCAAATTTTAGTGATGGCTTATTATATATAAATATGTACAAGACATTAGAAATCGAGCAAAAGATACATTTGCAGCCTCAGGAATCTTGCATTTCAATATGAGAGAAGTGATTGATAATCAGGGAGAAAACACTTAGTATGTATACAGTGCCAAAAACAAGAGTGTAGTAATAAGGAGTACTAGTTTACTGTTTGAAATAGCAAATTACATATGACTATACTTGATTGAAAGCAGGAAATTATCATTACCATAAGAATTAAGTAAATGAATGGACTAGAGGGATAGGTGCATTTAAGTGTTCTGAGCTTTCTGCACGGTTTTACTGATTTTTCTTCTGATGTCTACTTCTTCCATATGGAGAAACTCTGCAGGGATATGTGTCTATCATTTTCTGGAGAGCAGTGTAGCCATGGGAGAGAATCTTCCTAGCAAGATCCAGAACCTTACCATTTCATCCCACTTTCTCTCTAGAGAAGTATTCAACCATAAGTATAATTGAACTGTTATGAACTGTTCCCTCTATAAGTATCCCAGTAAGTGCCAATTGCTTAGAGCCCTTGCTCTCCTTGAAGCAATCCTAACTACTCCCTCAGGTCTGTTCTCATAACTGTTCTATAATCTGCTACTTAGTACATTGTTTTAAAGTTAATTGCTTATACATATAAGTCATTATGTAAGTATGGGAGCTCGTCCAAATTATGTTAAGTAAACTCCATCTTACTCATTTAGAAAATGTACCAGGATCATTGAAACAGAGTGCTTATTATAAATGTTTATCAAATTAAGTTGATAATTCAGTCACTCTGAGTTTTCTCTGTACTCACCATAACATTGGAGGGGCAAATATAGAGTCAAGGAGGTTCTCTTCTGTTTTCTTGAAGGGATATTTTGAAGTAAGTGTTTTATGAATATTTTTTTCTATTCTTCTCAGTTCTTTAAGACTTGTAGTAATGTAAAGTTCTATCTTGAATTTGTTGCTGTTGTTTTTGTTTGTTTTTTTGAGAAGGGGTTTCTCTGTAGCTTTGAAACACATCCTGTTACTAGCTCTTGTAAACCAGGCTGACCTCAAACTCACAGATATCCACCTGCCTCTGCTTCCTAAGTGCTGGGATTAAAGGTGTGCACCAACACTGCCTGGCCTACTTTGAGTTTATGGTACACACAATAATTTATAGATCTGTTTTCTGACTTGGAAGTTGGAAACTGTGGGCCCGTATTTTGATTTGGCACAGACGCCATTAGCCCGGTCTGAGCTAGTCACATAGCTCTGCAGACAAGTTGTCTCTTCCTTAACAAAAGCCACGATGTGTTGCTCCTAGTTTCTTTTGTTAAAATGTAGAGTACCTGAAAAGAGATGTTGACCGAAGCTGATGACTTAATGGTTTAGAGTTTTGGTGCTTCCCTTCCTTTCTAATTTGGAGGATGTCTTATAGAGATGCTAATTCATGGCCTACCTGACTGCTAGATGCGGACATGACCTAAGCCCAGGCACCTGGTAGCCTAGGAGACAGCCTAATGTGTTTTTCCCCACACAATTGAGGGGTTTATAAGATGTTCTGGAAAAAAAGAGTGATTCTGGCCTTTTCCAAGATGACCTTGTAAGCTGTGTCGGTTTTTTCCTCGCGACTCCGTTTCAGCCGGGTTAGGGAATCTGTGTTGGACCCACATGGGCTCCGACAGGAAACATGTTACTAATACCAGCTTGCAGTCACTGAAGAAGTATCTTAATATTTTAAAGTTGATATAATAACCTATCTTCATTCCTACACTGTAAACAAAGATTCTTAAAGGTATCATTACACATTTATGCACATGTACACACACATATGCTATTGAAAACAAATCTAAACATTATCAAGGAGACATTTGACTGGAAATTTTTTTTCTTCTACATGTATAAATTTTTATGGTTTCAAGAAAAAGTTAAGTGTTGAATGGTGTAGCCACAACCAAAGACTTAAAAAAGGATTTGTTAATGTATTAACACACACACACACACACACACATATATATATGAAAATATAAAGACTTTCCTCATTCAAATATAGAAAATGTTGTTTTGTGTTAAAATATATATTCCTGAACTCACAGACAAGAAAGACAAATATGTGTTTAAAAAAACAACACAAAATATTATCAATGAAAATTATCCCATAATAATCTTGGTGGCCAGTGACTGAAGCTAAGGCATCCCTAAGGTAGTCCATATAGATGTGTATATGTCACTGTTAGATACATTACTGTAGATTGCAAATGAAACCTCTATAAAAGAGTAACCTCAGAAACTGTGGCTATGACTCAGTAGATACAGCATTTGTTGCGCAATCATGAGGACCAGAGTTGAAATCTCCAGCATCCAGGTAAAGGCCAAGTGCATGTAATACCAACACAGGGTAAGCTCTGGATTCCACAGAGGAATCTGGCTAGTAGAGTTGCTGCGCTGGTTAAGTAAGAGTCCCTAGCTTAGCAAATAAAGTTAGAATTTATGGAAGAAGACACTGGTGCCACCTCTGAGAGGGTCAGGTAAATATCATAATAGGCTGCTCTTTTTCTCTCAGAGATCAGGAGCCATAAATAAAGGACAATTGTTCTCAAACACTCCCTAGGCCTGGCACATGCAGTACCTGGCCAGGCCTGGGTCACAGTTAGCAGATAACCAAGTAAGGACAAAGTCTGGGACTTGTTCGGGCCTGTCCCAATATGGAAAAACTGTAACCTATCCAACCCTTACTAGCACTGGCCAATTAGAACACACTATATGACTGCCACTTGCGTAAACCAATCAACTGAAATAACTTAACTACCCTAGGAATTCCCCTTGGCTATGCTTAAAAGGAGCCTGTGAGCTCCTTTGGGGCTGTCACCATTTTGTGTTTGTGTAGGATGGTCAACTCCAGCATGCTGGAATAAAAAATAATTTTGCAGATTGCAAACATGGATTGTGGTCTTTTGTAGGACTTCTCTAGGACCCTAACAACCTCAGTCTCCACATATGTCCACATGTATTTATGCACACCACATACACACACAATAAGAAACTCAATCTGAGGAAGGATTCTAGGAAGTTACAGTAATATGTAGTGATTATTTAGACATGTGTTCCTGAAAGGAAGAGAAATAAAATCATGAATAAATGAAACTGGCAGCATAAGATAAGAAGTATAAAGGCTGAATTTTGTTTCGATCATATGCTACAGAAACCAAACTCTACGCAGTAAGGGAGAGAGAAGAGCCAGGATAACCAGGTACTAGAGGACATCTCCAACGTACAGTGCAGATGAGACTCCTTAGGACTTAAGCCCTTGGAAACTGAATTCAGACTTCATATTGTATCAATAACAGAAATCTGAGAAAGCTCAAGAATAATTGAGTAATCAAAAGTATTTGTGACTGGGAATTAGAAGTATTAAAGTAATACACTAGGGCTTTAATATAAATACATATTTGAACTATGCAAATTTATAAGGGGATTAGTATTAGTTATAAAATGGAAAGGGGCTACTGTGTACCTAAATAAGACAGTGGAAAGCTACAAAGTACAATCCTTAGGCATGAAGACAGCTCACTCTCCACAGATTTATCCATGTTATTTAGTCCTCTGTCCCTCAATTATGTAGTCTGAAAAAGGTAATTCATGGGGATGATGAAGGGTTTATCTTGAAAAATTTAGAATAGTGTTTAGTTCAGAACAGATAGCCATTGTACATGAGCACATATCAATACTGGAGGAAAAATAACAGTAGTGAAATGGAAATAAATGAAAATGAGTGATTAGGAGTGAATTATTGTCTAAGTAGTTTAAGAATATCCCTAAAATCAGTGAATAAAAAAGACTGCAGGATAATAGATGAATGTGTAAGTTTCAGACAATTTTAAACAAATCAGTTTAGAGTTGGAAATATAATATCTTTAGTAGCCAATGAATAAGTCCAGAAATTCTAGAATGTCCAGAATACAAGACACAGAAAATAACAATAAGCTATCAAATAAGTTTTAATAAATTTAAAATTACAGTCATTGATAAAATTATTAATATAGTAGATTCACAGGTGACCTTCACATTCATGTGTATGAAAGAATATGCATATTTTATATAATATATATTTAACTTGGAAGTGTCATGATAGGACTGCAATGAAGTGACCCATACAAAAGTACATGCTGAAAAATTGGCAACTGTCTCATGTTTACTCTATTCTAATGTGAATTTTCTCTTTTATATCAAAAGCAACCTAACAAGAGAATAAAGACATATAACAAACATAGCTTTACAATTTTTTCGTAATTAGAAATGCTACAATTACTTTTAGTTATTTAGGGTATTTGAATGTGTTATAGCATTATTTTATTTGGTTGGTATGTTATCATCATCATAATCATCGAGACAGTGCCTTACTGTGTATCTTGGGCTTGATTGGAATTGACTGTGCTGCCAAGGCTTTCCTGAACTGTGGCAATCCTCTTGGCTCAGTTTACTGAGTTCTTGGATTAAGACAAGAACTACAACGCCTGGCTTGTTTTGTTTTCAAATATGACTTTAATTTATTTTATTTTAAATACGGCCTCACTAAGTGTCTTGAAACTAACTATTTAGATTAGGCTGGCCTCAAACAGAAATCTGCCTGCCTCTGCTTCTTGAGTGCTAGATTTAAAAACATAAATTACTAAACCAGAAAATGTAATTGTTTTGGAGAGAAGCAATGGTATTTGACTATGGGAATCATGAGGTATAACACCAGTCTTATAGGCATGCTAGTCCTCATACAATGTCAGGAGCTGTGTCCCCCCCAAATTATTATAGGAAGCACCGCCATGAGTTTTGCAGAGAGCTTTACTTCCCAATTGTACTGAGAATAGTCTTATTGACCAAGCCTATCCCACACCCAAATTAACTGTTAATAGAGAGCTATCTGTTAGCAGAACCTGCCTCACATTCCAGACTATCTAGACAACTAGGTGTGTCACCTTGTGACTTCCCGACCAAGGAATCGTGACCTGACTGATCGTAACCTCTTGGACTACGTGACAGACATAGACCATGTGGCAAGACCCCGTGCCCCAGCCCCCCAAGCTCCTCATCCAGGGGCTATATAAGCTGTAACCATGACTCTAATAAACGGAGGCTTCGACAAATCTGCCTAGCCTCCTTCCCCTTATCAGCCTATGTCTTTCAGGTGGTGCCTCTCCGTGACCCTGGAATAACTGACCAGCCAGGTGGGTTACAAACCCTAGACAAAGTAACCCGTCGAGGCGGTCTACAATACAAGACAGGTCACACAGTAATTATGTTTTTTTATTTTTATTTTTCGAGACAGGATTTCTCTGCAGCTTTTGAGCCTGTCCTGGCACTAGCTCTTGTAGACTAGTCTGGCCTTGAACATAACATAATACCTTTACCTCAGAGTAAAATTTAAATGAAGATACCTGTGTTTTATATGAGATAAACAAGGTGTTATAACTTAGGGTCCAAGCTTTATTTATTATTATGGAGAAGTTAAATATAATAAAATTTTTGGTACATAGTAAATATTGAATATATTCTTGTAGTTTAGTTTTTCCAATAATTATATAATATAATATATAAAATAATTAATTGATTTAAAAATATACTACAAACATGATAAATTTCTATCGCAAGTGGAAGAGAACACAAGAGAAAAATTGTCTTCTTTCTTCACTTTAGTCAATTTTTAGATTTTATATTTTTATTCTGGTTGAAATCACAGCTGTTTTATGTTGAATCCAATGTAATAACCACGTTCTAATTTAAATGCCACACACACACACACACTCCAATAGGTCCAGGTCTTTTGAATTATTTAGTAGGATATTCTTAAGGCAATTAAAGGGGCCCATTCAGCAGGATTTAAGCCAACAAATCAGTCAGCAGTTTCTGGCCACCTCATAAAGCAGTTGAACATTCCATCCACTTCTGTCTTTGATATTTCACATGCCTTTATAATAGAGCTATCAATTTCTTGATTTGCAAGCCAGTTGACAGAGTTAATACCCTAAAGGGCTATGGCAATGTTAAGCTCCTAAAATTGTTTCAGACTCCCTGTAAATTAGACTATGCCCCAATCATCTGCAATTTTATCCACGCGTTCCATGAAAAAGCATGAGCTCACTCTTCTCAAAGCAAAGCCCCTGCGGATAACCCTTGGGATCCATTTGTCTCTTTCCTCCCACCTCTGATGTTGATGAAGTTTATCATAAAGTGACATGGCACAGGTCTCAGAAACAGCAACAGGATAAGAGCAGGTTGAGCATTTCGACATTGATATTGCAAATACCAGTGCACGCTGGCATATTCCTATAACTGTTTGCATCTGTTGACTAAAATAAGGACACTCACTTGACATTTTATATACTATCACTAAACCACAGATTTTGACAAAAATTATTAAAGCTGCCAGATTTATAAAGAAATCCCTGTAAAATTATAAAAATGTTGCAAAGTACTTTGTCTTTTTATTTCACTCAGGATCCTCCTCTGCTGGTTTTATAAAATTTCCCCATATCTCATACAAGGGTTGCTCCTGAGTGTGTGTATAATTAGGGTGACTGTTGTCAAAAGATAAATAATGAAAGAACATTTATAAATTTTATATCACTATTTGCTAGATTAAAAGCTTCTGAGTTTAGACAGTTTCAGTAGGAGTCCAAAGATTTTACCCTCACTTAAAAATACTTAACATACAGTGAATGAAATTTTCCACAATTATTCATATTTTGTTTACACACATGTTTACTCAACCTTAATATCAAGAATGACACAAAGTGGATACACATTCTTATCATTTCCTATGCCTCACTTTTGTTGTAATGTGTTGCTCTTATATCACTAATGGCATCCTAAGTACCACATGCTAAGAATCTCTGAGTCTTTCTCTTATTTGGAGACTTTGCAGCCCTGAGTCTAACAACTGGTCTTCAGTAAATATCTCTCCACACACCCCTGACAAAGTAGCTTGTAAGACATCCATGCTTATAATATCACATTTATCAGTGGCCTTAGCCTTTCAATATTCATTTCCACCTTAGAATTTGGTCCTCTTATTTCAGCTTAATCCAATGTTCTTCCCTCTTTCCATTGTGTTCTCCTCACGTTGATGACCATTCACCTAGAATATTTCTTTTAAGTCAATACCATTGACTACTACCAAGTGCAGACACAAGTCCTAGAGAGAACCCAAACCAAACATCCTTTCACTGTGATTGATTCTAATCATATAAAGAAAGTGGGATTAAATTAATTTATTTTATTTTATGTGTATGAACACACACACAATATATATATATACATATACATATACATATATTACTTTTGTTGTGTGAAGGCCAGAATAAGGTGTCAGATATTTTGGAACTGGAGCTATTGGTGGTTGTGAGTCAGTTGGTATGGGTGCTAGGACCGAACTGGTGTTCTCTACAAGAACAAGGTCTTTTAACATATGAGCCTCACTATAGCCCCCAAATTCTCAATACTATTTCTAGAGTTGACAGACTTCTTTTACACTCAATTTTTAGAACAACAATATTTCCAGACAAAAGAAGATAGTTATTTTCAGTTAGAGGAGTATTTATTAATAGGAGTGTTTTAATACTGGGGCACTCATTGCAGGAAGCTGACCTGTACCTGATCTACGGAAAGGGATCAAGAGTCGTTGATAGTCCTTTGCTGTAGTGTGATGACAAAACATATGAGTGGAAACCACAGATTGACATCGATTCCCACAGAAGTATATATGGCCTTTATAAAAGAATCCGGGCTTTTGTGATAAAGGTCAAATTATTTACTGGCTTTGAGTGGTAGTATCAGGGTTCCCCCCAGAATTTATAATGGTTTCTAACTCTTAATTCTTATGTACTCTGATATAGGAGGATTTATAATCCTCCAACCAATTCCAAATCAGCACAATCCATTGTTTAGGACAGGTTTTTCTAAAGTTAAACGGGTGCTCTGAAGTGGGTAAAAATGGTTTATATCTGAGAAGTACCTGAAGCACAAGTCAGGTCCTACAGACCCCGTGTTGGGAACCTCTACTTCAGTCAAATAAGTGAGACTATGAAAATCATCATTTATTAAAAAAAAAGCCCAGGCAATTGAAAGACATCTACAGATTTTTATATTAACATATGATGATTTGTGCTTCTGGAAACTATCAAATTGAACCATCACTACACACAGAGAAGGACAATTTTGAACTTTCATTGATCAAGGCACTTCAATGACAAATTCTGCCAATGCACCCTGCTCCAAAAAGAAATTTAAGGGGAAGATTGGCTTTACCCAAGAGATGTGCATACCAAAACACACATTAACATACTCTTGTGCTCCTTCTCCTCAACTTTCCAGATGTGCTCTTAATCATATTTATAGGCTTTGGTTAGTGTTATATATAGTCATATGAACTTGAGGTTTTTATTGTTGTAAAAAACAATAGGAGCATGTTAATTGAAAAACTGATCATAGAGAAGAAATATCATTTGGCAACATTTTAATGTATGTCACTTCCTTGTAACTATTTAAAACTTCAGTAGAGTGTGAATTGCCTGAGAAGCTGACAGCCATGTATCTTATCAATGACATAAATTCCAGTCAGTAAAGATGAATACATTAACCACATGGCACAAATTTGCCCCTAGCCTTGCAGGAATAAGAGAGTAAAATTAACCAAGAGCCTCAACATCATGATGGCCTTCTCCTACTAAAGGTGCCAAACTTGGCTTTGCAGTTTGATCCTTCAATCTTTTAGGATTAGCAATCGTTCATTTCCCTTTCATATTACTCTCAGCAAAGCTAAGCCTTTGACTTTAATATATGTTTAAAAAAACCTGCCAAAATTTTATGAATTACTATTTCAGAATTTTAAAAGTGTTCAATTATCACAAGAGTACATGGTATTTGTTATTCTTTACCTACTCTTTAATCAGCTATAATGGAAAGTTTAGAAGATTTGGGGCAATCTCACAGGTTTTAAGTCTACTGTAAAAAGAGTACTACTGGAGAGGCACCGGCGCGCAGGCAGGCCCAGGTGGCGGAGGCACCGGCAGGCAGGCCTAGGCGGCAGAAGCACCGGCGTGCAGGCAGGCCTAGGCGGCAGAGGCACCGGCACGCAGACAGGCCCGGGTGGCGGAGGCACCGGCAGGCAGGCAAGTCCGGGCGGCGGAGGCACCGGCAGGCAGGCCTAGGCGGCGGAAGCACCGGCGCCCAGGCAGGCCCGGGCGGCGGAGGCACCGGTGGGCAGGCGGGCCCAGGCAGCGGAGGCACTGGATGCGGGATAGTGCGGGCAAGAAACAGTGAAGCCCACACTGAGAGCAGATTGCCCCGCTATAATTAAATCAAACCCAATAGATAGCATCGATAAGAGGAGATGGGCAGACGCCAAGGCAAGAATTCACCCAACAATCTGAAAAACAACATGAAAACACCAGAACCCAGTAATCTTACAACACAAGGACTTGAACACCCTAACACAGGAGAAGAGGAAAAAACTGACTTTTTGAAAGCAATAGAGTCCCTTAAACAACATGTAAAAAAACGCCCTCATAGAAATGGATGAGAAGTATAACAAAAAGTTTGAAGAAATGAGTAAATACGTAAATGATAGCCTGGGAAGCCAAGAAAAAACGATCAAACAGGTAATGGAAACAGTCCAAGAATTGAAAACTGAAATGGAAGCAAGGAAGAAAACACAAACTGAGGACCAGTTGGATATGGCAAATATAGGTCAACGAGCAGAGTCTACAGAAACAAGCATAATCAATAGAATACAAGAGATAGAAGAAAGAATCTCAGATTCTGAAGACACCATAGAGAAAATAAACGGTCTGATCTAAGAAAACACCAAAACCAACAAATTCTCATCACAAAACATTCAGGAAATATGGGACACAATAAAAAGACCAAACCTAAGAATAATAGGGATAGAAGAAGGAGAAGAGGCACAGCTCAAAGGTCCAGAAAATATTTTTAACAAAATTATGGAAGAAAACTTTCCCAACATAAAGAAAGATATTCCTTTGAATATTCAAGAAGCATACAGAACACCAGACTGGATCAAAAAAAAAAGTCCCCTCGCCATATAATAGTCAAAACACAAAATATACAGATTAAAGAAAGAATATTAAGAGCTGCAAAGGAAAAAGGCCAAGTAACTTATAAAGGTAAACCGATCAGACTTACACCTGACTTCTCTATGGAAACCATGAAAGCCAGAAGGTCCTGGATAGAGGTACTACAGAAACTAAGAGACCATGGATGCAAACCCAAACTACTATACCCAGCCAAGCTATCGTTCACTATCAATGGAGAAAACAAGACATTCCAGGATAAGAACAAATTTAAACAATACGTAGCCACAAATCCAGCCCTACAGAAAGTAATAGAAGGAAAATCACAACCCAAGGAATCCAACATTGCCAACACTGCCCACAATAACCCAGGCATCTAGTGACCCTTCAACAGCACAACTCAAAGAAGGGAGACACACAAACTCTTCTACCAAAAGCAATAAGAATAACCGGAGTTAACAACCACTGGTCATTAATATCACTTAATATTAATGGTCTCAATTCACCAATAAAAAGGCACAGGCTAAGAGATTGGATATGAAAACAAGATCCAACAGTCTGCTGTTTGCAAGAAACTCATCTCAACCACAAAGACAGGCATCTACTCAGAGTAAAGGGTTGGGAAAAGGTTTTTCAAGCAAATGGTCCTAAGAAAAAAGCAGGTGTGGCCATACTAATTTCTAACAAAATTGACTTCAAACTAAACTCAATCAGAAGAGATCGAGAGGGACACTTTATACTCATAACAGGAACAATTCAGCAGTATGAAGTCTCAATCCTGAATATCTATGCCCCTAATATAAAAGCACCCACTTATGTAAAATAAATATTGCTAAAACTTAAGGCAGACATCAAATCACACACACTAGTAGTAGGAGACTTCAACACTCCTCTCTCACCAATGGACAGGTCAATCAGACAGAAAACTAATAGAGAATTAAGAGAATTGTTGGAGGTAATGAATCAAATGGACTTAACAGACATCTATAGAACACTACACCCAAATAGGAAAGAATACACCTTCTTCTCTGCAGCTCATGGAACCTTCTCGAAAATTGACCACATACTTGGAAACAAAGGAAACCTCCACAGATAAAAAAAAATCAGTGTCCACCTGTGTCTTATCAGATCACCATGGATTAAAGTTAGAAGGCACCAACAATGCTACCCCCAGAAAGCTGACAAACTCATGGAAACTGAACAGTCAACTACTGAACCACTCCTGGGTCAAGGAAGAAATTAAGAAAGAAATTAAAGTCTTCCTTGAATTTAATGAAAACAAAGAGACAACATACTCAAACCTATGGGACACGATGAAAGCAGTGCTAAGAGGAAAGTTCATAGCACTAAGTGCCCACTTACAGAAAACGGAGAAAGCATACATTGGGGACTTAACAGCACACCTGAAAGCACTAGAAAAAAAAGAAGCAGACGCACCCAAGAGGAGTAGAAGACTGGAAATAATCAAACTGAGGGCAGAAATCAACAAAATAGAAACACAGAAAACAGTCCAAAGAATCAATGAAACAAAAAGTTGGTTCTTGGAGAAAATCAACAAGACCGACAAACCCCTATCCAAACTAATTAAACGACAGAGAGAGAACACGCAAATAAATAAGATCAGAAATGAAAAGGGGGACATAACCACAGACACAGAGGAGATTCAGAAAATCATTAGATCTTACTACAAAAGCCTGTATGCCACAAAACTGGAAAATGCAAAAGAAATGGACACTTTTTTAGATAAGTACCATATTCCGAACCTAAACCAAGACCAGCTGAACGATCTAAATAGACCTGTTAGTCGCGAAGAATTAGAAACAGTTATCAAAAATCTCCCTTCCAAAAAAAGCCCAGGGCCAGATGGTTTCAATGCAGAATTCTACCAGAACTTCCACGAAGAGCTAATACCTATACTCCTTAATATATTTCACAATATAGAAACAGAAGAGTCATTGCCAAATTCCTTTTATGAAGCTACAGTTACCCTGATACCAAAACCACACAAAGACCCAACCAAGAAAGAGAATTACAGGCCTATCTCTCTCATGAACATCGACGCAAAAATTCTCAATAAAATACTGGCAAACCGAATCCAAGAACACATTAGAAAATTTATCCATTATGATCAAGTAGGCTTCATTCGAGAGATGCAGGGCTGGTTCAACATACGCAAATCTATCAATGTAATCATCCATATAAATAAATTGAAAGAAAAAAACCATATGATCATTTCATTAGATGCTGAAAAAGGATTCGACAAAATTCAACACCCCTTTATGATAAAGGTCTTGGAGAGATTAGGGATACAAGGGTCATACCTAAATATAATAAAAGCTATTTACAGCAAGCTGACAGCTAACATTAAATTAAACGGAGAAAAACTCAAAGACATCCCACTAATATCAGGAACACGACAAGGATGTCCACTCTCTCCATACCTCTTCAATATAGTGCTTGAAGTTCTAGCAATAGCAATAAGACAACATAAGGGGATCCATATTGGAAAGGAAGAAGTTAAGCTTTCATTATTTGCAGATGATATGATAGTATACATAAGCGACCCCAAAAACTCTACTAAAGAACTCCTACAGCTGATAAACACCTTTGGTAATGTGGCAGGTTACAAAATCAACTCCAAAAAATCAGTTGCCTTCCTATACACTAAGGATAAGGAAGCAGAGAGGGAAATCAGAGAAGCATCACCTTTCACGATAGCCACAAATAGCATAAAATATCTTGGGGTAACTCTGACCAAGGAAGTGAAAGATCTATTTGGCAAGAACTTTAAGTCTTTGAAGAAAGAAATTGAAGAGGACACCAGAAAATGGAAGGATCTCCCTTGCTCTTGGATTGGGAGGATCAACATAGTGAAAATGGCAATTCTAACAAAAGCAATCTATAGATTCAATGCAATCCCCATCAATATCCCATCAAAATTCTTCACACATCTGGAGAAGACAATAATCAACTTTATATGGAAAAACAAAAAACCCAGGATAGCCAAAACAATCTTATACAATAAAGGATCGTCTGGAGGCATTACCATCCCTGACTTCAAACTCTATTACAGAGCTACAGTATTGAAAACGGCTTGGTACTGGCATAAAAACAGAGAAGTCGACCAATGGAATAGAATAGAAGACCCTGACTTTAGCCCACAAACCTATGAACACCTGATTTTCGATAAAGGAGCTAAAAGTATACAATGGAAAAAAGAGAGCATCTTCAACAAATTGTGCTGGCAAAACTGAATGTCAATCTGTAGAAAAATGAAAATAGATCCATATCTATCACCATGCACAAAACTCAAGTCCAAATGGATTAAAGACCTCAATATCAGTCCAAACACACTGAACCTGATAGAAGAGAAAGTGGGAAGTACTCTACAACACATGGGGACAGGAGAACACTTCCTACGTACAACCACAGCAGCACAGACATTAAGGGCATCATTGAATAAATGGGACCTCCTGAGACTGAGAAGCTTCTGTAAAGCAAAGGACACTGTCACTAAGACAGAAAGGCAACCCACTGACTGGGAGAAGATCTTCACCAACCCCGCAACTGACAAAGGTCTGATATCCAAAATATATAAAGAACTCAAGAAATTAGACCGTAAAAGGTTAATCAATCCAATTATAAAATGGGGCACTGAGCTGAACAGAGACTTTTCAACAGAAGAAGTTCAAATGGCCAAAAGACACTTAAGATCGTGCTCAACTTCCTTAGCAATCAGGGAAATGCAAATCAAGACAACATTAAGATACCATCTTACACCGGTCAGAATGGCTAAAATCAAAAACACCAATGATAGCCTCTGCTGGAGAGGTTGTGGAGAAAGGGGCACACTCATCCATTGCTGGTGGGAATGCAAACTGGTGCAACCACTTTGGAAAGCAGTGTGGCGGTTTCTCAGGAAAGTCGGGTTCAATCTACCTCTCGACCCAGCAATACCACTATTGGGAATATACCCAAGAGATGCCCTAACATACAACAAAAGTATATGCTCAACTATGTTCATAGCAGCATTGTTTGTAATAGCCAGAACCTGGAAACAACCTAGATGCCCTTCAATGGAAGAATGGATGAAGAAAGTATGGAATATATACATGTTAGAGTACTACTCAGCAGTAAAAAACAATGACTTCTTGAATTTTGCATACAAATGGATGGAAATTGAAAACACTATCTGAGTGAGGTAAGCCAGACCCAAAAAGAGGAACATGAGATGTACTCACTCATATTTGGTTTCTAGCCATAAATAAAGGACATTGAGACTATAATTCGTGATTCTAGAGAAGCTAAATAAGAAGGTGAACCCAAAGAACATATAAGCATCCTCCTGAATATTAACCTTCATCAGGCGATAAAAAAAGACAGAGACAGAGACCAACATTGGAGCACTGGACTGAAGTCTCACGATCCAAAGGAGGAGCAGAAGGAGAGAGAGCATGAGCAAGAAACTCAGGACCGCGAGGGGTGCACCCACACACTGAGGCAATGGGGATGTTCTATCGGGAACTCACCAAGGCCAACTGGCCGGGGTCTGAAAAAGCATGGGACAAAACCAGTCTCGCTGAACATAACGGACAATGAGGACTATTGAGAACTGAAGAACAATGGCAATGGGTTCTTGTTCCTATTGCACGTAATGGCTTTGTGGGAGCCTAGGTAGTTTGGATGCTCACCTTAATAGACCTGGATGGAGGTGGGTGGTCCTTGGACCTCCCACAGGGCAGGGAAACCTGCTTGCTCTTTGGGCTGAGGAGGGAGGAAAGTTGATTGGGGGACGGGGGGTAAAGGGAGGTGGTGGTGGGAAAGAGGCAGAAATCTTTAATAATTAAATAAATTAATTAATAAAAAAAAGAGTACTACTGTTTTGGGACTCCAGGTATTCTCTGTGAGCCCTGTTTGATGTTAGGACTGCTGTTTATAATAATCCCTGAGGAATCGGTCCTTTGACTATGGTACATTTCAAAATCTATGCTACATTGATAATGGAATTCTTCCAAGACCTTCTATGCCTGCCCACTTTTTTTTTTTCATCAAACTTCTTGAAATCCTAGAAAATGGAAAGGAGAATGGATTTAAGAAAGTGCGATAAAATTCTGAATAGCATGATAGTTTTCTGATGTTTATAAACATATGTTTATTTATTCCTGTGGAGTCTACAGAACACTGATGCCATATATTAATTGAAGCTTTCTCTATTATAGTCACAAAATTAGTTTTTTAACTAGTTTCTGTGAACAGAACTCAGATGATCATTTCCCCCAAGAAATAATTGAAACAATTAGATACTCATATTTTATAAAACAGACATTGACTATCACACCCCCAAAGAAACAGTAACTCGAATTAGAGTTCGAGATGTTAAAATTCAGCACATAAAATCTTTGAAAAAGAGCAAATACATTTCTAATTAGAGGACATGCAAGATTTTCTCACATAAGATTCAAAAGTTAAAAAAACAAATAAATAAATGTTGGATTTAATGAAATTAAAATTTTTGTGTAAGATGTATAAAGACATGAGATAAATGTAAAAGAATAGATTATTTTTAAAATAGACATTCCTGTGATGGGTGTGATGGAGTAGATTAAGTGTTTAGTTTTAAGCCTTTTTTTCCATTATCTGTTATGAATAAGAAAACTATTATATGATTGTGATGATCTTAAAGATCACAGAAGACAGACAAATAAGTCACTGTGAAAAGATCCATAGTGCCTGCTAGAAGCATTGTATCTTAGCAGGTTTCAAATATAAATTAGATGGGTAGACCACTTATATTTATATTAACAAATGTTAATTTCAGAAACCAGTGTAGACAATCATATTGCTTAGAATTCTGAATAAAAATCTCAAAATCATGTTTGTTTATAACATTCATATTTGAAATAAATGTCCAGGCATAAATGTCCAATTGCCTACTTTACTGTGATGGCTAAACTCAATTGTGTACTTGATGAGATATAGACTCACCTAGAGATGGCCTTTGGACATACCTGTGGGTTATTAACTTAACAAAATTTATTAAGGTGGGAAGTACTACCTTGTGTGTATAGTGTTATTCCCTGAGTTAGGATTCGGATGTAGTTTGTCTTTCTTTCTTTCTTTCTTTCTTTCTTTCTTTCTTTCTTTCTTTCTTCCTTCCTTCCTTCCTTCCTTCCTTCCTTCCTTCCTTTCTTTCTTTCTTTCTTTCTTTCTTTCCTCTTTTGATTCATTGGGGGCCCTGGCATTTACCTTACAAATAAATACAAAGTCTTATTCTTACTTATGACCCTAGTTTGGCTTGTTTCTAGCCAGCTTCTCTGAAATTATTTGATCTATCTTTTGCCTCTTTGTTTTTACTGTTCTATTTCTCTGTATTTCTTACTCTGTGGTTTGCTGTGTAGCTAGATGGCTGGCTCCTGGAGTCTTCCTCTCCTTTTTCTCTTTTTGTTCCCTGACCTTTTCTTCCTGATTTCTCCGCCTATTTATTCTGTGCCTGACAGCCCCACCTATCCTTTCTCCTGCCTTACTGTTGCCTCTTCAGTTCTTTATTAGGCCAATCAGGTGTTTTAGACAGGCAAAGTAACACAATTTCACAGAGTTAAACAAATGCAATATAAAAGAATACAACACATCTTTGCATAATTAAACAAATATTCCACAGCGTAAACAAATATATCACATTGTAAAATAATATTCCACAACACTCAAGGCTTGATGAAAAGGAGAAAATTAACAAAGCACAAGCATTCTCTGCTTTATGCTCCTGAAATTTGATATATTGTGATGTGAGCAGCTGTTTCATGTTTGTGTTGATTTGCTTTTCAACCATGGCAGACTATGACTTGACCAGTCAGTCAAAATGAACCCATTCTGCTTTGAATTGCTTTTCTCAGAATATTTTATTATAGAAAAATGAAAAGAAATTAATATAAATTACCATGTGTGGCAACTTGCCTGACATATAAATTTTAGACTCATCAATTTTACTGTAGATATTTTCCATAATTTATTTTGAATATATTTAGGTTTATACTAAGGTAATTTATGTTACAGTCATTAACATCAAGTGATAGTCCAGTAATACACATTGTATCTTTTACTTTGAGTTTTATTGGAAAGCATTTTATATTCTACAGAATGAGGTCAATTATATTTCTAAGTGAAGTATGGAATGACAAAATTGTAGCTAATATATTAAAAATTAAATGCAGCAAGACATTTAAGATACTATTCTTGACAAATACATTTATTTGATCAAATTTCTGCTAAGATATCAAATATATAAAATATTCTAACTGCAGTATCATTTTAAAGAAATTTAAAAATTTATAGCAAGGAAACATCCATTTTATATGAATATACAGATTAAAATGTGCCAGGGTATTTGACAGTAGCTACTTACAACTTTATTCCTTCTACTACTCTGTCATATTATTAAAATCGGAACTCTAGCAGGATTTATTTCTCAAGGCAGGTGGTTCCGTACTCAAATGAATGTGACTCTGACCAACATCTTACAATAAGCTGGGCGTCATGTCATTTGAAGTCTGACATTAATCCTGATTCTGGCCTCAACAGTGACAATGAATAATTCTATGCTTTCTCTCTTTCTCTTGACAGCACTTCAAAAATTTGAAGACATCTGTCATGTTTCAACTACGATTTCTTTTCCTTCTGGGGGAATGTCTCTGCTTTTCCTACACTTTTCTCTTTCTTTATTCCACTTATATATCATGCAACATTTCTATTGATTCGTGGTTCTGGATTCCTTTCATCCCATTCTGTCTTTGTGTGTCAATTCCTCTTTCAAAATGTGACACTCACAACTCAGTATGACGCTAGTTGAGAATTTGACTGGTGCAAAACACAAAGATAGTGAGTCTGCTTTCTTTTCTCTCCACTCTGTTAATGCAAAGAAAATGCACACAAGAGCTTTTAGTGCTAGGGCACAGTGCTTTTAATTGGTTTATTCTTAATATTGTATTCAAATGTCAGTAAGATGTTCATAACCATAGTTTATAATAGAAGACGAGGTTGAGTAGAGAGGGTGTTAATGCAGGTATAACCAGGACCAATGTGTAACCGGCACTAAACAGCCCAGTTGAAGATCACATGAGCAAAAATATTGTCACCAACAAATAACAAATGGAACTAGACTTACTTGAAATTAAATGAAATTAATGAGTGATATTAATTCATACAATAATTATTGATTTACTGAAGACCTAAAATGTACCATATGACTTTTTGTGAATAACTTTGAATTTATAAATGATCAATAATTTCACTAAGATTGAAGAAACAACAGTTGGAAAACAGATGGAGGTAGATGCAGAGACACAGTCTATTAAAGTTTTCTGGAAATACAGAGTGAGACATTGAACAAAAGACATCCAGAGTATTAGAAGATAGCTGGAAATCTTTAGTTTCAATCTCATAAAAAGTTACGAATCTTTATAGAGAAGGGTAAAAAGTACAGAGACCATTTGTACAGACTATCATGGTTTAAGAAACTTTCTTTTCCTATAAAAAAATATAACAGGAGAAGGCTAGAAGAGAGATTCTCAGAATCTGCATTTTACTTTCAGTAGCATATATTTCAAAGAGGAGGAACAAATAAATAACTGTTGATGAAGGAGGAGCAGCAGCAGGGGTAGAAGTCAGAAAAACACATTAGTCTCATTACTTGACAAGACTATCAACAAGAAGTCATTTTTTGAAAGACCTTTGTAAAATCTATGGCTTCCAGATCCTGGACCTCCCATGACCCACAAACACAGGAACTTTAGAGAAAGTGTCTTATGAGAAATTTATTAAAATATTACAAGCATAATACATCTATACAATTGAGAAGGAAATGAATACATAGTGTTCAGCAAAACAGAAATCTCATTGGAGATGGTGTCTATGTTGGAGCATAGAAATGGGTTCTGTAGACATATTAGGCATCAGGAAAGACCACCCAGGTGTGTGACCAGTATTTAATGCCCTATCTGAGAAGGGTCTCCCACTAATGAGACCAGAATTTGTGACTCTACAATCCTCCAAAGAGTGCTCTGGGACCTGAACAGCAGTTGCAGCTGACTAGCCTGAGACTGGCATTTTTTATAAGAGGAAGGAGCTCCTAGAGTTGAAACCGTATCCAATACCCATGTGAGAGGTCACATTCAAACTGCAATCCACTCTCATTCTTCCTCTATCTCTTTCAAAGTCAGGAAGAGAAGCTAGGAAAACTATACTGAAAAAAAATTACTAGAGATTTTAAACCTGTTCAATATTGATAGCATATGCAATGTGGCAACAATAGACAAATAGAATGTATATATAGACATAGCTATTTACACGCACACAAATATATATATATACATATATATATATATATATATATATATAGAGAGAGAGAGAGAGAGAGAGAGAGAGGGTGATCTGATAAAAATGGTAATGGTGATAATATTGAATTGCTGGAATACAGCAAAAATCATGAAACTGTGGTGAGAAATTCAGAATAACCAAAATACAATAAAGAATTTTTAAGACACAGAGGTCAGTTATTAAGTAATTATGCAAATAAAAGTAACAATGTAAAATGGTTAAAAATGACACAAAATGACAGAACACGTAAGATGTACACATAGAGTAGTCTTCATACAATGGTATTTCCACAAATAGCTTTCGGAACCATTAGCATGTATCGGGCCATTAATAAAAGAACAAGGAATGCAAAGTAGTGACAAAACTTGTTTTATGTTCCAACATTTTCTGGAACGCTGGAACAATATATCTTTCCAGAAAACACGAGGATGAGGCATAATGGATGTTTTTTGCATTCGTTTAGGAAAGTAAACTGTGGAAAGAAAGAAGGGCTATCAATCATCCTCAAATTTTATTCTCCTAATAGAAGAGCTAGATAAGTGTGCACTCAGATGAGTTTCATATATTACCTTTAAACTCTGCCCAGTATGTTTTAAGGTTCAGTCGCTGATGTTAGCACCACAGTGTAGGTAATAAGACAGCTGACAATAGACATCATAGTGTATTCAAGATATTGTACATGGTGCATTTTAATCCAGAAACCTTCTGGAACTAGTTTCAGCAAGCTCAAGCTCTGTATGCAATGCTCCATGAGAACAAAAAGCATGTGATGCAAGAAATGTGTGGCAATCACTGCTGATGATCACTGAGTACACTACATTTTCCCAGGAAGCCCACCTTCCAGGACATGCCACCGTCCCCCAAAACCCACCTTCAATGGCATTCCTTTCCCACTTCACTTCACATTTCTATTCATCAGGTGTATCAGACTACCCATCCGGTTTGCAATATTATGAATAACAATTTTGTTTGGAATCATTTGATATTGAGTAACATAATTCAGTCTAACCTGATAAAATGAAACACTCTTAAAAAGTTAAGGAAAGTGAAACTCCTGTTGTGTTTTCCATGCATGAAATACTATCTCTGGTATTTTTCATTTTTTATTCTTTTTTATTTTCATTTTTTTGATGAACTGTGTGAAAAGTTGTCAGTATAAGCCCCTTTCAGAGTATAATTTAAAAAAAAAGTTAAAGAAAGTGACAATAATATATAATACTCTTTTTAGCTTAGTCATATCTTGAGATTTATAGTTTTATTTTTCAAATTCCACACTTTAAACCAGATGAACCTCAATAATCCTAGTGTAAAAATATTTGTAATCTAACATCATAGTAAATAAAAGTTAATCACCCAGGTAAAATTAAAATATAGTGAACAACCAAATTAAATCACCGAAATTTAACTCACTTTTTAAACTCACGTTTTAATGCAGTCATTTTAAGCAGGACCTCAGTATTGAGAGAGCATAATCAGATTGAAATCAAGTGCTATTGCTATAATTTTCCACTTGTCTGATACTCCATACCACTGACTGATGCTATCTCAGTACATTCAGATGATCCTCCAGGAAGATAAGTGAAGTGTGTAATTCCCATACATAATTCAGAACCATAATGTTCCTGCCTATGTTTTCAGAGTCAGATCTAGGTATAATTTCAGAAAAGAGCTCTATTCTTTTTTTATTAATACAAAAATGTGTCTGAGCTATTCAAATTAGCTACCAAGTTTTGTGCAAATCATGAGGGCATTGCCAAAATTTTGACTTCAGTTTCCTCTGCTTAGAAATTGCCTATGTGCCAGACACATAATTTCTCATTCTTAAGACAGATCATCAGATTGGTGGAATTTTTAATTAGTAAATGACACAGCTTTGTTGTATAGAGAAAGGTTTAAGTGGTATTTACAAGTATGCAAGTTAAAGGAAATACAATTTTAAAACAAAATCAGAGACAATATATGTGTTAGTGAATATTAATGGATAAATACCAAAGAAGTCATTTTCCCAAGGAAGTAAAAATATTCTACATGCATTGAAAAATGTTCGTTCATGGGGCTGGAGCGATGACTCAGTGGTTAAGAGCACTGGCTGCTCTTCCAGAGGTCCTGAGTTCGATTCCCAGCAACAACATGGTGACTCACAACCATCTGTAATGAGATCTGGCACCCTCTTCTGGCGTGCAGACATACATGAAAGCAAAATGTTGTATACATAATAAATAAATAAATGTTTAAAAAAAGAAAAATGTTCATTCATTAAAAAGAAATATAATCAAGTCATGTGGTGTAGCTACCCCACCAGGTTCATTTGACTTACTGATAGTCATTGGCTGAGCTCAACCCTTGCCATAGTAGTTAGACTAGTTGATTATCTCACTAAGAATAGATAAGGATCCCCTTGACTGTATCCTTCTGAATTCTCATCAAGAATTTATTTTACTCATTCATGGTCATTATCATTAGGAAGAAATGGAGTCTCAATGTTTATAATTAATTAAATTTTAATTAATTTGTTTTTGATGATTAGTGATGTTGATATTTTTCATGTTTAGTGACCATTTGTTCTTTATCCTTTAAGGAATATATGTTTATTTATTGAACTTACATATTGAGTGAGTTATTTGGTTTCTTGCTACCTAGACTGTCCAGTATTTCTATATTCGAGTAGTTAATCTTCCACCAGAAAAATTCATAACAAAGCATCTTGCTCATTCTACTTTCTGTCCCCCCATTCCAGTAATTACTTACTTGGCTGTGTAGAAACTCTTGATTTCATAAACTCATGCTTATCAAATACTGACATTATGGCCTGAGTATGAAGAAACCACATAGAAGCCTGATGTTTTGTAACCCAAATAAAAACACAAAAAAGGATTTTTTTAAAAAAAAGAATATATAATATAATAGAAAATATATGAGTACAGAGTTGTATTTGCTGATGAAGAAATGTGTGGCTTCTTCGATTACCTCAGAGACCATGGCCTTGGGAAAGCAACAGACTTTAGACAAAAGGATAAAAGTAAAGACAATATCCTATAACTCATTCAGATTAATTTGTGAGTGATTTCACTAGAGGCGAGCAAAACAAAATGCCACAGCTTGCTTCCTCTATTTTTCCTGAAGTCACCCCTTGATTTTTACTATATTTAATATGACACCAACTGCAATGGTGGTGGATTGTATAAAACAAATCCAAGAAGAATTGAGAGCACAAGAGATTTGCAGAAATGACCTTAAGATTTGAGAACGTAATGTTTTAAGAACAAGTGTCAGGGTGTAGATCTGGCATGTCCCTTGAAAATGTGCCACAGTGCTTGTTTGCCTACTGCTGGAGTTTCAAGAAATCCCTAAATCACACGGGTTTGTGGTGCCGCCATGATTGAGTGGACTTTGGAAAGTAGTTGAAACTTTGGGAAGAAGGTAATGGTGGAATAAATGGGTAAATGAGAGCATGTTCCTAGAGGATTTATATTTTTCTTGGCTACTCACCATCTCATTTAGACTGCTCACCATAATCAGGTGAGCAATTTTCTCCCATGTGCTTTGATTGATATCCTGGAATCACAGAAGACCAAGACCAAAGCCTGGATTAAACTTCTGAAATTATGGGTAAAAATAAATCATTCCTATTGCAAGGTTTTTCCCTCAGGTACTTTTATTTTATTTTATTTTATTCTTTTTTAATTAAAATTTCGGCCTCCTCCCCGTTTCCCATTTCCCTCCCAATCCTCCCACATATTGCCCCCTCCCCCCACTCCCCTCTCCCATCCCCTCTCCTCTTCTCCTCTCCCCACTCCATTCCCCCTCCCTCTCGATACTGAAGAACAGTCCAAATTCCCTGCTCTGCAGGAACACCAAGGTCCTCCCACTTCTATCTAGGTCCAGGAAGGTGAGCATCCAAACAGGCTAGGCTCCCATAAAGCCAGTTCATGTATTAGGATCGAAAGCTAGTGCCATTGTCCTTGGCTTCAATCAGCCTTCATTATCCGCCATGTTCAGAGAGTCCAGTTTCAACCCATGCTTATTCAGTCCCAGTCCAGCTGACCTTGGTGGGCTCCCAATAGATCAGTTCCACTGTCACAGTGGGTGGGTGCACCCCTCATGGTCCTGACTTCCTTGCTCATGTTCTCCCACCTTCTGCTCCTCATTTGGACATTAAGAGCTCAGTCCCTTGCTCCAAATTGGGTCTCTGTCTCTATCTCGATCCATCGCCAGATGAAGGTTCTATGGTGATATGCAAGATATTCATCAGTATAGGATAGGGTCATTTCTGGTTCCCTCTCCTCAGTTGCCCAAGGTACCAGCTGGGGACATCTCCCTGGACACCTGTGAGCCCCTCTAGGGTCAAGTCTCTTGCCAACCCTAAGATGGCTCCCTTAGGATAGATTTTTCACTGCTCCCGTATCCACCTTTCCTATATCCCAACCATCCTGTTCCCCCAAGCTCCTCCCATCCTCCCCTTCTCATGTTTCTCAACGCATTTCCCTTTAGCCCCATGCCACCTCACCCGCAAGTTCCCAGTTTTTGCCCGGCAATCTTGTTTACTTCCCCTATCCAGGCGGATGACTATACGATTTTCTTTGGGTTCACTTTCTTATTTAGCTTCTCTAGGATCACAAATTATATGCTCAATGTCCTTTATTTATAGCTAGAAACCACTTATGAGTGAGTACATCCCATGTTCATCTTTTTGGGTCTAGGATACCTCACTCAGGATAGTGTTTTCTATTTCCAACCATTTGCATTCAAAATTCGAGAAGTCATTGTTTTTTACCATTGAGTATACTCTAATATGTATATATTCCACACTTTCTTCATCCATTCTTCCATTGAAAGGCATCTAGGTTGTTTCCAGGTTCTGGTTATTACAAACAATGCTGCTATGAACATATTGAGCAGATACTTTTGTCATATGATAGGGCATCTCTTGGGTATATTCCCAATAGTGGTATTACTGGATCTTGGGGTAGGTTGATCCCAAATTTCCTGAGAAATCGCCACACTGATTTCCAAAGTGGTTGCACAAGTTTGCATTCCCACCAGCAATGGATGAGTGTGCCCCTTACTCCACAACCTCTCCAGCAAAGGCTATCATTGGTGTTTTTGATTTTAGCCATTCTGACAGGTATAAGATAGTATCTCAAAGTTGTTTTAATTTGCATTTCCCTTATCGCTAAGGAGGTTGACCATGACCTTAAATGTCTTTTGGCCATTTGAATTTCTTCTGTTGAGAATTCTCTGTTCAGTTCAGTGCCCCATTTTTTAATTGGGTTAATTAGCATTTTAAAGTCTAGTTTCTTGAGTTCTTTATATATTTTGGAGAACAGACCTTTGTCTGTTGCAGGGTTGGTGAAGATCTTCTCCCAGTCAGTGGGTTGCCTTTTTGTCTTAATGACAGTGTCCTTTGCTTTACAGAAGCTTCTCAGTTTCAGGAGGTCCCATTTATTCAATGTTATCCTTAATGTCTGTGCTGCTGGGGATATACGTAGGAAGTGATCTCCTGTACCCATATGTTGTAGAGTACTTCCCACTTTCTCTTCTATCAGGTTCAGTGTGTTCAGACTGATATTAAGGTCTTTAATCCATTTGGATTTGAGTTTTGTGCATGGCGATAGATATGGATCTATTTTCATTCTTCTACAGGTTGACAACCAGTTCTGCCAGCACCATTTGTTGAAGATGCTCTCTTTTTTCCATTGAATACTTTTAGCTCTTTTATCAAAAATCCGGTGTTCATATGTTTGTGGGTTAAAATCAGGGTCTTCTACTCGGTTCCATTGATCGACTTCTCTGTTTTTATGCCAATACCAAGCTGTTTTCAATACTGAAGCTCTGTAATAGAGTTTGAAGTCAGAGATGGTAATGCCTCCAGATGATCCTTTATTATATAAGATTGTTTTGGCTATCCTGGGTTTTTTGTTTTTCCATATAAAGTTGATTAATGTCCTCTCAAGATCTGTGAAGAATTTTGATGGGATTTTAATGGGGATTGCATTGAATCTATAAAGGTCTTAGAGAGATTAGGGATACAAGGGTCGTACCAAACTATAATAAAAGCTATTTATAGCAAGCCGACAGCTAACATCAAATTAAATGGAGAGAAACTCAAAGCTATTCCACTAAAATCAGGAACACGACAAGGCTGTCCACTCTCTCCACACCTCTTCAATATAGTGCTTGAAATTCTAGCGATAGCAATAAGACAACATAAGGGGATCAAAGGGATTCAAATTGGAAAGGAAGAAGTTAAACTTTCATTATTTGCAGACGATATGATAGTGTACATAAGCGACCCCAAAAACTCCAGCAAAGAGCTCCTACAGCTGATAAACACCTTTAGTAGCATGGCAGGATACAAGATCAATTCCAAAAAATCAGTTGCCCTCCTATACACAAAGGATAAGGAAGCAGAGAGGGAAATCAGAGAAGCATCACCCTTCACAATAGCCACAAATAGCATAAAATACCTTGGGGTAACTCTAACCAAGGAAGTGAAGGATCTATTTGACAAGAACTTTAAGTCTTTGAAGAAAGAAATTGAGGAGGATACAGAAAATGGAAGGATCTCCCTTGCTCTTGGACTGGGAGGATCAACATAGTAAAAATGGCAATCCCTCAGGTGCTTTGTCACAATGATAGAAAAATTACTAACAAGAAGATAGAGTAAACTAACAAAACCCAGTTCTCTGTATTTGGCATTCTAACTAAACAGATTCTGGGACAAGTTCTCTTTCCCATTTTCTTCCTTACTGTGACAACATTGAATCCAGAATTAAAGACACATGAGTAAACTATGACTGAAACTTACAATTTATTATAGTGATCCAAGGAAAAATTTATTTTAACTTATAGGTAATTCTGCCATAGATGAATTTTCAGAGGATAAAACATTTTCAAGTTTGAGAATATGTTATTTGCCACCCATATACTATTTAGACAGAAAGTAACCTGCATAGAAAAGCTATATATCTATGCCACATCATTTTAAAAATAATTACTCCAGTAATAAGATCAACTTAATAAAGAAAATGATGTCAGACAATGAAAGAGTTAAACTGTACTAAATATTTCACTCAGCATCATGAAAGGTATTCAATGAAAAGGGCATCTTGAGAAAGAGGGAGCCTATGTCAGTTCAAAGATTACTGGCTGTAGAACGTAAGACCTAGAGATCCTCCAAATGCAGAATTTGATTTGGGATGAGAACACTGGAGTCAAAAAGTCAGTTGTTGGAAGAAGAGTTCATTGTTTGTATTCACATAAGAACTAATAGCTCCTAGCTCAGATTTTAGGATCTATGGTGAGGTTTTAAGATAGGGTTTACACAAAAATAATGTTATAACATGAGAGGTCTTAGAAGAGGAAGCAGATCTCAGAACTCACGTCCAACTCTTCTATACAGAAAAAATATGTCCAGTCAATTGGGAACTCCAAGTATTGGTTATACCTACTTCTCTTTTTTGTTTTCTCTGATTATGTGTGAAAACACACCCCTCTTTGGCCTCATATCCAGGAGATGTTCTTATCATCTTGAAGGTGTTCCTTTTAAGGAAAAATCTACTTCCCCTCACTTGACTATCCCCCATGACTAAAAGAGAGACATTAAAAAAGTCTTTCATTCTTTGAACATCTCTATGGAGATGACATAGCCTGTGGATAAATCTGAGCTTGTTGTTATAGAATTGTTCATTCAAATAGAACACAGTAGAGGTGAAACCGTTAGCCATCTTGTACATGTAACGCAAAAGGCACCCAATGTATTTAAAACCTATTAAAAATCAATAGCTGTATCATATGCTCAGTTAGGGCAGAGATCAGCTTGCTATCTGTGCCATAGGTTTAACAGGATGAAAGAAAATGAAAATGGTCTTTCAAAATGTCAAAACCATTGGGAAAGCTTGTCTGGCATGTGCAAATGCCATTTTGAAGATTAATGGCAATAATTATGCTGGAAACTCATAGTTTACAGAATACAATAGCTTTTTTGACAAATAGAAGCATATATGGGATTGTTATCTTTCTGATGAATATGACATTTTAAGCCCACAAATATTTCCATCATTACTTATGGGTGATCTGCAGTAGAAACATGTCCATTGTTTTCAATCCCCTTGAATTAGATTAATATGCATTGTGTCTTGTACCAGAAGGCTATCTTGATTGACATGGGGAATGTCATTATAACATGACCTTATTTCAGCGGTGACTAGTGACATTACTTTAGTTGTCAATATCAATCCTTATTGGCAGAATAGAAACCTATTCTTGTTCACAATCTGTCACTTCTTCCGAAGTCATTTAACTCAGACTCTGTGTGACAGAACTAATATCAGAGTCATTGACCTTCAGCAATTTCATATGAACATGGTTGACAGGTATAATAGTCAGAGGAAATGTAGATAATTGGATCGAAAAAATGAGTTTCAGTGTACAGCATTATAGTTCCCTGTCTGGTTTCAATGTTGATGGGTTAGATATAAATTTTGTTGGCTTTTAAAGGCATTTTGCCATCGTGAAATATTGTAGAAATTCTTAGCTCAAATCCCTCAAAATCTCGAGACTGGCAGCTTCATGTTCATTATTTTCACCTGAAAAGGAAGATGACATAAATAGAACAAGGGGCTTAGGACAAAATGTAAAAATTAGAATATGATGACTAATGACAGTCTTTTGTTGCATGAAATGAAAACAAGTGTAGGATAGTAACACCCTAGCACATCTGTAGTCTTGTGGCAAGGTGTGCATCGAAATGTTAAATTAGGTACTTCTCTGGGTTATATAGTTTGTGGGTATTAACCATTGAATAGTAAGGAAGCAATTGACATCTGATATGGTCTTATTCCTTACTCCATGGTATTCTCATTCAGACAGCATTTCCTCTCTACAAACACTAATAAATTCTTCCTATCTATTCAGTTACACATATCATTTTAATATCAATAAGTTAACTATGTCAACTAAATATTAAGCCCTTGTAAATGTATGTATTCAAGCATTGCTTTAACAGTTCAGAGTGTGAGCACTACAATTCAGAAATGTATAATCAGCTGCCAGTATTGTCTCTTCCTAGTTCTGTGAAGGTAAAAATGTTAATTAACAAGTTAAAGCTTTCTTTTTGCCCTCCAAAATGTGGATAATTAGGTCTTATATCTTAGCATTGCTAAAGGATTAAGTGAGCTCATGCATGTGAGCAGTAACTACTGTGTCTGCCTCATACCAACAGTTCAATGTGGGGTGTACGTCTTTCCTGCTGCTGTTCTTGCTGTTGAGGTCAGTACTGTGTGTTCACCCTTTGCTATTTCAAAGTCATGCCCAAGAAAATCAGTACAGTAAGCAAAATTACCTAATCGCATTGAGAAATTTATAGTTGACTAGTACAGTTTAGAATATCAATTCCCTTCCAACAAAATTAATATTTCACACAGAGGAGAATTTAGTAAGAGCTTTCCTTAAAGGACACATTTTTCTCTGGATATTTTAGGTCTTGAGAATCCCCTTTCATTCAAAGGCTGATGTATCTTAGACAATATTTATTATAAACTTGGTTTTCAAACATTTTGCTGTCATCCACTCTAAGAGTAAAACAGTACAAGTTGAAGGAACGCCTGGATTTTATTCCCAATCCTTTTTTTTTTTGAGACAGGGTTTCTCAGTAACTTGGAGCCTGTCCTGAAACTGACCCTTGTAGACCAGGCTGGCCTCAAATTCACAGAGATCTGCCTGCCTCTGCCTCCCGAGTGCTGGGATTAAAGACATGCACCGCCACCACCCAGAAAATTTCCAATTCTTACAATAATATCTTTTCTTATTAAATGAGCTGGGGGTCCTTGTTATACATGTTTTCATTATAAATACTAATAATAACTTTCCAGATGGTTGGGAAAACTTTAGCATTATTTTCCTAAGTCATATCTTGATTGATAGATTTTGTTTTCAACAAACACTCAGCTACTTTTGAATTCTTGACTCTTTAACAATGAGCGAACTGACTTCAACAATGGTCAAGTACCCCTCTAATCTAGAATGTGCTGTGTAGTGTTTTCCTGTAAATTGAAACATTCCCTCATAGAATAAGCTGAATGGATCATTAGACTCAGGAAACATAGGAGACTGAAGCCCCTCTATAAACTACTATAAGCAGTGAATAATGGCCATGGTGAGAAATGCTTCAGTCATGTAGAAGCCTGCTTATCATCCAAACACTCCAGGGATAAAGCTTGCACTGGTCCTCTTGTATGGTGTGGTGAGATTGTCAGGGGTGCAGATGCCCACGTCACAGGTAAGTAATGTTGATAAACTGTCCTCACTTCACTGTAGAAATTCTTCATTCTAGTTTGTGCAATAAGACTCTTCAGTGGTAAAAATGATCTACCTGAACTTTTCAAATGAGAGATAGAATATGAATGGCTTGTTTGTAAAGACAACTCTTGGAAACACTGGAGAATATACCTTTCTTAAACTTATTTTCTTTTTACGTTAAAATCCTTCCTTTTCAATAGGACTTTTTCAAGCTATAGATATCAGACTAGGAGGATTCTCAGTGGTAGAGCAAGTGTCCCAACATCATGTGGGTCTGTGTTCATCCCCCAGGATGAGATACACAAACAGAAATACATGGCTATTAGAGTGGCCATGTAGCTGCTCTTGCTTTTGGTCATTAGACATCAGACTTCAGTGAGAGGGAGGTTTTGTTTGACTTGGCTGTTTGGTGATGATTGGGCCTTTTAGATTAATCACTATCAATAATTCTAAGAATTAAGCTTTAAAAATTAAAGTCATCTTATGCAATGTAGACAAATTTTTTTCCTCTTTCTCGCATATGATCAAGCTACTTTATAACTTCAAAAGCAGGCCTGAAGACACTCCATACATCAGTTACCTATGTCATGACATCACCAGGCCCCATCTGTGAAAAAAATATCAAGGAAACAACTTTCTCTTCCAGCAACTAAACAACTTGAGGGTCACACAATTCCAAGTATTTGAATTCAATTTATAGTTTAAGATTTTTAGATATTAACATAAGAAATAAATTATATTATTATCTGCTGGTTCTATTGTTATATTGAAAGAAGGTAACATACCATTACTAGACTAATACCATACACATCTTGCATTTTTTATATTTTATACTATTTATATATAGTATGAGAGTTTTCTGAAATCTCAAACAAAGCATTGTTCAATTAGAAAAAAACACTAGCACTACACATTGACAAGTCAACTTCTCTTTTATTCTGACATATTTATTACTAAGTAGCTGATTCTAAGCAATTTTTCATGAAGAAAAGTGATACTATTTATCCATGATTATTTATTTATTTATTTATTTATTTATTAAAGATTTCTGCCTTCTCCCCGCCACCACCTCCCATTTCCCTCCCCCTCCCCCATCAAGTCCCCCTCCGCATCATCCCTAAGAGTAATCCTGGTTCCCTGCCCTGTGGGAAGTCCAAGGACCACCCTCCTCCATCCAGGTCTAGTAAGGTGAGCATCCAAACTGCCTAGGTTCCCACAAAGCCAGTACGTGCAGTAGGATCAAAAACCCATTGCCATTGTTCTTGAGTTCTCAGTAGTCCTCATTGTCCATTATGTTCAGCAAGTCCGGTTTTATCCCATGCTTTTTCAGACCCAGGCCAGCTGGCCTTGGTGAGTTCCCGATAGAACATCCCCATTGTCTCAGTGTGTGGGTGCACCCCTCGCGGTCCTGAGTTCCTTGCTCATGCTCTGTCTCCTGCTCTTGATTTGGACCTTGAGATTTCAGTCCGGTGCTCCAATGTGGGTCTTTGTCTCTGTCTCCTTTCATCGCCTAAATGTTTTTCTTTGGGTTCTAAAATAAACATTATTTTAAAACCTTCCCAAAGAAATTTTCATTTCCCCAATATCAAACAGTGAAATTTACCAAACACTGGCAGAAAACTAACATTAATTCTATAAATTCTATTTCATGTAGTAATGGAAAAGCACATCTTCTCATCTCCTAAATCCAAAATTTATCCTTTCTTAGAGTGAACCATACAAAACTTCTAAAATGAACAAAAAGAGAAGCATCATTATTGCCTCTAATTGAAGTGAAAGCTTCGGGCTGTGTTCATGCTGCCCCAGCTCCTGGTCGCATGGCTAGCTTATGCCCCAAAATAACAACACACAAATTCTATTCATTTAAACACTGCTTGGCCCATTTCTATTCGTGTGTGTAGCACCCCAAGGTGCGCTTACCAGGCAGATTATAGCCTACGTCCATCCTGGGTCGGAGCTTCATCACATCTGCTCTGGACAGGAGAGCATGGCGTCTGTCTCTCAGAGGAGCTGCCCTGCATCTGAGCTCACTTCCTCTTCCTCCCAGCATTTTGTTCTGTTTACTCCACCCACCTAAAGGCTGGCCTATCAAATGGGCCAAAGCAGTTTCTTTATAGCCAATGACCTTTCTCCATCATTTCCCTTTTTTCTGTTTAAACAAAAAGGAAAGACTTTCACTTTAACATAGCAAAATTACATATAACAAAACAGTTATCAAGTAAGAATTACAGTTACAATATTTACATCTATTTTATCTTTATCATAACAAAGGAAACCTATAACTACAATTAACTATCTATTCTTCAACTCCATCAAAGACTCGAGAAGGATACAATATTACCCAAACAAACAAGAAATAAGCAACTTCCAAACTCTAGAAATAACAGAGACATCTCACTGCCTAGACAGTCACCCAAAGTTCCTCTGTACCATTGGGGCATCCATCTTCAGCCTACAGGCCCATAGTATCCAGCAGACTATTCCATGAAGCAGGAAATTTCAAAGGCAGTTCAGTCACTATCTGCTGTGTCCTGCAGAATGTCTCACAGACTCTTTCATGAATCGGGAACCCCGAAAGATCACCTCACCTTTAGGCAAGTTCAGTAGTCCTCTCTCTGTGGGTTCTCTGTGTCCAGTTTATGCAATAGTCCAGGTAAGAGCAGTTTCTTGCCCAAATGGCTATCAAACTCCATAAGGTGCCTCTTCAATGCCCATCTTCTTCTTGAAGTAGATTGGTGCTGCCAGGAGCAGAGTGTCTCATTGTCATGAAAAACCCTAAGTTATTAAAACATTTAAAATGCCATATTCTATAATCTTTGAAAGATATGAAGAATGCCTATCTAAAATATATATATGTACATCTAGAAAATCTAACATGACTACAAACTTGACTATTATAGATGATTATCCATTAACAACCTATATATATTACATTTTTACATGAACTACACAATCACAATACCTTAATCAATATCAGAAATACATATACATATAATAAAATGAACCTTAAATTTAAATCACTAAAGCAAAATCCATATCAATGTAAGTTATTCATACCTATATCATCTCCCCCTTTAAATGTAAAAGAACATTTATAAACAATGTATGGGAACATGGGCGCAGTTTTTTCTCTCCAAACTGCTTCCTGCTGAATGGGAGCACTGTTATCTGTTCTCTGTTATCTGTACTCTGTCTCTTTAAAGACTTTACCTTTTTTTTTAAAACCATTAACTTTATTCTCTATATTTTTTCTTCTCTCTCTCAAGCCTACGTACATTCACCAACACTGTGGTCTTTTATGTCTGAATCTGTTTTATTGTGAATTGGTAATTTTTTTTACTATCCAGGAGCATTTCTTAAAATGTTAAGCACTTCTTAAAAACTTAAGTTGCACCATGTACAGGTAATATGGTACCGCCTGTGTCCTGCCCAGTCTAAACCTTAACTGCGCTGTTATTATGGTAATTATGGTAGTTCCTGCCTGAGACCAGCACAGTTCAGCATGGTGGAGCTGAGCCGCTCCTGCCTCAGAGCCATTTGGTGCCCCCGAGCCACATACAGTTCCAGGCACATAGCAGTCCACATTGCCATCAAGCAAGCCATAGCACTTTACTCCAAATGCTCCATTCAAAGACTCTGTCTCCCGCAGGAGCCAGACAGAGATGGCAATGGCGGCAGAGCCCAGAAAGCCAGCATTTTAAGCAGCCAGTTTTTTCTTGCTATATATTTATATGATACATTGATATTCTATATAGATATGCTTTACTAAATAACTAATGTTGAAGGTTGATACACAACAGAATTCTAATAAAATATATTCAATTTGTATCCTCCAACAGTTACAAAGCTAAATGTACTATAAAACCTATATGTGTGTATAAATGCACACCCACACACACTATATATATAGTGTTTGTGTGTTACAGACTATTGAAGTTCAGTGACGCCTCTGTCTGTAGGAGGTCCTTCTGTCTATATGTTGCTTCCATTGGTTAATAAAGTAACTGTTTTGGGCCTATAGCAGAGCTATAAGGGAACATAGATAGGCAGGAAAAATTAAATGAAATGCTGGGAGGGAGAGGCAGAGAGAGATGCCATGAATCCAACATGAGAGTAAGACATGTGGAAATTTTGCCAGTAAGCCACTGCCACATGTTGATACACAGATTAATGGAGATAGGTTAAATTAAGATGTAAGAGTTAGTCAATAAGAAGCTAGAACTAATGGGTCAAGCAGTGATTTAATTCATACAGTTTCTGTGTGGTTATTTTGCTTCTGAGCAGCCAGGATGAACATACAGCTCCTTGCTAAAAATTGGCACCCATGTGGCTAACTAAATCCACATAAAACCTGAGAGGGCATGAAAAGAAATTCTAGAAAAAAAATAGAGTTTAACACAGCTTTTTGCTGTTTGCTGGTGGCTTGCCATGGCTCCATTAGAGGGATTACCCTGATTCAGCCATCACAGGAAAAAAGCTGCAGCCATTTAAAAATGTCAGTTTTGGGGGTTATGCTGCCAGCATAACCTCTGGCTCTTTCAGGAGATGGAGCATTTGAATGGAGCTTGTGAGCAGACTGCTTCAGCTTGCTTCATGGTGACATGGACTGACTGTGTGCCTGGAAGTGGGGCAGTTTGTGCAGCTCAGAGGCAGCAAGCAGGTCCGCCATGCTGGACTGACTGATTTTACCTATCAATGAAGCAGCGTAAGTTTTTAAGAAGCATTTATCATTTTAAAAAGTGCTGCTGGACAGTAAAGAATTATAGATACACAATAGGACATATTCAGACATAAAAGAACTCTAAATGGGTCACAGTGTTGGATAAATGTATGTAGGCTTGGAAGAGAGAAGAAAAAGAGTATAGAGAGTTATAAAATAAAGTTAATGCTTTAAAAAGGGGTAAAGTCTTTAAAGAGACAGGGTACAGATAATCATAGATTAAAATGAGTAAAGAAAAATAAGCGTAAAGCTGGAAAATTCACGAAGAGTCTGGATTATGTATATCATTGTATTTTCTTTGAATTTTTTGACTGTGAAGGGCTGCTAAACAAAACCAGCATATATGTTCTAAAAGTATCATGACTTCCAAATTTGGGTTTAAGGATATATTTCTTTGGAAAAGAGGTATTTCTTTTGTTTTCACAGAAGAAGAGAACCTGTGAAATCTTGCCAGACCAATGTGGTTTGATAAACCAAGACCTCCTGAAAGGTTGCCAAGAACATCCCCCCAAAATTACTTCACCATCACTGAGATAAACCTAGCATACAGGATACACCTTGAAAGGCCTGATTAACAAGCCCCCAAACAGTAGGAAGCAGTATGAACAGAACTATGTCTATATTCACAACTATTGTTTATAAAATTTTGTTTACATTTAAAAGGGGATATGCTATAGAGATTTGCATTGGTAAATAGCTTGGCTTGTTGATACAAATTTAAAGTCAATTTTGTTATAATGTATATATATTTCTGCTCCTGATTGGGGTATTGTAATTGTGCAGCTCATTTAAAAAATCTAATGTGTAATTAAGAAATATAGGATAATAGATAATCATCTAAAATAGTCAAGCTTGTAGTCATGTTAATTAGATTTTCTAGATATACAGAGATGTATTTCAATTAGCTAGGTATTCTCCAAATCTTTCAAATACCTTCAGAATATGGCATTTAAAATATTTAAGAACTTAACAACTTTTCATGACAATGAGACAAGTCTGTTCCTGGCAGCATCAATTACTTAGAGAAGAAGACAGGCATCAAAGAGGCTCCTTAGCCATTTGGGCAAGAAACTACTCCTGCCTGGACTGCTTCAATGGACATGTAGGACCCACAGAAAAATAACTGCAGACCTGGCCTAAAAGTGAGATGATCCTTTGCGACGCCTGCTTCTTGAAAGAGTCTGAAAGATATTCTGCAGGATACAAAAGAAAGTGACTGAACTGTTTTTGAAATTTCTTGCTAAATGGAAAAGACTTCTGGGAACTATGGGCCTGTAGGCTAAAGTTGGATGCCCCAACTGTACAAAAAAAAATTGGGTTTCTGTCCAGGAAGTGAGATACCTCTGTCATTTCTAGAGTTTTGAAAGTTGTTTACAATGTACTTACTTTCTCTTTACCTATGTAATAATATATCTCTCTGGAGTCTTTGATGGAGTTGTAGAATTTATAGTTACAGTCATGATTTTCCTTAGTTATGATAAAAGATAAGTAAATATAAATATTGTGACTGCAATTTGTATTTGATACCTGTTTTGCTTAATGTAATTTTACTATGTTAAAGTTAAAGCCTTCCTTTTTGTTTAAACAAAAAAGGTAAATGGTGTAGGAATTCCTTCTGTCTATGTGCTGCTTTCATTGGTTAATGAAACATCTGTTTTGGACCTACAGCAGAGCTATAGGGGAACAGAACTAGGCAAGGAAAACTAAATTGAATGCTGGGAGGAGGAGGTGGAGAGAGAAGCCATAGATCTGCTGCCAGATCCATGGGGTAACTTTGCTGGTAAGTCACTGCCATATGGCGATACACAGTTTAATGGATATGGGTTAAATTAAGATGTAATATTTAGCCAGTAAGAAGCTAGAACTAATGGGCCAAGTAGTGATTTAATTAATACAGTTTCTGTGTGATTATTTCAGTTCTGGGTGGCCGGGATGAACAAGCAGCTGCTTGCTACATCTGTCGTCTTAAAGACCATTAAATGTACTGGTTCTCACTGAACAACTCAACACTTTTTTATGAATTCAAATTTGACAATTTCACATATGTGAGCAGTCTGTACTGACCACTCTCCACTTGCACCTTGCTACCCTACTATCAACTCTCTTCTCCCCCAAAATTTGTTCTCACATGCCTAACATTTTATTACTTAAAATTAAATATTTTGAGACATGGTGGAAAGAACTCTAGAATCATCGTTTAATAATTTAACTAATTCACCACCAATCCTACTTTCACTGTCTTCAGTTATATTGAGAAGGAAAACAAAATAATGTCAACTATTAGTCAACAATAGGTTATATATGTATAATGTATTATCTTGTTCATATCAGAAAATCATTTTGAAAATGTTCTTATTTTTTTTACATCTTTCTAAGATGTTATGAATTCACCCTTTTATTCATCTGTTTATTTTACATTCCACCCAGAAACTCCCTTCCCCATCTTCTCCTCCTGTTTCTCTCTGACATTACACCCCTCCTACTCTCCAATCATTTCCTCTTCTCTTTCCATCCAGGAAAGGGCAGGTCTCCCATGAGTATCAATAAAACACAGAATATCAAGTTGTAATAAAACTCTGTACCTCCCATCTATGAAGGCTGGGCAAGGTGACACAGTATGAGGAGTAGGGTCCCAAACATCAATAAAATATAGGGGGCAGCTACAAAAAGACCGAGCCACACAACTGTAACATACATACTGAGTGCTTAGGTCAATCATGCAGACCACCTGGTTGTCAGTTCTAATAAACTTCAAAGCTCTAAACACAGAGCAGTCTTTTCTCTGTATAAGGGAGCCTGAGCATTCTAGCTTTAGAACAATGGCCTGACCTCTACTAGTCTCTGATAATTCATAACTCACCCAAACATATCTGCAGTTGGCAATCCTGTGCTTCACTTAGTACTGGATGTCAAATCTTAATTGTTGATGTCTCTTGACTCTATATATCATAATTTGCAAGGGGTCAAAGTAAAAAGAACAGTTGGATCTCTCCCATAAAAGACAATATGCAAACATGAATGCCAACTTCTTAAGCCCACCTCTACTTCCTCAATGAAACAAGAAACTACAATTCACATTAAAAAGCAAGAATATACATTCATTTTTCATTCATGCAAGCTCCCCACTAATATTAATGTACACAGAAATCTACTGCTGCCAATTTTATAACTGATAGCATATTTAGCTCAAGTACTTACAAAACTAAGCACTGAGAAAGCTAGAAACAATTCTGCTGAATAGCTAAAAATGTTGCCTTTGTCATCTATTAAACAATATAAATACCATTAAAGTTATAAATTAGGATCGTAGATTACTGAAAGAGAGATTATGCCATATTAAAATATAAAAGAATAAATTAATTAGCAGTACCTGTTCCTATTAAGATTTTCCAATGCATAGGTAAGGGGTACTCACCACTAAAGGTAAGTTATCACTATTTAGAATGTACTATTTTTGAATTTTATCTAAAGAACATGAAATATTCTGTATTACTGGAAACCTATGCATGATATTTGAAAGTATAAACATCAAAGATGACCAAAATGCAAGGAACAATTTTTAATAGTGACTACGACACAGAACAAGTATGTCAGCAGAAGTGAAGTTACATGTAGGCAATTCAGAATCAAGAGATCAAGAGAGGCCACAAATTGTACTATAGTTTCAAATGAATCTTTGATCTGAAAGAGAGATTAGAGTCCTTGCCCATGGACACACTGATTCAAAACTACAGAGGCAAACACTAAAAGTATAGGTGACTCAATTTTCCATACATTCCACTTGCGTGTTTAGGACAAGCAATCCATAACCTGGGAGAATGACCTGTTGCTGCTTTGTCTACCAGTTCAGGTTATGGATTTTACAATTGGTCAATAGCTGTCATTTGTGTCCTTTAGGAAGAGAAACCACTTCATATGGCATATGCACATGGTTTCCAAAACCTCAATTGCTCATCCCATAGTTTTCATCAAGCTGAAATATTACACATTTTTCATGCCAAAGACTTGATGTCACTTCTCTAGATCCAATGCTCCTGCTCTGAGAGAAATGAGTACATTTTAAATTTCGTGATTAATATAGGATCATTTTTCTCTTATACCATTTTACATGTTTTTGAGTTGTGATTTTTTTTCATTTAAAATCGGTCTTACCTACTATGATTTAATATCTTTGAAGCTATGTTTGGACAGTAAAAGAAAGTTTTGAGCCAAACACTGTAAATGAGTTACATAAAGACATTTTTTTAATTGAAAGAAGATATTTTGTTTCATTTTAAGTCATTTTAGATGAACTTTTTAAAAAGACTTTACATGACCTTTTATTATAAAACCATCATTGCCATTCATTGAATTATTTCCATCAGATAAGCTTCATTTTATGATTGGGGCAGAAATTGTTTGTGTTCTTTGGTAACAGAATCCTCCATAGCCAGGTTCTATGAGGCACATGATTGTAATGTATCGGTTTTGGATGTTCTGACAGAGAGGCAGTGCCCCTGTCTGCCTTATTGATTTTCTTTTTGTCTTTCTCTCCTTTAACCTCCATGAGTACACACACACACACACACACACACATATTATTGAGCTATACATTTTTCTCTGATCACTTCCCTTTCTCTGCCCCCATGCCCCTATTTACTCAGGAAATCTTGTCTTTTTTTACTTCCCATGTAGATTAGATCCATGTATGTCTCTCTTAGGGTCCTCATTGTTGCTTAGGTTATCTGGGATTGTGATTTGCAGGCCAGTTTTCTTTGCTTTATGTTTAAAAACAACTTATGAGTGAGTAAATACGATAATTTTCTTTCTGGGTTTGGGTTACCTCACTCAATATGATGTTTTCTAGCTCCATTTATTTGCCTGCAGATTTTGAGATGTCATTATGTTTTTCTGCTGTGTAGTACTCCATTGTGTAAATGTACCACATTTTCATTATTCATTCTTTGGTTAAGGGGCATTTAGGTTGTTTCCAGGCTCTGGCTATGACAAACAAAACTGCCATGAACATAGTTGAGCACATGTTCTTGTGGTATAATTGAGCATCCTTTGGAGATATACACAATAATGGTATTGCTAGGTCTGGAGGAAGGTTGTTTCCTAATTTTCTGAGAAATCACCATACTGATATGCAAAGGGACTGTTCCAGCGTGCACTCCCCACATCAATGCAAGAGTGTTTTCCTTCTGCTACATACAAGAAACACCCTCAACCTCTGGAGTAGGAGGGTCATCTTTCTATGTGTTACTTTCATTGGTTAATAAAGAAACTGCCTTGGCTTTTTGATGGGGCAGAATTTATATAGGTGAAGTAGACCGAACAGAATTGTGGGAGAAAGAAAGCAGAGTCAGGCAGATGCCATGAAGCTCTGGCTCAAGATGGATGTAGGTTAGATTCTTCCCGGTAAACCACCACCTTGTGGTGCTACACACATTAATGGAAATGAGTTAATCAAGATGTGAGTTAGCCAGTAAGAGGCTAGAGCTAATGAGCCAGGCAGTGTTTAAATGAATACAAATTGTGTGCTGTTATTTTGGGTGTAAATCTAGCCATACGGGAACTGGGCAGGATGAAAAGCAGGCCTGCTTGCCTCATCACTGCAGAGTGGCACTCCAGTGTGGTAATGATCTCAACATAAAACCTGAGAAAGCTTAATTTTAAACACAGAAAAAACAGAGTTTAACACAGCTTTTTGCTGTTTGCTATTTCCTGATTCAGCAAAGACAACAGAAAAAAAGCCATTCCATTATAAAACACGGCATCCTGAGCCTTGGTGCTGGTTCAAACTCTGGCTATGGTACATTTCTGGGCCCAGACGTTTGTGTGCCCACTCGGGGTCAGGAACAAAGTAACTGAGACCATATCCACTACTCAGCTCTTTCTGCCTGTGTAGGCAGTAGGATCAGGTCTACTAGAAAGTGGCAGTTTTGAAATACCTGTTTCTGGGCTGTGCCACCATCACAATCTCTGTCTGGCTCCTGTGGGAGACAGAGCTTTTGAATGGAGCATTTGGAGTAAAGTTCTAAGATTTGTTTGATGGCAACTAGACTCACTGTGTGCCTAAAAGGGGGTCATTACGTGCTGCAGCTCAGAGGCACAGGAAGGTCCACCATGCTAGTGGTGTAATGTTCAAGGCTTAGAGGCACGAGTGGCTCCACCATGTTGAACTGGGTGGGGCAAGCCCACAGTACCTCTTTCTGATCTAGGAATGTCACAGCTTAGATTCTTAAGTGCTTAGTGATTTTAAAGTGCAAAGCAAAAACAGACAATGCAATAGGAGATTCAGACATAAAAGACCTCTCAGTGGGTTATAGCATTAAATAGACATACATAGGCTTGGGAGAAAGAAGAAAAAAGAATATAGAGAATAAAGCTAATGCCTTTAAAAAGGGTAAAGTCTTTAAAGAGACAGAGTAAAGATAGTTATAGACTAAAAAAAATGAAAAATAAGCCACATAAAAATGGAAAATTCACAGAGAGTTTGGATTCTGTATATTGTATTTTCTTTGAATTTTTTGACTGTGAAGGAGCTAAATACAGAGAGATATTTCAGTGTGTGGTCTGCTAAGCTAATCCAACATGTGTATTATAAAGCTATCTTGACTTCAAAATTTGGATCTAAGGTTATGATGCTTTGGAAAAGATTATTTTTTGTTGTTTTCACAGAGGATGAGACCCTGTGGATTGCTTTTATCCCAATATAGTATGATAGACCACACCCTCCTGAAAGGTTGCTGTGAACACCCTCAAAAATTTACTTTGCTCAATTGCCAACTGAGAGGAACCTAGCATACAGGTTATACCATGGAAGACCTAAATAACGGTGCCCCCATACAGCAGGAAGCAGTTTGGGGAAAAAACTGCACCCATATTCCCAAATATTGCTTATGAATGTTCTTTTACATTTAAAGAGGGAGATGATATAGATAGGAATAATTTACATTGGTATAAATTTTGCTTTATTGATATCAATTTAAGGTCAATTTAAGGACAATTTTGTTATATATCTATGTATTTCTGATCTTGATTAAGGTATTGTGATTGTGTAGTTCATCTAAAAATGTAATGTATAATTAGGAAATATAGGTTGTTAATGGATAATCATCAATAATAATCAAACTTGTAGTCATGGTAGTTAGATTTTCAAGATATATAGAGATATATTTCAGTTAGATAGGCATTCTTCATATCTTCCAAAGACTACAGAATGTGGCATTTAATGTTTTAATAACTTAGGACTTTTCATGACAATGAGACACATTTGCTCCTGGAAAGACTAATCTACTTCAAGAGGATGGTGGGCATCGAAGAGGCTCCTTAAGGAGTTTGATAGCCATTTGGGCAAGAAACTGCTCTTGCCTGGACTGTTGCATAAACTGGACACAAGGAACCCACAAAGAGAGGACTGCTGAATTTGCTTAAAGGTGAGATGATCCTTCGGGGTTCCTGATTCATAAAAGAGTCTGTGAAACATTCTGCAGGACCCACAAAAAGTGACTGAACTATCTTTGAAATGTCCTGCTTCATGGAAATATCTGTTGGATGCTATGGGCCTGTAGGCTGAAGATGGATGCCCCAAAAGTACAAAAGAACTTTGGGTGACTGTACAGGCAGAGAGATGTCTCTGTCATTTCTAGAGTTTTGGAAGTTGGTTTCTTCTTGTTTACTTAGGTAATATTATATCCTTCTGGAGTATTTGATGGAGCTGAAGAATAGATAGTTATAGTTTTCCTTAGGTATGATAAAAGATAAAATAGATATAAATTTTATATCTCATATTTATATTTTATATATAACTGTAATTTTTGCTTGATAACTGTTTTGTTATATGTAATTTTACTATGTTAAAGTGAAAGCCTTTCTTTTTTGTTTAAACAGAAAAAGGGGAAATGGAGTAGGAGGGTCATCTGTCTAAGTGTTACTTTTATTGGTTAATAAAGAAACTGCCTTGGCTTTTTGATAGGGCAGAATTTATACAGGTGGAGTAGACCAAACAGAATTGTGGGAGAAAGAAAGCAGAGTCAGGCAAATGCCATGAAGCTCCGACCCAAGATGGACATAGGTTAGATTCTTCCTGGTAAGCCACCACCTCGTGGTGCTACACACATTAATAGAAATGTGAGAGTTAGCCAGAAAGAGGTTAGAGCTAATGGACCAGGCAGTGTTTAAATGAATACAAATTGTTTGTTGTTATTTTGGGTGTAAAGCTAGCTGTGCGGGAACTGGGTGGGACAAAAGGCAGGCCTGCTTGCCTCATCACTACAAACCTCAAAGACAGACTCACCTCAGAGTAAAGGGTTGGGAAAAAGTTTTCCAATCAAATGAATCTAAGAAACAGGCTGTTGTAATAGCTATCCTAATATCTAACAAAATAGACTTAAAACTAAAATCAATCAAAAGAGACAAAGAAGGACATTCCATATTAGTCACAGGAAAAAAATCCATGAAGAGGAAAACTCAATAATGAACATCTATGCTGCAAATAATACTCATATTAAGGTAATAAATTCTGTTAAATTGTGTATTATCTGAAAGCACATCCATGTGTCAATCAATATAAAGTATATAATTTTATCAACAAAGTGAGACAGAAAAGATTATATTAGTCTAAACAAAGAAATTTTAATAATACAAATTAATATTCATTAAAAATTTAATACACACATAGGTGCATTACTGTACATATATGTATGTGAGTGCACATGTGTGTACATGTACACACACATGTGCACACACATACACAAACACTCTCTAAATATTACTAGGAAGATTGAGTTCAAATCATAAGGCAACATACACTTCAAAATAAACCATAAAAGCAAGACTATGTATGATTGTATTTAAAATAATTATCCCTAAATGAGCATTGCTCATAGTAACAGATTTAATTAAACAATATAATATTCAAAACATAAATACATTTAGCTATATTTTGTCTAAAATAGGATAGTTTAAATGATTTTAATTTTTGTTACACAAATCATGAACAATATGAGAAATAGTGCTATTATTCATTTTAAAACAAAACAAGAAAGTAGAAAGATTCAACTTTAGTATTTTTCTTTCACATTCTGTCTGTATTTCCCTAGGTCATCTCAAAATCTCCAGTATTAACAAGGAGGTAAATCTATCCTTTTGTTCCCATTTTTCCTCAATAATGTTCCAAGTGACCTCCCACATAGTGTGTTTCACACAGGGCTAAACCAACTTTTCCTCCTTTTCCTTGCTTCTTCAGACTCCCAGAGGTCAGCTTCCTGTTCTATTCCTATTTCTGCTCTTATACTTAAGAGATTCTCAGTAGGTGGTAAACACTCAGTTAAATGTCATCTGATATGAATTGTAAGAGTTCATTTCGTATCCTCCCACCACCAACACAAATTATAAAGGCACAAGTCACTCCCTTTTTTGTGTGAGGTGGGAGAGACTTATCACAGCAATATTTAACCATGGGTGCATATCCATGTGCTCATCATTTATAGCACTATTCTCTCTGAAGGATTGACTAACCTATGTTTCTTCATGATAAGTTATCTGAATTGATTTCAAAGAATATAAAGTTTGAGAATGTAGCTTAGTAGGACAATGCATGCTTTTCAAAGTTCAATCCCCCACTACTACCAAACACACACACACACACATACACACACAATCTCTAGAAATATAAAAGTCACTTGTTAGATTACTGGAGCCAATGAATAGAAGAATCAACAGGTTTAGGATTTGCCACACAACCATGAAGAACAGAAATCCTATATCCAAAACAAAATGCCCATGACTTTTCTGTCTGTATTTCAATCAGGGTCAAGAAGGTCAGCAACGAATCTGTAAAACAAGCTTGTTCATTAGACTATCTCAAATAACAAGTTTTGTGTTTATCAAGAGTTCATGCCTCAATATGCATGGTAGAGAAGAATTGAGAAAGAAAGCTGACCACAACTTGGGTTTCATATATATGCTCATATCATGCAAGTACACATGTCTCTCTCTCTCTCTCTCTCTATATATATATATATATATATATATATATATATGCCCCTCTATATGTGTATTTGTACAAATGTGAACAATATGTAGACAGACAAATGCATGGCACACATATGAATGCAAAAATAAGAATGTACATTATAATATGTATTTTGTTTATACACATGCTCCATATCACAGTCGTATACTTGACCACAGTCTAAAAGCCACTAAAGTTGCCCAGTATAAACCCAAACCTTAGAGAATCTAGAAAACAACACTCCTTTAAAAGTTTTGTTTTATCACATATTCTGTCACCATAAAGAAGCCTAATTTACAATGTAATCTTTTGGTTAATATCCCACACATGTCAGATCTAACACAGATGAAAACAGAGGAAAAATACAACGTTTAGGAAGCAGATACACAAAGAAGGAAGATTCTTAAGCTGACTAACCAGAAATTTAACTATTTCAAAAGACTAACAGACTTGTAGTCTGGCTGCAGGATGCCACCAGAGGCTACCAATAAAAGCAGGACATTGGGACCAAAGAAAGAGATCATTAGCTGACTGAGCTTCATTCCCAACCACTTCCCATGATTTTCATTTTTCTGATGGTCAAGGATAGTGTAAGTTTCTTTAGATTTGTTCACTATTTAAGTTTCCTCTATTGTGAATTCTCTATTTAGGCCTATACCCCTATTTTTACTTGGATTATTTTTTAATATTTTACCTCTTAAATTCTTTATATATTTTGGATATTAGTCCTGTATTGCACGTGGAACTTCTAAAAAAATCTTTTTCATTGTGTAGGCTGCAATTTGTTCAGTTGACAGTGTCCTTTGCCTTACAGAAGCTTTTCAGTTTCATGAGGTTCTATTTATTATCTTAATGTCTGTGCTGTTCATAATCTGTTCAGAAAATTGTCTCCTGTGTCAATGTGTTCAAGGCTTATCCCAATTTTCTATCAATTTCAGTCTATCTTGCTTGAGGTTTTTGGTCCACTTGTACTGAGTTTGTGTAAGGTGATAAATATGAATCTATTCTCTTTCTAGATACAGACATCCAGGTAGACCATGACCATTTATTGAAGATGACTTCTTTTTTCCATTGTGTATATATGACTTCTTTATCCTCATATTGTGGTAAACTCTAACCACAAAAATATTTTTGTGACTACTTCATAACTTTAATTTTTCTACTTTTATGAATCTATAATCATAACGTAAGTACCTGGGTTTTCAGATGGTCTTAAGGGACCTCAATTAAGAGGTCAGTAGATACCCAAAGGGAATGTTGCACAAATTCTAATTTATCTTAATAATAAAAACTTGGAGTCAGATATTAGGGGTTGAAAGCATGAAAGATCAGAGAAGTAGCATAGCCAGCCACTATTTCTTACCTCTATGAAATCCTCAGCTAATGGGACATCTTGTCTCTATAAGTTCTCAGACAGAATGGTTTGAGTTCCTTTCTCCTCTTGCCTTATATTCCTCACTCTACCCAGCCATATCCCTTCCTATCTCTGCCTCCCTAGCACTGGAATTAAAGGTGTGAGCCACCACCACATGGTTCTGTTTTCCTTTTAGACTGAACCAATTTCCTGTTGCCCAAGATTGCCTTGAACTTCTAGAGATCTCTCTCGCTCTGTCTTCCAAATGCTTGGGTTAAAGATGTGTGCCACTATTGCCTAGCCTTTATGGTTAACTAGTATGCCAAGCTCTACACTCCAATCTTCAGGCAAGCTTTATTGTTACAACACAAACAAAATATCACCACAGTCCTGACTCACAGGTTGGTAACCACTGTTTTAAGGAATTTATTAGTTTTTTCTTTAAGGATGTCTATAATGTTTTCTATGGTTCACCTTGTTACTTTGTTCCTCTTTGATCATGAACTATAGGATTAATATCCTTGCTTTACAGTTAGTAATCACTTGTGAGTGAGTACATACCATGTTTATTTTTCTGGGTCTGGGTTACCTCACTCGGGGGGTGGGGGTTTCTCTAGTTCCATTTATTTGCATGCAACTTTCAAAATATCATTAATTTTTACCACTGAGAGTACTCTAATGAGTAAATGTGCCACATTTTCTTTATCTATTCTTTGTATGAGGGGTGTTGTTGGAGGCTGCTCATTCCTTTTCCTGCCACCTATACTCCCAAAATAATCAAACAGAAAACTGTATTAATTAACACACTGCTTGGCCCAGCACTTAGGCATATTTCTAACTAGCTCTTACATCTTAAATTAAACCATTTCTATTATTTTATATTTTACCATGTGATGTAGAATTTCCCTCTGTATGGTGTGATTACCATTAATGAATGAAGAATCTGCTTTGGACTTATAACAGGGCAGAAGTTAGAAACTTAACTGAATGCTGAGAGAAAGGAGGCAGAGTCAGAGAGAAACTATGTAGCCCTGCCAGAAATGGATGCCAGATCTTTAGATGGTAAGTCATAGCCACGTGGTAATATTCAGATTAATAGAAATTGGTTAAATTAATATGTATGAGTTAGCCAATAAAAAGCTAGAGATAACAAGCCAAGCAGTTGTTTAATTAATACAGTTTCTGTGTGATTATTTCAGGGCTAAGCAGCCAGGAACCAACAAGTGGCACCCACCTTCCTCCAACAAATTGATGCCCCATGTGGTGAACTAAATCTATGTAAAACCTGAGAGGGCTTGAAAAAAAACTCTAGATATTAAAAAACAAAGTTTAGCAGCATTTATTTTCCTGAATGGGCTTTACTTGCTGGTTGCATGATGTGACTCCTTTAAGAGAGGTTTTCCTGATTTAGCAGTAGCAGAAAAAAAGCCACAGTTTTGAAATGCTGGCTTTCTGAGCCATGCTGCTGGCATGAACTCTGACTCTTTCTGGAGGTCCAGCTATGGAGCACTTGAATGTGGTTTGTGGGCCTGGGTGCTTGTAGGCCCACTTGGAAAAGTAGCTGAGGCCACGACAGCAGCTCAGCACCCCCAACCTGAGCAGGTGGCTGGATCAGACTGCTAGGAGTACACAGGCAGGAGAGCACCACAGTGGATTCCTGCCACCATACACAGAGCTATTTCCGGGCCACATAATATTCTGCATTGCATATCTAGCTAACACTCAGATAAAAATGGCTTATATACTGTATGCTGATTCTCAGAGTTAAAGTACTGAGTGTGGCTTCTACCTGGCAGTCCAAGAGCTGGCAGTAATGGTACTTCTACCATTTTAAAAGTGGAGAGAGGTGGAGCCAGCATCCAGAGCCTCTGCAACGAAATTGTTTACTGTTTTAAAAGCTCGTTATTGCTCTTCGGGCTGACGAGGGAGGGGGACTTGATTGGGGGAGGGGGAGGGAAATTGGAGGTGGTGGTAGGGAGGAGGCAGAAATCTTAAATAAATAAATAAATAAAATAAATATTAAAAAAAGCTCGTCAAGACAGTAAAGAATTACAAATACACAATAGGACAGATTCAGACATAAAAGGCCTCTAAACGGGTCACAGTGTTGAATAAATGTACGTAGGCTTGGGAGAGAGAAGAAAAAGAGTAGAGAGAGTTGGAAAAGAAGTAAATGGTTTTTAAAAATAAAACAAAGACTTTAAAGAGACAGAGTAAAAACAGTCATAGATTAAAGAAATAAATAATAATAAGCCACACAAAGATAGAAAATACACAGAGTCTTGATTATGTATAATATTGTGTTGTCTTTAAATTTTTTGACTGTAAAGGAACAAAGTAACCAACATATATATATATATATATATATATATATATATATATTTTTTTTTTTTTTGGTTTTTCGAGACAGGGTTTCTCTGTGGCTTTGGAGCCTGTCCTGGAACTAGCTCTTGTAGACCAGGCTGGTCTCGAACTCACAGAGATCCGCCTGCCTCTGCCTCCCAAGTGCTGGGATTAAAGGCGTGCGCCACCACGGCCCGGCCCAACATATATATTTTAAAGCTATCTTGATTTCAGAATTTGAGTCTAAGGATATGTTGCTTTAGAAAAGAGATTTTTCTTTTGTTTCCATGTAGGATGAGAATGTGTGGAATCCTCCCAGACTAATGTAGTTTTATGGGCCAAGTCCCCTTGAAAGGTTGCTGTGAACACCCCCCAAAAATACTTCACCAAACTGCTGACTTATATGAACCTAATATATAGGACACAGCATGAAAGAGCTGTTTAACAGCAACCCCAATCAGCAGGAAATAGTTTGGAAAAGAACTAAGCCCATATTCTCAAATATTGTTTATAAATGTTTTTCTACATTTAAAGGGGAATATGCTATGGAGATTTGCATTGGTATGGATTTTGGTTTATTGATGTAAACTTAAGGTCAATTTTGTTATATGTATATTTCTTCTCTTGTTTAAGGCATTGTGTTTGTGCAGCTCATTTAAATATGCAATGTATAATTAAGAAATTTAGGTTAATAGATAATCATCTATAATAGTCAAGTTGGTAGTCATGTTAGTTAGATTTTCTAAATGTACAGAGATGTATTTCAGATGGATAGGGATTCTTCAAATTTTTCAAAGACTACAGAATATAGCATTTAAAATGTATTAATAATTTAGGGCATTTCATGGCAATGAGACATCTGCTCCTGGCAGCACCAATCTACTTGAAGAGGAAGATGGGCATTGAAGAGGCTCCTTGTGGATTTGGTTTTCCATTTCGGCATGAAACTGTTCTTACCTGGACTGCTTGATGAACTTGACATACAGGACCTGCAGAGAAATGACTGCTGAATTTGCTTAAAGGTGAGATGATCCTTCTGGGTTCCTGCTTCATGAAAGAGTCTGCTAGACATTCTGCAGGTCAAAGAAGAAAGTGACTGACAAACTACAAATATAGGCAGAACTGTCTTTGAAATTTCCTGCTTCATGGAAACATCTGCTATGGGCCTGTAGACTGAAGATGAATGCCCCAATGGTACAGAAGAACTTTGGGTTACTGTCCAGGCAACAAGATGTCTCTGTCATTTTTAGAGTTTTGGAAGTTGCTTACAATGTACTTCCTGTTTTCTAAGCTAATATATCCTTCTGGAGTCTTTGATGGTTGTGAAGAATTTATAGCTATAGTTTTCTTTAGTTATGATAAAAGATAAAGTAGATATAACTATCATAACTGTAATTCTTGCTGAATAACTGTTTTGTTATATGTAATTTTACTATGTTAAAGTTAAAATCTTTTTTATTTAAACAGAAAGGGGGAGGTGATGATGGATTTCCCTCTGTCTGCTGTGATTACTATTAATGAATAAAGAAATTGCTTTAGACTTATAGTGGGCAGAAGTTAGGTAGGCAGGGAAAACTAAACTGAATGCTGAGAAAAAGAAGGAAAAGTCAGATAGAAGCCATATACCACAATCAGAGTCAGTCTATGGTAGATCTTGATGTCAGGGATGGTGTTGCCTCTGAAAGTTCCTTTATTGTGCAGCATTGTTTTTGCTATCTTGTGTTTTTTTTATATGAATTTGATTATTGTTCTTTCAATGTCTGTGAAGAATTATGTTGGAATTTTGATGAGGATTGCATTGAGGCTTGGTTTTGGTAGGATTGCCATTCTTATTATGTGGATCCTACCTATCCAAGAGGATGGGAGATCTTTACATCCTCTGGTATCTTCTTCAATTTCTTTCTTCAAAGAGGTAAAGTTTTTGTAAAACATGTCTTTCAATTATTTGGTTAGTGTAACCCCAAGATATTTTATGTTATTTGTGGGTATTGCGAAGGGCGATGATTCTCTGATCTCTTTCTCAGCTTCTTGTCTGGTGGTTACTTTTCTCCTTTGGTAGCATACCAAGTACCTGCTGATACCAAGAATACTAGCCCATAGGAGGAAAGGCTCCAGGTCAGCAGTAACTCAGATTCTCCATGTTCAATGTTAAATTCCACATTGCAAAGTCCTTTTTTTTCTTGCTGGGAGAAACTAAATTTTCCATGCCACAAGATCTTTCAACTTTCCTATAACACAGCTCTGCTTTCTCAACCTGTCTTACACATGTGAGAATCTTGTGAGGAAACTCTAAAGGTCAATGGATACTCTTTTATTGGCTAAAACTACTGAAGATATTAGCTCTAACAGCACTCCAGTCTTCCCATATACAACTATTAAACATTGACTGACTGGATTTTCTTTCTTCTTGTTCATAGTAGATTTTCTTTACAATATTCTGACAAGACGAAAGATACTGTGGATCTCCTTTTTCTTTTTTCTATGATGGTTTTGTCATCTCCTTTAATTTAGTTGATTTATGTTTCTTTGCTTTCTCAGCACTTTGATTTTTTTTTCATTTTTTATTTTGAATATTTTTATAGTTTTTTATTAGTGAAAGAATATTATGCTTTACCTAAGAGTTTTCCTTTTAAATTGTGAAGAAATTTTTTCCTCAAGCATTATTTTAGTTTTTGCTTGCAAACTGATTTATTTTATTTCTGCTTGTTTTTAGGTAACAAATACATTTTATTACTATCTTTTTTTCTGTTCTTGAACTATGGAATTTTTCTCTCTGTATTGACACTAAGTGGTCCCTAGGAATTTAGTTTACATTTGTCTTTCTAGCTCTGTATTTTTGTTAAACTAGCATGCGTTTCTTGAGTTACTATTCTGTTAACTCCCAATTCAGCCTTCTCAGAGAATGTTTCTGAGATTCCATTAGCTTTTCATCTGGACACATCATACTTTTCATCCACATGATACTGAAGGTGTGTACAAATACTGCCCATAAAACCAAAATTCATGCTGGTATTAAAGAAATTTGAATGTTATGACTTTGGGCTGTTTGGTTATATCTGTATATCTGCTTATCCAATCTAACTGAAATAATGATGCTTCTCTGTGGTTGGTTTTATTTACACAGATAATTCCATTTTACATTTTAAACCAAACCTTTAAAATGATTATTATTCTTTTATCCATTGTTCTAGTAAATAATCTGAATTATTCATTTTGAATAAGATATAAAATTAGATTACTTTATTTGAAAAGCACAAAAATGTACCGTTTGTTGCATTCAATTTGAAACATGCAGAGAACTCACAAGCAAAGTCATATTTAAAGAATGCACAAAAATGTTGCATATAAGCCGGGCGGTGATGGTGCACGCCTTTAATCCCAGCACTTGGGAGGCAGAGGCAGGCGGATCTCTGTGAGTTCGAGACCAGCCTGGTCTACAAGAGCTAGTTCCAGGACAGGCTCCAAAACCACAGAGAAACCCTGTCTCGAAAAACAAAAAAAAAAAAAAAAAAAATGTTGCATATACTGTAGTATAGCTACACTTCAATTTATTGTATTTTTATTAAAAGATTGAACTCTGAATTTATGTGTTCTATATATACCAGTAATATATGATATATGTAAATGAATTTCTACTTATAAAACAATTTACCTTAAGATTTAGTTTATAATTTCATGCTACATAATTTACTAAAGTAAACACTTTCTATTCCTAGGCATTTACTTTTGAATTTTCCAAAGCTTCTCTATGATAATTGTTGATAACTCTAGTGGAAATAAGATGTTGAGATGAGGTCACTTTCTCATCAGCTTTCCTAAAAGATCTATATGCACTAAATTAATTTGCTTTTATGTTCATTAAGTCGCTTTTTGTTGGAAAAATTGAAATATAAACATATTCTTCAAATCATCTTCCTTAGGTAACCCAGTTAACTGGATATTCACAGATTACAGTAATAATCTTCCCAAATCTGTATATTACAAATTATACTTTATTGAAATTGATTGCTCTTCATGTTTCTTTTTGTTTGGGTTTGTAGGTGAAACAGAGAGATATAAATGCTAACAAGAGGTGAGAGTCAATGATAGCCCTTTAGGTGTTGATCAACATTTCCTAACAAATGTATGCTGAATACTATTTATTTGGCTGTACATATATTTGAGCATTTTATTTTTAGTTTTTAAATTTTCATCACACAGTAACAGTGTTCTCTCCTTTATAAAATTTAAGTTGTATTTTATTCAGATTTAATCGGGTTTTATAATCATTTACTTGTTATAAGTCATTATTGAATTTAATTATTTAAGATAATTACATGGATATATTCACAAAACTGCCACAACATCAAGTGCAGAACTGTCATGTCCCTACAAACAATGGCCTCCCGCATGTTGTTTGTCTCTATTGTCATCTTCCCTCCTCTTTGCTTAGCTACAAGCCACTGATTCTTCTGTACAATTTCCAGTTCTGACTTTAAGCTTTTCATGAATTACTAATAAATTAGTAAGGGAAATTCAAGCATACTAATTACTCTCTAACAAGAGTATAACCTTGATACATATAAATGCATCTTATTAATGAATAAGCACTACTGTAGATGTTGAATTTACCACATGAATTCTCATTCTTTTAAAATGAAGATGAGTCCTACAAGATGTGTAGTGGACATCTCAGTGTCATTTGAAATTTTTTTGTTTTATTTCAATTCAACATTATTTTAGTCCCCAGAATAAGAGATTTAAAAGGAATACCTTTATTAAACAATTCAAATTCAAATTCACACACAATTGCACACACTAGGGTATACTAGTATGGCTGCATGAATAAAGATACCCACCCTATGACTACCTCTTTAAAACAGATTAAGTGTTTCTTTCAATCTAAAAGGAATGCTTCACTTAAGAACTGCAAAATTAATAGTAAAGAGAAATGGATTGTGGGTTTGTGGTCATTTTCTGTATAGAATTGAGTATTATGGATCAGATTATATCACTAAATAGAAATTTTTCATCAATGTAGTTTAATGCAACACTGTAAATTACTTTTTAGTAAAGATATCTTTAAAGGGAAGTCAAACATTTGATTGGAATCTTTTGCTTTCAGAAGGCTCTCAGAAGCAGAACAAAAATGATATGGTTTCCTAGTATCTACATAATTCCTGCATGGGTTCTGGTTCCTTTGGCCATGTTCTCATGAGTACCTGTGTAGAATATACACAGAAACTATAGCATTCTAGTAAGACTCTTTGTTTTGCTCTTGATTTAATAATATTCATATTTAGAAGCTATACTTATTTTCAAGAAAGAAATTATTCTGCTGTAAGAGACAAGTATTCTGCAGCTGGTTATGAAATTTTATCTGAACTTGACAGAATTTTCTAAAATTATCATGAACAAACTGAAAAAAGGACCCAGAGTATTGTTGAAAACTGCTAACTATATTTTTTCACATATATAATCTTAAAAAATACTCAGAGAAATGACAGAGAAAGCAAGAGGTACTAAAACTCTAAGAAATGTAAAGTGACCAACAGATATGTTCATGTTTCCCTCTAAGGAATGAGTAAACCTTAGACAACTTAATTGCAAAGCAATGACTATTTTAACTACTTTGCTTCTCTTAATTGACATGCCAAACTAAGAGTAAAGAAGAGGTGAATTTTGTGAGAATGACTAAGCACACAATCAGAATTTAAGAGTCTATGAGATTTTCAGACATTAAAAATAAAAGAGTTTTCTACCCTACACAAATAGCTACAGGCATCTGAGGAAGGCTGTGAATGGGAGAGGTGGTCTTCCTATTGTCAGATATTTCTGTTCTGCCTGGTACCGTAGCGGTTCAGTCCCAAAGAAACACACAAAGGGAGACATTAATCATAAACTGGTTAGCCTATTGGCTTAGGCTTTTTATTAACTCTTATATCCTACATTAATCCATAATTCTTGTCTGCATCAGCCACATGACTTGATATCTTTTATCAGTGAGGCATTCTCATCTTGCTTCATTTTGGTCTGTGTGACAACTGCAGACTCAACCTTTCCTCTTCCCAGAATTCTATGTTATGGTTGCCCCACCTATATTTCCTGCCTGGTCACCCTGCCTATACTTCCTGACTGGCTACTGGCCAAATATCATTTTATTAAAATAATACAAATGACTGGGTACAAGTTCCATAGCATATTCCCTAGGGAAAAGAATTCTAATTGGTTGTCCAGTGCCTAGTCAGCCCTGAAAACATATGAACTAAACAGTTATATTTAATATATATGTATATATATACATATACATACATACTTGCATACAAACATATATATGCATATACATATGCATGCAATTACAATTAGTGAAAAAGATTTAAAAGATAATTTAATTTAAATGATAGCAGGAATGTTTTAGTGGGATTGGAAATATAAAAGGAAATGGAGAAATGTAATTAAATTAATGTCTCAAATTTTAAAAAATACAAAGAAATCACATTATTTGTAGTAACCACGTAACATCAGGAAGAAAGAGATGTACATGACTGTCAAAAAGAATGTTTTCCATATGATCACAGACGGGACAGAGCCTTTCAATCTTCCTTGATGATGAGTGGCAACCAGAGCATAGTTAATTTATAATATATGAAAATCTTGAGCAGGCAGAAAATCTTGAGTAAAGACAGAAGATTATCTTTACTTGTATCCGAAATGAATACAATCATTATCATGTATCCTGTGAACACCACCCAATAAATATGAAGCACCAAGGCAACTATGGTGGCACATGGACACAAGATTGTCAGAAGAACTGCTGTGAACTGAAGTGTGAAATGAGCCCCTCACTGTTTTGGGTCCTGGGGATTTATATGACTCAGTAAAATGTATCCATAATCTTAAGACTGAAGTCTCCAGTCTCAGAATCAGGATGTATTAACAGTTGTAATAAAACTAATAGTGAATAATGAAATGATGTAATGTGATTCTTGAAAATTATTAGAATATGTTTGTTGGATGAGATGCATATTTGCTATAATTCTCCAAAAAAATGATAGAAGAGAAAATGCCCAAATACCTTGAATATTAGTAGTTTGAGGAACATTTTTATAGATTTTTTTTAAACTATAGAATTTGTATTTTTTAACAAACTAAAAAAATATGTGCATATATATGGCAGATTAATTCATATATAACATATATGTGCATATAAATTTGTATGTGTACACATATATTCATAAATCAAAAATATTAACTTTAATGCAACTAATTTCATCATTATACAAAAGAACAACTAGGGTAGTATTGCTGACTTCTTTCATAGTCCTCTTAATTTAATTTTCTTTATTCAAGTACTAATGTCTCAGGACTATGATCTTACTTTTTGCAGCCTCTCACTTTAAATCAGCCTGCAGGTAGGAAGAGACCATCTGGAATATTATATAATCATTTACCACACGATCATTGATTCAGAATAGAAATGTCCAAGAGTACTGAGCATGAGTGGCCTAAAAATACACCAAAATTATTAGCCAATCTCATTTTTCATTTTATTTTTTTTTCTTGCTAAAGAAATCTGCACAAATAAAGATTATGAAGAAGGACAGTGGATTCCTAATTGTTGCTCTGGACTTTAAATCAGTCTCCACACAAGCTGTGAGCTCCAAAGAAACACTTTACTCAAGGGGCTACTAGAAAGGAATGCTGTTTCCTAATAAATAATACCCTGCCTCTTCAATTATTTTTTTCTCAAGGTGGCTTTTTATATAGGAAGAATAAGTTAATATAGGAAAGACTGAAGTTTATTCCTATTATCTCATGTCTAATGGCCCACTTTTAACATCTTTCTTCCTCAAAATAAGCACTTAGAAAGACATTCTGTTATAATGTGAGATTATAGGCCAGCGATGCCTATACTAAATGCATTCCCCTTGATTTCATTTTTAACATAAAGAGTGGGGCAACGTGTCTTTGCCTTAATCCTTGTGACAGTGGCTTCACAGAGACCTTGTGAACTAAATGTATTCTTTCTGAATCTTTATGGAAAATGGTGGGTAGTGATTGACAGCAGGCTGAAAATATGAATGAATAAATAATGATAGTAAGCTCGAGCTAGAAGAGCAAAGGGAGTTGAGGGGGAAGTTTGCTTTAGTTCTATGACTACTATTCTGATGACAGAGTGGTATATGTGTCTCACAGAACTGTGCATGTGTAAGAAAGAGAGAATGCTGGTGAAAAATCACGGGATCCTAGCCCCTGAAAATAGTGTGTCAAACATGAGAAGAAAACGTCAGCAAATAGGAGTGGAGAGAGTGTTTTGTTGTCTTAGTCACTAGTTATTTAAAGATCAAGGCTGCTGATGCCCCGATGGATGAGAATGTAACTCAAGACCCTCATAAATATAATGTGATCTCATATGTGTTTTGACTTAGTTGATTTAGAGGGCATTGCTCTGATGTCCTCCATCCCCTCTGACTCTTAGATTCTTTCTGCATTGTCTTTCTCAGAGTATCCTGAGCTCTGAAGGGAAGGATTTGATGGAAACCTCAGATTTAAACTCTGTGAGTGCAATGTAAGGCTGTGGGTCTCTGCATCCATTTCTGCTGTGGGACATTTACACATTGTATAAATATGTATTTCTATGATTTGTTTAATAAAGAGCTAAATGGTCAATAACTAGGCAGGAGATATAGACAGAAATTCCAGGCAGAAAGAAACACGGAGGAGGAAGATAGTTGTGTGATTTCACTAGCAGACTTGAAGCAAATCAGGCATGCTGTACTAAGAAGAGGTAACTGAGCCCGTGGCAGAATGTAGGTGGGTTATTAACTTAGAGAGCTAGTTGGAGACAAGCTTAAGTTAAAGGCCATGCTTTTATAATTAATAAACTTCTCTGTGTCATTATTTTGGGGCTGGTGATCCAAAGATAGTTTGACAAGAAATCTTGCTACAGGTTTCCACCTGCTGTAACAGAAGGACATCTCTCTGCTGATGACCAGATAAGGCACTGTTATTTTCTAATGAGAGACAGAAAGGGGACAGAAAGGGAGTAGATTCAGAAGGCAAATGAGGTGAGGAGGAAATGGGAGGAGTAGAAGGAGGGGAAACTACAATCAGGAAAATATTGGATGCATTAAGAAGATTTTCAATAGAAGGGAAAGAGTGACCACACACACACACACACACACAGAGAGAGAGACAGAGAGAGAGAGAGAGACAGAGAGAGAGAGTCAAACTTCAGATACTAGCCTGGTTCAGAGAGAACAGATACATTTCTGGAGTTTGCCAGTCAGTGAGACTCTCTAAATATCTTCTTTCCGGTTGTATTCAGATACTGGAGACATTACAAGCTTGATTACACAAAGAATGAAGAAAATGCAGAGCAAGAAAAAAATTGAGGTAAGCACATGGCCACTTTTAAGTAAATTGTTGGGGTATCTATGTAGGAAACTGTACAAGCCTATTAGTTATTTGTGGCTAGAAATTAGAAATCATTAGTTTTTTAGGCAGGGCACTTGTGAATAGCGACTTGTGACAGGGGATTACAGCTTTTTCTCCCTATAGAAATGAGTCCAGGATCGGGTTTCATTCAGTGGAAAAATGAAAAGTAATAGAACACAACTAAATGTGGAAGGGATTGGCTGAAAGGCAAACTGAACTCTATATCTTCCACAAATCTTGCTTTACTATGCTTAATTCATATTATGATGAGGAAACATTTAATTTCATTTTCTACTTGTCTGGATCTTAGCCCCAAATGATGATCCTTGATTATTATAGTTAAGTATCCACATTCTATTCTTTGTTCTCTGTTTACCTTATATCATATGTCGTTCTCCAGAACCATGCTTCTCATTAATAGGCTATGCCCTCTTCATGCCTCCAATAGAACATAAGTTCCTGTGACAAAGATGCTTATGCCATGTTCGCTGTTATTAGATGACAAAGTGTCTTTTGTGTGTGTGAGCAGAGTCTAGACTGAGAGAACTATTTGAAGGGTATTTAACAGTTGCATAGCATGCTCTGATATTTACATGCAGCAAAAGAAATAATAACAAAAACAGGCCAAAATACAGTAAATCAAGTGCAGTCAGTGCTTTGGGCTTTTGCTTTGATACATTGCTGAATGTCTCATATAATCCATACAGAAGAAAGCAAGCTTACAAAACACATCCAGTTTCTTGTGTGCTGGAATAGCTATGGCATAGAGATGCTTATCTAGATAGCACTCATGGCTCCAGCGATGCAAATGAGGAAAGAAAACAAGATTAACATTTAATGAAATGCTGTAGAAGACAACAGAAAGATATGAGAAAGGAAATAATAGTCAAGTAGGGGATGTTGCAAAAACATCACACAAACTAAGGCTTGAAACATTGCACTATGGCTCCACAAAGGGCTTTTACACATGTTTCTAAAATGAAACAACAAGAAAAGTATTTTTAGAAATCCCATTTTATGACTAAAACTAAAATTTAACTCCCTTTAATATATTCATATAAAGTTGTCTTTACATACATACATTTATTATGTATTTACATACATTGCCCATTTATTATGGAATTAGGGATTATATATATATATATATATATATATATATATATATATATAGTCATGTTTGTTGTATTGCTATACCTTTTGACAGAAAGAGAAAAACATATACAATCTTGTAATACAGAAAACATTTTATTTGGAAAATAAAGAGTAACCAAGATTCTAATGATTAAATCAAACACAAATACTCACCATATTATATAATAAAAACTGAAAATATAAATGTGATTTCATATTTGCTCCTTCTATGTCATGGGGTATGGCAAGTTAGGAAAAGAATACTACAATGCCTATCCATCATCTATATTGAGGAAGGTAAGCAGAATGAAGATAACAGCAAGAACATCAAAAGGAAGCATTGACATGAAAGATTGCTTCATTCAGAATCTCTTCTATTGTCCAGATATGTTGCTCTTTGATGAGGGCTGATATCAACACTGACACAGATCCCAAAACAGCTCTGGGCCTCCCAGTGTGGCTGAAATAATGAAGACTTATTTCCATGTACTATGTATTTCTCATAACAAGAAAACTATTGATGATCTGTGATAGAAATAACAAGCTAGCCTAAAATTCCATTAAGGAAATCAAAAATCAATGAAAATAAGTAAGCTGTAAACAAAATGGTACATGTAACACAACCCATGTGATTAAAAACTCTCAGCTGATAACAGTGGGAGGAAACATGACTTACGTGACTTCATTTCTTTGCTTAGAGAAATAATAAATATAAACCAACTCTGATGAACAAAGTTACATTTAAAAGATACTTTTCCTTGTGTGTGTGTATATTAAGAGTGTGTAATCATACCCAACTTTCCCATAGGCTCTGGGAATTTGAACTTATGTTCCTGGTATTTGGATTTCAATCCCTGTTTGAAGTCATTGCAAGTGCTCATACCTAGAGAAGCACCTATTTCACTTTTGGGTCACCATCTGTATGTTGTCAGACCTCCCTCTACCTGAGACTTGCATTTAAGTCACTGCTCCAAAGAGTGATGTGCCTATCTGTTTTGTCTTCTGCATGTTTGGTATTTATGCCATTCCAAAGACAGAGACTAGATTCCAGCTCTTCACTTATTGCAAGGACTCTGCTTCAGCCCCAAAGTTTGTGGAACATATTGGCCAACATTGTCCATCTTTATAACTTATTCTTGGCTTAAAATAAAATGAAGTAGGAAAGTTTTAAAAAGCAATTGTTATTAAGCATCTAACACATCTCTTCCATTGTCACTTATGTGACATTATGAAGTGATTTTCTAATGTGTGCTAGCAACAATATTAGCAATGATAAATGTAAAGGAATCAGATTAAACTTATAAACAGATAAGGCATACATGAAAACTTTGAATAAATTCTGAAACATTAGAAATGTGTATAATGGTAAAAGTAAAATGCTGTGGATCCCCGAGTGGCAGCAGTAGGCAGCATGTCCCGAGACCAATCTGCAGGACCCCCAAATGGTGGCAGGAAACAAGCTATGATCAGCCAGTCCCAGGCAGGACTGTGTAGTTCCTAAATAGCTGCAGTGGGCCATGAGAAGCAGTGAGTCCCAGGCAGGGAGCCATGTGGTGGGTGAGAGACCTCGGATGGGGCAGCCAGTCCCATGAGGAAAGACAGATAGATAGGCATGCCAAGAGACCATACCAAAGGTCTCGGAAGCCAGCTGGTCCTGGGCAGGGAGTCATGAGGCAGGCAAGAGACAGAGACATGGATAAGTACACCATGCAGAGAGAGGTTGGATATTTCTTTAGTGGGTTATGGAAGGGAAGAGAAGAAGGGGTAAGAGCAGAGAGCAAGTGGGGTGGTATAGGATGTGTTGCTTTCATTGGTTTAATAAAGAGACTGCTATGGCATTTTGATAGGGCAGCAGCTAAGGTAGCCGGAGAGAGAGAACAGAATTCTGGGAGGAAGAAAGGCAGGTAGAGAGCAGCCAGCCATGAGGCTGACAGGTCAGACATGCTGAATCTTTCCCAGTAAGCCATGGCCTCATGGTGACATACAGATTATTAGAAATGGGTTGAATCAAGATGTGAGAGTTAGCCAATAAGAGGGTAGAGCTAATGGGCCAGGCAGCAATTTAATTACTACAGATATCCATGTGATTATTTCCGGTAGACACTAGCTGGGCAGGATGGAACAAGAAACCCGCACCACTTTCCAACAGTGTGTGGGGGGAGAGAAGTAGGGAGAAGGGAGAGACAAAAGCTGTCTTTGAGAGAGGGAGACAGAAAAGGGAAGGGACTCAGGGTGGAAGCTGAAGATCTGCTTGCCTTGGCAGAGGGACTGAGGGTGGGGAGGAGTGGGAGTGGCTTGTCTCTTAAAGGTACAGAGCATAAATGTACAGAGGAGACCATTACAATGTGTACCACTAAACCCTGCTCAGCATGACTCCACAGAAATTGGAGAGGAGAAAAATGATATGCTCATTTAAGGAGATTAAAAAATATCTATACTTATTTAAAATGTAAGCTCAATAAATCACTAAGAAAATAAGTACCTAAGTTCAATTTGTAAGATGGTTATAAAACAGGCATGGGTGCAAATTACTGCCGTCTTTAGACCTTGAAAAAGTGTTTGTTATATCTCAAAATACTGATAAAAGTGTTAAATTCCCAACATATAAAAATGATTAATGTTCAATGAGTTGGAATTGCTGTTATAACCCTGAGTTGCTTACTACCCATTGTATACATGTACTGAAATCCCATAGTATAACCCATAAAACACACCAATAATATATCTCAGTGATGAAAAGAGGTCACAAGGGTAAAACAATGAGGGACTTGTAATAAAAAATGAAGAAATAAAGGATAAGAGAGACAGAAGCTAAGAGGGATGGGGAAGAAAAGAGGGAGAGGAAGGAGAGAGCACGAGGGAGGTGGCAAAGAAAGAGGAGCTAAAAGCATCACTTTTTAAGCCCAAACAATAGAACATTTTCAGTAGTGTTGCTTCCATGCAGTCTGGCAGCTTTAATACAAAGCTAAGCAATTAAACTTAAAATAGGTATATAAATTTCCCTAGAGAAACAAACCTTAAGACTGATCTGTCAAAAATAATAAAAATAGAACTTTGTCATTCAGTCAGCCAGGCCCCAAAGAAAGTTAAATTAAAGCAGCAGATGAATGTGTTGCTTTCTGCTGAGAACGTTTCTGATGGTGCTAATTACCCCTTGAACATAGGCTTGGCTTGATCCTAAAAGATTGGAAGAAAGGTTGCCAGGCCCCGAGACTGTCTGTACAGGCCCCAGGAATCTACAGGGTTGAGTGGCTTTCTCCTTCCAATTTACTACAGGCCATTTACAGTGCTAAATAGCAGTGGAGTCCCGGAAAATATGTTCTGCCTTTGCTGTGATTACAAATTCTCAGAAAGCACCTAGGTACATCAGTTTCTCCTAAAATAATGCCCTGCTTTTTGACTTTGAATTATTGTTTGATAAGATAAGTGTCCTATTTAGGTATCTTTTGCCATAACCCTCATCCTCCCATGAATTTATTTGGAAAAGCAAACTCTCCACGAAGATTCACATAACTGAGACTGTGCATTCAAGGTTGTGATGAGGTTGCGTGTGTATGGGGGGGGGGTGGGAGCACCAAGGGGATGGACAACTAAATTTGAATAGATTTTTTGTAGTTGTGTCATTGTTTTGAAAAGATTAGACACAGAAAGAAAAAAGCATGTCAGAATTTCACTTATGTGTATACCATGCTTTGTTTATCTGCATAAAAGAACTTCTACAAGTAAAATAGGGTCAATATGCCTGTACTAGAGTTAATGATTTTATCCTATTCCCAACCAATTATGATCACATGATGAGGATCGAGTGTCAAAGCTTGAAGTTGCCATCAGATCTTATGAGTGCAACCTTTATACTAATTGTTTAACAATTCAGAAACTCTAAAATTAAAGGCTCAAAGTCTGAAAACTGCTCTGTAAGATTCCAGGCTTAGAGGTGCTCGTATTCTGTATCTACAGCTCAAGAGATGTTCTTCAAAGTCACATGAGTGACTCAGGCACATTTGCTGCTGTGTTAAATGTGCTGTCACAGGCAACTTGACGTACTCTTTTACTGTTCTGCTTTGCTCTGAAAGATTTTTCTTTTTCCCTTTTTCCCTGTGTATCTGGGGCTGAAGGTTCTGTGTGTCTATGTGAGTCTGTGTGCTTCTTTACATATGGAGGTCAGAAGAGGCCATCGGATTCCTATGGGTAGAGTTTCAGGTGTTTGTGGGACCACTGCTTATTATATCATTGGCCATTCTGAACTTCAGTACTTATGACTAAGAGCACCAAGCATCCTTAACCAAGAAATAGAAATATCCACACCATTGAATTTACATGAGGGAAGGAAACCTTGTTGCAGGACCTAGTTTAATCCAGCTGTTATCTATACAATGATCTTCAATGTAGCTAACTCTCATTATCCTTATTGTTGTGCTTATTTTACATATTTACAAATATGAAGATAAAATACACTAACTGTAACAGAGATAACTTCTTGTTCCATAGATAATACAGAGAGGGAGGGATATTTAAATGTAAGTAGTCTGGTGCCTTGCAGTCAGTGGTTGAGAACTAACTAACAGTTATAATTTTACCTCAATCATTATTCTTTCTCAACCTGTGTGACATCTATGGTTTAAGTTCTGTTGAAATGATCTTCCCATGACACTTGTTTATCAGAGCTCTTTTCATTTAATCCTATTGTTTTCCTTTCTCTTTACTGCTTCTTCCTGTAATCAAGTTCCCACAAAGTAGCCAACTTGATCTTTTAAGGAATAAGATCTTCTGCATCTGCACTCCAAATCCCTGCAGAGTTCCTATCAGTCTTTCAACAAAATCTGAATTCTTTAATCTAGTATATGAAAACTACCCACACACATTTATGTGTAAAGTCTTTATTTTCACATTCTGTAGATAAATCCAATTATATTTCTGAAATTGAATGTCCCTAAAAATGTTCTATGCTTCCTCACATTGCAGATTTGATCATGCCATAGAAAAAATATAACACACATCTTTGTACCTTCTTGCTACACAGTAACACAATCGGATTAACTGATTCCTAACAAATATATATTAAATAGCTGAATAGATGTATGGATAGATGGATGGATGGAGACATGGATGCAGGTATACGTACATACTTCAGTCCATTTTGCTGCTGTGGTAGCTTTCTGTCAATAAGATTTAGTTAATTTTCTGTAGATATTTTAAAGTTCTCTATTATTACAAATGCATTACAAGGTGATAATAAAGCAAGACAAACCTTTATGAATAGAATAAACAAAAGTGACATTTTCTGTTGGTAATTATGGCAAAAGCCACATATCTACAGACATATATCCTTGTCTTATGTTTGCAATAAAAATATTATATATTAGCAACTTCAATAAAGTTGGTAGCTAGCAATTAAACACTCATGGACACTGGAAACAAAATGCCAGGCATGAGCTGTTAGGCCATTGATTCTTAAGTGAAACCAGGTATTTGACAGATATGACTGTTATATTTCAGGAGGCTTTTGAAGTTCAGACAAAGAAAGTCTGGATCTGACAGTAATAAAACTATAGAATACAGAAATTGCTGCTGAAATATATCAGAGCTTCTTATGACTGTTGTAAATTATGTAGAAGCGTTTAAATATTTCAATAAAGACAATATTTATAAGGAAAACTTTAGTTCAAATAACGAAGAATAAATAAATAGCAGCTAGATCTGTGGGTATGCAGATGAGAACGTGCGAGAGCTACAGTTGGAAACCCTAGAGGCAGCCCCACACTGGCACTTGACTCTTCTGTTGTATTTTTCTGAATGCTGTGACAGACACTTTGTCTAAACATGACAGTGTTTCATCAGCTTCATGAGATTAAAGCTCCCTTTCAAACCCTGCTGCCAACACTGTTCAAATATGTCAGCAAAGTAGAAAATTTAATAAAAATCCCTGAGGGTGAGATGCCAATTAGGTCTGAAGATGCCAAGGTTTGCTCTTGGGTTGGGCAAAACAGAGAGTCTACTGGGACTGACACAGCAGAAGGCTGCACAGGCACTCCTTTATTCTCTAGTCCTGCCAACTTGGAGAACTTGTAAGTGTCTTCCTCTTCTCCTTGAAAGAAGTGGACAAGAATGGAGTTGAGGCTAACGTGCTATGCATCAAAACAGGTACCTAGAAAGTGCTTTATGGCTTGCTCCTACCAAACAGGGCTCCAAAAAATAAAATCACAAGCAGATTTGGACTATTTATTTTATTTATTGTCTTTTACAGAAGGATTTGGTGTCATAATTGTCTGTTATTTGAATGGCAGAAGAGATCTTTCAACTTGCTCAATGTGTGTGTGTGTGTGTCTGTGTCCACAACTCAATGGCTCCTCATCTCTTAAGACTTTAATCACTAATGGTTACCATATGAATATATTTGTGTATGGTAGTTTTGTTATCTACATAAAAACTGAATAAAATAATCATTATTTTTAAAACTTCATGTTAAGTACGCAGAATAAAATTTGCAACAACAATAAATAAAATATATGTGTATTTATTTGGGATTTTAGAACAAAACAATTTCTTGAAATACAAAATGATGGGACAATACACAGAGACAAGACAGTAGATTCTACTATAAAAAATAAAGACAATTTACTGCTAAAATCTCTACACTCAAATTTCAAGCAAGTATTACAGAAGATGGCAAAGTGTCACTTGGACCACTTTCGCTGAGAAGTCATTAATATCCAAACATAGAGACTGAATCTCATTAAATCAATAAGAGCGCACAGGTCAATTTAAACATGGCATATGTAAAGTCATTTCACATAAGCATAAAGTCATATAGAAAATAAATATATGAACAATGTTCATTTTAGTATTAAGTATAAAACATTATAGAGACATGCTACCTTACATCCACATAAGTGAAAAAATTATAAATTGCTAATTATAGGAGAAAATAAGAGATTATCAGTACTTCTATATATTGTTAGGAGAAATACTCTTTACATCATGTATTTTAGAAGGACTTTCACAATTTTGAGTAAAACTGAGAGTACTCTTAGCCAAGAAATTTGATATCTATATCTACAGAATTAAATGTACAGACTTGCCGAGCAATAGTCAAACTGCTATTGTTTAGAAATTTCATGAAAACCATGCAAATGCATAGATTGTGAAATGAGTAGACAATGATACAATCACTCTGTAATTCAATTCAAAGGAATAAATAAATTAAAAAAAAAAAACCTTTTTGAGCCAACACTGATAAATATATCTTTCTGAACCTTTACCTCTAATGGTACAAAATTAACAAAGCAAACTGCAGTTTTGTGTAGTCACATTTGTGTTAGTTCCACAAATATGAACTGAAGTATTTTCAGCAAATTTGTATTCATATTTTCTTCTGGGAAGCAACTCTGGGAAAGGATTTGAAGAAAAAGAATATAAGAATGCCACTTATTTTATTGTTTCTTTTGCAACTAATTAATTAAGGCCAATATGACAGTCTGTTTACCTTGGCAGATTGAGAGGGATTAGCACAACAGTGTTACCCATATTTTTATGCTGATTCACTTCTTTCTAAAATCAAACAAATGCGTGCATGCACGTGCACAACTGTATTATTTATACATGATCTGTCTAATCTTCAAGAAATGGATAGTTAATGATTGTCAGGTTATGATTATTTCTTGAAATGAAAGAAGTAATCAAAGATTAAAATGTTTTTTGCAAGTTGACTTTAAAATGAAGTAGAATTGGATGACAAGTTAGGTACAATTATTTTGAGATCCCAACTGTTTATGAGAATTTATCATAAAAACATGTCAGATTGGACATTGTTTGCTTGTTGCTTTCTGTTTGGATTTTGAAATAGTATTATTTAGTAATGCAGGGTAGCTTCAAACTCTATCCTTTCTTGGCATTTTAGTACTGGGATAAGTGTGTTCTGTTATACCTGTCAAAGATGTAAAAAATTTAAAAAATTATCTTACTTAGCCATTCATTGCTTATTTTCTATCATGTACTGAGAAATATGGATAAAATTTGACTTAGCGTGTACATGCTTCAAAAATAAAATTGAACTTACTACAAAGTATGAGATATCAAGTATTCAAACAACTACAACTCTCTTTGGCCTACGGATTTGCAGCCACAGCATGATTCTTAGGCTGCTTTTGGATTTGTGGGCCCCAGGAAGGAAGCTGCATTGTGAGGAAATTGAGAATTTTCCATTTCATCATTTAAATATGGGCAAGCAATCAGACTTGGGATTACTCATCTGTCACTGCTCAGTGATTTTATTTGCTTTTTCCCACTCTGAGCCCTTTCAGTTCCTCTCTGAACATCTTTGGGAAATATTACTGTGGTACTCAGTCAACCAGGAGAGCTTAACTAACAAAGAATTGGCTGGTTCTATTCAGAGATGAAATCCAGTCAGCTGCATCAGTGACCACAATGTGAACCAGTTAGCTAGAATGAATCGTGTCCCTGGCTTCATTTCCCTACTGCTCCAGGGATGGACATGGGATTTCATAGGCTTTTTGGGAGACAGTGAATTTCAGTTCACCAGTTCTGTGAAAAAGTCACAAAGGGGAGAAATGATAATTGAGGTGTTCTTCAAAATCTGGCTGTGCCTTTTTACCCCATTCTTTAAATGCTGTTTTCTCTCTAAGTTTTGTTCATTTGCAACTGTATGGTAGAAGTGAGTGAAAACAAGTGAAAGAATATGGTGACAAAAGGAATGAATTTAAGCACTGAATACAGAAAATAGAACACAAAGGTAGGATGCCTGTCATTGCATCTGAACCTTGCTGACCATTCAGGTGGTGGTGAAGTTGTGGAGTGGTAGCCATCTTTTCTTCTATAGGGTTCCAGACACACATCCCTAGGAAGACTAATATTTCCTATTTCCTCTGGTCACACACCACTAGTTCATCTTTATCTCATTCACTGGGCAACCAAGATAAGTGTAAAGAAGAGAAAGTAGGTAAAATTTAAGAAAAAGTGTAAATTTAGAGGGAAAAATATTTTAAAGTTTCCTATAGTCTTGCCTTGGCCATTCAGAAAGTAGCAGACTGAGAATGAGCACAAAAATATAGAAATAAAATTATACTTGTAATTTATTATATAAACTCATCCTTGAGTTTCATGGTAATGGAGTGATAGTATGATTTTTTGTGTGGGTTTTGTGATGACATCTTAATCAGATATTTTGGAAAAGATAAGTGATATTATTACATGATGGAAGAAAGAACAAAGCAAAAAAACCTATAAAATAATTGTCATTTCCATGGTCCTTAAGGTTCATGAAGGCTAATCTAAAATATTTCCTTCTTCTTCTTCTTCTTCTTCTTCTTCTTCTTCTTCTTCTTCTTCTTCTTCTTCTTCTTCTTCTTCTTCTTCTTCTTCTTCTTTTCTTTTCTTCTTCTTCTCCTTCTTGTCTTCCTATCTATGCTTATGTATAATTACTAATTTAAATGCTATACATTTGATACAAATAAATATCTTCCCATGCCAGACAGATAATATCAATGTCTTTATTGACTTGCGTAGACTGGTGGGGAAGATGCATGAACTAGAGAGAAGTGGGCCTACCTAACACAGTTCAGACATTGTTTCAGCAGTGCATAAAAAATAAGCCATGCATATTTATTAAGATGAAATATATTGTTATGAATTTTCTTTGAAGTATTCTGGGAAAGTTAGACTTAAATTGATGATAAAACCAAATCCAAACAAAAATTTTCATTCATAATAATAAAAAGTGTAACATGGACTCTATAGACAAAATAATTGAAGAAATGTTCTATATTGTAGTATACTGCACATTTTTCAGTGTATAAATATTTTGTTCAATATGTCCTTATTGTGCAATTCTCATAAACAACATAGGACAGGTGAACATGGAATTAGGAATAGAATGAAGACAAACTGACGAGGAAAAAGTAGAGGAAGAATGTATTTAGATGCAGAAGCTTAAGAGTTATTAAACACCTTTCCAACTGGAAGGTTAAAAGTTAAAGGGAAATTTTTAGTAGATATTCTGAGACCACAACTAGGTCCCCAGCGCATGTTTCTTGCCATTTAAACAGATTTCTTTTATTCTCATAAGACAGCAATATTTTCTACTTAAACCCAGGAACAGCCTTATGAGAATAGTATTTGCTGTCTCAGTGCTAGAATAATAGTTTAAGTAAAATCCTGGTATAATAAGACTATTGAATGTCACCTTGACTGTTATTTTAATTTCATCTATGCTAGCAAACTAAAGAATTCTATGCCTTACTATCTACATCAAGATCAGCTTTTATATCCAACCTATAAAGCACAAAGACTTTCTGTAGCTTAATTTCTTAGGTATGTTAAATTCTTCATTATTCTCTTGATCAAGAGTTCATTCAGTTTGACAGCTTACAAAATGTTCTACATTGGTTCAGATCAGTGGCTCCTTACAATCCTCATTAACTCCAAATCATCTCTATCGATTTCATAGGTACTTTTTTATTTCATGAGAAAAACATTTCTTACCTTTTCACGAATGTGAGCTAATACATTTCCCAGACACCTTACTACTTCATGAATGGCTTTCATTTATCACCCAAAGACAGGGAGCCAACACAATGCAAGGTCAAAAATTCTTTAACTCTCTACATTTAACCCAAGTACAAATTCAGGAAAATATGCATTACATATCACCTTTTCATCAACACTGTGAAATCGGGTCATAGATTGCGGTGAGAATGGAATTGCACAATGCAATGGTGCTTTATATTTTCAACACCTTCTCATTTCACAGCCTGACAACAATCCTATTATGGAGTTTCATAATCTAAGATAGCACATTCCTGATAATTACTGAGATAGGATTTTTCTCTTCAGTTCCAATTGATACATTGAATTTAAGGATTCATTTCATTTCCGATTTCATGAGCAGCTGTGTGATAGTTAGTGTTCATAACATCCTCAATGCTTTTACTACTGGTTTGGTTCTTTTCATAATGACATTATTTTTATGATCTTGTGGCACTTTTAGAATGGAATTCCTCTCTCCTAATGTCTTTCTTCACTCATAGTTGCTGTTGTGTCAATACAGGAAAGAACAAATTGCAGAAAGAATTTTATTTTGTTTTACTTTTTTGATTTTATTTTCTTCCAACAGGCAGTTGTCTGTTTTTTTTTTAAATCTGATCAACACATTTCTTCATCAACTGTAATTGCAAAACATTAAATTGTTTTGCTTCCTCTCAATCTTTCCTAGCTTCAATTCTCATGTGGTGGGTTGTGTAAACTATTATATTTGAAATATGTACAGAGCTCAGAACTCACGAAAAACATTGCTTCACAAAACGACTTTTCATCATAATGCACCTTAGCATTGCACAATTATGATAATTTAACAGCGTATAGAGCTGCATACTAAATGAGAAATGTTTTCATTATAGAAGAAAGGCTAAATGCCATATTAAAGCAGATAGCATTTCCACAAGTAAGCTGGCTCTATAGAAAACTTAGATTTTAGAAAGCTTCAGGCAAAAGTCTATAAAGTAAATAGCAGTGCTTGGAAGGCCAATTTATATTCTAATGTGAAGTTTATGGAGACACTTTGAAAGCAGGTAGGAAAATCATCATGAACTGATTGCATTCTTTGACAAATTATATAATTAATTGCAATCCTGTCTAAACCAGAAAGAGAGATGAAAGTAAACAGAGTTGGGAAACTATGGATTTGATTCTCTCTTGACTTACTATGGGGAAGAAATAAACCTAGATAATGAACAGGAAAACTGTATTATCTGGTATTGTTACTTTTGTAACAAGTGTTACTTTTGTTGACTACATTTCTCCTCTGTATTTTCCCACATTGTCTCACTTAGATAAACCATGAAAGCTGTAGTGGGAAGCTGCTGGCTGTGTTCCTGCCGCCCCAGCTCCCGGTCGCATGGCTAGCTTATGCCCCAAAATAACAACACACAAACTCTATTCATTTAAACACTGCTTGGCCCATTTCTGTTCATGTGTGTAGCACCCCACGGTGTGCTTACCGGGAAGATTCTAGCCTACATCCATCCTGGGTCAGAGCTTCATCGCATCTGCTCTGGAGAGGAGAGCATGGCGTCTGTCTCTCAGAGGAGCTGCCCTGCATCTGAGCTCACTTCCTCTTCCTCCCAGCATTCTGTTCTGTTTACTCCACCCACCTATGTTCTAACCTATGAGGACCAAGCAGTTTCTTTATTTTTAACCAATGACCTTCCTCCATCAGAAAGCAATAAATAAATATTATCCTTCTATCTTAATATTCAGATTCCACTGGGATCACTGCATCCATAAAAATCTTACTGGTTTTCCAATAATCATCAGATGGCCATATTAATAAAAATAATTGTGGAGGAGGTATAATCTCATTGTTATTTCCTTTGGTTAAATTGGACTATATGCAAAGTTTTCTTAAGTCATTCATGTATTCATAAGCAAAATAAAATAATTCACCTTGTGAAGCTCTTGTTTTCTTTTACATATCTACGTTGCCCATTGTTTATCAAATGGTATTTTTTTCTGGCTACCATTTAAATCAAACAACCATTCTAAAGGTTTCCCAAACTAGCCTTTTCTACAAAATCCTATTTGTATGATCTTTTTGGCAACTACCATTTTTCAAAGTCTTCATTTCATGAATGTGGTCCAAATGTCTGCCAAACACCTGCATTCCCAGCATGGGGAACAATTTTCTCTTTCTAATGGAATTCAAAAAGAGAGTATTATTTTGAATTGATGTTGGAGTCACACTTACTTTTGATACTTCACTGCTCACAGTACAATTTATGGTTCCTTTCTGCTTTGAGATTCAAGAGTTCCCAAATCTGTAGGGCTTCCATAGTAGGAACAGAGGAATTGATCCTTACACACTAGCATCAGAGGCTAGGACTAAATTAAAATCCACAAAGTCAGAGACAACACAGACTTGTCAGGTTCATATAGAGATAAAGAGATATTAGAAACGTTAATTACTATGAAAATACTTATTCCTTCTTGTTCACAGGACTATTATATGCCTTCCAATGGCTCTTCTAAGAATCTAGTATATATGAAATTGATACTTTTCCTTATATAAGACAAGATTTTAATAGAAGTGTAGATTTGATTCATATTAATGTTGAAAAGTGGAGTTTTATTCACTTGCTGTAAAAATAATAATTATAATTTCAGATTATAAAAATTGAACAATTTTAGTAAGTTAACCTTGATAAGATTCCATATTTGCATTTTAATGTTTATCAATGTTACTATTTTGTAAATTGTTATTAATAATGTTCACATGCAGTTGGTAACAAAGGTCAGATAGCAATGGGGATTATAGTATAAATGGACCCACTACCAAAATGAATATATTATCTCTATCTACAAAGATATCTTCTGCCAAACACTAGCTGAGTAGAATTAGCTGTGGTGTAGTGATGGAGGAAGGTCATTGGCTAATAAAGAAACTTCCTTGGCCCATCTGATAGGGCAGAATTTAGATAGGCGGAGTAAACAGAACAGAATGCTGGGAGGAAGAGGAAGTGAGCTCAGAAATCATGCAGCTCCTCTCAGAGGCAGACGCGATGCAGCCAGCCGCCAGGTCAGGCATGCTGAATCTTTTCTGGTAAGACTAGTGCTACACAGATTATTAGAGATGGGTTGATCAGGATATGAGAATTAGCCAGTAAGGGCTAGAGCTAATAGGCCAAGCAGTGTTTAAAAGAATACAGTTTGTGTGTCGTTATTTTGGGGCATAAACTAGTCAGGCGACCAGGAGCTGGGGCGGCAGGAACACAGCCCGCAGCTTCCACTACAGTGTAGTACAGTACAGAAGTCATATAGGTGAAGGAACACTTAGGTATAGGCAAACATCCACCACAAATCTGGTACCAGAGGGTATTCAATGGCCAGGAATGCTCTTGCAAAATGTTTCTGCTGACCTTGTAAGGATCAGACATCATTCCAAGCTTTTAAGTCTATCCTTTTCAGATAGTGTCTTCTATGTTAGACACCATTAAATCTGTGATGTGAGTTAAGAACTTCTATTTGTTATGATTTTACTTTTGAAGATTCTGAAAGAGAATTGAATTGTATAGGCTTTTGGCTTGTTTGTTTCTTTAGTGGTTCTATTTCCTGCAGTGTTACATTGAAACCTTTTCCAGCATGGGGCCTCATTTAGAGTTATTTGGTTTTCTTGATATTTTTTCTGCAATGGTTTGCTCTGCAGCTAATATAATTATTTGAAACCTCCACAATTGACCCTTAAATGAAGCCTATGCTTTTGTGTATGCCAGGCCTCAGGCTAGCATATCTCATTTGCATTGTTCAGAACTTAAATAGTTTTACTTCTTCACATTTGCTTCATTCAGCGTTTTAAAAGCCTCCAGATTCTGACTGGCACCAGTTCCTCTACCTGAGCAAGTTTATTATTGGAACTCAAGGATATTCTATTTACTAGCCATATCAGGAACTGAAATACAACATATTCTAAAAAAACAAAATAGAAGTATGCAGAAAAGCTTCTCTTGTAGACACTCTTTGGGCTTCTGGTTCACTTATAGAAATACTGTGTTTATATGCTTAAAACTTTATTAATAATGATGGTTGTGAATTCTTTGGATGTGTTTCAGGGAGCTGGTTGTAATTCAGGGGGTTGGATAAATGGCTCAGCAGTTAAGAGTGCTTATTGCTCCTGCACAGGATCTGGGTTTGATTCTCTTCATCCAAATGACCACTTATAATAACCTGCAGGTCCAGTTCCAGGAAATCTAATGCTCTCTCTGGCTTCCAAGGGTTCTTTCACATTTGGTGCACTAAACTCATGGAAGCAAACACACATGCAAATAAATAATAAATAGATCTTTTTTAAGAACTGTGGCTCTGTGCTCTAAGATTGTGGCTCTTTCCCAGTATACGATTCTAATCAATATGTATGGATTCATCCTATATAATATTTTGTGAGGAGAAATATTTATAATGCCAACTACAATTAGGTCATCTTTTCTAACAGAATCACGTACAGTTTTCAGTACACTAGTCCTCATGTCTGAGCCACGTTCAGTTGGGGAAGATAAATTGGACATAGAAAGGATGCAAAGCCTTCCAGTTAGAAACTTAGTACTTTAAAGATGCAGTTCACTTGTCAGTGTAGAAGAAGAAATAACACATCAAAGTAAATTCAAAGAACACTTTACAAACATGCATATAAACATATATCTCTGTATCATAATACAAATCAATCATGTTATACTTTTATACACAACCAACTCTGTTAGATTGGAGAAACTGGTAAGAGGTGATGAAGATGATGTAGAGAGGATCAGTTATGATGTAAGTGACCAAATGCACTGAGTTTGTAAATATTGCAAGGCTTATGTCTTTCCACAGATAAATGGGCAATGAAAATGCAGTGTGTATGCACGATGGAACAATATGCAGCTATAGAGAAAAATAAAATCATGAGAAGTGTAGGTAAACGAGTAGACCTAAAAAAGACTATATTAAGTAAGGTAACTCATACTCAGAAAGACAAATGTCACATTTTCTTTCTCATCTGATGTGCCTAGCTCAGGTACAACTGTAGCTGCCACCCATCCTCAAAGAAACCTCTCTTTATATCAAACACGTAAAACCTCGGAAAAACAGAACAGGACATACTGCAGAAATCAAGTTATCATTGGAGCCCAGCCTCAGTAGATACATCTGCATCATAACACCTGCATCCATGGCTCAGGGAACATCCTGGCAGAGTGCGTGGGAAAACTACAAGAGCCAGAATACTAGGAAGTCACTGTAAAGCAATTTTTCCTAGTCATGGTTGCACAAACTGGAAAAAAAAAAAACAATGACAATATCAACAAGCATGTTAACATTAAAGGGAAAAATTTTCAGTTCCAAATCCTAGATACAGAATGAGAGGCAGATAATGAGTTCTGGAGAATTAGCCTCTCCCAAGTTTGAGACCCCTTATTGAATTTTCAGTGCAGAATGGTGAGTGCTGAAACCGTATATACACTATCAACAAAAACAGACTCAGATATTGTATTTATGCATATTTTCACACATATACATATTCATATATTTATGTAACTATAATAACCAATCAAAAAGAGGTTGACTTTTTTTACTTGACTGGGGCACAGGTGAAGTTGGGAGGAAGGTATTTAGGAGGGTTGGAAGGAAGAAAAAGGAAGAGAAAAAGTGATGTAATTTGATTTCAGCTAAAGTTAGACTAAAAACAAAATGCATTCAAGATTATTTTGAAGACTGCAGGAAAAGTTTCTATTTTACTTGCTTGTTTTTTAGATCTAAATCCAGAGGTTTTATTATAAGCTATTGTGGCTATTGCAGGATATTGAAGACCTTCTGAGTACTTACAACTGTATTCTGTAGTCAATGAGTTGACATTGGAAAATCTTGAGGAAGAAGATTGTGATATCCATCCTATATTTTAGGAGAAGGCAAACTGATTATGAGAATATACCATTAGAGAAAACTGGGTGTAATGGAGCAGAATAAATAGAACATTTGTACAATAAATAAAACAAAAGCTGAAAATGGAATTATTGCATAAAAGCCTGAGGAGGTGACTTAGCAGGTAGAGTGTTTATGGCGCAAGCATGAGGTATAGGGTTCTGATCTGCAGGATCCATATAACTGCTAGTGTGGTATTGTGGCCTGCCCACATTAGCAGTATGTGGAAGGGGAGCCAGGGAATCCCCAGGACAAGCTAATTACCTAGACTCTCTATAGGGAGCTCAAGTAGAGAATCTGGCCCCAATGTACAAGTTGAACTGTGATGCAAGAAAACACCTTACATCAAGTTTGGGCTGCAGATGCACATGCACACACTTGCATGTCCCAAAACATTCACCTTCATAAATTTGAACACACTCACATGCACATCAAATGAATACACTCAAATAATATCAAAGTAGGTATAGTGAGTGAGTTGTTGAATAAAATATATCACAATAGCAAAGAAGGAGAGGATCAAATGTGGCTCTGAAAGTACCAACAAATATATCGAGAAATTGGAAAGGCATAAAGCAATCAATTTGGTAGACAAAATTACCAAATTTCAATTTCTAGGGTCTATTGAAATTAGACAATGTAAAATTAGACTCGAATAGAGTGTAGGTCTGGTTTGAACAGAAATGAGGAAAATGGATAATGAGAAACTGTCTGTGGAAGTGAGTAATCATTCATGTCATGGAAGCCACTGCTCTTGAGCATGGAAAGTCTGTCTTTCCATATTACCTTCACTTAAAAACTGAATACAAATTAACCCACAGAATGAACCATCTAATAAGGGACATGAGGTGTGGCTATTTTCATCAAATGAAAACTTACCTCCTCATTTCCTTTCATTCAATTGATAAACACTTACAAATTCTAAGTCTATAATACTAAATAGAACATGATTAAAATGATGAAAAACCTCTGCTTTGATGTCTGTTGTATTTTGCTTCAGTGAACCCCAAAGCAAAACATTCTTATGGTCCTCTGTTCAAGCAAGAAGTTAAAATGTATAGCTCAATAAAATCAATAAAAAAGAAGTTAAGGAGCTGTTGAGGCAGTTGGAGAATATGCATTTTTCTTTAAAGCTGTGTATTTATTCCCCCAAAATTTTCTCCTTTCAATTCTAATACTGATCTTATACTACTAATCTTTACATGTATAATGCATGGTCTTTAGTGGAGGAGAATTCAGAGTAATAGCAGAGAAATCTCATTCCACAAGAAATAAAGTGGACAGGGGAAGGGTAGGCATTGTGTGCATTTCCCACTTAATGGAAATTCAACTTTTCTTATCGTATTCACATTGCTTTATATAACTAGTCAAAAACAAACAAAATCACAGCAAAAAGAAGGGAAAGTGAAAACAGTCTCACCCCTAACCAAAGAGCTATCTGCCATTGCTAACTGCCAGGAAAGAGGAAATCTGTTTTCTTCAATGGAGTGACCCTAGTTGTATCAAAGACACTTCAGGACAGAGGGCTCGGCAACAATTGCTGGATATGAAACAGATCGCTTCTGCTTTGGTTTGTGTTTGTGTATATTTATTTGTTTTTAAGAAAGCAAAAGACCATGAAGTTGGGTTCATGGGAATCTGGAAAGAGCTGGGAAAGAAGAAAGAATATGATCAAAACATACAGAATGATAATCTTTCAAAAGGAAACTGAAAGCACAAAACATATTTCTTATTACTACACTTTTAAATAATGCAGTCATTTTTAGGAGAGACTTTTTATCACAGAACTACAGTAATTATGGCTTTCATAGTTTTTCTGTCCTTTCTTCTGTGAGAAAAGGCAAAACAAAACAAACAAAAATATAGACAAGGTTGTACTTATATTATTTTGCATACATATATGTATGTATATATGCATGCATGGATGTTTGATTATAATTATAAAAATGAAGTTATAAGTTTGAGAATGGGAAGGGCTTGTTGGATTTGGAAGAAGGTATTTGAGAGAGGCTAAAGGGAGGAAGAGGATGAAGAAAAGAGATGTAATTCCATTATCTTTAAAATGAATTTAAATATTATGACAAAATGTTCAAAATTTATGCAAAGATATAGCAGATATACATTAAAAAACTAGTGAAAATAGATTTCATTATATTTTTGAAAGCATTAATTATGTTCTCTGTAAATTTAGGTAGAATAACTTTATTTTGATAAATCATGTTTTATGCTCCCTAATGATCAAATGCCTTTAACTATAGCTAAACCTTATTAAAATATAAAAATGCTAGCAATTCCTTAGTTGTAAATTTTTTTTTTTTTTTTTTTTTTTTTTTTTTTTTTTTGGTTTTTCTAGACAGGGTTTCTCTGTGGTTTTGGAGCCTGTCCTGGAACTAGCTCTTGTAGACCAGGCTGGTCTCGAACTCACAGAGATCCGCCTGCCTCTGCCTCCCAAGTGCATTTGATCACTTTGTTTTATGAGGTTTTTTTTTTTTTTTAAAAAAACAGTGGATTATAAAAGCAGAAATGATTAAAACAATCTACTGATAATGATGGAAAATAGTGAATATTTTAAGCTTCACATTTATTCCTTGGCTCAGCTTGGACATAAGGATTCAATGGGTGTGCTGTCACTCAAATGAAAAGGGGGTGGTATTAGACAAAGAATACTTGTGATAAATGAGAATCTATTAATTACATTCCTCGCCAAATTGTGATTTTTCGGCAGCTGCCTTGGGTTGTGAAGGCACACATTTCAGTGAGACCAGGAATTGTTTTCAAACACTGTAAACTACATGGTAATTCAAACCTAATCTGGTGGAAAGGAGATGTCAAAAGGCTGGGATTCAAGGGAAATACATCACCGTGATAGAGAAGAGAAGGGGAAAAACAGTGGCAATAGGAGGGTGAGAAGTGTTCACAGAACATTGTTATTCATTTACTAACTCCTTGTGATATTAGTTAAAAAATATCTAAGATTCATTCCAGCTCTCCAAATCCTGTTGCTCTAATGAAATTGCAATGCATAAAAACAAAACAACAAGCAAACAAACAAAATAACATGAGCACAAACAGAATCCTGTGGAAAAGCTTCAAGAAATCAGAACAATTACAATTTAATTCAGCTTTAGACCATTAATACCCCTCCTGAGGAAGTAAAACACTATATTTTTTACCTTGACAGTTTTCAGAGAGACATTTTTAAAACTGCTACTGTGGGAATAATAGAGGACATAGCATTTAAGAGCCTTATTGTTTCATTGGCAACACTAATTCTGGTTGCAGAATTTTATAATGATGAAGAAGTGTTTCCCTTATTCCTTAGATACTACTTGGTCTTATAGATGTTGTTTTGCTTTTATTTTGAAGAGAGTAAAGGACAAATATTCATAAATGTGATGTTTGAGAAAAGACAGACTTCATGCCATCAAACTTACTCAAAAGGCAAAAACAGTGTCTTTATACAGATAATTGAGTCAGACCTGTTCAGCCTATTATGTCCATGTATGCACTTTGTGAGCCTTGATTTCTCTCCCCATGTACTAGGGAGGAGAATGAGAAAATTCTGGGTATCACATCTTTTAGTGTCTGATTCTCACCTGACAGAAACATGCAATTCCTGAAGCCAATGCAATCTGACCTGGTCATGAGGATGTGGGAACCTCATAGTTATTTTTGTTCCTAGAAATTGAGAGATTGGAATATATCAAAAGCTCAAGAGTAGCTGGCAATTATTTTCCCAATTGTGTCTTTGTGTATCAATGATTTGGATGACCATGTATTTTTCTTTGATCTTTACAGAAACCAACACAAATTTCTCCTGTAGTCTTTTTCTATACAGGCTTCTCTTGAAAATTTCCTTCTGTCTTGCCCCATCCTTATTTTTGTCTTTCTGTTTTGTATCCATTATAGAACACATACCAGACAGTGTTATGTCAAATCTTGAGAACTGCTCATTTTGTTAACAGATAATCTATGAATGACTCTGGCTGTATAACTAATCTCTTGTTATAAAAAGACAAGGAACACAAGGAAGTGAGAGACATAACTTTCTAAAACCCAGGTGGAGGGAGCAGAACTGGCACCTAAATGTCATAAGCCTCTGTCTGTGATATACAAGTAAGTATATTCTTCATTTCTAAAAAAAATTACAGAGTAAACATTTATTACAGAAACTAGCATAATCTGTCCATTTGATCTGATGTTAATTTTCAAAATTATGTATAATTACAAACACAACTAACTTGGTCCCTTGAGTCAAGTTATTTTGATCAATATCTATCCCTCCATAAAACAAATTTATGTGAATGTGCACACACACACACACACTCCATTCAGCCTTCCCCGAAACCCTACCTACAAAAATTGATAACACTGATTCAACTTTAGAATATAATTCCTTAATGTCTAGAATGGGTCATTTATGTAAGTTCTTATGTTTTACATAGAAATTGAACTGTTTGAAAAAATAATAGTGGTAGTCTTAAGATGCCTGTTACCTGGTTTATTTTATGATTTATTTGATTCTTAAATTTTTTGATCTTCAAAAATCCTCCTTCCATTTTATCATACTCTCTATGGGCTATTTCAAATCTAGAAGAATACATTGAAAAGGACGTGGAAAAAAGTGCAAGTCAGAGAAATGGCAGATGACATACTACTGGCAATGTTCTGGATAGTTGTTGGACCAGATTTTATTATGTTGAGGTGAAGCGATTTAAGTTTATATTTCTTTATATCTGGCTTGATACTTGTTTTGAAGAGTTTGACAGTTGCTGTTCCTCAACAAAGTGTTGTCCAAAGTTAGCTTCTGGAAACTGAAGACATCATCTAGACCTAGAAGTTGTGGGGAATGACAAAGTCAAATGATCACATTAGATGATGGTCAGGAATTTCCATACCCCAAATAAGAATATAAATGCACAAGTAAGGACGGCTACCCATCCATCTAAGTAAGTTATGCCATCCTGATGTGCAGAGAATGAACAGTTGCTTTGAAAAAAATAAAAGATTTTTTTCACATTGCGTTTCTCTGTAGGGCAGTGTTACCACCAACTGTGATAGAGTTGAAAATAATTGATGATGTGTTCAGATAATTTTAGTGACACATAATTATCTCTTAATTTCCACAACATATAAATGAGTGCATACTGCAATTAATTGTACCCTGTGGCCATTTAGTTACACCACACACACACACCATCTGATTGTCTGTGGAATGAAAATTGTTGATATATGCTTTCATGAAGAAACTAGCAGGCTCTCTGGGAGTCAGGAAAGAGAGTCCTGGAGAAGAAGCTCAAGGCCTCACCTGCAGCAGGATGTGGGCAGATCACTTCTCACTTCTAATTTTCATTTCTGCTGGCTGCCATGTATGAATAAGCATGCCTTTCTCTTCTGGTCGGACTCTGGAATCTCATCCACTTCTTTGCAGAGAAGTGGAAACAGTTGGAATTTTCTTTCGGTTATAAAGCCATGTGAAGGCAGGCAAGTGACGCCATCCCATCATCAACTGAGTAGATTTCTCAGTGAAGTCTACCCACTAGTAGCAATCCAACTTTAGACAACTCACTTTATTTTTCTTCTTCTCCTAAAAAAATTGGGTGTTTCTCTATATTTTCTCTGAGATCTTGCCTATCTCTAAAACACACACACACATCACTAATATATTTTTGAAGAAAATCAGAGCACTAACATCTATTTCTATCTATCTATCACTAACTTATAATTAATGCTGTTAATTTCTTCAAAAATGTACAGATCTAATTATTTTTCTGCTCCTTAAATCACCAGAAATATATTTTTGACAAGTGTAACTGTAAGAAAAACTTATTGGTCATGTTATGGAATTAAGCAGATTTCCCTAAAGAACAATGCACTAGGACTTATCCCAGGTGAATGAACTGGCTTTTTGAAGCTCTTTCTCCTTGGAGAGATACTTTGTTCAGTCTTGATACAGGGGGAGGGGCTTAGTCCTGCCTCAACTTGATATGCCGGAGTTTGTTGACTTCCCAAGAGAGGTTTTACCCTTCTGAGGAGTAGATGGGGTATGTGGAGGGAGAAATGCAGGTTAGAGAAGGAAAGGGAGGGGGAACTGGGATTTGAATGTAAAACGAAAAAAATTAAATTAAAAAAAGAACAAATGGAAAAGCTTCTGCATTCTGTTTGTGACCAAGGCAGATGAATTCATGCTGCAAGAATTTAATGCGAGTCTGCTTTTCGTCTTGCAGAGTGGAGGTTCTGGATATGACTATAAATGTAATGATCCTGAACTATATCTGCATCATCCATGAAGCTGACTATTAATCTTAAAATATCCACCAAATGTGAAGGTTTTACTTTACTCTTTTGAAACAGAATTTTGCACTTTGAAGAATCATTCACTTATAACCGATAAAAGATTGGAATGGTCCTAGAATTTTCAATGTGCCCCAAGGTGCTGTATATGATAAGACTGAATTGGAACGTGCTTTCAGAAACCGTTCTTTCATTAGGTCTTATGGGTGAGCGCACTATGTCATTGTGATTTATAGTCAGTCCGCTTTGCCTGGGGAGAACATGGGCTTTTGGAAGATCTGCAGACTTGTTTTGGAGAATTGGTTTAGGTATGCTAATTGGAAAACTGTCAAAATGCATTCTCTGGTCCCATGAAAATTTACCAGGCTTACTTTACCAAATCACCATGAAATGTGATAACATCTCTAATGCAAGCATAACTGCTCATAATTTTTCAATTGGCAATAATTTGAGTGGCAATTCTGTGAATTTGAGTGGCTTCCCTGGTCAAGGTACTCTCAGGATAATTATATAAAATTGAATAAATTCACTATAAATACACCCGATAGCTTTGCACCTGAGATAATTCATTCACCCAATGTTTCAAAACTCATGAAATCTATTACTTTGATGAACTTATACTCTAGTGTCAAAGTTGGAAAGAGGTGAGGACTTGTAGATTTATTATAGGCTTCTGTGTTTCATGGTCTCTTTTCTTTCCATTAAATTATAACTTTATTTACTTATTTATTTTATATGCATGTGGGTTTGAGTGCATGGGAGCATGTGCATGAGACAGAGGACATGCCACACATTGGTGCATGTATGAAAGCTAAGGACAGACAATTTGTGAAAACTGTTCCCTGTTTTTATCACCTGAGTCATGGGGATCAAATTTCCAGTTTGGCAGCTGATCCATCTTAATGGTCCCAAGTACTATAATGACTTCTATAACAACTCCTCAACTCTGCCTGAGTGCATAATTAAACATTACATATTTTGAAATGCATAAACAATTGTATATGACTTTGTTCAAGATAAACTATAGACAGACAGAGTCAAAGGCACTAATGTCTCCTCTGGTCGTTCACATGGTCACTTGCTTTATAATGAAAGATAAAAATGTAGATATAGATCAAATAAATATAAGCTAAGTCAAACAAAAGAAAATGAACATATATGTATAGATAGATACAATATATTATAATATATAATGAAAAAAGCAAGAAATCGGCAGAGCAATTGCAGGGAGTATGGGGAGTTGTGGGGGTGGAAGCATTCCTGAAGACCTTATCAAGAAGCGCATTCTTAAGAATAGTCCTTATACAAGTGACAAATAACCTTAGATATGTCAGAGTGAATGAGTGACCACATTTCACAATTCAGGTGACCTCTCAACTATGACCGTAAACTGTTCCTGGAACCCATAAATACCTTCAGGAAAGGTGAAGATACCAAAGAGTATGAGATGAATTCTGTATTTAATGCATATCCTTGGCTCTGGTAGTTTATCTTTGTAACCCTAAAAGACATACTAAAATAAGCCAGAAAAACAAAAGCTTTCTGATTGACCAGAATGTAATTGATTTGAATTATTTGCAAAGAATCTCTTATAGAAAACTGTTCAAAGCTACAGAGAAACCCTGTCTCGAAAAACTAAAAAAAAAAAAAAAAAAAAAAAAAAAGAATTTTACTTATTTTTCATGCCACCTTTGCTTTGCTTTGCCAGTGCTATTAAATGCTCTAGATAATCTCCTAGGGTGGTGTCATTGTCTTTCTTAGGCTCTTGTGTTTTTTTGAAACAGAAACTAGTTTTACAGCTCAGCAAAGTTGGTGCATACTAGTTATTCAAGCAGTTATGTGTAGAAGGGAGGATCAGGAGTTTGAGATTATCTAGGACTATACAAAAAATTCAAAGCCTTGTTTTGGCCATTGAAACCCTATCTCAAAACAAACAATCAAACAAACAGAATAAAAAAGAGAAAAGTCATGTAAATACTGATTTTAGTAAATAATGTTCTCATTACCATATACTCATCTTGACTGTTCTCCTAAGTACATCTGTATTGCTTACTGACCCAGGCTGACTTATCTTGTTTTGTGCTTTCTCTAGGATTGAACTCAGTGCCTCTTACATATTAGGAAATGCTCTGCCATTTAGCTCAATTGCATCATTTCAATCTTAGTCTTATTTCCCACCACTTATCTTTAGAATGTAACTTTATGGTTTCTCAGACCTCTATTCTCGGTTCCTGAACCTACATTTGACCTTGAGATTTACTTGGCCAGGAAGAGTTAAGTAAATCAGCAACATTACGCAAACATAAATTTAATATGTTTGCAAGTTTTGCTTCACTATTTCTCTTTAGATATTATCATGAGAATATATTCGCAACCATAAAAGTTGGAGCCAAATTTTGTAGGTTAACAAGGTTACCCTGAATTGGTCAAAAGCCAGCTGAAATCTATACATGTTAGTCAGTTTAGCACAAATGAACACAATAAGCTAGACAAATCACTGATTATTAAGAAAGTAATGGTTCTCTCTCTTCTTCTGCTGAAGTAGATGTGATTTGTTAGATATCATGAGTGAGGAATTAGATAAACAATATTGACACAATCTGTTACATGAAAACAGAAGTTGCCAGTTACAAATATTACACTAATAATTATTTCTATTCTGTTACGTTAGTGACAGTTATACAATTGACTTGATCTGAAAAACAGATAAAAGCCGTACTATACAATAGGTCTGCTAGGAAACATCTAAACTATGAATAGTAATTTTAGGGTTCATAAATAGAGATTTTCAAAAACCTCATTTCTCTATTACTAAAACAATTTAAAGTAGCCCAGACACATAAGTCATTTCCGGCAGGAGGGGGAATAAGCACCAGAAAGGAGATACCTGAAAATGGTAAAGATAGGAACTCAGGGGTCAATGTCTCCTTGAAAACCTAATACAAAATGACAAAGCAGTCAGAATTAGCCTGCCAGGAATGCTGGAGGATGGCACTGAATTTACAGTAGTCAAACAAATGCTAAATCAAGAAACATAGTAGGACAACTTTGTGGTATGTGAAAGCAGCATTGCTTCACCCTTTATACAAAGGAAACTTCAGCTATCAGGACTGTTTGGTAGGAGGCTTCAACCCAGCCCCTGGGATCCATTCTAAAATGTTTCAGTGGAACTTTGAACCCCAAGCCCCCTCCCCTGGGAGTTGCCACAGTCCAGACTTCACCGCCTAGAAAGCCAGCCAAATTATGTTCCCCAGATAGGGTCTAGACCACTCCCACAGGCTTTTTAAACTGCCCCCCAGAGAATGAACATGTGGTCTTCCCGATTCTCCTATCCGGTCTATTTTCCCGGGAGCGCAGGCATCCATTAAACTTGGAATTTTTCTAATTCGGTTTGATTTGGTCTGATTTGGATTATTGCTTCATTGGAGAGGTTTATCAGGCTGTAAAAACATTTCAAGGACAAAGAGCAAATAGGACAGACACGTCCAAGCTTTTAGTCTTTTGACCTTTAAGGATTCCGGCAGGAATTCTCAAAAGTAAAAATATAAAATTTAAATAGAATGGTGTTTCTCTGGGACTCTGACTGGGACTGCAGAGCTGACCAAGAAGTGAGTAACCAGCCCCTATTCTAGACAACCCAGCCTCTAGACCTTAAGCCCTGGGGCAAAACCCTGCCCCTCCCCCTCCAGGCTCTGCTGCTATAACCAACTAGCAGCTGACATTCTTTGCAGGCAAGTACCATTCTGACAACAAAACCACCCATCCGCTGCAACCTAAGCTGCTCTCTGGGTCTCATACTGGCACTGCACAGAGCATACCAAGAGGTGAGTGAACAGCCCTTCAGCTGGACAACCTAGTCTCTAGATTCTAAACTGGGGCAGCCTGGGAGGGATGGGGGTGGAGCAAAACACTGGGACCCTCCCCCACTTGCCTCAGGTACATTAGCCTGCCAGCAGAGGAGTCTCCTCCAAGCAGGCTGCTCCAATACCACCTCATTGAACCCCACAACCTACCCAACCCTGAAAACCTGGGTGGCTCCCTGAGACACAGAGAGCAACTGTACAGAACAGACAAAGAGCAGTTCCTTGAGACAGACAGTAACTGCCAAGTATCTGTCCAAGAGAGAATTCCTGAGACACAAACACCAACTGCAAGAATTGGACCAACAGGCAGACATTGCCTCCACCAATTAGCAGAGATGGGTAGTAGTCAATATAAGAATGTATTCAACAACCTAGAACAATACAGCAACAGCAGGAACCTAGTGATTCTACAGTAGAAAGACCTGAACACCCCAACCCAGAAGAAGCAGAAGTAAAGGCCCTTAAATATATCTTTATGAAGGTAATGGAGACTCTTCAAGAAGAAATGAAAAAGTTCCCTTAAAGAAAAGAAGGAAAAGACAAAGAAAAATTGGAAGAAATCAATAAATCTCTTGAAAAAAGTCAAGAAAACCAAGAAAAAAAGCAAACAGTACTAATAGTGTAAGACTTGAACATTGAAATAGAGACAATATACAAAATGCAAATGAAGGGAATTCTGGAAATTAAATAAATGGGAAAATAATCAGGAACTACAGTTGCAAGCATAAACAACAGAATGCAAGAGATGGAAGGATAATCACGTGAGTTGAAGGTGCAATAGAGGAAATAGAATCATTGGTCAAAGAAAATGATAAATCCAACAAATTCTTAATACAAAACATCCAGAAAATCTGGTAAACCATGAAGAAAACCAAACTTAAGGATAATAGGCATAGAAGAAGGATACGAACTACAGCTCAAAGGCATAAAAAATATTTATTAAAAACAGAAGAAATCTTTCCCAACTTAAAGAAGGATATGACTATGAAGGTACAAGAAGCTTACAGAACCCCAAGTAGAGTTGACCAGAAATGAAAGTCCCTTCTTAAGGGATTGCTCAACACCCTTAGCTATCAGGGAAATGTGAATCAAAATGACTTTGAGATACTATCTTACACCTGTCAGAATGGTTAAGATCAAAACACTGAATATAGATTATGCTGGAGAGGATGTGGGGTAAGGGGAACACTCCTTCGTTGCTGGTGGGAATGCAAACTTGTACTGCTGCTTTGGAAATCAGTATGATGGTTTCTCAGAATATTTGCAAATCAATCTACCTCAAAAACCAGCAATGTCACTCTTGGGCATATACTCAAAGGATGCAGAGCCATACCACAAGGAAATCTGCTCAACTGTAATCATAGCTGCATTATTTTTAATAGTCAGAATGTGGAAACAACCTAGAGGCCCCCTCAAAGAATGCATAAAGAAAATGTGTTACATTTACACAATGGAGTACTAGTCTGAGGTAAAAAAAAATGACATCTTGAAAATGCAGGATGGAACTAGGAAAAAAAACTATTCTGAGTGAGCTAAACCAGACCCAGAAAGACAAACACAGTATGTACTCACTCATAATTTGATATTAGATGTAAAGCAAAGAATAACCATCCTATAATCCATGATGGTAGAGAAGCTAGGTAATAAGAACACTGAGAGAGACATACATGGATCCCTGTGGGAAAGATAAATAGACAATATCTCCTGATAAAATTGGGAAAGGGGAGGGAGAAAGGAGGCCTGAAGGAGAGCGAGAGGAGAGAAGAAAAAGGAAAGGAAAACATGAGGGAACTGGATTGCCGAGATGGGGGAAAGCAAGGAAAGAGATACATTGATTGAGGGGGCACTTATGGGGCTAACAAGAAACCTGACACCAGAAAAATTCCCAGGAGTTCACAAGAATGACCTCAGTCATAAGCAATAGTGGAGAGAGATCCTCAACTGGCCTTCCCCTGTATTCAAATAGATGACTTCCTTAATTGTCATTATAGAAACTTCATCTAGCAAATGGTGGAAGTAGATACAGAGATCCACAGCTAACAATGGGCTGAGCTCCCAGAGTCCAGTCGAATAGAGGGAGGAGCAATAATATGAGCAAAGAGGTCAAGACCATGATGGGGATACCCACAGAGACAGTAGACCTGAGCTAGTGGAAGCTCAGTAACTCTGTACTGACAGTGGGAGAACCTGCATAGGCCCAAACTAGACTTCTGAATGAGGGCTACAGTTGTGTGGCTTGGTCAGTTTGTGGGGCCATTGGGAGTGGCTCCAGTATTTATTCCGAGTGCTTTAACTGGCCTTCTGGAACTCTTTCCCTATGGAGGAATTCCTTGCTCAGCCTAGCTATAAAGGGAGGGCTTTGGCCCTGCCTCAAAGTGACTTGCCATTTCCGATGGGAAGCATCACCTTCTCTGAGGAGTGGATGAAGGGTGTGATTCGTGGAAGGTAGAGGAGTGGGAGGAGGGAAGGGAGAGGGAACCAGGGATGGTGTGTAAAATGAGAAGAGATTGTTTTAAATATATAATAAAAATTGCAAAAAAATACACAAAATGAAATGAGAAGGCAAACAGAGTGATGTATGACTAAAAGACCAATTAAACACCACATTTTAAAGAAAGGGGAAAGAAGGAACAAAAGGAAACATGAAACAAACAAAGCACGGAAAGTCAAAAGAAACAGCAAAGTTATCTGCAGTTGGCTACTTCTAATGTAGTGTGTTAAATTCTCTACTTAAAAGGCAAGTACAAGAGGAATGAATTTGATAATCTATGTGCTGTTTATAAGAGACTCACTTAGATAGAAGTATAAATGCAAATAGTGCCCGAAAATTACAAGTATAAACTAAAAATAATTAGGCTTTTATATTAATATCAGAAAAAAATGACTGTAAGCCAAAAATTATTGTAAAACAGTAAAAAGAATGTTGCATGCTAACACAATGCCTAGTTCACCAAAGATCTTTAACAAATGCAAACACTTAAAGCACATCAATAAAATATACAAGGTGAAATCAAACGAAACAAGGTGGAAATGTGTACGTCTACAATTACAGCTGAGTACTGCTATCGCTGGCTTGTGGTAGAAGCAGACAGAAGATCAATAAAGAAACAAGAGTATCTGAAAATCATTTTACACCAAATACATGAATAATATCCTTCTACCAATAACAGATTAACTCAAAATCTGAAATGCACATGGGAAAATCGTAATGATAGACATTATGCTAATCTGAAAAATACAAGTTCTGTTGACATTTTAAGAGTGAGATCATACAAAGTGTCTTCTGTGATAACAATGAAACAAATTGAGTGGCAATAAAGCAAAACACACAAAGAGCTTAAGCAGGGAGTAAAAGCAGTGAATAGAGAGGGGGATTTATACCAACGAACACACATTATTGAAGAAAGATCTTAACTTTGTACATTTCTTGACACATTTAATAATTAGGAAATTCAAACCATGACAAAACAAACAGAAATCAAATGGAGAAACTACCAGATAAGTAGGAAAGATACATGGTCAATATCAAGTAGATTGAAAGGTCTACTAATGGGGACTATAAAATGACAGTAAAAGATACATATTAAAACAGCACCTCTAATAAAACTTGAGTGACCGTAATGTAAGTCTAAAGGAACAGACTCTAAATTAGACATTGTTTACTCAAGTGTATTGCAAATAATTTTAAAGAAGACCATACTCTAGACCTTAAAACAAAGCCTCCACCTTTTAAAGCAGTTGAAAGTTATTAGACATGTTTTCATGAAATGAAAGTAAAATGAAAATCAAATTCAAGGCTAGGAATAGTGGTGCAAAAGGGTTATCCCAGCTCTTTGAGAAGGATCCTGATTTTAAGGTCTTCCTGTACTACAGTGGGTTCAAGGCTAGCCTGGGTAATTTGGAGAGATTCTATCTTAAAATTTAAAATAAAAGAAAACTGGTTTAATTTAATTTATTTCCTATATAAGGTCTATGGATGTAAAATACTGGAAGAGTGCTTGCCTAGCAGAAATTAGGTTATAAATTCAACCCTACCCTTAATAAAATAGATGATAGATAGATAGATAGATAGATAGATAGATAGATAGATAGATGATGGATGATATAATAAGGTTTAGAAAGTCTCAGTGAAGAATTGTCTAGATGAGGATATTCTGGGGCATGTCTATGAGAGATTTCTTGATCATGTAAAGCCAAACTTTTGGTGGTATTATCCTCTGAATTTTAGTCCCAGACTATACAAAATAGAAGAAAGCGAGAAGAGCTCAATAATGCATGCTTTATTCAATGATTTTTGTTTCTATGTTGAACCAAAATTATCTCAGGGCCTGAACCTTGAGGCCTGCAGGACAGAGAAAAGCCTGGCTTGAGTTTGAAGGATAGTCTGAAAGTTACCGAGTGGGCCTGAGACAGCAAAAACTAGGTAGATTACCCTCCAGGCTGAGGGAGGGCTTGGCTGTCTCTCATTGGCTGGAGGTCCCCCCACATTATGTGATATCACTTAACTTATATAAGCTGACGCTCACAGTAATAAACAGAATTCCTGCTTTAACTTGACTTCCTGTCACATCTGATTGTCCTGCTTCATGGGGCTGGATCTGATTGTCCTGAGTTGTGGGGCTGCAGAATGACCAATAAAACACTCACCTTTCCCTGGGGAATAAGGCTAAGGAGGACTGGCATCTCTAGGCTATGTTTGAAGTTGGCACTGTCACTACTTCCCAATATTAATGGATAGTAACCTGAAATTGTAGTCTGAAATAAAAATATTCTTATGAATATTCAAGAAGCATACAGAACACCGAATAGACTGGATCAAAAAAAAGTCCCCCGCCATATAATAATCAAAACCCAAAACAGACAGAATAAAGAAAGAATATTAAAAGCTGCAAAGGAAAAAGGTCAAGTAACTTATACAGGTAAACCTATCAGACTTATACCTGACTTCTCTATGGAAACCATGAAAGCCAGAAGGTCCTGAATAGATGCACTGCAGAAACAAAGAGACTGTGGATGCAAGCCCAGACTACTATACCCAGCCAAGCTTTCGTTCACTGTAAATGGAGAAAACAAAATTTTCCAGGATAAAAACAAATTTAAACAATACATAGCCATAAATCCAGCCATACAAAAAGTAATAGAAGGAAAATCACCGACCAAGGAGTCCAACAATGCCCACAATAACTCAGACATCTAGTGACCCTTCACCAGCACAACTAGAAGGGAAACACACAAACTCTACTACCAAAAAAAAAATGACCTGAGTTAACAACCACTGGTCATTAATATCACTTAATATCAAAGGACTCAACTCACCTATAAAAAGGCACAGGCTAAGAGATTCGATACGAAAACAGGATCCAACATTCTGTTGTTTACAAGAAACACACCTCAACAACAAAGACAGACATCTACTCAGAGTAAAGGGTTGGGAAAAGGTTTATCAAGCAAATGGACCTAAGAAACAAGCAGGTGTGGCCATACTAATTTCTAACAAAGTTGACTTCAAACTAAAATCAATCAGAAGAGATGGAGAGGGACATTTTCTACTCATAACAGGAACAATTCATCAGGATGAAGTCTCAATCCTGAATATCTATGCCCCTAATATAAAAGCACCCACTTATGTAAAAGAAACATTACTAGAATTCAAGGCAATCATCAAACCACACACGCTAATAGTAGGAGACTTCAACACTCCTCTCTCACCAATGGACAGGTCAATCAGACAGAAATCTAATGGAGAAATAAGAGAATTAATGAAGAGGTAATGAATCAAATGGACTTAACAGACATCTATAGAACATTCCACCCAAATAGGAAAGAATATACCTTCTTCTCTGCAGCTCATGGAACCTTCTCGAAAACTGACCACGTACTCGGTAACAAAGCAAATTTCCACAGTTACAAAAAAAAAATTATTAGTAATCAACTGTGTCTTATCGAATCACCATGGATTAAACATAGAATTCAACAACAATGCTACCCCCAGAAAGCCTACAAACTCATGGAAACTGAACAGTCAACTACTGAACCACACCTGGGTCAAGGAAGAAATAAAGAAAGAAGTTAAAGTATTCCTTGAATTCAATGAAAATAAAGACTCAACATACTCAAACCTATGGAACATTATGAAAGCATTGCTAAGAGGAAAGTTCATAGCAATAAGTGCCCACTTAAAGAAAAGGGAGAAAGCACACGTTGGAGACTTAACAGTCCACCTGAAAACTCTAGAAAAAAACAGAAGCAGACTCACCTAGGAGGAGTAGAAGACTGGAAATAATCAACTGAGGGCTGAAATCAACAAAATAGAAACACAGAAAACAGTCTGAAGAATCAATGAAACAAAAAGCTGGTTCATGGAGAAAATTAACAAGATTGATAAACCCCTATCCAAACTAATCAAATGGCAGAGAGAGAATATGCAAATTAATAAGATCAGAAACAAAAAGGGAGACATAACCACAGACACAGAGGAAATTCAGAGAATCATTAGATCTTACTACAAAAGCCTGTATGCCACAAAATTGGAAAATGTAAAAGATATGGACATTTTTTAAGATAAGTACCATATACCAAAGTTAAACCAGGACCAGGTGAACAATCTAAATAGACCTGTTAATCGTGAAGAATTAGAAGCTGTTATCAAAACATTCTACCAAAAAAAAAAAAAAAAAAGCCCAGGACCAGATGGTTTCAATGCAGAATTCTACCAGAACTTCCAAGAAGACCTAATACTTATACTCCTTAATGTATTTCACAATATAGAAACAGAAAAGTCATTGCCAAATTCCTTTTATGAAGCTACAGTTACCCTGATACCAAAACCACACAAAGACTCAACCAAGAAAATTACAGGCCAATCTCACTCATGAACATCGACGCGAAAATCATCAATAAAATACTGGCAAACCGAATCAAAGAACACATTAGAAAAATTATCCATTATGATCAAGTAGGCTTCATCCCAGAGATGCAGGGATGGTTCAACATACGAAAATCTATCAATGTTATCCATCAAATAAATAAACTGAAAGAAAAAAACCATATGATCATTTCTTTAGATGCTGTAAAAAAGCATTTGACAAAATTCAACATCCCTTTATAATAAAGGTCTTGGAAAGATTAGGGATTCAAGACTCATACCTAAATATAATAAAAGCTATTTACAGCAAGCCGACAGCTGACATCAAATTAAATGGAGAGAAACTCAAAGCCATCTCACCAAAATCAGGAACACGACAAGGCTGTCCACTCTCTCCATACCTCTTTAATATAGTGCTTGAAGTTCTAGCGATAGCAATAAGACAACATAACGGGATCGAATTGGAAAGGAAGAAGTTAAACATTCGTTATTTGCAGATGATATGATAGTGTACATAAGCGACCCCAAAAACTCCATCAAAGAACTCCTACAGCTGATAAACACTTTTAGTAATGTGGCAGGATACAAGATCAACTCCAAAAAATCAGTTGCCCTCCTATACACAAAGGATAAGGAAGCAGAGAGGGAAATCAGAGAAGTATCACCTTTCACAGTAGCCCCAAATAGCATAAAATATCTTGGGGTAACTCTAACCAAGGAAGTGAAAGATCTATTTGACAAGAACTTTCAGTCTTTGAAGGATGAAATTGATGAGAATACCAGAAAATGGAAGGATCTCCCTTTCTCTTGGATTAAGAGGATCAACATAGTAAAAATGGCAATTCTCCCAAAAGCAATCTGTAGATTCAATGCAATCCCCATCAAAATCCCAACACATTCTTCAGAGACCTTTAATAAACAATAATCAACTTTATATGGAAAAACAAAAAACCCAGGATAACCAAAACAATCTTATACAATAAAGGAACGTCTGGAGACATTACCATCCCTGACGTCAAACTCTTTTACAGAGCTACAGTATTGAAAACAGCTTGGTATTGGCATAAAAACAGAGAAGTCGACCAATGGAATCGTATAGAAGACCCTGATTTTAACCCACAAACCTATGAACACCTGATTTTCGATAAAGGAGCTAAAGTATACAATGGAAGAAAGAAAGCATCTTCAACAAATGGGGCTGGAATAACTGGATGTCAACCTGTAGAAGAATGAAAATAGATCCATATCTAAAACAATGCACAAAACACAAGTCCAAATGGATTAAAGACCTCAATATCAATCTGAACACACTGAACCTGATAGAAGAGAAAGTGGAAAGTACTCTACAACATATGGGCACAGGATATCACTTCCTACATATAACCCCAGCAGCACAGACATTAAGGGCAACATTGAATAAATGGGACCTCCTGAAACTGAGAAGCTTCTGTAGAGCAAAGGACACTGTCACTAAGAAAAAAGGCAACCTACTGACTGGGAGAACATCTTCACCAACCCCACAACAGACAAGGTCTGATCTCCAAAATATATAAAGAACCCCAGAAACTAGACTTTAAAAGCTAATCAACCCAATTAAAAAAATAGGGCACTGAACCAAACAGAGAATTCTCAACAGAAGAAGTTCATGTGGCCAAAAGACACTTAAGGTCATGCTCAACCTCCTTAGTGATCAGGGAAATGCAAATCAAAACAACTCTGAGATACCATCTTACACCTGTCAGAATGACTAAAATCAAAAACACCAATGATAGCCTTTGCTGGAGAGGATGTGGAGTAAGGGGTACACTCATCCATTGCTGGTGGGAATGCAAACTTGTGAAACCACTTTGGAAATCAGTGTGGCGGTTTCTCAGGGAATTTGGGATCAACCTACCCCAGGACCCAGCAATACCACTTTTGGGAATATACCCAAGAGATGCCCTATCATACTACAAAAGCATTTGTTCAGCTATGTTTATAGCAGCATTATTTGTAATAGCCAGAACCTGGAAACAACGTAGATGCCCTTCAATGGAAGAATGGATGAAGAAAGTGTGGAATAAATACATATTAGAATACTACTCAGTGGTAAAAAACAATGACATCTTGAATTTTGCATGCAAATGGATGGAAATAGAAAACACTATGCTGAGTGAGGTAACCCAGACCCAAAAAGATGAACATGGGATGTACTCACTCATAATTGGTTTCTAACCATAAATAAAGGACATTGAGCCTATAATTCGTGATCCTAGAGAAGCTAAATAAGAAGGTCAACCCAAAGAAAAACATATAGTTATCCTCCTGGATATTGGAAGTAGACAAGATTGCCAGGTAAAAATTGGGAACTTGGGAGTGGGGTGGGATGGGGGTAAGAGGAAATGGGAAGAGAAAAGTGAGAAGGGGAGGATGGAGAGAGCTTGGGGGAATGGGACGGCTGGGAGGGAGACAGGGTGGATATGGGAGCAGGGAAGTGTATATCTTAATTAAGGGAGCCATTTTAGTGTTGGCAAGAGACTTGACTCTAGAGGGGCTCCCAGGTGTCCAGGGAGATGTCTCCAGCTAGTTCCTTGGGCAACTGAGGAGAGGGAACCTGAAATGGCCCTATCCTGTAGCCATACTGATGAATATCTTTTATATCACCATAGAACCTTCATCTGGTGATGGATGGAGATAGAGACAGAGACCCACATTGGAGCACCAGACTGAGCTCCCAATGTCCAAATGAGGAGCAGAAGGAGGGAGAACATGAGCAAGGAAGTCAGGACCGGGAGGGGTGCACCCACCCACTGAGACAGTGGGGCAGAACTATTGGGAGCTCACAAAGGCCAAGCTAGACAGGGACTGTAAAAGCATGGGATAAAACCGGACTCTCTGAACATGGCAGACAATGAGGGCTGATGAGAAACCAAGGACAATGGCACTGGGTTTTGATCCTACTGCATGTACTGGCTTTGTGGGAGCCTAGCCGGTTTGCATGCTCACCTTCCTAGACCTGGATTGAGGGGGGAGGACCTATGACTTCCCACAGGGCAGGGAACCCTGACTGCTCTTAGGACTGGAGAGGGAGCAGGAGAGGAGTCGGGGGAGGTGGGATCGAAATGGTAGGCGGGGAGGAGGCAGAAATTTTTTCAATAAAAAAAAAGAAATATATATATATTTCTATATATATATTCATATATATATATATATATTCAAAGAAAATATTCTTCCTTAAGGTATTTTTCTCATGATATTTTTCGGTTGTGAGCCTAGCCTTTAATGGCTGAGCCCTCCCTCCAGGCCATGGTAAATCAAACCAAGACACAGAAACATAGACAGACATATTTGATAGATAGATAAATGATAGATGATAGAAGGTAGATAGATGGTCGACAGATAGGTATTGATATATATATATATATATATGTATATATATATACAGATATAGATCGATATTTGATAGAGAAATGACAAAATGAGAATTCACAAATATTTAAATATATATGCAAATGCACATTCAGTTTAAGACATAATTACACATTTATAATTATATCCCTTTTAAACAGACATGATCCAATTTTTTAGCCTTACACTGTGGTTCTATTAGTTTCTCTTACTACTGTTCTTGTATAACTATACTACCCTAATTACAGTTTTTACAGGTGGTCTCAAGGTAAACATGACTATTTGAAAGCTATGTTTAATCCTTGTATTAATAAATATGAATTTATGAAAAATTTATCACATAAGAATTTTCAGTGACTTCATCAAACCCTGAAGTTACAAGCATGTGCAAGCAAAAGTATTAAATACCTGGAAAATTAAGACAGACTGGTTTGGACAATAAGGGTAGATAGTTAAATCTACTTATTTATCACTTTTAGCTGTAGGCAGGATTCCATCATATTTCACGTTAGTGCATTTGTAACTAATATAGCTCTATGCTCTGCAATAGAACTAATTTCTTTCCAATTTACCTCACGTGAGTTCAATTTTGGATTACCTCTTAAGTCCTGGTAGGGAATATACCATATTGAAATAGTGTGTCTATTTAGAATAAATTTAAACTACCCACAAAACCAACTACATTTTTTATGAAATATGACCTTAGAGTATCATGCTAAGAATCATACATGTGGTTTTGTACTAGCTGTTAGTATTATTAAGACATTTTATTTCTTCCATATTTAAATCAATGAATTCCTTGTCCATTTCCTATTAACTTATTTAAGAAAGATAAAGCAGGGGTTTGGGAGATGGCACTGGTGGCTTTCATTGAAAGCATGAGGACCTGAGTTAGGACTCCTAGAAACTTAGAAAACTTTTCCTATAGAAAAGTTTCACATGTCAGCACACGGGCCTCCAGACCTCACTGATGAGCCAGTCAAATAGAGACAGTGAGTTCTAAAAGAGATCCTATTTCAAATTTTAGAAAAAATTAACAAAAATGATGGATGCAACCCTTTAGAAATTATAAGGAAGAGTATTTAAAACTGAGAAATGTTTCCAGGAGACAAAGAGAAAGCTCAAAGTTATATGATTAAAATATTGTTCAAAGGGGAGTTTTGCAGCAGTTAAGTGAAATGACTGCTTTTCCAGAGGAACAGGGTTTGATTTCCAGCACCCACGTGGTGGTTGACATCCTTGTGTAACTCTAGTTCCAGAAGATCTGACATTCTCTACTCTCCTCTGCGGACACTGAATGCATGTTTTGTACAGATGTACATGCAGGTAAAACACTCGCACACATAAATTTTATTTAAAAATTATTTTAATTGCCCAAAGTAGCTCATTAATAAGAAGAAAAGGTGTAACTTTAATACTTCCATACCAATTTAGTGAGAACGTGAATTTATAGGTAAAAAGACATGTGATTCATTAGGGTTATATTTATATAATATTTTCTTTCCAAATCTGCCAAACTGGTTATAAAACACTAGGTAAGATACCATCAGATAAATCACCCACTAATACTAAAATCCACTGATAGCCATCTGTGTTCTGGAATTCCCTACTTTATGACATTTATCAAATTCCAAAACCTAAAAGCTTCACATAGCTCATCGATACCTGCCTGCAGCAAACACTGTACTCTACTGAGCATCCAGGAGCATCTCTTCTTATAAGCAATTCCCCAGAGGCAGAGAAGCAAAAGGCAGAGGAAACAGGGATAATCAATAAAACACAGAGCCTGAGCTTGCTGATAAGGTATGAGTCATGAACCAGAGCAGGATTTAGGATTTGGCGAGGAAGCCCAAGGACCTTGTTTGCATACCTCTGTTCAGTCTCATTGCAACCATCTAGTGTTCCCCCTGAGTCTTTCATTTTAGTTAAATGGGGCATTGGGAGAGGCAGAAAGGGTTTAGAGCAGTAAATATCACTTTGCGTGCTCCTCTAGGTGAGACCTATTGTTTTCTCTTCTCACAGTTCTGCAGTGGGCAATGAGCACACCACTTTTGGTAAGGAATTCAAATAATATCACATGAAATAACTACTGGTTAGGAGCGCTCTGTCTCCTCAGTTCAGGTCAGATCTCTATTTTGCTCCATTCTTTCTGTGGGTAGATGAGGTTCTTAAGAGTATATAATGAATAAGCATAGCATATTATCACTAATGCTGACTGTGAGCTTAGCAAGTGATTCTACTTGGGTACAACTTCTCTGTTGAGCAGTGCATAATATACAAAAGCCTATGCTTTACTGAGAAAATTATTTTGTTGATAAATAGAATGAATTCTAAGGAGAAGTATTTTTCCTTCTTTGTAAATATATGCTTGAATTTCAGGTCTTTGGTGAAGTCTCACCATGCTTTCAACAATAGAAAGAACAATCTATTCCAACTTAATTGTAAGTTAAACACTCAGGAAAAGACAGCTTGCTTATTTTGAAAAGAATGTGGCTTTAAAGTTATTATTAACAATAAAAATAATCAACACCAAGACGATCGGTTTTTTGCCATTCTTACTGAATTTGCATAAAGATCTGTCTAAATTGATAATCAGGATAATCTGACAATCAAATCTAATTGCATGATTGATGTTCGGTTCTGTTGCGGCACATAAACTCCTTGAATATCAAATAATGTGTATTTGTGTGAAACACAGAGAAACCATAGTTGAAAGTTAGGATCAGGGTGTTGAGTGTCTTTTTCCTTATGTATTCTTAAACTCATAATGAAATTTTATCTACAAAATAAAAGAAATCATTCCATAAACATTCACCTGTAACAGTGTTGCAGACAGTGAGTATTTCATTTACACAATGGTCATCATTATTTGATTACTGATTTTGCTGTGGGTGCCCTGTTATAAACCAATATTTCTAGTTCTCAATCGAATTGTAAGTAGTCATCATCAAGTCCCTTTCAAGGTGACAAAAATAATAAGACAAAATAAAACAGAATATCCAATTTTAAATGGAAAATACTCACTAGAACTTTTTAACTGAATTCTCATTTCAACCCTGTGTCAGTCTGCATGAGCTGGCTCTTCCTCGAATATTAGCATTTTTTCATGTGTGCTTTAATATAGTTGCACACATATTTTGTTTTCCTTTGTAGACTTTGATGACCTTAAAAGTTCTATGCAAGCTTTGTTGTCACCGTTGTTATTCTTTAGATATATGAAGCATCTAGGAATCCTGTTAAATGTAGATTAAGAGTAAGGCGGTGAGACAGGCCCCTGTTAATATGCACTGCTAACAAGCACCTAGGTGATACACACACTTCTTATCCCATGGCAACATTTTGAGATAAAAAAGCCTTACAGAGTCGGTTATGCATATTTTTGCATAAATATTCACTGAAATTCATTTGAATGCACAAGTGCATAACTTCACAGGTGAACAAATATCTTTCTTAAAGTTAATTATACAAATTCCCTATATGGCTGTCTGTATCTAAGAATATTTCTACTGGAAAAATACTACAAACTCTTTACATCTTTGAAAGGTAGGGAGTTACCAGAGTACACACTTAAATAATTGCAGAATTGGAATTTCCAGAAGCATGCCCATGGGCAAATGTCAGTACAGACCCACAGACAACACTTTGAGTCTTAGGCCACCTCCTCCTGAGCTCTGATGTTATTTACCGGTGGTGTTCAATGTTTCTTTCAAGTCTTTCCTCCTGTAATAAATATTACCTAAACATTGGTCTGAGCATGGAATTTGCCAGTCACATATTTCCATTCACTCATTTAATTTTAATAAGCATCCATTACTTAATTACTCATTGTGTACCATGCTTTCTATCTAGTAACTGTCATACTTCAAAGACCAAATATATTTGATGCTAGCTGTTTTCTCCATGTTTCAAGCCAACTAAAAAGACAACATTTATTCTCTTATAACATTAGCATTACAAAAGTGCCTCAGACAAAATAAAAAATTCATGCTTGCTAAATAATGTCTGGGCGATTTCTTAAAAGACTGTCTTAAAAATGATGCAGTTACGATGTTGAGCCAGTGTCTTTGATGCTACTGAAGATGATGTAATCAAATAATAATTGCCTATATTTATGAGTTACTACGAGATGTTTTCTTTAAAATTTGAGGCATTCATTGAGACTTTTTCACATGTTCATATATCGTTACATTGGCACTCAGATGTCTTACTTCCAAAACTCTCTTTCAGAAATTATCTCCACTTCTGTCTATTTCTATTAATCTTTTTATGAATAATTTTCTTGTATCTACTTCTTCACATTATCTTTGTTAGATCTCTGTGCCTTTCTGATTTAAAAGAAGACACAATCCATCAAGAACTTTCTCTTACTGCAGATATCGAGGTCAGTCCACTGAAAAGGTGTGCTCCACATCCTTTTAGGTTAAAGTGTTGTTGTTCCTTCCCTCAGCAGAACCAGTCACTTACAGTGCAATTTCGCAGTCTGATGTGGGTATCTTCTCTACCTTATTTTCAGAAACCTTTTTAGGTTTGGGATCTGGCTTTGGAGGAACAGGATTAGCACACAACCTTGCAGACAGATCTCCAGCTTCTCCCTGACTTTATTTCCATCCGTATTCCCTTCAGTCTTTCTTTTTGCCACGGTAGCTGCTGGAGACTCTAGCACTGAATGCAGGGGTACACAGATTTAGTTGTAGCCGCCTCGACGGGTTACTCTGTCTAGGGTTTGTAACCCGCCTGGCTGGCCAGTTATTCCAGGGTCACGGAGAGGCACCACCTGAAAGACATAGGCTGATAAGCAGGAAGGAGGCTAAGCGTATTTGTCAAAGCCTCCCTTTATTAGGGTCATGGTTACAGCTTATATAGCCCCTGAATAGCTTGGGGAGGCTGGGGCACGGGATCTTGCCACGTGGTCCACGGAGTCTGAGAGGTTACGATGGGTCGGGTCATGATTCCTTGGTCGGGAAGTCACAAGGTGACACACCTAGTTGCCTAGATAGTCTGGAATGTGAGGCAGGTTCCGCTAGCAGATAGCTCTCAATTAACAGTTAATTTGGGTGTGAGATAGGCTTGGTCAATAAGACTATTCTCAATACAATTGGGAAGTGAAGCCCTCTGTAAAAACTCCTCACGGCAGTGCTTCCTGTAAATTTTGGGGGGACACGGCTCCTGACATTTAGTCTGTCCAGGAGTTGTTTACACTGCTTCTTCACACTATTCTCTTCTATGCAAATCTAATGATAAATATTCCCTTCCAGATATGTTCTACTAGCAGCCTGTGGTCTGCATACACTCCAGTATAGCTATGAATGGTGACCAACCCAAAATCTTAAAATTATAATTCTTAAAACTTGATGACCTTTAAACTTTTCTTTTTCTTTGAAACTGATGGCATGGTTCTTGAGCATGAACATTGAAGATTACAGCATTATAACACAACACCAAAGAATTGCATACACCTATATACATGAATAGATGGCACTAACTGAAAACAAGAGGCATTGCTAGGCTTGTCACAGTCCACCAATGATACAGGAACAAGCACACTTAATAAAGTATGAAGATTCTGTGATTTACAAACTTGAATGTTAAGAAGGATGACAAAAAATTCAAGAAATTAGACATTAAAATTCTAAATACCCCAATCTAAAAATGGGGTACTGAAGTAAACAGAATTCTCAACAGAAGACTCCCAAGTGACCAAAAGATATTTAAGGACATGTTCAACATCCCTAGTGATCAGGGAAATGCAAATCAAAACACCTCTGAGATACCATCTTATACCTGTCAGAATGGTTAAGATCAAAAACACTAATGATAGCTTATGCTGGAGAGGATGTGGAATAAGGAGAACACTCATCTATTGCTGGTGGGAATGTAAATTTATACAACTACTTTGGAAATCAGTATGGCGGTTCTCAGAAAATTGGGAATCAGCCTACCTCAGGATCCAGCAGTATTACTCTTGGGCATATTCCCAGAAGATACTCAATTACACTATAAAAGCATTTGTCCAACTATGTTCATAGAAAAATTATTTGTAATAGTCAGAACTAGGAAACAACCTAGATTTCCCTCAACCAAAGACTGGGTAAAGAAAATGTGGCAAATTTACACATTAGAGTACTACTCGGTGGTAAAAAACAATCACATCTTGAATTTTGAGTGTAAATCGATGAAATTAGAAAATACTATCTTGAGTGAGGTAACCCAGACCCAAAACATGAATATGGTATGTACTCACCCATAAGTTATAAACAAACGACATTGAACCTATAGTTCATGATCCTAGAGAAGTTAAGTAATAGGGTGAACCCACAGAAAATATATATAGACCCTCCTGGAAATTGGAAACAGACAAGATCACCTGACAAAACTCGGAACCTGGGAGAGGGTGGGAGTAGGAAGGGTAGAAGGGGAAGAGGAGAGGATTAGGGGAGGGTTGAGGAGAACTTGAGGGAATAGGATAGTCGAGATGGAGGAAGGACAGAGTTGAGAGCAAGGAAAGAGATATCTTGATTGACGGAGCCATTATAGGATTAGCAGAAACCTGGCTCTAGAGAAATTTCCAGGAATCCACAAAGATGACCCCACCTAAAACCCTAAGCAGTAGAGGAGAGGAGGCCCTATCTTGACTTGCCCTATAGTCAGACTGATGGTTATCTTAAATATCTCAAAATTCAGAGTATTTCCATAGCAGGGCTCTTTATCTCAGCTAGAAAATGTGCTGCAGAGTAGTTAATGTCACACGCTGATCAATAAAGTACACCCCCAGCAGAACACAGTCCTCAAATGAATTCTGTTTGCATCATGCTCAGTCACATAACTTACCTCTGGAACTTTCAGGTGAGTTCAGTTGGAAAGCTTTCTGACAAAGGGAGGCCGAGTGTTTAGAGAGTGCTGATTTCGGGCTATGGGCTTTTCAAGATACCAAAGGCAGATGCTGCAATCTGTTACAGACTGAGGGTTTCTCCAGAAAAGAAATGAAGAGAAAATAATGCAATTATTTTTCTCTTGGGTGAACATTTACAGAGATTTATCTATTAAGAGGCTTTTGACTGAAAATAATAAAATGCTCAACCAAAAGTGACTTAGCAGATAAATAAATTTATTATTTCAAAAAGTGCTTCTGGTGGTAGATGGCAATTTCAGAACCAGTTCTACAACAGAGAAATTTAATCAATGGCACAAATTTCTACAGTCATGCTCACCCACTTTAAACATTTCCCATATTATTCTCTCATTTTCAAAGGATTGTTGCTTCACAAGATAAATGAGATATGAACACATCAGTAAACATGAAAGCAGACATTAGTGAGGTGGGAGAAAAGCAAGGAATACATGATCCATGAGACATAACCACGGCGGCCAGATGAAAACATTCATTGGTATATATCTATGTGAGAATTCTGCTTTCTATATATTCATTAATTGTGTGAATTTATAATTTATAATTTATCTTAAATAATTATCCAACATTTTAAAACTACAGGAAAAAAAGGAATATGGAAGTTTGGGCTTTACAGAAATGGATGTAATCTAAAAGCTTTGGACTTTTGAGCTTTGGACTTAACTCTTACTATGGCACACATATATTCATACGATTCCAAATTGTTTGTCTGTGAAAAATCAGCCTGTTTCAAACAAATAGATAATAAAAAATAGTAGATAACTCTCTCTCTCTCTCTACCCTCTTCTCTCTCTCTCTCTCTCTCTCTCTCTCTCTCTCTTTCTCTCTCTCTCTCTCACACACACACACAGACTTACATACACTTTAACTTGACACATCTTTGGCTAATAAGCAACAAACAGATTTCTGTAGACATTAAATGTACATTATTAAAATAATATATGTGGTATATTAAAAAAGTAAGAGTAAAAAATAATTCTACGCTGTAGTCTGTTACTTTTTTTTTTTTTTTTTTGGTTTTTCGAGTCAGGGTTTCTCTGTGGCTTTGGAGCCTGTCCTGGAACTAGCTCTGTAGACCAGGCTGGTCTCGAACTCACAGAGATCCGCCTGCCTCTGCCTCCCGAGTGCTGGGATTAAAGGTGTGCGCCACCATCGCCCGGCTTGTAGTCTGTTACTTAAGATAAAGATGTAAGTTACTTTTTACTTTGAAGTGCTTGTTTAGGCTGACGTATGTATATTATGATAAAGGAACTGGAGTGCATCTGATAATTTATAAGGAAAGACAATTAGGAAAAGCCACATTACTGTGGGAACTAATTCATGAGAACTGCTGAAAAGAGGTGTAGGTTGGAGAGAGAACAGGAAGCGGAGAAAGAGCCTATAACCCACCTTTTTTGGTAATTAATGAAAACACAAGATTAATTAAACAGAAAAGATTGTCTTTTCTTAACAAATGACACCATACGTAAGTCATTTCTATGCACAGCACAGATATCAATAACAGTAGGGGGTGGGAAACTATAAACATTTTAGAGTAAAGAAACCATGATCTGTAATTAGAAGTGGAGCTATTAGCAGTGAACACATAAAATCTATTTGATGATAGAAATCATAAATAAGACTGACTGCCTGCCCAATTTTATTGTTTGCTGTATTTATGACATTAAAACCAGAAGGAAAGTGACAAAATATAAACAGTGAGATAACATTTTCACATCGCACATCTAGAAAGAACTTCTGTATAAACTGCATAAAGACTCTCTAAGTTCAGTTGCTTATTGAGGTGCTGTTGGAAGTCGGTTGTTGTTAGACGAGGAAAACTTGCCATGAAGCTGTGATGCACACCTTTAAGTTCAGCACTTGAGAGACACAGGCAGGTAGATCTCTAGGTCTGAGGACAGCTTGGTCTACAAAGTGAGATTCAGAATGGCCAGGGAGACCAACTGAAATCCTGCCTCGCAAAACCAAAATTACAAAAAAAAAAAAAAAAAAAAAGGGAAGGAAATCAGATTTTATGATGGTGAATACACTGGTAAATTGCCCACACTCAGATGAATGGACCCACATCCACACACATATGGGTAACACTAACAGGACTTAGTGAGTTATCAAAACAAAGAAGAAAGGGGTAGGAAATAAAAAGCTGATGCACAATTGGGAGGGCAATGTGTTTGAAGTACAGTGAACATCCCACAAAGTCAGTACGTGCAGTAGGATCAAAAACCCATTGCCATTGTTCTTGAGTTCTCAGTAGTCCTCATTGTCCTCTATGTTCAGTGAGTCCGGTTTTATCCCATGCTTTTTCAGACCCAGGCCAGCTGGCCTTGGTGAGTTCCCAATAGAACACCCCCATTGTCTCAGTGTGTGGGTGCACCCCTCGCAGTCCTGAGTTTCTTGCTCGTGCTCTCTCTCCTTCTGCTCCTGATTTGGACCTTGAGATTTCAGTCCGGTGCTCCAATGTGGGTCTCTGTCTCTGTCTCCTTTCATCGCCTGATGAAGTTTAATATTCAGGAGGATGCCTATATGTTTTTCTTTGGGTTCACCTTCTTATTTAGCTTCTCTAGGATCACGAATTATAGGCTCAATGTCCTTTATTTATGGCTAGAAACCAAATATGAGCAAGTACATCCCATGTTCCTCTTTTTGGGTCTGGCTTACCTCACTCAGGATAGTGTTTTCTATTTCCGTCCATTTGTATGCAAAATTCAAGAAGTCATTGTTTTTTACTGCTGAGTAGTACTTTGCTTCTATGTCCATGAGTCAGATTGGTCTGTAAATTTGTTTCTTGGTTGAGTCTGTGTGGTTTGGGTATTTGGGTAACTGTAGCCTCATTAAAACAGTTTGTCAATGTTCCTTCTATTTCTATTATGTGTAACACTTTGAGGACTATAGATATTAACTCTTCTATGAAGTTCTGGTAGAATTCTTCATTAAAACCATCCAGCCCTATTTTTTTTGGGGGGGGAGGGGGGAGGCTTTTGATGACTGCTTCTATTTCCTTGCAGGTTATAGGTCTATTTCAGTTGTTCAACTTGTCTTGATCTAATTTTGGTATGTGACACCTATCCAGAAAAATTTCCATTTCTTTTGCATTTTCTAATTTTGTGGAGTACAGGTTTTTGTAGTAGGACCTAATGATTCTCTGGATTTTCTCAGTATCTGTTGTTATGTCCTCCTTTTCATTTCTTTTGTTAACTTGGATGTTCTCTATTCTGCCTTTTGATTAGTTTAAATGAGGGTTTGTCTCTCTTGCTGATTTTCTCAAAGAACCAGTGCTTTGCTTCATTGATTCTTTGTTTTGTTTTCTTTGTTTTTATTTTATTGATTTCAGTCCTCAATTTGATTATTTCCTGTTATCTACTCCTCCTGGGTGAGTCTGTTTCTTTTCATTCTAGAGTTTTCAGGTGTGCTCTTAAGTCACTATTGTGAGTTTTCTCCACTTTCTGTAGGCACTTAGTGCTATGAAATTTCTTCTTAGCACTACTTTCATAGTGTCCCATAGGTTTGGGTATGGTGTGCTTTCATTTTTGTTGAATTCTAGAAAATCTTTAATTTCTTTCATTATTTTTCCTTGACCCAGTGGTGGTTTAATTGAGCACTGTTCAATTTCCATGAGTTTGCAGGCTTTCTTCAATCAACGTTGTCGTTAAATTCTAACTTTAAGCCATGGTGATCTAATAAAATATAGGGGGTTACTCCATTTTTTTTGTACCTGCTGAAGTTTGCTTTGTTACCTAGTATGTAACAAGTTCCTTGAAGTTCTGAGAAGAAGGTATATTCTTTTTTGTTTGGGTGAAATATTCTGTAGTTGTCTGTTAAGTTCCTTTGAGTCATGACACCTGGTAGTTCTCTTATTTCTCTTTTAAGTTTCTTTCTGGTTTACCTGTCTATTTGTGAGAGTGGGGTGTTGAAGTCTCCTACTATTAGTGTGAGGTGTTTGATGAGCGATTTAAACTTTGGTAATGTTTCTTTTACATATATGGGTGCTCTTTTATTTGGGGCATAGAAGTTCAGCATTGAGACTTCATCCTAATGGATTGTTCTTACAATGAGTATAAAGTGTCATTTTCCATATCTTCTATTGATTTTAGTTTGAAATCTACTTTGTTAAATATTAGGATAGTTACCCCTGCTTGTTTCTTAGGTCCGTTTGATTGGAAAATCTTTACCTACCCTTTACTCTGAGGTAATGTCTGTCATTGAGGCTGAGGTGTGTTTCTTGTATACAGCTGAAGGTGAATCCTGCTTTTGTAACCATTCTCTTAGCCTATGTCTTTTTATTGGTGAATTTATTCCACTGATATTAAAAAATATTAATGACTAGTGATTGTTAATTCCTGTTATTTTTTGGTGATAGTGTGAGTGTATGTTTCCCATCTTCAGGAGGCAGAGGCAGGTGGATCTCTATGAGTTCGAGACCAGCCTGGTCTACAAGAGCTAGTTCCAGGACAGGCTCCAAAACCACAGAGAAATCCTGTCTCGAAAAACCAAAAAAAAAAAAAAAGAAAAAAGAAAAAAGAAAATATTCTGAGAAGTTGACTACTGTGTAGTACCAACCAGGTCCTAAATTGAACACTGACTGAAAAGTATGAACAGCATAGTAGAGACATTTAATATTTAACCAGCTTTGTAACATCAGAACCACAGCACATAGAAGATAGGATAGATACTGTGGTCAAATCAGAGCTAACTAATCACTTACTAAAATAAAATAAATATTAAAAAAAACCTAAATTAATACAATTTGAGATGAAAGGTAAGAGATTACAACAGATACCAACAAAATACCAAAGATTATTAGGCATACATTGAAAATTTATATTTTAGGAAGTTGTACCACCTGGAATAAATTGGTAAGTTTCTAGACAGTTGATCTATTTAAACAGGGCTATTAACAGGCAGTGCAATTGAAACAGCAATAAAAAGATTTCCAGTTCTAACAGCTCAGGCACAGAAGTACTCACAATTGAATTCCACCACAAAGTTTAGAAGAAATAGCATTAATGTTTTTAAGATATTCCCCAGAAAAGGAAGATGAAAAAACTGCTAAATGAATTTTATGAAGCGAACATTGCAATGATAACAAAGCTATATAATAATACAGCTTAAAAACAAAATTGTTGAGAATATGAATGCACACACATGCATTCACCTAAAGAGAAAATCCTTAAAGACACAAAATCAAAACCATAACCTATAAGGGCATTTGGGATTAAAAAGAGAGAATAGACAAAAGGAGGTGTGGAAAATGTAGGAGGAGTTGGTTTGAAGAAGAACCATAATCAGATTATGCTGTATGAAAAAAAATCATTTTCAAAAAATAATAAGAAAAGAAAACAAGCATGCAAAAATTCTCAACAAAATACTAGTAAAGAAAATTTAGCTATATATCAGAAAAAATAAATCACCTTGAACAAGTAGGCTTTATTCGAGTCATATAAAGATCATTCAATATTGGTAAAGTAATCAATAATAAAATCCATCATATGGAAGGGGAGATATGAGACACAAGACAGAGAAGTTGCTTCCATTTATCAGAAATTAGAGAATATCCTTTTCAATCTGTTCCTTGCTCAATGGTGGCTTAATTACATAGACTTTACACTCTGAAAACAGGAAACAAAGTAAGTGACCCCTTGTTATGTTCTATTATTTCTATCAGGTTAATGCCATACTAAAGTAATTCAGAAATAGGTAAGAGAGGTATGAGGTTATTTCTATGACTGAATGTTTTGAGTAGGGTTTTGATTACTTTGATAAAAATAGCATGGCCAAAAGCAACTTGGGAGGAGGGTTTATCCAATTTACAGTTTTCTGCCTATCATTCAGGAAAGTAAGGGTAGGAATGCAAGGCAGAAACCCAGAGACAGAACCTATACAGAGACCATAGAGGAGTGCTGTAGTGGGGAGCTGCGGGCCTCTTCCCACAGCCCGGCTCATGGCTGCCTGGCTAGCTTGTGCCCCAAAATAATGACACACAAACTGTATTCTTTTAAACACTGCTTGGCCCATTTCTATTCATGTGTGTAGCACCCCTAGGTGTGCTTACCGGGAAGATTCTAGCCTACGTCCATCCTGGGTCGGAGCTTCATTGTGTCTGCTCTGGAGAGGAGAGCATGGCGTCTGTCTCTCAGAGGAGCTGCCCTGCATCTTAGCTCACTTCCTCTTCCTCCTAGCATTCTGTTCTGTTTACTCCACCCACCTATGTTTTAACCTATGAGGGCCAAGCAGTTTCTTTATTACTTAACCAATGAAATCAACAGATTGATATGACACTCCCACATCAGAGTGCTACTTACTGACCCACCGGTTTGCTCATTCTTATTGCAACAGCCTGAAGATGTCACTGCCATCGTGAACTGGGCCCTCCTATATGAGTCATCAATCAATAAACAATATCATTGACTTACCCATGGAGCCAGTCTGGCAGAAGCATTTTCTCAACTGAGATGTCATCATCCCAAATGAATTTTGTGCCAACTTGATGTAAAACTAGCCACCACACTAAACCTGATCATGTAGTTCTTAGTCTACTGCAAACTGCATTCAGGAGGAATATAAACAAGGTCAGGGAAATAGATTAGAAAAGTCCTACAATACTCTAAACAAAGATTACTTGGAAGTTCTAATGTGAGCTCAGAGGACCAAACTACTAACCAAATAACAGTAAATATGTCTATCATAAGTTATCAAACAGGAAAAACGATCCTTTGGGAATTGGAATTGAAGTCATTTGGGTTATACTGTGTGATGGAGAAAATTTATGTGCAGTGCAGTGTTTAGGCTGTGGCATGACTATTTGGACCAGATTCACAGTGTGACTCAGGAGAAAAGAAAACAAAGAGAAGAAGAATTTAAAAACACAGTCTGGTCAGAAAAGATGGTACTTAAAAATGTTAGACAACTAGCGTCATTAAATGAATTCAAGCATTTTGCACGGGAACAAGAGAAAACATGTCATAAACGCATCTTGGGAACTCATCAGACTCTGTCTATCTCAAGATGGTCAGCAAACAAATATCAACTAATTGAAGTGCTTTCTGTGGGAATAAACAAGACCTATGGTCATCTAGATCGAACAGTGCCCCCTGTCATTTGTATAGGCTCAGGAGCTAAAAAACTTCGAGGTTGTTACACCCATTATCCAACGGGACCTGATCACTACTCAACCTGGTGACTGTCTTCTCATTTCTCATGTGATACCATGTTTGAAAGTAGAATCTAAGAGGCACAAGATCAAGGAGATATCTACCACGATTCCAAAATCTTAAAGACCAGATAATGTGTGTCAGGCCAAGATCCTTGGGGACCCATAAAATGCTATTGTATAAAGCTATGATAATGATAACTAAACTCTAATGGAGAGCGAAGAGCTTTGAAGATGCCAGTAACATGCAACCCTGACCAAGACAACAAATGGATCTAGAAAAAATAAAATAAAATAAAAAGGAAAGAAAATGGGTGGAAATGGTGGTGCTCATTGGGCAGGACTACTCAAACTTTTTGGAGCTCAAATAAGACCCCATGACCCCAGGCTTAGAAATTCAGTTGAGTATTTCATGTTTTTACTGCTGAATTTTAGTCTCAATTTGCCGTTATCCTTCCCTAGTGTTCTCTTGTCTCAGAAATGTTTATTTTGTGTCACTGTGTCTTAGAAGTCTTTCTTTTTGATTTTTCAAGGACTCATATATAATAATAGTTTGTTGAGTCATAAAAAATACTTTTAACTTGGTCTTTTAAAAGTGTTGGGACTGTTTAGAAATTGAAGATTCTTGTACATATGTTAAGTAAATTTTGCACTGTGAGATGTCCATGAATCTTTCCAAGCTGAGAGGTGGAATAACATAATTGTTTATAAAATATCACTTAGGTTCACTTAGGTTAATGTTCTGATTCCTTTGCTTCCAGCTGGCAGCAATATTTGGGGTTTTTGAAACCTTGAAGATGGGATCTTGCCAGAGAATGTTGACGATCCAGAACTTGTTTGGTGTGTATGTTTTCACTTGAGTAAATCACTCTCTCACAGGCTTCATCTAACACGAAGCTCTGCCTAAGCATGTAGGAGAGAGACTCGTCCCCATCGACAAAATAAGCAACTTCATACTTACATTATGCCAGCCAGTTATCTGCTAATAGAAAGGAGAAGTAAGTATGTATGAACTTATCATATATGAAACAAGAACTTATAGGTAATAATATGGGCATTCAAGAACTTTTTGTGCTACCAAAACTTTCACTCATAATTAGATAAATGTAAGTGTACTTACAGGTTATCTATGTTTCTTTCCATCCTTATCCAACTTGCATGTTTGGAGGGTTAAGATGAAAATAATTAGTTTTGCATTCTGGCTATCCATCCAAGGCACTTCTTTCTTCTTTCTCCTTAAATACCAATACAAATGAAACATCAGCTAGGCTGATTTTTATCTTACTTTATGTTTTAAATTTGAGTTTGGCTTCTTGCTGCTGATCTTAATTTATTTTTTCACGAGATATTTAAACTGGTAACATTTGATATATTGCTTCTCAGTATGCAGATGATTTATTACCATTGTTTGCATACTCAGAATTTTCTACTGATAATTTTTCAGATCACAATACCTACTTTGTGAAGTAGGCTTCATCTGTCAATTGGAATAAAATTGAACTTCCGTTGCACATTCTCCTTTTACAATGGCTTAAATTGTCTGTAAATAGTATATCATCCACTGGAATCTTTGGTACCAGTTTTTCACTAATTAGATTCCTTCCTCTTTATCTGTCATAAGAAATAAAATAAAATATTTTTATTCCCATCTCCATATGAAAATAATAAGACACAAATAACCAGCGCTTTGGCAAATAATTTTATTAATCAAAAATTTATAGATATGTGTTATTACTTTTAGTCATGAGTGAGTGTGTACTGATGTGTGCACATGAGTACAAGTGCCCTCAGAGTGCAGAGGCATCTGATCCCTCTGGAGCTGCATCACTCACAAACTGGATGGCAGGTGGTTGTTAGCCAATCGATAAAGGTGCTGGGAGCTGAAAGCAAGTACTCTGCAAGAGCAGTACACATTTTCAGTCAATAAGCCATTTCTCCAACTCTTTTACTAATCAGTTTTAAGGAACCTTCCTTACATTTTTATAAGCACTAAATTTTGTTTCGGTTACTTTCATCCCCATTATTACAGTTCTTCCCTCCCCTGCAAAATTCTTGTGAATGATTTTCTTCTACTAGAGTTACTCTTAGACAGCTGTAGCTTTAATATTAAAGCTTAACAATGCTTTTGTAGAATATAATTAATTAATTAGGACAACCTTCCCAGTAATTCTTCAAATGTAAAGCTGTTTATTATATATAGTAACAAGTTATATTATATTAAATATATATTCACACATGTGTGTCTGTCTGTCTGTCTTGTGGGAATATTACAAAGGATATCCTTTCACGAGTAGCTCATACCAGATATAGTAGGTATTTACTAACTGTGGGCTAACTACGCATATCTAGATATTCAAGTACTAAATTATTTTTCTACTGTTAATCTTTTTTTCTTTCCACTGCTCAGAATATTACATGGTTTAAACAATATTATTATTAATTTCTCTTATTAATATCCTACACAATATTATTGATAACTTATGATGTGCCAATGTATGATTTACATGAAGAAAGGAAACAGCTAATTGCACTATTCAAATTAACCAAAGTTTTCACAGAGGTTGCCTCAGTGGCTAATAAAAGAAATTAATTGAAGTTAATGTAATTCTTATTCCATTAGAAATTTTTTGGTATCCTGCCAAACATGGCTTCATATCTTTTTGAAAGCTGGGAATTGAGCAACATCAGCTTTGTCTCTACACAATGATCTCTATGAGCTCCAAATAGCAAAGATTATTTCTCTTTTGAGTCTCAAATGTTTTCTAGTGTTCTAATTACCATGTATTTACTCTGACATTGCTTCTTATTGTCCTGGGTTGTGGAAAACCAAACAGGGTGTATCTTTTTACTGAGGGAGTTTGTATCTCCGCCATAGGTCAAACAGGCTCTGTAAAAATTTCTGAATCATGTAACACAAGCAAATGCATAGCCAGGTCAATGGTTGAGAGTGTAAACTTCTGTTTCTAGTAGTCTAAGAATTGTTAGAGCCCAAATGTGTCACATAACCTCATTAAAACAGAGGCCCTGTAACACAAAATGAAGTGCCCAGTTTACTGCTATCACTAGCAACACCAACATCCTGGCACTATTATAGGCACCATTGTGAAGATGAAACATTCATTTCCATCTAGATTTCTCTGCGAAACATCAGAGCAAACAGAGGTGGATATTATGTGCTGTACTCTCCTTAGGAGGCAAAAGAAAGGCACTGAGAGGAGCCAGCTTGTTTATTTAACCAAAATGAAACACTGCCCTGAAAATCTATACATAGCCCTAATCCATTTCTCCTTCTCTTCTGGGCTGTCTGAAGCATTTACACCTCTTAAGACTTTGACCTTTGCACTCATATTTCCCTCATTACATTTTGGCTTGACTGCCTAGTGTGCCTGCTGTTCCTCAGGGACTCAATAATTCCCCAAACCTCATCTGGACTGATAAATGCTAGATGAAACATGGCCTCAGACTCCTCTGTTGTCAAATCGCTATATCTTCCTGTCGATTTCTCTTCACTAAAATTTATCCAGTTTCTAGCCCATTTCCAGGTAAAGAAGAGAGAGCCCCTTACATTTTACGGTAATTCCTGAATAAAATAACTAGCTAGGTTTTGTCTTATAGTTCTTGTTACTCAAATAGACTGAACCCCATACAGATTTCATTTTTGCTTTAAAAAATCAGAATTAATATCTTCATATTGCATGCTGCTCAAACCATCACAAAAGTAAGTTATGTCTTTGAGATATTAAATGGATATTTTTCTGATGCAATGAGTTGAAGTTGTATTTGAAAAGAATCCATATTATACATACTTTTCTTACTTCCTGGTTTGGATTTTTTTAAAAAAAGAATTTCTACTGTTATCATACAAACACTAGTGAAACAAAGTTCTCTTTTCATATGTATTTGACCAAGAATTTAATGGTATTTATGATTAACCAGCACTAATTATACTCTGGGATACTTTTAACCCCCCACACACACACACACAAACACATACATGCATGCTTATAGTTGTGAATGAAGCATGTCTGCTTGTCCTTTCATGCATCGGACCACATTACCCAACCACTTCCATTATTCAGCATTCACAAGTTGAAATATAGCAATTTGTTGTAAGTTGTTTGTGGTGATATTGTGTTTGTACTATAACAAATAAAGAGTGCCCAAGGATCAGAGTGTGGAGCGAGCTACTAGTTAGTCATAGAGGCCAGGCTCTGGTAGTTCATACCTTTAATCTCAGCACTTGAGAGACAGGTAAATGGATCTCTGTGAGTTCAATGCCACCCTGGGCTACATTAGATTGATCAAGTCTCAAACAGAACAGAGCCAGGAGCTGGCAACTGACACCTTTAATCCCAGTACTTGGGAGTCCCACACCTTCAATCCCTACATTAGGGAGGTGAAGACAGGAAAAGATATGAACGAGTGGACAGAGGAATATAAGGTGGGAGGAAACAGAGTTTACCTTATTCAGTCTTTTTCATAGAGACAGCACTCAGCCTGAGGTTGTACAGACAGGATCGCCCATTTGATCTAAGGATTCAGTAGAGGTAAGAACTAGTGGCTGGTTTCCCTGCTTCTCTGACCTTCTCTGACATTTACCCCTGTATCTAACTCAAAGTTTTTATTTTTAATACCATTTAGAATTCACACTAAAATTACCGTTTTCTTTTCCCTTACTTGTTTTGTGCTTAACCTAAAATACATACACATTTTATTTAAAGAGAATAAAGATAATATTCCAGAACAATTGTTGCATCTTTGAAGAATTACTATGTAATAAACTTCATATTTCTCTAAAATCTCAGGCATATAAAATTCTTCTTTTCATTGTCCTTAGGTTTTAAGAGCAGTAGTCTCTACTGCTGAGAGATTCATATTGTCTGGTTATATCCCATTCACATTAGAAAATCCTGAACCTGAAACTTTCCTCCCAGTCCTCTCCTTGTCTCTACTATTAATATCACCACTTTGTTGTATCCCTGCCATTTCTAAATTCCTTCTTCAAGGACTTGAGTCTAATCCCCAATGAGCCAATTAGCTTCTCTTCCTTTGGGCCCTGACTTCATTCTTCTTTTTTTCATTGCTATTGTGCACTTCAGAGATCTAAGAAGTAAATCTTATTTTTCTCTATTTTTTTTTACTGTCTCCCAACTCCACTGTAGGCTTTCTTTTCTTTGAAAGGTCACATAATTTTCCTGCCATTCCTTCCAGAACCACTTAACAGAAGTTGGCAACAGAAGCATTTTTGGATATGATTTCACTTTTATTTATTAATCGTTGTTCTCTAGGACAGTTTTTACAGAGGTCAAGACTGTAATCATTTTCTCATAAAAATTAATTCCTTGCAACCATTCAGCATTGGGAAATACTTTGTATATATTCTTAGGATCACTTGAGATTATATGTTGTCTCTTCTTCCTTGGAAATGAAGGAAAAAGAAAACCTGGATATTATCTAATTTCTTCTTTCCTTGGCTAGTTTCTAAACACATGATGAAACCCCAAGTAGAACATGGCATACACCCTGGAAATCACAGGACTCCTAGGAGACTGAAGCACAAGCAACACGATTTTATGCTATCGTCACTACACAGCTAAACCCACAACAAAAATGCAAAGTAAGCAATAAAAACAAATTATCCTATGAGTCGCCGGTTTGCTGTTTGTTTGTTTGTTTTTCCATAGCACTTTATGATTGGTAAGAGTCTAGAATCCAAAAGTGGAAATTGGTATAATTGGTCTTGCTATATTAACTTTTCCCTTTATGGTTAGGTATTGTCATTGAGAATATGACTTTATCAGTGTCAACATAGACAAATGTTTATATTTAAAATATGCAGAAGAAAGTCCGCTTCTAAGATGCATTACTAGAGGCATGATGTGTATTTTGAGCACATTTGACTACATATGTCACAGAAACTCAATGCTGAAGAGTAACTCCAGGTGTTGTTTAATAAAGTGTAACAATATTCATGTGTACAAATTTTGTGTACAAAAATTGAACATTTCAGCATTGGTTGCATCGTGTCATTAAATTCAAAATAAAATAACACACATACACATCTCCCCATACATACAATCTGCAATTAACTAAATTTCATTTTATAGAAAATGTCTTTAATACATTCCCGAAACCTGAAGCCAATAACCACATCTGTATCATATGTTTTTATCCTTACCTCTTTTTAGTAGCACAATGTTCACAAAATAATCCCCCACACATGCACACACACACGCACGCACACACACACACACACACACACTGCTGTGCCTAGCTAAAATGGTACTGATTACTTATAGCAAACAGAGGCTCATCAGAAACAGAAAAAATTCTGTAATCTACAAGATAAACAAGACAAGTGGTTAATAAACATAATTCTGTGGCCCAAAGATATTAACTGATTTTCCTATCAGTAGAAATGTCTCCTCAGCCTAGACTAATTTCTCAAAGTTCCAGCTATATTTCCTCAATAAATATGCTCTGTAGTGAAGTCATCTGAATATCTTACCAGTGCAGTAATTCCCACTTTCTTCTTCCTTTTTTAATGACACAGGAGTTCATAGATGAACCTGTAATAAGTCCACATTGTCCCACAAGAATACTGTGATTACTCAGCAAGTGACATGTGTTAATGACAATCTGTGAACCAGTCATTGCTTAAAGCTAAAGTCATTAGCGACTGAAACTTCAGTTACCTGCAGATCAGATCAGAAATCTTATTGTACAGAAGATAAAAGATAGGGCTGGCAGACAGAAATTGGTGCTTGAAGGCTGCAATGTATTGATAAGATGCAGGATTAATCTTGAGAATAATGTATAGCAAAGACAAAAAAGTACCTCTTTTTTGCTATGTTATATTGTTTTGTCATTTTATGTGATGGCCTAACAAAACTGAAATCAATCATTCAAAGATAAAATTAACAATTGCATGTTGATTTTCTTATAGCTGTATGCTTAATTGCCTCCACTTCAAACTTGCAAGCAGTTTGGTACAGATAGGATCAAAAATGATACTGGATCGCTGAGCAAGTATACTGGGAGAGGCTGTTCTGTTCTGACATCCTTGGCCATAGTTTGTTCTTCTGGATGATATTTTTTTTTTTGAGATGAACTCTAGAAACTAAAAGAATAAGGTGAGCATTCTTCTTTTTATGCAATGGTCCTTTTACTGTTGGGGAAAAGCAAATCTGCCTGTTCTATCCAAGTCTCACTGTAGCAAATTCCCTGGTAAATTTTGTCTTCCTGGATCATAAAATGATAATTCTGAAACATTCTTGAGTCTTCTGTCAAGCATCTTTGACACATTTCATAGAACTCTATCTCTCATTTGGTCTTAAACTTCCAAGGAGAGGTATGATGTATTTTAACATAGAAGTTTCCTTCAGGTTAACACCCTCAGATGGTCAACTCTCATCTTCAATTTCTGGCCCATCTACAAAAGTCTAAAATCAAGAACTCAAAAATTTCAACTATTTCCGAGTAGGTTTAACACACCCCAGCTTTAAGCATAATAGTAAAAGACTAAAGATTATAAATGCTAGATAAAAAGCTAATATCTAGCATGTAATAAAATTATGACACCTTAAATGAAGAGAGAAAACATTGTAAATACTGAAAGAATAGTTAAAAGAAATAAATCAAGGTATTAGATAAATGGTAAATTTAGACTGGTATATAAAATATTTCAAATAATTACATTCCAATTATTCATGGAAGCTAGGTAAAAAATATGACTCTATTAAACAGTAACATGTTAGACCTGTAAAAAGTATCTATGTTGAAACTTTAATGATAGATTATCATGGATGAGATAATATATATTTATTGTAAATAATTCTTATTCAGTTTTGCTACTAGGGATGAATGATGAAATACTGAGAGCATACTGGCCTTTCTTAAAATGTCCTGTTTTTTCCCAACACCCTAAGCTCTTTCTGACATCAGGATATGATAAGTTCAATCAGCTCCTGAATGGAAACACAAATCAAGATCAGCTCCTGAGATATCTAACATTTTATTTTTACATTTAGCAGAGTTCTTGACATGGGGGTGGAGAGTAGAGTTAAAGATAAAGATAGCAAAAGGAGGATAAAAGTGGAAGAAAGTTTTAAAAAAGGAAGATATGAGAATGAATGAAAAATTGTTTTCTGAGTTAAAGAATTGATAACACTCAAACTATGCTGGGGTTGTAGGCTAGTGGTTTAGTACTTGTCTAGGATATGTAAGTCCTTGTATTTGGTAAGTAACACCCCAACAAATAAATAAAATCTCAAGAGAGTTAATTTATATCATAGAGAAGTAATGCAAATATATGGATTCATTTTTCAAGACCTGATAAAATGAACATTTTTAATTATATCATCTTTCTCAAGTGAAGGCAAATTGAAAGCAATCATTATGCAGTAGTTTAAATTCATTGATTTAAATATCAAAGTGATATATAATTTGTACGCAGCACTCTAAAACACTACAAAGCCTTGCTGAAGCAGCAGTAAATAAGAACTAATGAAGGAAAGCAAAATCTTCATTGATGGATGGGGTTCTTCAATCATCTACATCACTCAGACGCTAAAATTCAGTACACAAGAAAAACATGACTTACAGAGGCACCTATTAAGCCTGTGGCTCACAAGTGGGCCCGAGACACGGCAGAAAGCAGCTGAACTGAATGAGAGCCAATCAATATGCTTGACATTGAGAAACATGCACTTGAAGCTGTATCATTCAGCGTTCAAAGTACTTTGGAAAGACTCAAAGAAGCATCTGCACGCATCCTTCCCTTTAAAAGACGGTGCAAATTATTAGGACTCAGATATGTTTGTTGGCTTGTAGACGCAGGAATCCCTACAGGCTCTGAAGTGCTTTTCTCCCGCACTTCCTCAGAAGGATTTCTGTGGGAAATAAGGCACAGCACACAAGTCTCGAGGTTTTATGGCTCTTCTCCGACCCAGAGAGGTCCTTACTGTGTGCCCTTTCTCTGTGACCTCCTCAGCCTCAGCAACTTTATCTTCTTAGTGACTAGATGGTGGCCACTGATAAGATGAGATCTGGAATTTTCCTACTTGTTGACCAGGCACAATCATTTGGACACAGTAAGTCAACCATGCTTGTAGTGTGCAAAATTTTCTTAGAACTTGAGATCAGCCACCATTGGAGCACAGGCCTAATTTGTTGATCAAAATAAAGCATTTGGCTTACAGAGTCTTCTGCTCTCTGATGGTGATATAGTCATATATGCATACCTTGTCCCTCTTACTGAGTAGTTAGGTGGAGAAGGTTACTGATACTCAGGATGTGTTGTTCTGAAACATTATAACATAGATGTGTTACTTTGTATTTCCTACGATGTTGCACAAGGGAACCCATCAAGTAATGGTGAGATCATTGTACTTTTAATGATGTTTTCACGGTCAGTGGTCTTAGGCCGTAACAGCTGAATCTAGTAGTGCTCAACCTATAGGTTGTGACCCGTTTGGAGGGGAGTCGAAAGACCCTTTCACCCGGGTTGTCTAAGACCATCAAGAAAATGCAGCTATTTATAGTATGATTCATAACAATAGCAAAGTTACAGTGATGAAGTAGAAGCAAAATTAATTTTATGGTTGGGGTCACCATAACATGAGGAAGTTTATTAAAGGTTAGAGCCTTAAGAAGGTTGAGAGCCACTGGCTTAATTCTTTCCAGATTTCCTTACTATCTTAAGTTTTGTTGTTTTAAATCAAGGTTGACTTGAAATATTATTTCACAAGAAGCTATAAAATCATGATTTTGTAATTCAAAATTCCTCTAGCATAAGGGGTTGTACAGCAACCCACAGGTCTCTTGACTTCCTTTACATGTTGGAAGCAGCTTTGCCAAAGACTTTCATCCCAGAATGGGTTTTTCAATGAAAAGGATAAACGATGTGGATAGCCTCAACTTCTGGAGCAGGGGTAGGTTGGTTTGCTATACAGTATAACAAAGACAACGACTTCCTTAAAACCAAACACTGAGTATATTTATTTGAAATCCACTGCAAAAGATCGTCTTTCTGAAATGCAGGGTTCCTGTTCTTCACTACAGTGTACACAACATGAGCTGCTAATGCCTGAACTTTGTCACCATTCTCCGTGTGAGCTGTGGAGAGAGAACAAGTGCTAGGATGTGGCTAATGCTGCCGGATTATGTAATAACTTGTCTTTTCCTGTCACTCATGGACCCCAGGTCTTTTATCAGGCTAATTTCTGAGACTGAAAGTAAAATCTCAAACACTTCCTAATTCCTAACAATTTTAGCTGGACCTCTTCTGCAAAGAATTTGATTTTATTGCATATTCAGATCCCCTACGGAAAGTCAGAAAAAGTAGATTTTTTTTCTATATTTGTATTATTTCATAATAATTTATGCAGAAAACTTAAATAACACCAATGATTTTATTTTATATATTTTAAAGTATGGTCACAAAGGTACAAATATATATTAATATATATATATTAATATGTGAGACACACACACACATATATATGTCTCAAGCATCTACCATTAGATTAGGGGCAAGAAAGGTAGCTTAGCAGGTAAAGGCAATTGCTGTCAAAACTAATGACACAGTTCTAACCCAGAACTGACATAGCAGAAGGAAATCAGACTTGAGTAAATTACCTCTGACCCCCACATGAGGGCTGCATGTATACATACACACACACAAGCAGATTTTTCAAGACGTTTTGTGTGTGTGTGTGTGTGTGTGTGTGTGCCTACATGAGGTTATGTGTATCCTGGTGTGTATGTGTCTTTATAGGCTAAAAGGCATTGGATCCCATGGAATGCAACTGGAGTTACAAATGATTGTGAACTGGCTGATATGGGTGCTAGGAAACTATCCTGACTACTCTGAAAGAACAATAAGCACTCTTAACCACTGAGTCATTCTTTTAGTCATTAAAATGTATTTCAGTTAAAATAATAAATTAAAATAAAAATAAACATCAAAGGTATAGTGTCTGTATTTTCTCTGATGAAATTGGTTTGGTTATCCATTAGACACCATCTCATCAGGTACCACTTCCTGTTGTTGTGTTGTGTTATATTTTATTTATCTTATTTTAGAGACAAGTTCTTGTTATATAGCAAGTTCCTAATGGCTGGAAAGTCCTGACCTTTCTCCTCAGTTTCCAGAGTAGATTGAGTTTAGGTGTGGTCATCTTTGTTAATATTATAAACCGTGCTTTCTGTTCTAACATCCGTGAGATCATTTTACTCTTTTAAGTTAGTGTAAGAGAACTCATCCATGTCTCCAAGAACCCAAGAGTGTTTGTTTGTACACGAATTTACAGGTATAAAATATAATATAGATTTTACATAGCTTCATTCCTAATATATTTTCACACATGAAATCCGTGTATGTTTACAAAAAAATATGACCCATGGTAGTGTTTGCACATCAAAATTACTATTCTAGATATTATATTTAACTGGGAAGAGTTTATCTACAGTTTTATCTATTTTCTTTCTTTTATTTCTTTAATTCACTTTTCTTTATTGCTTAAAATTTTGGCTTAAAGGATATCACGTTAATTTCTGATTTGCAGCACCTAATCTAGACTGATAATGAATACATAAATTTCAAGATAAAGATATCAATGAATTGACTGTCTTTTGGAAGTAAACGTAAGAAGAATTGACACAGCTCTTACACAGTTAATATAGAAAAAAATAAAATTTGAAATAAATATGTAAGAAAAGCAAGAAGCAAATATTAAGTGGCTATGTAATTATGAATAAGAACATCCATAGATGATAATAAAATATGAAATTTAATGTTTCAATTGAAAATGAATCATTAATTCTTAAACAAAAATATGAAAAATGATGCCAACACAAAAATGGAACTAAAATATTATTCTATGCCATACAATTATATTAGAATTTTTTCTTCAAAATTTAAGAAATAATTGCTTTTGTAATACAAGAAAAATATAGAAAGTTTTCTTATACATATTACAATATAAATAATTTGTTGATTCTACAGATAGCAAATCAAATTAAATAATAATTATGTGGTTTTAAATAAGATTATAACACATTAATATAGACAAGTCTATCTAATCCTCATATATTAGTGAATGAGCATACAAATCGTGCAACTTCAATTTCTATCAATCGTTTAGAAATATCATGGAAGTTGGAGATGAAGTTCAGTTCGTAGAATTCATGGGTACACAAATCACTTGATTTGTGCCCCATAAACACAGATTCTTGGAGGTGTTGCAAGTCGTCAACCCTAACACTTGGAAGATAGAAGCAGAAGTTTAGTCTTTCAGGGAGGCAGAGGAGTCTGAAGCAAGCTTGAGATATTTGCAGAATTTTATAAAACATGTTACTTTCAGTCTTCAGAATTCAGAGATCAAAGTTGCTAAAGAAGCTGTATAATGAGGACATGAAGCCGAAACAAGGAGGGATATCACTAGTAAGTACTACTTGTACTTTCTTCAGTTTTTAGACTGTCCTTTAGCCATGAAATCCACATTTCCTGTTCTATATGAATTGCAAATTCTAAGTTAAAATTTTAGCTGTCCAAACTTAAGAAGACAGACATTGTTTTTTAATATTTCCATACAGCGCTTCAATAAATATTTTCTAATTGCATGTAAACAACAGAATCATAATTCTACAAGAGAAAATCTGTTATAATATTAAGACCAACCCTCACAAAGATTCCACAAACTAAAGGTATAAATCAGCATATTTGGGTCAATAGAATATGGCTTATCATTGTTTAATAAAAATAATGTAGATAGAAAGATCTCTATAGGACATTTATCATGTCCAATATGAAATTAAAATTAAAAGAGCATGTGAACTAATGGAAAATATATGAGAGCTTGTGGATGACTTAACAAGAATAGGCAATTGCCAAATAATTCTGCTGACGTCACTAGTATCTCAAAACCTATGTGTAGTTGGAAAAAGAGCATCTGATTCAGAAAGTTATCTTCTGGTCTCCACATTCTCAAAGGGCACACACATCATGCACTTCCATGCACAACACATAGACACAATAAATTCAATTTTTCTAAAATAAATATATTAAATAAAAATAAAGCCAGATACTTAGATGAATCTGATTTTTTTTCGAGACAGGGTTTCTCTGTAGCGTTTTGGAACCTATCCTGGAACTAGTAGACCAGGCTGGCCGTGAACTCACAGAGATCTGCCTGCTTCTGCCTCCCAAGTGCTGGGATTAATGGCATGTGCCACCACCACCCGGCTTAGAAAGCAATTTTTAAGAGTCGAGTGTGTGTGTTAGTGTGTGTGTAGGAGGGTGTTGTTTTCAATGATACAGATATCAAAGTAGCTTATTGTGTGAAAAATATCATCTAGCCTGGCAGTGGTGGCACACGCCTTAATCCCAGCACTCATGAGGTAGAGGCAGGCTACAGAGAAATGCTGTCTCTAAAAACAAAAAGAAAGAAAGAAGAAAGAAAGAAAGAAAGAAAGAAAGAAAGAAAGAAAGAAAGAAAGAAAGAAAGAGGGAGGGAGGGAGGGAGGGAGGGAGGGAGGGAGGGAGGGAGGGAGGAAGGAAGGAAGGAAGGAAGGAAGGAAGGAAGGAAGGAAGGAAGGAAGGAAGGAAGGAAGAGAAAAATATCATCCAAAAATAGGAAATTGTAAAAATAAACTTTATGAAATTTCCACTGTTGAAAATGCAATATGAAATTCTAGATGGCATAAACAGTAGATCAGAGAATGCAGAATTAATATTTGCTGAATTCTGAATTTGAAATCTGAATGTCAGACAGCACTCGATCAGAATAACACAGTGAGAGAAGCCAGAAACAGATGGCTCATTTATGTATAATTCAGAGTGAAAGCTGGAAATGGGACAGAAGAGTCACGGAAGAAATAACAGCTGAGAACTCCTCTCAATACCAATAAAGCCATCAAAATAAGACTCTCCATTGATATTTCCCACTCACGTGGCTAAGAAACAAAGCCAACATTCAATGTAAAAAGGTTAGCTATAACTGAGTTATATGCAGGTAGCAAAAGCAAGAACAGTGCCATATATATCCCAAAGCAACATCCATATAAACAATGTATTGGAATATAAAGAGTAGTGAAAGAAAATAATTCACAATTCTCTATTTAAAATAATATTTAGAACTGAAATAAGAATTGAACCTGGAAAGCAGACATGTTCAAGTAAAGGCTAAAATGCAGGCAGCAGATTTGTTTTTGAAATGTGCTGCAGAAATATCTTCAATCTGAAATGTCAGAGATTATACAATTTATATATAAGGAAATTGTGAATTCAGAGCTACTAAAACTAGTAAGTTAATTTTACAATTTGAGTGCGTAAACATTCAATAAAAATTCAATTCCAATTCTTATATGCTTGGGACAAACAATTGTACATGACATTTAACAATGTGATTTCCAATAACTTTAAAAGAAATAAAAATTCTTAGGAATACATTTAACAAAAAATCTTAGAAAACCTCTATACAGAAATAAAGAAGTTATTAGAAAAGCAAATAAAGAAATCTTTTTCTTATAGTTAGATGACATTAAATTTTCAAAGTGCTGCTTTTCCTGAAGATAGTATATAAATTAAATAAAATCACAATGCATATCTCAGTAGGCTTTTAAAATAGAAGTTGACAATATGGTTCTGTTATGAACTTAGAAAATGTCTATAATAGCAACCATAATCTTAAAACACACAAGTAAATTTGGAGTCCCTGGTTAAACTTACAGTTACACTACAATCTACAGAGTTTATGATACAGTGGAGTAAGCTTGGTTATGTCTCAGGAGAACACTAGATCACAGGTATGTAGTAATATGATCTTGTCTAAGAGATGAAGGCAATTTAATGCAGAAAATGAAAAATAAAATGTCGTTAAGAGTTGAAGCCCATTAAATAAATGAACAGATTGTAAAGAATGTCTGTGTGTGTTTAGCTTCATGTACATTTATTTTTAAAGCATGTCATTTATTTGTTTATTTTTAACTTACATTTTGAATTATATAAGTGTGTGTGTATGTTCTGAATTTATATCCTTTCCCTCACTTCTTCTTTTATGTCTAACCCTCCTACATACTGTTCAGTTCCATCTCAACTTCATGACTTGTTTTTCCTTAATCATAATTTAATATATAAATATATAAGAGAGTCAATATGTAAATATAACTTTCTGAGTCCACTTAGTGCTTCGTGTATGTATATTTTTAGGACTGACTTCTTGGTATTTGATAACTAATTAAGGCTTCATCACTGAGAAAGACGTTTTCCCACTCACAGCAGTAATTAATTGCCTGTATTTCTTTATCTACAGGTAGGGCAGCAATGTTCTCCTGTTGAGCACCATGGCCTTAAGTCCAATTAGACAGCTATCGATTACCACTGAGATACATGCCACTGGTAAACATTTAGGGATATTTTCGCCTTGCTGGCCATTTTTATGTCAGAAGCACCACAGCTGGGCAGGGCTATTGATAGCTTTTATCTCTTGGCAGCTAGCAAAGCATCTTCCCGTTGTATGAAAGCATTGTCACTGAAGGCGAAGGTGTAAGTCACAAACAAATCCCACACCAGTTTGAAATTATGATTAATAGAATGGTTATTTATTTAAAGGGGAAAAAACTTACAGATCACCGTCCCAGACAACAGCCCTCTGAGCAATCAGGAAGGGAGTCTAGTCGCCAGAAGCGGAACAGGAAGAGAGAGCGAGGAGGGAAGTGGCCGCTTTTTTAAAGGGAGAGAGACCACGCCCCAATGGACTGGTATCTCAGCGGCTATTGGCTGGAGGAGCAGAAGGACCTCCCACAACATGTCACAAGCAGGTGATATCTTCATTATAAGGAACTTTTATTCAAACTACGGGAGAAAACCAAGGGAAGCATCAACAACTTATGCTGCTTGGGAGTTGCTTAGATTCCCCTGAGCAAAAATAGCAAGGATATTTCTCATACCTGGTATCAGAGTTTTGTTAGTCTATGAATTTTAGAGGGAGATGGATCATTATCATACAAAGTGGCATGACTTCATTCAAAATACATGTAATATATCTACTATATACATATATATGTATAAATATACACACATACATTTATATAATATATAATTTCAGATACAATATAATTTTCTCTGCTCCCTTCTATCCTCTCCCTTCCCTTCTACTTTGTTCCATGATTTCCATACTTCCAATTTACTCAGGAGGTCTTGTATTTTTCTACTTCTCATGCAGATTAGATCGATGTTTATCTCTTTTAGGGTCATCTTTGTTCTCTAAGTTCTCTAAGGTTGTGAATTGTAGGCTGGTTTTTCAATGCTTTATGTCTAAAAGCCACTTATGAGTGTGTACATATTTATTATATTTTACCTTTCTGGGTCTGAGTCACCTCACTCAATATGATATTTTCTAGATTCATTCGTCTGCAAATTTCAAGATGTCATTCTTTTTTTCCATTGTGTAAATGTAACACATTGTCTTTATTCATCCTTTGGTAGAAGGTCATTTTGGTTGTTTCCCGGTTCTGACTATTACAAATAATGTTGCTATGAACATAGTTAAGAACATTTTCTTGTGGTATGATTGAGCATCCTTTGGATTGTATTTCCAGAAACAGTATTGCTGGAAATTGAGTTAGGATATTTTTTAATTTTCTGAGAAATCGCCATACTGATTTCCAAAGTGACTGCACCAGTTTGCACTCCTACCACCAATGGAGGAGTGTTCCCTTTATCCCACATCCTCTCCAGAATAAGCTGTCATTAGTGTTTTTGATCTGGGCCATTCTGACAGGTGTAAGATGGAATCTCAGAGTTGTTTTGATTTGCATTTCTCTAATGGTTAAAGATACTGAACATTTTTTAAGTGTCTTTCAACCATTTTAGATTCATCTGTTGAAAGTTCCCTGTTTAGGTCTGTACCCCATTTTTTATTGGTTTATTTGTTCTTTTGATAACTAATTTCTTGAGTTCTTTGTGTATTTTGGAGATTAGTCCTCTGTTTGATGTGCAGTTGGTGAAGATCTTTTTCCATTCTGTAGGCTGATATTTTGACTTATTGACCATTTTTTTTGCTTTACAGAAGCTTCTCAGTTTCAGGAGGTTCCGTTTACTAATTGTTTCTCTCAGTGTTTGTGATACTGGTGATATATTTATTAAGTGGTCTCCTGGGCCAATGTGTTCAATTTCTTCCCACTTTCTCTTCTTTTGGTTTCAGTATGGTTGGTTTTATATTGAGGTCTTTAATCCATCTACACTTGAGTTTGGTACATGGAGGTAGATACGGGTTTATTTCCATTCTTCTACATGTTGATATCCAGTTATTCCTGCATCATTTATCGAATATTCTTTCTTTTTCCACTTAATATTTTTTGCTTTTTCATCAAAATCAGATGTTCATAGGTGTGTGGATTGATAATCGGATATTTGATTCAATTCTATTGGTCCTCCTGACTGTTTTTATACCAATACCAGGCTGTTTTATACCAATACTGTAGCTCTGTAGTAGAGTTTGAAGTAAGGGATTGTAACGCCTCCAGTTCTTTTATTTTACAGAATTGTTTTGGATATCCTGGGATTTTTCCTTTTGTATATGATGTTGAAGATTGTTCTTTCAAGTTCTTTAAAAAGTTTTGCTGGGATTTTGCTGGAAATTGTTAATTTTACCTACATAAGAGGTTGGGAGATCTTTCCATTTTCTGGTGTCTTCTTCCATTTCTTTTTTTCAAAGAGTTAAAAGTTCTTGTCATATAGGTCTTCCTACTTGTTTTGTTATAATTACTCCAAGACATTTTGTGTTATTTGTGGCTGTTGTAAAGGGTGATGTTTCTCTGATTTTTTTCTCAACCCTTTTATTATCTGTATGAAATAGAGCTGCTGATTTTTTTTAAGTTAATCTTGTATCCTGCTACATTACTGAAGGTGTTTATGAGTTGTAGTATATCCTTGGTAGAATTTTTGGGGTCATTTATGTAAAGTATCATATCATCAGCAAATAGTGAGTCTTTGACATCTTCTTTTCTGATTTGTACCCCCTGATCTCCTCTTGTCTTATTGCTCTAGCTAGAACCTCAAGCACTATACTGAACAGATACGAAAAGAGTAGACAACCTTTACTCATTTCTGATTTCAGTGGGATTGTTTTGTGGTTCTCTTCAATTAGTTTGATTTTGACGGTTGGCTTGCTGTATATTATGTTTAGATATGTTTCTTGTATCTCTGCTCTCTTCAAAATCTTTATCACGAAGGGGTGTTGAATTTGTCCAAATGCTTTTTCGGCATATAACGACATGACCATGGGTTGTTGTTGTTGTTGTTTTTTCAGTTTGTTTATATGGTGGATAGCATTGATAGATTTTCATATGTTGAACCCTCCCTGTATATTTGGGATGAAGCCTATTTGGTCATGATGGATGATTTTTTTAATTTGTTCTTGGATTCAGTTTGCTAATATTTTATTGAGAACTTTTTCTTCAATGTTTCTGAGAGAGATTCATATGTAATTTTCTTTCTTAGTAATATCTTTTTTGTTTTCATTATCAGAATAATTGCAGCCTTGTAAAAGAGTTTGACAATATTCCTTGTGTTCTATTGTGTGGAACAATTTGAGTAGTATTGGTGCTAATTCTTCCCTGAAAATCTTGTGGAATTATGCACTGAAGCTATCTCGTCCTGGAATATTTTAGTTGGGAGAACTTTGATTACTGTTTCTATTTCTTTAGCAGTTATAGGTCTACTTAGTTTACTTATCTGGTCTTGCTGTAAATTTGGTAAGTGATATTTATTTAGAAAAATTGTCCATTTCTTTTAAGTTTTCCAATTTTGTGTAGTACAGGTTTTCAAAATATGACCTGAAGTTTCTCTAAATTTCTTTTATATCTGTTCTTATGTTCCCCTTTCTGTTTCTGTTTGTTAATTTGGATATTCTCTCTGCCTTTTTGTTAGTTTGGATTAAGGTTTGTCTATTTCATTGATTTCTCAAATGATCAACACTTTGTCTCATTGATTCTTTGTATTGTTTTCTTTGTTTCTATTTTGTTGATTTCATCTCTCAATTTAATTATTTCCTGTCATCTAGTCCTCCTGGGTGTGCTTGCTTTTTATTTTCTAGAGGTTTCAGATGTTCTGTTAACTCACTAATGTGGGATTTTTACATCTTATTTATATAGGCATGTAGTGCTATCAACTTTCCTCTTAAAAACCACTTTCATTGTGTCCCATAAATTTAGGCATGCTATGTGGTCATTTTCGTGGACTTCTAAAATGTCTTTAATTTCTTTCTTTACTTCTTCCTTGACTCATTGGTGATTCAGGTGAGCATGTGTTTATGGGCTTTTTGAAATTATTGGTGCTGTTGAATTCTATATTTAGAATTAGAATTAGCCATGGTGATCCAATAGATACATGGGGTTATTCTAATTTTTTGTATCTGTTTAGGTTTGCTTTTTTACTTAGTATGTTGTCCATTTTTGAGAAGGTTCCACACAATAGAAGCAGGAAGAATATTGCCAAACATCTTATGATGCAACAGGTACCTTGATACCCAACCAACACAAAGATACAGAGAGAGAGAGAGAGAGAGAGAGAGAGAGAGAGAGAGAGAGAGAGAGAATTATTCACCAGTCTCACTCATGAACATTGATGCAAATATACTCATTAAAGTCCTGGAAAACTGAATCTAAGGACACATAATATTCATACATCATGATCAAGTAGACTTCATACCAGAGATGCAGGAATGATTCAATGTAAGGAAATCTGTCAATTTAATACACCATATAAACAAACTGGAAGAAAGAAAAAACACATGGTTGTTTCATTATATGTGAAAAAAATCTTTAACAAAATCCAGCATCCCTTTATTATAATGGTCTTGGAGAGATCATGAATACAAGGAACATATATAAACATAATAAAGGCAATATACAGCAAGCCAACAGTCAATAATTAAATTAAATGGAGATAAATTCAAAGCTATTATGCTGAAATCTAAAACAAGACAAGGTTGTCTACTCTCTTCACATACTTCACTATAGTACTTTAAGTTCTACCTAGAGCAATAAGAAATAAAAAGGAGATCAAAGAGATACAAATTGGAAAGTAAGAAGTCAAATTTTCACTATTTGCAGATGATATGATACTATACTTAAGTGACCCCAAAAATTCTACCAGGGAAACCCTACAATGAAAAATACCTTCAGTAATGTGACAAAATACATCAACTTATTCAGTTGCCCTCCCATATACAAAAGATAAACAGGCTGAGAAAGAAATCAGAGAAACATAAATCTTTAAAATTGCCTCAAATAATATAGATTACATTGGGTTAACTCTATCCAAATAAAGTGAAAACCCAAAAGACCTATATGATAAGAACTTTAAGACTTTGAAAAAAGGAATTGAAAAAGATATCAGAAAATATCAATATCTCCCATGCTCTTGGATAGGAAGGATCAACATATTAAAAACAGAAATATTACCAAAAACAATCTATAGGTTCAATATAATCCCCATCAAAATTCCAACACACAAAATTCTGTCTTCACACACAAAATTCAAGTCCAAGTCAATCAAAACCTCAACATAAGTTCAATTACATTGAACCTGATAGACGAGAAGCTGGAAAGTAACCTTGAATGCATTGGCACAGAAGACCACTTCCTAAATATAACACCAATAGCACAAACACTGATAACTGGGACCTCATCAAACTAAGAACTTTCTATAAGGCAAAAGACAAAAGGGCAACCTATAAAATGAACAAAGATTATCACCAACCCCTCCATCAGACAGAAGGCTGATCTGCAAAATATAAAAACAACTCAAGAAAATAGACATTAAAGTACTAAATAATCCAATTTAAAATCGGGTACTCAGCAGAAGAATTTCAAATAGCCAAACACACTCACAGAATTACTTGAAATCCTTAGTCATTAGGGAAATGCAAATCAAAACAACTCTGAGATGCCATCTCACACCTGTCAGTATGAGGATGACTTATTTTGTAGAGGTTGTAAGTGTAAGGGAACACTCCTCCATTGCTGGTGGAAGTGCTAATTAGTACACTTGCTTTGGAAATCAGTATGGTGATTTCTCATAAAATTAGGAAACAACCTACCTCAATACCCAGAAAACTGTTCTTGGGTATATACCGAAAGGATGTCCAATCATAAAACAAGGACACTTGCTCAACTATGTTCATAGCAGCATGATTTGTAATAGCCAGAACCTAGAAACAACCTAGATGCCCCTTAACCAAAGAAGTGGAAAAGAAAATGTGGTACATTTTCACAACAGAGTACTACTCAATGGTAAAAAATCAATGTCACAATGAAATGTGATTGCAAATTGGTGAAACTAGAAAAAAATCTTCTTGAGTGAGGTAACACAGACCCAGAAAGATAAACATGGTATGTACTCACTCTTAAGTGGGTATTAGATGTAAAGCAAAGGATAGCCAGGCTACAATCTATAGTCCCAGAGAAGTTAAGTAACAAGGAGGACCCTAAGAAGGACAAGCATGGATTTCCCTGTGAAGGGGAAAGATATAAGATCTCCTGGATGAACTGGTGGCAGTGGTCCTCAAAAAGGAGAGGGGATGGGGAATGAGAACATGAGGGAACGGAATGGTCACATTGTTGGAGGGACAGAGAGGGAGAGTAATGGAAGAAACATCTTGATAGAGGATGCCATTATGGGGATATGGAGAAACCTGGTGCTAGGGAAATTCCCAGGAATCTATAAAAATGATCTCAGATGAAACTCCTAGCAATAATGGAGAGGGTGTCTGAACTGACCTTCTCTTATAATCAGATTGGCAACTACCCTAAATTGCATCATAGACCCTGCATCCAGTAATTCATTAAAGCAGATGTAGAGATTCATAGCCAAGCACTGGGCCTAGCTCTTAGAGTCTAGTTAAAGAGAGGGAGGAAGGATTACATTAGCAAGGGTTATCAATATTATGATGGGGAAACCCACAGACACAGCTGATCTGAACTAGAGAGAGCTCATGAACTCTGGACTGACAGATGGGGAGCCTGTCAGTCCCTCTAATTGTTGGTCACAGTTGTGTGGCCTAGTCAGTTTGTGGGACCCCTGACAATCGGATCAGGATTTATCCATGGTGCATGAAATGGCTTTTTTGAGACCATTCCCAGGGTGGGATACCTTGCTAGGCCTTAATGCCAAGACGGCATACTGGGGGTGGGGGGATTGACCCTGTGTCAACTAGATGTTCCAGGCTTAGTTGACTCCTCTGGTGATGGTTTACATTTTCTTAGTGGGGGCGGGATCTGAGAGGGTGGAGGAACTGAGAATAGGGGAATGAGAATTGTCTTAGTATATAAAATGAATTTTAAAAAAGGAAATATCAAACAAAACAAAACAAAGAAAACCCCTAAAACTATAACATCAAAATTGGACATGGCAAATGAAGAGAAGGAAAATAGATAAGGCAGGTGAATCAGAGACCCACTCATTCACACACTCTGGAGTTCCATAAAAATATTAACCTAAATCTTAAGCAACAGGCACTATAGCCACCTGTTGATCTGGCATTAAGTTCTTAATGCATAAATCAACAGACCATGGGATCATAGCCTCAGTAGATAGAAATACAACACAACTCCTGCACTTAGGGCACAGAGAACATTGCAGAGAAGGAGGCAGTAAGAATGTAAGAGCCAAAGGACCAGGAAGTTTCCTGGGAGATTATAATGACCTGGAAACTATGTTCCTAATACCTCAACAATATGGTTGTCAGAGACCTAAACAATGATAATAGCAATAGATATGCTAACTTGGAAAGAAAATGTCTCATGAACTTTTCCCTTTAACAGTAAAAGAACTATCATCAACTAATGACTGCTGAGAGAGAAAAGAACTGATTTACCTCAGAGATGAGTTCTTTAACTGGTTATCCAATACAAAGTTGCCAATTCTGAACCTGAAATCATACACACACACACAAAAGAGATTTAGCAAGAAACACACACACACACACACGGACACGGACATTCAAGAAACAGAGGCCCTCAGTTGTATGGAAGAAACTTGAGAAAAGTTAGAGGAAGGAAAGGGAAAAGAAGAAGCTATATTTTAATAAAAAACTTGCATAAAATAGGAAAATAACTTATTAGAACTTAGCTTCAGTGCCATACTGAGATAATTACTCCAAATTCTAAAATGATTGACATTTTTGTCTATAAATTTACTGTTATAACCTCAATATTTTTGACAAAATTATTGAGAAAAATTATTGGTAGTACATTTTTCTGTCTGAACATTTAAACAAATGTTAAATGGTTGCAATTATTTTATAATATTTGCCATCATATTTGATTTAGTGAAAAGTTGTAGTTGCATATACATTCACATTATACCACATAATACCATTGACGAAGCATGTAATCAGTTTAGCTTCAGACATTTATAACATTTCTTATATAGGTCACATTTGTTAAATATTTTATAAGCTAATATGACAGTGTTCTCGTCTATGAAATAATCATCTTGGGTGTCATAAAGCATAGAAATATAACAGAAATAAATCTGTTATTTCATTATTCAATTTATGTACATATTTCAGTTACATGTGAACAGTGCAAAATTTATAATGTTGTTCAACAAAATTGTACCAATTCTGCTGGGAGTCCAAAATTTCATTTTTGTTGTAACAATTATTTTTTACTTAAGGTTCTATACAGCAAATTTGGTTATTTTTTCCATCTTCCAACTCCTTCAAGATTGTCCATATATCTCTACCTATCCAAATTTAGTCATATCTTTAGTATCACAAAAAATACCCATTCTCCAAAAGAACTATCATAAAAAACAAAGTAAGCCAACAAGAAAACAAATACAATTATAAAACAAAACAAAAAGCACACACAAAAATAACAGGGGGTAAATTTTTTTGTTGACTGTCTATTTCTGGGCATGGAACCTGTCCTGGAGTGTAGTTATATATCAGATGTTACTCTAGTGAATAGAACTGATTTCCCCTCTCCACTAGGTATCAATTACAAATAGCTTCTTTGGGAGGGATAGGACTTTGTGTCTACTTTTACTTCTCTATGTTTGGATTTGTGCCTCGTTTGATTTCATGCAGGTAGTGTGCATGCTGCCATAGCTTCTCTGAGCTCTTATGAAGCACATCCTTGCTGTGAGGAAAACACTGCCCTTAGAGCCATCTACCACCTTTAGCTCTTACACTGTCTCCAAACACTCTTCAATATAGATCTCTGAGCCTTGAGGGGAGAGATAACTCTTGATAAAGATTTAGGGTTTAGTTCTCTAAAGTCTCTTTCACTGCACATTGTTCAGTGTGAGTCTATAAATGGAGAATGCTCATTCATTTCCAGGCTACCCAGACCCAAATAATCATACGAAAATTTTATTAATTCCAACACTGCTTGGCCAATGACTCTAGTGTATCCATAACAAGCTCTTACATCTTAAATTAACCAATTTATATTATTTTGTGTATCACTACAAGGTTGTGGCCTACGGTAGGCATCTTTCTCCTTCAGCAGCTACATGGCATCTTTTTCACTATGCCTACCCTCTCTAGCTCTTCCAGCCTGGCTATATTCTGCCCTGCTATAGGCCAAATCAAATCTATTCATTAACTAATAAAAACAACACATATACAGAAAGACATTCCATATCATCTCCCCATTTCTTTCTAATTAAAAATGAAGACTTTAACAATAAAATTATATATAAAAAACAGTTATCAATAAAGAATTATAGTTACAATATTTAATCCATTACATTTGCTAAAAGGAAAATATTCTATCATCTATTCTGTTTTTGTGACTCTAAAGTTTTATATCTAATTTATCCTTTATCATAACTATGGAAAATTATAACTATTTGTCTTCAACTCTTCAAAGACTCCTAGAAGGATATCATATTACTCAAGTAAACAGGAAGTCCATTGTAAGCAACTTCCAAAACTTTAGAATTGACAGAGATATCTTGCTGCCTAGACAGTCATTCAAAGTTGTTCTGTAATGTTGGGGCATCATCTTCAGCACACAGGTCCATAGTGTCTGGCAGACTTTCCATGAAGCAGAAAATTTAAAAGGCTGTTTCACCTATCTTAGCAATTTGTCAGTCACTTTCTTCTGTATCCTGCAGAATGTCTGGCAGTTTCTTCTGTGAAGCAAGAAACGTATACGACCATCCCATCTTTTAGAATGTTTAGCAGTCACTTTTCTGTCGCTCCTCCATGTCCAGTTCATACAGAATACCATCAAGCCGTTCAGACAAGAACAGTTAATTGCCCAAATGACTAGCCTTGTCACATTGAAGGCAGATTCCATCAACCTCTCTGAAATAACTGGTGCTGCCAGAAGAAGATATGTCTCAATGTTGAGAAAGTTCTAAGTTTTTAAAACATTTTAAATGCTGTATTCTGTAGGCCTTTGAAGTTTTAAAGTTTATCTAATTAATATATATCTCTGTATATCTAGAAAACCCAATTAACATGATTGTAAGTGTGACTATTATAAATAACTATTAATCTATAATTTTAAACTATACATTATGAGTTGCATAAACATTAATACCTTAAACATGAATACACATATACATATAACAAAATTGACCTTAAATTTGTGTCAATAAATCAGAATCTATACCAGTGTATGGATAATATATCATATCCCCCTATTTTTTAGAAATTGACCAACCCTTTTTAAAATGAATATAAACATTCATAAACAATAATTTTGGGAATTTGGGTATTGTTTTCTTCGAATTGCTTCCTATTGTTTGTTGGGCAAAGTATATTTTAAAGTTCATGAAGACCATTTGGGGTTCTTGTTCCATCAAACTACATTAGCCTGGAAGGTTCTCATCTTCTGTGGAAATAAAAGCAGAACCTCTTTTCCAAAGCAACATATCCTTAGACTCATATATTGAAGTCAAAATACCTTTATGTTTGTTTAGCTTAGCAAACCCCAGAATCAAATATCTCTCTGAAGTCAAAAAAATAAAAGAAACCCCAAAATACACAAAATCCAGATACTCTGTGTATATTCCATATATACAAGGCTTTTTTTTATTACCCTGTGACTTTTTAATATTCATTTTATTACCTTTACCCCCTTAATCTGTGAATCTCTGTCATTTTATATCCGTCTATACTCTTTTATTGTCTCTCTCTCAAGCCTACATACATTTTACACACACAATGAGTCATTTAGTGTCTATTTATGTTTGAATCTGTCTTTTTCATATTTGCATACCATTTTCTGACCCAGAGCACTTATTATTTTAAATGTTAAGTGGGCATGGCTACAACCATCTCTGAGGCCCTGTCTGTTTACTTCATCCAATCCAACACGGATCCAATCCAACACGGAGAAGGTATGTTCATTGCCACTGTGAGTCATGCTCAACACCCTAGCTCCAGGGATGTGGTTGGTGGGTCTATGTCACCATTAAGCAACTAGTAGCAAGCTGCTCACAAACTCCATTTAAGTGCAGAACCTTTCAAAAGAGCAAGAGCTGTTCATGTTGACAACAGCTGTTTGTGCCACCAGTACAAACCAAGAAGCCCTCTCTTAAAGAAGCTATTCCACTGCTTATGCTGAGTCAGGAAATCTCTTAAAGGAGCTGTACCTCAGCTTGCCACTAGCAAACAGAACCTATCTGTAAATATGCTGCAACCATGAAGCCATGTTTAACTCTTTTCTTTTTTGTCCAGAATTCCTTCCCAAACTCTCTCAGGTTTTATGCGGATGTGTTTGCCTCACGTTGGCATGTCATTTGAAAGCAGAGACTGCTCATTTGTTTCCCAGGTACCCAGACTCAAATAATCACAAGAAAACTATATTAATTTCAACACTGCTTAGCCAGTGACTCTAATGTATTCCTAACTAGCTCTTACATCTTAAATTAACCCATTTCTATTAATCTGTCTATCGCCACAAGTCTGTAGCCTACCAGTAGATGTTTTTTCTCCTTTGGCAGCTATATGGCATCTCCTTAACTCCACCTACTCTCTCTCTCTCTCTCTCTCTCTCTCTCTCTCTCTCTCTCTCTCTCTCTCTCTCTCTCTCTTCTATCATGGCTATATTCTGCCTTGCTATAGGCCAAATCAGCTTTATTCATTAACAAATAAAAGCGACACACATACAGAAGGACATCCCACACTATGTCTCTGTGCTAATTTTCATCTACAGCAAGAAGAGACTTTAATATGGGGTGCCAAGTGATGGTAAAGTAAAAGAAAAGGAATTATCAATATAACCCAGTTACTAACAATGTGACATAAAACCACGACCTGCCTATAAGAAACATTGCTGTAGTAGTGGTTCAAATGTTATGGAAATAATCAACTACATTTTTATTGGTTATAAGGCCAACTCTATAAGATAGGACTTTAAGACTGATAAAGTGGCCAAGAATCTGAAACTAGCTTAAGGGGTATATGAAAAATCCATTACTACTATTCTGCTAAAATAATACAACAATAAAACAACTTCTAAAGAAGCTATTCCTTTCCCATAGATCATGGCTTCAACTCTCCTGTCAATGAGCATCTAGAGTGGCTTATTTCCTGGCTATGGTAAGTAGTACAGAAATAAACACAGTTGTGCAATTGTCTCTGTGGTATAGTGACTTAAAATCTTTCAAGCTTAGTCTCATGAATGGTAAAACAGGAGCAAATGGTAGTAATAATTTTAGCTTTTGAGGAAACTCCATATTTATTTCCACAGTGAGTGCCAAAGGCTCGAATTCTACCATCTATGAACAGAGTATGTATTTCCCTAAATCCATACCAGAATTTGTTGGTATTTATTTTTTTGATGATAGTCAAGATATATCCTCTCTATTGCAGGTGCTGAGTGACCTCAATATCTCTAACTTTATTTGTATTTCAGGAGATTCTACTCATTTGTTCTTTTAAAATGCTTGATATGCTCTTAAGTGTATCTTTAAAAAATAATTACAAATTGGGACTGTCCTGTGAGCCATTATAAGAGAAATCTTATAATGAATCTAAATTCACATGATCAAAATTATAAGAAGTAGTGATATTTAACTTTAGAAGACAACTTTAGGCAAATTCTATAATACTAAAAAAGGTAGATGAACTGGCATAAAAAGGTATACATGTTACTAAAACTCATAATTATTAAGTCAGGCTGAGTTATATTAAATTATATAGTAGGAAAGTAGAGTTCATGAGTGGAAAAATGTTGCTATGTAAATGAGTATAAACTTCAAACTGACTATCTTAAAAAATACTGAATAGCTTATTGCTCTCTATTTCCGACCAACATAGACATATAGTCTGTATAACCATCTGGTTAAGCAAAATGCAGAAGAGACATATTTACATAGTATTAACTTTAGAGTGGTCTGTGTCTTCATTGATACCGTACTATCTTTAATCTCTCTTTTCATTCTGTTTGCCCATTTACATAACTATGTCTATACACAACTTCATATTCTCCTTGATTTGCCAGAGGATAATTGTTGGGGAGAACTTTAAATGACATGAATTTTAACTGAATATTTCAAGATTTCACTTGAATTATTAGTGAGCTCAGCAGCAGAAATAAAAAGCTGATACAAAAAAGAATGAGGAGATGCTATTAGCAAGACACATTCAAATTTCTTTGCAAAAGCAGTGATAAAACTGGATGCAGCCCCACATGGCTATATATTTGGGGAAGATGTTTTTCTAAGAAGAGATTATGTGTATCTCAGCTAGGCAAAAGTCTACAAGTTACGTTACTACTTCACGGAATCCACGTTGTAGTCAGTTTCACATAAGAAGTCAAATGAAGGTGTTTTATCATAGACAATTAAACAGCTGTTGAGAAAGTCAAATAAAGGTGTTTTGTCATAGACAATTAAACAGCTGTTGTGTAGGCAGGTAAGATAATGTGCTTATATGACATTGCAAACATATATAACACATCTGTTTCCATATTTATAATGTTGTGTGCATTTTAGCAGTGTTATTTCCAGTAACTGTTTCTGGGAAGTGTATCATCTGACCATGCCAAGTATATCTAGACAGATTTCAAATACACTCAATGGCCCCTCATTCTTAGTTCTTCAATTAATGTTGTTTATTCCTGTCCCACTGAACATTATTAACCTAAAGGACACTGTCCCTTTGGTTGGTAAACAAATATACAACTGACAGAGTAGGCATTGCATAATTGGCCACGCTTTTCAACTTCCGTAGGGGACTCTGTACACCCATACCATGTCAAGTAAGTTATAAATTCGATGTGTCAATGATTTTCAAACCACAATTAAGATATAACATTTGACCACAAACAAGCAACAAAAGACAAAAATTAGTTTCAAATCCATCAAGAATGTGAAAAGAGATACATTCAGCACCTTAGCTATGTTGTCCTCACGTGGAGCATTTATCTTCAGCTACTTCTTTTTATTTCCAAAATAGTGTTCACCACCAGAGCGAATACAGTTGAGGACATACAGGGATATTTCCTTCTTTGTATCTATAAACAAATACATGGAACAGCATATATGTATGTCTAAAGTAGGTTGATTTTAGAGTTGGCTGGAAACCAAATTCTTTCAATAGTTGTTTACAGATCCTTCTTTGATGAGTTCAATCACAGGTTTAGTTGATTGTCTGCTTCTATCAGCTTTCTTTTGATGAGTTTTATGTTTTTCTCCATCTTTAATATCTTTTTTCCAGAAGGGTGAATACTATCTATAAAAGAATGGTAGAGAAAAAAATAATGTTTTACTCCTTGAAATAGAATTCCATTGAGTTTTCTTTCTTTGTTCTTTGGCAGATAAGAAAGAGTTTGATCATCTCAAAAAAATTAATGGTTTGAATGAAGATGAGTATAAAATGATATTAGAGTCTATGTTTGCAGGGGTCTTAAGTCTAAAATCTATCTACTTTCTTTTACCTCCCCATCAACCACATCGTATCTCCAGAGTTCCAACCTTACTCTGCCTTTCAGAATCTACATTTCAGATATTAAGAGTTTAGAAATTTTCCATGTGCTCCATCCTTCATTCAAATACATTGCAAAAGCCTAGGAAACCATTAGAAAAGCTTTACTAAGTATTTACAAAATGATATCATTAGAAAAGCAATTAATAACATATAATACCTATACTTCATAAAAATTTATTCTTTCCTCAAAATAAGAAGTTTGATATTTAAAAATATGAAGGCACAGAAAACAAATTGTCAAATAAAGAGCAGTGGTTATGTATATGTGAAATATAAATATGTATCTCTGGGTACATAATGATTATCTATGCATTTAAATTTTATTCTTTAGTTTTTCTGTATAAATATTTATTTAATTGATACAGTGATTTAAACTAATCAGTGATTTGTACACTAATTATAATTAAAACTACTATTTATTAATTATAGTTTCTGAGTTAAGATGAAAGTTACGCATTTAAACTAATGTGTAGCAGGTGTAAAGTAGGGTGAAGTCCAATGCTGGAGATGTGGCTCAGAAGTTAAAGTGTGAACTACTCTTTCACGGGACCCAAGTTCAGTCCACAACACCCCTGTCAGGTAATTCATGACCTCCTGTAACTCCAGCTCCAGGAGATCTAAATCTTTTTTTGGACTCTAAAAGCACATGTACTTACACGTGCACATATCTTTATGCACACAAAAAATAAAATAAATACCTTATGGGCTTGAGATGTGGGTAAATAATAGCTTAAATTTAGTAATTTTTCTCTGCATATTTATAATCATTAATTTTTACAAACTCTTCACTTATGTTGACTTTTGTGTGTGTGCCACAGTCCTACTGTTACTTTTTCATTACATACACAAGATCAAAATAATCATAATTTTATGCCATTTCATTATTCCTTTCTTTCTTTTTTAAAAAAATATTTATTTATTTATTATGTATACAATATTCTGTTTGTGTGTGTGTGTCTGCAGGCCAGAAGAGGGCACCAAACCCCACCACAGATGGCCGTGAGCTACTATGTGGTTGCCGGGAATTGAACTCATGACCCCCGGAAGAGCAGGCAATGCTCTTAACCACTGAACCATCTCTTCAGCCCCCTCATTATTCCTTTCTTATCTCTAACTAGAACTAGTAAAATGTGCTGTATATTGTTTGTAGTGTCTCATTTTATATCCTAATCTTATAAAATACCGACTATTTGTCTTCAATTTACAGGTTACAGACTCCTTGTGCTGAATCTTAAAGAAAGTTCCAGTTCTTGATTGCATATCTGTTAAGAGAAATGTGTGGGTATCTGTTTTAGGGGTATCAAGGGTTTATTATGATATAAAAGGAAGTAAATACACTCACGAATATAGAATATGGTAAATCTAGTTGCAAGCTGTGGACTACATACCACCTGACTCAGTCTTCACCACCCAAGACAGCACGGACACCCTTCCTCCTTCCTTAAAAGAGGTCACTTAGGCAGACAAAAAGTATTGCCTTTATTGGGCCAGCTAGCCCAAGGTCAGGGAAGAGTGAATACTCACTCGCTATAGAAGTCTCCTGTGGTGTCACATCCCATCCTTTGTAAGACAAGAAATGAAAGACATGAGAAAGTCCATGAGTGTCATTCAGTGAGAGGCCTCCAAAAAGAACCCCTGATGTAGAAGTAATGCTGCATTCTGACCACAACTCTTCAATCTGCCCTGCAATCTCTGCCCTATTTCTTTATAGTTTACATATACAAGACAATTGACTTATCAAATTCATGTCATAATATTGATTGACTGTGTTTCCTTGCCTCTAGTTTCAGATGTCTTCAGATTTGGCGTACCTCAGCCTATGATTACTGCTGTTTTTGAAAGCTCATGTCTTACGGCAATGCACACATATTTTGGAAAACCATTGAATGATTTTCAAGGAACTATAAACAATGTGATAAATGATTCTGCAACTATTCATGAGGAATATGACCTTGACTTGCAGGCAGTAATTTGTAGTAGCAGAGCTAACAAGATGTTGAGGAAGAGACTAAAGTCAGCCTCTTCTAAAGAACAGACACTCAATTACTGGTGCTTATGTTTCACTGCTGTCTTTTATTTTATTTTTATAGTTCTATAGTTCTCAAAAACTTATTTTCTTGATTAAGCATCTCTTCAATGTCTAGGTAGCTACTTGGTACTTAGTAACATGTGCTTCAAAATATGGTTTACAGACATGAACCAAATAATCAGACTGGTGATACAAGTAGGATGTTCTATCAAACCCTGGACTGTTTCAAACCAGGATGCATGTTTATGTTTGCAAGCCCCCTTGTTGAGATGAAATTTTTCACAGTTTTCTTACGTTTATGCATTGCTAGCAATAAAAGAGGGTTCTTGTGCTCTTTGTGCAGGTCAGAAAGCACTCTGAAGATATGGTATCAGCTTCCACAGTCAGGGACAACTTTGGTTATAGATTTGTATAATAAAATGATTTCTCACTTTGGAAGTTTCTTCACAGTACACTATAACTTGTGCTTCATTTCTATAATGACACACATTGAACTTGCATGGTGAACAAGTCTTATTTTCCTCATTCTTTGGGAACTAGAGGTCAAAGACATGGAATAAATTAAGATAGAATGGCTGTTGCTATTGGAGAATAATAACTATGTCTCCTTCCTACCCAGAGCTTCTTGTCTCTCACCAATATCCATGATACTATAAGTACAGTTAATTATCAGAAGAGACCATTTCAGTTTTTGCTTTATTGACATGATATATTGATATTGCTTCAGGTTAAACGTTTAGTTATTCCGTACTATTTCAACTGAAATCCCACATGGTAATCATTTTAAATTCTGCTATTGTTTTTGCACCTGTTAACCTGCTTTATCAAAATCTCTTCCTCTTTTATTTTCATCTGTAGTCTTATTTATATTTCTTGTAGTGTCTAACCTACTTTTTATCGTTTATAATATACTCAATTTCTAAACTATTAGCAAAGACAAGTACAAAATACACATCTGTATCATTGGCAAATATGGGGTGATACATTCTCAGAGACAGGAAGAAACCCAAAGGCCCAGGATTAAAGAAGTTTCTCCTGGAGTACTTAGTATGCTGATTATACTTAGAATACTTTCAGAGTAACAAGCAAACTCTCCTGCAGTTTTGACACATGCTCTGTCTCATATATAAATATATGATTCAAAACATTCTTACCAACGTTAAAGACAATATCTCTAAATTAATTTTATTTAAAAATGTAATAGTCCAGGAATTGAGTAAAATAAAGTCGATATGCCAGGTTTTGACTTCATAGTTATTATACTCTTGATGGTTTAGATATTCCCATTATTTGTGTCTAAATATTAGTAAATAAATGCTTTCAAACCATTCTAGTACTGAGGATAAATGTAAAGGCTTTCCAAATGTTTTCTCTAATCTACCCTAACATGCATTCCCCACTAAATCCTCCCAATTCCATTATTCCTCTTAACCCACTAAACAGCTGCTTTGTCTCCTCTCCTTTGAAATTAATCACTTACTCAATTCCTGACTTCTATAAATATACCAAATAGAACACACATATCTGAAGATCCAAAACTCTCAGTTGCAAATTAGAAACATACCATATTCATCTCTTCGGGTTACTTCACTCCGATTTATTGTTTCTAACCAATCACTTGAAAATTTCACAGTCTCATTTTCCTTGACAGCTGAATAGTAAGTAGTCCGCTGTGAAAACATATCATATTTTTATTACCCGTTCATCTGTCGATGGAAACCTACACTGTTGTGGGGGAGAGAGAAGGGCAGATGAGGGAATATGGGGATGAATAACTAATGCTAAATATATTGCAAAAAGTTATGTTGAACCCTACTACTGTAGAACTTTCATATATATGAGTTATATATACATAAAATATGATGCATATGTTCATAGTTTAGGTGAAATTATAGTGTAAAAGAGAAATATTTTCCTTACTAATGTGTACATCATTTCTAAAAAAAAAACAAAAATCCAGAACCAGAAGTGGGTTACTTCCTTGTAGTTGTTGGCAAACAAAGTCCCATATACCCCCAAGCATTAGATGATATTCACAATGTTCTCAACCACCATCCAGAACTTAATAGTAAGACTCTATTGTTGAAGAAACTAGATTACTGAGTTATAGAATATAGAAATCAAGCTGGTATTGATTGGTAATCTTTATCTCTGATGGTTTGGCATACTACCAGAGGAGAAAATCATTAACCATTTTCATTCAAATATGAACCCTGGGAGCTACAACATTACTAACCTGGCAATATGTGTCCACTTGTAAAATGGAGGTGTGAATTGTCATGGTTGTAACTAAGTACTTTCTGATTGGATTTAAGGTCTGATTCACTAGGTAAAATTTATACTGGCATATTATAGGCCATAGACATGAGGAAAGAATCAGCTACTTTTATTCTTCTCAATGGACATTGTATTACACTGATTCTTAGTGATTCATTATAACATTTTCATGTTATACCCATATGAAAAACTAATATTTGCAATAGATCACATTTAATAATGAGACTGGTCAATGTGAAAAGAATAATAGACCAGAATTTTCAGTCCTACATGGGATATCTATAATCCTATGCCTCCTTCCAAGGCTCAAGGATCTTTATAGAAAAGGGAATAGAGAATTTTCAAAAGTTGTATGAGTACAAGAAAACACTATTTTCTGGACTTAGCAGGACAATTGTACCTATAAATTCACAACAGTAGAGATAGCATGCATAAGACTCTCCCTGGCTTAAGACAGACAAAATTCCAGCAAGAAGAGGCAAGTTGGGCAGGAAGGCCCACCACAAGTTTTTAAAGAGCTGTTGGTACAAGACAGGGACTTGGAAGGGCAGTTTTCCTTGATTAATAACCTTCCAGTAAGGCTGCTCATCCAACAGCATGTAGCAGCACAAACTATACGTGATTAATTAAAGGGGAAGCAATGAGGACACAGAATTGGATAGGTAGAGAAAGGCAATGGGTGGTAAGGAGCCAGGGGAAATATTAAAATCAATTGTTCAGATATCTCACAAAACTTATAAAAATTGAGAGACAAAAGTAAGTTCAATTGTCTTTCTCTTTTATGAGAGAGAAAACATGCATATGACTATATGGTCATTGCTTTGCTATATAGGAAGTGGTCAGATTAGATTAGCATAAGAAAACTTCAAAACAACTGAATGCAGTAAGTAAAACTAAAAATTTACTATCCAAATGAGGGGATTGTTTGTCTGTGTCAATGGCCAGCACTAGCTGAGGCAAGCAGATCATGTGGTTTCAGTCCAGAATTTCCCAAACCAGAAACCTTGCTCTTAGCCACAGAATTATCACTACATCCGGTTATACAATAGTAAAACTGGCTCCTGGAGAGGAGCTGTAAATACCCTAGTCTTCTTCACCCATATTCCAATTATCTTTCAGAAATATTAAATTCAAGGATTTTTTTCTCATTTCTCTTCTACATATAACACTAAATCTACTTCATATGGGATATGCCACATATAATGGTATAAAATATTCAACATTGCTTTATAGATGCAATTTAATACTGATTTAATTATATTCCAATGTGGTAAACTACCCCAAAATGTAACAGCTTAAAATTATAACTATTTCAGAATTGTAGTATGCACAAAATATGGGCTCTGTTTCAAATACTTCTAGTCAGAGAAAATAAAGAAACAAGTGCATAGGTAATTATAACATAAAGACAACATTAAAAGATATTTAAAAATGTGTATCTGAAATAAATATTAAAGACACCATTTTTCTTTCATGGATACAAGGGATATTTAGAAAAACAAGAGAGGCCTTGTCCATTGTTGATAAATATGTGGAAGAATACTTGATCTTCCTCCCAAAGCTTTATTCATACTTCTTCTTCCATTGATGTGGGATTCCTCTCTGTATGCTGTGAATGCCATTGGTGAATAAAGAATCTTTCTTGGGCCTGTGATAGGGTAGAACAGAGCTAGGTGGGGAAAACTAAACTGAATGCTTGGAGAAAGAAGGTGGAGTCCAAAAGATGCCTTGTAGCCCCACCAGAGACAGACACCTGACAGAACCTTGCCAATAAGCCACAGCCACGTGACAATACACAGATTAATTGAGTTGGGTTAGTTTAGGATGTAAGAGCTAGTAAATAAGAATCTAGAGCTAATATGCCAGACAGTGAATTAATTAATACAGTTTCTGTATGGTTATTTCAGGTCTGGGCAGCCAGAAACAAACAAGTGACCTCCGACAACATTCCATGCTATGACTTTTCATTTTCCCATTTTCTGTCAACAATCCTTAATGCCAGAGTGTAATAGATTTACTCACTGATAAACCTGCAAATTGACTTAATTCAGTTTTAATGCATTATGATTTGTTTTCATTTCATTTTCAATTTTTTAAAATGGTTCTACTACTGAAAATTCATATTTTAATGAACTACAATGATTTTGTCACTGAAACTGTCAATAAACTAAATATTTTAAATTCTCATTTACTGTATTACAAATTATATATTGCATATAATTTATTTCATTGTGTATTTTTGTGACTGAATTCTTAGGAAAAAGCAATAAAGACAAGAAGATTTTAGAAGCACTAAGAAAATTCAAGAAAGAAAATTGCTGAAACAATTTTGAAGTATATTTCAATAAACCATTCACACATCAAACAGGAGAAAGGTGTATTATCAGTGTGATAATGACCTCACACTCATCTCATTGCATACAAAAATGGCGTCCAGTGTCACAATCTCTTTGTCTATTTGTAATGAGAACTCAAGATGCTATTACAAACAATAGTCCCTAGCAGGACCAGAGCCATCCTTCTGAACCCAAGGCAGCTCCAGCGCCTTCAATTCTGTGTCCTATGTGAGTCACACTAACTCCCCAGGCTTAGGTTAGTGATCCTATAAGAAATTATTTATAACACTATAAGACATAATAAATATAAAGGTTCAAAAGCTGTATGGGGCATGGAAATACTTTGTATGTGCTAGTGCCTCTAATTAGCTGCCAGCAAGGGATTGTATGCATCTACTGGCAAACACTGTTTTTTTCATTCTTTGCACTGATTCACCTCCTAAATATGTTCTAACTTGAAGGAAATAAATGCATACATTGTGTGATAAATTTATCTGATAAATGTTGTTTTCTTAAAGCAGTATATTCAGTGTTACCAGTGGTGGTAAGAACTACAATCCCTGAGTTTTCAGTTCCTTATGGACATAAATGTGTGTGATAATTCTCTTTCATGATAAACTATGTGTTTAGTGTGGCTGTAAATATAGAATCATCACTCAGTGATGTCCAATTGAACACTACTGCTTTTCATTCTTCAGGTGCCTCAACTTATTGTTAATATATCAAGTATTTTACAGGTCTATAATTGCTGGATGTCCTGGTTCACCAACAATTCAAATTAAAATGATACAGTGTAAGAGTTAAGGGAATAAATTGATTTGACAGCACTCTATTAAATCAATTTACCACACCATAAAAGTAGCTGTAAAAGCATTTTCGGCACTTCCACTTCATGGTTGCTAGGATCCTATGGCTGGCACCTCTTAAGAAAACTGTAGATTGTACCAGATCAATAAATCTGTGTGGTATTCTATCCGTTTCACTATCAATAGGATAAATGCTTGTTTTCACATAAAATCTTACAGGATATAACTTTTTTCTCTATCTGGGATTCTTAAAAAATGTTCTTCTAGATAATTATATTTTGTTCTAGTCTTATTTTGTCAGGCTTCAATCTTTTTTATTTAATTATTCTGTTTATATTTCCACTTCTATTTCATCAACTATAGATTCATCTGAGATTGTGAATGCAAAATGCAAAATCTATGCAAGTTGTATTCATGCTTATTTTTTCTTTACATGTGTCTGTATAATTTAGAATAGTCTCTTTGAAAACATAGAAGGGTGAGTTATAATTAATTCTCTTTAAGTGTTAACACAAAGGAGCATAAGACCTATTGTCTTTTATTAAGATATTCAAAACACTGACAAAAATGTAGTTTTTTAGTTTTGTGTTTGGGGGAAGTTATGCTTGGGCTCACTAGACAACACATTTGTAAAATGATGTTCCTTAATATTACACATCTTAAAGAATTTAGTGCCTATATAAATCTCAAGTTTAGTGTCCCTGTATTGTCTTCCCTGATCCTTTCATCTGCTGTCTTAATTGATATTTTCAACAGCAGAATCACAGAACCTCAAGAAATGAGGTCATATTATCCTGAAAATTTGTTAATAACCCTATGTAAATTTCTTATCAAAGGCATGGATAAAAGGGATGATTGATTTGGAAATAGGTTTCAAAGAGAATTTTCATTTCAAAACCTTTTTAGAAAACAAATGTGCCAGAAGAAATAAAGAATTCCAGTGCTTGAGTATAATCTTCTCAAAGCCTCACACAAAAAGCCTAACCCTGTTGACGCTGGATCTGTCTTTACACCTTGTTTCCAAATATTCAGTTTGAAGTATTATTCTGGTGTTTATTCTACCTCGGAATCCTTTTATTTGAGAGAAACATATCATTGCTATGGGATATGCCAATAGTCTTTAAGATATCAACCCACTTGGACATGATTTTTTATACTATAAATGTATAAAAGTTGTAAAACGTGCTCTCTCTCTCTCTCTCTCTCTCTCTCTCTCTCTCTCTTTCTCTCTCTCCTGCTGGAATGGGCTCCTGTTTCCCACTCACTCATGCAGAGGACTGCAATCTGTGATTCTACCCCTAAATAAAGAACCCTTTATTATATTCAATTCAGAGCTAGCGTGGGACTACTTTATAGTGTTCATCTACACATCATAGTTAAAAATTTAAAAGAAACTTAAAGAAAAGAAGAAAAACAATTCTGAGGCTATATGCATGTAGCCTCATGTAGAAGAGAACTCAGTTCTTATGAAAATATGACACCTGAACAGAGACTTGAAATGTGAGGGAGTGAGTTTTCCAAGTAGTGATGCAAAGAAACATCTAGTTAGAGGAGGAAGGGCAAAAGCATGGAGGCAGGTCTGCGTTTGGCATGTGCAAGAAATTTCAATGGAGTGTAACTCTGAAAATTATATATACAAAGTCAGGGAAATGAGCATAGAAACAGTGTTGGAACACACCATGTAAGGGTTTCATGGTAGAGAAAACATAACATCATCTATGCTGGGGGGATGGGAGACTTTGGAAATTTTTGTCTAAGAAATGACCTGGTGACTTGTTTCAACATGATCATACTACCTACTCACAAAAAATAAATAAAAAAGGTAAGTAAGGGTGCAGTGACTTAGTTAAGTTTCAGTTTAATCCACATGTGAAATACTTTGACTTCTAATTCTGCATCAATAAAGGTGATTAAAAATATAAAGTTATCTTAGGATTTTAACAATGATCTACAAGAAGAAACCATAAATTTGAAAGGAAGCTAAGGGAGTATATTTGAAGGAAAGAAAGGGAGAGGGAAGAATATCTACTTATACTTTCATGCTCATATTATACTCACGAATAAGTACAGTTCTTACACTTTGAAGAAGCTTGTTTTGTAGCAGATGGAGATCAACAAATAAAACCTACACTGGGGAAAATGCAGAGAACAATTAACGGGTTATGGGAAACCAAGCTTCAACAGGCATATCTTCAACATAACTCCTACTCCTGAGCCTCAGAGAACTTTATGATAAGGGGAGAGGGCAGAAAGATCACAAGAGCCAGCGGCCCAGGAAGTATCCAGAAAATCTTTTCAGCTAAGAGAGACAGGGAAGCTACTTCCAAGATTCTGAAGCAATGTGGCTGCATAAACAAGACTAGAGCAATGATAACATCAATAGATATGCAAACATAGACAGGGACATCTCACGTCACTCCCTCCTAGACAAAGACCAGCTAAATCCGTTTGAGAGAAGGAGACTTAGACTTCTCCAAGAAAGAGTGTCCTAATTAGCTAAGCTACAGTCAGAGGTCAGCAAGGAAATCATGAACATAAAAGTAATGCTTAATGGACTGAATGACAGGAAAGTTGCCCCTATGATTCTGCAACAACATGACTGTGTGTGTGTGTCTGCATGTGTGTGTGTAAGAAGAATAAAGAAAAAGAGGTCATGAATTTGAAACAGTAGAAGAGGGACATGAGAGAGATTGGAGGGAAAGGACATGAGAAAAATAGAAGTAGGAAAAGAAAAAGGAGCAATGGTGTAATCATATTTTAATTAAAATGATTATATATAAGTATTTGATCTTCCTAGGAACCAATATTATATATGTACATTTGTATGTATGTGTGTATGTGTGTGTGCATACCACTTCTACAGCTTAGTGTGGGCAAAAAGATCTTCAAGATAGTTCTATCTTCCCATTTTTTTCAGAAACCCAAGTAATCCTGCAGTCCTAATGTTTTTCCATGCTCCTTCTGAACTGTGCTGTGTCTTTCCTATGAGGCTCTACATACTACGCAGTGTGTTTGTCTCTGGGAACTCTGCATATATGCACTTTTGCCTTTTACCGTCCCTTGAAGGGCAGTAAGGCTTCCATAAGTGCCCGTATGTTGAGTGCTGAATATGAAAGACTGGTGGAGATAAAAATGATCCAAACATCTAAGCCCACAAAACTAGAATTTGTAAGGAAAGCTAGACGTATTGGGTTGAGATGCTTCTTAGCTGTCCAAATTGAAAGGATGGATAGGCAGAATTTAAACAAGTCTGAACTTGAAGAGAGCAGTGTGTACTGAAAATATATATTCAGCCACAGCTGGAATATACATATGTGTGTTGATCAACATAAAGAGACAGGTTCATTCTGTCTTAAGTTATCCAATATTGGACAATAAAAAACAACACAGCTATGTGCTAAGATAGTGATGCTGATATGACATTTTCAGATGTTGACCAGTAGCTTGTCTTAACAAACAACAGTACTCATTCTATCTGGACTATAATAAAGAAGAGATTCTTTGACATCTCTTATTCTTCCCTCATGATATGTTTTGAATGACAGGATGAATAAGCAAAATCATTCTTGAACTTCACTGCCAATATGATTTCTACATGAGAAATATCAATTTGTATTTCTACATTTGTCAAGTGTTATTTTCACATTGAACAAAACTTGTTTTATTTATTTATTATTTATCCTTAAATTGCCAAGGAAATATATTATTAAAGGATGAACAGGACACTTCCTTACTATAGCACTAACCATTTGTAACTAAAGCATGTTCTAAAATCAGTCAAGGTGCTGTAACAATACAACATAGACCATGTGAGTTATGAATTGCAAATTTATTTCTCACGACTCTAGAGGCTGTGGCTTCCATGTGAAAAGTGTCTGCACACACACTCGGGTCCTGGATAATGCTCTCCTCCTACTTATCATGTGACCCGCTTTTCACCATTTTCTCACACCTTTCTTTCCATGTGGATTAGTTCATCAGTGGGTCTGAGTACCCCCATGTCAGGTTGCTTTCACCTAATTTCTTCCTTTGAATGGTTGGGCTACAAATCCATCTGAAAACTTTCTAAATCCTTATTTTTTCAGGGGCTTTTTCTTCTGTTTGTTTATTCATTTGCATTACTTTGTTTTACTTTTATTGTTTGAAAATAAAATATTTTTCTCTTATCATTGGTGCTAAAATGACTATTTTTGTTTTTTTTCTTGCTCTAATTTTGTTTTAATTTTCTTGCTCTAACTTTCTGTTTTATTAAATCAAGAAAGTTCTTCAGACTCTAAGTTGAGTTTTCCTTCTTGTTTCTTATATGCTCACAAGAAGGAAAAGCAAAATCCATGGTAATATTGTGTAGCAAGAATAAGAATCCTGATAATGACAGTGCTGAGGATAACATATTTAACATAATTGTAAGCCTTCTCTTGTAATTTCTATAATTGAGAATATGGTAATACCATTTTCAAACTTTGGATTCTAACATATTTGAACTATTAAGCCCATCATGTATTTTAGACTCATGATTGTTGTTATCAAGTTCTAAGGAGAAACAGAATAAAACTAAATTTCTTGCATAGAAATTCTATGTTTAAGCAAAAAAAAAATGATTGAAATATTTAAAAGCTATTTACTTTCAAATGAATAGTGGTTTTTAGATTTGTTTTACCCTTTGGTACAGTGTCTCATGTACCCTAAACTAGTCTGGAACTCACTATATATAGCCCAGGTTGTACTTGAACCCCTGTTCCTCCAGCATTTACCCCCTGAGTGCTGGGATACAGGCATGAACCACAACTGAACTCTGAGATGCTTGAATGATAGATGCCAGGGTGGTTTTTTACATGTTATGCCAGCACTCCATGAGCTAGACTCCATCTTCATTATTCTTTCCAGTGGTCTTAAGAGATTGATACAATGCTTAAGAAACCATGAAAGCTCCTTTGCTGGAAGGAAGATTTCAAGATATCAGAGGTCAAAAGAATCAACAAAACAAAATTCTTTGAAATAGTCTTCGAAATGATCATTGGTCTTGGTAATGTTTGAAGACCTTGTAAGTCTGTGTGTGGTGGGGTTGTATTCTGGCCGTATTGGTGGAAATTGTGATTATTTGATATTCCCACACTTCAATATAAAAAGTCAAACTTTAAAAACCTGTATAACCATCTAATATTTAGTTGTAGGAAAAGAAATAATGCTGATTATCTGTGACATGCTGGATGACTACTTTCCTTGAAATGAAATTGTGGGAATTTGAGATTAATTTAGAATAAATGCAGGTCCACCTTTTAAATTGTAGCCTAGTTTCTGCTATCTTTTCCCCATCTCCTGTGGAGAGCTCTTTACTTCCTGGTGGGGACCTCCTACTGAGGTGGGTAATGTTTTACTCATCCCAACAGGAGGTTCTCCATGGGAGCTTGGAATCACCCATTTGTACAGTGCCAGCATAATACTAATGAATATGAAGCAGTAGCTTTTGTTCTTCCTTTATGTGAGTACATTATTTCATCAGGTTTATCACTACTGAGGAGCTTCTTAGTCTTAAATAAGATCCAGAAAATTAAGAAAAATGTAATCAAGTGGCTATCTTAAGTGGTTTGGATAAGAACAAATTTTAAAATTTTTACCTTATTAATAAGATACAATTCACTCAATTTCCTACATCTATGACATATTGATAAATGTAAAGAATTAATGATGAGCTCTTAAATTATCCAATATATGATTTAGTTCATATCCAATATATGAGATTTTAGTTCAAAAATATCTGTACATTTTCTCCTATCTTTACCAGGCTAGACAAAATTTATTATTTATTTGAATGCAAATAATGAGATATAACCAGATTGTCTCATTATTTTCTTAAATACTAATACTGAGCATTTATTGAATACTGAACACCTATACATCAAGATTTATGTTCACTTAATGAATTATGGTATTCTCCCAGGAATAGCATGGGATAAATATATAACAGTCTAATGCATGGGAGATATTTAAGCACACACACACACACACACACACACACACACAAAGTAAGTGACTCAATAATGTACCATTATTGATTTCAGTAACAAAAATCAGTATTATCATGGAAATTGGTAAAGAATACAATTATTTTAAGAACTACTGAAAATTGAATTTTTCAGAGGAAGGGGGATGTGGGAGGAGTGTGTAGTCAACTCCAATAATAGCACTTGTAGAGTTTTACCACTGAAGAGAACGGTGAAGCTCAATGGATGGCAAATGACTTGGACAAAACACCTTTCCAGTTAACTACTTCTAAAGAGTGGCAAGTGCTTGGATGTTACTTAAAGAATAAAGAAAGTGACTGGATACTGAAGGCCAGTAGACAATCAGGATGATTAGAGATCAGAAAGTGTGGACAAGGAAGGGGTTCATCTTGCCAAACTGACTCTCCGAGATTCTTTCCTAAAACTTAATGTCACAAGAAAGTGACATATAGTGACATAGGAGAAGAGACCAAAACCTCAAGAGTTTGGTTGAATTATCCTTTGTAATAGACTCTGGGGATGCTCTCTACTATGAGCACGAGTCTCAATCGTCAGTGATTGTGCTGCTTTCCTCCAGGATTTCAGAGTGCTGTGTAAGTGTGCTCTCATCCTATAGTATGGGAGATATATCATTCATTTCTCCCAGATCCCCCATCTCCCTTATTCTTCAGACCCACTCCCCCTCCATTTCCTCTTCAGAAAAGAACAGATCTCCAAGAGATGACAATCAAACAGGACAAAAATAAGGTACAATAAGACAAGGAAAAAGCCTTCATATCATGGACAAGCCAACCCAATAGGGGGAAAAAAGAATCAAGAGCAGATCAAAGATTCAGAAACATACCCACTCTCAGTTAGGAGTCCCACAATAAACACCAAACTAAAAGCAATAAAATAGATGCAGAGAAAGACCCAAGAAGACTTCATGTTTGCTGTTTAAGTTTCTGTGAGCTCTGCTTACTTGATTCTGTGGGCAATGTTTCCCTGGTGCCCTCCATTTCTTCTGATTCCTAAAGTCTTTGCTCCTGGCCCTTGAACATGTTTCCCTGGCTCTGAGGGGAGGGCCCCAACTGAGACCTCGAATTTAGATTTTTCCACATAATGTCCAACTATGGGTCTCTGCACCTCTTCTCATCACAGCTAAAGGAAGCATCTCTGATGATTAGATAAAGCCCTGCTCTATGAGAATAGCAGAATATCATTGTAATGGATTTGCTGCAAGCTCCACAGCAGCTTGCTGCAGTAAGCAGACAGTCCCAAGCAGGCTGTGAGTCCCCAGCAGCTTGCTGTGGAAAGCAGCCAGTCCCAAGCAGGGACAGCGGTAGGTGCAGGAGACCATGCTGGAAGCTCTCCAGGTCTCCATGTGATGGCGGTGGGTGGGCGAGAGAGACAGATGCATGGATAGGCATGCCATGAAAATTGAAGTTGGATATTTATTAAGGGGTTAGGGAAGGGAACAGAGAAGGGGAGAAGAGGAGAGAGAGAGAGAGAGAGAGAGAGAGAGAGAGAGAGAGAGAGAGAGAGAAACGGGAAGGGAAGAAGTGGGGAGTGGGGAGAGAGGCAGAAGCTGCCTCTCCAAGAGGAAGGGGGGCCCTCAGGCCGGAATCTGAAGATCAGCCTGCATCAGCAAATGGGGGAGGGAGTGGGTGTGGCTCGTCTCTTAAAAAGATAGAACAATCATTACAATCATTGGAAATAATTTTCATTGATTTTTTTTCACCAGTAATGTTTGATTCTACCTTAGGTCTGTGGGTTTTTCAGTCTCAGATACCTAGCCATACAGAAGTGTAGGGCATGGCTTCAAGTTAAATCAAACATTATTTGGCCACTCACACAAGTTCTGAGCCATCATTGCCCCAGTGCACCTTGTAGGCAGGACAGATTGTAGGTGAAGGATTCCGTGGCTGGGGTTGTGTCTTATAACCACTATGGTAATCAATATGGTAGTTTCTCAGAAAGTTGAGAATTGATCTACCCCCAAACCCAGTTATACCATTATTAGGCATATACTAACAGGACACTTTATCCTACCACAAGGACACTTGCTCATCTATGTTCACTATGGATTCATAATAGCCAGAAACTGGAAACAACACTAAATGTCTCACAACTGAAGACTGGATAAAAAAAAAATATGGTTTGGGCACATAACACCATCCAGCTCAGTCTGTCTGGCGCTGGGGGCAAATCCTCAGGGCAAGTAGGCAGGCGAGACCTCCTTTGTTTCACTGGCCTGCCTCCACCAACCAAGGTAGGCGCTTTGTTTACGAACTACCCAACCTGCATGGAGATCTGATCTCAGCACCAGGAGAGACAGCAGTGGGGTGAGTTTGTGACCAGCGGCGGCGGAAGCAGCCCTGGACAGGGAACTCTGAAGTTCCTCATCCCCCTCCCTATACTCCCTGGGCTCCCTGCAAGGGCACTACACCCCGCATACTGCCTCTCTCTTCTTGTCCCACCCAGCTTGCATCCAGATCCCTTCTTCCTTCTGCCCCCTTTCCTCTTTGGGCACATAACACCATCCAGCTCAGTCTGTCTGGCGCTGGGGGCAAATCCTCAGGGCAAGTAGGCAGGCGAGACTTCCTTTGTTTCACTGGCCTGCCTCCACCAACCAAGGTAGGCGCTTTGTTTACGAACTACCCAACCTGCATGGAGATCTGATCTTGGCACCAGGAGAGACAGCAGTGCGGTGAGTTTGTGACCAGCGGCGGCGGAAGCAGCCCTGGACAGGGAACTCTGAAGTTCCTCATCCCCCTCCCTATACTCCCTGGGCTCCCTGCAGGGGCTCTATACCCCGCATACTGCCTCTCTCTTCTTGTCCCACCCAGCTTGCATCCAGAACCCTTCTTCTTTCTGCCCCCTTTCCTCTTTGGGCACATAACACCATCCAGCTCAGTCTGTCTGGCGGAAGGGGCAAATCCTCAGGGCAAGTAGGCAGAGGAGACTTCCTTTGTTTCACTGGCCTGCCTGCAACAAGCAAGGAGAGACATCACTAGAACACCAGGAGAGCTATCACTGCAGAGAGCCATCACTGGGAAGGTACATCAGTAGGCAAGGAGACCTGATCCGGTAAAAGAAGATCCATAGGGGAGCATTCGGAGAAAGAGATGGGCAGGCGCCAATGCAAGAATTCACCTAACAATCTGAAAAACTATATGAAACCACCAGAACCCAGCGACCTCCCAACAGGAGGACATGAACACCTTAATCATGAAGAAGTAGATAAAATTGACTTTATGAAAGTGATTGACACCCTTAAACAACATGTAAAAAATGCCCTTACAGAAATGGATGAGAATTATAACAGAAAGTTTGAAGAATTGAGTAAATCAGTGAATGATACCCTAGGAAACCAAGGAAAAACAATCAAACAGATAATGGAAACAGTTCAAGACTTAAAAACTGATATGGAGGCAAAGAAGAAAACACAAACAGAAGGCCAGCTGGACAGGGAAAATCTAGGTAAACGAATAGAGACTACAGAAGCAAGCATAACCAACAGAATACAAGAGATAGAAGAAAGAATCTCAGATTCTGAAGATACCATAGAGAAAATAAACACGCTGATCAAAGAAAACAGCAAGGCCAACAAATTCTCATCACAAAACATTCAGGAAATATGGGACACAATAAAAAGACCAAACCTAAGAATAATAGGAATAGAAGAAGGAGAAGAAGCGCAGCTCAACGGTCCAGAAAATATATTTAATAAAATTATAGAAGAAAACTTTCCCAACCTAAAGAAAGATATACCTATGAAGGTTCAAGAAGCATACAGAACACCGAATAGGCTGGATCAAAAAAAAACATCCTCTCGCCATATAAAAATCAAAACACAAAGCATACAGAATAAAGAAAGAATACTAAGAGCAGCAAAGGAAAAAGGCCAGGTTACTTATAAAGGTAAACCTATCAGACTTACACCTGACTTCTCTATGGAAACCATGAAAGCCAGAAGGTCCTGGATAGATGTACTGCAGAAACTAAGAGACCATGGATGCAAGCCCAGACTACTATACCCAGCCAAGCTTTCGTTCACCATAAATGGAGAAAACAAAATTTTCCAGGATAAAAACAAATTTAAACAATACGTAGCCACAAATCCAGCCTTACAGAAAGTAATAGAAGGAAAATCACTAACCAAGGAGTCCAACAATGACCACAATATCTCAGACAACTAGAGACCCTTCACCAGCGCAACACAAAGAAGGGGAACACACAAAATTTACAACTTAAAAAATGACCAGAGTTAACAATCACTGGTCATTAACATCACTTAATGTCAATGGACTCAACTCTCCTATAAAAAGGCACAGACTAAGAGATTGGATACGAAAACAGGATCCAACATTCTGCTGTTTACAAGAAACACACCTCAACCACAAAGACAGGCACCTACTCAGAGTAAAGGGTTGGGATAAGGCTTATCAAGTAAATGGACCTAAGAAACAAGCAGGTGTGGCCATACTAATTTCTAACAAAGTTGACTTCAAACTTAAATCAATCAGGAGAGATGGAGAGGGACATTTTCTACTCATAACAGGAACAGTTCATCAGGATGAAGTCTCAATCCTGAATATCTATGCCCCTAATATAAAAGCACCCACGTACGTAAAAGAAACATTGTTAAAACTCAAGGCAGCCATCAAACCACACACATTAATAGTAGGAGACTTTAATACTCCTCTCTCACCAATGGACAGGTCAATTAGACAGAAACCTAACAGAGAAATAAGAGAATTAATGGAGGTAATGAATCAAATGGACTTAACAGACATCTATAAAATATTCCACCCAAACAGGAAAGAATATACCTTCTTCTCTGCAGCTCATGGAACCTTCTCAAAAATCGACCACATACTCGGTAACAAAGCAAACATCCACAGTTACAAAAAAATATTAATAACCACCTGTATCTTATCAGATCACCATGGATTAAAGCTAGAATTCAGCAACAATGCTACCCCCAGAAAGCCTACAAACTCATGGAAACTGAATAGTCAACTACTGAACAATACCTGGATTAAGGAAGAAATAAAGAAAGAAATTAAACTCTTCCTTGAAGACAATGAAAATAAAGAAACAACATACTCAAACCTATGGGACACTATGAAAGCAGTCCTGAGAGGAAAGTTCATAGCACTAACTGCCCACTTAAAGAAAACAGAGAAAGCACACATTGGAGACTTAACAGCCCACCTGAAAGCTCTAGAAAAAAAAGAAGCAGACTCACCCAGAAGGGGTAGAAGACTGGAAATAATCAAACTGAGGGCTGAAATCAACAAAATAGAAACACAGAAAACAATTGAAAGAATCAATGAATCAAAAAGCTGGTTCCTGGAGAAAATCAACAAGATTGATAAACCCCTATCCAAACTAATCAAATGGCAGAGAGAGAATTTGCAAATTAATAAGATCAGAAATGAAAAGGGGGACATAACCACAGACACAGAGGAAATTCAGAGAATCATTAGATCTTACTACAAAAGCCTGTATGCCACAAAAGTGGAAAATGTAAAAGAAATGGACGCTTTTTTAGATAAATACCATATACCAAAGTTAAACCAGGACCAGGTGAACAACCTAAATAGACCTGTTAGTCGTGAAGAATTAGAAGCTGTTATCAAAAACCTCCCTTCCAAAAAAAGTCCAGGACCAGGTTGTTTCAATGCGGAATTCTACCAGAACTTCCAAGAAGACCTAATACCTATTCTCCTTATTGTATTTCACAATATAGAAACAGAAGAGTCATTGCCAAATTCCTTTTATGAAGCTACAGTAACTCTGATACTAAAACCACACAAAGACCCAACCAAGAAAGAGAATTACAGGCCAATCTCACTCATGAACATCGACGCAAAAATCCTCAACAAAATTCTGGCAAACCGAATCCAAGAACACATTAGAAAAATTATCCATTATGATCAAGTAGGCTTCATTCCAGAGATGCAGAGCTGGTTTAACATACGCAAATCTATCAATGTAATCCATCATATAAATAAACTGAAAGAAAAAAACCATATGATCGTTTCATTATATGCTGAAAAAGCATTTGACAAAATTCAACATCCCTTTATGATAAAAGTCTTGGAGAGATTAGGGATACAAGGGTCATACCTAAATATAATTAAAGCTATATACAGCAAGCCGACAGCTAATATCAAATTAAATGGAGAGAAACTTAAAGCCATCCCACTAAAATCAGGAACACGCCAAGGCTGTCCACTCTCTCCATACCTCTTCAATATAGTTCTCGAAGTTTTAGCAATAGCAATAAGACAACATAAGGGGATAAAGGGGATTCAAATTGGAAAGGAAGAAGTTAAACTTGCATTATTTGCAGATGATATGATAGTGTACATGAGCGACCCCAAAAACTCCTCCAAAGAACTCCTACAGCTGATAAACGCCTTTAGTAATGTGGCAGGATACAAGATCAACTCCAAAAAATCAGTCGCCCTCTTATACACAAAGGATATGGAAGCAGAGAGAGAAATAAGAGAATCATCACCTTTCACGACAGCCACAAACAGCATAAAATATCTTGGGGTAACTCTAACCAAGGAAGTGAAAGATCTATTTGACAAAAACTTTAAGGCATTGAAGAAAGAAATTGAAGAGGATACCAGAAAATGGAAGGATCTCCCTTGCTCCTGGATTGGGAGGATCAACATAGTAAAAATGGCAATTCTACCAAAGGCAATTTATAGATTCAATGCAATCCCCATTAAAATCCCATCAAAATTCTTCACAGATCTTGAAAGGACAATAATCAACTTTATATGGAGAAACAAAAAACCCAGGATAGCCAAAACAATCTTATACAATAAAGGAACTTCTGGAGGCATTACCATCCCTGACTTCAAACTCTATTACAGAGCTACAGTAATGAAAACAGCGTGGTACTGGCATAAAAACAGAGAAGTCGACCAATGGAATCGTATAGAAGACCCGGATTTTAACCCACAAACCTATGAACAACTGATTTTCGATAAAGGAGCTAAAAGTATACAATGGAAGAAAGAAAGCATCTTCAACAAATGGTGCTGGTACAATTGGATGTCAACCTGTAGAAGAATGAAAATAGACCCATATCTGTCACCATGCACAAAACTCAAGTCCAAATGGATCAAAGACCTCAATATCAATCTGAACACACTGAACCTGATAGAAGAGAAAATGGGAAGTACCCTACAACATATGGGCACTGGAGATCGCTTCCTATGTATAACCCCAGCAGCACAGACATTAAGGGCAACATTGAATAAATGGGACCTCCTGAAACTGAGAAGCTTCTGTAAAGCAAAGGACACTGTCATTAAGACAAAAAGGCAGCCTACTGACTGGGAGAAGATCTTCACCAACCCCGCAACAGACAAAGGTCTGATCTCCAAAATATATAAAGAACTCAAGAAACTAGACTTTAAAAGGATAATTAACCCAATTAAAAAATGGGGCACTGAACTGAACAGAGAATTCTCAACAGAAGAAGTTAAAATGGCCAAAAGATACTTAAGGTCATGCTCAACCTCCTTAGTGATCAGGGAAATGCAAATCAAAAAAACTTTGAGATATCATCTTACACCTGTCAGAATGGCTAAAATCAAAAACACCAAGGATAGCCTTTGCTGGAGAGGTTGTGGAGAAAGGGGTACCCTCATCCATTGCTGGTGGGACTGCAAACTTGTGCTACCACTTTGGAAATCAGTGTGGCGGTTTCTCAGAAAAATTGGGATCAACCTACCCCTGGACCCAGCAATACCACTCTTGGGAATATACCCAAGAGATGCCCTCTCATATGACAAAAGCATTTGTCCAACTATGTTCATAGCAGCATTATTTGTAATAGCCAGAACCTGGAAGCAACCTAGATGCCCTTCAATGGAAGAATGGATGAAGAAAGTGTGGAATATATACACATTAGAGTACTATTCTGCGGTAAAAAACAATGACTTCTCGAATTTTGCATGCAAATGGATGGAAATAGAAAATACGATCCTGAGTGAGGTAACCCAGACCCAAAAAGAAGAACATGGGATGTACTCACTCATAATTGGTTTCTAGCCATGGATAGGGGCCACTGAGTCTATAATTTGTGATCCTAAAGAAGCTAAACAAGAGGGTAAACCCAAGGAAAAACATATAGATATCCTCCCAGCTATGGGAAATAGGCATGACTGATGGGCAAAAAATTGGAATCTTGGGGGTGGGGTGGGATGGGGAAGAGGGGGGATGGGGAGAGAAAAGTGTGAAGGAGAGGATGAGGGGAACTGGGGGAATCGGGGTGATTGGGGATAAAGGAAGGTTGGATAGGGGAGCAGGGAAACTCATACCTTAGGTAAGGGAGCCACCTAAGGGGTGGCAAGAGACTTGAACTTGGAATGGCTACCAGATGCCCAGGGCAATGTCCCCAGTTAGTTCATTGGGGCACCTGAGGATAGGGAACCTGAAATGAACCTATCCTATAATCATACTGATGAATATCTTGCATATCGCCATAGAACCTTCATCTAGTGATGGATGGAGATAGAGCCAGAGACCCACACTGGAGCACGGGACTGAGCTCCCAAGGTTATAATGAGGAGCAGAAGGAGAGAGAACATGAACAAGGAAGTCAGGACCATGAGGGGTGCACCCAACCACTGAGACAGTGGGGCCAATTTATTGGGAGCTCACCAAGGCCAGCTGGACTGCTACTGAAAAAACATGGGATAAAACCAGACTCTCTGAATGTGGCGGACAATGAGAGCTGACGAGAGGCCAAGGAGAATGGCACAGGAACTTTCATCTGGCGATAGATCGAGAGAGAGACAGAGACCCAAATTGGAGCAACGGTCTGAGCTCTTAAGGTCCAAATGAGGAGCAGAAGGAGGGAGAACATGAGCAAGGAAATCAGGACCACGAGGCGTGCACCCACCCACTGTGACAGTGGAACTGATCTATTGGGAGCTCTCCAAGGCCAGCTGGACTGGGACTGAATAAGCATGGGTTGAAACTGGACTCTATGAACATGGCGGACAATGAAGGCTGATGAGAAGCCAAGGACAATGGCACTAGGTTTCGATCCTAATACATGAACTGGCTTTGTGGGAGCGTAGCCTGTTTGGATGCTCACCTTCCTGGGCCTGGATGGAAGTGGGAGGACCTTGGTCTTCCTGTAGGGCAGGAAATTTGGACTGCTCTTCAGTATCGAGAGGGAGGGGGAATGGACTGGGGGGAGGAGAAGAGGAGTGGGGATGGGGGAGGGGAGTGGGGGGAGGGGGCAATGTGTGTGAGGAGGGGGAGGGAAATGGGAAACGGGGAGCAGTTGGAAATTTTAATTAAAAAAGAATAAAAAAAACATTAAAAAATCTATTGAGGGGAAAAAATATGGTATTTACACAATGAAGCATTACTAAGCTGTTAAAAAAAAGAGTAACAATAAAAAGGCAACATCAGGCCATTTGAAGGCAAATGGTTGCAACTAGAAAAAAAAATCATTCTGAGTGAGGTAACCCAGACCCAGAAAGACAAACATGTTATTTACTCACTTAGAAATTGATATTAGCTGTTAAGTAAATGATAATCAAGCTACATTCACAGACCCAAGGAGGTTAAGTAAAGAGGAAAGTTCTAGAGGCATGTATGGACCTCTGTGGGAAGAGGAACTAGAATGAATTTTGCATGTGGACTGGGGGTGAGTGGGGATGGGAGTGTGAAGGATCAGGATAGATGAAAAGAAATGGAGGGTGAGAATGCATGGAGGAATAAATGGAACTGGGGAGCATTGGGGTGTGTCTGAAAATCTTTTAGAGTGGGAACTATCTGGAATCTATGTATGTGACCTAGTGATAACAACTAGTAATGTAGAATATAGTGTCTAAATTGGCCATCTTTTGTAGCCAGGCAATGCTGGGTTTGCATTCTGTTAAGTTTTGGCAGAGGAGGTCCTATGAAGATCCCTAAAATTCCAGACTGGTGCTAAAACAGAAGGTTGCTCTCTGAAAAAAGACAGTGGGACTGGGGGAATGGATTTCATTGTCGAGGACAACATCCTCGCAGTTCACTGAATGTAGGGAGATTGAGCGGGTGTCTGCATGGAGCCTTCACCCATACATTCTGGTCTCTTTGGCATGAGAAAATACTCTGCAGACCATGGAAAAACTTTAGTGTGTTTTAATATTAGGTGTCAACCCAGCCAGACTAATTCCAGATTCAGTGGTTTTTTTTTTTTTCATTTTTGTTTTTGCCACCACCTTATATAACCTTGTATAGCCTATACTCCGAGCCAGCATCTTTATTTTCTTTTTTTGCTGCTGACCAAGGTGATTATCTTACTGTCTGATTACTATAATGAGCCATAGACACCCATTCAGCTTTATTCTTCTCTCAATCACTCTTACTTTACTAAGTAAGATTGTTTCGAACCTATATTGTATACCCTCCCCCTAAAGTCTAAGGATGACCAACTGGAGTAACGTACAGACTGTTAAAATTCATGTACAGAGCACCTCAGCAGGTGGGACTATCAACCAGATAATTTAGTCCCAACTTGCTCAACCACCACCTCTCTAGAGTTCCTAACACACACATGTGCATGCTCACACACACATACAACTCACACATGCATACATGTACACACTTGTACAACCATATGCACATGCACACTTACACACATTGACACATGTACACATTCACAAACATACACACACATGCACAACCACACACATGCACACATACACCTATGCACACATGCACACCCAATACACAAACACATGTGCATGAATACATACACACAAACACACACATGCACACATATGCAGGCACACACACAAGCATACATGCACACACAACCATACATGCACACACAAACTCACACATGTACACATGTACACACTTGCACAATGATATGTACATGCACACGTACACACATTGACACATGCACATACATGCACAAACATACATGGACAGCCACACACATGCACACATATACATATGCATGCAAGCACACACAAATGCACAAACACACATGCATGCACACATACACACAAAACCACATACACACGCACAAACATGCACATCACACGCATGTGAGCATGCACACATGCAAACATGTACACACAAATGGACAAATACACACAATGCACGCCCACATGCCTGCACACACACATGCATATGCACACACATGCACACACACACACACACATGAATTTTATTTCCCTTGATGATCACCACACATTGTCTTTGTTTTATTCTCTATTTTCTCTCTCTGAAAAATCTCTACCTTTCCTGCTGCACATCTTTTGATCGTTTTTAAGATTTGGATTCAAATATTGCTCACTCAAAATTACTCTCCATCCATGTTGTCTAAAGGAGACCCAAACACCATTTAGCATCCAGTGCTACAATTATGCTAGCTGCATATTTTCTCTTATACACTTAAACCAATCAGATGTAATGGTCAAATGTAAACATATGTTTTTGCCTTGAGGCCTTGAAAACAAACTGAAGATTCCTGAAGGTCAAGTATTGCTGCGGTTTATGACTGTGTCTCCATTGTATACAATGGAGTTCAAGTGAGTTTTTATTCTCTAGTTATGAAGTATTGATTTTAAAGTTAAACGTTTTATCAAAGAAAATTAGAGAACTAATGTATGACAATATTTGTCTAGTTTTAATATTTTATTGAAAGGGGAGGGCGCCAGGAAAGGAGAAAGGGAGAGATTAAGAAAGGGTAAAGCAGACATTTGCTAATTAGAACATGTATTTTCTAATAAGTATTGTAGCAGAATACGGAGTGTTAAACTTAATCAATCCCTGATTTTGGAGATGCACACTAAGAAAATCCAGTGGAAAGATAAAAAATGGGAAATTCTTTGTGAGCCAGGAATGAACATGTAAATTGAAAAGAATTGGTAAAGAGGTTTTACAAAGGACTCAAGACCATGAATACAAAGACAAGCAAGTAAAAAATGGAGATTTTTGCAATTCATTGATAACAAATGGCTCATTTCAATGTACTTCTTCATATGTTTAGATGAAAGAGCTCATACTTTATTGAACATACTTTGTTTATACACATTATTAGAAGAGTTGGAGGACCGAATTTTTCTCTCATTGCTAGTGGTAGAGCACAATTTGTGTAACCTCCTTTCTGTGCTCTGTTTCACTCCGGTGGCAGCTAATGGAAAAGATGACATAATGCTTAGAGGAGCTTATTATGATGCCATTCTATATTCTGATGTCTTTGTGAGCTTCAGCTATGTCTTGTACCTTTCATACAACACTACATAAACAATCTATTTACTTCTCTCTCCCACTGCCAAACATCCACAGTGGCAACAAAATGGGTCACAGTCCAGTCCATAAGCAGACAGCTGCAGCTAGTATTGTTACAGATAAGAAAAGGAGTTAGTGAACACAAAGGTGCTAATCTAGGAGAAACCTAAATGGGAGACAATCAATCTAATTTCTATTTTTTTTTTGCCTTCTGAGTTCTGTTCTTAATATACAAAATCAGATAAAGCTGTCCATTTTTTTCAACCCATCTTCTCATCAAAAAAGAACACTACCAACATGTCATCCATCCTCCAGGTATCATCTCTCATTGTCGATAGAAGCTAAAAACACACTCCAGTTATTTCTAAGGACATCCCTCCCACCTCGGGCACTCAGGTCCTCTCAAACAATATGATTTAAGGACAGATACTGATAAGTCTTATAACTTGAATAGAGCTCAATATTGTTGCATGTGAGGATCATCTGTTCTCAAATAGACTGATGTCTTATGAAGCACTGTCTATGTGGCTGTGGTGAACAGAACCATAGCATATGAAAAGAGGAAGGTATTCAGAACAAAAGGAAAAAGGTTTAATCCGTTTTATTTTATGAGTTGTAAAATGTTAAGCAAATTTGGACACCTCTATATTTTTAGATGATAACTTCACTGCATAGAACAATGGGGAGGATGTAAAGGTAGTCAGTTATTCCTTCATTTCTTAGCCATATGTCCTATGGATGTCAAAATAATGACCCCAAAGAAAAGTACCACTTGTCTCAATTTTTAGGGGTCTTTAATTTGATGACATTCTTTGTAGAAAAATTTTCACTTTCAAAGATATCACATTAGGGATCAATTTAAAAATCAATTTATAGAATTATCATCTAAAAAATAAGTAGCCTCTCATTACCAATAATTCTAAGTCATTGCCAAAAATGAATAAAATTTATCAATAAAAGTTAACACTTCTATAGGGAATTCTTCCCCAAACCTGTTTTTCTCTGCATCCTAACCAAAGTAGATAAAAGGAGCCTTATACTTCATAAGAAAAGGAACTTCCAGAAAGAAGAAAAAAAAAGGAAACAAAAATATGCTTTTGCTTGAAGGTAGTTGTATTGCTTCTAAGATGATAGAAATCTATGGAATTAAAACTTTAACTTTCAATACTTTTTGCTTCAATGAAGAGACATGTTTTTTATTAAGTAAACTACTTGGCTTCAAACTCACATTTTACAAGCTGAGGAAACTCACCAGGGAACCTTAGAAAACATGTGTCACTTTGCTTTGTACAAAGAATAATCACTGGCAAGCAACGAATGTAGAAACTGTTAAGATCCCAACACAGCGAATGTTTGCTCAAGGTGTCTTAATAGTTAATTTCCCTTTCCTTTATTGTTGTGGGCTTTATTCCAAAGGGCACAGCAAGATCTTTCAGAACATAGTTCAGCTCAGCATTCACAGAGCACCTGCTGACAAGTTTATAACATTAAATCTTAGACTTTGAGACTCCATGAGCAATTACTGGCAATAAAAAGTTTTATTTTCCTTCACTTTAAGACAGGGTGTATGTGTGTGCTTACGTATGTGTGTGTGTGTGTGTGTGTGCATGTGTGTGTGTTGTGTGCATAAGTACATGTGCATGTGTGCATGAATACATGTGTGTATGCTATTTAGTGAAAGAACAAAGGACATTTCCCCATGATTCTGTTATTATAGATTTAACAATAATTTGTTAAACAATTGGAACCATAGAGGTTTCTGAACAGCTGCACTGTTTAATTTCATGTTACCCCAGACTGACAGCTATGCTTCTGCTTCTCCTGTCCTCAGATAGTTCATAAAACAGCAAGCACAGATGGGCACTGTGTGGAGGACAGCGTACTGTGAACTTTTGACTCCGCACTGTGGCTCAACAGGAAAAAAGGAAAAAAAAAAAAAACAACTTTCTTTTCTCCTATGAGACTGGGAAACATGACAGTGTTGGGGGGAGCATAGCTGCAATGCAGTTTGAAAAGAGATACTTAAAAGTGGGTAGACATGAGACAAAGCCATACTTGAGGAAGCAGTGAAGAATACCCATTCTCTTGTATTTTAGTGCTTATTATTCTTGTTCTATTTTCAAAATCTAAAGGAGCTACATCATAGAAAGAAAGAAAAATGTAAGAAATAAAGGAAAGATGGGACAGTATGGGAAGCAAAGGCTATAGGGCCAGTTTCAGTTTGGACACCATGGTGTTTTTACGCAGATGTCTGGTGGAACTCAATTAAAGTATGAATGACTCTAGGCATCCTAGGGACTGTGTTTCAGCACAAGTGGCTGACATCAGATATTCAGGGATTCTACTATAGTTTTTTTTTATTATTCTACATAAATGGAACCTTGTGATCAGAGACCTTGTCCTGAGCCTTCCTTCCACTGTCTTCTTCCTGTGTATGTGTGTCTGTCTGTAGGCCTGTGTACCTACTACTATATGGCTTGTGTGTAGTCTGTTTGTGCCAATGACTGCCTGACTCATGGCCTGGTCTTTGTCTTGGTGCCTAAAGAACGTCTTGTCCATCTTTAATACAATGCATTCTCTTCAACCTCCCAGCCTCTTGGGATGTTTCATTTCCTCATTCTCCAGTATGAAAGCATGGACCTCACAGACAGAAAATAGTGAAGAGAAAGTACAGAAGGAGGGAAGGAAGAAAGAAATCACTAAATGTGCTAGTTTACTTTCTGTTTCTAGAAATATCAGAGGTCAAGCAACTTATAAAGAAAAAAGCTTTATTTATTTCCCAGGTTTGAAAGTACATGGCACAGATATCTGTTGAGCATGTGGCAAAGGCCTTTCTGCTGAGTCCTGCCATAGTCCAGGCATGCTGAAGACAAAAACAAGGTTGCTAACTTGGATTTCTCTCACACATCATAAAAAAAACACTAATGTAGGAGGTTCCCACCTCAAGACCTCACCTAATCCTAATTACCTCCCAAAGGCCTCACTTGTAAAATACCATAAATCTAAGACTTTGGAGATTAAATTTCAACATGAGTTTTAGACTGAACAAGTACTCCTACCAATACATATCTCCCCTGACCCTCCTAAACTCAAGTCAAAGAGACATTCTACCCTAAAGCATCAGTTCAGTACTCCCGAGCCTAGAATTAAATGGCATGAGACACTAAGCCCACCTGAGGAAGAGAATCTCCAGCTATGAACCTCTGAGATTAAAGGAAAAGTGCTATCATCTTCATTGATACAGTGCATAACAAGGCACGGGGTAGGCATTCCTCTTCTGAAAGGAAGTAAGTTATCAATCAGATGAATAAAACCATAAAACCTATCAGAGTATACAACATATTTTAAATCTCCAGCATTCTGTCCATCCCACTGTATGTGACTCCCAAAGAGCTTGGACAGTACTGTCCTTATAGCTATGCAGGGTTTACTGCAGGTGGCATGCCTTCACAAGTTGGAATATACTGTCTCTAGCTTTCCCAGACAGATGTTGCACATTATTGGTCTTCCTACACTCCTGGGATTATAAAGTAGACCTGTATTTTGAATATCTCATCTACAACTAGAGTTATGTCTTAGATATTCTTGGCTGTCAACCTGACTAAAACCACAAGCTTTTGGATATACCTGAAAGAGATTTTTCCTAACAAATCATTTAAAATTGGGAGACCCACTTCGAATTTGGATCTTTAAAGTGGGAAGATCCACCTTTAATTTGAGTCACATTTTCTAGTGACTGACTATTTAAAGGATATGGACATGGAATAAGGAAACATTTTTCTTTTTATTATTATTTTATTACTTTAATAAAAATACCAATTCAAATTCTCAATCCCTCCCCTCCCCCCACTCTTCTCCCACTCCTTCCACACAGCCTCCCCCCACTCCCATCAATCCTAAGAGAGGGCAAGGAACCCTGACCTGTGGAAAGTCCAAGGCCATCCCTACTATTTCTAAGTTGAGCAAGGTATACATTTAAAGAGAATAGGATCCCAAAAAGCCAGTACATGCAGTAGAGACAAATCCCAGTGCCACTGTCATTGGCCTGTCAGTCTGCCCCAACTGTCAACCACATTAAGAGGGACTAGTTTGTTCCCATGCTCATTCACTCCCAGTCAGATTGGAGTTCGTGAGCTCCCATTAGCTCAAGCAAATTGTCTCAGTGGGTGAACCCCTCATGGTCTTGACTTCCTTGCTCATACTCTCACTCTGACTCTTCAACTGGACCTTGGGAGCTCAGTCCTGTGCTCTGATGTGGGTCTCTGCCTGTTTCCATCTGTTGTTGGATGAAGGTTCTATGGTTATATTTAAGATAATCATCAGTCTGACTACAGGGCAATGTCAGTTCAGGCACCCTCTCCTCTATTGCTTAGGGTCTTAGCTGGGGTCATTCTTGTGGATTCCTGAGAATTTTTCTAGAGCCAGGTTTATTGCTGATGCCATAATGGCTCCCTCAATCAAGATATCTCTTTCCTTGCTCTCATATCTGTCCTTTCTCCATCTTGACTATCCTACTCCCTCAAGTTCTCCCCAACCCTCACCTTCTCCCCCATCTTCATCTTCTCCCCTTCCTTCTATCCTCTGCCCCCATACTCCCAAGTTTTTTCAGGCAATCTTGTCTGACTCCAATTTCCAGTTGGGTCTATATATGTTTTTCTTTGGGTTCACCTTATTACTTAGCTTCTCTAGGATCATGAACTATAGGCTCAATGTCTTTTGTTTATGGCTAGTATCCACTTATGAGTGAGTACATACATATTCATTTCTTGGGGGTCTGGGTTACCTCACTCAGGACAGTGTTCTCTAATTCCATTCATTTGCATGCAAAATTCAAGATGTCATTTTTTTTAACCACAGAGTAGTAGTCTTTATCAATTCTTCAGCTGAGAGGCATCTAGGTTATTTTCAGGGTCTGGCTATTACGAATAATGCTGCTATGAACATAGTTGAACAAATGCTTTTATAGTATGAATGAGCGTCTTGTGGGTATATGCCCAAGAGTGGTATTGCTAGATCCTGAGGTAGGTTGATTCCCAATATTCTGAGGAAACTGCCACACTAATTTCCAAAGTAATTTGCATTCCCATCAGCAATCAATGAGTGTTCCGCTTACTCCCATCCTCTCCAGCATAAGCTATCATTAGTGTTTTTGATCTTAGACATTCTCACAGGTGTAAGATGGAATCACAGAGTTCTTTTGATTTGCATTTCCCTGATAGCTAAGGAAGTTGAACATGTCCTTAAGTTTCTTTTGGCCATTTGAAATTCTTCTGTTGAGAATTCTGTTTAGTTTAGCACTCTGTTTTCAATTGGGTTATTTAGAATTTTAATGTCTAATCTTTTGAATTCTTTATATATTTTGGAGATTAGTCCTTTGTCTGATGTGGGGTTGGTTTAAGATCTTTTCCCATTCAGTAGTCTACCGTTTTGTCTTATTGACTGAGTCCTTTGCTTTACAGAAGCTTCTTAGTTTCAGGAAGTCATATTTATTTATTGTCTGTGCTCCTGGGGCTATATTTAGGAAGTGGTCTCCTGTGCCCATGCATTGAAGGTTACATTCCACTGTCTCCTCTATCAGGTTCAGTGTGGTCAGATTTATACTGAGGTCTCTAATTCACTTGGACTTGAGTTTTGTGCATGGCGATAGACATGGTTCTATTTTCATTCTTTTACAGGTTGACACCCAGTTATACTAGCACCATTTGTTAAAGATGCTTTCTTTTTTTTCCATTGTATAATTTTAACTTCTTTATCAAAAATCAGGTATTCATAGGTGTGTGGATTAATATCTGGGTCTTCAATTTGATTCCATCGGTTAAGATCACTGTTTTCATGCTAATACCAAGCTGTTTTCATTACTGTAGCTCTGTAATGGCTCCAGAAGTTCCTTTTATTGTATATGATTGTTTTGGCTATTCTGGGCTTTTTGTTTTCCATATAACAAAAATTATTATTGTTTATTTAATATGATTATTGTTTATTAAAGGTCTCTGAAGAATGTGTAGGGATTTTGATGGGGATTGCATTGAATCTATAGATTGCTTTTGGTAGGATTGCCATTTTTACTATTTTGATCCTTCCTATCCAAGAGCATGGAAAATCTTTCCATTTTCTGGTATCTTCTTCAATTTCTTTCTTCAAATACTTAAAGTTCTTGCCAAATAGGTTTTTCACTTCCTTGGTTAGTGTTACCCCAAGATATTTTATATTACTTGTGACTATTGTGAAAGCTGATGTTTCTCTGATTTTCCTCTCAGCTTCTTTATCCTTTGTGTATAGGAGGGTTACTGATTTTTTTTTTTTTTGAGTTGATCTTGTATCCTGCCACATCACCAATGGTGATTTATAGCTGTAGGATGCCTTTGGTAGAGTTTTTGGGGTCACTTATATACACTATCATATTATCTGCAAATAATGAAAGTTTGACTTCTTCCTTTCCAATTTGAATCCCCTTGATCTCCTTATGTTGTCTTATTGCTATTGCTAAAACTTCAAGAACTATGTTGAAGAGATATGGAGAGAGTGGACAACCATGTCTTGTTCTTGATTTTAGTGGAATCTCTTTGAGTTTCTCACCATTTAATTTGAAGTTAGCTGTTGGCTTGCTGTATACTGCTTTTATTATATTTTGATATGATTCTTGTATCTCTAATCTCTTCAAGATCTTTATCATGAAGGGGTGTTGAATTTTGTAAAATGCTTTTTCTGCATCTAATGAAATGATCACATGGTTTTTTCTTTCTGTTTATTTATATGATAGATTACACTGATAGAGTTTTGTATGTTGAACCAGGCTTGCATCTTTGGAATGAAGCCTACTTGACCATGATGGATAATTTTTATGTGATCTTGGATTCTGTTTGCCAGTATTTTATTTTTTTTTTCTTTTATTAAAAATTTCCACCTCCTTCCCTCTTTCCATTTTCCTCCCCCTCTCCCCTCCCTGTCCCTCTCTAGTCCAAAGAGCAGTAAGTGTTCCCTGCCTAGAGAGAAGTCCAAGGTCCTCCCCTTTCCATCCAGGTCTAGGAAGGTGAGCATCCAAACAGACTAGGCTCCTACAAAGCCAACACATGCAGTAGAATCAAAACCCAGTGCCATTGTCCTTGGCTTCTCAGTCAGCCCTCATTGTCAGCCACATTCAGAGAGTCTGGTTTGATCACATGCTCCATCAGTCCCAGTCCAGCTGGCCTTGATGAGCTCCCATTAGATCAGCCCCACTGTCTCAGTATTTTATTGAGAATTTTTGCATTGATGTTTATGATTGAGATTGGTCTGTAATTCTCTTTCTTGGTTGAGTCTTTGTGAGGTTATTGTTATCAGGGTTACTGTAGCCTCATAAGAATGAGCTTGGCAATGACCCTTCTGTTTCTATTATGTGGTATGCTTTGAGGAGTACAGGTATTAGCTCTTCTTTGATGTTTTGGTAGAATTCTGCACTAAAATCATTTGGCCCTGGGCTTTTTTTGTTTGGGAAGTTTTTGATGACAGTTTCTATTTCCTTACAGTTTATAGGTGTATTTAAATTGTTCAGCTGGTCTTGATTTAATTTTGGTATATAGTAACTATCTTAAAAATTATCTATTTTTTACATTTTCCAATTTAGTGGAGTACAGGTTTTTGTAGTAAGACCTAAGGATTCTCTGAATTTCCTCAGTGTCTGTTACTATATCCCCCTTTTCATTTCTGATTTTCTTACTTTGGATGTTCTCTCTCTGCCGTTTGATTAGTTTGGATAAGGGTTCGTCAATCTTGTTGATTTTCTCAAAAGACTTTTTATTTTATTTTTTTTTTAAAGAGCTTTCAGGTGTGCTATTAAGTCACTAATGTGAGCTTTCTCTGTTTTCTTTATGTGGGCACCTAGTGCTATGAACTTTCCTCTTAGCACTGTTTTCATGGTGTTTCGTAGGTTTGGATATATTGCGCCTTCATTTTTGTTGAATTCAAGGAAGACTTTAATTTCTTTCTTTATTGGAAGAAAGAATCTTTTGCTTATTGTTTGCTTATCCTGTCATTCACTGACAAAACCATTACTTCTCTGGCAATAGAGTCTACTTCTTTAAGATTCTGGCTCATTTCGAAGACCAACTAAGATATCAAACCACATGAACTAAACAGCTATGAAATTATCAAACTTTTTGTTGGTGGGCAGCCATTTTTGGACTACTTGGAACACAGCGGATATATGACATTAGCAACCATCAATTTTCAATAGCTCTTCAGGTAAGGATGAGGTTTCATAAGCATCTCTCCCAAACAATGTAGGGATTTAGTTGGCTTGGTCAACTAATTTTAGACATTAGGGTAATTATTTAGGAAGATATTGTTTCCATTTAGTAGTAGAATAGTACTAGGCTCCTTTCAGATCCTATGAAAGCCACAGTTATGGGTTATTGAGCAGATTTACAGCAGTGAGCATGAATTTTAGCCTTTGGAGAGGACTTTAAATCTAACTAGATAGCTCTTTGTTATAACCATGTCATTCACATCTCTATAACACCCATGGTCATAGCTTGTCATGCTGATCATTACTGTAGTTCACAGGGTTCTTCGCTGAAAAAAGTCTGTTGGTCTATTTTATTTTCCCAGTAGCCAGTCATAGTTCCTTCCAGTATTAAAAAACCTACCCAAACCTACCAACAGGGAATATTCTTGGTCAATACCAACATGATTTTTCCACATCTTGTGACTGTATGGTGTCTTCATCAATAGTCTTACCACCAATTTTTTGTAGACAGCTGATAACAATGAAAGTAACCTATATTGTTTGTTGTTCCTCCAGTTGCCATTCATCTTAATCTGCAACTCAAGGGGAATTATTACACATATGGCACGGGACTTTTTATTAAGCAATTTATATTCTAGAAGAAGCATTATTCTGTTAAGGTCCACACCATTAAACAGGATTTTTTATATATATTTTTGTTGTTGTTGTTCTGGGGTGGGTTTTTTTTGGTATTTTTTATTGATTTTTATTGAGCTCTATATTTTTCTTGTTAAACAGTTTTGTATTTATATTGTTTTATATATATATATATATACATATATACATATATATAACTATATTGTGTCTTTCAGCATGCTGTTTCTGGGGAATTAAGCCTTGTGTTTATTTCAGTCTAAGTTTAATATTAGGAATATGTTTATGTATCTTAAACAATTCTAAGCTATCTCAGAGAAGCTACCAATGATAAATTCTTCTCCCATTCATAAACCAATACCTCACTTCATTGCAAATATCTCCCTCAAAAATTCTCAATTTCTGTGTAAGCTTATGTATAATATTTGCATAAATACATAGATTATGTACAGTAGAGTTTATTTTAATTATATTATACATGTTTCTGAAATATTTATAATGAATATATACCTGGAAATATTCCAATAATAATACATATAGAGTCATAATCTTTATAGTTTCTATGAATAAACTCATATTAATTTTCATAATGATGTCATGCTTTTTCCTCAATAGGCACATTTGGATACTCACCCAAATAAATAGCATCCTAAGTTAACGTATGTGTTGATGATTTCCTGTATGCATAATTAAGACTATATATTACTTAGTCATAGAATAAATTCATTTTAAGGTTATTAAAAGCCTTCCAGATTGTGTCTAAAACTCCTGTGTCACCAAGTATGTAAGTGTGCTTCAAAAATGGAATTGCAAAAAATTTTTAAAATCCACTCATTTAGAGGATTGAAGAATGATATAAATTTGCTAAAATATTTGGCATGAGTTATTACTATTATTACTTACTAAAAATGCAACTATCTTTATTTACCATTTGGGTTTTCTTGTCTGAGCTGTTTAGGCTCAGACTTTTTCCATTTTAGAAATCATTCAAAATCTTTAAAAATTTATAAAAATTGGTAATCAGTATTCTATGTTTCAGGTATTTTCTTCAAATCTATCATTTCTTTCATAGATGCTTTAGATATTAAACTGAAAGCAATAAATTCTTAATCTTTATTCTCTCTCTCTCTCTCTCTCTCTCTCTCTCTCTCTGTAGGTTTTCCCTAAAGGCACAGAATACTCACTTCTGAATGACATGAGGTACTATAGTGACAATTTTTTTTACATATGTTTTATGTCAATCTTAAATATTGTGAATTATGTGTTTGTTATTCATTCGTCTGGTATGCATTTTACAGAGTTATGAAATAAAATATTACCTTTTTAATTTTTATTTGAGAAACAGTATAGTCACTATTATTTATTAGCTAACTCATCTTTTGCATACTAATAGTTTACAAAGTGTTTTTATTGAATCATTTTATAAGTTTGTGAGTTCTGTATTTTATATTCTTTTATATTATTGCTGTAGTATAGTAATATTAATTCAGTTATAACAGCTTAAATGACTATAGACTTATCAGACATTTTAATAATGATTTTAATAAATCTTCCTGCTTTCCAAGCACCTGGGTAAATAATTCTGAGCATTATTTCCTAAGGAATATGTTTTTGCTATGTTTATAATCCATTTCACTCTGTGCATTTTTAAGTTAATTTTCAACTTCTATCTACAAAAATCAGCTTATATATACCAAAAATCTTTGGTATATTCTTATTCAATTTTGCCCACACTCAAAGAGTTGGAAGGGGGCTTTAAAAATTGAGATAAGGAAAGAGCATCAACCCATTCCAGAGAGGAAGTAGCTCTTATTGAAGAAATATAAACAGTATCAGAAAGATTTAAGAGACAAATTGAGTGACATCCCAACAGAAAGAAGTAGGAGAAGCTGAGAAACACAGTTGTAGAAGATTAGCAGATAATAGCCTTCAACTGTAAGTAGGTACAAATGCAACTGTATAAACACAAATGAACAAATGAATAAACAAGTGATGAAAGTAAACTTAAACATTTACAGAAGAATCAGCAATATTTGTATGCTTGCTACTGGATGAGAAAATTATCATCAATCTCACCCAACTACAAACTATGGAACCTACAACAATGACCTTCCTGTAAGGTCTATTGGGGTAATAATGTTACAGATGCTATGGTAGTGAGCAATCACTTTTTAGTTGGATTGAAGGTCTTCTTCCTAAAAGACATGCCTGACACTGATAAAATTGCCAAGAACCTGAGACAAGATAGATAGTGGTTATTATGAAGTTAAAGAAACATAGCAATAAAATTGTGATTAATGATGCTGCTATTCACATAGATCACTGCATATCTCAGCTCTCATCTGAATAAAGCTTCTTCTTAGTTAGATGATAATTAACATAGACGCCAATACCAATGCACAGAAAGTGAGTGACTTTGGGTCTCTTAGCTCTAAATGAGATGTTTTAATTGAACTCCTCCCCTCAAGACTCAAGGATGTATACAGAAGAGGAGGTGAAAGGAGTGTAAGACTCACAGGTAGGTATATAACCCCAAGGAAAAGTCATCTCCCAGACACATCAGGACTGTTGTTACACATAACTTACAAGATTGTGACAACAAGCACAAAACTCGTACAAATTCAAAGTAGACCAAAACCCAGCCTGGAGAAGTAAAGTGGTCACAAAGACCCACTCTTTACTAGAAAACTATTTTACAAGTAATCTCTGCGAAGAAAAAGTTTCTCCAATGGAGTGTCACGGAGTTTACCAACCAAATTCCAGTGCAATCCTTTATATCCATAAACAGTTGTCAAACACTAAATGAATTCACAGTTTTTACACCTTTGCTTTGCTTTTGTTATTGATTTTTTCTTATTGGATGTTTTTGAATTTGTGAAAGATCTAGCAATCAAGAAGGAATGTAAAGTAGGTACATAGAAAAATAGGAGGAATCCTGCAGTAGTTGGGTGATAGGAAAGAATAGGATCAAAATATAATATATGAAGAAAGAATTTGAAATAAAAATAGTGAAAATACTAAAGCTATAAATTGACTCCAGGAATAAATGTCTTAATACACTGGAAGTATAAGAAGTCTTTGATACACACACTCACTAAATATTGTCTGTTCTTTCCTGTGCATGCCTGTCTTATGTTTAAGGGCTATTAATATGATCAATGTCATTGTTTTTAAAACTGCACTTTTTCATTATGAGCTATCCTCTCCATTAAATGCTAGAAAGAATTCTTTAATTTTTTGAAGTTTGATAATTCCATGCAAGTGTGTACTTAATTATGGTGATTTTTATCCTAATCACTTCTCTCTCATATTCCTTAGTCTCCTGCTGAAGCCAAGTATAGAGCATTCTTTGCATACTTCAGAATATTGATTCTGTTTCTTTAACCTATGCCTAAAATTTTATTGTATTCCTTCATTTTATCACATCTGTCTTTTTTCTACTAACACTCATTCATATTTTTGGTATTTTAATTTACATAAGAGAATTGATTTACTGCATTGTATTCTTTAGAGGATGCCAAAATATCTCTATGTTTAACTCATAAGTGATACACAATGTTAAATTTCTGCTAGTCTACTATTTGTTTCAAGATATTATTTCTTCTGACCCCCACAAAAGCTTTATTTTATTAATATGTCTTGGACTTAATTCCACCAGGATGCATAGATCTCCCTTGGTTACACTTATTTATGATTGGAAATTTCTTATACATTTCTCACTAAGAGAGTGCTTGCAGGGTTTGGTGATTCACATTGATAGTCCAGTGTTTACATGCCCCCCAAATAAAAATATTTGTCATATATGGCTTCTTGGGTTAAAATGGGCTAAATTTAGTTAGAATTAATGAATTCTATTAAAAATTACACTCTCCAGTGGGTATTGCCTGTGAAACTTTTAGCAATCTCTACTGCTAGCTGAAGTTCTTTAAAACACATTATATATATATCACAGTTTTACAAAGATTTTCTAATTGTTTGCTTCATTATCTAGCAGTGGGCATTAATAGGTATTGAATGTAGAGCTTTATTGAGGTTTTAGATTTTGAGGATTAGGGATGAGTGGTAAAGAATCTTTATTTATGAAATAAGAGGAATTATTTTTCTCTTCTGTTAATTCATTGGCGAGCAGGCATCAGTAATGATGCATAGAAAAAAGTATTTTTATCTTTTTAGACAAAATTCTGTCCTATGTTAGAATTTAAATACAAGACAGCAATAGGAGACATGTTTCTTAGATGCCTAAGATTTGTGTATAATTATTGTAATTCTAACAGTTTTACATTTAAAAATTTTATTTGTAGTTTCATTTGTAATAAAATATGAAAGAAATTTTAATCATACAGAAAATAGCATTTTGATATTAGAAGGTATATCCCCCACTACTTTCAAGGATCATAAATAAAGACCATAGGTAAGTAATATTAAATTATGCAAACACACAGTGTATTAAACTTTTCAAACACATATCACAGATTCAATCATGGAGCTTCTGAGTTTCTGTCGCAATGCTTTCCTGCTGATCATGTGGAAAATCACCACCTGCACTGATAAAGGGAAATAACGAAATAATGTGGATAATCAGTGAGGCTGTTGATAGTCATATCAACCTAGCACATTTTATTTTATGGCTCATAAGTTTATCACTTCCTTAATAGGAAAACATATGCCTTACTTTATTTTTCCTTTGACATGATCTCTTCATATGTCTTGAATGCAACAGAGTTAAGCATGGGAAAGCACCATTTACGTCATAACAGTAGTAATGAATTGAAAAAGTATAAACTACAAATTGATTATATAATAAAAATATTAATATCTATATTTACGTAACTTTCCAAAAACACTTTTCCAGCACTGAATCACTGGCTTCCTGAGAACCTTACAAGACTGACTCTGGCTATCGTTTAAGTCAATTTAATATAAATTAGCAATAATTAATTGGGGCTGGGGATATATCTCAGTAGTATAGTGTCTTCCTAATATGCACAAGACCTAGTTTTAAGCACCATCATCACAAGAAGAAAACAAATGAATTAATAAATAAAACAGGAAGGATGAATTAGAGTAGGAATGCATGGGCAGGGCAAAGAAGGGAACATGGGGAGGGATAATTAATGCTAATGAACTTTGATGAAGCCATGTGGAAGCCTACTATAGAATAATTTTCCTAAAACACACGCATGCACATGCATAGACACACGCAGGGGTTATATGGAATGATCTTATAATTGGAGGAGTCTTGTTGTTTCTATTGGTACAACAAATAAAAATAACATGACCAAAAGCAGAGTTATGAAGGAAAGAGTTTATTTTTTTCCTCCATACTTCTGTGTCATAGTCAATCATGGAGGAAGTCTGACAGGAACACAGAAAGGTCAGGAGCCTGGAGGTGGGGGCTGTTGTAGAAGCCATAGAGAATGTTGCTTACTGGCTTGCTTATCATGGCCTGCTCAACATGATTTCCTATAGAACCCAGGACTACCAGCTCAGGGATGGTACCACCTGATAGACCACCACAGGGTGGACCCTCCCCCATTGGTCATTAATTGAGAAAACTTAAATCGAATATCAAACCCACACACTAATAGTGTGAGACTTCAACAACCCACTTTTGTAGCAGCAGGCCGCTTGTTGGTTCCCAGCTGCTTAACCCCCAAACAGAAACTTATTAATTAAATCACTGTTTGGCCTATTAGCCCTAGCTTCTTATTACCTAACTCTTACTTATTAATTAATTCATATCTATTAATCTGTGTATTGTCACTTGGCTGTGGTTTACTAGCTAAAGTTCCAGTATCTGTCTCCTTCAGGGCTACATGGTTTCTCTCTGATTCTGCCTTCTTTCCTCCAGCATTTAGCCTAGTCCTCTCTGCCCAGCTCTTTCTGCCTTGCTCTGCCATAGGCTCAAAGCAGTCCTTTATTAACCAATGGTATTCACAGCCCACAGAAGGGAATCCCACATCACCTCCCCTTTTCTGTTTAAATAAAAAAGGAAGGTTGTAACTTTAACATAGTAAAATTACATATAACAAAACAGGTATCAAGCAAAAATTACAGTTACAATATTTATATTTACTTTATCTTTTATCATAACTGAGGAAAACTATAACTATAAACTATAACTATAAATTCTTCAACTCCATCAAAGACACTAGAAGGGTTATAATATTAACTAAATAAAGAATAAGTTCATTGTAAACACTTCCAAAACTCTAGAATTGACAGAGACATCTCGCTGCCTGGACAGTCATCCCCAGTTCTCTGTATTATTAGGGCATTCAGTCTTCAGTCTACAGGACCATAGTATCCAGCAGACTTTTCCATGAAGTAGGAAATTTCAAAAACAGTTCTATCTTTATTGGAAATTTGTCAGTGTGTCCTGCAGAATGTCTGGAAGACTCTTTTCCTGATGCAGAAACCTTGATGGATGGTCTCACCTTCAGCAGTCATTTCTCTGTGGGTCCTGCGTGTCCAGTTTATGCAGCATACCATAAATCAGTCGAGGTAATAGCAATTTCTTGCCCAAATGCCTAGAAAACTCCATAAGGAGCCTCTTTAATGCCCATCTTCCTCTTGAAGTAGATTGGTGCTCCCAGGAGCAGATGTGTCTCATTGTCATGAAAAGTCCTAAATTCTTAAAACATTTAAAATGCCATATTTTGAAGGTCTCTGAAAGATTTGAAGAATACCTATCTAACAGAAATATATCTAGAAAACCTTACAAGTTTGACAATTATAAATGGCTATCTATCAACCTATATTTTAATTATACATTACATTTTTAAATGAGTTTTACAACCACAATACCTTAATCAAGAGTAGAAATTCATATACACAGTATAGCAAAATTGACCTTAAATTTGTATTGATAAACCAAGAGTCATACCAATGCAAATCTCTATAGCATATCCCCCTTTAAATTTAAGGAAATATTTACAAACAATGTTTAGGACTATTGCGTAGTTCTTCTCTAAACTACTTCCTGCTGTTTATTGGGTGAAGTAATTTTGTAAGGGGTGTTTAAGGTGACTTTTCAGGGGCTCTTGTTCTACCAAACCATATTAGTTTGGAAGCAATACACAGGTTCTTATCCTTTGTGGAAACAAAAGATGAACCTCTTTTCAAAAGCAACATATCCTTAGACTTCAAAATTTAAAATCAAGATACCTTATGTTGGTTTAGCTTAGCATCTCATACAAAGAATTGTTTTTCTGTAATTAACTCTTTCACAGTCAAAAAAATTCAAAGAAAACACAATAATATACATAATCCAGATTCTCTGTGTATACTCCATATTTACATGGCTTATTTGTTTTAAATTTATTACTTTTTAATATTTATTTTATTATCTTTACTCTTTTAATCTATGACTGTCTATACTGTCTCTTTAAAGACTTTATAGCTTTTTTAAATACCATTTACACCTTTTTATAACTGTCTATATTCTTTTTCCTCTCTCTCTCCCAAGCCTACACACATTTTTTAAACATGCTGCATCTCATTTAGAAGTCTTTTTTACCTGAATTTGTCTTATTGTGTATCTTTAATTATTTACTGTCCAGGAGCACTTCTTAAAATGCTAAGTGCTTCCTAAAAACTTAAACTGTGGCATTACTAGTGTATAATGTGGCATTTCCTGCTTGCCCCACGCAGTCTAATATGTCAGACTGCTTACCACCTCTGAGAGCCATACACACTGCCCCACTTCCAGGCACACAGCTGGTCCAAGTTACCATCAAACAATCATGCTGCTCAAAACCCCATCCAAATACCCAGTCTCCCGAAAGAGTCAGAAATCGTGCTGGCAATACAGCCCAGAAAACTGGCATTCAAAATGGCAGCTTTTTTCCTGATATGACTGAATCAGAAAAATATCTCCTAAAAGAGCGATAGCATGCTGCCAGCAAGTAAAGCACATTCAGAAAAATAAATGCAGCTAAACTTTGTAGTTTGGTGTCTAGAAGTCCTTTCCAAGTGGATTTTAGTAGGCCATGTGGGCACCAATTTTTTGGTGCTGTAGGAATTTCTACCTCCAGTAACCTTTAAATTACTTGCCCACTTGGGCGAGGCCTCTTATACGATACATGCCAATGTAAAGTGTGTGGCAGGCCTCTCTTCTGGCTGAGGGATTTGGTTGCTGTTACCCATTCCAGCAGAGGACTGTGATTTGTGAGTCTACCCCTAAATACATAACCATCTATTATAATTAATTCTGAGCTACTGTAGGATTTCTTTTAAGCATCCTTCTTCACACTTTCACCAAAGGACAGTTCTACACGACAGAAACTTGACAGAGAAATAACAGCTGTCACAATTTAAATACACTTAACAGCCATCTATAGAACATTTCTCCAAACACAAAAGAATATACCTTCTTCTCAGCACCTCATGGAGCCTTCTCTAACATTTACTACATATTCACTTCCCAGCAATCACTTGGTGCCTCCCAAACATCTATAATGAGATCTGGTGCCCTCTTGAAGAAGTGACCTGTCTAGTTGTTCTCATCAATTTAGACCATGAAACACAATCCGGACAAGTTCAACAGAACCACCATATTTGGGCTGACCACACACGCTTCAGCATTGCCAGGGCATCATTTTTATTTTTAATTTCAGTAAGAAAGCACACTTTAACAGATGCAAAAAATTTGGAACAACCCCCTTCATCTTATCAGACCACCGTAGCTTAAAGTTAGAACTCAACAACAATACTTATTGCAGTAAGATCACCAAATCATAGAAATTTTACAATGCACAACTTAATAACCCTTAGTTCAAGAAAGAAAGGAATTAAAAGTTTTCTAGAACTCAGAGAAAATGAAAGTACAACCTACCCAAATTTGTGGGACACTTTGAAAGCAGTGCAAAGAGGAAAGATTATGGAACTAAGTGCCTAAATAAATAATCTGGAGAAATCTCACACTAGTGAATTAAGAGCACACATGAAAGCTCTAGAATAAATGAAAGCAAACTCACCCTGGAGGAGTAGATGCCAGGAAATAATCAAATTGAGGGATAAAATTAATAAAATAGAAACAAAGAAAGCAATACAATGCGTCAAAGAGTTGGTTCTTTGAGAAAATCAACATGATAGACAAACCTTTATTCAAAGTAGCAAAAAGGCAGAAAGAGAATATTGAAATTAACAAAATTAGAAGTGAAAAGGGGGAAACAACAACAGACATTGAGGAAATAGAGAATCATCAGGACATACTTCAAAAACCTATAAATATTCAACAGAATTGGAAAACTTAAAGGAAATGGGCAATTTATAGGATAGGTATCATATATGAAAATTAAATCAAGACCAGATAAACCTATTAAATATTCCTATAACCCCAAAGGAAATAGAAGCAGTCAACAAATGTCTCCCAACAAAAAACCCCAGGGCCAGACAGGTTCAGTGCAGAAAGCTACTCAAATTTCAAAGAAAAGTTAATACTAACACTCCTCAAATTGTTCCACACAATAGAAACAGAAGGAACATTGTCAAAGTCATTTTATAAAGCTATAGTCACCTAACTCTCAAACAATACCAAGATGAAACTAAGAAAGAGAATTAGAGAGAAATCTCCCTCATAAACATTGATGCAAAGATACTCAATAAAATACTGGAAAACCCAATCAAAGAACACATTAAAAAATAACTCTCTATGACCAAGTAAGTTTCTTCATAGAGAATCTAGGATTGTTCAACATAGAAAAATTCATCAATGTAATACAACATAAAAACAAACTGAATGAAAAAAAAACATGATTATCTCATTAGATGCTGAAAAAGTCTTCAACAAAATCTAACACCTCTTCTTGATAGAGGTCATGGAGAGATCAGGGATACAAGGAACATACTCAAACATAGTAAAGGCAATACATAGCAAAACAATAGCCAACATCAAAATAAATGGAGATAAATTCAAAGAAATTCCACTAAAATCAGGAACAAGACAAGGCTGTCCACTCTCCCTGTATATATTTAATATAGTACTCAAAATCCTAACTAGATAAACAAGACAACAAAAGGAGATCACGAGGATTCAAATTGGAAAGGAAGAAGTCAAACTTTCACTATTTGCAGATGATATGATAGTATACATAAGTGACCCAAAAAAATTCTACCAGGGAATTCCTCCAGCTGATAAACACCTAAATTAATTTGACAAGATTAGCTCAAAAAATCAGTAGCCCTTCTATATACAGATGATAAATAAGTTGAGAAAGAAATAAAAGAAACATTACCCTTCACAATAGCCATGAACAATATAAAGTATGTTGGAGTAACGATAACCAAGCATGTGAAAGACCTGAATGACAAGAACTTTAAGTCTCTGAAGAAAGAAACAAAAGAGATGAGAAAATGGAGAAATCTCCCAAGCTCTTGGATCGGTAGGATGAATATAATAAAAATGGAAATCTTATCAAAAGCAATCTCCAGATTCAATGTAATTTCTTTTTAAATCCCAGCACAATTCTTCCCAGACCTTGAAAAAAGAATGCTCAACTTCATATGGGAGAAAAAGATACTCAGGATAGCGAAATAAATCCTGTACAATAAAGGAACTTCTAGAGACATCACCATACTTGACTTCAAACTCTAAAACAGAACTATAGTAGTGAAAACAGAATTGGTATTGGTACAAAAACAGAAGGTTGGCCCAATAGAATCAAATTAAGACCTGGATATTATTCCACACAGCTATGACCACCTGATTTCTGACAAAAAAGTTAAAATTATGCAATGGATAAAAGAAAGCATCTTCAACAAATGGTGCTTGCATAACGGGGTGTTTACATGCAGAAGAATACAAGTAGGTCCATATCTATACTCATGGACAAATATCAAGTCCAATTGGATAAAAGACCTCAACATAAATCTAGCCACAGTGAACATCATAGAAGAGAAAATGGAAAGTATCCTTGAATTCATTGGCACAGGAAACAACTTCCTCGATATAATACCAGGAGCACAAACACTGAGATTGACAAATAATAAGTGGAACCTCCTGAAACCAAGAAGCTTCTGCAAGGAAAAAAGGACATAGTCAACAAGACAAAATGGCAGCCTTCAGAATAGAAAAAGATCTTCACCAATCCCATATCTAACAGAGGGCTGATCTCTAAGTATACAAAGAAATTAATAAACTAGACTTCAAAATACCAAATAATTCAATTAAAAATGGGGCACACATCTAAACAAAGAATTCTCAATAGAGGAATCTCAGGTAGACAATAGGCACTTAAGGAATTGCTCAACATTCCTACCCATCAGAGAAAAACAAATCAAAACAACTCTGAGATACGGTCTTACAACTGTTAAGATGACTAAGTTCAAAAACACTAAAGACATCTTATGCTGGAAAGGATGTGGCATACAGGAAACCCTCCTCCATTATTGGTGAGATTGACAACTTGTATAGCCATTTTGAAAATCAGCATTGTGGTTTCATAGAAAATTGAAACTCTGTCTTCCTCAATACCTAGCAATAGTATTTATAGGCAGCTACCCAAAGGATGGACAACCATAACACAAGGACATTTGCTCTTCTATGTTCATAGCATCATTATTTCTAATATTACATTATTTCTAATAGAAAAGATACAACCTAAATGACCCTCAACCAAAAAAAATGGATAAAAAAATGTACTACCTTTAAACAATGGCATACTAGTCAACAGTAAAGAATAATGATATCTTGAAACTTGTGTGTAAATGACTGGAACTAGAAAAAACATCCTGGATGTGGTAAACCAGAACCAGAAAGACAAACATGGTATGTATAACTCATACATGGAGCACACCAGAAGTAGGAGCTAGTTTTCTCCCTTTATCATTTCTCCTGTATTTACTTTTTCCAGACAGAGTCTCTCCTTATACCTGTCTTGAAGCTTCAGCAAGTATAGCTGATCAGAGAGCTCCTAAGATCTCCCCACCTTTTCTGTTGCATAACATTTTCCTTCAAGTTGAAAAAAAAATCCTTCCAGGAAGTTCTTTTGACTCAGAATGATCTGAATTGAGATTAGTTAAGACTCAGAAAGAAAACAATTCATAAGTCTCAGGAAATCTCTGAAACTTACTAGATATTCAAGACTCCTTTCCCCATGGGTATATAAGCAATATACCAAAAGACCTGCATAGAAGTGAGTGATCAGTCAAGCTGCCTAGAAGAAACTTTTTATTATTTTTTCTCTTTATTTTACTCTTTTTTAATTAAGATTCCACCTCCTCCCCGTTTCCCATTTCCCTCCCCCTCCTCCCACACATCGCCCCCTCCCCCCACTCCCCTCCCCTATCCCCATTCCTCTCCCCCTCCCCCCACTCCATTCCCCCTCCCTCTCAAGACTGAAGAGCAGTCCAAATTCCCTGCCCTGCAGGAAGTCCAAGGTCCTACCACTTCTATCTAGGTCCAGGAAGGTGAGCATCCAAACAGGCTAGGCTCCCATAAAGCCAGTTCATGTATTAGGATCGAAACCTAGTGCCATTGTCCTTGGCTTCTCATCAGCCTTCATTGTCCGCCATGTTCAGAGAGTCCGGTTTCATCCCATGCTTATTCAGTCCCAGTCCAGCTGGTCTTGGTGAGCTCTGAATTGATCAGTTCCACTGTCACAGTGGGTGGGTGCACCTCTCATGGTCCTGACTTCCTTGCTCATGTTCTCCCTTCTTCTGCTCCTCATTTGAACCTTAAGAGCTCAGTCTGTTGCTCCAAATTGGGTCTCTGTCTCTATCTCGATCCATCGCCAGATGAAGATTCTAAGGTGATATGCAAGATATTCATCAGTATGGCTATAGGATAGGGTCATTTCAGGTTCCCTCTCCTCAGTTGTCCAAGGTACTAGCTGGGGACATCTCCCTGGACACCTGCGAGCCCCTCTAGAGTCAAGTCTCTTGCCAACCCTAAGATGGCTCCCTTAATTAGGATATATATTTCTCTGCTCCCGTATCCACCCTTCCTTTATCCCAACCATCCCATTCCCCCAAGCTCCCCCCATCCTCCCCTTCTCATGTTTCTCACCGCATTTACCCTTAGCCCCATGCCACCACACCCCCAAGTTCCCAGTTTTTGCCCGGCAATCTTGTCTACTTCCCCTATCCAGGCAGATGACTATGTGTTTTTCTTTGGGTTCACCTTCTTATTTAGCTTCTCTAGAATCACAAATTATATGCTCAATGTCCTTTATTTATGGATAGAAACCGATTATGAGTGAGTACATCCCATGTTCATCTTTTTGGGTCTGGGATACCTCACTCAGGATAGTGTTTTCTATTTCCATCCATTTGCATGCAAAATTCACGATGTCATTGTTTTTTACCACTGAGAAGTACTCTAATATGTATATATTCCACACTTTCTTCATCCATTCTTCCATTGAAGGGCATCTAGGTTGTTTCCAGGTTCTGGCTATTACAAACAATGCTGCTATGAACATAGTTGAACAAATGCTTTTGTCATATGATAGGGCATCTCTTGGGTATATTCCCAAGAGTGGTATTACCAATTAAAAAATGAGGCACTGAACTGAACAGAGAATTCTCAACAGAAGAAATTCAAATGGCCAAAAGACACTTAAGGTCATGCTCAACCTCCTTAGCAATCAGGGAAATTCAAATTAAAACAACTTTGAGATACCATCTTACACCTGTCAGAATGGCTGAAATCAAAAACACCAATGATAGCCTTTGCTGGAGAGGTTGTGGAGTAAGGGGCACACTCATCCATTGCTGGTGGGAATGCAAACTTGTGCAACCACTTTGGAAATCAGTGTGGCGATTTCTCAGGAAATTTGGGATCAACCTACCCCTAGAAGATACTTTTTGACCTGTTAGCTACCTAAAAGCCATGCAGAGAGCTTTAATATTCCAGATTCCCTGAGTCTTAAATAATAGTGGGTAGGCTTTTCTTGTTGTAACTGTCTTTGTGTCATTCATCTTCTTGGTACTATCACACTCCTGAAAACAATCCCAATAAACTCATTGGTTCACAAAAAAAGTTAAAGCATAATTAGTTATGAAAATAATGCAGTCAAGTATGATTATGCCTATTTACAAATTATGCATTTTATAGATGTTCTAACTTGAAAAAATTAGAATAATAGTTCATTTTTACATATGTGATTGGTATGATAAAGGTCAGAAGATAACCACAAAACTGGCCTGCTATGATAATGTTTTCATATGAAAAAGAAAAAAAGAATTATTACTACATAGTGATAATAGTAATAATGGCTTGCACTGTCACATTTGTTTACAATACTACTTCTAAGAGTAGTTGCTATATGTTTACATTTATATACATATATGTATAGTATATACAGGGAGAGAGTCAGATAGATAGACAGAGTACATAGATAAACAAATACATTGAAATAGGTGTGTGTAGTTCATGTTTCTAAGAATAAAAACTGTATTGCTTTTCATTTCAGGAAATCTAATTATGATTCACAAAATTTTAATACAATCCATATATTTAGGGGAAAAATGAAAACCCTTTTCTGCAGCCCTAATTTTATGTAGCTAGAAACAGTACACTCTCTTATATGTTTGCCAAACATAGAAAATTTTATTTTTATTAACATGAATGAACAATGATTGAAAACCACCACTCGAAATCTAATCCATACCAGATGCTGCATTACATGTGGTGTCCACCAAGGAGCCTTCGAGGATGTTCGAGCTCACTAGTGTATTGCTTCATCTTATTATTTTGTCAGGAGATAATCATATCCTTTTAAAACCCTCATTTTGTAAAACACATACACGTTCTCACATAGACATGTATGCACAAATATATATCTTGGATGATTCTCTCTTCTGTAATATGGAAGTACTTGGAAAAAATGTCTCCTTTAGCATTCAAACCAAATATCTGATAACATGAACAAATTTCAAATGCATTGGGGCAATTTAAGCCAGCGAATTAATTAACTCTTTTTCAAAGTAGTTCCAATTCAACTAATTAGATGTTGAAGAGGGGTTAAAGTTCAACTCTAGTGATTTATTGCTTTCTTCAGGAACTCTATCTTATTTAAAGTTTTTAAAACCTAAAATACTTCACGCAAATACAAACGAGGTCCTGTACTGGAAATTCTATATATAACATTGTCAATCAACATGCAAAAGGCTCTATGCTAAGTACAAAACTTAGTAATCAAAGAAGGCAGACTTGTGATCATGACCAATTCATTTATTGCTGTGCTGTCATTTACCTTTAAACACTAGGACCTTGACCCATATGAGTTTTTGGCTTGAACATAATAAAAGAGTACACAGTTCTGTGTAATTGGGGAACTCCAATGAATAGATTTTCAAGTATCCAGTAAAAATGACATGGGGAAGGTAATCACCACAGTCAAATATTTCAATCACAATAGAATTTGGACTTGGAAGGAAAAAGTCACCATCCAAGATTTTTTTTTTTTAATTTTCAAGAAGCACATACTAAAAACGTTTCCACTCAGTGCTCCCTATGTGCTAGAGATTAACATTAAGTGAAATTCAAAGAATTTAGTAGCAACATGTTGAAAGATCAGATTTTCAAAACTGATTTTAAAAAATCAGCAGCACCTACATGTAAATTATAGAATATATGACTTTTGGCTCAGTATTGTACTCTAGGAAAGGAATATAAATTAGAAAATAGAAAACCTGTGTTAAGGTCAGAGTATCTAGTGATACCAACAGAAAATTCATGTAAATTCCCAGTAATACTGACCATATATCAAATAATTTAAGGAAAAAGTGGACTAGAGATATCTAGCTCAGTTAATAAAGGGTCAACTATTCAACCACAATGATTTGTGTTCAGACCTAGCACCAACATTTTTGTGGATGGCAGATCCTTAAAGTCTGCCAGTCAACTACCATAGCTTAATCCATAATTACCTATGTATCAGTGAGAGACATTGTCTCAAAAAGCAAGGCTGATACTTCTTAGTGCCTCCACATGCACACATATTCACATGTACCTACAAACATATGAGCACACAGGACATAATACATACACAAACAAGAATCTGCCACATACAAAAGTACATAATAATTATTATAAAGTGTGGATTTTACATAATTTCAACATTTGTCATATTATGATTTTCTCTAGATTTTTCTTTAGATTAGAACCTCAATTTTATTTTATTTTTATTTATTTATTTATTTATTTTATTTTTCGAGACAGGGTTTCTCCGTAGCTTTTTGGTTCCTGTCCTGGAACTAGTTCTTCTAGACCAGGCTGGCCTTGAACTCACAGATATCCGCCTGCCTCTGCCTCCCAAATGCTGGGATTAAAGGCGTGCGCCACCACCGCCCGGCTTCAATTTTATTTTATTGAACCTTTCTGAACTCACCTCCTAAAGATACCCTTAGTCATGTTTATTTTTTGGAGTTAATATGAAAAACTCATTTATGTTCCAGGTCAAGAAACTAGAAAGTTTTCCCTCATCTGTTTATTCTTTTATATGATATAGACTAAGATTCTATAGCAAATATTTCTAAATTTATGCTGCGATAAAGAGGGTGGAATTCAAGAAATTGATTTTGTCTTTACCCTTAGTTTATAGTTCTAGGTTTAGTAGCCCTTAAGATCAGAAAGGAAAGAGGATGATTGGGCTGGTAGCTTCTTCTTCAAAGATATAAGATAGAAATGAATGTACCATTTTTGCCCATCTGTTCAAAAGTGATAGAAGAAAAATCTGGAAAATAGTGTTAGTGTCTCTATTCACTGTTATAGTGGGAATCCAAATCTAAAATGAACACAAACATCAAGTAATGGTCTCCTTCCCCTGGGATTTAAATATTTCAGTTTCAGGTATGATATGTACTTTCCTTATTTGTTGTCTGTTATCCACACAGTACAAAACATTTATGCCTTCCACCTACCTAGTTTCTCTATTATATAGGGTCTATACCATGTGTCTCCCATACCTCCCCAGGACAGGCATCATTCTTTTTCAGGAATCTGAAAAAAAAATGAAATTATACGCTAGCCGGGCGGTGGTGGCGCACACCTTTAATCTCAGCACTTGGGAGGCAGAGGCAGGCGGATCTCTGTGAGTTCAAGGCCAGCCTGGTCTACAAGAGCTAGTTCCAGGACAGGAACCAAAAACTACAGAGAAACCCTGTCTCGAAAAATTCAAAAAAAAAAAAAAAAAAAAAAAAAGAAATTATATGCTGCGTTTAAGGTAAATATAATTATGGTGGCATGTGCCTTTAATCTTAGTCTTGAGTGAGGCAGGAAAATCAGAACTTTTAAACTAGCCTAAGATTCAGTTGTAGACCCTTTGTCATAAAAGAAAAGAAAACCAAGATTAGAGTTGTAAGTCAAGTGGTCAGAGTTAGGATAAGGTCAGAGCATAATAAATAAACAAATAAGCACTTATGCAGCTACTTATTAATCTAACCAGGGCATCACAAGTCTCTTAGATTTTTAAAAGGATGCCAGACTAATGATCTGGTCTACAAAGTCATCTGTGATTTAACTGGCCTCATTTTTTTCTTATAAAAGTTCATATTTGGCACATATACTACATTACACAGGCTGTGAAATTATATAGCAGCAGAGAGTACATATGATTGATTAGAAAATAATGCTAATGACCAAAAATGCAATTTTCTACCTTATTATATATGCACCGGCTTCCTCCAAGACTTTGTTATTAGCATACCCTTGTATTGCTCAAGCAGACTTTCCTGCAAGTAACCCTAGACCCTAGTTTCTTTCTTATTTTTTCAAAGTGCTTCTTGAAATGAGAAAATCTAACCTAATCATTGAAATCACTATGGGCAATGAACAGAAAATATCACATGTCTATATAACAGATGCCTTTGATTTCAGGTCAGTCTTGTTATTGAATCATATAAGAAAGACCCAATGTACATGAAAACCCTATGGATCCCATATTATTTTCTAGAAACAAATCTAAAGCATAATGTGTATATGTAAAGTTATTTTTTCAAAATAACTACTGGCTAATATATTGTACCCACTATAATTGTTTATTCTAGCCCAGCACACCCAAAGATAGATTTGCACCCTAATCTCATCATCTTAAGTTCATGCATGTTCTCTTTATTAAAATGCCATCCCCTATTTTATCCATATCAATAACTTTTGCTACTTGAAGTTCAAGCTCAAATAGATTTCTACCTTGGCAGACTTGTATCACCTAACATGTATAAACATTATTGAATTGATTTAGATTCTGTCCCAAAATTATCACTATATATAGTAACTCTAAGAAGCTGGAAATTATGTTTATGTATGCCCTTGAATCATATGTACTGTTTGTTCAACATTAGAATTAGAGTAGCCATAGTATAAAGACATTTCTATTGAAGAACTATTTGCTCTTGAAGTACACATAGATAGTGAATGAACCAATAATTAAAGACAGTGGAAATACTTGTTCATTTGTTTATCTATTTTTACAATGTCAACAATACATTTAAAAATCTGGAAAAAACAATATATTTGTATTCAATCTCTTAATCATTGCCTTGTTACCTTGGGAAATAAAAGAAACATGTTAAGCACCAGATAATCAAATATCCAGATTCCATTGAGCATAATATTATATTTGCATCATAAATGCGTAAGTTCCTATTAGGGGTTGTATATGAATCTCCTCAAGAAAAAAAGAAAAAAGAAAAAAATCATGCCTTAAATAGGCATTACTGGATTTTAAAATAAAGTACTTTTTCCTTTGAACACAACATGTTTAGTAATGTAAACCTGCAGTAAAGTGGATGATCAGTTGATGTGATGGATGTAATAGGGTCTGGTGCCTAGGTTTTTGTACTAATGTTCACATCTGAAGTATTTATATTGGATTGATCAGAAAGGGTTTATGGTGCTGGCCCATCTCTGCCTCTAGGACTATCCTTTTAAAACAATCATTAAGCCAGAAAAAGAGGCTGAAAGCTTAACAATCAATAGCTCTTATCTCCTGGCCAAGGCATCATCTACTTAGCTTTTCAGAATCTCTTTCATGGTACATACTTATCAATGGACATTAATACTCAGAATAAAAAAAAAAACTTTATATTTGTATGCATTTCTACAAAGCCATTCACATACTGTTAACTCTATGCTCATCCAGGGCCAATTGTTTTAAACCTCTGAATAACTTTTCAAACCATTTATTCTATTTATGCCACAAGGGATATTCTCCAAGTCATTTCCTTTCCCCCATGAGTCTCCTTTTCTCTGTGTCAATTTTCAGGCTACTTTAAATATAACCCAAAGAGAATTGCCAGCTGCTACCAGTTTTCAATATTTAGTCACTTAAACTAAGCACCCTCAATTCTGTCTTACCAATATGGTGTACATATCTCAACTGATGAATATTATCAGCAAAACCTTTGTTGAAGGTTTACTTCAGTAAATGTGTTGTATCTGAAACAAAACATAACTTGATTTATCAGCCATAATTCACTCAAAAGAAATAATTATGTGCTCATATAAGTAAACAAAATAAGCTACCATTGGTGTTTTGATCTTAGCCATTCTAACTGGTGAGAATCTCAGAGTCATTTTGATTTACATTTCCCTGATGGCTAAGGATGTTGGGCAATTCCTTAAGTGTCTTTCGGCCATTTATAATTCTTTTGAGAATTCTCTGTTTAGATCTGTACCCCATTTTTGATTGACATATTTGGTAATTTGATGCCTAGTTTCTTGAGTTTGTTTATTTATTTATTTATTTATTTATTTATTTATTTATTTATTTATTTATTTTGGAGATCAGTCCTCTGTTCAATGTGGGGTTAGTGAAGATCTTTTCCCATTCCATAGGTTGTAGGGTTTTTTGTTTGTTTGTGCGTGCGTGTGTGCGTGTGTGTGAAAGGATGTGGAGTAAGAGAAACTTTCCGCCATTGTTGGTGGAAGTGTGAATTTGTACAACTTTGGACATCATTATAATGGTTTCTCAGAAAATTGAGAATCAGTCTACTTCAGGATCCAACAATACCACTCTTGGACATATACCCAAAGGATGCACACTCACACCACAAAGACATTTGCTCACCTGTGTTCATAGCAGCATAATTAATAATAAGCAGAAGCTGGAATCAACTTAGATGCCCCTCAACTGAAAAATGAATAAAAAATGTGGTACATTTACACAATGGAGTACTACTCAGTGGTAAAAAGCAATGACATCTTTACATTTGCATACAAATGGATGGAACTAGTAAAAACATCCTGAGTAAGGTCACTCAGACCCAGATAGACAAACATGGTATGTATTAATTCCTAAGTGGATATTAGATGTAAAGCAAAGGATAACCACCCTATAGCCAAGAATCCCAGAGAAGCTAGGTAACAAGAACCCTAAGAGAGCCATACATGGATCCCCATGGGTAGGGGAAACAGACAAGAGCTGAAAAAAAAATAAGAGGGGAGGGAAGAAAGGTCAAAGAGGAGAGGAAGGGGAGAAAGGGAACAAGGAGGAGAACGTGAGAGAATGGGATGCTCAAGAAGAGGGAAGGACAGTGAGAGAGAGAAAGGAAAGAGATATCATGACTGAGCAAGTCATTAAAGGGCTATCGAGAAACATAGCACTAGAGAAATTCCCAGAAAACCTCAAGGTTAACCCCAGCTAAGACTCTAAGGAACAGTGGAAAGGATGCCTAAAGTTGCCTTCCCCTATAATCAGACCGATGACTACCTTAATTGTCATGATAGAACCTTCAAACAGCAACTGATGGAAGCTGATACAGAGATCTACAGCAAAACACTGGGCCAAGCTACCTGAGACCAGTCCAAGAGAAGGAAGGGTGATAATATGAGCAAAAGAGTCAAAACCATGATGCTGATACCCACAGAAACAGCAGACCTGAGCTAATGAGAACTCACTGACTCTGGACTGATAGTGGGCAAACCTGCATAGGACCAAGTTAGGACCACTGAATTTGGGAAATAGTTATGAGACTTGGACAGTCTGTGAGATCACGGGCACTGGGACCAGGATTTATCCCTGGTGCTTCAACTGGCCTCTAGAAGCACATTCTTACTTAACCTATATGGTGGGGAGGGCCTTGGTCTTGCCTCAAAGTGAAGTGTCAGACTTTGTTGACTCCCCATGGGAAGCCTTACCCTTTCTGAGGAGTGGATGGGGAAGTAGGGTAGGGAGAAGGCGGAGGAAGTGGGAGGAGGGGCGGAATGGGAATAGAGATAGCTATATAAAATGAGAAAAGTTTGTATTAAAAATTTTTAATAAAAAAGAAAGCAAAAGCGCTCGAGAGATAGCTCAGTGGTTAAGAATACTGGCTGCCCTTCTAAAGGTCAGAAGTTCGATTCCTGGCAACCACAGTTTGCCGGGCGGTGGTGGCGCACGCCTTTAATCCCAGCACTTGGGAGGCAGAGGCAGGCGGATCTCTGTGAGTTCGAGACCAGCCTGGTCTACAAGAGCTAGTTCCAGGACTGGCTCCAAAACCACAGAGAAACCCTGTCTCGAAAAAACCAAAACCAAAAAAAAAAAAAAAAAAAGAAAGCAAAATAATGCATTCTGATGCATACTCACTATGATATGTTATCTAAATGTGTGAACTTTTCACACAGGTTCATTGTCTTAGTTAGCATTACAATTGCTGGGATAAAACATGTCCAAAGCAATTGGGGAGGAAAGGATTTATTTGACTTATGCTTCTGCATCACTGTTCATCACTGTAGGAAGTCAGGACAGGAACCTGGAGGTAGTAGCTGATGCAGAGGACATAGAGGTGTGCTGCTACTGGCTTCCTTCTCATGCTTCACTAAGCCTGCTTTTTTTTTTATATATAGACCCCAGGAACACCAGTCCAGTGGTGGCCCCACCCATTATGGGCAAGGCCCTCTCCCATCAATCACTAATTATGAAAATGTTCTACAGGTTTACCCACAGTTCGATCTTATGGAGGTGCTATTTTCAATTAAGTTTCTCTCCTCTCAAAAATCTTCAGCACATATGAAGTTGACATAAAAATAGCCAGAATAATCATAAATACTTGAACGCAATTTTTATCCCACTTAAAATACATTTTAAACATCGGAAGTTTTATTTTCAACGCATTATTTTCTAATATAATTGCCCTTATTCTCTTATTTGCTCTGTTTTAAAAATTAAGGCTCTATAACAATTTTAACTTGTTTGGATTAAGACCGGAGGTAATATTCTGCAAATTATATTTAAAATAGACCAAAGAGATTGTAGCTCCCTCTGGATATAATGAAAACAAATCATTTTATATCTAATTTATTTCTTCTTTTTATTCTGTAACTGTTGATTAATCAACACTCAATTAGAATATGGTGTTAGTACTCTGAATTGGTTAGTATACTCAGTATAATCTCATAAGTTACACAGAATACTTATATTCCTTCTCAAGAGAGTGAGTGGAAAGATAGTCTTTGCAGTCCCTCTCTTAACTGTGACTGAGAGCCATTATATATTTTGTATCACTCAGTTACAAACAAGTATAAGGAAGACTGACTTTCTTATCAATGCATCAGATACTGCACACACTTTTTGTTATAATTTTGAATGCCATATTTGTATATGTTCCTTTGTTTAGAAAACTTCAAGTCCTATCATAGGAACTACACTTTTGAATTACTGTTTTTCATATAGGGTTTAGGCAAAATATTTTCTGTTTGCAGGGCGGTGGTGATACATATCTTTAATCCTAGCACTTGGGAGGCAGAGGCAGGTGCATGTCTGATTTTGAAGGCAACCTTGTCTGCAGAGCTAGTTCCAGAACAATCAGAGCTACACAGAGAAACCCCTGTCTCAAAAAAACCGTAAAACAACAACCAAATAAAAAATAGTTGTCATCTACTATAGAGATTAGAAGTCATAAATACATCTTATAAAAAGCCATATGCAAATATTTTCAGCTTTATTAGCTCACAGTTTCTGTTCTGTTAGCTTACTCTGCTGTTATAGAATATAGCTATAGGAATGAAGTAACGTATGTGGCTGTATTTCAAGAGAAGTTTATTTACTGTTACCTGAAGGCAGGATTAAAAATATATTCACCCACGGACTGTAGTTTGTCAACTATCCCTTTCCATGATGAGAAAGAACACAACTGTAAGAAAAGTAAGCCACATCACTAATTGAATGTTTTACTTACTGAAATTCAAAATTTGCATATATAGAAGACAATAGATTGATTGAATATTCTTATTTTAAATATTTAAGTATGATTGGTTGATGCTGTAGATAGACTATCAACATGCAGAGACCTGAGAATAAGGTCCCTGTTTTTTATTTGCTTGTATGTATTCTATCATTATATAATAATTTTTAGTATTTTTAAAATTAATATTCTGTTTCCATTATCTCTTCCTCAGAATGCTATTTCCTTTGTTGTTTTCAATTTCTTTCATAGATATTATTTTCTTGGAAACACAACTTTATTAAATGAATCTAAGATTATGTCTTATGCCTTGGAAAATCATTTCTTCTAACAATTTAATATCATTGCAGGTTTTTTTCCTGTACACTGTTGGCTAATCTGCCAAGCCTAAGCATCCAAGAATCTTGTTATGTCTTCCTCAAGAATGTGTCTACTGACTATAATTTCTCTGATTGCAAAAGGTGGAAATTGTTCTTTCAGATGGGATTTGATCTCAAATTTATTCATTATTATACTTACTTTTATATTTTGGCACATCAAATTCCATGTTAATGTTTCATTCTCTCTCATACACAACTTGTAGCTCTGTTGATGCCTTTAGTATATCATTTCTTTTATCTGTTAATTCTATTTCTAGATGTTATGACTTTTCCTTAGATTTCTGAAACCATCACTATAGATTATATGAGCATGAAATTATCCATTTTTGGTTTGTGCACCTCTAGAATGTAAAAGCTGCTGCTGAACTACAAAGTCTGAGACAAAAATGTTTAAGTAATAACAAATGAAGACTGTAGCATTTAGATCGCACTGAATGACATAGGTTTGAGGAAATTTCTATGTTAGTCCAATAAATTTCTTCTAATAATTTCACTCAATCAATAGTTCAGTGTTTGCATTAAGTAAATACCAATTTACTTTATTTAATTTCAATGTAAAATTGCTTGCTCTGAACATAATAAATAAAAATTGTTTATGGTTGTTATGTCACTGCAAAGTTAACACTAACTATGTAAAGCTATTGACCAAAGAGTTCCAATGATTGATTTATTGCTATAGACCTATTTTAAACTACATAAGGCATGAATAGTAGTGTTTACAGTAAAGAGTAAAATTAATATTTTAGCTAGAGCGTTGAACTTCTGTTTCCTGTAGCTTACAAGATTAGATACACTAATGAACCTTTTTATTAAAACAACTTAAAATATTGGATGCAATTTAAACAATATTTTAAAAATATCATTTAACTGGCAAGAAAGGAACAATATTCCAAGGCTAAACACTAACTGAGAACTGGACTCAAAAGAAATAAGTGGAGCTCTGAAGAAGCATTTTTCCTGTGAGCATTTCCATCCTAAGCAGTTTTGACTTAGGCTTTGTACCCACTGGGAAATGGACCTTTAGTGGGAAATGCTCTCCATAGAAGTGGGATTACATCAGCTTAATCTCTCAATTTATGGGTGAAGCAAAAAATACCCTCAACTCTACATTCATAAACATGCCCTGAAAAGAGAAATGAAACAAGACAAAGCTTAGGAGGAGTGGGCGGGAGTTTATTCCAAAGAGAATGTTTTATTTTTTATGCAGCTTTCTCTTTCAAATTAATAGGACAAAAGTGACCTACAGAAAGGGTGGGGGGGGATGGCCAAGAATTAGATTTCAGGAGTTTAGACTCCTTTTGTTTTTTGTTATTTACTGGGAAAATAGTGTAAGTCCATACAATGCAACTGACCTTCAAGAGAAGGGTCAAAATACAATATCGCTTAAATATCTGAGAATTATTATCAGTCTAATAATGTTTGCAAGTGGGATATAAAGAGGCAAAGTAAACATTAAATTAAGAAGGAAAAACCCACAAACAAAAACTACAAAATAAGTATATTTATTAAATGCATAAATAAGTAAAGTTAATCAAATTATATATGTTATATATATGTGTGTGTGTGTGTTCAAAAAAGTATTAATTCTTTTACAAATAAAGAAATAGAAATAAAGAATAAATTATATCTATACCATTAATCATTGTAATTGTGTCCATGTTATAAGACCATTCATTCTTCATTTCTCTCGAGACCCAAACCATAGAAAAATGATTGGAATTCAGCTCATACAAATAAGAATAAGGACATGAAGGATCTGGTGATAAATCAGGCATTTTCAACAATTCTGAGAATAGAATTGTGGTAGTTTGAATAAGAACGGCACCCATAGGCTCATATATTTGAATGCTTCATCACCAAGGAGTACCACCATTTGAGAAGGCTTGGGAGGTATAGCTTTCTTGGACAAGGTGTGACCTTGTTGGGGGAAGTGTCTCACTAGACATGGGTTTGGGGATATTGAAAAGGCCAGCATTGCTCCTTCTCTTGGACTTAGGATCAGGATACAGCTTTTAACTACTACTCCATACAATATTGCCATTCTCTCTGCCATAATGATAATGGCCTAAGCCTCTGAAACTGTAAGCAACCACCAATTAGATGCTTTCTTTGATTGATTGCAGGGATCATGGTGTCTCTTCATTGCAAAACAACACTGACTAAGACAAGCACTAAGTACCCAAAGACTAAAAACACTGAACCCCTGGAGAGCAGAACCCCAGAAGTTGGGAGAGGCCGGAATGAGCATAGGACTAAAGTCAAAATTGGTGTTATTCATTCCAAGTTTTTTGGCATATCAAAGCTATAAGGCAGCTTGGATGTTCTGAGAAGGAAGAGCAGAGATTAGGGTGGAGAGGTGACTTATCTGATCAAAGCCTCAGAGCCCCACAAGTCAGAAGGAGAGAACTCTTCTTGCAAGCTGTTCTCTGACCTCCATAAATGCACCATGGTGTGGTTGGATTTTTCTTCACTCAGAAGACTGGTATATGTGGCTCTATATTTTGGTTACCCTTATCAGAAGATTCATTTATATGACTTATGTACTTGAACTTTTGTTTACATACACATCCAAAGGCAATTAAACATTTACAGCGTTTACAAGAGTCATGCTCACATTCTAGATCTGGATTCATTCATACTGTGGTAGGCACCTCAGGGGGGCTTAACATTCACATAGAAGATTCAATGCATGTATTCAAAACTGTAAATTATGATTAGGAAACGTAAACATCACTTCATCACAGATTCCCCAGTCTAGTGCATGCTTCCTAAATTTGGAGCACTTTTGCAAGATCTCATTAGAATCGATGCCATAAAAGTAGCTTATATCTCCATAAGTTTGTAGTAAACTACGAAGAAAAAACAAAAGACAAATACACAGTGACTGTGTCAACACATGCAATTTCTCAGAGTTCAGTTGCCTATATTAAATGTTAAAATATTTATGTTAGTGGATAAATAATTAAAGATTACAATCATGGGGGGGTCTGCAGGAGTCAGAATAAGATTTCAAAGCAGGCAAACATAAAAGACAAGAACTCAGACTCACTGGGAATTTATGAGCTTTTCAGGATATGCCTTATCGGAAAATCTGAATGAACACATGACAGAGAAAACATTCCTTTAGTAAGTGAGGAGATCAAGTAACTTATATGTCATCAGGAAGCATTATTGTGGCAAGAAGAGGGTACTTATAGTTTATACCCAACTAAGGTTAAAGTAGATCACACACATTCATGCAGCCACGAAGAATGAGCATACAAAATAAGGACAGTTTTAATACTGGGCTAGGGTGAAATCTGAGGACTATGTCAATTCTCACTAGGTTACTAGTTTCAGTATTTCTTAGAAATTATAGTTCTCTCTTATAACTATCCTCAATTCATTATTTACTCAACGCATATCAATATACTCCCATTTATCTATTTTGAGAAGTTGGGATTTTAGCTTAGAAAAGATATTAAAACTTTTATTATACATATTATCAGGTATCCAGTAACTCCTTGAAATGAAAGCCAAAGGAAGTTCATTTATTTACATTATATTCCTTCCATAGATATTCAATGTTTAATAATTACATTGTATTTTTCTCCAAGTGTTCTTCAATACATGTAACTTAACCTCGAAGTTATTTCTTATTTTGGAACTATATATTTTATTTTTGATCTATAAGATATGGTTAACATTATTTTTGTCTATTTTCTGTAAATAATCTAATTTTTCCACATCTTAATCACCAACCTTGTCATCTAAAACAACATGTGTAATATCAAGGTGAGAATAGTATTATTACACTGAAATAAACAAAAAGATATGCATCTGTTTTTCTTTAAGAATAAGTCTGGAGGTGGACAGTCCTTGGGTTCCATACCACTCTTACAAGAGTCCCTGTTTTTTCTATTACTCTGATGCAAGAAGGCCATACTTAACATAGTTCTATTCCATGATAATTAATGTAATTCCGTCTTTTACAGAAGTATGACACATAGGGATACCATCAGAGTCAGAGATGAAGAGATTAAGCCTTATATTTTAGGTCAGTCTAAAGATTTACTGTTTCCACATGTACACTCAGGCAATTGTAGACAAAGGCAGAAATGCCGTATATATAGCAAAAAATATGATGATATGTTAGTGAGTAATATAATAATAGTAGAAAAGAATAAAATTTTGAGACAAAATCCACACCATTCCTTAATCCAAAAATTATCAATGTCAGCAATATAGATTACCCTGGGGACATTTTGCTATATGTAAGAAGCCAATCACTGAAGTAGAAATATTGCTTGATTCCACCTATATGAGGAATAAAAAAAATGTTCAAATTTTTGAATGTAGAGAACTATGTTTTCTAAGCTGAAAAGATGAAGACACGGGGAAGTATTTTTTATATACTACAGACGTCAGTTCATAACCTATGCACATTCTGGTATCCTATAGGTAAGAGTACGATCTTTCTATATATTAAAGTTTGAAGAGGATAGTATTAACAAGGATGAGAAGAATCTTTTAGAAGTAATAAATCAATGAAATATATATGTATATATATATATATATCCATTCCCAAAGTTATCAAAGTATATATTACACACATACAAACATATATACCACTTTAGATTAATATAATACTTGAACAAAGTTTGAAAAAAAAACTTTCCAATAATATGTTAATATAAGAAATTAAATATTTTATAGCCAGGCATCTTAAATCATACCTGTCTCAGATTTCAAGAGGCAGAAACAAAAGGATTCCATGAGGTCAAGGTCAGCCTGGGATACGTAGAATGTTTCAGATCAGCCTGAGCATCACTGTGATCTTTTTCTATTTAAAAGAAAACTATATCAAGTTTTTTTTAAAAAAAGGAAAAAATAATAGGTGATTAGTGTTTTTTATTTGCCTATTAGTCAGACTCTAAGTATATATTTGTGGTACTGAAATATATGACACATCCTAAGTATTCAAATGGTAAAAATTAACATTTAAAAATAGATAGATGATAAGGCCATTAGTTTTATTTCAAATACTTCATATCAGAAAAAAATGAATGCACATCTTTTCAAATTCTATTCAAGTTTGCTGAGTAGGCGTTCACTGCCTGAAGGAGCAATATCAATGGAAAGCAACTGAAGCAGCAACTGAAGACCAACAGTAAGCATGGGGTTCTCAGAATTGCAAAAGTGCTGTGACTATCACTTACATGTTTAAAACAAACTGGAACTTTACAATATTTTAGCATAGATAAATAGCCAAATTGAATGTAAAACACATAATTTGGTAAAGTTATTGCTAATGTGAAAAACAGCCTTTCTTCAGAGATGGTAACAAATGACAAAGAAAATGATCTATTGCTAAGATTTTGTGTAAGCTCAGATAAAATCACAGCTTAAATGTTCATCTGCCTTGATTTGTTGTTTCAATAACCACAGCACCAAATCTCTATTCTGTTCAAGGTAATGTATGTGTGTGTAATTTTCTTGTAATATATGTGATTATATATAATCATATATGCATATATGTTTAGTATAAATACATATTTCCTAAAAATGGAAGGAGTAAAATTGTATGATTTCTTCATATGTGTAAGTGGGTAGATAGGTTTTAGACACATACATTTATATAGTGAAATGATTAATAAAATTAAGTAATGTAAGTTACCCAAGTGATACAGAGTTGCTATATGTAAGAGTAGAGTGTAAAACTAACTCATCACATGATTAAAGATAATCTAAAGGAGTTGAAAAGACATTAGTCAGTATCAAAAGTGAAGTTTCTTTTTCATTCAACAAAACAATATAATTAGATTTTCATCTTATTATTTTTTAAGAATAAAGTAATTCTTAAAAAATTTGACCAATTTTCAGAAAGAAAAACAACTGGAAAGAAAATACCTTTAATCTATCTATACAGTAATTCTTCTTTCTTTTGTTTACCTTCCATGCATACATTTGTTCTTTTATTCTTTATTTTGGGGATTTTGAGGTAGGGTTTTGCCATGAAACCATGTTAGCTTGATATTTAGACCAGTCTGGCTTCAAATTGTGGTTGTCCTCCTGTTTCAGTCTACCCTGTGCTTAGATTGCAAGTGTGATAGACTATGCTTGACTTTCATTTATTTACATATTTTTGTAGCAGGAGATGATTGCCATGTTGCATCCACAGTCAGGAAACAGAGAATTCTCCTTTCTATTCAGTTTGGGGCTCTAACCAATGGAATTGTAACACACACAGGATGGGACTTCCCTTATCTATTAAACATTCCTGAAGACCCTCATAAATACATCCAGATGTGTGTTTCCACGGTAATTCTAAGTTCTGTCATATAGACAACAAAGATTAACAATCACAACCCCTTGTTACCCACGTCCTCTTTCTCACTTTTCATGCATATCACTGCACACTCATTCAACCAAGGCAATGTACACCAACATTCAAGCTATATGTAAACAGTTGGTGCTATGGTAGGGACATAGCACAAGTGACATTTGTGAAAATTGTCTTCTCATTCTTGATATAAAAACATTGAAGGTATTTTGCCTTTGGGGATCTTGGTTATCTCAGGCTATAATGCTGCAGTAACGATGAGCAAGTGGCACATTTAAGAAGAGTGAAGGATTTATTGTTGACAATAAAAGAAAGAAAAATGGAAGGCTGTCGAACTATCATATAGGAAAAAATCCCATTCTTTTGCTATTTTATTGTTAGAGAAGTTGCAGTAAATCTTCACACTGGCTACCGTCCTATTTTATTTTACTGTCGCTATCATCACTTTTACTGGGGAATGCTTTATGGAACACTTAAGCCTTCAAATCTCTCTCTCTCTCTCTCTCTCTCTCTCTCTCTCTCCCTCTCCTTCTCGCTCTTTTTCTCCCTCTCCTCTCCTTCTTTCTCTCTTTCTTTCTCTCTCTCACCCGCTCTCTATCACACACATACATGCATGCACTCAAGCACGCACACACGCACACACACACACACATTCTCTCTCTCTCTCACTCTCTCTCTCTCTCTCTCTCTCTTTCTTTCTTTGCAAAGCACTTGCAGTAACATTATGGAATCAATCAAGCCTTTCAATGTTTGGACACCGTGATGAGAAATGATTGTTAGTTATCTCAGCTGTATGCACTCAATTATTTACTTATTTGTTTATTTATATATTTATTGTGGTTTTTGTAATCGATGTCCATGCCTCAAGCATGTTAAGCCAATGCTCTACCATTGTTATACAAACATAGCCCTTATTATGACTTTTTTAAGAAACAGTATTTGGATAAATTCAACATCCTTTCATGATAAAGGTCTTGGAGAGAGCAAGGACACATGGAACATGCTGATACATAATAAAGACAATATACAGCAAGCCAACAGCCAACATCAAACTAAATGGAGAGAAACTCTAAGAGATCCCACTGAAATCAGGGAAGAAGAAGGTTGTCCACTCTCTCATATCTATTCAATGTATTACTTGAGGTTCTAGCTAGAGCAATAAGACACCAAAAGGAGATCAAGGGGATACAAATCAGAAAAGAAAATGTCAAACTCTTACTATTTGCTGATGATATGATAGTTTATATAAGTGACCAGAAAAATTCTACTAAGGAAATTCTACAACTCATAAACATCTTCAATAATGTAGCAGGGATACAAGATTAGCTTAAAAAATAAAACAATGTCTCTCCTTTAAATAGACAAACAGGCTGAGAAAGAAATCACAAAAATATCACCCTTCACAATTGCCAAAAATAACATGAAATATTTGGGAGTAACTCTAATCAAACTAGTGGAAAACCTGTATGATGAGAATTTAAATCCTTGAAGGAAGAAATTGAAGAAGACACCAGAAAATGGAAAGATATCCCATGCCTTTGAATAGGTAGAATTAAAATAGTAAAAATGGCAATCTTATCAAAAGCAATCTACAGATTCAATGCAATGTCCAGGAAAATTCTTCACAGACCTCAAAAGAACAATACTCAAATTCATAGGGAAAAGCAAAAATCCCAGAATAGCCAAAACAATCCTGTACAAAAAAAAAAAGAAGATTCCTAGAGATATCACAAACCCTGACTGCAAACTCTACTACAGAGCTACAGTACTGAAAACAGTCAGGAATTGGCATAAAAACAGGCAGGAGGACCAATGGAACCAAACTGAAGACCCAGATATCAATTCACACGTCTACGAACCCCTGATTTTTGACAAAGAAGCAAAAAAAATATGAAATGAAAAAAGAAATCATATTTAACAAATGGTGCTGGCATAACTGGATATCAACATGTAGAAGAACGAAAATATATCCATATCTATCACCATGCACAAAACTCAAGTCCAAATGGATCAAAGACCTCAACATAAAACCAACCACACTAAACCTCATAGAAGAGAAAGTGGGAAGTGCACTTGAATGCATTGACACAGGGGACCATTTCTCAAATATAACCCCAGTAGCACAGTCACTGAGAGAAACAGTTAATAAATGGGATCTCCATAGCCGGGCGGTGGTGGCGCACGCCTTTAATCCCAGCACTTGGGAGGCAGAGGCAGGCGGATCTCTGTGAGTTCGAGACCAGCCTGGTCTACAGAGCTAGTTCCAGGACAGGCTCCAAAACCACAGAGAAACCCTGTCTCGAAAAACCAAAATAAATAAATAAATAAATGGGATCTCCTGAAACTGAGAAACTTATATGAAGCAAAGGACATGGTCCAAAAGATAAAACAGCAGCCTACAGAACTGGAAAAGATCTTCACCAACCCCACATCAGATAGAGGGCTGATCTCTAGAATATACAAAAAACTCAAGAAATCGGACACCAAAAGAACAAATAATTCAATAAAAATGGGGGTGTATACTGAAACTGAGAACTCTCCTCAGATGAATCTAAAATGGCTGAAAGACGCTTAAGGAGATTCTTAACATCCTTGGCCATCAGAGAAATGCAAATCAAAACAACTCTGAGATTCCATCTTACACCTGTAAGAATGGCCAAAATCAAAAACACTGATGACAACTTATACTGGAGAGGATGTGGGGTAAAGGCAACACTCCTCCATTGCTGATGGGGAGTACAAATTGGTACAGCCACTTTGGATATCAGTTTGATGTTTTCTCAGAAAATTAGGAAACAACCTACCTCAAGACCCAGCAACACCACTTTTGGGTATATACCCAAAGGATGCTCAACATACCACAAGAATCTGTGTTCAGCTATGTTCACAGCAGCATTATTTGTAATAGCCAGAACCTGGAAACAACCTAAATATCTTTCGACCAAAGAATGTATAAGGAAAACGTGGTACATTTACACAATGGAGTACTACACAGTAGAAAAATCATGACATTTTGAAATTTGTGGGCTAAGGGACAAATCTAGAAGACATTATATTCAGCGAGGTAACTGAGATCCAGAAAGACAAGAAAAAACAGCCTACAATTCACAATCCCAGAGAACCTAGACAACAAAGAGTACCCTAAGAGAGACATACATGGATTAATCTACATGGAAGTAGAAAAAGACAAGATCTCCTGAGTAAATTGGGAGCATAGGGACCTTGAGAGAAAATAGAATGGGGGTCTCGGAGCAGTAGAGAGAAGAGCAGAGAAGAAAAAAATATATATATACATAATATATATATATATATATCAATAAAAGAATTTAAAATAAAAAAAAGAGTATCTGGTCATTCATCGCAAGGTCAGGGTGATAACCAAATTCTTTCTTTTAACATTATAATTACATTTTAGGGTATCTCCCTCAATTTTATTATAATGAAATATTTTTGAGAATATGTTTATCACCAGCCAGTGGTGGCACCTGCCTTTAACCTCAGCACTTAGGGAAGCAGAGACAAGCAGATCTCTATGAGCTTGAGACAAGCCTGGTTTATAGAGTGATCTCCAGCCTATCCAGAGCTACACAAAGAAACCCTGTCTCAAAAAAGAAGAGAAAGAAAAATGCATTTATCAAAAGATTACAAAAAGTTATAAGAGCTTCATCATCACTTTTTAATGATTCATTGGCAACAAAAGAACATGTCTAGTCACCGTGGCGCCATGCCTGTCATTAAACACCACATGACATATGAAAGGAGAATGGGTAGAATTCTCAATATTCCATCTTCCTCACTCTGGTTTTATGCATACATTTCACAATATGTTCTGCCACTCCACCATGTGTAGTAGAGAAAGTTTCCACACGTTTATGACAAACATACCCCATATACCCACTTTCATGTCCAACTTGTCTTCATCAGAGTAAGCTGTACCTGCTCTTGATTAAGAGCTGTACCTTTATTGGCCATATGCTCTCAGGGTCAAGGCATATGTACTTAATATGAAATAGGAACTTCATGAATATTGTTGTGGGAATAGGTGACTATTGGATGAGCGCTATTAGGCATTTAGATGATATATATGCAACTATGATCAACCGTATGAATTGGAGAAGAAATATATTTAAATGTATGAAAACACAGAGCCTTCAGAGATTTTATTTTAATTAGCTGATTGTAAACATCTGGGAGGAGGAACATGTGCATCTGTAGCCTGCGTCTTGAATGTGTCTTGAAGCCTAAGTCAATAAAGCTTCCTCAGAAGAAGGTTGCAATAATTTCTTTACACATTACAGTTAATCTCTGCACTGTTGCACCAGAGTTGTCTCTTTGCTTCAGAGACTATTTAATCCACAAAGAATATTTCCTGTTTTGCTCTTGGTAAGAGATTTCTTACATTAAAAAAAATTTACTATTTTAATCTGTGTGTGCATTTGTGTGTGTGCATGCATATGTACGTGTGTGTGTTTGTATATATGCATGCAACATGAGTAAAGATACCTGAGGAGACCTGAGGCATCAGATTGCATTGGGACTAGAGTTATAGACACTTTGCAATAGTAGTATGTATTTCTAACTGTTGAGTCATCTCTCCAGCCCCAATATTGCTAAAATTTTTGGCAGAGGAAATAAACAAATCCATGCGTAGGAGGGAGGCAGATGTAAATATATTGCATTGATTAATTTATAGGTCAAGAAAATTATTGTGACAACCCTATCCAAAACTCCAATCTGTATTTTTCATTCATCACTTTTATACTCCAAACACTCCAATGCAATATTCTGCCCTTAGTTCCCACAATGTGGGAAATTAATCGTTGTTACCTTCTGTTCAAAAACAAAAATCTCTTCAAGCCTTCATTTTAGTGCCTCATTCCTACCTTCATCTCCTAAGTTATTAGGTTGTATTATAACTCAATTTTTTTCTCCAGCCCCAATTTATCAATTAAATAAATGTCACTGTTACAAGATATCAAGGTATAGTGGTTCACAATAGTGATCCCGGCATGGATGAAGCTGCGGCAGAAGGATCACTCAGAGCTCAAGGTCAGTCTGGGCGACAAAGTGAGATTCTTTCCAAAGAAATGAAAATAAAAACAGATACTATCCCAAAGACAAGGGACTTTTAAAATAAGAAATCTTTGTTTTGGCTCATAAGCTGGAGTATCCAGTTCACTGTCACTTGACCTAGTAGTTTTGGGTTTATATGTGACAGTATACATCACAGAACAAGGATAGGGAAGGCTGTTGGACTTTTGCTACCAAGGAAAAAGAAAAAGAAAGGAGCCAAGTTACCAGGGATTTTTTTTAGTGATAGCCTCACCACTAATATAATTTCCTTCTTCTGAGCCACTTTCCCAAAGGCTCAGCCACAGGCTTCTTACCAAGACCTAGTACAAGTGCACGTTAGGGAACATTCCAGGTCCAGATTGTAGCCTGCCACCATGGCCAATTCCAGGGTTTTAGTGGTCTACTAGATTGATTCCCTGCTACTGTTCATCCAGTCTCTGAAAATGCATGAATCTGTGTTCCCTTCCATATGACAAGGTTTATCATAGTTAACATTTGAATTCAAATGATATATGCACTTCATAATTTAACAAATATTTGCTTAAACTTTGACCTAAGATAGAATATTCTACAACAATTGAGAAAACCTGGAAGGCATGAATCAGTGGAAATTTCTATAGTTTCAGAGTATAGCGCACTCTGCACGGCAGGGCAAACATTCAGGCATACAGTCATTTTTCATGTTTTGAATAGTCTGCCTGGGGCACTGTTTGGGGTTGGCTGAACCCTTTTGGCCACTGCTTTTTGTAGTTTTGTACCTTTAAAATTGAAACACAGAGAGCATGACTGAAAAGAAATGAAAGGTGAGACAGTTGAAGAAATGAAATAGTAGATGTGGTCTGTGACCCAGGGTACCTTCACTGTAAAAGCAAGAATATACAGAGAATTAGGAAACATGGCTGATGGGGTCGAGGGCACTGTTGACATCCCCATGTGTTAAACATATTTGCTCAAGGAAAGGTGAAATGTGACAGCTGCTACACCAACTAATCCTTAATCCAGAGCCCCTGTGCAGGAAGACTCTGAGTCACCATCAGCCAGTGACCACCTATGTATGAACAGTGGTCCATCCAGCTGGCCATCACTCTGCTGCATGCCTCAAGCTTGTCAAGTACAAAATTCATTCTGAATGGTGAAACAATTCAAAACTTAACCCCAGTGTATCATGAACATGACTGTTTACCCTTTTAAAATTACATATCTGCGCTGCAGTTTGAGACACACTCCCCAGAGATGCTGATTCCTGTGTCTTCTTTTCCAAATGCTGGCTTGGCTTGCAAAACACCTTCCTCAAATTCAGAATTACCTGTTGCATCTATAGTGAATTAATTATTTCCTGAACCCGGTCTCTTGAACATTATGCTTATGGGATTTTTGTAAGAAATTTGGTTTCTTTGTTGTGCTTTAGATGTACAGCAAATCTTCAATTCTAGTGAATTAAGGAATTATCATTTGAAAGATCACTAGTTCTCAATTCTCAAGTCATTTGATTTATTTTTCTTCTTTATTTGTATGTGTGCCTGTATGGATTTATATGTATAGCATGTACAGTGGCAATATAGGCCTGAAGAGGGCACTGGTTCACCTCTGTAACTACAGTTACAGACAGAACTGAGCAACCTGTTGCGGCGGCGTAAATGAGGCAGACGGAAATTATAATAAAATATTCAGCTTTAATTAGGGAAAGACTCACAGAACCGAAGTTCCAGTGGAGAACAGGAAAGCAGAAGGGGCGGCTGGGAGCACACCTGCAATCTTTATAAGTAAAAAATATCTTCGGGGGACCCCGCCCCCTGCTAGCAAGGTGATTGGCTGGGTCTCCCCTACAGCAACCCAATGCAGATACTAGGAACTGAACTCAAGTCCTCTGGAAAGAGCAGTCAGCACCAAGAAACAATATCTGAGGCCCCATCTCTAGCAATTATTGTTTAACAAGTTGCTAGAATAAGAAACAAGGACCACACCACTTTTGTAAAAGCATTTTCTTCCCTTGACTCTATGGAATGTGGCTGTTTCTCATCCAGATTCTTCCTTTCCCCTGTGGGCTATGAAGTAATGGTCAAAACAGCCACATTGTAGTAGTCTTCAACTCAGCATCCTTCAGCTCTTGTGAAAATTAGACTCACTATTATGCACAACTATTCCCCATATTAGGCCTCAATGTCTTTCTAACCACTTTCTTCCTGCTCTTCCCATATACATTCCTATGTGCCTTTGCGATGACTGTGTCTATGTCTGAAATGACTCTGCATTCCACAAGTGGTCATACTATTGTCCCTTTCTTGATGACCTCATATAAATGACATTTTTTTTCTGTCAGCTTGACTGAGATTTTATTTCTTTTATTTCATACTTGCTACTTCTCTTCCTGACTTGCTAATTTATCAAATGGTACATGTTTATTTCCCTTTCTTATCATTTTAGTGTAATATTTATAATGTGATGCTGTATTTTCATAACTTCATTGTTACCTAAAAACATAGAAAATCTCAATGAAAATGTGCTGGATGAGTGTGACTGAGTGGTTAGAAAAAGTACCTTTCATCCTTGCCCTGTTTCTCACCTCCCTTTTCTATGCCTGTGACTTTGAATATCTAAGTGTGTTTCCAGAATGACCCCCTACCTACTCTACCCCACTACTTTTCAGTTTAACAACCACCCAGGAATCATCAACCCTTCTGTGAAGCATTTCCTGCTGTTACTCTACCTTTCTCAGATTGTTGCATACCTTCTATCACCCCATGCCAATGTTACTGCTGGCATTAGCAGCTTGTTTGTCTCTTTCATAGCCTTAAGCTTACTGAAGAGCTTTAGAGAGTAGATAAAAACCTCAGTACCAGAGACATTTTACCCTCAGGTTTATTTGTGTTGAAAATGATAATATATATGCTAAAATATTTGAATGTCAAAGCAGCTATAGAGTTTGGAAAACAAAAACAAGTAAGAAGGAGAGATAGGAAGAAAGAATGACAGAGAAACATTAGCGTGAATCTTCACTTCTTGGCACACAAAATTGTTCATTCTTATTTGTTCATCCACTAATTCACCAAGAATTCCCTTGTGGTCTACTCATGACTGGTTATGCTTCTAGGACATAGAAATAAAATGAATAATATATCTATCCACAGACCCTCATGAGACTCAGAGGTGAATAGAAACAGTGTCTAGTCAGAAGTAAGTTTTAGAAGTACATACTCATTCTTGTACTTTATTTAAAATATTTACCTTTTAAAATCTCTTCATTTCTAGTAAGATAAATTGGCAAATAGAATTATTTCATTTCATGCAAATTTGTCAGAAAACCTATTCTCATAGATAATAGTAATGATTATAGATTTTCTAAGGCTCGGCAAAGTCTCACACTTATTGATAATATATTCAATGGAGCTTATATATGTGTTATTAAATAGATTTGGCTACATTTAAATAAAAGAATCCTGACTTGGTAAGATGTGCTTTATACACACACATTAAAATTTAATTTTGAATTTTGTAAAAAATTAACAAATATCACTTAATTGGTTAGTTAATTCTAGGAGTTTTTAATGACAGGGGTCTCAAGAAGGAACAAAAAAGCCTTTCTCCTCTCATGCAATTTTATTCTGTCTTAAAGAATAATAAGACAGCTTCCCTACACTTGCGCCCCCACCCCCACCCCCAAGCCTGCCTTGTCTGCAAGGTCCTTTGCTGTGGACAGTTTCCTGCCCAACCCAGAGCAGTAAGAGGCTGACTAGAGGGCAGGCCTCAAGGTCCCCGCCAGGGACTGCGGGCCCCTGCCGCTGGGGCTGCAGTGTCCACTGTGCTCTCCTGGACCGGCTCTGCCTGCCCCCCATTTCCCTTGGCCCCTGGCTCATCGGGGCTACCAGGAGTCCCTCTGTAGGTGCTGAGAAGTCCCATCTGGAAGGGTGAGTGTGTGCTACCCTGGGGTGGACTGTCCCAGTAGAGAGCACAAACGGCCCTCCCCCAGCACCTGCTGCAGGGCTTTCTTTCCTACACACGCGCCCCCACCCCCACCCCCAAGCCTGCCTTGTCTGCAAGGTCCTTTGCTGTAGAACAGTTTCCTGCCCTTTCACTAAGGCTACCAACCCAGAGCAGTGAGTGCCTGACTTGAGGGCAGGCCTCAAGGTCCCCGCCAGGGAACACGGGCCCCGGCCGCTGGGGCTTCAGTGTCTGCTGTGCTCTCCTGGACCGGCTCTGCCTGCCCCCCATTTCCCTTGGCCCCTGGCTCATCGGGGCTACCAGGAGTCCCTCTGTAGGTGCTGAGAAGTCCCATCTGGACTGGTGAGTGTGTGCTATCCTGGGGCGGACTGTCCCAGTAGAGAGCAAAAACGCCCCTCCCCCAGCTCCTGCTGCAGGGCTTTCTTCCCTACACTCACGCCCCCACCCCCACCCCCAAGCCTGCCTTGTCTGCAAGGTCCTTTGCTGTGGACAGTTTCCTGCCCAACCCAGAGCAGTGAGAGCCTGACTAGAGGGCAGGCCTCAAGGTCCCCGCCAGGGAACACGGGCTCCTGCTGCTGGGGCTGCAGTGTCCGCTGTGCTCTCCTGGACCGGCTCTGCCTGCCCCCCATTTCCCTTGGCCCCCGGCTCATCGGGGCTACCAGGAGTCCCTGTGCAGGTGCTGAGAAGTTCCATTTGGACTGGTGAGTGTGTACTATCCTGGGGCGGACTGTCCCAGTAGAGAGCACAAACCCCCCTACACTAAGGCTACCCAACCAGAGCAGTGAGTGCCTGCCTAGTGGGCAGGCCTCAGTAACCCCCCCGAAAGGGAGCGCAGGCACCTCCAGCTTGTACTGCAGTGTCACCTGTGTTCTACTCGACCCCGCCCTACACCTTGCATTCGGCCTTCTTTACGCGGGTCATTGGAATACCAGGCATCCCTGTTTTGGTGTTGAGGAGTTCATCTGCAAGGGAACGGTTCCTGCCCCTACACTGAGGAGATACACCCAGAGAGTTAGTCACAGCAAAGACTGATCCAAGACACCAGGCCTCTCCTGGCTCCATTTGAAGGAAAAGATGGGCAGGCGCCAATGCAAGAATTCCCCCAACAACTTGAAAAGCAATGTGACATCACCAGAATCCAGGAATCCCGAAATGAGAAGTGTACACGCTAATCCAGAAGAATTAGAAGAATTCGACTCAAAAGTGAATTATATGAAAATAATAGAGGACCTTAAACAAGAGGTGAAAAACTGCCATAATCAATTAGAGATTACAAACAAAAAGGTAGAGGAAATGAATAAATATCTCAAAGATACCCAAGAAAACCAAGAGAAACAAGAAAAAGTAATCAAACAGGTAAGGGAAACAGTTCAAGACTTGAAGAATGAAGTGGAAGTAATAAAGAAAACACAAACTGAGGGAAGGATGGAGATGGAAAATTTGGATAAACGAACAGGAACTACAGAGACAAGTACCACCAACAGATTACAAGAGATAGAAGAAAGAATCTCAGACACTGAAGATACCATAGAGAAAATAAACTCTCTGATCAAAGAAAACAGCATAACCAACAAATTCTCATCACAAAACATTCAGGAAATCTGGGACACAATAAAAAGACCAAACCTAAGAATAATAGGGATAGAAGAAGGAGAAGAAGTACAGCTCAATGGTCCAGAAAATATATTTAATAAAATTATAGAAGAAAACTTTCCCAACCTTAAGAAAGATATTCCTTTGAAGGTCCAAGAAGCATACAGAACACCGAATCGACTGGATCAAAAAAAACCATCTCCTCGTCATATAATAATCAAAACACAAAACATACAGAATAAAGAAAGAATATTAAGAGCTGCAAAGGAAAAAGGTCAAGTTACCTATAAAGGTAAACCTATCAGACTTACACCTGATTTCTCTATGGAAACCATGAAAGCCAGAAGGTCCTGGATAGATGTGCTGCAGAAACTAAGAGACCATGGATGCAAGCCCAGACTACTGTACCCAGCCAAGCTTTTGTTCACTATAAATGGAGAAAACAAAATTTTCCAGGATAAAAACAAATTTAAACAATACGTAGTCACAAATCCAGCCCTACAGAAAGTAATAGAAGGAAAATCACAAACCAAGGAGTCCAACAATGCCCACAATAACTCAGACATCTAATGACCCTTCACCAGTACAACTTGAAGAAGGGAAACACACAAACTCTACTACCAAAAGAAAGAAAGAGAGAAAGGAAAAATGACCGGAGTTAACAACCACTGGTCATTAATATCACTTAATATCAATGGACTCAACTCACCTATAAAGAGGCACAGGCTAAGAGATTGGATTCGAAAACAGGATCCAACATTCTGCTGCTTACAAGAAACACACCTCAACCACAAAGACAGACATCTACTCAGAGTAAAGGGCTGGGAAAAGGTTTATCAAGCAAACGGACCTAAGAAACAGGCAGGTGTGGCCATACTAATTTCTAAGAAAGTTGACTTCAAACTAAAATCAATCAAAAGAGATGGAGAGGGACATTTTTTACTCATAACAGGAACAATTCACCAGGATGAAGTCTCAATCCTGAATATATATGCCCCTAATATAAAATCACCCACTTATGTAAAAGAAACGTTACTAAATCTCAAGGCAGTCATCAAACCACACACACTAATAGTAGGAGATTTCAACACTCCTCTCTCACCAATGGACAGGTCAATCAGACAGAAACCTAACAGAGAAATAAGAGGATTAAGGGAGGTAATGAATCAAATGGACTTAACAGACATCTATAGAATATTCCACTCAAATAAGAAAGAATATACCTTCTTCTCTGCAGCTCATGGAACCTTCTCGAAAATAGACCACATACTCGGTAAGAAAGCAAACTTACACAGTTACAAAAAAATATCGGTAACCACCTGTGTCTTATCAGATCACCATGGATTAAAGTTAGAATTCAACAACAATGCTATCCCCAGAAAGCCTACGAATTCATGGAAACTGGACAGTCAACTACTGAACCACACCTGGATCAAGGAAGAAATAAAGAAAGAAATTAAAGTCTTTCTTGAATTCAATGAAAACGAAGACTCAACATACTCAAACCTATGGGACACTATGAAAGCAGTGCTAAGAGGAAAATTCATAGCATTAAGTGCCCACTTAAAGAAAACGGAGAAAGCACACATTGGAGACTTAATAGCCCACCTGAAAGCTTTAGAAAAAAAAGAAGCAGACTCACCTAGGAGAAGTAGAAGACTCGAAATAATCAAATTGAGGGCTGAAATCAACAAAATAGAAACACAGAAAACTATCCAAAGAATCAATGAAACAAAAAGCTGGTTCTTGGAGAAAATCAATAAGATTGATAAACCCCTATCTAAACTAATCAAACGGCGGAGAGAGAATACACAAATTAACAAAATCAGAAAAGAAAAGGGGGACATAACCACAGACACAGAGGAAATTCAGAGAATCATTAGATCTTACTACAAAAACCTGTATGCCACAAAATTGGAAAATGTAAAAGAAATGGACACTTTTTTAGATAAGTACCATATACAAAAGTTAAACCAGGAACAGGTGAACAATCTAAATAGACCTGTTAGTCGCGAAGAATTAGAAGTTGTTATAAAAAACCTCCGCACCAAAAAAAGCCCAGGTCCAGATGGCTTCAATGCAGAATTCTACCAGAACTTCCAAGAAGACCTAATACCTATACTCCTTAATGTATTTCACAATATTGAAACAGAGAAGTCATTGCCAAATTCTTTTTATGAAGCTGAAGTTACTCTGATACCAAAACCACACAAAGACACAACCAAGAAAGAGAACTACAGGCCAATCTCACTCATGAACATCAACGCAAAAATACTCAATAAAATACTGGCAAACCGAATCCAAGAACACATTAGAAAAATTATCCATTATGATCAAGTAGGCTTCATCCCAGAGATGCAGGGCTGGTTCAACATACGAAAATCTATCAATGTAATCCATCATATAAATAATCTGAAAGAAAAAAACCATATGATCATTTCATTAGATGCTGAAAAAGCATTTGACAAAATTCAACATCCCTTTATGATAAAGGTCTTAGAGAGATTAGGAATACAAGGGTCATTCCTAAGTATAATAAAAGCTATTTATAGCAAGCCGTCAGCTAACATCAAATTAAATGGAGAGAAACTCAAAGCTATTCCACTAAAATCAGGAACACGACAAGGTTGTCCACTCTCTCCATACCTCTTTAATATAGTGCTTGTAATTCTAGCAATAGCAATAAGACAACATAAGGGGATCAAAGGGATTCAAATTGGAAAGGAAGAAGTTAAACTTTCATTATTTGCAGACGATATGATAGTGTACATAAGCGACCCCAAAAACTCCAGCAAAGAACTCCTTCAGCTGATAAACACCTTTAGTAGCGTTGCAGGACACAAGATCAATTCCAAAAAATCAGTTGCCCTCCTATACACAAAGGATAAGGAAGCAGAGATGGAAATCAGAGAAGCATCACCCTTCACGATAGCCACAAATAGCATAAAATATCTTGGGGTAACTCTAACCAAGGAAGTAAAGGATCTGTTTGACAAGAACTTTAAGTCTATGAAGAAAGAATTTGAGGAGGATACCAGAAAATGGAAGGATCTCCCTTGCTCTTGGATTGGGAGGATCAACATAGTAAAAATGGCAATTCTACCAAGGGCAATTTATAGATTCAATGCAATCCCCATTAAAATCCCATCAAAATTCTTCACAGATCTTGAGAGGACAATAATCAACTTTATATGGAGAAACAAAAAACCCAGGATAGCCAAAACAATCTTATATAATAAAGGATCGTCTGGAGGCATTACCATCCCTGACCTCAAACTCTATTACAGAGCCTCAGTATTGAAAACAGCTTGGTATTGGCATAAAAACAGAGAAGTCGATCAATGGAACCGAGTAGAAGACCCTGATTTTAACCCACAAACATATGAACACCTAATTTTTGATAAAGGAGCTAAAAGTATTCAATGGAAAAAAGAGAGCATCTTCAACAAATGGTGCTGGCAGAACTGGTTGTCAACGTGTAGAAGAATGAAAATAGATCCATATCTATCACCATGCACAAAACTCAAGTCCAAATGGATTAAAGACCTCAATATTAGTCTGAACACACTGAACCTGATAGAAGAAAAAGTGGGAAGTACTCTACAACATATGGGTACAGGAGATCACTTCCTACGTTTATCCCCAGCAGCACAGACATTAAGGACAACATTGAATAAATGGGACCTCCTGAAACTGAGTAGCTTCTGTAAAGCAAAGGACACTGTCACTAAGACAAAAAGGCAACCCACTGACTGGGAGAAGATCTTCACCAACCCTGCAACAGACAAAGGTCTGATCTCCAAAATATATAAAGAACTCAAGAAACTAGACTTTAAAATGCTAATGAACCCAATAAAAAAATGGGGCACTGAACTGAACAGAGAATTCTCAACAGAAGAAATTCAAATGGCCAAAAGACACTTAAAGTCATGCTCAACCTCCTTAGCGATAAGGGAAATGCAAATTAAAACAACTTTGAGATACCATCTTACACCTGTCAGAATGGCTAAAATCAAAAACACCAATGATAGCCTTTGCTGGAGAGGTTGTGGAGAAAGGGGCACACTCATTCATTGCTGGTGGGAATGCAAACTTGTGCAACCACTTTGGAAATCAGTGTGGCGATTTCTCAGGAAATTTGGGATCAACCTACCCCAAGATCCAGTAATACCACTATTGGGAATATACCCAAGAGATGCCCCATCAAATGACAAAAGTATCTCTTCAACTATGTTCATAGCAGCATTGTTTGTAATAGCCAAAACCTGGAAACAACCTAGATGCCCTTCAATGGAGGAATGGATGAAGAAAGTGTGGAATATATACATATTAGAGTACTACTCAGCGGTAAAAAACAATGACTTCTCGAATTTTGCGTGCAAATGGATGGAAATAGAAAACACTATCCTGAGTGAGGTATCCCAGACCCAAAAAGAGGAACATGGGATGTACTCACTCATAATCGGTTTCTATCCATAAATAAAGGACATTGAGCTTATAATTTGTGATCCTAGAGAAGCTAAATTAAGACAGTGAACCCAAAGAAAATCATATAGTCATCTTCCTGGAGAGGGGAAGTAGACAAGATTGCAGGGCAATAACTGGGAACTTGCGGGGGAGGTGGCAAGGGGCAAAGGGGAAATGGGATGAGAAACATGAGAAGGGGAGGATGGGAGGAGCTCGGGGGATTGGGATGGTTGGGATATAGGAAGGGAGGATACGAGAGCAGCGAAGTATATATCCTAACTAAGGGACCCATCTTAGGGTTGGAAAGAAACTTGACTCTATAGGGGTTCGCAGGTATCCAGGGAGATGTCCCCAGCTGGTACCTTGGGCAACTGAGGAGAGGGAACCTGAAATGACCCTATCCTATACTGATAAATATCTTACATATCACCTTAGAACCTTCATCTGGCGATGGATCGAGGTAGAGACAGAGACTCAATTTGGAGCAACGGTCTGAGCTCTTAAGGTCCAAATGAGGAGCAGAAGGAGGGAGAACATGAGCAAGGAAATCAGGACCACGAGGGATGCACCCGCCCACTGTGACAGTGGAACTGATTTATTGTGAGCCCACCAAGGCCAGCTGCCTGGGACTGAATAAGCATGGATTGAAACTGGACTCTCTGAGCATGGCGGACAATGAAGGCTGATGAGAAGCCAAGGACAATGGCATTAGGTTTCGATCCTAATACATGAATTGGCTTTGTGGGTGCTTAGCCTGTTTAGACGCTCACCTTCCTGGACATAGATAGAAGACCTTCGTCTTCCCGCAGGGCAGAGAATTTGGACTGCTCTCCAGTATGGAGAGGGAGGGGGAATGGTGTGGGGGAAGGAGAAGAGGAGTGGGGATAGGGGGAGGGGAGTGGGGGGAGGGGGCAATATTTGGGAGGAGGGGAGGGAAATGGGAAACGGGGAACAGGTGGAAATTTTAATTAAAAAAGAATAAAAAAAAATTCAAAAAAAAAAGGAACAAAGATAAATATTCACTATTATTATTACTAAAAGAGTGTAGTTTTATTTAATTTTAATATGAGAATTAAACAATTTTGTTTTTAAAAAAAAAAGAATAATAAGACAGAGAAAAAGATAAAAATATTGTTATAGCTGAGAAAGCACTGTTCAGTTCTATGAGAAAGTCAATAGGAGTAGCAAAGAAAAGGGACCAAAAAAGTAACCCAGGTGTGTATATACAGAAAATAATAAGGCCGGGCAGTGGTGGCACACACATTTAATTCCAGCATTCGAGAGGCAGAAGCAGGCGGATCTCTGGGAATTCGAGGCCAGCCTGGTCTACAAGAGCTAGTTCTGGGACAGGCACCAAAGCTACAGAGAAACCCTGTCTCGAAAAGCCAAAAAATAAAAATAAATAATAGAGGGAGATGTTGGTTACAGAGAAGGGACTTACATATTTCACAGAATCACAGTTTGTGCTTGACAAAGTGCCAGTAAAGAGAGACATGGAGTAACTGGATGAGAACACTCATGTGAATGTGCATCTACATGGGTGTTCCTTTTTACTTCTGTGAATTTCTAGCACTCTCATCAAGCTGAGTGGAGTTCAAATTATTTTACTCCAAATTAATAGTCTGCTTTCTCTTAAAAAATAAACCTGTCCATTGATGTTCCCCCCTTTGTTATTAAATGAATTACTGAAATTTATTCAGGATCCTTTATTATAGCACTTTTACAGTGATGATGGGAGTAGGAAGTGTGCCATGGGAACTAATGTTCTGGGTGTGAGATACCTTGCTATTTCTGATTATCAGCATTTAGCATCTCCCCATGTGCTGCCTGAGAACTGCATGATCGGCCTGTTGTTCTCCTGGTTTTCTAGGCCATCATCCAGAGTTCTCCCTTTTCTCTGCCATCCCTTGTAGCTGTTACAACACTTTACATAAAGTGCCAGCTAGGGTGTGGGAAATCAGGCAAAAGGCAAAGCACATTCTTTATTTTCCTTTTATATAGGTTGCTACTAGAAGGTGTGGCCTGTGATTTAGAATGGGTGTTCTGATCTTAAGTGATCCAAATTTATGGTGGATCTTCCCAACTCATGTGATCCATTCAAGAAAATTCCTCACAGCTGTGCCAAACAGCTTTGGTTTTCATTAAGTCCAGATATGTAAATAGGTTCTGCACTTTCACTTCATGCCTTCCCAGACCCAAATAATCATACAGAAACTATATTAATTACAACACTGTTTGGCTGATGGCTCATGCATATTTCTAGCTAGCTCTTACATCTTACATTAACCCACTTCTACTAGTATATGTATGTATGACTGTGGCATTTTCTCATTTTCTACATGCCTTTTTTCCTCTGTGGCTGAGTGGTGTCTGCTTGACTCCACCTTCTATCTATCTATCTATCTATCTATCTATCTATCTATCTATCTATCTATCTATCATCTCTGCTTGCATTTCCTGCCTAACTTTACTCTGCTAAACCATTGATCTTAAAAGCTTTCTTCATCAACCAATAAAAGCAACACATATACAGAAGGACATTCCACATCACAGATGTAGTCAAATTGACAATAAAGATCAGTCACCAAATCTAGGAACCACCCATTCCCTAGAGGGCCATCTGTTTTCAAGTCTACATCCTGTACTATTTCTCTTCACTAAAATATCAAACATTTTTAAAAGTAGAAATAAATTTTAAGTTCCTCTCCCATTACTCAAAGTGTATTTCAATGTATTCAAATTCAAATACTCATTATTACACCCTTGATCATAGAGCATGGAGAAATCAAGCTGGTACTGACTCAGAAACTTCATTTCTACTAGATAGCATTCATAGTACTCAAAGGAATTATTCATGCTATCAAAGGAGAAAAGTTAGTGATCAATTATACACAACATTGAATCCTATTATAAGATACAATAATGATTGACATGCAAGATATGCCCACGAGTGTAATAACATTATCAGTATTGTAGGAATAACTAACCACTTTTGGGTTGGATTTAAGTATTGCTCCACAAACTGAAAGCAATACTAGGCACCATTATCAGGCTAGGAAGATATGGCTACATAGTTAACAAGCCCCTGGTACAGTACCTGCTACCTTTATGCTGCAAATGGGCACAGTATTTAACTGATTCCTAATGGCCTTATATTCATAAATCAGTTCGTCTTCAATCCTTAGTTGCTCTTTGCAGAATATGATTGATAAAACAGTGACACATAACAGAAAGAAGTGCAGAGAATAAAAGGCTGAATAGTTCTTTGCCATAAATGGAACATATATACCTCCCCCACTCACCAAAGACTCAGAGATCATTGCTGAACAGGGGTAGAAAGAGTGTTAGAACTTGAGGTGGGGAATTACTACAAGAAGACATCTTGTGAACACAGACGAGCAGCTCCACATAAGAACTCACATCATCTCAAAGATGCATGTGCACCAACTGAACAAGCCCAGCCTTGACCAAACTCCAGCTTGAAGAGATGGGGAAGGAGATGAATGTGATCAAAATATATCAGTTGAAACTGTCTAAAGTACTATGTAAAGGAAAAGGGAAGAAAGAAGTAGAAGATAAGAATGAATTATAATGACTTTGTTTTCATTCTACTTCTGGTGAGTAGGAAGACCTTTTTTTTTTGCATTCTAGGAATTTGCCCTATTAAAATTTCATGTAGAGAAGGTTACTATCATTAATGGCTCCTTTGAACACTGTGTAGAACAGATTCCATTACTGAGCAAAGAAACTAGGACCATTAAATAAATAAACTCTAAAATAAAAGCTATGAAATGTGAGTAATAATTTTTGAAAGTACAAGGGACAATTGTCTTCTATTTTAAAGACATAAAACTCTAATAACATTTACAAACAAAAATGCCTAACTGAGAAGTAATCTTATTACATTGTTTTTCAGATTCGAAAACAAAAATGTGAGATTTAATCAAAGAGCAATACTGAAGCATTTACATCCTCATAAACATTGTTGGCGAGGCTATAATATTATTAGTTTCATGTCTGAAAGGAAAAGCCTACACAGTGACAGTCACAGTTAAGGATACAGACTGCAATATTTCAATTCATTAAAATAACTCATATAAGATGTGTTCATGCTTAAAGAAACATTTCTTTTGGATACTGTATGAAATACCTTCAAAACTACAAATTATTATGATTGTTTTAAATAATTTTCATTATAATTTAAAGATTAGTATAGTCCATACTCTTGATTAATTATAATAAAAATTTGAATTTTCTGTGAAATCTTATGAGTGGATTCAGGTGGAAATGTACAACCATCTGAGGTGGTGTTAGGGATGGAGTGGGTGGCAAATGAAGGATTGTTGATTCCCCTCACATGTTCCACGTGGTGAGGCCACATTCAAAGAACTCCCATCTCAATTATCAGACAACTTTCCCAACCCATGAGGAAAGAATTAAATGATGACAATCGGAGGAAATAACTAACGCCATGTACAAGCAGGTGTACTTCCAAGCTGTGCGGAACCACACGATTTATACTGACCTTCACTGCTAGGCAAAATCTTTCATGGGCCAGGGACTGTTCATAAGCAAATCCAATTATTAAGCAAGATCACTGTTATGTGTGTAAATCCAGAAAATTAAGGCAAATCTGGAATTGAAATCCAATAAGAATATGAAACAATGATAAAAATGAATTCTATTATCACATAGCATTTTTTTCACGATTTATATCTCACAGAGGCAGCTTCATTTAGGGAACTATTTAGATGCTAATATTTAATTTTAGCCTTAAAACTATGATAATATAATCATCAGTTTTATGTTTAAAGATGTATTACTTGATAATTGTAAGTCTACAAACTTAAATTATCCTTTCAGCCCCCATTTTCACCTTTATTCTGCTGTGCCTTGCCTGAGAGAAAATTGTTTCTAGAAATATGCAGCAAAAAATAAAAATATCAATAATATTAACAGAATTTTAATTAACTGTGTTTAAATAAGTTTAGAAGAATAGCTGTTAAGAAGCAATACATATGATAAACCAATTTTCAGCTTTGTTGCATTATTTTATAAAAATCAAAGAACGTATTTAAATGGCAAGCAATTCTAAATTTATTTCTGTATACACTACTTTTGCTTTGTAAATTTTAATATATCCATGAATGCCATTCACATTTTGATTCATTTAACATTTCCGGCTGCTTTAGAACATAATTTGAAACAAGCACTGGTAGGTGACAAAGATGGCTTCTTTGAGATGAAACTTATTCCATTGTGATAGAAGTTTATTAATATTATGCAAACCAAAAGAACTAAGTAAGTCAGCAAACAGCTAGTAATGCACCTTTTTATATCAGAGAAATTACCGGAAACAATCCTAACTTTCTGCAATACATATTTTTAGTTTAGAGGCACAGGGAGCATTTTTCCTATTTCCATTCATATAGAAAACAAGACTTTCCCTTTGTGATCCTATTCACATGCAAATTTGCAGTAGCTGGGGTATTTGCCTACATCTGTAGAATGATAATTGTATGCATGCATAATTTTATAGCATGGCTGTTTAAAATTTGGATTTGCTCATTTTTAAACTCCTATTTCCCTGGAGCCTTTTCTGTTTTGACTTTGTGTGTGTATGTGTGTGTAGTTTTTGTTTTGTTTTGTTTTGTTTTGTTTGTTTGCTTGCTTGCTTTTGTTTAGACAGAGGGGTATTTTTGTCTGACCAGGAGACTATTTGCTATATTGACAGTCTCAAACCCACCTGGATCAGAGACCTAACTTTGTTTTAAGAGAAAACAGAGAGAATCAATCAAGAGTTGAGATTCTTGGAGAGGGACAGAAAGATCGCCAAATGAGTAAGCACCACATAGATCAGAAACATCAGTGTTAAGGAAAGGAGAAGCCACACAAAATCTGAAAGAGAGCCTGAGTGAATTTCTTTATAGCTTGTTATTCTCATTTATCAAATTATCAGACATTCCTAACTGAATAATGATACACTGCTGATTGTTTATTAAACAGAAACACTCACGCATTGCCACAAGAGCTACAATATATAAAAACCGTATATATTCATGGAGGGACATTTGTCTAAATCTAACAAAACTGTGCAAATCCTTGCTCTTTGTGCAAACAACTTCTCTAAAAATGGAGGTAAATGATGAATCTCTGTAACCTGAAACCACAATAGGTGTGAATACATGAACCATATAAACATTTCAGTAAACACGGCTTCAAAAATGGAAGGAGGCAAATAAAGAATAAATAATAAAATGTGACATTGGTTAGGATTTGAGTATAGAATAACAGCAAATTAATCTGAGTAATGTTTGTAAAATACAACTGAGAGACACATCCTATATAACCTGACTTTGGGGCACTGAGAAATCAAGTTCAGCAAGGAAACATCCTCTATACTTATTCACTTGTATAGTAACAAAAGGTTTTAGACAGGGTGCTGGAAGCAAACACATCAATCGTGGTACCCATCACTAGACTGCAAAGGCTACATTGCTCACCTGGTAGGTAGGATGTGCCCACTGATGCAGTAATGAGACAACTATTATGAGGTAATTACTGCTTTCTGATTGGAGTTGATGTCTACCCTGCAGGAGGGGGTTCCAAGCCAGGTACCATAATCCTGGTCAAAAGACCATACTTAAGAGAACCTACATTGCTACTTTGCTAAATAATCACACTTCTACATTTCTAAATGTTTAGAGACATACCAATAAATCGGGGCTGCTATCAGCCTTGGTCAGAGAATTTGCTTTTTTTATTGGACAAGAGTCAATGGTGAGATCCTAATTGGTGAAAGTGCTAAGAAGAGACTCAGTTCTTAGTCCTGAACAGGGCAGCAATAGTAATCCAACCAACATAAATACCCAGAGATATAAGGAAGAAAAGTAGAAAGAATGTAAAATTGTCTTCTGGTCACGACATGGCTATTCATTCATGAACCCACAGTAGGTGTGGTTACAAATGTAAGACCTAAAACAACATAGGCAAACCAAAATACTTGCAAAGATTAGGTAGATCATCTACATGTACTACCACATATTGTTAAACTATTAGCAGTGGATAATTCCTAGAAAAGGAGAAAGTATTCCTTTTCAAAGTTCTCCCCCATTAGTTTCTATATACCAATGGCTAGATCCAAACCAATGTTCCTATGGGCAACACCAAATAGACAAAGTGAGCTATCAAAATAATAAAGTTAGGAGAGGTCATGATGGGGTTTATGGGAGGAATTTTAAAGGGGAATAAAGTATATATTGTCATATTTTGTTGTTTACATGTATAAAATCTCAAAAGAAAAATATTAAAGACTGCTACCATTTTGTGTGAAGTCTTTCAGCATGCACAGATTTGTGTAGTCAGTGGGATGGAGAGGGGAGAGCCTTGGACTTCCCACAGGGCAGGGCACCCTGACTTCTCTTAGGACTGGAGAGGGAGGGGTAGGGGGATGTTGGAGGGAAATGGGGGGATGGGAAGAGGCAGAAATTTTTGATAAAAATTTAAAGTTTCCCCCTTTGTGTTGATTATAAGGTAGCTAATGGGTGTCATTTCTTGATGGTAGCATCACGATTTCTGTTTTCTTAGTCCAGTATAACAAAATCAATTTGGAAGTAGCCTTTATTTGAATGCTTAAGGAATATATCTGGATTAAGCTGGGGAAACTGAGATAATACCAATATAAAAGAGAAAATGACATGACACCATGTATTGAGTGTTTTCATCATATCTTTAATGACAATATCTGCTTGCTTCCACGATTAAGTGAGCAGTACTACTCAGGGGTCCTTGGCTATGCTCAGTATAAACATCATAAGAGAAAAGTAAAGGAGGTTTATTGGGTTTCTGCAGGAACACAGGAGGCAAACAAACAGGGTCCGTAACTGCCCTAGAATCCTTTTCATTTCTGAATAGTGCAGTCCCTTAATGCCATTGCTCCTTTTCTGTTTGTCTACTCTTCCCTACAGAGCCTTGCAACAGAGAAATGGGAGCGCTTGTAAATGGGAAAGTGTATAGTGCAACGTTAGCCGAATTTCTCAAAGGACTAGAGACGTAGGTCTTAGAGCAAGCAAGGCCTTGTATTTCAAGCACATTCCTGACCTGCACAGGAGGTTAAAGGTGTCTTAGGGTTTTGAAAAGTAAATGTCTGCTATATTAATAGTCTCTGGCTTCAGAGGTAGAATATAGGTCATATAAGATCACTATGATTGAGGACCTAAAGATCCCTGGAGAATTGAGATCATGTGCTCTAATTTGTGTGTCAATACTAAAATTGTCTCTTAATCTGTGAATATTCCATAGTGAACCAAAAAATTGGACACTCTTTTAGTTTTTGAACAGTAGTATGATTTCTGTAAGGAGAAGTAATCTGATGAGAAAACACTACAGCTGGCTCTAGATTGTGCCTAAGCTCTTTCTAGACGGAAGCACAGAAACTAAGAAAAAAAAGTAGCATTTGCGGTTTCATTGAGAAAGACGAAGGTCAGGTTTTAAAAGACAGAATAAAATTTCATCTTATTGTGAAGAGTCAAGTATCAGAGAAGAAGCAAATATATCAGAGGGATGAGGCCCACTTCTTTCCACTGAGTTTCCACTTTCCAGGTGAGAGCTTTATATTGGTAGAGGTCTGCTAACAAAGTCAAAAGTGTATAGTTCACTGTGGCCACCAAACGCTTACTCCTCAAGCAGATGTCCCTCAGAGAAGTGTTGAACTATACTCGTGTTCCCATGCAGAGTTTTAGCTCAAAGGGAGAAGTGGGAATTCTGGGAAAGAGAAATCTAAGAGAAGTTTACATTGTGCCATAAAAATTCTCTAACAGGAATCTTGCCAACTATCCTCTCAGAGAATGAGTGGGTTTGGTGCTAGTTAGCAGAGCAATGTCTGCTCCAGGCATATTTAGAAAACAATGGAACAGTCACCTAGTCCTCAATGCGCTTGACACCTGGGCTTGATAAGGAAAAGCAATAGCAAATGAAGACTTGCCAAAACTATGGTCCTTCAGGCTTGTTATGGGCACACTAAACAGTGCTTTCCTGGGGAGCAGCAAGTAGTGTTGACAGTGACATTGTGGAACAGGGAAATTGTGCAGATGCTTTTAAAATAAGCTGCATTTACTATGCAAGCAAAGAATGAGATAAAATTTAAAAGTCCTAGATAGTTACCAGTTCCCAGAGTTGCAAAAATAAACTTGCAAAATCTACAACTTCAAAGATTACAAGACATTCAAAAAAAATCACAGAAGAGTAGCTGTTACTCTGGGGAGAAAAAACAAACAAACAAAAGTAAGTTTGTGAGAGCAACTGGATGCCAGATTTAACAGGAAAACCCATTGAAGGCAGATCTCATGAAGAACTGAAAGAAGGCATGTTAAAAAAGTAATGGAACCATTTAAATGGAACAATTCACAGACAGAATACAAAACTAAGTATACTAAATGTAAAAAACTAGAACTTTATAACTAAGCTATTTCAACAGTAAATAGAATCAAATAAAAACTCTTTGGTGTAAAAGTATACCTGGGGTGAGAGACTCACCAAAAGCACTCCACAGTGTATTTGAACTGATGAACAAAAAGACCTGGCAAATTCAAATACAGGTGTTTATATTGCATTCTAGCCAAAAAATAGATGAAAAAAATTAAATAAAAAACTTCAGGCACACACAGAGCATTTATTGTCACATTAACACGCATGTAAGGGAATTGCTAAAGGACGGGAGAGAGGAGGTGAAAATTTATTTGAAAAGCATAATCTTCTAAAGTGTTTATCATATCTTTATCCATTTTATCAAACTTATCTATTTATTTAGGAGCTTCTCAAAGAAAGAAAATGAAAAGAGATCTGATCAAAAAATGATTCATAAAAATATGTATTAAACCAAAGACTAAAACAAAACCCTCAAACTAGCAAGAAAAACTGAACAAAGGAATATTTATAAACTATTTTTGCAACCATAAGCCAAATAAAATTTAAAAGTATATATCTAGACAATGGATCTTATCCCAATGAAAGATTCTAAAATTTACATGATAAGTTAATATTGGGGTTTGATTTATAAGTAAGAAAATATATCCTTGGGTGATAATTTTACTTTTTTCTCATCTATCTCAGTCCTATCTGGACATCTTGTGTGTACCCTAAAGATCATATTCAAAAGTAAATTTTTTGTATGAGTTACTTCTCTCGTTGCTATGACCAAATGCATGACAAGAAGTGAATTAAGGGAGAAGGGGTATATTTGGGATAATGTTTTAAGAGTAGAATTCATCTTGGTAAGCCGGGCGGTGGTGGCGCACGCCTTTAATCCCAGCACTCGGGAGGCAGAGGCAGGCGGATCTCTGGGAGTTCGAGGCCAGCCTGGGCTACAAAGGGAGTTCCAGGACAGGCTCCAAAGCTACAGAGAAACCCTGTCTCGAAAAACCAAAAAAAAAAAAAAAAAAAAAAAAAAAAACGAATTCATCTTGGTGGCATAGGTATGGTGGCATCTACTACTCTGCGGCCAAGTGGCTAGATATCCCTGCATTCTGAAAAATCAGAAAAGATGAAGAGAAATCATGATGCTCATGTGTCTTTTCCTTGTCTCTCTCTCTTTTATTTTATTTAATCTAGGACCCCATTCAAAAGGATGGTGGTGCTCACACCAAAGTTTTGTCTTCCCTCCAGTGTCAAATTGCTCTAGAAACATCCTCAAAACACAGGCAGGTGTGTCTCCTAGATGATTCTACAGGCAATAAAACTGAAAATGAGCATTTACTAACACATTTGCCTTTAGTGAGTTACCATGGTCATTTATGAATGGTGTCTGGGTTGCCTTAGAGGTATTAAGAATGGCTTAAAAGTTTCAAGTATATTTTACACATACTCCTCTAATAGTGCCTGTGTTTGCATTTAAATATCAGGATAATGTCAGCAGGTACCACAATTGGTGACTTTACAACAGGAGGCTTCCTTTACAAGTTAAAGGGCTATCGTTGAAAGACTAATAGAACTGAAAGAAGTTCAAGGCCAGACAAAAAATCACTTTCTTGATAAGAAACAAGAATTGGGGTGTGGTCAATATTTTATGTTATAAGAGGTACTATTTTACTTCTTTCTTCCACTTTTTATACCTATATGCTCATCTATCTACACAAGAGGAGTCACATAGTGCAAGTTGTTCACATGCTCTACAACCAAACACAAACCTAAAGCCTTCTTCTTACCTAAAGTGTGACTCTTCTAAAGAGATCAAAATTTATAAATGCAAACTAAAGGAGAAAATATAAGCATTAAAATATAGGAAAGAGCAGCATTACTAGTAGCCAAAGCACAAAATCTAAAATCAAATCCTGGAAGACCATGCTTGTGAAGACTGAGAAAATGATTTACAGATAATTCATGTGGTGGTATGAATCATTATAAGCACTTTCGAAATGGCACAACGAAAGTTCATGCACGCAGAGATTTAATATTTCTTCTACAGATAAATGGGAAATATACCACAGATGTGCACTAAAACCTATGTGTGAATGTGGGCTATGACACAGCAAGGTTCTATCAAGAGAGATGATAAACTGATATTTATATTGGAGCCATAAAAATACGTTGTTAACCAGACCATCAACACAGATAGAAAGAACAATTTAATATTATCATAAATGTAAAATATAAAACTACAAAACTCCTCTGAGGTAGTGTGGACAATCTAGAAGGCCTTCAGTTTACAATAACTTTTAAGATGTATTCCCAATAACAAGAATTATAAAAGAAAAAAACAACTGATAAGCAGAACTTCAACAAACTTAAAGAGATTTTCTGTGCAAAAATCACTTTCAAAGAAAATGAAAAAGCAAGTAATTGGCTGAGAATATATATTTATTAATAGCATATCCGAGAAAAATCTCTCATTCAAATATGTAAAGAACACTTGGAACTCGAAAATAAGAAAAACAACCCAATTTAAAATGACCCAGAAATCATTAGATCCTTGCCCAACAAACTGACCCAAATCTAGAACACTTACAACCACTCAGTGCAGGAATGAGCACTCATTTATTCATGTAAATAAATGAAAAAAAAAAAGGTAATGTCAAAATTGAAAGAAAGCTGTGCATTGATTTACAGAAATAAAATGATTGTTTTGTTTAATAACAAGTTGGCCATTCTAAACACTTTATAATGATCTCTTGTAAAGTTTTCTAAATTAAACTGGATTGCATTTTATATGGTTTTAATTACTTTTCTAGATGACTCTGTTTATGTTTTATAAGTTAATACAAATTTTAGAAACCATTCCCAGGTTTTAAAATTAAATTTTCATTTAAATATTTTGAAACGCTATTACCGTTTTGTATTTTTAATTTGTTGAAAATACAGTCTTCTCTCATACAATAAATACTGACCACAGTTTACACTCCCTCCATTCCTTCCACCTTCCCTCACTTTTCATTCCCCAGATCCACTCCCCCCCATTTCCTCTTTAGAAAAGAGCAGGCCTCCAAGAGACAATAGCCAAATAGGACAAATACAAATACAACAATACAAGGCAAAAACCCTGACACTGATGCTGGAACAGCAACCCAATAGGAGGAAAAGAGTCTCAGGAACAGGAAAAAGAGTCAGAGACACACTCTCCCACTGTTAAAAACCCACACCAAAAAAACCTACCAAGCTACCCTGTTATAAAATTTATTATTACCTTTTCAACTTAACATTCAATCACTTCATTCTTCCAATATTAAATAAGCACATACCTTGTTGACACTTACTTCAGTGCATATGTCTAAAGGCTTATTTCTGAACTACTTCATACCAAGGATTTATTTTTATTTATACGAAAATCGCACTCTTGATTTTTGTTCCTTTGTAATAAACTTTGAAATCACACAAGAATAAAATCATATTTATTTGTATTTCAAATTCATCTTTAGAAATGGTAGATAATAATGAACACAATAAATTTATCTTCACATGAATATAAATGTATATATTTAAAATTGGTTGACATCATAAATAGAATAAATTAAAGGAAAGAAAGTTGAAAATAATTGAAAACATACCAAATAAAAGAATCAGAAAGTGGAAATGTCTAGGCAGAATTATGCAAGGTTAAAATGGCTTACATGTAATATATGTTTTGAGAGATATTTACACTGTGTGGCAAGTTAGACAATATCACAGTGGGCTCATAAACCAACACAGTCTTCCTCTAATGCAGAACATCATGCTTTATTTGGGAGTGCTTGTGCAGTAGGTATTACACTGGGATGCGTGCAGCATTATCTTTTAATTTCATATAAACACTTAAAATATATTGGTTTGTACAACAGAAAAATTATATCTTATGTCTGTGAGAAAGTTTAATAAGTATAATAAATAATCTGCAAAATATTTTGCTTCAGAACTTCATTTTATTCTATGTGTTGTTGTGTTCAATTGTATTTTCACCGGTAAAGTGCTTTAATAAACTTTTTATACTGTTTTATAATACTGGCTTTAAAGCATAAAGATTTGCTAGCTCTGAAGAAGAGTGCTCAGAAATGAAATTTGTCTGAAAGGTGATGGACAGATAAGAAATGGCATCATTAACAAATATTTATTGAGTAACTAGGACACCCAGGCTGTGTGCCAGAGAGAGGCACAGATGTGTTTTTCTGGAATCAAGCCTGAAAAAGCCCGTGTAACACAAGGGAACTGGGATTCCAGATGGACGTTTTCCCCTGGAACTGTCCCCTTTCGTTCCTTTCTACTGTTCAGTTCTCTGGACTGATTTTTGTCATGTGTGCTTCTCCTTCTTTTTAGAATGGCTGTCCTCTTGCAGAATTTACAAACTTTAATGGCACTTCATGCCTTTAAATTTTACAGCTTTAAGTTTTATGTGGTCTAAAAATGAAAGTGGGTGCTTATAATCAAAACAAAATCAACTGAAAATATGCTAATTACTCATTATTAAAACCTGACAGTTTAAAAGCCCTAAAAGAAAACTGAAGAATAATTTTCAAACATTCACCTTGGTGGTGATTTTTTTTTTTTTTTTTTTGGTGGGGAGGACTTTAATTAAATCTTCCAAACACACATTTTTAAAAAGGTGGCTTTAATGCCACATATTTTTGCTTTCTTTTCTGAAATCTGAGGATTTTTGCCAACATAATATTTTATTGATTTTTCTGGAATTTCACATAATGCACTCTGAACACACTACCTTTCCAGTTTTGCCAGTCACACACTTCTAGTCTCAGTATCTGCACAGTGAAACAAGTGTGTATTTGAGAATTGCTGACCAGCAAACTTCGTCCAATCAGTGAGTTCCAGGCCTCTGTGAGAGACTCTGCTTTCAATAATAAAGTATAGCACCTAGAAATGGCACCCAAAGCTATCAACTATCATCCATGTGCTCATACACATAACTCATATACATGCATGCATGCACACACACACACACATGCACAACAATAAAAATTTGGAGAGTATCAGGAAAATTCAGAGGGTGGTTTATATGTGTGTATGGCATGCACTATGGTGATGACTTTAAGAATATCTAGTCATTAAGAATGGGCATAGAGAGTGCACCCTTTAGCAAACTTCTATAAAGTAGATTAGGAGGAGAGATAGAAAAGGAAGTTTGCTAATATGCTGATATGTCATTGTATTAGTTTCCGTTCCTCTTACCATGATAAATCACCCAGGCAAGAACAACTTAAGAGAGAAAGGGATTCTTGTATAACTGTAGGTTATAGCTCCTCATTCTGGAGAAGCTGAGAGAGCAGATATGCCACATCACATTAATAGACAAGAGAGATGACAGCAAACTAATTCATGCACTCCAGTGTTTGCCTCATTCACTTTCTCTACTCTGATGCTGTACAGAATCCCTGCCAAAAGAATTAAGCCACTTGTGGCAGATGTGAGCAATGCAGTCAAACTATGCAGAGGTCAATCTAATCTAGACCATCTCTTATCCATATTTTCTACCTGGTGACGTAGATTAAGTCAAACTGTCAAAGCAAACAAACCATCAAAATCAACCTGCTTCCTAACGTCCTTCGGTATTGTAGGCTTGTGAGCTTTATATGAAATTTAAGATTTTGAAAACCATTGATGTTTATCTAAAGCTGACCAATTTTAATATTAGTAGTAGTAGTATTAAGATTTTCCTTCACTTTTTTATAAATATTCAAGCATATCAGATCAGATCAAACACATCACTACCCTGCCTTTGTAGCCCAGATCGGTTCTGTTCCCATTCCAAAAAGAAGAGGAAGAAGAAGAAGAAGAAGAAGAAGAAGAAGAAGAAGAAGAAGAAGAAGAAGAAGAAGAAGAAGAAGAAGAAGAAGAAGAAGAAGAAGAAGAAAGAAGAAGTTTATTTTATTTCTCCAGACCTCGAGCTCTGCCCTTGAGCAGGCAAAGGCTCCATTTTCCATTCTGTTGATGAACACGGCTTTATTTTGTGTTGAACTCCATGTCCATTTCCTCTCTGCTCAGTACTCTCTGAGGTTTTCCATTTTAATTAGGCCAGTAAATTACCCTCACAAGAGACTATCTTACATGTTTAAAGTCAGTAGAGATTTTATTCCACTTTTTCAAAATGTGCCTTTTTAGCTCAGTTAAAAGCTTTTCAAAATCCTTCCTTCTTAAAAGCATAGATAAGTCACTTATTAATACTTGAGATTTTCGGGCCTTCCCCATTATGTCTCACGAAAGCTATTTCCTAGTATCATAACTAGTTATCTGCATTGTTCTCCACAGTTTTCTTTTCCGTTTCTCAACGAACAATCTCAATTTTCTCTTTTGTTTAAAAGGCGGAATCTCTGGATGATTCAAAGTGTATTCCAAACCGTAAGTAAAACTTATTTTGGTTGCAAGAGCTGATTGAGCTTATTATTTTTATTCATGTTCCAAAATAAAAATAATAAATTTTAAAAAGTATTGCTTAGATCAGAAAAGCATTGAGCAGAAGGAAATCATGACAATACTAAGCCACAAGTTAAGACAAATATGCAAGCACAGTGCTGCTGTTCTAATGCTCACTTCACAATCACCTGGATTCAAATATTAATCTAGAACATAGGTATAAATCAGACTTCCAAAGCACCATAGAAAAATCCCTGAGGTGGTTCAATGGAACACTACTTTGGGAAACAATATTCCACAGACCATATATATGTCAGAATGTCAATGCATTGTTCACAGTCAGATGAGGTGCATAGGGAACCCTATCTCTTCAGTTGTATTGTCCTCTTAATGAAATAGTATTCATCACAAAAAGACAAGTAATAAAATCAGTCCAAGAAGCAACATCTAATTCAGTTTCTGTTCTTTGCCATACCAAACCACAAACACTAAGAAGAGAGCATTTTTCATAATGTTTTAGGATTAATAACAGATTTGTCTAAAGAAATATTAACTGATCGTTAACAATCAAATGAAGGCTCTAGTTCTGAGTCTGTAGATACATGAATAATTTTCATGGAAGAAATAATTTCAAACATTCTAGATTACACTAAATACTAATACATAGCATTTAGCATCACTTTGAGGTATCACCCAGTATGAATATTGGGCAGAAAAATTAAAAGAGACCTTGAAACAAAAGTACAGTTGAAACCAAATTATTCCCTTGGAATTTAAATGTGTAATATGTATTTATTGGCTTCTAAAACAACCTAATAGCAAGTATTTGGCTTAGTTTTACTATGTGTTTACCATTGTTCTCTGTAAATATAAGAACTCCAGTTTCTTTTAATTTATACACATCATCTCAGTAACAAACATAAAAACATGTAGCCATTTCTGTATGTTGAGTACTTGTCACAAGAGTCATTTCCAATAACTAAACTAAGACTTGCCACCTGAGTATTGAATGATTTCACTGGAAGTGCTCCTTCTAAGTACAAAAGGTATAGACATGCTAGAGATGTTTCGGGAAGTTACATATTTTATTCTTACTTTCCCTATTTTCTCTCCTGACTTTATTGTTAGAATGTTTACCTGCTTGTCTCTGTGCTGTTACCTTGTAATTAAAAAGAAATTTTTGTAATAAGAAATAAATATGTTAAAAAATAACTGAGAACTTTCCAGATTTGGACTCTTCCTGGTTTTCAATAAGGCAAGTAACAATATATATCATACATATCACAGAAACCTTAAAGATAATACCAGACATCAACTTTATGGGCAGAAGGAGGTTAAAAAATAACCGCTTCTTGGTAAGCTTTTGGTTTCTCTGCCATGGCTGATAAAGTACATGTGGTCTTAGTTTTCCTGCTGTAGTAGATGCCTTTTCAAATCCTGAGGGTCCACCTTTGTGATTTAGTTTCAGCAATAATTTACTTCAACTTGTCCAATATTAACTCACTGGTTTATCAACAGTGTTCTGCAGTAAAACTTATTAGCCTGTGAATTAAACGTAGCCCCTCCCAGGCATTGGTATGGAGACCTTATTGCTCCTGTGTGTGTAATTTTGCTCAACAGGGAACCACTGCCACCAAGAACACAGTCTCTGCTTTCTTTATACTTTTCCTTGTCAGGACATTAAATTCTGTCACCAAGTTAATAATGAAGTCAAATTTTGATTGAGTACACATTATTTTATTTAATCACACATAGTTTTCATGTAAGAATGGCATTCTCTGTGTGTAAAATTTCATAGAATAAAAGGTATTGTTGAGGAAAAAGGAAACATACTGAAAGGGACAACACAGAGATAAGATTACATGATTGTGAGAATTAGTGGTCTAATTGATTTCTGCCACTCCCACAGCAGAACAATTAGTTCCTTTAAAAATAAATTCCAGTTTTGCTATTTGGTCTTTACCATCGAAGTACACGATGTTTGTGTTTACGATCAGTTTTCTCCATATGTTATCCAACCTCAATGGGAATGATTCACTACTAATCCCCTGGGCTCTCTGTTAAGGAAGTCAACGAGCCTACTTCTGGTGAGAAAGCTTTTATATCTCCTCCACAGTTCACTGGAGGGTACTCTAATGAGAAAGCAATGCAAGTGGGAACCTTAACTATTTGGATAAAGGACTAAGGGAGGAAAGAGGAGCTATAACTGATATAAAGGAAAATTGTATACTGTAGTTCCAGGGTATGTGACTCATCTTAGCAAGAATAAGGGAACATGCAGTTCCTTCCAAACTCAACATGTTTTTGGAAGGCTTAAGTTAGGAAATGAAGAAAGGGTTTAAATGCCCTCTTACATTAGATACTGGGATAAATGATTTTATAAATGTAAATATCTGCCTATCTTCTTCATATAGTTGACTTGTGGGGATCTCTGCTTGTGCTTCAGTCAACAGGACTAATTAATAAAAATTGTTAGAAAGGCTAATGACAATGGATAGCTCCTAGCAGAGAGCCAATTTTATTTAGGAATGGGTGTTGCCATTAATAGATTGCCAATGGCTCACACATGTATCCACCTGGCCAGTGATAATTTAGATATAGTGAGTTTTTTTTTTTTAAAAAATAACATGAAATTGGTAAGGAGATAGAAGATATGTTGGGGGGCAAGAGGTAGTGAGAAAAAGAGAGTGAATAGTAAATATGACCAATACACATTGCATACATGTGCTGAATTTCTAAAATTAATATTTAAAAATGGAAATTTTATTTGCCAAAATGTATGCTCATTCTAAAGCTGCTAAACCAGATAGATTTTTGTGTTGGAGTTTTTTGTTTTATTTATATATTTTTTTGGTTTTTCAGACCGGGTTTCTCTGTGGTTTTGGAGCCTGTCCTGGAACTAGCTCTTGTAGACCAGGCTGGTCTCGAATTCACAGAGATCCGCCTGCCTCTGCCTCCCGAGTGCTGGGATTAAAGGCGTGCCTCACCACCGCCCGGCTTTGTGTTGGAGTTTTATATCCCTAGTCACATTGAGATTTATGTATAACATTGTTTCATGTATGAGATTTTCTTATTGTGTATATTTTTTTCACTTGTTCTATGAAGTTAGTGCATACTTTTGCTATAGACTGTTTGATTCCAACAGCTGTCTTATTTTCTGTGTTTTAGAATAAAGTAAGGAGAAAAAACTGCCCTTTTATGTTCTAGTGTTGCTAGAACCAGTTTTCAAGTTAAGGATTTACTTAATTTTCTTTTGTGGCAATTTTAGTTACTTTTTATTTTCAATATTTAATTATGCTTATATCTTTTAAGTTGAACATGGGAGTTTCATGCCTTGGAGTTTTATGATCAATATTGACACATGTGCACACATATGTAGAAATACACACACATACAAACACATATATTACTAAATTCTCAACTGCATGCTGAAGAGATCCTTGATATTCTTTATTTGGTTTTCATACATTAGTTCTATTTTATACTTGATATACACAGCTATACCTAATAATCCAACTGTGCACATGTCTTGTAGCATGAGTTCTAATTTCTTTATTTGGCTTTCATACATTAGTTCTATTTTATACTTGATATACACAACTGCACCTAATAATCCAACTGTGCACATGTCTTGTAGCATGAGTTCTAGTTGATCTTAATAATATAAATCCAGAGCCATATATTAGTGAGTGAAAACTGAAAGATCAGAGTTCTTACTTCTATAAAATCCTCAGACTGAAAAGATACTGAGCTCCTGTCTCTTCCCACTTTATATTCCTCTCTCCACCCAGTCATATCTCTCCTTGTCTATCTGTACATATCTATAGAGGTCTATGATTAATTGGTGTTTAGTTCTATTCTCTGATCTTCAGGAAAGCTTTATTTGTTATAGTACAAACAAGATATCACCACGTCTGCATGCTCTATGTTTGAAAACAGAGGATTTTCCCAATATCTTAGATTCTATTCAGTTTTGCTTTATTAACCCAATAAGTATACATGGTGTCACGTTTTAAAATTTTGCATAGTTTTCATTTGTGATTTTGTTAATATCAGCAGTGATTTCCAGTTCTGCAGATCTCAATGAAAAATGTAATATAAGCTTCTTCAGATCATGAATTCTCTGTATGTCTATGAGACTAGAAGTTTAACTGTTATTCAAACTTAATTCACATCTTTAACTTACATGGGTAGCAAGCATTATTTATTAAGGGTAACTTAATTTTAAGAGCAAAATAACTGTATATACACTACCAGTTAGTAAGCCATGTATATAGTTTGCATGCACTAAAGAGAAAAGAAAAAGTTAGGAGTAATTGACAGGTGGATGAACAGATTACAGAGTGATGGGGAATCAATAAGGAAATTCTCTTTATTGTTGGGAAAATGAGGTAATATGGCTACCTTGGCTTTTTATTTTTGATAGTCCCAATGATATCACTATTCTTACAGATATATAGTACCTATGATGTTAACTCAGCACACCTTATCAACAGAGTTCTTGACTGGTTAGAAGTACAATTTTGCAGAAAAACCCAGATTAACTGATCACCAAAGTGAGAAGCAAATAGTATAATCTTGTTGCTTTTTTGTTTTGTTTTATCAGTTTTTTACACCCAGTTATCAGTCTCTATGGAGAAGGAAGCTACTAGTAGAATCTTGATTCTGATATATATGTTTAGAAGATTAATACATATAGTGCATAAATGTGACTATTAGAGAATCTGAAATATGGCTACTAACTATTCAATAGGGACATTGCAATAGCATTGGTACAATTCTGTATATTTTAATGGGCTGCAATCAATATTTATGAATTCACTGATAATGAAACATATAGATTACTTGATTCCATCAAAAGATTATACTGCGATTAAACAATTTGTGAGTGACTCTTTAAGTGTACAGTAATGTTTCCAAATCTCTTTTCCTTAAATGTTGTAATAGGAGCTGCGGGGCTGCGTCCCCGGCACCCAGCCGCCCGCATGGCTAGCTTATGCCCCGAAATAATTACACGGAAACTGTATTTTTTTAATCACTGTCTGGCCCATTAGTTCCAGCCTCTTATTGACTAGCTCTTACATATTGATCTAACCCATTTCTAATATTCTGTGTAGTACCATGAGCTGGCTTACCAGGAAAGATCTTAACCTGCGTCTGTGTCTGGTGGGCGAATCATGGCGACTCCTGACTCAGCTTCTTTCTCCCAGCATTCTGTTCTGTTTACTCCGCCTATCTAATTTTCTGTCCTATCAGGGCCAAGCAGTTTTCTTTATTAATTGAAAGTAATTCCTCCATCATTTCCCCTTTTTTTGTTTAAACAAAAAAGAAAGGCTTTAACTTTAACATAGTAAAATTACATAGAACAGTTATTAAGCAAGAATTACAGTTACAATATTTATATCTATTTTATCTTTTATCATAACTAATGAAAACTATAACTATAACTAATCATTTTTTAACTCCATCAAAGATTTCAGAAGGATATAATATTACCTAAGCAAACAAGAGATCCAAAAACTAGAAATGACAGAGACATCTCACTGCCTGGACAGTCACCCAAAGTTTTTTTGTACCATTGTGGCATCCATCTTTAGCCTACAGGCCCATAGTATCCAGCAGACATTTTTGTCAAGCAGGAAATTCCAAAGACAGTTTAGTCACTATCTGCTGTGTCCTGCAGAATGTCTCGCATGAATTTTATGTCTCTTTTATGAATCAGGAACCCCAAAAGATCATCTCACCTTTAGGCAATTTTAGCAGTCCTCTTTCTGCGGGTTTTTTGTGTCCAGTTTATACAATAGTCCAGGCAAGAGCAGTTTTTTGCCCAAATAGCTATCAAACTCCATAAGGTGCCTCTTCGATGCCCGTCTTCTTTCTTCTTGAAGTAGATTGGTGCTGCCAGGAGCAGAGTGTCTCATTGTCATGAAAAACCCTAAGTTATTAAAACATTTAAAATACCATATTCTCTAGCCTTTGAAAGATATGATGAATGCCTATCTGAAATATATGTATGCACATCTAGAAAATCTAAGTAACATGACTACAAACTTGACTATTACTGATAATTATCCATTAACAACCTATATACATTACATTTTTAAGTGAACTACACATCACAATACCTTAATCAATATCAGAAATACATATACATATAATAAAATTGACCTTAAATTAATATCAGTAAACCAAGATTTATATCAATGCAAATTATTCACATCTATATCATATCCCCCTTTAAATGTAAAAAAGAACATGTTGGGTGCCACTCTGTTGTAATAGGAGCGGCGGGGCTGCGTCCCCGGCACCCAGCCGCCCGCATGGCTAGCTTATGCCCCGAAATAATTACACGGAAACTGTATTTTTTAAATCACTGTCTGGTCCATTAGTTCCAGCCTCTTATTGACTAGCTCTTACATATTGATCTAACCCATTTCTAATATTCTGTGTAGTACCATGAGCTGGCTTACCAGGAAAGATCTTAACCTGCGTCTATGTCTGGTGGGCAAATCATGACGACTCCTGACTCAGCTTCTTTCTCCCAGCATTCTGTTCTGTTTACTCCGCCTATCTAATTTTCTGTCCTATCAGGGCCAAGCAGTTTTCTTTATTAATTGAAAGTAATTCCTCCATCACTTAAATCTTAATAATAAAACTTCCTTTCCTATGATTTTTATTAAAGAAAAACTGTTACATACTATAAATAGCCATTGCAGTTTACAAGGGTTATAATTATATTTATAATCTAAGATTTTGCTGACAATTCAATAAGCATGTAAATTTTCTTTTCGATTTTTAATTGATTCCTTTTTGCAAAACCTTCAGAGGAAGGAGAGAAGTCTATGTGGTTAAAAGTACTTGATGTACAGAGAGAACCTGAATTTGAATCTCCAGTAACCATTCAAGAAAAGATGAGATTGGCAGGTGGTAAACAAGGACCATCTTTGTACCAAGCAAACTAGTCAACCTAGAAAATAAGGGCAAATGTGGTCTACTCACCCATGTATAAACTTTTACATAACTGCCCCCCTCACATCCACATTCTGTCTGCCTCTGTCTGTCTCTGTCCTTTTATCTCTCCGTGTCTCTCTCTTTCTCTCAAACACACACACACACACACACACACATAAACAAACAAATTAGCTCATGCACAGTCACACATAAGACAAGACTTCAAAAGAACTCAAGAAATTAGACATCAAACTTCTTAATAACCCAATTTAAAAATGGGGTATAGAACTAAACAGAGAATTCTCAACAGAAGAATCTCAAATAACTAAAAGACACTGAGAAATTGTTCAACATCCTTATCCATCAGGAAAATGCAAATCAAAACAACTCTGAGATACCATCTTACACCGGTAAGAATGGCTAAGATCAAAAATACCAATAATAGCTTATGCTTTTCAGGTATTGTTTATTAAAAGAAATTGATAGATAGATAAATAAATTTTATTTTTTAAAAAATATTTAGATATAAAAATTATAATTTTTGCCCAATCAGAATACCTCTTTATAAATAGTATTGTAATCATTATTTCATATATGTTATTCACAGTTTTATGTCTTTCCTATTGAAATATGCTTCAATTTAACATAATTGAGAATACTTATATGTTTTTGTATTTTCTATCTACTGTCTGTTAATATAAATTCATGGTGTATAGGGTCTATGATTATATGTGAAAGGATTATCATTTCCCACTCTGGTTTTCTTAATGAGATTTTTCTTTATTGCATAACTAAATGTGCTGCAAAGAATAGGACATTTTTCAAGATGGCAGGTTATTTATATGAAATGCAAGAGAAAAAAAACATATTATGTCATTACTTGGCATAATGGTGGAAGCCACAAAACACCCACTGTTCACAAATAACAGTTGGATTCAGACTTGGATTATAGCTTGAAACACCTCATAGAACTGGGTATCGCTTCATTAAACTACTGTTGGCCAAACCCAAAACTTCCAATAACACAGCTATCATTGCTCTGCATGCTATTATAAGTATTTATTTCATAATGGGGATCAATCACTTCACCCTTAAAATGATTCTTATTGTTTTCAAAACTCAATGCTGTCTCCTGCATAAACTGTCATGATATGTTAGGCCAAGCTTCAAAAGGACCACAAACTGGCCACCGGTGGGGCTACTACTGAATGGCATTCAACTTGCACCAGATAGGACTAAAAAGAACAATAAGTATTTTCCTGAAAGGGTTTCTCAGGTAATTGTAGTTCTGTTGACTGTTCTGATATCTACCAGAGTTTACATGTAGGTTCAGATATTGGGAGATACAACTCACATATCCACACCACCAGATGCAACACTTAAAAACTACTTAGTAATTATTTGACAATATGCACTAGAAAAAGCACACACAGTCTGATGGGTTCTTTGCTGAATTGTTAAAGTCTGAGGTAGCATAAGTTTCTTGTGTTATTTCTGCCTCTGTCATGAAATACATGCCCCAAAGAAATAGCTACCATGAGTATTGCTTTACAAGGATTTATTTTGCAAAAAGAAAATATATGTTATATAAAATATTAAAACATTTTTAATTAAAGTTATAGTATATATGTAATAATAAACTTAAATCATGGCAAATAAAGGTCACATGACTTAGTGTGATTGAAAATGGAAATACCTGTGGAACTTTCACTTTTAAAAAGTGTTGTTTTGTTATTTGATTAATAAAGTTAAGCTTTAGAAAAGAGGGATTGTTCAATCTATATGATCAGAATATTAGTTTTTCTTTTCAATTATCTTCATATGAAATTTCTAAAAAAATGTGTAACTGAATGGGAATCATTATGACTACTTAAATATTTATGAAAATGAAGACCGAGGGATTAATAATTATTATCATATTACAGCTATCTCAGATGGTATAGTAGAATTGGATGAATACTTACTTGAATTCTGCTAACCTAATTTCTTTTTTATTTTTTCTTGAGCATTTTTAAATGGAATACTAATTTCTAGACAATAATTGTTTTAATTTACAGAAATGAGTACGACTTACATCTTTCTGATGAGTAATTTAAGAATTAATGTGGTATAATAATTCAGTCTTGCTCCTAGCATTCATTGCAGCATCAGGGAAATTAGAGTAGAAAATCTCCCATAAGCTCATGGACCCTTGGTGAGTGCTGCCTCTTGTTTAAACATATCACTAACATTAAAACAGGCACCACTGTTTCTGTCACAGCAATTAAACCTGAAGACCATCTCTCTGAATTTTTGGAATGTTCCAAAAACGATAAAATACCAGCTTTAATAGTTAGAATCTAGATATACTTTTATATTATTTATTTTGATATTGTTATGATTGGAATACATCATTACCTCCATGCGTTTAGTTAGGCAAACTCAGCATTTATTTCTTTCCTTACACATTTGTGTTCTATTTTTTATGTTTTCTGAAAATTATGGTTATTAGATAGGCACAAGTTGTGCCTCTTACATTTTTCCAGCTGTTGCAACACAACATATGGTGAACCCTCTTTAAAAAACAAATTGTATTAGGATACATGATTCCTTATCCTAGTTCTTAATGGTTGAGAGTTTCTAGACAGATATGAACTTTGACCAAATCCATCCCCACTCTTTCCCCTCCCACTTTCCTTCCCACTTCACAAGTTTTAGTATGTCACTATTTTGAAATTATTTTTAATTAAGTACTTTATAATCAGCAATGTTTTATATTTATATAATAAAATTTAATGTAAAAATATTTGTAACACAATTTGACACTGATGAATCTATGCTGAAATAAAAGTTTACAGTATGTCATATTTCCTGTATATATATTTCAGAAATTGAAAATTGCTATTAAAGATTCTGAATAAGTGACATTCCTTTTCTTCACACTCATCAGTTCTTGAAAATTAAGAACATCCATGTATGGAATGGAAGGATTTCTTATTTGGTAAAATCACTTATACATCTTGTGTGCTTTGTATTTTTAGGCACAAATAAATAATATCATATATTATATATAATGTCTTCATTATTTTACATAGTGATTCGGTGTTATCCCAAGTATTTCTTCCTCATCCTATTCTCTATTTTTCCTTCACCTTCTTTTTAAGTACTTTTTAAAAATGACATGTTCTCAATGTGGCCCGTGTTATCTTCAGTCTCACTTTCCTCCTGGCAATTTGTCCTGAGTGCTAGGACAATAGATGTATTCTACCCTTTCCAGTTATCTTAGGTATATTATTCCATACATTAGAGTGTGAGTAGTAGACACTTTAAAATGGCACTAATTAAGCCTCAGCTAAATAAACATTTTATGGTTAATATTTATTATAATATCAGTTTCCCAAGTTGTTCTAAATAGCTACATTTTTAATAATAGCTAACAATAACTAAATATTTGATTTGATAGACACAACAGCACTGTGTTACTCTAACCACTTACACTTTTCTATCCAAATACCTTACATTTTTATTTTATCTACAATTATTTAGTAGAGAAATAAAGTAGCCTCACATATCTCTACCTATCTTTCTATCATCTATCAATCTATATATCTGTCATCTTTCTTCCTGTAAGAACTTATTGGAGTTTTACTAGATTTGCTTCAATTTGTGATTTTATTTGGACAGAATTTCTATTAACAAACTGAGATTTCTCTGCATTAACAGGCTACATCTCAGTTTTTTTTAGGTGTTTTCTATCCCCCAGTAAAGCTGCACCATCTTATCTATAGAGTTCTGAAAAACCTTGCACTTTAAACTTACTTCTAGTTTGGATTCCTCTAGTAAATGATATTTAAATTTTCTGTGACACTTTGAAAACCAAACCAACGAAGGTCTGAATGTGTCACCCAACGTTTATAGGATGAAAATAACCTTCAATGCAAAGAGGACATGAAAAGATGTTTGGCCTTGTGAATCATCAAGAAATTTAAAGTCATAGGAAGAAACCGTTATATTACTGAATACCTCAAAACCAGTGCAATTGACTGAGTAAGGCAGTAATCCTCCCTGCTGATGAAAGAGTCCTTGCTCAGTGGATCTCAACCTGTGGGTCGCAACCTCTGTGGATGTTGACTGACTCCTTCACTGGAGTCAAATACCAGATATTCTACATATCAGATATTTACATTACAATTAATAACAGTAGCAAAATTACAGTTTTGAAGTAGTAATAAAATTAATTTTATGGTTGGTGATCACCAAAGCATGAGGAACTGTATTGAAGGGTTGCAGCCTTAGGAAATTTGAGATGCACTGGTCTAGTGGTCTGGAAATTCTTCAGTATGCTTTCTTGTTCTGTGTGCATTGATTTTAAGTAGGCAGTTGACTGAATTAAGACTGTACAGGTTGGCTTCTTTATCTCTTTACACCTTGACTGACCTGACTGGACTCTGCCCTGCCCTTCATGATTCTGGAGTCATCAGGAGAATAGGGCAGAGCTCATCTATACAGTTTTTGATACAATTTTATACTCACATTTTTGGTTTTTGTGCTTAACTTCCCTTTAATAGTTGTACTAAATAAATTCTCTCTTGAATATGGAAGCTAGAATTATTGTAGGATTTATGAGATTTATGGGCACTTCAGTGATAAAGTTTGGTGTTCACGTTGACTTTTATAGAAGAATGACCAAAGAAATCCACATAATCTTCCAAGTTTTGATTTCTATTCAGTGTAGTTCATTTGTACTTGGTCTTTAGGATAGTAGTTTTATTTCATATTCTGCATAGAATTTTTTTAATTTATTATTATTTTATTTTATGTTTATTGGTGTTTTGCCTGTGTATGTGTGAGAGTTTCGGGTTCCCCCTGGAATTGGAGTTACAGAGAGGTGTGAGCTGCCGTGTGGGTGCTGGGAGTTGAACCCGGTTCCTTTGGAAAAACAGTGCTCTTAACTGCGAAGCCATCTCTCCAGCCCCTGCATAGAATTTTTAATTAATGACAGTGAAGGTGTTGGGTTTGATAGTCACTAACATAGGAAAACCGACACTATGCTATGCTGCTCCTTTTCTACTCATTGATTCCTCATAATAAAAACTATGATGCCAAAATGCTACTAAAAACTTTGCACATACTTTTTAACTTTTGAGGGTTAAATTTGAGGGTTAAAAAACTAAAATTTTTTTAGCTTAATAATAGTAGAAATCTATTAACAGAAAAACATATTTTTTTTACATAGGACCTAATTTCATATTCAATATTCCTTCAGGGAGAACTTATAACACTTTCTATTTCAATTAGTTTGTTCCCTTTTAATAATTTTTCACATCTGGGACCAGAAAGAATCTAGCTCTCTGCCACATGACAAGTGCTTGGCCAGTGACTATTTCCACGGGTGTCACTATACATTTTCTCTCCTGTGTGTTTTGCCTCGTGGTCTTCTGACCTTCTTCCCAGACACAGCTGCTGTCTTTCACTGGACCTTTGATATTTCAGCTATTGGCTTTTAGATTTCCCTTTGGGCCCTGACTTATTTTTCTTCCATTATATACTTGCACACACAACTAACCTCTAAACTGACCTACAAAGCATCCCTCTGCATTTGATATATGCCTATTCTTCATACATGGGATGCAACTTCCCATACTTTCTTATAATTGATGTGTAGAATAGCTTCACACCTTTCACACAGGACAAGGCTCTAGAAACATTGACACAATCACAACATTCTCTGAGGGGAAAAATGAAAGACGTACTTCAACAAAGCAACTCATCAGTTCTCTCAGTCCTTTGAAAAGAAGCTTTAAAATGGCTGAAAATTTCTTAATTACAAGGCGGGGTTGGTAAATAATTCAGGTGGATTAGCAGGATTATTATAATTCCTATGCTCAGTCATGTTTGCTCCTTCAGTTGTAATCTAAAGCCTGTGGATCCACATGGCTTCCACCTTTCTGTTGCTGTTCATAATATTTATTAATTCAATAATGAATATTTTCATGAAACGTCTTGCCTCAGCGTCACACAAATTATCACTCAGTAAGCAAAAATAATCACAGATTATTCATCCCCTGAGTTCAAACTTACTACAGTGGCACAACACGGGTTTATATAAATATTTGGAGGTTTTCAATGTAATCTACAATCCAATAAAAAAAAAACGGGGTACGGAACTAAACAGAGAACTCTCAACAGATGAATCTCAAATAGCTGAAAAACACTAACAGAAATGTTCCACATCCTTAGCCATAAGAGAAATGCACATTAAATCAACTCCAAGATTTCCTTACACCGGTCAGAAGGGTCAAGATTAAAAACACTGATGGCAGTTTATGTTAGAGAGGATATGGGGTGAGAAGAACACTTCTCCATTACTGGTGGGAGTGGAAATTCATACAGCCACTTTTGAATCAGTGAGGCAATTTCTCAGAAAATTAGGAAACAATCTACCTCAAGACCCAGCTCAATCATACCATAAGGACATGTGTTCAACTATTTGTAATAGCCAGAACCTGAAAACAGTCTAGATGTCTCTCAACCAAAGAATAGACTTTTAAAAATGTGATACATTTACACAATGGAATAGTACACATTTGTAAAAAAAAAAAAAGAAAAAGAAAAAAAAAAGAAAAAAAAAAGAAAACTGACATCATCAATTTGCATTCAAGTGGATGTATCTAGGGAAAAAAAATATTGAAAGAGATAACCCAGACCCAGCTGGAAAGACAAATATAATATGTACTCACTCATAATTTATTTCTAGACATAAAGCAAAGAAAAAAAACAGCTTATAGTCCATAACTCCATAGAACCTAGACAGCAAAGAGAACCCTAAGAGAGACATGCATGTATCTACATAGGAAGGAGAAAGCGTCAAGAACTCCTGAGTAAATTGAGAGCATGGGGCTCACAAGATGGTAGAAGGGGACGAGAATGAAGGGAGGGGAGAAAACTAAAATATATAGTTCAATGAAAACAATAAAAAAGAATGTATAAAATTACTTTCCATTGGTGAACCCAAAGAAAAACATATAGTTAACCTCCTGGATATTGGAAGTAGACAAGATTGCCGGGCAAAAATTGGGAACTTGGGGGTGGAGTGGGAAGGGGGTAAGGGGAAATGGGGAGAGAAAAGTGAGAAGGGGAGGATATGGAGAGCTTGGGGGAATGAGATGGTTGGAATAAAGCAATGGTGGATATGGGAGCAGGGAAGTAGATATCTTAATTAAGGGAGCCATTTTAGGGTTGGCAAGAGACTTGACTCTACAGGGGTTCCCAGGTGTTCAGGGAGATGTCCCTGATGGAGGAAGGTCATTGGTTAATTAATAAAGAAACTGCTTGGCCTGATAGGTTAGAACATAGGTGGGTGGAGTAAACAGAACAAAATGTTGGGAGGAAGAGGAAGTGAGCTCAGACGCCATGCCTCTGCTTTCCAGAGCAGATGCGATGAAGCTCTGACCCAGGATGGACGTAGGCTAGAATCTCCCTGGTAAGTCACTATCTCGTGGTGCTACACACATTAATAGAATTGGGCCAAGCAGTGTTTATATGAATACAGTTTGTGTCTTGTTATTTTGGGGCATAAGCTAGCCAGGCAGCCAGAAGCTGGGTGGCAGGAACGTAGCTCACAGCTCCTTCAACATGTCCCCAGCTAGTTCCTTGGGCAGCTGAGGAGAGGGAACCTGAAATGGCCCTATCCTATAGCCATACTGATGAATATCTTGCATATCACCATAGAACCTTCATCTGGTGATGGATGGAGACAGAGACAGAGACCCACATTGGAGCACTGGACTGAGCTCCCAAGGTCCAAATGAGGAGCAAAAGGAGGGAGAACATGAGCAAGGAAGTCAGGACCACAAAGGGTGCACCCACCCACTGAGACAGTGGGGCCGATCTATTGGGAGCTCACCAAGTCCAGCTGGACTGGGACTGAAAAAGCATGGGATAAAACCAGACTCTCTGAACATGGCAGACAATGAGGGCTGATGAAAAGCCAAGGACAGTGGCACTGGGTTTTGATCCTACTGCATGTACTGGCTTTGTGGGAGCCTAGTGTGTTTGGATGCTCACCTTCCTAGACCTGGATGGAGTGGGGAGGACCTTGGACTTCCCACAGGGCAGGGAACCTTGACTGCTCTTTGGATTGGAGAGGGAGGGGAAGAGGAGTGAGGAGAGGGGAAGGGAAATGGGAGGCGGGGAGGAAGCAGAAATTTTTTCAATAAAAATAAATGAATAAATTAGAAAAAAAACCCTTCCTTCAATGTGCCAGGAGTAAATTATGCAAATAAAATGTAAGGTTCAATACTTGAGGGTTCTGTCACATTGCTTATTATTGATATATTTTTTGCACCTTATTATTATTATTATTAAAAATTTCCCCCTTCTTCCATTTCTCTCTCCCTCCCCCCACTCACCCTCCCCCTCCCTCTCCAGTCCTAAGAGCTGTCAGGGTTTCCTGCCCTGTGGGAAGTCCAAGGTCCTCCCCCATCCATCCAGGTCTAGGAAGGTGAGCATCCAAACAGACTAGGCTCCCACAAAACCAGCACATGCAGTAAAATCAAAACCCAGTGCCATTGTCCTTGGCTTCTCAGTCAGTCCTCATTGTCAGCCACATTCAGAGTCCGGTTTGATCACATGCTCCATCAGTCCCAGTCCAGCTGGCCTTGGTGAGCTCCCATTAGATCAGTCCCACTGTCTCAGTGGGTGGGTGCACCCCTCGCGGTCCTGATTTCCTTGCTCATGTTCTCCCTCCTTCTGCTCCTCATTTGGACCTTGGGATCTCAGTCCGGTGCTCCAATGTGGGCTGCTGTCTCTGTCTCCATCCATCACCAGATGAAGGTTCTATGATGATATGCAAGATATTCATCAGTGTGGCTATAGAATAAGGCCAGTTCAGGCACCCTCTCCTCTGCTGCCCAAGGACCAAGCTGGGGACATGTCCTTGGACACCTGGGAGCCCCTCTAGAGGCAAGTCTCTTGCCAACCCTAAAATGGCTCCCTTAATTAAGATATCTACTTCCCTGCTCCTATATCCACCCTTCCCCCATCCCAACCATCCCATTCCGCCAAGCTCTCCCCATCATATCAATATTTTCTTTAGCATTTAATATTGCATTTAACTCTTTATGAAATTTGATGTTTTTGTGGCTTCTAGAGTTTGAAAGTCCATTTTAGGGTTAATGGTTTTACATTGGCCTCTTTCCTGGTCATTTCAGCGTATTTAGCCACTACTTTCTCCCCAAACGTGGGCAACAAGTGGCATCAAGTTCCTTTGTTTTTTATTGCTTCATGAGTGTTCAATGTTACACTTATGATTTTGAAATTACATCTTTCAAATATTTATCTTCAAACCTATGTGATGGACAGTCTTAAAATATGAATAGAATAGGGTCTCAAGATATAAAGCATCTCCAATACACAAAATTATAACTTCCTGTCTCAACTTTGCTTGTCTAGTCAAAGTTCAGCTTAGATTTCTGTAACATTTTATAGAAATTCCTACTATTGGTAATAAGTTTTAATATATTTCTTCTTTCCTTCAGTTTGTATGTCTAGGAATTAACACAATTTCAGTGTGTATGCTCTTTTGAAATATTTCTTAAAGTAGATTCACAAATTTTCACAGAAATCATGCTTCCTATCAGTCCCTATTCATATTATGTCTTCCAAATGTAGAAATTTGGAGCATTGGATGCATTCAATAATCACATATACCCAGCTGTGCTCTCAGCCATCAGTTTATTCTTGAATGTAGGATATTATACTTACTGTGTCTTCACATTTCCATGGTACTACCTACATTCTTTATCCAAATGTGTAGATTACTGTTTTAATTATTGGCATTTCTTTTCTCTTTCTTCCTACAGTTTCACTCAGAATCACCGCATGTATTACATTGTATTGTAGCATCAGCTTTCCTGCCACAGCTTTAAACGCTATGAAATGGGATACAGTGTTTTGGACCTCTGTTATTAGCAAAGCCATTTTTTATTGAAAACAACTGAAATATTTATTCAAATATTCTTACATCTATGGTCAGTAACTAGAATTGTCTGTGAAAAATATTCATTGCAATTTCTTCCATATTCTTTCCCTATACCCATAATAAAAGATAATTTATGTATTATATATCTAAGGTGGATATCGTACATTTGTTCAGAAATGTTTCTATATTGTACATCATGTTTAAACAAAATAATATTGTTAGAAAATTAAAACCTTAGTTTATTAGCGAAAAAATTCTAAGAAATAATGTGACATCAGGTTTTTATTGAACATCCACTATGTAGTGTTCTGAGTTAGTTTTAGATTTTAACAGCCTAACATTATAGCACAAGGTTGTACATACACTGCTATTTTGTAACCAAAGAGTGTGTTCCTATATGCTACAAATCTATCTGAATACTAACAAGAAAGGGCACAGAATTCTTAGGATGTGTTAGAAGGAAAGAGGCATTAGTTTAAATACACTGAGCTACATAAAAATTGGAGTTCTTAAAATAAGTTACTTTCCTACCTATATCTATTTGATAAATTCACCCTAGTTTCTAAATAACAAATATATGTATAATCAGTCCCCTTTGTCATATAATTTTAGTTTACCATTTTGAGTTATCTTCTACTGGTAAGCATGAATTTTCTTGATAACTGTGATACCACAGTAAATTTCAAACTCTATAATTTGTTTCACTGTGTATGTCAAGAAATGCCTGGTAGCAAATCACCAAAGGCTCTGTCCCCAAGAGCAGCCAAGTCTACTTAAGGAAGTGTCAGTGGAACATGTCATATGAAGAATGAACAGCTGTAAGTTACACTTCCATTCCAGTACACATTTCAAAAACACAAATTGTAATTTAAGTGATTAGATCATGATGCACATCCGTGTATACTGTCAACATATTCAGTCAGGAGCTGAAATGCTGCTGGAGCTTTGTACAGCATGCTGTGTACGCTAACAAGGTACACGTCTGCCAAAGTGGGTTGTTTTCTCTTGGTTCTCATTTAAAATAATCCTTACCAAAACTGACAAAAGAAAGAAAACCAAAATTGATGATGTAAATAAGGATAGGTAGACCATAATTACTACCCTTATAGCTATTTGAATTTTGTATACTATTAATCAATAACTAAGATAAAATTTGAGTACTCAAAATATTATAAAAACTGATGCAAAAGAAGTTTACATGACAAGGAGGAATGTATATTTAATTGAATAAATTAATTTAAAAGTAATTGTTTCTCACCCTGGTAATTTCAATATGTTTAGATAATAAAATCTTCAAATATTTCTCTTGAAAATAAGTACAATTCCTTGGTAAACCATTATCCAGTCTCACAATACACAAAATCTATACAATTGATCTGTGTGTATCTTTCAGTTATTAATATAACATAATGTATTTAATGTAGTAAAATAAATAAATAGAAGTTGTCCATAAACAGACAAGGAGAGAGACTTCTATGATGGTTACCATAAATTCAGGAAAAATCATTTTAATGAATAGGAAATTCTCAAACAATTTATTAATCTTGTATACTATGACAAGAAAATTGCTTTTGAAATATGTAGCAAGCATCATACTTATAGCAAATTATCGTAAAATTTCTCAATAGAAAAAAAAATTAAAAAACACTGTTATTGACTATTTCACTAAATATCACTTTAAATAAACTATTAAATTAAAATGTGAAGGGATATCAGAACTTAAATATTTAAAAGAATATAAAGATGTTACAGTTTTTAGAGTCACTCAAAAAATCACTACATTAAAAAAAATTTACCTACTTTTACAAATTTTGTAAACACAGTATAGGGTTTATTATGTTTACTTCAACATTCTGACATATATTTTTTAATGTCTGATCTTTTGTGTATATATCATGGCCTCCAGAGGACTCCTAACTGTAGAAAAAAGAGGGTCTGTATGTCTATATCTGTTTCTTTTGTCTTTTCTTGAACTTGTTTCATTCAATTTGCTTGTTTTGTCCTATTCCTATGTGTTAGTTTTGTTTTGTCATATTATATTATTATCCCTTAGAAACCTGTTTATTTTCTAATGAGAAACAGAAGTGGGGTGGATTTAGATATAAAGGGAAATGAGAAAGAACTTAGAAGAAGAGAAGGAGGAGAAAATAATCATAATTTATTATGTAAGAAAGAAATGTACTTCAAATAAAAGGATAAAATTGTGTGTATAAATTATAACTAGAAAAATCAAAATAGAGTATCATCAACAACAAAAATTTGTAAAATAATAGTCATCTCTAGTCATACTTTTTTTTGGGACCAGAGCTCACAAATAATGATACAGAGACGTATTGTTAGTTATAAAAGCTAAGTCTTAGCTTAGGCTTGTTCCTCACTGGTTTTTATAACTTAAATTAGCCCATGTTTTTTTAATCTATGTTTCAGCATGTGACTAATCACCTGATCTCTGTACTGCCCATCCTGTATCTTTCATATCTGGCTGGTGACTCCATCTATCTTCCCAGATATCTTTTGTTTATCCAGTTTTTTATTATATCAATCACAACTATACATCTTCTTCACACATTGTACAAATATCCCATAACAGTCATGAAGTGAATTTATGACACATAACAAATTCAAAGTTTTATTAGAAGAGAATTGGCTTGAACAATTGTGGTATATAAGCATTCGGGGACAGTCAAACTTAGTCCTGCAAACTGTAGTGAGAAAGGTAACTACTTGTCAACCTGTACAAAAAAAGAGTACTTGATGACAAAGAACACTGGTATGTTTTAAATAATAAATGTCAATTTTGGTATAAAAAGGTACAATTATAAAAATGTATACATTAAGAATGTGCAGATGTATTTTTTTTTTTTTTTTTTGGTTTTATGAGACAGGGTTTCTCTGTGGTTTTGGAGCCTGTCCTGGAACTAGCTCTTGTAGATCTGGCTGGTCTCGAACTAACAGAGATCCGCCTGCCTCTGCCTCCCAAGTGCTGGGATTAAAGGCGTGCGCCACCACCGCCTGGCATGTGTAGATGTATTGAGAACAGAAACAGAAAATAAATTCCACAGATAACCTTAAAGGAGTCCATAGCTGATCAACCATAATGATGTAGAACAACATTCTGAGTTAATGATAGCAGGAAAAGAAAAATTAGGATATTTTCTATATAACATGGTTAGAAAACACACCATATAAAATGAAATCATAAGTTCGAAAAATGAAATAATTTAAATACTTTTGAAACCATATGAGACTACCTCTAGGTTCTTGGAATAGCTATGATGTTGTAAGATACAAAAATGTGAACCATAAACTAACCAAATTAGATCATTTTCAGCAAAATAACTTTAACAGCATCAAAAAATGTGAAACTAATCTATATTGGTTGGTTTATGATTGACGATTGTGAGTCTTATAAAAAAGTATAAACTCTACATATGAATTTGGAGCAGATATTGACAGATAATTAACCCAAAACAGATTACTCACAGTTTCTACCTATACACTCTTCTATCATGGACCTTACTTACATTCATCCTTCTCTCTTGTATCTGTCATCCATTCATGAGGACTCTGAAGATTCTGAAAATGACAAACCAATTTCTACTCATCAGAATCACACAAGTTCTATTCCTGTCATAACAATCAATCTTTGAATGCATAATTAACTTTTAATATAGAAATTTCAAGGGAAGGACTTTTCAAATAAACATCTTACACTCATTTTAATTCCTTCTCTTCTGATGGCACCTAAGTTACCAACCATTAGGACAGGAAAAGAAATAGGAGAGGGGGGTAACAAAAGACAAAAATGTGGGGTGAGGGTTTGAGAAGGGAAGAAAGAGGTGGAAGAGGGGAGAAAAAAAGAGTAAAGAAGACAACAAACACAACTGGCAAATGTCTTCAATTTACTGTGAAATCCCCAAAGGTTAATTTCATGAAAATAAAATTATCCTGCTTATGTAAATAAATATTCTCATCAAACTCAAAGTTAGTATTTTAAATCTTTTATATTTAAAGGCTATGGGAAATCTTCCTCTGTTTTCTATTCCTTTCTGCCAACTTGCATTCATCTAAAGTTCTTGTTAGGTATTTGTGCTGTTTGAGGAAGACACATCAAACATTCTTGTCTATCTTATCTCTAAAGAAGAATAACTGATTTTCAAATACTCCATGACTCTTTTAAAATCTTAGTCATTGCTGTCCCTCTGTCCTATCTCGGTATTTAACCTAGTCATTTAGCACTTCTGCTTAATTCCTAATTCTTTTAGAATTTATAGTTCTAATTTTACTGCTCTGTGATTCCCAATGGAACCATTTGTACATAAATAAATAGACCACATCAAATACTTGAATTAATCTAACTGTATCCATAAGGCTCCAGCATGCTCTGAACACTTTATGATCCTTAAGAAAACTACAGATCACTATTGTTATGCATTGCTTATTTACTTACACACTGCATATGCTGTTTTTAAAAATTGTATTTATCATTTAAACTTACTCTTTCGTGACACATAAAAGTACAGACAATTTTAACAACCATCATTCAATCTATGTACTTTTTGTAGCTTATTTTTTAAGATAATGTAACATTTTCTTGAGGACTATTTCTTCACACTGTATTAATATATGTCACTGGGAATGGTTTAACAAGGAAGCTAACTGTCCAATAGTTGAACAGGATAAGATTAGGAGAAAGAGCCAAACTGAGAAGGCAGGAATGAAGACGAACAGATGCAGACCAAAGCAAGGTGGGCTGTACTGAGAAAAGTTACCATGTCATATGGCAAAACCTAGATAAAAAATATGGGTTAATTTAAAAGTAAGGGTTAGCTAGGTACAAACAATCCTGAGTTATTGGTTGAGCATTTATAATTAATATTAAGCCTCTGTGTGGTTAGTTGTGGGACAGAAACTTCTGTCTACCTTTCATATTTGATATTCTTTTGTCTAATTTTCACATCTTTTGAATTTCTAATAAAGCAATATTTTTTCAGTTTTGTTATCATTTTGCTAACAAAAGTGTGACTCCACAGAAATTAATTATTCTGTTTTTAACTACAATTTTCTCATGGAGAGAGGTTTTTCTGGTGACAGAATATTGGAACTCTCAGCAATCATCACTTTCTGTATATTATTCCCATGCAACTTTTTTATAAACTATAATGTATTTTGAAAATTCCATTCTCAGAACATATTTCCTCTTGATTAATTAGTCTAATAACCATATTTTCATTCTTTTCCACATTCCCACAGATTATTGCATGATATGTGTAATTATTGGGTTTATATAATATAGTTTTCCTACTTTCTGATATTAAAGTTAACTAGTCATTGAAGTGAGGATTTGACATCTATCTGCCATTCTGTTGTCTGGGTTAATAGACAAGATTTCTATTATTGCTATGTTATTACAAGAATTTAACTACATGGTTTTGACATTAACTGTTTAATTATGGCATGTTAAATGTACAATAGAGGGCTTGTACCATAGGGTCAGGGTGAAAGCCTTCATGTTGAGCATCAAATGTCTCTATCTTCCAATATATTAAAACCACCAACAAAATACTTAGATGCTAAGGGCACCATGGAAAATCCTTGTGGAAGTTTATTTTGATACAGGATTTTGTGGAGTTTCCCATGCCATGGAAAAAAAGGCCAAATTTCAAAAAGTGACTCAGTTAAGTTAGAAACAAACCACTTTTTTCACCTAGAGCTGTGGCCAAAGATATAACTCTGAATAGGTTTAATTAAGTGGTTTTTGCTGTAGGAACTCCTTCCACCAATAGTCTTTAAGAAACCAGCCCACTTAGGCATGGTCTCTTATAAAATAAATGCAGCCATAAAGCTTGCCTGTGCTGTCTCTCTCCTCTCTTACCTGGCTGCTAGATTCAGATTCTGTTGCCTACGCCTGAAGAGGACTGTGATCTGTGAGTCCCCACCGATAAAGAGCCCTTCATTATACTCAATTCTGAGCTATTGGGGGACTCTCTTACAACATGAATCTACATTTGGCCCCCACAGGACTCCCAACTCCATGCCTAAATGGATCTGCCCAGAAAGCCCAAAGACCCAAAGGTCTGTGGCCCAGAACATCTCCCACCCCTGCCTACTGGCTTGATTTTACCCACTAAGTAGGTTTTTGCCAAAACCTGACCACGGTAGAGCTACTGCACAGTGACTTGGCAATTTTCCAGGCTCAAGCACACTCCTTGTACTTTTAGAAATGATACAGTCTTACAGACAAATAATGAACAGTTAACTGAAAAGACTGATGCAATAGATTATCAAAAGTTAGCTGAAAAAATTAGTACCATTGAAAAAGATAACATTAATTTGACAGAAAAAATTCAATCCATGTCAAAGGGTACTGAAAAATTATCTGAAAGGATTCATACTGCTGAATTGGACAATCAAAATCTTCTAAAATGTTATGATAGTTTAGCAAATAGAAAGGCAATCTGCATGCCATTCAAATCATATCCAAGGGTGAGAAGTTATCCTTATGGAAAAATTTCAGATCCTGGAATCATATGTACAGAATGAGAACCAGAGAACAAGTGACTCAATGAAATCATTAGAAATATTCATAGGTCAAGAGATTCAGGCTCTACAAAAGACAGTGGTAAAAAGATTTGAAACAATTAAGGAAATTATTAGAGCTGATAAACAGGGAGAGAAGTTACAAGGAAAGAATTTAACTTTACCAGTACCTTCCAGACTCAGAGATGACTTAGCCAGGGTTTTAGTTCCCTACCTTGTATTCACCTCTGAAAAAGCATCAATTTCTAAATGCTCCAAAACATCAAAAAATATAGATAGAAAACAAATGTTTTAATTGTGGTAGAATAGGACATCTGAAAAGGGATTGTAGTCAAAGCATTCCTAGAAATAATGCATCCTCTGGAAATGGCAAACATTTTAGAGTAACAGGGAAAAGCAAAAGGATTTGAGGCTGCATGAGATCAAATTCTTGGTAAGAACATTTATGCTGACCCATAGGATCAAAGATAAATACATCTTGTCCCTATGCCACACAGCAGCCTTAAATGTTTGGAACAGGATTCAAGAACTAGGAAAAAGCATTAAATCATATATTAGGATTAAACAGGGACAAAGAGAAACCAGAAAGTTTCAACCTTCTGGATTATGGACATGTGACAAAGGCTAACATTAGACCAATGAATGCATATCAATAAAAGACAAACAAAGCAACTCGATATACCATGGGGAATCTCCCTGGAGGCCTGTCATAGCCCCTGAAGTCAAACATGGTCCAATCATTCCCAGTCACTGTGGAGGACACGGCTCATCAGGAAAATTTAAAAAATCCATTGCCTGCCACAAAAACCATGCTGATCTGGATGATGAAATAAACATGGAGGATGAATAAAAAATTCCAATAGAAAATAGGAAACCTAGCCGGGCGGTGGTGGCGCACGCCTTTAATCCCAGCACTCGGGAGGCAGAGGCAGGCGGATCTCTGTGAGTTCGAGTCCAGCTCCAGCCTGGTCTACAAGAGCTAGTTCCAGGACAGGTTCCAAAACCACAGAGAAACCCTGTCTCGAACCCCCCCCCCCAAAAAAAAAAAAAAAGAAAAGAAAATAGGAAACCTATATTTTGGCAATTTCTATAAATGACTAAAGTTAAGAGTGCTTATTAATAGCATTGTAATTCAGTGATTACTGGACACAGGAGCAGATATGATTATCATTACTTCAGAATATTGGCATCTGAATTGGTCTTTTCAAGAAGCAAACATTAAATTCCTATGAATTTGAACCCTATCTCAAGTGAGACAAAGCAAGAGATAGGTTGAAGGTATAAGACCACAAGGGCAGAACAGAACGCTGAGGCCATATGTGGCTAATATAGCAGTGAGCTTATGGGATCAAGACCTGCTGCAGCAGTGGAATATCCAGATAAATATTCATGCAGTTCCAGAAACTCATGTTTTGGGGAAGGATGTTAGAAGGTATTATAACAAAAAGTCACCAGCCATTAAAACTGTACAAAAACACAAAACAAATACAAACAATCAGAGGTACCAACATCACTACCTTTAAAATGGATAACTGGGGAATCAATAAGGGTTAAACAATAGCCTTTAACAGAAGACAACATGCAGAATTTGGTACAGTTAGCACAGGAGCAACTAGATGCTCACTATATTGAAGAATCAGTTAGCCCTTGAATTTCCCCTCTTTGTTTTTAAAAAGAAATCTGGGCCCTATGAACCCTCTACAATCTGAAATTCCTTTGTCTTGCCTATTGCCTAAAGGATGACCTTTTATAGCTATTGATTTAAAAAAAATGTGTCTTCAATATTCCTTTACAAAAAGGGACGGAAAAAATTGCCTTCACACTATCTACTTATAATAATTCTCAGCCTACTTAGAAATATCAATGGACTATCCACTGGTGCGGGAGAGTCTGTATTTTGTCAATCATGTTTTAAATAAATGCTGATTGGCCAGGTAGGAAATATAGGCGGGAAAACCAGAGAGGAAGTAGAGGTGATGCAACGAGAACAGGAGAATTCTGGGAAAGAGAAAGTTGATTCCTCCCAGTCCTGCACAGACCAATGAGGAAGCAGGATGTGATCTGCCAGCTGATAAAGGTATTGAGTAACATGGCAAAAATAGATAAGAATAATGGGTTATTATAAGCTACAAGAGCTAATAAGTAGCCTGACATAATGGGCCAATCAGCTTTATAAGCTATAGAGATCTCTGTGTAATTTTCTTTGGGGCTTGTGAGCTGTGGGGTACCGGGTGGGACAGAAAACCCCAGCAAACAGCCCCTCATGTTACAATCCACCCACAGAGGATGATCAATAGCCCCACTCTGTGCCAATACTTTGTAAGTCAGCTATTGAAAATAATACATAAATAATTTCCTAAATCTATTTTTTACCATGGATGACATTTTGCTATCTGATTCAAATGGAGATACCTTAGAAAAAATGTTTGAAAAAGTAAAGAAAGTTTCACCTAAATAGGGTTTACAAATTGTTCCTGAAAAATACAATGAGAAGATTCTATTATCTAGATTAAAAAACATGTTTATAGAAAATTAGAACTCAAAAATCACAAATTAGGAGAGATTGATTGCAGTTGCTTACTGGCTTTCAAAGATTACTAGGAGACATTTTTAATCTATGACCAGTTGTTGAGATAGCACCTGATCTAATAATTCATTTAAACAAAACCTTAGATGGTAACAAAGACTTAAATAGTCCCAGGGAATTAATAGCTGATGGAATCATTTACTTTGGTTAAAGAGAAATTTCAGAAGGCATAGGTGGAGCTTGTGCATCCCAATATTAACTGCATTCAAGTCATATTGACTTCCAGAATTTCCCTGACAGGAATTTTAATAGAAAGGGAAGATATTATTTTAGAATAGATCATTTTACCACTAAAAATGAGTAAAAATTAAAAAGTTAGGTGGAAAAAGTTTCTGAATTAATTATAAAAGGAAGATTGAGACTTTGCCAATTAGCAGGAATAGACCCAGCAGAGATTATAGTGCCTTTTACTACTGATGAAAATTTTAAAAATTAGGGGAAGACAATGAAGCCTGGCAAAGAGTTTGTGCTATTTTTTTAGTAGAGATTAATAGCAATTTTCCCAAAAGCAATAGAATTAACCTTATGAAGAGAACTACTTGACTCTTTCCCCACATTGTTATGTGACATACCAGTTACTGGAGCCCATATATTATATACTGATATATATAAATCAGGAAATGTTGGTTACAAATTAGAAGATGTAAATAGGATGGAAAAAACCTCTTAGAATTCTGTCCAAAAGGCAAAATTATATCCTATTCTTATGGTACTAAGAACTTTTAAAGAATCTCTCATTATAGTTACTGATTTGCAATATGCAGAAAAAGTTGATTTACATATTGAAACTGCTGAATTTATATGAGATGATACAGAATTGACTTCATTATTCATTCAGGTTCAAGTTATAATCAGAAATAGGCATTGTCCCAGATATATATATCTCACATATGATCCCATAAGGGTTTGCCAGGTCCTCTAGCAGAAGGAAATGTAGGAATTGATCAATTATTGATTGGAAATGTGCTGAAGGCCTCAGAATTTCACTAAAAACTTCATATCAATAGCAAAGTTTAAAGAAAGAGTTTCCTATTCATTGCAACAAGCTAAGGAGACTATCATTAGTTGTCCTACTTTTCCTCTCCATAACCAAACACCACTACTTGCAGGGAGTAACCCAAAGGGTACTCAAAGGAATGAATCTGGCAGATGGATGTGTTCCACCTTGCAGGTTTAAAAAACTAAAATATGTACACCACACCATTGACATTTACTCAGGTTTTTATTAGGCAACTGCTTTAAGCACCAAAAAGGCTGATTCAGTAATTAAACATTAGAAGTTATGGCCATCATGGGTATACTCTGTACAAAGAAAGACAGATAATGGTCCAGCATATGTCTCTAAGAAATTGAAACAGCTTTTTTACTTATTATAATATAAAGCATATTACAGGTATACCACATAATCATACAGGTCACTCAGTTGTAGAAAAATCAAATTGAACTATAAAGGATATGGTAAACAAACAGAAAGAGATGGAAAATATCCCCAGAAATATATTGCATAATGGTTTATTAACCTTGAATAAGAAAGGAACAATAGCAGCAAAGAAACATTGGATAATAAAAATATCTTGTAAATTAAATAAGCAGGTATATTTTAAGAATGTGTTGACCCCAGAATGGAAACCAGGAGATGTGCTATGTTGGGGAAGGGGTTTTGCTCTTGTTTCCACAGTAAAAGAAAAGCTATGGATACTATCAGAATTAACCAAGATTCTCTTTGAAATGGATGAACCTCTTAAGAAAGAGAAAAAAACAGCTCATCCATAGAGGTGACAATTAAAACTGGTAAGAAAACCTTGTAAAGTTTGGGACACTATTCTGTTCTTCTCTTTGCAGGAAATAACTCATCCTCAAAATGTCAGGAGACCCTGGATGTTTAGAAGCCTAAGGAAGAAAATATAACTATCCAGAAAGGATTACTGAACAAAGAGAAATTGACTTATGAGGACAGATCATCTGGAGGGTAAAATTTCATTACATACTGCCCAGTAGAATAATAGTAATGACTCACTTAAAAAAAATCAAAGCTGACTTTGGAGTTGGACAATGGCTATTTTTCTCTAAATTCAAGCATGTTGTTAAAGGAAAAATTCAGCGTTTCTGTTTCATGTCAGGAGCCATAAGGTATGGGACAGAAAAAGAAAGTATTTAGGAAAAAATTACTATTCTCCATAACTATTTTGTCTCTGTTGTACCTGTCATTGTATATATGTCTATATGAATAATGTTTAAGTTTTCCATAATGAATAATAAATTTTCCTGCAGTAATCTTTGAAGTTTCCAGAAAGAAGATGGGACCCCACAACAATGACTCTATTTTCAGTTGATATGACATCATGATGTGATGGTGCTACTTTAAGATTTGTTTTTGGTAACAGCTGCTCAAAATGATTTTAACTTGGTTAGCTGAAATGGTGTGCCTTCTTACAATGTTCTGTCTAGAACTTCAAATAAGAACTTCAGAAAACCCCTACTGAATACTCAGAGACTTTTTGCAATCATCCCAGACTTTAATCTTGAAACTTAACCATAATTTTAGTTTTACAGAGTCCCATAGAATGAACATTGCCCCCGTGACAGCTGTAAGCATTTCTAGATGATGACATCCCCTTTCCCAACAACGTTTGTCTTCAGGGTTAGGGACATCAATTAGAAGTTGATTATAACTGTTATGGTGTTGAGGTGGAAATTATGTAGGCTCAGGGATCTCTTTGAATAAAAAGAAAAAAGAGGTAAATGGATGGGATAATTGGTAGATTAGTGTAAGCATACTCACACTAATAATAGTGAGCAATAGAGTGACTACTCATGAGATATTATTTATAGGCAATTTACACTGGAATAGATTCTTGTATATTGATACAAATTCAAATTATATTTGTGACATGAATAACTTCCTATTTGTAAACCTAGACAAAGTTAGGTTGTCATATTGTATGCGTGCATGTTTCCACCTCTGCTTAAGATGATGATACAATTATATTAGATATTTATCATATTGTACTATATATTTCTACTTGTGATCAGGATACTTATACATTGTTTACATTTTGAGGCCATTGTCCTAATTTGTTGCACAGTTGTTTTTTTAATATTCTAACATGAAATCTTAGTCTTTAAGCTATATAGGTATTAAGAATTAAAGGTCAATACCCACCCATGTTTGTCACACTTATAGTTAGACTAATCACAATCTTTAGATACATAGAGATTGTGTTCCACATAGAAGAGTAATCTTCAACCACTTCAAAGAGCTGTAGAATATGGCATTTATATAATTCAGGGTTCTGTTGACATGACACATGATTGTTGCTGGCAGTACCAATCAATTCCCAAAAGAATGTTGGGCACCAAAGACACTCCACATGGAGCTTGTTTTCTTCTTGGCAAATTCAGCATTTGGTCAAAGAACTACCCATGCCTCAACCAATGACAAAATGCACAGAGCCCAAAATGGACAAGCAGTATACAAGAAAACAGACTACCAAACTTTGCTAAAACAGGATAAGTCAGTTTTGAAGATTTTCCTGCCTCTGAAAATGGTTTGACAATTACTCTAGGCCTTAGCAAAGTTGCAAATGAGAGTTTAGGTGATTACCCAAGTAGCCAGTTGTCTCTGTCAGTTATTGCATATTTTAGAAGTAGCTTGATTTCACTTCCTGTTTACTCAAGTAATAGTATTTCTCTTCTCAGGTATTTGATTGGGTTGAAGACTAGAGAGTTGAAATTACTTTCCTCTCATGACTTGGCCAAGCCATTTCTAATACAAGACTTAGACTCCTTAGGATTGGAAAATTATAGAAACATTCAGTGTATGTTTCTTGTTTGATATTGTTTATGGCAGTTATAATTCTAATTTCTGTACTTGATATTTGTTCTTATTGTGTGTAGTTCTGCATTAGGCTTAGAACTCTCCTATTTAAACAAAATGAAGAGGTTCTGTGGAAACTCCTTCAGCCAATAGTATTTGAGATACAAGCCCACTTGACTATGGTCTCTTATACTATAATTGCAGCCATAAAACTTGTGGCGCTCTCTCTCCCCTCTTGCCTGGCTGCTGGATTTGTTTCCTGTTTCTAGTTCTTGCAGAGGACTGTGATCTTGAGTTCACCCTAAATAAAGAACCCAGTTCTGAGCTAGGGTGGGACTATTTTATTCGTGTTCTTTTACAATCCTTCATATACTTGCTAATTTTAACATAAAACATTTTCTTTTTTTAATTTTTTTAAAGATTGTTATTATGAATACAATGTTCTGCCTGCATGTATGCTTGCGGCCAGAAGAAGGCACTAGATCGCATTACAGATGGTTGTGAGCCACCATGTGGTTTCTTGGAATTAAACTCAGGACCTCTGGAAGAACAGCCAATGCTCTTAACCTCTGGGCCATCTCTCCAGACCCCATAAAACATTTTCTGACAGTTATCAAAAGGTGAACTCTCCAACACATCCTAGCAATCAGAGAACCATGCCCACTTTTGCTTCCATGTACTTAATACCTTCAAACACACATTTAATTTAGTTTGTTTTTAAAATCTTTGTATGCCCCAAAGGGAAGTTAGTTCATTCTCAGGAAAAGTTGTCTGAATAAGTCGTCTTGATGTCAACTCATTTTGAATAATGTCTTTGGAGACAGCGGATTAAAGGGATATCAAATAATTTCTGAAAAAAAATCTTTTCCTAGAAAAAATGCTTTTTCAGGTGAGTCTCAAGCTCTACAGAAAAAAATGAAGCATTTCAGGTTTAGCTAACTTTCAGATTCTTGTAGACCCAGCAGAAATAAGAAAAAATGACAAATTATTTCCACATTTTCAGTGTTCATTTTTTGACTTAGCAACCCTTCAGTTGCCCATGCCTCTTGAAACCCTAATACAACTTCCCACCATGAGCAGGGCCTCCCAAGAAGTCAACTGATCACTACAGCATAACTTGTTTCATGAAGAATTGAATATTCAGGACAGAAGGACATTAAATTGTCATACCTTTCAACCATGAACTTTGAAATATGAAACATGAAAGATGAGAAAGATCTTCCTCATTCTGGAACTTTCCCTCTCTTTAGGGTTAAAAAGGTTAAACAATTACATGTGGTGGGGGTGTCAACATGTGAGATGTAAGAAAGTAACTCCTTTGAAGTCACAGATAGATAGATTTTTGATTCTTTAAGGAATGGACCTGTCCCCCTCATTTAGTCATGCATATTAAATAATGAACAAGCTAACTTGAATATATCTCCTTACCTCATGATTAAATACTCACATTCCTGCTTTAAGAGCTGGTAATTTGCACTTTATAAATTTACCTTTGATTCTGGAGTCATTGCCTTTATTTTACTGCTTTGTTTAATTCATTCAGCATTGTTAGATATGGGAATCAGTAGTTTGAAAAATTGCCTGAATGAAAAATTATTCTCAATGGGAAAATGTGAGTTTAAGTTGAAGGTTCACCAAACATGCATGAGTCATTATCATGGAAAATTCTATTAGCAAATATAAGGTTATAAATTAAAATGTATTATTTTACTTCTCATTTTAGTCATACATTTTCCTGCATGTGTGTCTGAATCTGCACCCTAAATTATTAATTATTTTATGCTAATGTGGCATAAGTGACCCATTAACCATTATCAGTTGTTTCCACCTTGAATTAATATTTTAAAATAAGTTGAAAAAATAAGGTAGGTTTCAGGACACTGATTATATATTTTTTGAAAAATATAACAAGAAAAAAGGCACACGACATATTTTATTTTATACAACAGGGTTTCCAACTTTTGCTATAAGATCCACAGGGTAAATATGGTATTCTCTCTTATCTTTACAACCCTATCTATGCTATTATACTACAAAATATGCCTCTTATAACATTTTAATAAACAATCCCTTTTCCTTCTTTTCTTTTATTTTTTTCTTTTTCTCTTTTAGTTTTGTTTTATTTTTTTGGAAAGGGTTTCTCTGTGCAACAGTTCTAACTATCCTGTCCTGGAACTAGAACTAATTCTGTAGACCATACTGTCCTTGAACTCACAAAGATCCACCTTTCTCTTCTTTCCAAATCCTGGGATTAAAGCCCTGGTTAAATCACTCCTTTTCTACAACAACAAAATGTCATTCTGATATAAAAGTGCAACAATATAGATTTACAGTTTTCTTACCCCTTGCTTAAATAATAAAATATCCTGTAACTCTCAATTCTGATATATTGCTTGATCCACAAATATGGATTACATACAGCAAGCAAAGGTCTGATCATGCTACAAGCCTACATTACTAATTCCAAATCTTCCATAAATGTGAGAATGGTAGTTTTCATAACTATTCTACTTGCCTCATTTCAAAGCTAATTCACAAGCTTATGGAGAGATTTGATAATTGGCTGCATTAATATCCTGGAGTTGACATAAGACCATAACCTGAACAGAATACTTAAGACAACAAAATTTGTTCTTTCTCAGGTTTCAACATGGAAGTCTGGAATTAAAGAAAAGACAGTATTCCATAAGTCTCTAGAAGATGGCCCCTTTTTTCCTGTTGCCAGATTTGGATGCTGACCATAACCTTGACTTTCATAATTTGCACTCATCACTCCATAGTCCATGTCTTTACCATCACATAGCAATACCTATGTTGAGTATCTTTATTTCTGGGCTTATAAAAATATTACCACTCATAAGGATTATGCCCACCATAATCCAGTAGGAGCTCAAGTTGTTTATACATGCACAGACGCCAATTACAAAGTAAAATATTTATACTCTTAGAAAACAAATGTAATCCATATATATTATTTTACATTAATTAAATGATATAGTATAAACTGTTGATATTATTGGTTTTCATTTATCTTCAAGAACAGCAGTTTAGAGTGACTGGAATGATTCAGGGGTAATAGAGCTGTGTGTGAAACATTGTGGGCATTTTACAAAAAATGAAATTAGAAACAACAAAAGTTCTTAATGTAAGACAACTATGCCCAAATAAAAATCGTCTTTCTACTGGAGATAGATGGAAATGAGAGCCAAAGGGATCTGGTGTGTGGAGTAGGGCAGGAAAAGCGTACGGAGAGGCAAGTAGAAATGGAGGGCATTTACACAGGCAATGTGAAAACTGCTGCAGGAGAAATTCTCAGGATTCTATGAGGGTGACTATATTTACAACTCCTAATAATGAAGATTCAAAGCCTGAACTGGCCTACTCTGTAACCAGCAAAGTTTCCAGTGAGTGGAGGGACTGTGACACCAACTAAGCCACAAAACATTCAACCTCCTATCTGTTCCTACAAGATGTGCTGAGGAAACGGAGGCAGGGAACTGTGGGAGTGGCCAAACAATGACTGGCTTAATTTGAGGCTCATCCCAGGAGAGGGAACCAATATCCACCTAGCACTGCCTAGATGGCCAGGAATCAAAAGTTGGCTATTGCAGAGAAGTAAGATAAAAAAAAAAAAATCAATACAATGATTCTTGATGATATACTGACATAATAAATCAGTGCCTAACAGAATTGTCATCAGAGAAGCTTTCCCTGGAGGCTGATGGAACAGATGCAGAGACAAGTATTAGATGGAGAGAAAGCCCAAAATGGAGATCTCCCAATGAAGCCCTGGGAACACTGTGGACGATTGGGAAGAATTGTAGGAGAAGGAGAGCTGGAGGACACTAGGAGAACATAGCCTACAGACAACAACTAAGTAGGACTCATAATGGTTCACAGAGACTGAAGAGGCAAAACAGCAATCATGAAATCTACATGAGTCTGTACTGATCCTTTGCATCTATATTATGGTAAACTTGGTGTTTTGTGGGAATCCTAACAGTGGAATTAGGTGTATCTCTGACTCTTTTGTCTGCTCTTAGAACCCCTTTCTCCTACTGGGTTGAATCACTAAGCCTTGAGATATGATAGCTTGTACCTGGTCTTATTGTTTTGGCAAGTTCATGGATATATCTGGGATGCCTGCCCTTTTCTGAAAGAAAATGGAGGAAGAGTGGGAGAGAGGAGAGTATCAGGGGAGAGCATTGGAAGAAGAGTAAGGAGGGGAAAGTGTGGTTGGAATGTACAAATAAAACAAATAAATGCATTTTTAAATTGCCAATAAGCAAGTGAAAAACTCACTGTCTTTGGTAATCCTGAAACAAAACTTATTAAAGGCATAATAACTCAAAGAAATAGTGAAAGTTTACAGAAAACTGGAAGAGTTAACTGTATTCATATTTGTATAAAAGGAATTGCGTTACTATATATTTAATTCAATTATGTACTTTAATACTAGATTATCATCTCATCAATTTTTATGAATTAATAGTTCATGCACACTAAATTTTATTAGCTGAAGATGATAGACTTGAAAGAAATTGTAAATTATTTCTCTCAAAGGGAAAACTTGTTTTGAATACATCCCTAGCATGTGAGAAAAGCAGCATTACTTCATCAGGAGACTGTAAACTCTAACATCTTGTCTATTGTTTCAAAAGGAGACTAATTTATTGTGTTTGAATGTCAGGTTCTATCTCCATATCTAAGAACATTAGAGGCTAGGAAGAACAGACAAAGAAACTTTTTCACTATCTCATCTCACTGATACCAAAACTCAGCAAAAGGTAATGGATAAAAAATAGCTATTCCACTGGGGGAAGGGGAAAACTCCTTTCTTTTCAGCCAGTACACAATGAAATTTGTGGGTTAGAAGAGTGGGAAGAAAGAGGGGTATATATTTTCTGCCTCCTATAAATTTTTGAGTCACCCAAGAAACATTTCTGGTTAGACTAGAAAATAGCAGTGAAACATTCCAGAAGAAATATCAGGTTGCCCTAGCAACAAAGCAAATGTGCATTATTTTTCATGCAGGGATGTTCAGGGATTTTGTTTAGAGTAGCCATGTATTCAAAGTGGAACTTGTAAAAGCATAGGAAGCTCACAAGTGTCCTCAAATAACATTATTGAAGACTAATGTCATTCATAAATAAAACAGCATTTACATTCAAAAGAAAATCGAACATACTTTTTGTAACTTTGGATCTATGAACTTCAAATAAATTTTAAGAATAGTCAGTTCTCTGCATGAAAGCATCATTATTATCAAAGGTATCTTGTGTTTAGAGGGTTCAAAGCCATCAAGAACAATTGTTGTAGGATTAACACTATATTTGGACAATGAAAAAAGATGCATCTTATTGTCTGCCATTTAAATGATTCTCTAAAATCTAAATAAAAATGAATTTTATCTCTAAATACCACAATTAATATTGTTCTTCCACAAGTTCTGATACCCAAATGTTTGTGACTACCACATAAACCACAAATTAGAAGGTAAAGAATTAGATTTGGCAAATGTGTTGAAAGCATGTATTACATACATATCTTCAACATCTTCAAATCCTTCAAGGGAGTGCCTGCAGAAACTAATTCAGATGCTTGGGAAGAAACAGGAGTTTCTACTTCATATTGTCCAACTTGATCAAATTTGCTGGTACAGAGAGAACTGCTGGCTTTGGTAACAAGGCAGAGCAAACATTGTTCAAAATGTGTCTCCATCAGTTACAATTAAGAGTGATGATGGATGACTTAAACACCCTGTGATCCAGAGAATTCTGTTTATCAACATTAGTGGTTCTTTCTGCTCCACTTCTCATAATGTGTTGCAATGTTTTCCAGTCCTTGCTTTGTATTTTTATGTTACACAACGGCATCAGACTGGGAGCACTGCTCATCAATTCAGCATTAATAAGGGATTCTTCGTACCTTAACATCGTCTTGCATACACGCTAATGTTCCTTCTCTCCCTGCTCTCCATCCTTAGTGCAAAGCTGTCATCTTCACTAATTAAAATTCATTACCTCCTCTTGAAGCAGAGAGTCTGAAAAATTACTGACTGGTTGTCTCCATTGTACTTAATAAATTCCTGGAAAATAATAATGTCCTGTAGGTGGGATTGCTTTTTAACTTCTCGTTGCTCTGGCAAGGTAGTAGCCACAGATATGCTCTTTGGTTTCTCATTTATGGAATGATACTGTCAACTGGGGCTGTAGGAAGTCTGCCAGCTTGTGGTTACCCACCTACTGGGGTGTGGCCTCTTTTACTATGTATGCTGATGCAAAGCCTGCATCTGCTCCTTCTGCCCAGGCTGCTCTTTTGGATTGCTGGATTGCTGGATTCGATCTCTGTACTCCATTCAAGCAGAGAATTCTGATTTGTGAGTTTACCCCTAAATAAATAACCATCTATTTCTCAATTCTGAGCTAGTGTGGGATTTCTTTTAAGCGTCCATTCCACAAACTGGGAAGGGTTGGTCTTTCAGTATTTAGACCAGTCACTCATATCTAACGAACACAATATTTTAAATATGCCTCATGTTGACCTTACAACATGACTTCCAAAACTCTTCAATAGTCTTTCCAAGTGCCTCAAAACTTTTGGTGGCCTATTATCTTCTCCAATATTAATACTGCCAAATTTACAACACAAACTGGGCCATCCATGTATACCTGCTCTTTATAGATTGCTCTGAATTTGTTTGCTATACTCAGAATTGTTTCTTTCATCTTGCCTAGAGAATTCTAGTGAGGAGTCTGGTCTGCGTCCAGCACAGAGTAGAAGATATATGTACTGGAGGCAGAAAAAATTCTAACACTTAGGGACCATTAAGTGCACAGAGTAGCATCTTTGTTAAATCATTCCCTTTCTGTTAATACTCATTTTTCTATTTTGTTATGTTCAATCATGTGCTATTTTTAACTTTGCAAAAGAATTGTATGGTTAGTGAGATAATAACTTGAGGATGCATAAGGATGTAGCCTTAAAGTTCAGGTGGTACGTAATATGTTTCTCATTACACAACCACCGCTCAGCAAGTCGGTTAACACTATGGGCTTCCATTTCCTCATTTGCAATGTGATAAATGACTTCTATTCAAGGGATTCCTTTAGGTTTATTAGAATAGTGCATTTAATATGCCTAGTTTAGAAGCTAAAATGAATTAGAGAAATCATAATATTCTTTTTAATAAAAATTGCTCCAAGTGTCTATTATATTCCTAATGTCAACTGAGTTTTCATATTCTCCACACACTTCTGTGTGCCTGATGAGGAAGCAAAGAAGCTTGGGCACTTAAAACATAGCATACAATCCTTCATGCTATGGGTTGCATTGAATTTCTGGGACATGAATAGGTGCTGAATAAGATGATTTGGTGATTCCTTATGGAAAATGATACAATTTGGGGATCTTGCATAAATTTTTCCTGCTACTCAGAGTTATATCTTTGGGTTGGACATATTGTTTCCCATTTTTCTCCCTAGTTCCTGTCACAATAAAGAACCCGAAGATTATCTTGATCTCTAAAGTACATGGGATGTGTCTTTAAAAAAGATGCTTTGCCATCAACCTCATGTCATGGCTCTGTGTATCTAGCAATCTGTCTTTATAGAAAGCAAAAATCAGAGTGTTGAGATAATTTTCCTTTATAAGATAAGCATAACTTAACAGTATGATATGTTTCTCCTTATCTCAGCTTCAACTGTTTTAGTTACTGTCTGGTTTTTGTTTTCTTCCAAGTCTATTCTACATGGTTGTCATTTACATTTTCAAGTCCATCTTGCTTTGTATTTGTCTGAAGAAAAGATGAGCATCAGTTCCATCTGTGAAGCCAAGGAGAGGCTTATATCAGTACATAAATAGGTAAAGATAATTTGAATCTGCAGCAAGGTATGCCTTGCTTTGAAATAAGCTGGTTCTTTGAAAGCTTCTCACTACTAATCCTGGGATATTGAATTCTTACCTCCCGTCCCCACACTTCCAACTTTTCTGTGACTATTGAGGTATTGAAGAAATGAGGCAGTGCAGGGATTGGCTTTCAATTGAGATGCTTGGATAACACTGTTCTGTCCTGTACTTTTGTTTTTAACTGGGAATAATTTACTATAATGTCAAGGACTGAGTCTCATTTTCAGATCCTGGATCTTCATGCATCTTCCATCACACTTTCGTAGGCTCTACCTTCATCTTAAAAATAAAATTCTCTTATTTTCTTCTTCCTGTTGCAGTACCTCAAATACTCACTGGAAAATTTCATCCACACAGTAAGTTTTTTCATTCTCATATTTGCAGAGATGATTTCATAATTCGTGCTTTTTGGAGAAGTTAAGGTGTTATCTCACAACGTTTCTTCTAAAGTTATGCAAAAGGGGATCATGCCCAGGTGTTACTTAAGAAGCAGATCATCAACAAAACAATAATTAAAATTAAACTTGAATTCACTTGGGTTTCCTAACTTTTTCCCTTTGGACAAATTGATCCATTTCAAGTAGATTAGCTATCAATCCCAAAAGACTTCCAAGGATGAAGAAAAAAGACCAGTCCCAAATGAAGTCGGGTGTGTGTGTGTTTGTGTGCGTGCATGCATGAGTGTGTGTGTGTGTGTGTGCAGTTATAACTACGATAAGTCTACCTCTATGGAACAATGCCAGAGATAGAGGAGTAAGTGAAGTAGAAAAGAATAATGGAGGGGGAGAATACTTGGATGCCCAACTTATCTACACGGAAGAAAGAACAGACAGCCACCATGCCAATTTAATGTCAGTTCTAGTCACTTCTCTGTCTTCATAGAAGGGGTAGACGGGAGAAATACATTCTCAAAGAAATGCCCTCTAGTTCATTTATGCATTCTGCATGCTGAAAAACTTTACCTGATTATCTCACAGACAATGCACACTAAATGTCCTTTTTCACCCCCAGCTGAACCTTGGTTACTATGAGCAAGTGGAAGATAACCTGGTATTTTCTTCTTCCTTCTTCACTCTTTACAAGTATGAAGTAGTATTTTATGCTCTCGCTAATTTATTGAAAAGACATTATATCCTCATTATATAAAGCAATCTACATACAGAAATATTCTAAATTTCCAAATTCAGAGAAGCATCACCTTACTTTTAAAAATGAGAATACAGTATATATGGTCCAAATTGTTTCAGAAGTGTCCTTCTGAGGCATGTGATCACCATCACTGGGGACATGCCAATCCACGGGGTTCCTTCCCTCGTCCTCTGTTATCTTTAGCCTTCACACTATTGAAATAATAGAGAAAATAGACTCCTTGTAATTTTCTTTCTTGAGCTCTGCTTTCAGTGCTGTTTCAGAAACTCACATCAGATCCAGTCAATTTTCTGCTATTAAAGTTCCAGGCTCTTTTCCTGCTGCAGCCGATCTTATCAAGCCTGATCTTTCACTGTCTCCCACACAGGTCCTCGCCTCTGCTGATGCTGCATTAATCATCATGCCCAGGAAATGCTAGGCTCATTCCTCGCTCCTTTGCTTGCGTCATTTCTTACCTCTGACTACAATGCAATTATCTCACCTACTCCAATCCCACCTTTGAAAAACAAAGTTAGATTTAATTATGAGTTTAAATTTTGTCCCCTCCATGAACCCATTTCCTAAGCGTATTTCAACACATACCTGTCAGATGGCAGACATTACATTACATTATAATTGGTATGTAGATCTTTGTGAAAATGGAAGCTTGGGCAGCGTAGAGCATCTTTGTGTTTGTTCTCATATAACCAATTCAGTAATTGATACCCAGTAGGTGCTTAATATACCATTGTCTTTCAAATGAGTGAGAACATTTTATATCTCCAGAACATATATAAGATTATTATCTTGGAAAGGGAGGACAAAGTATTAGGTTACCCTGATATACTAATATTTTGAAAGTGACATTGTAGGTTGACACTAAGTAGAAATTAATAATGTTTAAAAATATTTCATCCTATACTTGCACAAAAATCCTCCATGAAATATTACCTTCAGAAGGAAATATTTTTGAGTCCAAAAACATAAGCAAATTATACAACATCCAAATGTAAATGAAGATGACTCACTCATTTATGGACTGCTCAGACATGAATAATCACACAGAAACTATATTAATTACAGCACTGCTTAGACTGTTAGCTCATACTTCTTATTAACTAACTCTTACATCTTAAATTAACCCATTTTTATTAATCAGTGTATTGGGCACGAGGCTGTAGCTTACTGGTAAGGATCTGTCATCTGTCTCCTTCGGCAGCTACATGCCATCTCTCTGACTCTGCCTACTTTCTATCTCTTCTAGCCTGAATATATTCTGCCCTGATATAGCCTGGAGCAGTTTCTTTATTAGCCAATGGTAATAAAATATATTCCCAGCATACAGAGGGGAATCCCACATATTCTCCCCTTTTCTGTCTAAATAAAAAGGAAGGTTTTAATGTTAATATAGTAAAATTACATGTAGCAAAACAGTTATCAAGCAAGAATTATAGTTGCAATATTTAGCCCATTTGCATCTGACAAAATAAGGAAAAACTCTATAATCTATCCTATCTTTGTGAGTATAAAGCCTTATATCTATTTTACCCTTTATCATAACTAAGCCTACTTGGAATGGCTAGAAAATGGATTTTTTATTAAAGAAGTATATAGATAAATTTAATTTAAGTATTCATTGTATATTGCCATTTAAAAGTCAACTAACAGCACAGTTTACTAAACTATGTGAAAATACAGTTTCTATTATGAAGCAATGTATATCATAGCTCACTGAAAATAAACCATACAAATGTTTTATGAGGACTTTCAGCATGATGGTAAAAATCAGAGATAAATCAGCAAGTTTCACAACAAAATAGAATTCAAAACTGTGAATGCTTTGACAGTAGAAATAACAGTAGAAGTACTAATCATATTTATTATTCCCCAAATTCTCTTTATATCCACAAAAATCTATATAGAGAAATATTCAATGTGTATTACACTCTCTCCTGGTTAGACCCAGTGTTCCTTACACATATACACACACATACAGAGTGGGGAGGCAGCAGGGAGAAAGAGAAAGAAGATAGATGGAGAGAGAATATAATTTTAAAGATAATCACCTAAAAGTTATCTAATTATTCACTGACTTTGAGCAGCAATAACAAAAAAAAGGAGTACTTTCTACTCTTTTCTGTTCAATTCCCTGTTTGTTGGTTTTGAAGTCAATTAATTTATAATGGAGCACTCTGCACTGTTTAGCCATGATGTTTTCTTTTTCTTCTGTCCTGTGGGTATATTACATTGGCTTCAACTAAAGCATGGAGCTAAAGAATGGATTGCCAAGCAATCCATCATTATTATTTCACCAGCTCATCAAACCTTTGCAAACACATTTTAAAACCACAGCCTCAAGCTGACTATTCTTTGTTTTCCTAATTGTCCATCTCTCTAATAGGCAAGAGACAGGAAGACTCTGTGCAAGGAAGGATGTGATGATACAACAGCATTTCTAAACCCACTGAGAAGTGAGCAATCTAAGAGAAGAGTGATTATCAGAAAACAACCTTGTCTTTTGTCTAAAGTTTCCCTGCACAAACTGTAAAGGAAAGTGGTCAGGAACACAAAGCAAAGACATATGCCAGGAGACTATTAAAGGGTTTGATACAACACACATCTTTCTGCTCTTGGAATTTAAATGTGTGAGGAGATTATTTCATCTACGATGGATTGTAACATTACTTACAATAGAAGATATGGGCAAAACACTAAGCAGTTAATATACTACCCAGCTTTCAGGTGCAAACTTTAATGTCATAGCATCCTCTAGTTTCTTCCAGCTCTTAAAAAAACTCTAAAGTTCAAGATTATCACAGTGAAAACTAATTTGTCTATACAAGTTAGTTTCTTTAATTCACAGAAAACCTGCCATCTTTCAGACAATTTAGAATTTTAAAATTGTATATGGAAACACAATTGACATATTTCATTAATATTCATATTTTGTTTATATAAAATTTTACTTTATGGCCAACAATGTTGTACCACATTACAGGATTATTCTTTTATAGGAAGGGGCTGTGTTGGTGACCATTTCCACATCAGAACTGATGCTAAGACACTGGTGAGATGGATGCACCTGTACAAAGAGAACCAAAGCCTCAGATCAAAGTCAGTACCAAGTGGGACTTGTGAGACCCTCCAGTCTCAGAAGGTTGAGATGGCAACCATAGAGGAGGCGGATATCAAGACTAGCTCTGCAGACAAGATCTATGTTTGAGTAGAAATCTATGACTCAAAATATAAAGGGGAAAAATTATGGTGAAAGTTTCTGGGCATCTCCCTCAGGCCAACTATGTCCTGTACACATGCCCACCTCATTAAAAGTTTGCCTTTATATGCATGTATATGTGCACCGAAATACATATGAACACAAATATACACACAAATATATATCATTTGCTTAACAACATAAATGAAAATCTTTCTAATGAATAAAGAAGTATCTTACTCTAGAAAATTATAGTTTTTTTACCTAGTGATTTTAGATTTTGTTTTGTTTTTGAGGCACTCTAACAATCGACCTGCTTCTGTTGGCTAGTTGCTGGAATCATAAACATGAGATTCCATATAAATCAAAGTTATTATTTTAATGAAATAACAGTTGATAATATATACTTAGATTCTTCAATAATATAATCTTATCGTTTTATTTTTGGTTTTGTTTTTTTACCCCCTGTTTTAGTTTGCTTTTTGCTGCTGTGATAAAACACTGACAAAATCAACTAAGGGGAATGTTTTATTTGGCTTACGATTCCACATAATAATCTATCATTGAAGAAACTTGGTACCAACTATAACTCCAGCTCCAGGGTAACCATACACTTCTGGCTTCCATAGGCACCAGCACACACATACATAAACCCATTCAGACCTACACATATACACATAATTAAAAATAAATAAATCATTAAAACTTATCTATCACAAGTAAGAAATAAGAGGGTGTATATTATAATCACAAGATGAGATGGGCTGCATTTAATAAAGCATTTGAAAGCAATTCTTATTCTTTGACAACATCTTCTATTGTAAAAGTTGACTTCTGTAATACCCAATGAATGTAAGCATTTACTACTGTTGGTGTCATAAAAATACACTTAGGTCAAGAATTAGGGCTGGAGAGGTTGCTCTTTCAGCATGCACGGCTCTGGCAGAAGACCTAACTTTCATTCCTATCAACAGCATCAGGGGTCTTAAAATAGCATTTAAATACAGTTCCAAGAAACCCAGTGTCTCCTGGCTTCTACATCTCAATACACATGGTGAACAAAATGTAGACAGAGACTGTTCATTTGTTTCCCAGCTGCCCAGACCTGAATAATCACATAGAAACTATATTAATTACTGTAGATGGAGTGGCGGGCCAGTTCCCACTGCCTTGGAGGGCTCCCAGCCACCAGCTAGCTTTGCCCAAAATAATTACATGGAAACTATATTCTTTTAAATGGTGCTTGGCCCGTTATTGGCTAACTCTCACATCTTGATTAACCCATTTCTAATAATCTGTGTAGCACCACCACAAGGTGGTGTCTTACCGGAAAGGATCTTAACTGCGTCCATCTTGGAGAGGTGAGCTATAGCATCTGCCACACTGCCTTCTTCCTCCCAGCATTCAGTTCTGTCTACTCCGCCTATCTAAATTCTGCTCTATCAAAAGCCAAGGCAGTTTCTTTATTAACCAATGAGAGTAACACATAGACAGATGACCCTCCTCCATCAAATTACAACATTGTTTGTCCAATAGCTTAGGTGTATTTCCAGCTAGTTCTTACATGTTAAATTAACCCATTTCTATTATTCTATATTTTACCATGAGACTCGTGGTTTGTTACCTCTTTCTTTTTGGGCAGTTACATGGCACCTGCCTGACTCTACCTTCTTTCTCCCAGCATTCAGTTTAGTTTTCTGGCCTAGCTCAATTATGCCTCGTCATTGGCCAAAGCAGTTTATTTATTTACAATATACAAAGGGGAGTCCCCTCCCCCTAACACAGATACATACATATACATACAAGAAAAGAAATAAATATTTTTCCAAAAACAAAAAGAACTGTCAAAATGCCTATTAACCTCTGTACCTCTGAATACTGATATTTACATTCCACATCCACTCTTTATGAAACTGTGAATTTTATAAATATTCAGCAATACTACTGTGAAACTTTGTGATTAGAATTTAAGCTCATTTTTAATCAAGATCATGGAAAACAGTGCTAGAAGTTGTTTATAAAATAGTGTGAATGCTTTTCTTTTTGTTTGTAACAAAAGCATTTGCAAGGGCCATGCTGCTTTTTCCAGTTCATCCACAGGAACTTCTTATATCCTATGAAAATACTTGAGGCTGAAAATTAAAAAAAAAAAAATCTGTTAAGTTGAACTTTTCTGTACAACAAAGAAACCAAGCCTTTTAAGGATTCTATTCTTGCTATTTTATTCATAAACTTACTAAAATTTAATAGGAAATTTTAAATACAATTGTACTAAGCAAATAGCTGGATTGAATTTTCAAAAGATTGAAGAAAAATCTTAACACGACATTCATAGTCATTCTATCTTCAGTCACATTTTTGTTTCAAATAGTGATCAGTCATCTTGTTCTTCCCCTTTCTTTAACCTCGTTTAACACTATGCTTTTATGTGACTAGATTAGTTATACAATTCACTGAAGGTTTTTAAACTTATGTTTTATATGGTTAATTAAATATAAAAGGCAGTATTCCATACACTAAATGTAAATGGCAGTTTTCCATAAAAAACAATTCCATAGAGTTTCAGTCATTCCTCCTCCAAGGCACACACTTTCTAATTGTGTTTTGGATACTATTTTTCTCAGATTATCAGCTTTTTGTTCATACAATTGAGGCATCCTCTGCCCTCCTCACCCTTTCCATCTTTAAATTACTGTGCTCTGTCTTCCCTCCAGAGCTGGTTAATTTTTTTTCAATTTGTCACAAACTAGAGTCACCAAACTGAAGAAACCCCCACTGTTGCCTTTATCAGACTGGTTGGAGGCATGACTGTAGGACATTCTTAGATTAAAGATTATTGTGGAAATGTCTACCCCGTTGTGAGTTAGGCCACTCCTGGGATGGCAGTCCTTGGTATTACAAGGAAAGTACCATGAGTAAGCCATGTTAAGTATGACTGTATGCAGCTTTTCTTAGTGGCCTCTCCTTTTGCTACAACCTCCAAGATCCTACTTGAGTTTCTTCCCTGACTTTCTTCAGCGATGAACTGTAATGAAGACAGCCAAGTCAAATAAACCTTTTCTTCACGCTGATTCCTTTGGGCCAGAGTATACACCACAGCAAGGGAAAATAAACTAGTATGCTTCTTTTGATAGCCCCAACCTCCACACAAATCCTTACTAACTTTTCAGCATCTCTGCATATTCCAAATAAATAAACATTTCTAAAGATTCAAAGCTGCCATGGAGTTAGAAACAATATTCTGAGTGCAATACTCCAGACTCAGAAAGACAAATATTTTATGTTTTCTCTTGTTTATGGATATTGGCTTTCACTTTTATGATTTCATGTGGAGAAGAGGGCCCTTCTGGTGTGAGAATATTGGGCCAACTAAAAGTAAATAATTTATGAAAACATCAAATAAAATACTGATACTGGAGAAGATTTCTATCAAGGGAAATGTGATGTGGCATTCCCCTCTGTATGCTGTGAATATGTTTTGTGGCTACTGGTTAATAAAGAAGATGCTTTAGCCAATGGGTTAACAGAGTAAAGGCAGCAGAAAATCCAAACACAGATGTAGAGCGAGAGTAGGCAGAGTCAAAAAGAAGCCATGTAGCCACCGAAGGAGACAGACAACTCAGAAACTGACTGGTAAACCACAAGACTTGTGGTAAAATATAAAATGATAGGAATGAGTTAATTTAAGGTGTAAGAGTTAGTTAATAAGAATCCCAAGCTAATAGGCCAAACAGTGTTTAATTAATACAGTTTCTGTGTAGTAATTATTTCAGGTCTGGGAAGCCAGGAACAAAGGAGCAGCCACTGACTACAGGGGTGGTAGTAAATGGACTAGAAACCACTAGACGAACATCACAGATTAACAAATAAAAACCCTAATATCTAGAATGGGTTACCAATATTGACTTTATTACCTAATGAGATCTCATATAATCAAAAATATTACAAGTTATTGACAGTGATCTTGCTTATCCCTCAAAATTTTTTCTTTTATTCTTCTCTCATATATTACATCTCCACCACAGTTTATCCTCTCTCCACTCTTCTCAGTCCCGTCCCCCATCTCTCTTCCCCAGATCCACTCTTTCTCCATTTTCCTAAAGGAGAAGAGGAAGAAAAGAAGGAGGAGGAGGAGGAGGAGGAGGAAAAGAAGAAGAAGAAGAAGAAGAAGAAGAAGAAGAAGAAGAAGAAGAGGAAGAGGAAGAGGAAGAGGAAGAGGAAGAGGAAGAGGAAGAGGAAGAAGAGGAAGAAGAGGAAGAAGAGGAAGAAGAGGAAGAGGAAGAAGAAGAAGAAGAAGAAGAAGAAGAAGAAGAAGAAGAAGAAGAAGAAGAAGAAGAAGAAGAAGAAGAAGAAGAAGAAGAAGAAAGATCAGGTCCTTAGGGCTATCCACCTAATATATCCTAACAAGTTACAATAAGACTAGGCACAAAGCCTCATATCAAGGTTGAAGGATGCAACCCAGTAGGAGTGAAAGAGTCTCATTTATACACAAAAGAGTCAGACACCTCCACTCTTATTGTTGGAAGTCCCACAAAAATACCAAGCTACACAACCATAAGATATATGCAGAAAACGTAACTCAAACCCATGCAAGGTCCATGATGATCACTTCAGTGTGATCCCCTGTGAGTCCTGCATAGTTTATTCTGTGAGGTGTGTTCTCATGACGTGTCCTTGATACCTCTGGGTCCTACATTTCCTCCTCCCCTCTTTCACAGGGTTCCCTAAGCTCCAAGGGTAGGAACCTGATGGAGAGCTTCAATTTGAACTCTCTTCCCACCTAATGTTTAACTGTCTGTCATTATATCTGTTTCCATCAATTTCTGGATGATGTTCCTCTGATAACAATTGGGCTAACCATTGATCTATTAGTATAACAGAATATCATTAATATTCATTTTATTAATTCTTACTTTTTTTTTACAACCCTGTTTAGTTCTATTCTGTGTCTCTGTGTTGCTGGGTCTCTGGGCTGTCATGTTTCTGGTTCCTGAACATCTAGGCAGTGTCAGTCATGGGTTCCTTTTCTGATGTGGACGTGAAGTTGGACCAGTAATTGGTTACCATTTACAAGAATTCTGCATCACCATTACCCAGCACATACTGCAAGCAGGACAGATTCTCTGTCAACAGTTCTGTGACTCTGTAGGTGTCCCAGTCACATTGCTAAGAAGGCTCTCACCTGGTTATACTATATGATCAGTTCAGGCTACATATCCCATATTACCAAGAGACTTCCCAAGGATCACTTTCATAGATTTCAAGGTAAATTCCACTGTACTAGGCTTCTATAGCATGCTCAAATGCCCCTCATTCCAGTAGTTCCTTCCATCTCCTGTATGATCACTCCTGTTTCCATCCCAATCTGCTCCCAATCCACCTGAAAATTCTACTTACCTTCCCAGAGAGATCCTTGTGTTTCTAAATTGCATCCTCTTTTTGACTTAGCCTCTCTGGGCCTACAAATTGTAGCATGTTTATCCTTTACTTAACAGCTAATGTCCACTTACAGAAATGAGTATGCAGCATGTTTATCTCTCTGGGTATGGGTTAACTCACTCAGTATGATCTTTTTTAGTTACATCCATTTTCCAGAAAATATCATGATATGGTTTTTAACAGTTGACTAGCCCTCCATTGTAAAAATGTACCACATTTTTTTAACCTGTTTTTTTGTTTGAAGGACATCTAGGTTGTTTCCAGTTTCTGGCTATTATAAATAAAGCTGCAATGAACATGACTGAGCAAATATCCTTATGATAAAATCAGGTGTCCTGTGAGTATATACCCAGAAATGGTATAGCTAGGTCCTGAGATAAATGAATTCTCAATTTTCTGAGCAACTGCCATATTAATTTCCATAGTAGCTGTACTAGTTTGCACCCAACCAGCAATGGAGGAGTGTTCCTCTTGATCCACATCCTCTCCAGCATGAGCTGTCACTTGCATTTTTTATTCTGAAAATCTTAAAATTGCTTTGGTTTGCATTTCCTTGATGGCTAAGGATGTTGAACATTTTTAAAGCATTTTTTATCCATTTGAAATTCCTCTGTTGACAATTCTCTATAGATATGCATTCCACTGCTTAATTTGATTATTTTGTTTGGTGATGTCTACTTTCTTGAGTTCTTTATATATCTTAGATATTAGCCTCCGACTGATATGGAGTTGTCAAAAATATTTTTCCATTCTTTAGGTTGTTATTTTGTCCTATTTGACTGTGCCCTTTGTCCTATGGAAGATTTTCAGCTTCATGAAAGTCCCACTTATTGATTGTTGATCTTAGTGCCTGTGTTATTAGTTATCAGAAAGTTGTCTCCTGTACTAATGAGTTCAAGATTATTCCCTACTTTCTTTTCCAAAAGGTTCAATGTATTTGGTTTAATGTGAGGTCTTTGATTCACTTGGACTTGAGTTTTGCACAGGGTGATAGATATGGATTAATTTGCATTACATTTTTATGGTAATACCTTATTACTAAAGCCACCACATACTTCAGTCAAGAGTCATAGAACATGGAGAAATAGATAATTCTTTCCTTAAAGATTCATTCCTACTGGCTAGCTTCCATATTGCGTCAAGGTATTATGCACACTACCAGAGGGGGAAAGTAAGATTCAGTGTGACCTTAGAGAATGCAATAGCATCCAACCAGAATAGATATGCTAACTGGTGCTTCGGTGATTGATATTATGAACAAATGAAAGACTTTCTGAATGGTCAATACAGACACAATCACAGTATGAGCCAATATGACCACTAACTCCCACCTTTACCCAGGAAGCCATTCTCTTTATTGACAGTGCCTAGGAATATTCTTTAAGAACATGTCCTCTGAAACCTGCACGGAGATCTGATCTAGGCACCAGGAGAGACAGCAGCGGGCCTGCCTGCATCAAGCAAGGTAAGGCCTTTGTTTACAAACTACCCAACCTGCATGGAGATCTGATCTAGGCACCAGGAGAGACAGCAGCGGGGTGAGTTTGTGACCTGACTGGCGGCGGCGGAAGCAGCCCTGGACAGGGAACTCTGAAGTTCCTCATCCCCCACCCTATACTCCCTGGGCTCCCTGCAGGGGCTCTACATCCTGCATACTGCCTCTCTCTTCTTGTCCCACCCAGCTTGCATCCAGAACCCTTCTTCCTTCTGCCCCCTTTCCTCTTTGGGCACATAACACCATCCAGCTCAGTCTGTCTGGCGCTGGGGGCAAATCCTCAGGGCAAGTAGGCAGGCGAGACTTCCTTTGGTTCACTGGCCTGCCTGCACCAAGCAAGGTAAGGCCTTTGTTTACTAACTACCCAACCTGCACGGAGATCTGATCTTGGCACCAGGAGAGCCATCAGTGGGAAAGCTAATCTGGGTACCAGGAGAGCCGTCTTTGGGCACGGAAATCTGATACTGGTACCAGGAGAGACATCACTGGAGCACCAGGAGAGCTATCACTGCAGGGTGCCATCACTGGGAAAGTACATCAGTAGGCAAGGAGACCTGATCCGGTAAAAGAAGATCCATAGGGGAGCATTTGGAGAAAGAGATGGGCAGGCGCCAATGCAAGAATTCACCCAACAATCTGAAAAACTATATGAAACCACCAGAACCCAGCGACCTCACAACAGGAGGACATGAACACCTTAATCATGAAGAAGTAGATAAAATTGACTTTATGAAAGTGATTGACGCCCTTAAACAGCATGTAAAAAATGCCCTTATAGAAATGGATGAGAAGTATAACAGAAAGTTTGAAGAATTGAGTAAATCAGTGAATGATACCCTAGGAAACCAAGGAAAAACAATCAAACAAATAATGGAAACAGTTCAAGACTTAAAAACTGAAATGGAGGCAAAGAAGAAAACACAAACAGAAGGCCAGCTGGACAGGGAAAATCTAGGTAAACGAATAGAGACTACAGAAACAAGCATAACCAACAGAATACAAGAGATAGAAGAAAGAATCTCAGATTCTGAAGATACCATAGAGAAAATAAACACGCTGATCAAAGAAAACAGCAAGGCCAACAAATTCTCATCACAAAACATTCAGGAAATATGGGACACAATAAAAAGACCAAACCTAAGAATAATAGGAATAGAAGAAGGAGAAGAAGCGCAGCTCAACGGTCCAGAAAATATATTTAATAAAATTATAGAAGAAAACTTTCCCAAGCTAAAGAAAGATATACCTATGAAGGTTCAAGAAGCATACAGAACACCGAATAGGCTGGATCAAAAAAAAACATCCTCTCGCCATATAATAATCAAAACACAAAGCATACAGAATAAAGAAAGAATACTAAGAGCTGCAAAGGAAAAAGGCCAAGTTACTTATAAAGGTAAACCTATCAGACTTACACCTGACTTCTCTATGGAAACCATGAAAGCCAGAAGGTCCTGGATAGATGTACTGCAGAAACTAAGAGACCATGGATGCAAGCCCAGACTACTATACCCAGCCAAGCTTTCGTTCACTATAAATGGAGAAAACAAAATTTTCCAGGATAAAAACAAATTTAAACAATACGTAGCCACAAATCCAGCCTTACAGAAAGTAATAGAAGGAAAATCACTAATCAAGGAGTCCAACAATGACCACAGTAACTGAGACATCTAGAAACCCTTTACCAGCACATCTCAAAGAAGGGAAACACACAAAATCTACTACTAAAAAAAAATGACCGGAGTAAACAACCACTGGTCATTAATATCACTTAATGTCAATGGACTCAACTCACCTATAAAAAGGCACAGACTAAGAGATTGGATACGAAAACAGGATCCAACATTCTGCTGTTTACAAGAAACAAACCTCAACCACAAAGACAGACACCTACTCAGAGTAAAGGGCTGGGATAAGGCTTATCAAGTAAATGGACCTAGGAAACAAGCAGGTGTGGCCATACTAATTTCTAACAAAGTTGACTTCAAACTTAAATCAATCAGGAGAGATGGAGAGGGACATTTTCTACTCATAACAGGAACAGTTCATCAGGATGAAATCACAATCCTGAATATCTATGCCCCTAATATAAAAGCACCCACGTACGTAAAAGAAACATTGTTAAAACTCAAGGCAGCCATCAAACCGCACACATTAATAGTAGGAGACTTTAATACTCCTCTCTCACCAATGGACAGGTCAATCAGACAGAAACCTAACAGAGAAATAAGAGAATTAATGGAGGTAATGAATCAAATGGACTTAACAGACATCTATAGAATATTCCACCCAAATAGGAAAGAATATACCTTCTTCTCTGAAGCTCATGGAACCTTCTCAAAAATCGACCACATACTCGGTAACAAAGCAAACATTCACAGTTACAAAAAAATATTAATAACCACTTGTATCTTATCAGATCACCATGGATTAAACCTATAATTCAGCAACAATGCTACCCCCAGAAAGCCTACAAACTCATGGAAACTGAATAGTCAACTACTGAACCATACCTGGATTAAGGAAGAAATAAAGAAAGAAATTAAAGTCTTCCTTGAAGACAATGAAAATAAAGAAACAACATACTCAAACCTATGGGACACTATGAAAGCAGTCCTGAGAGGAAAGTTCATAGCACTAACTGCCCACTTAAAGAAAACAGAGAAAGCACACATTGGAGACTTAACAGCCCACCTGAAAGCTCTAGAAAAAAAAGAAGCAGACTCACCTAGAAGGGGTAGAAGACTGGAAATAATCAAACTGAGGGCTGAAATCAACAAAATAGAGACACAGAAAACAATTGAAAGAATCAATAAATCAAAAAGCTGGTTCCTGGAGAAAATCAACAAGATTGATAAACCCCTATCCAAACTAATCAAACGGCAGAGAGAGAATTTGCAAATTAATAAGATCAGATATGAAAAGGGAGACATAACCACAGACACAGAGGAAATTCAGAGAATCATTAGATCTTACTACAAAAGCCTGTATGCCACAAAACTGGAAAATGTAAAAGAAATGGACACTTTTTTAGATAAATACCATATACCAAAGTTAAACCAGGACCAGGTGAACAACCTAAACAGACCTGTTAGTCGTGAAGAATTAGAAGCAGTTATCAAAAACCTCTCTTCCAAAAAAAGTCCAGGACCAGATGGTTTCAATGCGGAATTCTACCAGAACTTCCAAGAAGACCTAAGACCTATACTCCTTAAGGTATTTCACAATATAGAAACAGAAGAGTCATTGCCAAATTCCTTTTATGAAGCTACAGTAACTCTGATACCAAAACCACACAAAGACCCAACCAAGAAAGAAAATTACAGGCCAATCTCACTCATGAACATCGATGCAAAAATCCTCAACAAAATTCTGGCAAACCGAATCCAAGAACACATTAGAAAAATTATCCATTATGATCAAGTAGGCTTCATACCAGAGATGCAGGGCTGGTTTAACATATGCAAATCTATCAATGTAATCCATCATATAAATAAACTGAAAGAAAAAAACCATATGATCGTTTCATTAGACGCTGAAAAAGCATTTGACAAAATTCAACATCCCTTTATGATAAAAGTCTTGGAGAGATTAGGGATACAAGGGTCATACCTAAATTTAATTAAAGCTATATACAGCAAGCCGACAGCTAATATCAAATTAAATGGAGAGAAACTTAAAGCCATCCCACTAAAATCAGGAACACGCCAAGGCTGTCCACTATCTCCATACCTCTTCAATATAGTTCTCGAAGTTTTAGCAATAGCAATAAGACAACATAAGGGGATAAAGGGGATTCAAATTGGAAAGGAAGAAGTTAAACTTGCATTATTTGCAGATGATATGATAGTGTACATGAGCGACCCCAAAAACTCCACCAAAGAACTCCTACAACTGATAAACGCCTTTAGTAATGTGGCAGGATACAAGATCAACTCCAAAAAATCAGTCGCCCTCTTATACACAAAGGATATGGAAGCAGAGAGGGAAATAAGAGAATCATCACCTTTCACAATAGCCACAAAAAGCATAAACTATCTTGGGGTAACTCTAACCAAGGAAATGAAAGATCTATTTGACAAGAACTTTAAGGCATTGAAGAAAGAAATTGAAGAGGATACCAGAAAATGGAAGGATCTCCCTTGCTCCTGGATTGGGAGGATCAACATAGTAAAAATGGCAATTCTACCAAGGGCAATTTATAGATTCAATGCAATCCCCATTAAAATCCCATCAAAATTCTTCACAGATCTTGAAAGGACAATAATCAACTTTATATGGAGAAACAAAAAACCCAGGATAGCCAAAACAATCTTATATAATAAAGGAACTTCTGGAGGCATTACCATCCCTGACCTCAAACTCTATTACAGAGCTACAGTAATGAAAACAGCGTGGTACTGGCATAAAAACAGAGCAGTCGACCAATGGAATCGTATAGAAGACCCGGATTTTAACCCACAAACCTATGAACAACTAATTTTCGATAAAGGAGCTAAAAGTATACAATGGAAGAAAGAAAGCATCTTCAACAAATGGTGCTGGCACAATTGGATGTCAACCTGTAGAAGAATGAAAATAGACCCATATCTATCACCATGCACAAAACTCAAGTCCAAATGAATCAAAGACCTCAATATCAATCTGAACACACTGAACCTGATAGAAGAGAAAATGGGAAGTACCCTACAACATATGGGCACAGGAGATTGCTTCCTATGTATAACCCCAGCAGCACAGACATTAAGGGCAACATTGAATAAATGGGACCTCCTGAAACTGAGAAGCTTCTGTAAAGCAAAGGACACTGTCATTAAGACAAAAAGGCAGCCTACTGACTGGGAGAAGATCTTCACCAACCCCGCTACAGACAAAGGTCTGATCTCCAAAATATATAAAGAACTCAAGAAACTAGACTTTAAAAGGATAATTAACCCAATTAAAAAATGGGGCACTGAACTGAACAGAGAATTCTCATCAGAAGAAGTTAAAATGGCCAAAAGATACTTAAGGTCATGCTCAACCTCCTTAGCGATCAGAGAAATGGAAATCAAAACAACTTTGAGATATCATCTTTCACCTGTCAGAATGGCTAAAATCAAAAACACCAAGGATAGCCTTTGCTGGAGAGGTTGTGGAGAAAGGGGTACCCTCATCCATTGCTGGTGGGACTGCAAACTTGTGCAACCACTTTGGAAATCAGTGTGGCGGTTTCTCAGAAAAATTGGGATCAACCTACCCCTGGACCCAGCAATAGCACTCTTGGGAATATACCCAAGAGATGCCCTAGCATATGACAAAAGCATTTGTCCAACTATGTTCATAGCAGCATTATTTGTAATAGCCAGAACCTGGAAGCAACCTAGATGCCCTTCAATAGAAGAATGGATGAAGAAAGTGTGGAATATATATACATTAGAGTACTACTCTGCGGTAAAAAACAATGACTTCTCGAATTTTGCATGCAAATGGATGGAAATAGAAAATACGATCCTGAGTGAGGTAACCCAGACCCAAAAAGAAGATCATGGGATGTACTCACTCATAATTGGTTTCTAGCCATGGATAGGGGCCACTGAGTCTATAATTTGTGATCCTAAAGAAGCTAAACAAGAGGGTAAACCCAAGGAAAAACATATAGATATCCTCCAAGCTATGGGAAATAGACAAGATTGATGGGCAAAAAATTGGAATCTTGGGGGGTGGGGTGGGATGGGGATGAGGGGAGATGGGGAGAGAAAAGTGTGAAGGAGAGGATGAGGGGAACTGGGGGAATCGGGGTGATTGGGGGTAAAGGAAGGTTGGATGGGGGAGCAGGGAAACTCATACCTTAGTTAAGGGAGCCACCTAAGGGTTGGCAAGAGACTTGAACCTGGAATGGCTACCAGAAGCCCAGGGCAATGTCCCCAGTTAGTTCATTGGGGCACCTGAGGATAGGGAACCTGAAATGAACCTATCCTATAATCATATCTTGCATATCGCCATAGAACCTTCATCTAGCGATGGATAGAGATAGAGACAGAGACCCACACTGGAGCACCGGACTGAGCCCCCAAGGTTATAATGAGGAGCAGAAGGAGAGAGAACATGAACAAGGAAGTCAGGACCATGAGGGGTGCACCCAACCACTGAGACAAGGGGGCCGATCTATTGGGAGCTCACCAAGGCCAGCTGGACTGCTACTGAAAAAAACATGGGATAAAACCGGACTCTCTGAATGTGGTGGACAATGAGAGCTGACGAGAGGCCAAGGAGAATGGCACAGGAACTTTCATCTGGCGATGGATCGAGAGAGAGACAGAGACCCAATTTGGATCAACCGTCTGAGCTCTTAAGGTCCAAATGAGGAGCAGAAGGAGGGAGAACATGAGCAAGGAAATCAGGACCACGAGGGGTGCACCCACCCACTGTGACAGTGGAACTGATCTATTGGGAGCTCTCCAAGGCCAGCTGGACTGGGACTGAATAAGCATCTGTTGAAACTGGACTCTCTGAACAAGGCGGACAATGAAGGCTGATGAGAAGCCAAGGACAATGGCACTAGGTTTCGATCCTAATACATGAACTGGCTTTGTGGGAGTGTAGCCTGTTTGGATGCTCACCTTCCTGGACCTAGATAGAAGTGGGAGGACCTTGGTCTTCATGTAGAGCAGGGAATTTGGACTGCTCTTCAGTATCGAGAGGGAGGAGGAGTGGACTAGGGGGAGGAGAAGTGGAGTGGGGATAGGGGGAGGGGAGCGGGGGAAGGGGGCAATATGTGAAGAAATAAAACTCAAATGTAGTAAAAAAAAAAAAGAACATGTCCTCTGGTAGGGCAAATATGCTCCAGTAGATGACTACACTCTCAAAAATATATAGCCAGCACTTTCATTGTTATTGTTATTATTTGTTGTTTTGCAGGGGTTGGTTTTTGCCTCTGGTTTCTGAGTACACCAAGTTTGATGATATGAAATTGGGAGCTGACCTTGGAGAACTTGAGGGAAAAGGATGAATATGACTAAAATATAATGTATAAAATTCTTCAAGAATCAATAAATATCACTTAAAAATGCTGGTGACCAGTAGATATGCAGTTTGCTAACTGAAATAACTGATTAATGATAAGCAATCTTTAGCTGATTAAATGCATATTTAGTTGTTAGAAATGCTTTTGAATGTAACAGGAGTAGTGGGCTGCTTGTCATCCCAGCTGCCCAGCTAGTTTACACCCAAAATAATCACATAGAAATTTTATTTAAATTACTGCTTGGTCCACCTGCTCTAGTTCCTTATTGGCTAATTCTTACATCTTAATTTAACCCATTTTTATTAATCAGTGTATTGCCATGTGACTGTGGCTTACTAGCAAGATTCTAACCAGCGTCCATCTCATGCAGGAGATCCATGGCGTTTGTCACTCTGTCCTTCTTCCCAGCATTCAGTTCTGTCTACTCTGCCTACCTAAGTTCTGCCCTATCAGGCCCAAAGCAGTTTCTTTATTCATTAGCCAATGAAAGCAACATATAAACAGAAAGAACTCCTACACCATTCCCCCTTTTCTGTTTAAACAAAAAGGAAGGATTTTTGTTTAACTTTAACATAGTAAAATTACATATAACAATTATCAAGCAAAAATTATAGTTACAATATTTATATCTATTTTATCTTTTATCATAACAAAGGAAAACTATAACTATCTATCTATTCTTCAACTCTATCAAAGACTTCAGAAGGATATAATATTACCTATGTAAACTAGAAGTAAGCAACTGCCAAAACTCTAGAAATCACAGGCATTTGAACACCCAATAATATTTCCTTGATGATAAAATGGAGAATGTAACTATACAAAGCAAGAAATGTGCACATATGCATAAAAACACAGGAAATATCTTTATACCTGTGTGTTTGTTTATATATGTATATGGAAAGCTTTGTATAGATGAGGTCAGACCCTCAGTAATGAAATATAAGGACAATGAGGTATCTTTACTTTATTCATAAGTAGCTAAGAGAAAGAAATCATTAGAGAACGAAGGGAGAATGGAATCAAAGAGGCTGAACTTACTATCAGTAACATTTAAATAGAATTTGCCTTTAATAGCATAAAAGACCTTTGTTTCAACAAGGTTATGGTTTATTGCTTTTGAATTTTGGCATACTTAGTTCCTTTCAACAACTTCTCCAAAGATATTCCTCCTTTTGATTCCTTGATGCATACCTGCCTGACATAGTTGAGAGTCTGAAAGACAGCGTCAAGATCATTCATTGATTTCTGTACAGTGCAAAGTAAAATGTGTTCTGTTTTCAGGTTGTTATTTCTCTATAGTGAGCACCCCCACATAAATAAATCAGATTGATTTTCAACATTTTGACACTCGTTGTTTGAAAACCAAACCAATTGAATCATAATCACACATACAAAATAATCTAGGAATCTGGGTTTTTATATGAAAGCTAAGAAATTCTGGTGAAAGTTAAGTTTAGAATGATTCTACAGATGTTTCTGATGGCTTTTTGCTGCTGATTCAGGTTGGCATACAGAGGTGCTGCTATTGTTGTAGCCTCCTGCAGAATGGTCAGTGGAAAGTAGTAATGTCTTATTCCCTGAGACTTACAGATATCATCATAAGGAAAAACAGTCTTCACAGATAAAAATTAGTTAAGGGTCTAAAGACAGAATTGTCACTAGTCAGGTGATCCAAAAGTATTATCACAAGTGTCCTTGAAACATATTGAAAAATGAGATTTCATGAAAAGCAAAAAAAGTCTCACATAAATATGAGGCAGAAAATAATGTAAGGTCATTGGCCTTGAAGATTAGAGAGATGTGGCAAAATCCTACACATGCTAACAGTCACCAAACTTGGGAAAAGCAATGATGTGATTTTCAACTATAGAAAGGACTGTGGCCCCCAAAGTATCTTCATTGGCATCAAGCTGAACTGATTTCATTCTGATATGCAGGACTATAAAAGGGTGTACTGTATAATTTGAAGCCATATATTCTATGATAACTCATTAGAACAACCATAAGAATCTAATTCAATTCACAATGCAAAACTTAATTTCAACAATAGCTGAGTTGAATTAATCTGACTTTACTGTATTCTGTTGGCTTTATTAAAAATAAATCTTTTAGACCATTACATTTGATTGTTTCATTTGCAGCTTTGGACATGTTCAAGAAAAAATAGGAATGACCTTGTTGAAAGAGGTATATCACTGAGCTGGAAATCAGAATTCAAAAGCCCTTGCTATTCTCAGTTAGATTTCCTTCTGTTCTCTCTCTCTCTCTCTCTCTCTCTCTCTCTCTCTCTCTCTCTCTCTCTTTCTTTCTCTCTCTCCCTTTGCCTTGTGGTTGTTGTCTCAATATGGAAGCACTTAGTTACTAATCCAGAATTATCCTGTCCACTGTCATGTTCTCAGCTGTAACGGCCATGACTCTGTGAACTGTAGGAAAAACCCTAATTAAATAACTTCTTTTATAAGCATTGGTCAGGGTTGGTAATGGCATTTTTTTACAGCAACAGAAAAGTGACGAAGATATGAATTAAAGGAAAAATGGCTTCACCTGTTAGTTTTTGTGTGTTTGGCTTGGTTCTGTTTTGATCTTGTCCTTCCTTCCTTCCTTCCTTCTTTCTTTCCTTTCTTTCCTCCTTTTTTTCTTTTTATGCTGGTAGATATTATAGGGTTGTCATAACAGAAAACTAATAAAATGTATTGCTCTTTTCCTTATTCCCAATGAAACTAGATTAGCACATTTATAGCCCTTACCATATATGTGATTTATATACCCTACTCTCTCCAAGTTGACAAAATATGAGCACAAGTTGAAGCAAAAAAATGTTACAAGAGGAATTCATATAGACATCATGTTTATTGAAGAAATGACATGAAATACACAAGTACAAAATGACACAATAGTGCTGGAGATCCTGAGAGATGTGGGGTTGAGTTTCATATTCATTCTTTTTCTGGTCCTTGAACAAATGACTGCTCATTATTCATACTTTTAAAATATTAATTATATCATAGCAATAAAACTTCCTGAGAATCCCACTATACTCAAAGCAGACTCATGTGTAAAAGGAGGTTTGCACTGGTCTCATGGCAGCCCAGACCTGAAGAATCACATAGAAACTATATTAATTACAATGCTGTTTGGCCTATTAGCTCAGGCTTCTTATTAACTAACTCTTACACCTTAAAATAACACATTTCTATTAATCTGTGTGTTGCCATATGGCTGTGACCTACAGGTAAGGTTCTGGTGTCTTTCTCCTTCAGCAGTTACATGGCATCTCTGCTCTCTCTCTCTCTCTCTCTCTCTCTCTCTCTCTCTCTCTCTCTCTCTCTCTCTTCTTTCTTGCCTGGCTATATTTATTCTGTCCTTACATAAGTCAAAGCAGCTTGACTTTGGTAATAAAACATATTCACAGCATACAGAGAGGACTCCCACATCACTCATGTGTCATTTTTTTTAACATTCTACCTCATCTGTTACATGTGTGTGTACCTCTTACTGTTAAAGTGCAAGCCCTTACTTCCCAGTACTCTCAGGATGAAGTTTAATATTCATCTGTGAGTCACTAAGCATTTATATAGTACAAAACCTAATGGATATAAGACTATTCAGTGCTGAAGTGGAATTCAGTGGTTACAGATTCACATTACTCTTGCTGAGGAGCCAAGTTCAGCTCCCATCACTCACATTAGGATTTCGTGAGTATATCACTTGCATATATTCAGACCTATCATAAGCACACATCTACAACCACACCCCCACACATATTTTTAATGAAAATATGTCTTTTTTAAAACAGGGTAATTAAAAAGAGGTAAGGAATAAAATGTTTCTAATGATCTAGCTGATCTGTCCACAGAAAAGTATTAAATGGACCCCAAGAGATAGGCAAACAGGAATCAGTTTTTTACTGGAACATATTATAAGTGAGTCATGAATTCCAATGGGTCTTATGAACTATTATGAGAAGTTTAATTGTGGGAGGATTCACTTGAAGATTTACTTGAAAAACATTAAGTGCCTCTAATAGTATCTTGCCCACAGTGAGGATAGTGAATAAAGTCAGCTATTGAGGATAAAGAAAGGTACAGAATAAGTAGTACTCACATAAATTATTCAGGAAACATTAGGAAAAGCAAGTAGGTAAACAATTTCATCTACTCACATTTGTGGACAGTAAAGTTGAAATAAGAACCTGGATTAGTAGGTTGATTTAGAAATTTCTATAAATTAGTTAATATTTTATTTAAAAAATTATCCCCAAGGAATCAGAAGGATTTCTTGATTTACTTTTCATTTCAAATATGTATCAATGTTTGATCTTACAGTAAAATATTATGTTTTTATTTTCTCATTACCAGAAAGCTATTTTTAAGTAGTTTGGAACAGAAGTGATCAGGAAAACCATAGTAACAAAACCACTTCTGAAAACCAGAGTACAATATCTCTTATTTGAGATGATACAAATAAAATGAAAATATGAAAAATATAGCTCCTCTTGTCTGAGTACCAGGAAGCCTGCCAACCATTTCTGTTGGCAGTGAGACTAACTTCCAGATGGCAGAATAAATTCTTGAGCAACAAGCCAACATCTGAGTTCCCTGTCATGAACAGTTTGTACTACCTATAGACCTGTCTCTTTAATGATACACTTTCTACCCAGTAAAGGTAGAAATGTGGACTCTCCTCTTATACTTTCCTTCTCTCACTAACAACTTGTTGTTGGTCTCAAAAAAGGAAAATCTGTCTCTTCATCTCATTGCATCCAGGAGACATCACCTTTATTCCTTGGTGGACACAAGCTGCATTGGCACCACAGTCTTGACTTTCTATGTCCTTGTTGACCTCCACAGTGGACAAAAGAAAGGTCTTGCCCAATTGATGAAGTAGGCAGGACCTTAGGTTTATGACTGTGTTAGGTGGACTGCCATTATGAAAAAGCAATGTGCACTGAGTATCCACTGGTTTCTGTTGAGGATTTCTTGAGTCTACATGTGCCCTGATATAATGTACTTAACTTCTTGACTCTAGCAGACATCCTTGCAGACACCCACCCATTTCTACCCACACACCCCCAAACACTACCCACTTCATATCTGCATGCACATACCATCACTTCTAAAAGGTCTTGTAGGGTTTGTCTTTCGAGTCATAACTTCTTAAACTAATTATTTGAAAAAGTCATGCTATCTTTTCAGGTATTCCCTCATGCCTTAATTTTATCAAAAGTAAAGCAATCAAATATTACTGCTTAAGCACATGTTTCATCTCTCATCTTTTTAAATTAACTTTTAAAAGATTTTATATTTTGAGAATTATGCAGATTCTCCATTTTGAGTCTCATGCTAATTTGTGTTCAGTCTTTGGCTAAGGTTCAGGGAAAGTGAATTATCAAACCAACAAGAAGACCCAATATCATATTAGTCCTATAATTATATATTAGAAGTTCATTGTTTATTCTTCATGACCTCTTTTTATTTAACTATTATTGTTGCATATATATGTTTGTGTGTGTATATGTTTATCTACAGACATAAACTACTGAGTACATCATGTAATGTTACTTGCATTTACAAATGTTTAGGACTCATCACTTAGTATTGTATAACACATAGGAGTGCTTTTATATGGGGACAAGCTACTTTCTCTCAGCCTCTATTGATTGTCTATGGCACTGCATCTAGGGTGGAATCCTTGTGAAATTTCCCTTCCTATGCTGATATGTTATCTGGTAGTATCTGGTAGATCTTGTTTAGGTAATCATATTCTTGCTACTTCATGGGTATAGCTTCCCAAAGCAAGAATACACAAATTCGTACTTCACCCATCCAGTATTGCACAAATCCAGTTTCTCCAACACTTAAAATCATTCTATCCTCTTTCCCCAATGTTCCCTCAATTTCACTTGCACGAATTTCACCATTGATGTAAATTAGGGATTGACCAAACCATAGTTACTTATCCTCTGAATTTTGACTGATTTTGGATCTCTGTAATTGTCTCCATCTGTTGTAAAAAAAAATCATTGTTGATATGTGAGAGCTATGCCTATCTCTTAATGGTATAGGATAAAAAAATATAGAATTTATAGTGGTTTAGTAAAATGGCAGTAGTAGGTTCATCTCTATGGTTTATGCCTTTACCAGGCACAGTTAGTTGTCTAGATAAAAAGTACCAGACATGAATTCCCTGCAATTGTGTGGGAAATCAACTCTAATTAGAAAGCTGATTGTTACCGCTAAGACAAAAATGTTACTATTACAACATAGGGATATCTAGCTGTGCCAGTTAGCATTGTGGTTGTGAATTTGGGAAATAATAGAGGTGGGCACAGGAGGGTTGACAAGAATGGTATGGAGTGGTGGAAATAATGACAACAGTACTCACATAAGAAATTCTCAAAATTTCAAAGATTAAATATAAAGCATTATTTCATTTTATTTTCTGATCTTGTTTGAAACCAATGGCTTTAACTAGATTACTACAACAGCCTCCAAAAGCAGTCTTAATTTTTGGGCTTTAGTCTTAGACATAAGTTTCATTGTGAGTACTATTTTGGTGGCATCTGTTTCACAAGTCTGCTGCCTGAGCAGTTACATGAGAACAGAAGGGCCCTTCTCTTCATTTGATGAGAAGTTCTTATTTCCTTGAAATTCCTATATTTTGTCTTTGAACCTTTAACTTGGAAGCGAAGTATGTCAGAAAGAAAATGAACTGTTTTATTACTTTTTCCTGAGCAGCTGCCCTGTTGAATAGAAAGGATGTTAGCAAACATCCTGATCGTAGAGAAAACACTCTCAGTCCCCATTGAAGGTGATACAATAAAGGTTTCAGGCTTTTCATGCAAGTAAAGAATGGGATTTGGAGGAAAAGATTGTGTGTTCTATAGTATCTTTTTTTGTATTCTATGTCAAAAACAGTGGAGAGAGAGACTACAGGAGGTGTCAGATGAGGATTTTAACATTGCAAGAAATTTGAGAAAATGTAAGCAAAAGAAAACGAAACAGAAGAATGAACATTGGAATGGATAAAAATGTGACAATTCTAATTACGTTTTATACTAGATGAAACCAAAACATGGGATGACTAGAACTTTTATGCTTAGAAATAAACTAAAAAAATCACATAAATTATTTTTCTAATTTAAGTTTATTTTATTTTGATAATTTCATATAGGAGTATTGCATTTACATAATTCTCGTGGATCCCTCTTTTTTCTCCACTTCTTCCTCAATTGTGTCCCTGTACTCTCTCTCAAATTCATGAGCTCTTTTTAAAGTATATATATGCATATATAGTTTATATATATAATATGTATACATATACAATACACACATATTCATACTGCTTCTCCCTCCATTAGCAGCCAGTAATTGCAAGTAGCTTTTCTACTAAAGATGGAATCTTATGTGATTCTCCAAGCCATGTTACCTGAGTTATTTAGAAAATTAGAGCTAATAAAATGCACACTTTCTATAAAGAAACTGAGTCATGCAATTCTGAAAGCTGAGAAATAAAGATCTCCACTGGCAGGCTGGATATACAGAAAGGCCAGAGGCCAGTAATCCCAACCTAAATCTAAAAGTCGGAGAAGCAAGAGGGCTGATTGTGAGAGTCCCACTTTGAATGTGTTCCTGAAGGCAGACAAAGTCTTTAAAGTCAAATGGTTTTCATAACATAGTTCTTTACAGTAATAAGATGTCAATTTGGAATCCAAAATCTTTGACTTACACAAATCAAAGAAGATCAGACTTTTATAAATATCCAAAAAACTGGTCCAAGGCTGTAGAGTCATTATTGTATTAAAATACAAATAAAGGGCTGAGGATATAACTTGGTGGTAGAGTTCTTGCCCAGTCCAGCCTACACAAGGCCACAGATTGTGGCCTAATACTATAAAATATGATCAAGTGATTATAAGTGATGATGATGATAATGATGGTGATGATGATGGCAGATTTTAGATGCATGTGATAAAAATTTATATGGTAGAGAAAGATTGATATTATGCATTTATAGATAAGAGAGATTATTTAATAAAACATCACAGTTTGTAAATCATTTCAATAAGCCAAAAAAATTAAATATGAATCTGGCACAAATACTATCTCAGTCTGTAAATGTGGTAAGATTGCGAGGCCATCATATTAACCATGCCATTCAAGAAGTTCCCATGAAGGATAGTGCCCCACATCCGCCCCACCTCCACCTTTGGTTTGCTTGATGCCCTGTCATTTGGTCTTTCAGAAGCCAGTTCTGCAGTCTTTATTCCCAATGACTCACTTCCAATAAATAAACTCCTTGTTGGCATATCTCTTGGCATAGTCCATTCTTGTGATGTCATACCTTAAACTACTGCTCTTCCTCATGATGCGCGGGAAACAATAGATACGACCTTCAGAGAAACCCTCAAGTCATATACTTAATGTGAAAGCAGTTGAAGACAAACTGTCAAGTCCTAGATGAAAATATAGGGCTCGTCGGAAACCAGCTTGTGTGCTTGGTTTTATAGCAGAGCCTTGGCTTTATTAGAAAGAGTGTATTTCACTGTCAGAGATCAGCATTGATTATATTACCGAAAATATCTGGTCAGTGTAGCTCTTGAACACACCTTTCCTTTTTCTTAAGCGTGGTACTTTCTCATCCTTGCTGAATTAGTATGTGAAATTATGAAAGGAATGAATCCCATGAGTAAATGATTAAAGCTCCGAGGAACGTGTCATTTAAAACATAATGCTTATATAGCTTGTCATGGGACATGGCATTTGGGAATGTTGCAGAATTGTTGCTGCTTCACTGACAGTTTACAGAGTTTTTGCTAGATTAATTAACACATTATTAATATAAAAGGCAGTTATGTTTGCTCAGCTGATTATAAATTTCCATTTACCAGAAAATGGAAGAAAACCAACTTTGTTCCTTGGCAGATTACTTTTTTCCCTTCCCTTCCTCCCATCTAAAAGTATGAACTAAACTCCAATGAATGATTCAGTAAACTGCCACATAATGGATCATTTTAAACGTCATAAGGAAACTTAGTTACTCTGTTTACATTTCTATGACTAAATCTAAAACCGTTGTATGATGGTTATGATTTCAGTGTGCTGTGTTTACCCAGGGTGCTTACTTGGAAATGTTGGTTCTCTGTGTGAGTATGATGAAGTAGTGTGACCTTTAAAAGTTGGAACCTGGTGAGAAGGGACTAGGTCATCTGGCACGTTGCCAGCAGGAGAAATTGGCACCCTTATTCAATTCATTCTCAGGAAAGAATTCATTTTAAGAAAATCTAGCCTTTCCTTGTGTTCTGCCATCCGGTCTCATAGTGGTATTGCTTTTTTTATCCTGAACCCACACAGCACCATTCAACAGAGGTTCTAACCAGAAACTGAATAAACAGGTGGGGACACCAAATTTTGGTTAGTTTTCCAAAACAAACCTCTTTGTTTTGTACATTTCTATACCTGAGAAATATTGCTATGTTAATTTAAGTGAATTTCTAAAATGATAAGATATTTTCTATTTAAATATTATTTCTTTTTTTTTTATTTTTCGAGACAGGGTTTCTCTGTAGTTTTTCTTTACTCACTCATTTGTTCATTTTTAGAAAAAAATAGAAGAGTTTTATTAAATGAGAGTTGGATGAATTCACTCTAATATCACATGTTGGCTAGACTCCCTGAAATGAGTTGAAAGATGGTGAAATTCAGATTGCAATTTAAGGCATAATAATACAGTTGATACTCCACATCAATTTGTTTCATAATTAGATTTAACTATCTCTTACATAATAAAAATTACATAAATGCTGAGCATGGACAGAATTTTTGTTGTCTGTGGATCTCAGTTCTATGGTGGGGTTCTGCCCTAGTCCTAGTAGCTAAATCTAAATATAAATGTTATTAAATTTTGCACAGCACTGAGATAGACATACCACAGTGGGCTGCACACCGCTAAATAGATCTTATTAACCAGAGCAAAATTCATTAGATGAACTAGAATTAGCTATCTTGACCTGTGCAGATAAGAATGATGCAAAATAAGCTAGGTGTTCTAGAATTTTCTAAGTTACATTTTCACATCTAAAGAATCAATAGCCTGAATTTATATGTAGTAAAATATGGGGCATGTCAATACTATTTACATGCCAGAGGGTTGTATATAATTATAAAGCTTTGCACCTATTTTTCACATACAATAGGAAACTTCTGGACACTCAGAATTTTCATTTTATCAGATTCAGAAAATCCTGCCAAAACATGAAGTAGGGAAGGCAAAAGTCTGTAATGGTGTCTAAATGTAGGGTGGAATGTAAGGATAAGAAAACCTTTTCCTTCCTTCCTTCCTTCCTTCCTTCCTTCCTTCCTTCCTTCCTTCCTTCCTTCCTTCCTCTTTTTATTCCTAAATTATACGTGGGTCTTGGGGTTGATTAGCAGAGTGGCAAAATAACTGAACAAGTAATAAAGTGTTCTCTAGGTATATATAAAACCATTTTCATGATATCATTATTTAAGTCTACATTTTTTGCCAAAGCTTTTGACTGTGTGTCTCGTGGTGTGTGCTGATTTCACATTAAAACAATCTTCTCCTGTATAGTGCTTGAGAGGTATTTAATAACTATCTTCAGATGATTCTAAAGGGCTTTTCTCATTAGAAATCATTGATATAGGAGAATTTTTCAGTTCTAGCTTCTGCAATCTGAACACGTTTACTGTGCAAGACTGTTATTTCTATTCCTAATGGAATTTACCTGCATTTTGTATTTGTAGTTGGTCTTATTTTATGAATAAAAAATGCAGGTATATTCATAAAATAAGACCAACTACAAATACAATTAACATGGAATAATATTTTATCATTATATGTTTCTACAAAAATAATTTTTCCTGAGAATAGCACAAGCTTAGTTCCACATCTTTATTCATTCTGTAAGCAGAAAGTAGAGGGCTGGCAAGAGCTAGATTCTATTATGCTTGCCTGACTCAAAGGGCAGATGGTCTCCAAAGGATGTATTCTCTCTCTCTGTCTCTCTCTCTGTCTCTGTCTCTCTCTCTGTCTCTCTGTCTCTCTCTCTCTGTCTCTGTCTCTCTCTCTCTTTCTCTCCAACCCTCCCTCCACCTTCTCCCCAATACATATAATTAGCCATACTAATGTTTGTATGTTTATCTATCTGTCCATCACTCTTTTTGTGTGTCTGTATGTCTGTAATTGTTTGAATTAGGCATATATGGACTGGCCATTGAGAAAACGAGTTTTTATGTTTTGTCACTGTTCTATTCAAAGTAGTTTGATGAATATGAACCACTCTGCTATGAACAGAAGATGTTCACGGCCAGTTCCTCATTAACATTTTTAACATTAGTTCTTAAGGATAGAATTGATACTGGGAAGAATAAATTACTATATAAATTGTGCACAGTAGACCAAATTCACACTATTTACAAAGTTTTAAACTGCAATTAGAAAGGTAAATTATATCTGTGCAGCTTTGCCCAGGAGTCTTTGGGGATAAACTGACTTCTTATAATGGAGGGCTTGTAATAGCACAAAATTAAAGAACATTAAAGTATACGATCAAACAAACCTCTCTGAAGTATACATCAAGTCCTTAAATATAAAATTGTTCCCCTGTGATAACATGATGTTACTCAATCTCTTGCTCTCCTGGAAGAAGTCTATTTTGATAGACACAAAATGTACAGGTTCTTAGATATTAATAAATCTACTTAACAAGAGAAGGCCTCATGCATAAGAGATGCCATGGGAAAATAAATTAGATGAAACCAGTTGTTAGGAAACAGAAAAAACTAAGTACATTGGAATAGGTAGAGGAAGCAGTATTAAAAACTTTCAGGCTCCACACAAACACATAGAGATGGACGGAAATCAGGTTCCTGTGTCATAGCACCAACTGAGAAGTATGACATCACAGATACCTTGTTTCACAGGAGAGCAAAAGAGGTGTGGGGGGGAACCATTAAAGACTCAGGTTTGTCAGCATCCTTAAAGCAAATTTTAATGGCGCCAGGATCCTTCTCAACCTTCAAACTTCTCCCACACTTAACTATAATGTATGAAAAATTCATGTAGAGGAATAATTCACACTTAAAGTAAAAATAGAAGGAATCCTGACACCAATTATCATAGTTTAAGGGAATAGAAGAAATATTGCCTTCTTTCTGGGTCATAGATTGACACCCTGAATTTTCAGTTTCCAGTACAATAATCTACTTTCTGTTACTCAGGTAAAATGTTCCACACTAATGATTTTCTAGATTTCATCTTTAGTAGCTCCTTTACATGATGGGATGATCAGTCTTTTTTTCTGTTCAGTACCTTTGCAGCATTTTATTAAAATATGATTTCCTAAGAATAGGTCTCTTCTGTGTTTACATGCATGGCATCTCCACTTGGTTGTAGGTGTCAAAAATGACATCTATCACTTTACATTACAATCATATCCAATCATATATGTGCTTTTCTCATTACACTTTGTTTATTTATTTTATTTCTGCGTATTTGTGGGTACATGCATGCCACCGGTTATATATAGAAGTCAGAGGACAACTTACAGGATCTGATTCTCTTCTTCCACTATGGGGTCCTGGAGCAGATCTGACTCAGGCCAACAGCCTTGGTGGCAAATACCTTTTCTACTGAGGCATACTGAGGCATACAAATCAAATGCTTTTATTAAGCTAAATACTCAACTGCATTGATAAGATTGAAACCTATAAACTTTTAGTTAACAGCTAAACTATCATTCTTGAGAAAGATATTTGAGTTATTTGATAAGAATATAAATAGTATGTATATTCTTAATCCTTTATTGATCAAAGAAATAATTCAAAAGCAGAATGCATGGGGCTTGCAAGGAATAAATCAGATGGGGTCCTAGTGCTGAGAGGAGAGTAGGTATTAGTTTCCATCCCTAACATAGATGCCCTCTTCAATTGTTAACCTAACTGGTCACAAAGGAAAATCTTGTAGTTGTTTTCTTTGCTAGAGTCTCACTAGGGATACAAACCACACACTTAAGAGCAGGTCCCAAGCCCAGCTGTGTTGTGATCTAGCTGCCCTCACTCCCCCTGACCACAGAGTAACTTCCTTATGGTCTGTAATTGACAAGGATGTTTGTGGTTTTTTCTGACTGGTGGTTTTCCACAGAAGTTTCCCAGTATAAAAGACTTTAACTCAAGAAAAATAAAGGTTGCTGTTCTTCCACCTGAAAAGAAGCCTCCGTGTCTCAATCCTGGTACCCCCTGCCAGTCTCGGCATCCAGGCCATGCTGGTGTGCTAGCTGGGCATGGCACAACTATAGATAACCAACACAAAACCAACATAATGGGTTTTTAAGAACTTTTTTTTTAAATCTCATATGCTTTATCTAGAAATTTTGTTCATGTTCAAGTTACAAATCTATTGCTTGTATATTATATCTATATGTGTTTCTTGTCTTTTTTCCTTTATTGGTTTGTTTTGTCCTAATATGTTTTTTAATCTTACTTTATTCTATTATTATTTTTAAGATCCATGTTTGTATTCTAATGAGATATAGAAAAGAAAGGTGTGATTTGAGTGTGGGAGGAAAACCATAATAAGAAGATATTTCATAAGAAACTATTTTCAATTTTTTTTAAAAAGTAGAAAATACACGCTCAAAGAGAACTTATCTTATTGCTAGTTACTTTTTTTTTGCTAAATCATTTGGAGATTCTAGAAGCACTAAAAATATGCAGAAAATTTAGAACTAAGGGTCTAAATTTTAAATGTGATTATAACAGATTATAACAATGAGAGTTACTAAATAAAGTAAAAAATTAAAAATAATTATTGACTTAAAACACAAGCAACATCAAAAGCACTAAATATACAGAAATAAATAATGTGAGAATATCTTTTCTTATGAGCTTAAATCCAGTTGGGCTCACACAGAATTTATGAATGATATAAGATATTAGAAGACAAAAATAAAGCAAGAAATGAGAGGGTATTGGAGTGCTGTAAAGGTCAATAGCATGGCACAGTAAGAAGGTTCCATTTGAGTAGAGACACACATTCAATAAAGAAAGAACTGTTGAGTAAATAGGTGAAGCATACAAAGAGAGGGGAGAGCAAGTAGATATCTTATTTGGTAAAGAACAAAAAAGAATGGTAACTTGAGGTAAGTGAACACAGGAAGAAGCAATGAGAGCTAGTCACAGAATTACAGGGGTAAGTGTTGGTGCAGGCCATCACAGGGAAGGTGGAAAATGTTCAGAACTTTAAGGCCAGTCTCAGCTAATTAGAACTCTGCCTCAAACAATAAAAACTATACTCTAAAGGACAATGGCCATTGGGCAGGTCCTGTAAAGCTTTGACAGATGTAGTAAAACCTGCCATTTCTGTTGTAAACGGGTGACTACTCTAAAAGTTATATAGTTGATAAGGGAAAAGACTGGCCAACTTTCCACAGCAGGAATAAGTAGCCACCCATCTACATAAGAGGGAATAAAAGCCATGTTCTGAAAATCAGTCAATCACCAATAATTATGACTAATCTGTCATCCAGTCAAGTACAATAATTCACCTGAAACTGAGCAATCAGTGAGAGACTCCTAGTCCTAGTCAGTCAGAAAGTCACTCCGCACAGTTTCCATGTTTCTCTACATGCTCGCCTTGACACCAGTCTCATGCTGGGGAGCATGGAAGCACAGCAGAAGGGTCTTAATCCTGCATGTTGGCACTTCAGAAAGGCAAGACCTCCAGAAGTCAGGTTTCCTAAAATGTTACAAAACGTGTATGCTGACATTATGCAAGGATCAGATGCCTTTAACTTATACATATCAGTTACAGGAAAACTGAATTTTTTCCCTTTGGCATAGTTATTAGTCAACTCGATAGTTATTTTACAAGTTTGCAGTTTTTTTCACTTCTGATCCTATATACAAACTCATGAGTTTATACCAGAAAGCCACAGCTTCAGGGAAACAACTACAAACTCATCAACTTCAATAATTTCAGCACATAAGTTATTCAATTGTCTATTTTTATTGGTGTTTAATTACCCAAATCCCAAAACATTTGTAATAGTTTCCTACACACACACGGGGTTATTCACTAGACATGTATGATATGGTTCTCTTTCTTTTTTTCTTTCCTTATCTCTACTTTTTTCTCACTTTTGGAAGTTCTTTGTGCAGTATGCAAATACTAATTTAATATAAAAATGAAAGAAAATCATGTTTAAGCCAGTAAATAGGCATAACATAAAATTTCTCAACCAACATGACAACAGTGACAAAAATGACACAATATTTTGTATTAAGAGACATTCATTTTAAGCATGATGATCCAGAACTGGAAGATTGAGGCAGCAGTCTCCCCAGTTTCTTAGAAATTATGACTTTCTACATTGTACACTACTAATAGGGTTTCACGTTGACTAACTTTTAAGCGTTAAATTGCTAGAAGTATTTTCTAAGCTTAAAATAGTCAGTCAGTTTTCACATACCAAAATTAAATTAGCAGACTCAAACAAACCTATAATTACTACATTTACATTATGTAGATTATTAGAAAATTAAATGGTGCCTCTTTTAACAGAGTAGCTATAGTTGAGTTACTGTTACAATTGTTGTGGTGAAACACCATGAACTAAATCAAATTGTGAAGGAAATATTTAGCTAATATTTTTATATTACTGCTCATCATTGAAGGAAGTCAGAAAAGGAACTGAAGGAGACATGGAAACTGGAGGCAGGAGTAGATGCAGAGGCCATGATGGGTGGTACTTTACTGGTTTGCTCCACATGGACTGATCAATCCGTTTTTTTAGAGAACAGAGAACCACCAGCCCATGTGCGATACCAAGCAAATTTGACTGGGCCCTCTCACATCAATCGCTAAGAAAATACTTTACAGGCTTGCCTATAGCTTTGTTTTATGGTGGCATTTTATCAATTGAGATTCCTTCTCTCAGACAACTCTTGCTTGAGTCAATATGGCAAAAAAATTAGCCAACATAACTATGAGATAGGTAATCATAGTACAGAAAAACCTTTGTTAACTAAGCAGCACTTTCTTCATGAAATGATTTACTTAGAAGGTTAAACGTTATAAGGATCAGAAAACTCCCTCATGTGAATACTCACAAAAAGTTCACTTTTTTGCATTTTTTAAATGGGATATTGAGAAAGAGGTATAGTATCAGTAGAATTAATAAAAGTAAAAGTTTTCGAAAGGCGGTAGTGGCACATGCCTTTAGTCCCAGTACCCAGGAGGTAGAGGTGGGCGGATCTCAGAAAATTTGAGGCCAAACTGTTTAACAAAGTGAGTTCCAGGACAATCAGCTCATCAGAGCTGTAACACAGAGAGATTCTGTTTTGAAAATATCAAATAAATAAATAATAGATGAATAAATAAAACAAAAATACAAATTTTAGTAAATGCATAAGGATGGAAAACATTTAATCAAAGTTAAAGAAAAGCATGAATGATCCTATAGGTGGTGTTAGTTCTTCCACATGGATTCTTCATGTTTGTGTTCACAGAATATTATTTTGTTTCTGCTAAGCAATATCTATTCATATTGTAAAGATTATACAAAATCATGCTCTAGGTTTATCATTTGCTGTCAAACCAAGTGATTAAAATTTCATATTTTTTCGGAATTTGGTAATTTTAGTATTCTTAAAATAATTCTATGAAATACATTAGTAAAATGAAAGCAGCCTATTGAAATCTTCCTTAAGTTCTAAGAAAGAGCTTTCAAAATTCCTTTGGATTTTAAATCATTTATTAAATGAGTTCTACTAAATCTTTCCACATAGTTTTTAGTATCTTTTTAGGAATAACATTATGCAAATTGAAGAACAGCAAAACTATTACTGAACGTAATGAATGAATTAAAGTATACTGAAAAATACATTCCGCTTAGTGTCAATGCCATTTAAAAATTTATATTTCTGCTAAACACCAGAAATTTTCTTTCTTTAATTGTACAGATATTATAGCATTTTCCATGCCTATTTTCAAGATTTGCTTTATATCCTGAAGATTTTAATTCTCTTCCATATTTGTTAAATAAGAGCAAGTACAATTTCACATGGTGTGAAACAACAAGCAAACAGGACCTAAAGACATGATGTGCCATTGCTATTAAGGACTCATTGTTTTAAAAGTCACCCATCAAAAGAGGTCATATGATCGTGAAAAACAGAGAGGAGTGGACAGCTTGTGCTATCAGCGATGGTATTGTGAAAGTCAGCAAATCAAACCTGAAGAGTCTTCTTGGATTTGAGAACTTTATGGTAGTACAACGTAGTAGACAGGCTTATACTACTACTAATAAAGTGCTGTATCTTTAATTACATTTTGGCAAACTAATGAGCAACATAACTCATCCGTGTCCACTGTAGAAGTCATTCTAATAAAATGAGAAATGGTAAGGAATTTTATAAACAAATGCTGAGGGACAGATAACTACTAATGAGACACCAGTTGGCAATAATATAATATTTTAAACAAGTATGTAATTTGCATACTTATTTAATTGAGATAAATAATCCTTACTCTAAATATGCCCTGAACAACACTTCTTCAACTCAATGTGCATATGAATAAAGATTGTGAAACCATTCTAATTTACTTGAGTTTCTTATGTTTCGTTTTCTAAATCCGATTGTGTTAATGGGGAGTGTGGTTTTGAGAAATAATTAGAAGATATGAGTCACTCTCAGAATGAACGTTTCAGGAAAAATCAGGCCAAATATTTTATGACCAAACAAACTGAAATTTGAATTGAGACCTGTCAACATGGTTGTCTCCAGACACTACTAGCCATGTGACTGTGTGCATGGAGTTAATATAGAGGGGTGTTAAATGAGTGCAATAGTTTTGTTAATAATAACATATTAAAGCTATTTTCCTTGAAAAGAATTTCCACTTAACTCCAGTCTTCAAGTCTGAACAATGTACTAAGCTTAATCGCCTTTAGATGCTATTGCTTTAAACACCTTCTACTTCCAATTCTTATAAGATCTGAAATTAAACAAAACAAAACAGGAAAAGCAAATGACAGTCAATTAAACATCATTGAAAAAACAAGTCCACTGTGATTGCAATTACCAGCAAGGAAGGATGTTAGACATTTGTTTTGGTCTGTCTCCATCTTGGCTTTTGTTCATTTTAGAGAATGCAAGTGAGTTTACATGCATTAAATTCTAGAAAAATCATAAGACGTGAAAACTCACTGTAAGAGAAATAAGTTACCCATAATAAGAATTAAGGACTCAAGATGTTCAGATCCTAATTTTGATCCACACAGTAAATCAACGCCATAAAAAATTATTTCAGCAGTCTCATTTAGAAATTTGGTACAATTCTTGAAATAATATGCAAATTAGAAAGGGAACTTGTTCTTAACAGACGCATCTTGGGCTCTGCTAAATATAAAACAAGCAAGCCACCTGCAAGCAGAAAGATTCTGTGAACTAAAATTCTACCTTCAAAACACTGTCTGGGGTTAATTGTTATTTCCTATACTAACTTTGGAAGCTTTTTAAATTTTCTTTATCTGAGTTTGCATTTCAAAAAAAATGAGTATGATTACATATATTTCTTATCTAAAATCTCTTCCTCATATTACAAAAAAAATCTATATGGTATTTTTTATTTGTTCTCTAACACAGAAGTTTATAAGGTTTCGTTTATCTAGTTATTCAAGAAGTCTGTTTCACACTTTTTTTTTTTTTTTTTTGATTTTTTGAGACAGGGTTTCTCTGTAGCTTTTGGGGCCTGTCCTGGAACTAGCTCTTGTAGACCAGGCTGGCCTCGAACTCACAGAGATCCGCCTGTCTCTGCCTCCCGAGTGCTGGGATTAAAGGCGTGCGCCACCACCGCCCGGCTAGAAGTCTGTTTCTATTGTTGTGTTTATGCATGAAATTGATCTAATGCCCATATGGAAAGTCTCATTGCCAGTGTTACAACATTTTCAAGAAGGCACATATGCATTTGCTTCTTTCTTAATGAGGTTTTTTCTTAGTTTTTTTTTTTTTTTTTTTGTATAAGAACATATGAAAAATCCAAATTTCCTACAAATATGTTGTGCTGTGCTGTTCTCTGGTAGCTGAAACAAAGCGTTCTTTCCAGACTTATGCAACATGGAACCTAAGAGTCAGGAGCTCAATTTTAAAAATACACATACTGTGTTCAGTTGATAGCCCGGAGAGGCATGCTCTGTTCTGAAAGGAAATGGAAGAGGAGTGGATCTGGGGGAGAAGGGAGGTGGGGTGGTGGGGCTGGGAAGAGTGGAGGGAAGGAAAACTTTGGTCGGAATGTACTGAAAACAAAATAGAACAAAAATTTTCATAATTTCATTTTTGTAATATTTTCACACTCCAGAACATAAGACAAACTAGATCAAATTTACTCTGCCGTATATCCACTAATGAGGACTGCGGCACCATGCTGAGCACAAATTGCAATAACTGAGTGCAGGCTCATTGCTGTTTTCCACTGAATGGCTCAGGGAACCCAAAGAAATCTTGAGGGAATGAAAAAAGTAGACTCTAGAATAAATATATGGAAGAGGCAGGACAGGGACCAAAGATAAATACTGAGAAGTTTCCAGAATATATGACTATTACCTTCTTCACAGTTTAAATACATGTAATTTCCCTTGGTTATCATGCACAGTAGCTGATCCATAGACAAGTATAAATGTCTTAATCCTCCCTGTGTGTTTATATTTATATATATATATAATATAATATATATACATGTATGTATGTATTAAAACACAGCCATAATAGAAACATACCATCCCCCTTTTCTATGTTTTCACTTATTCTTGGTATCACATTATACAATTTTATTCTCTTTAACCAACCCATCTGAAAATACAAAATAAAGAATTCAATAAATAAATAACTCTTAATTTATAATTTTGTTCTGGGATATTTTTATAACTGTATATGTCATTGGTACTTCTCTTTGCCTGGTTAATAAATTAAACCTTATATTTATGAATATGTAAGAAAAACAAGATTTTAATATATTCATTAGTTTACAGTTCCAATCATTTACTTAACTATATTCCTTATCCATAAAGTGTCTCATGAGCACCACCATCCAATTTAAGATTAGAATGTTATAATGACATAATCTTACTTTCCATCTTAACACCTACCTTTTTTACAAATTTGACTATATTATATCTAATGTGTTTAGATACTCATTCATAAACAGTCACTTGTCATCTTCTTTCTCTGACGTTGTAAACATAGTATTATGTAATACATTCCTTTCTGACTCATTATGCCATAAGATGGTTATGATAATGCTTCACTGCCTTAATTTCTCATGTATTACCCTATATCCATGTCTGGGCATTTGTAGTCTATCTTTTCATTTTTCCCTTTCCAACTCTCCTTTCACCTCTTCCATAATCCATTTCTCATGCTTTAGCTCCCTCCTTCCCCCAGACAATCCTCTTTCCCAACTCCTTAATTTTTCCCTTCCCCTCCCTTCCTCTCCCCCACCTACTTCTTATCTTCTTTTCATTCCTACATTTTCTCTACCTGATAAAACTTTATTTACAGATATGTTGATACATTTTGCGGTTCTAACAGAAAGAAAATATGTAATATAGTAGTAAATGGCTTTATAGTGTTCATTATGGGTTATACAAACATTTACCCTCATTAATCAGTGCTTTATTTCTGATTATATGTGTGCTTTAGCCAGGAATTGAATGATTTGTTTCCTTCCTGATACTTGCTTTGTAGGCCCTTTTAATAATAGTGAGGAACTTATGAGTGTAAAGGAGTTTTCAAGGGGTAATTTGTATTGCCTTTATCACTAATGACTTTAAAAAAGAATGATTTTCATGAGGAAGTGTCTGCTTCTTCTATATGGAATATCCAAGTTCTTCATATTTCACAGAGTTTTTGTCCTGTACTCATTGATGAGATAACCCTTTCAAGTGCTGCAATAATCTCTAATTTTGTCTTAGAGTTTGTCTTCAGGATGCCTATTGAACAGAAGAATTTAATTGACAAGTAATGGAATTTGCCAGTGTCTTAATTCTGAACATATTTTGAAGTTGTTTTCTATCCTAAACTTTTTAAATATCTAAATATTTATTAGTCATTGTATTTTTCTAAGGCTTCAAAGATTCCCCTAAACTTTATAGTCCTTAACATATATAGAATTGATTTTTTAGAATAGTAGTGGAAAGTAAGAATTCAGGTAAAGAATCTAATTTATGTGGCCAATTAATTGTTCAGTCACCTTTATTGAATGGTTTCTTTATTCTGCAACGATGTCAAAAAATCACCTAGTGATTTTCCAAGTTGTAAAACAGTCTAATCCTCATGTCTTATTTTTTGCCCATTGGTCAATATTTTTCTGTCTCTGTTAAAATATTATTTATTGTGCTTTGATGTCTGATGTCATTTTTTTCTTCCTGTACATCCCATGCAAATGATTTTTATGTAGTCACAATTACTTATATCAATTCTTAGTCTTTTATCTTTCCTAACAGATAGATTTAGAAATTTCCATGAAAAGCCTTGGCTATTGCTTTTGAAATTGCATGGAAATACTGAAAAATTAGAAGGGACGTAATGTTTATTTGACTTATTTTTATACTGTTAGAATATCAAATGTCTTATTTATGTCTTTAAGGAAAATTCATTTGTCTCTGGAAGTATGTATAAGAAAGAGAAAAGTATTCTATGGTTGGTTGTATATTAACTACGAAAAGATAAACTCAGTGACTTGATAGAACAGAGTAATATTCTTAGATACATAATCCAAGTCATACATATAATTATTTTTTATAATAGCTAAATTATTAAAATGAAAAGAAACATTGGTAAGGATATATCTAAAAATTCATTTAACCCAGTACACCCCACATATTATTATTTGTTATTAAAGGAACAGAAAATCATTCATGATTATTTTTATAGTATATTTATAATTAGTTTTCAAAATTTAATGTACATTTTATAGCTAAGAGTATAGCTTATTTAAGGCTAACCTCAATCCAAATGATGAAATCCACATCATGTAAGCAGTGAATGTTGTACTGGGCAATGCACTTGTAGAACCATACTGGACAGTGGCTGTGATACTTGACAGTGGCTGTGGTATTGGACAGTGACTGTGGTACTGGACAGTGGCTGTTGTATTGGACAGTGGCTGTGGTACTGGACAGTGTCTGTAGTACTGGACAGTGGCTGTGATGTTGGACAGTGACTTTAGTATTGGACAGTGACTAGTGTATTGGTAGTGGGTATGGCATTAGATAGTGCAGCTGGAGAGCCTCTCTCTTTCCATTAAAGTTACTTTTTTAGTTAAGAAATATTATAGAGACCCCCACCCCCAAGCCTGCCTTGTCTGCAAGGTCCTTAGCTGTGGAACAGTTTCCTGCCATTTCACTAAGGCTACCAACCCAGAGCAGTGAGTCCCTGACTAGAGGGCAGGCCTCAAGGTCCCCGCCAGGGAAAGCAGGCCCCTGCTGCTGGGGCGGCAGTCTCTGCTGTGATCTGCTGGACCTGCTCTGCCTGCGCCCTACTTCCATTAGTCCCTGGCTCATTGGGGCATCCAGGAGTTCCTGTGTAGGTGCCAAGAAGTTTCATCGGGACGGGTGAGTGTGTACTATCCTGGGGCGGACGGTCCCGGTAGAGAGCACAAACGCCCCTACACTAAGGCTACACAACCAGAGCAGTGAGTGCCTGCCTAGCGGGCAGGCCTCAGCAACCCCCGAAAGGGAGCGCAGGCACCTCCAGCTTGTACTGCAGTGTCGCCTGTGTTCTACTGGACCCCGCCAGACCCCTTGCATTCGGCCTTCTTTACGCGGGTCATTGGAATACCACGCATCCATGTTTTGGTGTTGAGGAGTTCATCTGGAAGGGAACGGTTCCTGCCCCTACACTGAGGAGATACACCCAGAGAGTTAGTCATAGCAAAGACTGGTCCAAGACATCAGGCCTCTCCTGGCTCCATTTGAAGGAAAAGATGGGCAGGCGCCAATGCAAGAATTCCCCCAACAAATTGAAAGGCAACGTGACATCACCAGGATCCAGGAATCCCGAAATGAGAAGTCTACACCCTAATCCAGAAGAATTAGAAGAATTCGACTCAAAAGTGAATTTTATGAAAATAATAGAGGACCTTAAACAAGAGGTGAAAAACTGCCACAACCAATTAGAGATTACAAACAAAAAGGTAGAGGAAATGAATAAATCTCTCAAAGATACCCAAGAAAACCAAGAGAAACAAGAAAAAGTAATCAAACAGGTAAGGGAAATGGTTCAAGACTTGAAGAATGAAGTGGAAGTAATAAAGAAAACACAAACCGAGGGAAGGATGGAGATGGAAAATTTGAATAAACGAACAGGAACTACAGAGACAAGTACCACCAACAGATTACAAGAGATAGAAGAAAGAATCTCAGACACTGAAGATACCATAGAGAAAATAAACACTCTCATTAAAGAAAACAGCATAACCAACAAATTCTCATCACAAAACATTCAGGAAATCTGGGACACAATAAAAAGACCAAACCTAAGAATAATAGGGATAGAAGAAGGAGAAGAAGTACAGCTCAATGGCCCAGAAAATATATTTAACAAAATTATAGAAGAAAACTTTCCCAACCTTAAGAAAGATATTCCTTTGAAGGTCCAAGAAGCATAGAGAACACCAAATCGACTGGATCAAAAAAAAACATCTCCTCGTCATATAATAATCAAAACACAAAACATACAGAAAAAAGAAAGAATATTAAGAACTGCAAAGGAAAAAGGTCAAGTTACCTATAAAGGTAAACCTATCAGACTTACACCTGATTTCTCTATGGAAACCATGAAAGCCAGAAGGTCCTGGATAGATATACTGCAGAAACTACGAGACCATGGATGCAAGCCCAGACTACTATACCCAGCCAAGCTTCCGTTCACTATAAATGGAGAAAACAAAGTTTTCCAGGATAAAAACAAATTTAAACAATACGTAGCCACAAATCCAGCCCTTCAGAAAGTAATTGAAGGAAAATCACAAACCAAGGAGTCCAACAATGCCCACAATAACTCAGACATTTAATGACCCTTCACCAGCACAACTTGAAGAAGGGAAACACACAAACTCTACTACCAAAGGAAAGAAAGAAAGAAAGGAAAAATGACCGGAGTTAACAACCACTGGTCATTAATATCACTTAATATCAATGGACTCAACTCACCTATAAAGAGGCACAGGCTAAGAGATTGTATACGAAAACAGGATCCAACATTCTGCTGCTTACAAGAAACACACCTCAACCACAAAGACAGACATCTACTCAGAGTAAAGGGCTGGGAAAAGGTTTATCAAGCAAATGGACCTAAGAAACAAGCAGGTGTGGCCATACTAATTTCTAACAAAGTTGACTTCAAACTAAAATCAATCAAAAGAGATGGAGATGGACATTTTTTACTCATAACAGGAACAATTCACCAGGATGAAATCTCAATCCTGAATATATATGCCCCTAATATAAAAGCACCCACTTATGTAAAAGAAACGTTACTAAAACTCAAGGCAGTCATCAAACCACACACACTAATAGTAGGAGATTTCAACACTCCTCTCTCACCAATGGACAGGTCAATCAGACAGAAACCTAACAGAGAAATAAGAGGATTAAGGGAGGTAATGAATCAAATGGACTTAACAGACATCTATAGAACATTCCACCCAAATAGGAAAGAATATACCTTCTTCTCTGCAGCTCATGGAACCTTCTCGAAAATAGACCACATACTCGGTAACAAAGCAAACTTACACAGTTACAAAAAAATATCGGTAACCACCTGTGTCTTATCAGATCACCATGGATTAAAGTTAGAATTCAACAACAATGCTATCCCCAGAAAGCCTATGAACTCATGGAAACTGGACAGTCAACTACTGAACCTCACCTGGATCAAGGAAGAAATAAAGAAAGAAATTAAAGTCTTTCTTGAATTCAATGAAAACGAAGACTCAACATACTCAAAGCTATGGGACACTATGAAAGCAGTGCTAAGAGGAAAATTCATAGCATTAAGTGCCCACTTAAAGAAAACGGAGAAAGCACACATTGGAGACTTAATAGCCCACCTGAAAGCTTTAGAAAAAAAAGAAGCAGACTCACCTAGGAGAAGTAGAAGACTGGAAATAATCAAATTGAGGGCTGAAATCAACAAAATAGAAACACAGAAAACAATCCAAAGAATCAATGAAACAAAAAGCTGGTTCATGGAGAAAATCAATAAGATTGATAAACCCCTATCCAAACTAATCAAACGGTGGAGAGAGAATACGCAAATTAACAAAATCAGAAACGAAAAGGAAGACATAACCACAGACTCAGAGGAAATTCAGAGAATCATTAGATCTTACTACAAAAACCTGTATGCCACAAAATTGGAAAATGTTATAGAAATGGACACTTTTTTAGATAAGTACCATATACCAAAGTTAAACCAGGACCAGGTGAACAATCTAAATAGACCTGTTAGTCGCGAAGAATTAGAAGTTGTTATAAAAAACCTCCCCACCAAAAAAAGCCCAGGTCCAGACGGCTTCAATGCAGAATTCTACCAGAACTTCCAAGAAGACCTAATACCTATACTCCTTAATGTATTTCACAATATTGAAACAGAGAAGTCATTGCCAAATTCTTTTTATGAAGCTGAAGTTACTCTGATACCAAAACCACACAAAGACACAACCAAGAAAGAGAACTACAGGCCAATCTCACTCATGAACATCGACGCAAAAATAATAAAATACTGGCAAACCGAATCCAAGAACACATTAGAAAAATTATCCATTATGATCAAGTAGGCTTCATCCCAGAGATGCAGGGCTGGTTCAACATACGAAAATCTATCAATGTAATCCATCATATAAATAATCTGAAAGAAAAAAACCATATGATCATTTCATTAGATGCTGAAAAAGCATTTGACAAAATTCAACATCCCTTTATGATAAAGGTCTTAGAGAGATTAGGAATACAAGGGTCGTTCCTAACTATAATAAAAGCTATTTATAGCAAGCCGTCAGCTAACATCAAATTAAATGGAGAGAAACTCAAAGCTATTCCACTAAAATCAGGAACACGACAAGGTTGTCCACTCTCTCCATACCTCTTTAATATAGTGCTTGAAATTCTAGCAATAGCAATAAGACAACATAAGGGGATCAAAGGGATTCAAATCGGAAAGGAAGAAGTTAAACTTTCATTATTTGCAGACGATATGAGAGTGTACATAAGCGACCCCAAAAACTCCAGCAAAGAACTCCTTCAGCTGATAAACACCTTTAGTAGCGTTGCAGGATACAAGATCAATTCCAAAAAATCAGTTGCCCTCCTATACACAAAGGATAAGGAAGCAGAGATGGAAATCAGAGAAGCATCACCCTTCACGATAGCCACAAATAGCATAAAATATCTTGGGGTAACCCTATCCAAGGAAGTAAAGGATCTATTTGACAAGAACTTTAAGTCAATGAAGAAAGAAATTGAGGAGGATACCAGAAAATGGAAGGATCTCCCTTGCTCTTGGATAGGGAGGATCAACATAGTAAAAATGGCAATTCTACAAAGGGCAATTTATAGATTCAATGCAATCCCCATTAAAATCCCATCAAAATTCTTCACAGATCTTGAGAGGACAATAATCAACTTTATATGGAGAAACAAAAAACCCAGGATAGCCAAAACAATCTTATATAATAAAGGATCGTCTGGAGGCATTACCATCCCTGACCTCAAACTCTATTACAGAGCCTCAGTATTGAAAACAGCTTGGTATTGGCATAAAAACAGAGAAGTCGATCAATGGAACCGAGTAGAAGACCCTGATTTTAACCCACAAACTTATGAACACCTAATTTTTGATAAAGGAGCTAAAAGTATTCAATGGAAAAAAGAGAGCATCTTCAACAAATGGTGCTGGCAGAACTGGTTGTCAACCTGTAGAAGAATGAAAATAGATCCATATCTATCACCATGCACAAAACTCAAGTCCAAATGGATTAAAGACCTCAATATTAGTCTGAACACACTGAACCTGATAGAAGAAAAAGTTGGAAGTACTCTACAACATACGGGTACAGGAGATCACTTCCTACGTTTATCCCCAGCAGCACAGACATTAAGGGCAACATTGAATAAATGGGACCTCCTGAAACTGAGTAGCTTCTGTAAAGCAAAGGACACTGTCACTAAGACAAAACGGCAACCCACTGACTGGGAGAAGATCTTCACCAACCCTGCAACAGACAAAGGTCTGATCACCAAAATATATAAAGAACTCAAGAAAATAAACTTTAAAATGCTAATGAACCCAATAAAAAAATGGGGCACTGATCTGAACAGAGAATTCTCAACAGAAGAAATTCAAATGGCCAAAAGACACCTAAGGTCATGCTCAACCTCCTTAGCGATAAGGGAAATGCAAATTAAAACAACTTTGAGATACCATCTTACACCTGTCAGAATGGCTAAAATCAAAAACACCAATGATAGCCTTTGCTGGAGAGGTTGTGGAGAAAGAGGCACACTCATTCATTGCTGGTGGGAATGCAAACTTGTGCAACCACTTTGGAAATCAGTGTGGCGATTTCTCAGGAAATTTGGGATCAACCTACCCCAAGATCCAGTAATACCACTATTGGGAATATACCCAAGAGATGCCCCATCAAATGACAAAAGTATCTCTTCAACTATGTTCATAGCAGCATTGTTTGTAATAGCCAAAACCTGGAAACAACCTAGATGCCCTTCAATGGAGAAATGGATGAAGAAAGTGTGGAATATATACATATTAGAGTACTACTCAGCAGTAAAAAACAATGACTTCTCGAATTTTGCGTGCAAATGGATGGAAATAGAAAACACTATCCTGAGTGAGGTATCCCAGACCCAAAAAGAGGAACATGGGATGTACTCACTCATAATCGGTTTCTAGCCATAAATAAAAGACATTAAGCATATAATGTGTGATCCTATAGAAGTTAAATAAGAAAGTGAACCCAAAGAAAATCATATAGTCATCTGCATGGAGAGGGGGAAGTAGACAAGATTGCAGGGCAAAAACTGGGAACTTGCGGGTGAGGTGGCATGGGGCAAAGGGGAAATGGGATGAGAAATATGAGAAGGGGAGGATGGGAGGAGCTCGGGGGATTGGGATGGTTGGGATATAGGAAGGATGGATACGGGAGCAGCGAAGTATATATCCTATCTAAGGGAGCCATCTTAGGGTTGGCAAGAGACTTGACTCTTGAGGGGTTCGCAGGTGTCCAGGAAGATGTCCCCAGCTGGTACCTTGGGCAACTAAGGAGAGGGAACCTGAAATGACCCTATCCTATACTAATGAATATCTTGCATATCACCTTAGAACCTTCATCTGGCGATGGATCAAGGTAGAGACAGAGTCTCAATTTGGAGCAACGGTCTGAGCTCTTAAGGTCCAAATGAGGAGCAGAAGGAGGGAGAACATGAGCAAAAAATCAGGACCACGAGGGATGCACCCACCCACTGTGACAGTGGAACTGATTTATTGGGAGCCCACCAAGGCCAGCTGGTCTGGGACTGAATAAGCATGGGTTGATTCCGGACTCTCTGAGCATGGCGGTCAATGAAGACTGATGAGAAGCCAAGGACAATGGCACTAGGTTTCGATCCTAATACATGAACTGGCTTTGTGAGAGCTTAGCCTGTTTGGACGCTCACCTTTCTGGACGTAGATAGAAGGACCTTGGTCTTCCCGCAGGGCAGGGAATTTGGACTGCTCTTCAGTATGGAGAGGGAGGGGGAATGGAGTGGGGGGAGGAGGATAGGGGGAGGGAAGTGGGGGGAGGGGGCAATATTTGGGAGGAGGGGAGGGAAATGGGAAACGGGGAGCAGGTGGAAATTTTAATTAAAAAAGAATTAAAAAAAAAGAAATATTATAGAGCCAGATGCCATGTTTCTTTCTTGTAATTCCAGCATTTGAGAGGCTAAGTTGATTATCATGTATTAAAGAGTGGCTCTCCCTGTCTCACAAAGACAGGAAGGGAGTAAGACAAAAAGAAAGAAAAAGAAAGGGGAAGAAAGAGAGAGTGGAAAGAAAGAGGAAGAGGAGAAGAAAGGGAGAAAAGAAGGGATTGAAAGAAGGAGGGAAGGAAACAAAAATAAAATAAAATAAAATAAGCTGTAAGTGAGGCCTGAGCTCGACTGTTCCTTTCTGGGTATTGAGTGTTGGAATCTAAGTTCATTTAATTAAACTTACCATCCTACTCTTCCTAACAAAAACTAAAACTGTTTTGTCTGCTCAGTCTCTTAATCCATAGAAGGAGTCTGCTGAGTTTTACAGCCTAGTGAAGGTTGTAAGTATTTCCACTTTGGTTCAATTAATCTGGAATACATAGATCTTAAAGCTTCTCTTTTTCTAAGTTTATTTGTTTGTATTCTTGTTACATCATTACTATTGGTATACTCTTTGACAGTTTGTGGGTCAGGAATAAAAAAAAAATTAACAGAGCTGCTAAATATTCTGGTGTAACCCCCACTAACTAATTTCACAGTTCTAAGTTAGGCTAATTAATAGGGTCTTGATGCCTTCCTTGGTCAACAAGAATAGTGATAGCAGGTAGTCACTAGGTTTTAGGAAAGATAGAATAGTGTATGTACTGTAGTTTAGGTACCATATGAGGTAACCCCTCAGAAGGTTAATGTGTTGGACACTTGGTCCTCACTGTGGTGGTAGAGGAGTTGTGGTTAATGTTATTTTTTTTTTTATTGTTTTTTTTTTTACTTATTTATTTATTTTTATTCTTTTTTAATTAAAATTGCCACCTGCTCCCCATTTCCCATTTCCCTCCCCTCCTCCCAAATATTGCCCTCCCCCCACTTCCCTCCCCCTATCCCCACTCCTCTTCTCCTCCCCCCACTCCATTCCCCCTCCCTCTCGATACTGAAGAGCAGTCCAAATTCCCTGCCCTGCGGGAAGACCAAGGTCCTTCTATCTACGTCCAGAAAGGTGAGCGTCCAAACAGGCTAAGCTCCCACAAAGCCAGTTCATGTATTAGGATCGGTGTTATTAAAGAGCCCATTGCAGAAATTAGGCAGGGTCTTGGACCTTGGCATTCTCCCAAGAGATGTTCTAAAACCAAAGACAAATTAGCCCTTCCCTTTCCCTTAGTTCCTATCTACTAATTTGATCTTACTCTCTCAGACATATTGTCACTATCAGGATGACTCATACTTGGAGGATCTCACCAGAGCCACGTTAATATCAGAATCATAACCCTATACCTCCAGAATCATGAATAAAGTGATGCTCTTTTGTCAATATGGTACATAGGTCAGGTATTACATTACAACGTTTTTGTTATTGTACCTTAAAGTGCTGAAATTAGTATCTAGAATTTCAGTACACTGTCTAATATGTGGTATATCTTAAACTGATAAGAACTATGTTATTATTATTATTACTATTACTATTATTATTTTATGTCTACTGACAATAACATTCTGTTTATTAAAGTCCATGTTTTCTGCCTAATACTGCTTCCCAGATTTATTTTGTTATGATGTATAGTACCATTTCCAGAATAATATTTCCATCTTGTGCATTTAAATTCCCTATGATTCAGATCTTGATATATTTATCTTACATGACATTTTAGTATGTTAGTTTGCATAAGTTACTACTACAGCTATCAATATAAAGTTGTCCAATGACTAGTATCTTTAGAGATTCATCTGTGCTTCTATAATCCTGAATTTTTTCTAAAAGTGTATGATTTGATGATTACTTTTCAGTGCATTCAAAATATATATCTTGTTTATTAACACATATTAACTGCACACAATAATGTCATCCATTAGTATAATAGTTCCATTTCTCTCTCTCTCTCCCCCAATCAAGTCCCCCTCCTTTGTCAGCCCTAAGAGCAATCAGGGTTCCCTGCCCTGTGCGAAGACCAAGGACCACCCACCTCCATCCAGGTCTATTAAGGTGAGCATCCAAACTACCTGGGCTCCCACAAAGCCATTACGTGCAATAGGATCAAGAACCCATTGCCATTGTTCTTCAGTTCTCAGTAGTCCTCATTGTCCATTATGTTCAGCGAGACCGGTTTTGTCCCACGCTTTTTCAGTCCCCGGCCAGCTGCCCTTGGTGAGTTCCCGATAGAACATCCCCATTGCCTCAGTGTGTGGGTGCACCCCTCGCGGTCCTGAGTTCCTTGCTCGTGCTCTCTCTCCTTCTGTTCCTCCTTTGGATCGTTTAAATGTTTTCTGTTGCTAAAGTTATTGACTATAACATTTTATATTTTTTGTTCTAGTCCATTTTGCAAATATCTCCTTCAGCACTGGAATCCATAAGATTTCTTAATATATTTCTGGCTCCATTCTTTTTTATTATTGTTATTCATTTTTAATTTGTTTGACATTTCCTTTACAGAAATGACTTCAGGTGTCTCTTTTGGTTTTTATTCCTGTTGTAATCCAAGTTTCCTAAAATCCTTTTCTGAATAATTTATTTTTTACAACATTTTAAAATAGAAGGTTAACATCAGTCATAGAGATGGCTCTTGACTTATGAAACAGGAAGATCACACATTGCTCTAAGCTGTTGTCTAGCAAGGCCCCAAAGTCCTCCTGTCTCTGCCTTTCCAGGACTGTCATTACAGCAGAGTTCTGATATGTCAGTCTTATTACATATGTCATGGAGATCTGAATTCAAATCCTCATGCTTAAGTAGCAAGCACTCTACCCACATGTCCATTTTCCTGGCCCTGAAACACTAGTTTTCTCAGAATAAAGTAACTTTCTTTTCTTTTTTTCATGTTGTTGTTTTCTATTTTAGTTCAGCCTCTCTATTTTGTTTCAAGGTCTTAGAGATTGAATGAATTCAGGACTATAATTGAATACAACATGTATCAATGCAAATATTGCCTATTGCTTTTCTTTACAAATATTCTAGCACACTCGTGTTTTCTAGTGCACTTTAAACATACTTCAATGAGCATAAAAAGATACACTTGTACTATAATTGTTAAGCTTTTTGTTAGTTTTACAAAAGTTTTTCTTCTTATTTATTGATTTTATTGAGCTATATATTTTGCTCCATTCCCACCTTCCTCTTTTCTCCACTTCAGTCCTCTCCCATGGTCCCCATGCTCCCAATATACTCAGAAGATCTTGTCTTTCTCTACTTTCCATGTTCATTAGATCCATGCATGAAACCCTTAGGGTCCTCTTTGTTGACTAACTTCTCTGAGGTTGTGAATTGTAGGCTGGTTTTTCTTTGCTTTATGTCTAAAAGTTACTTATGAGTAAGTACATATTATATTTGTATTTCTGGGTCTGGGTTATCTCACTCAATACTCATATGATGTTTTCTAAATCCATCCATTTTGTCTGCAAATTTCAAGATGTCATTCTTTTTTTCTGCTGTCATTCTTTTTTTTTTTTTAACCCATTGTGTAAATGTAACACATTCTCTTTATCAATTATTTGGTTGAGGGGCATTTAGGTTGTTTCTACTTTCTGACTATGACAAATAATGCTGCAGTGAACATAGATAAGCACATGTCCATATGATATTATTAAGCATCCTTTGGGTATATACCCAAAAGAGGTATGTTGACAGGTTTCTGCCTGTCATGGTCCCACAACCATTCAGTCCCAGAGAAACACACAGAGGCCCACATTAATTATAAACTGGTTGGCCTATTAGCTCAGGCTTTCTTAATAACTAACCCTCACATCTCAAATTAGACCACCATTCATGTCTGTGTTAGCCATGTGGCTTGATACCTTTATCAGTGAGGCATACTCATCTTGCTTCCTCTTGGTCTGGGTGATGACTGCAATCTCAGCCTCTCCTCTTCCCAGAATTCTGTTCTGGTTACCCCTCCTATACTTCATGCCTAGCTACGGGCCAATCAACATTTTATTAAACCAATACAAGTGACAAATCTTTAAGGGTACAAGACCATTATCCCATAGCAGTGGTATTGCTGGGTCTTGAGGAAGGTTGTTTACAAATTTTCTGAGAAATCATCATACTGAAATCAAAGCAGGTGTACCAGTTTGCACTCCCACCAAGAATGGGCAAGTGTTCCCTTTACCCCAAATCCTCTCCAGCATAAACTGTCATCAGTCTTTTTGATCTTGGCCATTCTTACAAGTATAAGATGGAATCTCAGAGTTGTTTTGATTTGCATTTATTCTGATGGCTAAGGATGTTGAACATTAACCTAAGTGTCTTTCATCCATTTTAGATTCCTCTGTTGAGAGTTCTATGCTTATGTATTTACTCTAATTTTATTGAATTATTTGTTCTTTTTTTTTTTTTTGATGACCAATTTCTTGAGCTCTTTGCATGTTTTGGAAATCAGCCCTCTGTCTCATGTGGGGTTGGTGAAGATTTTTTTCCCATTCTGTAGGCTGCCATTTGTTGTTGACCATGTCCTTTGCTTTACCAAAGCTTATTAGTTTCAGGAGGTCCCATTTATTGTTTCTCTCAGTGTCTGTGCAACTGGGTTTATATTTAAGAAGTGGTCTCCTGTGCCAATGTGTTCAAGTACTTCCCACTTTCTCTACTATGAAGTTCAGTGTAGTTGGTTTATGTTGAGGTCTTTGATCCATTTGGATTTGAGTTTTGGGCATGGTGATAGATATGGATCTATTTTCATTCTTCTACATGTTGATATCCAGCTATGGCAGCACCATTTATTGAGTATGATTTCTTTTTTCTGTTTTATTTTACTTTTTTACTTCTTTGTCAAAAATCAGGTAGGTGTTTGGCTTGATATCAGGGTCTTCAATTCAGTTCCATTGTTTCTCCTGTCTGTTTTTATGCCAATATCAGGCTGTTTTCAGTACTGCAGGAGAGTTTGAGGTCAGGAATTGTGATGCCTCCACAAGTTCCTTTATTGTACAGGATTGTTTGGGCTATGCTGAGATTTGCTTTTCAATATGTAGTTGAATATTGTTCTTTTGAAGTCTGTGATAAATTTTGCTGGGATTTTGCTGGAATTACAAAAGTTTGTCCTACTGACAGTTCTATTCACACAATCGTTTGTTTCTTAACAAATGTGTTAGTGTTCTTCAATGGACCTTATAGGCACTTCATTTGATTCCTACATGATTATTGAAAAGATAAATATATTTAGTATCCAATATTTTTCTTTAAGAAACTGCCAAGTGGAAGTAGAGAACATAGGTACACACCAGTGTACATACTATCTTCATTGAATGATCACCTGTTCAGGTTTGTCTTACTTTACTTTCAAATCAAAATTATCTTTTTTTTAATTTTGAAGGAAATTAAAAGACCATAGTAGTTTTGAGTGTCAGTGTTTCATTAAGAATGATAAAAAGAGAAAGACATAGTTCTTTTAACATATCTATGTTAATATTCAGGCAGGATATTAACCATAATTCTAGAACAAATCATGGAAGACTAAAAGGTATCTGATTTATTATCCTTTCTGTTTTGTTTCAACTGAAAAGCAGGACTAATGGAAAGCATTGCTTAGTTTCTGAAAAAGAAAACACAACCAATATTCTTATTAATTTTAAATATGTTGACAATTTTACTTTTTTTCTCTTCTTAAGCATAAGGAAGTCCTTGAATGGAAGCTCTGTAGTTATTCCATATTAATACCATCAAATACTTTTGAAATTGAGTGGCACATATCTTACTTTTATTTCCCCATTTTTGTAACTACAAGCAAGCAATATTACTTCCTAGATCTGTTTATTCCCAGTGCTGAGAACCAATCCTAGGGAGAGATAATAGCTCCACCATTCAGTTTAATCCCTTACCTTCTAGACTTTCAGTCACAGTGTCATTTTAGAGGTTTTATATAACTGTTCCAGAATCTAGATTATATGAACTGTCTACCTTTTTTTTCTTTTCTCTAAAGACTTCATTCTGCTTCTAGCTTTCCCAAGAGATCTCTAATGAACAATGTATAGAGAATAAAAGAGACAAATATTTAAAAAATAATAAATATCTTAAATATTGCCATATAACCGTCATTCAGCAACTGATGGAATCAGAGGAAAAGACCTGTATTAGTCCACTGGACTGGACTGAGCTTTCAAAGTCCAGTTGAAGAATTGGAGGACTGAGAATATGATCAAATAGGTCAAAACCATGACGGGTTCACCCACTGAAAAAGTCTACCTGAGCTAATGGGAGCTCAACAACAGCAACTGGACTGGGAAAGAATAAACATAGGATCAAACTGGTCCCTCTGGATGTGACTGACAGTTGCATGGATTGGGGCAGACTGAGGCGCCACTGGCAGTGGCACCAGGATATATCCCTACTGCTTATACTGGCTTTTTGCGAACCTGTTCTCATTGGATGGATACCTTTCTCAGCCTAGATATAGTAGGGTGGGCCATGGACCTTTCCCAAAGCAATGTGCCTTATCCTCTCTGAAGAGTGGATGGTGGATAAGTGGAAGGAATGGGAGGAGGGGAGGGAGGGGGAACTTGGGTTGGTATGTATAATATGAAAAGGATAGTTCGCTTTATTTTTAAAAAAAATAATAAAATAAAGAAACAGACTTTCTAGAATTACAAGTTATATTGTAATGCTCTCAAACTTTCTTCATGAAGATAACAGGAGTATGAGCTCAGCAGGTGGAATGACAGCAGCTGTAAACACTCAGTCTATGGCTTGCAGGAGACTTCCTGTGATCCTTTAGGCATAACATATAGTAGTTTAAGAACCAATGTCTTTATTGTTACTGAAACGATAACTTATTTTTAAAAGATATGGCAAAGTAACTCTGAACAATGAAAATTCTGAAAAGACAATGAAAAATAATAAAGAAGCTCTAAAAAATTTGTAGATGTTAGATAATGATCAAGTAAGTAATTGAAGCCATCTAAGCTACACTGAAACAAGTTTTGGTCTGAACATGAATTTGAAATGTTTCAGATTCACACTGTAGATCTGAAAATGAATTCATACACAGCATGAGTTTCTGTTTAGCCTTATAGCTCACAGTAAAAATTAATATTGGGCTGAGCAAGTTGAAATGTTCCTCAATTTCAATTGTTCTGGAAAGGAAACTAGGTTTTTTTTTTTTCATTGAATTGTCTACATTCGGCTTCCAATAAAGTATGCTTACACACCCCTGACTGGGCATTGCAAACATATATTTGCATGGATAATATTTTTTTCATGTTTAGTATAATTTCAATGTGCTAACATCTTTAGATTGTGCATGTATGTGTATTGTCCCATCTATCTGGCTATTTGTCTGACAGTTTATCATGTCTATTGTCTATCTATCTATAGATCTATCAATCACCTATCATCATCTATTTATTATATGTTTGTCTATCTGACTATTATTTATCTACATTAGATCTTAAATATAACTGGATTATTTTATTTTTTCTCCATTCTGTGTCAGCTTATAGAAAGAACATAACTTGAATATGTATCAGTTATTAAAATACTTCAGAATGAAAACGCAAGCTTCCATACATACTTTAGAAACAATTTCACTTTCACTGAAAATTGAAATTTGTCCACTGTATTTATCATATTTGGTTTTCCAGACAGGTTTCCTTCTGATACATGGCCTTCAATGGATGTGTACCCCTGATCCAATAAATACAGAATAACCATCTAAGAACTCTTGATCTTCCTGGCAGGTAAAAGAAATCACTAGGAGCGTGATTATAGAGACTTAGTGGAGGTCTTCCTCAAGTAGCCCTTAGTATTTATCTGTTCATGTCAATGCACTAGGCATTCCACAGAACAAACACAACAAAAAACCACCATTGTCCCCCAGTGCTAAGGAGCAGAGGGACACTGAATATAGGCAAGAACACATGTCCTCTATGCTTGTTTCTAGCCTTATCCTCAAAGTTTATTTTAAAAGTAATTGTTCATAGTACACAACCCACACATTCTTAGTGCCTTTTGCTTTAATTTTCGTTTGTAAATTGTTTGAATCACAAACACTACAATACAAATTAGACACAAAGTTATTTAGTGTTGTTTTACTCACCTTAATTCCTCCCATCACAGCACTGTTTTAATGCCTCACTTTGAAGCAAAGAGAACTTTCAGTTTTGTCCATTTTCAGGAAATTATCTAACAACCTAAAGTTAGACACAACAGGAATTTCTTAGCTTCACATATAGGGAAAGGCAAATCAAAACTTCAAAAGAAAACATACAGGTCTGCAAATGTAATTTCTAATGCCTCTAAAATTAGCATTTCTATACTGTTGCTTCATAATTAGCAGATCTTGTTTTGAGACTATTTTTAATTTCAGAAGAGGGATTTATACAATCCTTTTTTTAACTTGCAGATAGAAGCAGTCTGGATCAAATGTCTTTTGTAATTACATCTACTAAAAGCACATCTGAAGATCTTGATGGAGCCACTCCTGTTTAATGCAACACTGGTCTTTACCGATAAGATTAGAATACTATGAAAATTACCCAAAGATCAATTACAAGATCCAAGAGCCAAATGCCATAATTTTATAGGGATTCACTGTTGCAAAGTGTGTTTATCATCTATACTAATTTCACCAGGCCACTATTAACTTTGCAGGACAGAAAAACTAAATCCAGAGTTATTAGATGTTGTGAAATAGGTACCAAAATTGCAGAAAGAAATATTCAGGAGAAAACTCTGCCTATAGTTCAGTTGAAAAGGCCTGAAAATGAGACCTTGCTGAAGTGATGCTAAATGGTTAACCAAGACGTTGACCTTTATGTGGATATTTGCTTAAAGGAAGTATCCTAGGAAAAATGCTCAGAATTACATTTATCTCTAGAGAAAAATATACAAGATTGCCCCTCCCCAACCTCAAATGCTGACATGCCATGTAGTCAAATAGAGACCTCAGCTGATCCTATCAGAAGTTTTGAATAGCCATGGAAACCAAAGGGCAATCTTGTGTATTTTCATTATATCTAGACTCATTACCTATTTCAACATTCATATAGTGTTTAGACTTGGCATCATCCATCCAACTCCTTACATTATTCTGATTTTTTTCTGAGTTGCAGTTTGAGATTTGCTTGAGTGGCAGTCCTTGAAATCTCATGAAATTCAATTGCTTACAATGGTTTTAATAATGTTGTTCTTCTGTTTGAATTGGGATTTTATTGTATGGGTTGTGCTTAATTTTCTGTGCTCAAAGCAGAGTCCTGTTTTTCTGGCACTCCATGACCAATGTACCCCAAACCTTAACAGCATGATTCTTAAATCTCTTGATTTCATCTTTTTCTCACTTGCCAATTTTCTGATTTGTCAAGATTACCGAAATACTCTCCAGGGACATTTCTCAGGTTTGATTCCTTTCTTCATTTTGTTCCATGGTCAGCAGTCAATGTGATCCATTAAAATAGTAAACTCAAGTAAATCATGCTTTTCAAGGTTTCCTTAGCCAGGAAGGCAGAGCCCAACCTCATTATTCAGTCCTAGTGCACCTAGCACCTGCCACCATGCCTAACTGAGTTTCATATAACTCTCTGTCTCTTTGCTAAATATGCAGATATATTCAGGGGCCATGCTTTCGCTCAGGAAGGCCATTCAACCCTGAGATTTTCCTTTTAAAAAAATCCCCGCTAAGCTGTAAGCAATATTTGAAACATGTGTCCACTGAGACAGATTTCCTTACTTTATTAAACTCTAGGCCTTGGTTGTTCAGTGTGGCATGCTCATACATAGTAAAATCATACACTCACAATGAATGATGAACTACTACAGTTTCCTTCTAAATTGAATGACTCGTATTATAAGCTCGATTTGTCCTTTTACCTAGGAAAGTATATAAAGAGTAGGAGGCAATGATGATATTATTAAAGAATCACATTTTTGTATCATGAAATAGTGCACATCTGGTATATTCAAATGAAATTTAGAGGTAAGGACAAGTAAAAAGTTAAAAACTGTAAATTATCCCACAACCAAATAATAAATACCCTAATCATTAATTTCACTTTAGTCTTTACTTTCTAGCGATATAAAATTGGTATTGTTTATTTGTATGTGTGTTGAGATATGTGTGTATGTATGTGTATTTGTGCATACATGCATAAGTAAGGATAGTAACTGAAAGTATATTATATAACAGAGATTTAAATTTTCTGAATATTGAAAATATGATTTAAAAAATAATAGGCCTCCATGCCAATAGATTTTCTAGCCAATTCAGACTTTAACCTGTATTTATGAATCTGTCTTCAAATACTTCAAAAAACTGATTTACCAGTTTTTGTTTTGAGGGTTTTCTTCTTATTATTGAACTTAAAATAATACTAAACAATCCATCTCAACATTTTTAAAATAGCTACTTTGATTGCTTATTTAAAATCAATTTTTAGAATTTTCTGGTGGTTTTTGTTTCCACAAAAAAAAAAAGCATTAAATAAATGGTCATTTGTAGAAAAGGCATTTCAATTGTATCTTAATAAATAAAGACGGCCTGGACAACATTGTCTTGTTCCTGATTTCAGTGGAATCACTGGGAGTTTCTCTCCATTTAATTTGATGTTGGTTGTTGAATTGCTGTATATTGCCATTATTATGTTTAGGTGTGTTCCTTGTATCATTGCTATCTCCAAGAACTTTATCATGAAGGGAAGTTATATTTTGTCGAAGACTTTTTCATCTAATGAGATGGTCATTTGGTTTTTATGTTTCAGTTTGTTTATATGGTGGATTACATTGACAGATTTTTGTATATTGAACTATCCCTGCCTCTCTAGTATTAAGCTGACTTGATCATGGTGGAAGATATTTCTGATGGTTTTTTGGATTCAATTTGTCAATATTTTATTGAGTATTTTTCTATCAATGTTCATGAGTGAGATTGGTCTATAATTCTCCTTCTTAGTAATATCTTTATGTGGCTTGGGTATCAGGGTAATTGTAGACTCAAAATAAGAGTCTGGCAATGTTCCTTCTACTTCTGTAATTGTAGAACAATTTGACAACTATTGGTACGAGTACTTTTTTGAAAATCTTGTAGAATTCTGAGCTGAAAACATACAATTCTGAGCTTCTTTTTTTTTTGGTTGGGAGACTTTTGATGACTGCTTCTTTTTTTTTTTTTTTTTTAGCAGTTATAGGTCTGTTTAATTTGCTTATGTGGTTTTAATTTTGGTAAGTGATATTTACCGAGAAAGTTGTTCATTGTCTTTAAGTTTTCCAATTTTGCCGGGCGGTGATGGCGCACGCCTTTAATCCCAGCACTCGGGAGGCAGAGGCAGGCGGATCTCTGGGAGTTCGAGGCCAGCCTGGTCTACAAGAGCTAGTTCCAGGACAGGCACCAAAGCTATAGAGAAAGCCTGTCTCGAAAAACCAAAAAAAAAAAAAAAAAAAAAAAAAAAAAGTTTTCCAATTTTGTGGAATACAGGTTTTTGAAATATGACCTGATGATTCTCTGTATTTCCTCTGTGCCTGTTGTTATGTCCCCTTTTCATTTAAGATTTTTTTTCTTTTTTTCTTTTAACAGCAGTTCACTTAAAAATTTAATTCAATATATCTAAGTAGGAAAATATTTTGAAACTTAATTATAGATTGTGGCATGATGGACACAAGCAATGATAACAACAGAAAATATAGAACATGCAAATTAAGAAAACAAGAAAGTCAGCCAATACACACCTCTCTGTAAAACACAAAAGCAATAAAACAAACAAAATACATCCTGAACATTTGGACACTATATTTCTTTTTTTTTCCTTTATTTTATTCTTTTTAAATTAAAATTTCCGCCTCCTCCCCATTTCCCATTCCCCTCCCCCTCCTCCCATACATCACCCACTCCCCTCCCCCTCTCCCCACTCCCCTCCCCCTGTCCCCACTCGTCTCCCCGTCCCCCCATTACCCTCTCCCACTCCCCACTCCTCTCCCCCTTCCCCCACTCCATTCCCCCTCCCTCTAGGTACTGAAGAACAGTCCAAATTCCCTACCCTGCGGGAAGTCCAAGGTCCTCCCACTTCTATCTAGGTCCAGGAAGGTGAGCATCCAAACAGGCTAGGCTCCCACAAAGCCAGTTCATGTATTAGGATCGAAACCTAGTGCCATTGTCCTTGGCTTCTCATCAGACTTCATTGTCCCCCATGTTCAGAGAGTCCGGTTTCATCCCATGTTTTTTCAGTCCCAGTCCAGCTGGTCTTGGTGAGCTCCCAATTGATCAGTTCTACTGTCACAGTGAGTGGGTGCACCTCTCGTGGTCCTGACTTCCTTGCTCATGTTCTCCCTTCTTCTGCTCCTCATTTGAACCTTAAGAGCTCAGTCCGTTGCTCCAATTTGGGTCTCTGTCTCTATCTCGATCCATTGCCAGATGAAGACTCTAAAGTGATATGCAAGATATTCATCAGTATGGCTATAGGATAGGGTCATTTCAGGTTCCCTCTCCTCATTTGCCCAAGGTACCAGCTGGGGACATCTCCCTGGACACCTGCGAGCCCCTCTAGAGTCAAGTCTCTTGCCAACCCTAAGATGGCTTCCTTAATTAGGGTATATATTTCTCTGCTCCAATATCCACCCTTCCTTTATCCCAACCATCCCATTCCCCCAAGCTCCCCCATCCTCACCTTCTCACGTTTCTCACCCAATTTACCCTTAACCCCATGCCACCACACCCCCAAGTTCCCAGTTTTTGCTCGGCAATCTTATCTACTTCCCCTCTCCAGGCGGATGACAGTACGTTTTTCTTTGGGTTCACCTTCTTATTTAGCTTCTCTAGGATCACAAATTATACTCTCAATGTCCTTTATTTATGGCTAGAAACCAATTATGAGTGAGTACATCCCATGTTCATCCTTTTGGGTCTGGGATACCTCACTCAGGATAGTTTTTTCTATATCCATCCATTTGCTGGCAAAATTCACGATGTCATTGTTTTTTACCACTGAGTAGTACTCTAATATGTATATATTCCACACTTTCTTCATCCATTCTTCCATTGAAGGATATCTAGGTTGTTTCCAGGTTCTGGCTATTACAAACAATACTGCTATGAACATAATTGAATAAATGCTTTTGTCATATGATAGGGCATCTCTTGGGTATATTCCCAAGAGTGGTATTACTGGATCTTGAGGTAAGTTGATCCCAAATTTCCTGAGAAATCACCACGCTGATTTCCAAAGTTGTTGCACAACTTTGCATTTCCACCAGCAATGGATGAGTGTGCCCCTTACTCCAGAACCTCTCCAGCAAAGGCTATCATTGGTGTTTTTGATTTTAGCCATTCTGACAGGTGTAAGATGGTATCTCAAAGTTGTTTTAATTTACATTTCCCTTATCGCTAAGGAGGTTGAGCATGACCTTAAGTGTCTTTTGGCCATTTGAATTTCTTCTGTTGACAATTCTCTGTTCAGATCAGTGCCCCATTTTTTAATTGGGTTAATTAGCATTTTAAAGTCAGTTTCTGGGGTTCTTTATATATTTTGGAGATCAGATCTTTGTCTGTTGCAGGGTTGGTGAAGATCTTCTCCCAGTCAGTGGGTTGCCTTTTGATTTTTGGCAAAGAAGCAAAAATATAAAGTGGAAAAGGAAAACATATTTAACAAATGTTTCTGGCATAACTGGATATCAACATGTAGAAGAATGAGAATAGATCCATATCTATCCCCATGCACAAAATTCAAGTCCAAATGGGTCTATAATCTCAACATAAAGTCAACCACACTGAACCTCATAGAAGAGAAAGTGGGAAGTACACTTAAATACATTGGCACAGGAGACCATTTCTGAAATATAACCCTAGCAACACAGACACAGAGAAACAATTATTAAATGGGACCTGAAAAGCTTCTGTAAAGCAAAGGACACAGTCAAGAAGACAAAACAACATCCTACATAATGGGAAAAGATTTTCACTAACCCCACATCAGACAGAGGCCTGATCTCCAAAATATACAAATAACTCAAGAAATTAGTCATCAAAAGAACAAATAATCCAATAAAAAAAAATGAAATACAGACCTAAACAGAGAACTCTCAACAGGGGAATCTAAAATGACTGAAAGACACTTAGGTAACATTCAACATCCTTAATCATCAGAGAATGCAAATTAAAACAACTCTGAGATTTTATCTTATATCTTTAAGAATGGCCAAGATCAAAGACACTGATGACAACTTATGCTGGAGAGAGTGAGGGGTAAAGGGAACACACTTGCCTTGCTGGTGGGAGTGCAAAGTGGTACAGCTCCTTTGGATATCAGTATGGTGATTTCTCAGAAATTTAGGAAAGAACCTTCCTCAAGACCCAGCAACACCACTTTGGGTATATACTCAAAGGATGCTCAATTGTACCTAAAGGTTATGTGTTCAGTTATGTTCCTAGCAGCATTGTTTGTCAATGGAAACAGCCTAAATGTCCCTTGACCAAAGAATGGATAAGAAAAAAAGTGGTACATTTACACAGTGGCGTACTAAACAACAGAGGAAAAAATGACATCTTGAAATTTGCAGGCAAATGTATTGATTTAGTAAAATTTATATTGAGTGAGGTAATCCAGACCCAGAAAGACAAATATCATATGTAGTCACTCACAAGTTGTTTTTAGACATAAAGCAAAGAAAACTAGCTTACAATTCACAATCCCAGAGAACCTAGACAACAATGAGGATTCTAAGAGAAACATACATGAATCTATTCTACATGAGGAGTAGAAAAAGATAAGATCTCCTGAGTAAACTGGGAGCATGTGGATCATGGGAGTGGGTAGAAAGGGAGGGGAGAGGAAGGGAGTAGAGCAGAGAAAAATATATTGCTCAATAAAATCAATAAAAAATTTAAAAAAAAAAAAAGACTTCTAAGACTTCTTGAAGATCTGAGAGTAAAACAGTCCCACTGGTCAGCCTTACAGACCAGGTTATGGTAACACATACTTTTAATCACAGTAGCCATAATGACATGCACCTTTAATCTCAGTAGCCACACTAGTTTTCATAGAATCCGGTGTTATGCATGCCTTTATACACGGTGGTGCACGTCTTTAATCCCAGACCTAGACAATTATACAATGGGAGGAAACAGCCCTCAACACAGTCTTATACTGAGATTCCAAGAGACAGGATCACCATTTCAGACTAAGGTCAAGGTAAGAGCCAATATCTGGCTATTTTGCTTTTCAGATCTTCAGGCAGTCTTTATTTTAAAATACAACTGAAATGCTACTACATGCTATTATTTTTGTCTGGTATATTACTTTCTATTGTCAATTGGAATGGGAGGATGATTCCTGTTATATTCATTGTCTATGCACCATGGCATTTTATCCTGGTTTATGGAGATTTGAAGGTAACACATTCTTTTTCAATGTTAATTTGGCTCTTACTGAACTAGTTCTTCAAAGCTACTTTCTGTGAAATAAGATGACCATATGTAATAACATAAACAAGCCTACATTATAAAATGTTTGTGATTTTGTGAAATTTTTTTTTTTTTTGAGACAGGGTTTCTCTGTGGTTTTAGAGCCTGTCCTGGAACTAGCTCTTGTAGACCAGGCTGGTCTCGAACTCACAGAGATCCGCCTGCCTCTGCCTCCCGAGTGCTGGGATTAAAGGCGTGCGCCACCACCACCTGGATTTTGTGAAATTTTTAAGAAAATAACTCATTCTAATTCCAGATTCACTCTGAATCAACTGCTATCATGAACTGAAGGCTAAGAAATACACACACACACACACACACACACACACACACACACACACCATGATGCTTAATTTAAACCAGAAATACAGAAGCAACCTCATCTAACAACACTAATACTCATTGATAGAATTTAGAACAACCCGAATCAAACTATCTTACATTGGTTTAGGTAGTCTCTGAATATAATCCAAGAAGCCAAGGGAAAACGCTTGACATTTAAACACAAACAAAAAGACTAGCTAGATTTAGAGGCTGCCCTGGCATTTTCTGATCATGTTCTTACATAAACAGAAGCCAAGATTTTGCTATCTTCTCACTTACCCTCTCCCTCTTCCACAGACAAACATGATGTGACAGTTTGGTCAGTAGGACTGTGAAAAAAAAAAGAGGCAAGACGATGGACTGTGGAAAAAAAAACAGTTTGTTCAGTAGGAACCATCCATTAAAAAGGCTAGGCCTCCAGTTTTCTGCTTCCTGAAGTCCTGTTATGGGAATGGATGTTTCAATGAGTATGTGTGTCTCATGCCTTAATTAATTTTTGGCTATTTCCTTATTCTGTCCTATCCTGAGTTGTTAATTTTATTTTATTATTTTATTTAATGCTATTCCTTAGATCCTGTTTGTTTTCTAAAGAGAGACAAAAAAGATATGGATTTAAATGGGAGAGGAAGTTGGGAGAGAATGGGAGGACTTGGGAGAGGGGAAGCCATAAATAGAACATATTGTATGAAAAGAAAAACTAATTTTAATTTTAAAAGGGGCAGTTCTACAGCTTTAGAGCAACACTAATAGTAATACAGATCTGATCCATTGTCCATATTCTTTTTTCAATAGTTTTTATTTAAAAATTTACTTTTTATTTACATACCAAGCCCAGTTCTCCCCCTCCCCTTCCTCATACCCCTACCTCCTCTCCTACTCTTCCCCATCCACTCCTCAGAGGGTGTAGTGCCTTCCTTAGGGATTCAACAAAGTCTGGCATAATAGCTTGAGGCAGGACCAAGCCCCTTCCTCCCCATCTCACCCAATACCCTCTACCTATATATCAAGGTTGAGCAAAGTATCCCACCACAGGGAATAGGTTCCAAAACACCAGTTTGTGCAACTTGTATAGGGCCTGATGTAACTGCTATCCTCCCCCGACCCCAGTGAACAGACCAAACCACATAAATGACACCCACATGCAGAGGGTCTAGTTAGGTCCCATGTTGTCAGTTATATTCTTGTTGTTGTTGTTGTTTTGTTTTGTTTTCTAGACAGGGTTTCTCTGTGTAACAGTCCTAGCTATTCTGTAGACTAGGTTGGCCTCAAATTCACTGAGATACCTCTTCCTCTACCTCTCAAATGCAGGGATTAAAGGTGTGCATGGCTACCACCCAGCTATCAGTTCATTGTCTTAGAGCAGTGGTTCTCAGCCTTCCTAATGTTGCCACACTTGAATACAGTTTCTCATGTTGTGGTGATCCCAAACCATTATATGATTTTTGTTGCTACGTCATAACTGTAATTTTGCTACTGTAAATATCTTTGCTTAATGATGGTCTTAGGTGACCCTGTGAAAGAGTTACTTGGCCCCAAGAGTTATGACCACTAGGTTCTCAATCACAGTTTAATTGTTTTCTATCCTGATAAATTGCCAGCAATTTATATACCCTTGCAAGTCACTCAAAACTCTCAGTTGCACGCCTCCTTTTTCATGTAAGACCACCAGGTCTGCACATACTCACTTGCATTTCAAGAGTAGGTGTTCTTCAGACTGTCGAACTTGGACTCCATTCCATGTTCTGTCTTATAACACTACAGTTAATTCAATTATTTCTTATGAGACTCCAACTAGACAGTTAGCTTCACCTAATCCACAAAGCAAGAGAAGAAATAACTCTGCAGCTAACATGAAAGTTTGGTGATTCCCCAAGCTTCAGCGTGATGCCTTCTCATCACAAATTCTGTGTACACTGTAGTGATCGCTGTGAGACACAAAATTGAGTATGCTTGCATACAAGAATCAGTGATAATTATAATATCCTAAAGAAGACACAACAATCAATGTTTTATTCTATTACATTAAATGTTCTATCCAAATGTCTGACAATTGGAAGAGACAGAATTTCACGTTTTTTTTTTTTTGTTTGTTTTGTTTTGTTTTTCTGGTGCTGTAGGTAGATCAAAGAAAAGGAAAATATGTCATATAGAGCAATACGAATCAGGAAGAAATAAAGATTTATAACAACTAAAGGGAAAATTGGTTATTGTCATTTTATATCCTTGTCTCTTGACATGTAAACAATGTAGGATCTGCGAGGAAATCATACAAGCATGGTTTTGCAATAACAATAAAATTAGTTTCCAAAAAGCTCAATTTAATATTGTTTTCTCCTTGATTTATGTAAAACTTTGAACAAGTTACAAAAACATTCTCTGGCTCAGTAGTCAAGGATGTACATTATCAATATATTTACATTATCTTGTGTGCTCTAGAAATGAACGTGCTTAGCGTCATGACAAACAATACAAATATTAAGATCAGTGTGAGTAAATTGAATTTGAAAACACTGGTCTTTAGGTGCATTGATAGAGTTCTTTGTCCTTAAAATGTGAAAGCATTTTATATATTCGCAAAGCTCTAATTACTTTCCATATTTTCTGGTTGAGATAATGAAACCATGAGAGATGTTGTGAAGTACAAATATGCTTACACACCATAGAATGATTTAAAAAATGTGTGTTTAATTGAAAGTAATATTAACTAGAAGTACAGGAATAGCTACAGAGAATCAAGAATTCAATGAAGGAGATGTGAGCAGATACAGAGAGAATCATATTACTCCCAGAGCTGCGATTTAGTACTGAAGTGAAAAAAAAAAAAAAAGCAAATTTGGGATGAATACTCCTTCCCCATGGCTGAGCTTTATCCCTCACAGCAAAGGTTATGGGTTCTAGTGTACTGGGTCACAGAATATATTAGTGAAGTGCTACAGGCTGAGGGTTGCCAGCAGGAAACCACTCAACGACCTGAAGAAACTCATTAGGAAGATGCCTGAGGTAGGCATTGGGAACTTACCAATGAACTGCCTGGAACACTAACAATGACAACATTTTTCAGGAAGGTGGGAGGCTGGAATAGTGATCTAGATATCCAGGAACAACAAAGACTGGCAGTAATGTATGACATATCCTCATGAATAATACACAGAACTTTCAACATAGCTGTTATCCTTGGGAGTGAAGAAAGAAACAAAACCAAAGATTCTTACATTGTTTAACATTAAATAAATGCAATATCATAAATAGTATTGACATTCATCTATTGATGCTTTGACATTGTATGTCTATGAATCTTCACTGTTTTAGTTAAGCAAAAATTTTATTTAATTATTATGGCTATATTGATAAAGATTGTTATAAATATTTTTGAGTACGATGTCATTCTTGTTTTGTTATGAACTGCAGATCCTCCAACCTAGTTATTGCAAACAGTTTGCACTCAAAAAGTTGTAAATTTTGTTTGGCTTAGAGAAAGCACTTTAATATTAGAGATAAAAATAATTATCAAGACTACGACTGAGGTATAGAGTCTAATGTCCAAAGAGCTACTTCAGAAACTGGAATAGAAGACTGCTTTATATCACTGCTTTTATGCACTGAAATATCATGTATCTTGATAGTGTGAGTGAAAAAATTTACTGAGAACACAATTTCTGCTGCAATTAATTACATCAGTTGATAAATTTTATCATCTTAGATTAATATAGTTGTGACCGCATCTCATGAAAATGTCTCATGGTGCCCAGAAGGTGGCTCAGAAATGTTGTAAGAGTTTTGCCTTCAAATTTCAAGTTCCAAATTTGAATCCTGAGAGTCGAGTAGGAATGGTGGTCACCATAATGTTAACATCAGAAAGAGAGAACATATCTACAGAGAAAACATTGTGAGCATAAAACAGGTTATCAGGAAGTCCAGAGTTTATTAAGAGATTCTGCTTTGATGAATAAGGTTGGAGGATAATGAGGATGATGTTCTGACATCAACCCTAGGGGTCACGTGCCTGAAACTGTGTCATTGAATAAGATGGATTGATCTTATATCATTTGCAGAGATCCACAGAAACTAACCTAATATCCAATTACTTGTTATTTGAAAAAATACAATAGACCAAGGTCTTGGATGTGATTTCTTGAAAATGTTATTTCAAACTTGTTCTCTCTTTTAATAACCTCTGAAGAAATACTGCATGCAAATTACATCATGTTGGCAGGTAATTTTTTTTTACATATCTAATCTTCAAAAATATAGTGAAGCATCTTGATATTTTTTTAAAATTATGGGCATATGTTTGGCACATGTATGTGGTGTGTGTCCACATGTGTATGATATCTAATTCACTGTTTATGCAGTTTATGTTCACTTTTGATTCTTCTATTCTATCTGTAACCCTAACCCCATGGGTTATAATGTCCAAACTCCAATTGTATCTTCCCTTCTCAGTAAAAACTCACGGGAAAAAAAAAAAAAACAGAAGTTTCTTTTTAAGGTAAGTGAATATTAACTTCATGAAGTTGACAATAAAAATTAGCCATCATATTAATATAGAAAATTCTTTAAACAGTTATTAAGTGAATGACAGGACTCATCTGCCTATCTCACCATGTTTGCCTGAATAAAGTTTAATTAAAATCACTGTAGAGAAGATTAATCATGGTGCCACTCTGATGGACCCCAGGAAAGTCTTCAAGTGAAAGGTGTTTATGTTTACAATATTTTACCTTATATTTTCGTGTTCATCAACCTTCATGATTAAATGCCATTGTCAAAAACAACCATGAGGTTAAAATAAAGAGATTTATAAAATTTCATATTGGGAAAATATAATTTTAACAATTAATAACTTGTCTTGCCATTAAATTATGTTTCATTTAAGAAATAAAGATTACAATTTGGCCAGTCAGTATTTGTACATGCATTTAATCGCAGCACTAGAGAGGCAGAGGCAGGCAGACCTCTGTGAGTTCGAGGCCAGCCTGGTCTGCAAAGTAAGTTCCAGGACAGCCAGGACTGTTTCATTGAGAAATCCTTTCTCAAAAAAACAAAAAAAGATTATAATTTGTTATTTGATTGTGAATTCATCATAAGTATGAATAATAGAACTGATAAATTGAAAATAGGTGCAAAATAATTTGATTTATAATAGCTAGTGCAGTAAATAGAAGACAATATGATCTGTAATCAAATTTTGTTATCAGATGAACAATTTATTATAATAAAAGAGTCTATATTTAAATTACACATAGATCAAAGTGCTTTTCCAAATGAAGCATTATATAGATGATTATGGGGATTTTTTTAGCAGCAGTTATACAGCTCTGACTTTTCTTGCTATATATGGCAATGCAATTAAGGCTTATTGCTAGAAAATCACATTTTTAGTTTAAGAGGCTGAGGCTTGCAGGGTCAAGTATGGAGTATTTTTGTGATTGTAAAGCACATACTGTGAGGTCTTAATTAACAAAATTCAGCATAATACATCACTCAAATGCTTAGTCTATGTACTTTCTTCTTAACTGTCATAGAAAATACACAGAATCTCATTGGGTATTTAAGAGGTGAGAGATTATATTAGGTATGCTTACTTTTCCAATATGGAAAATGACATACATGATATCAAACGGATATGGCAGGTAGCTATAAAAGCATTCCCGGTCCCCAAGCTAGAGCAATGTGATATGGATAAGAATGTTAAAATATAAATATATTATAAAATAAATATCCCCAAGTCTATACTAACACAAATAAATAATACCGAAGATATTTTTAAAAAGCCATAGAGACACACACTATTTTATAAACCTACTTAAACCTGCCTTAAATACATACTTTTTGTGTGTTTAATAGAGTTATGATGTACAAAACCATTTTCTTCTCAAGATGTAGGAACTATTTAATAGAAACTTCAGTTTCAGGGAAGGGAAAGATCCCTTCAAACTGTTGGTACAAGAAATATAAAAACTCCTAATAATATGGAGTCTGCCATTGCCCTTGACTGCTTCCCAGAACATGAGTGTAACCTCGGGTTCTTAAAATATTTCTGCCCTCCCTTCGGGGATTTCCCCTAATTCGTGAATATAAGAGTTCCATTGCTGATATATTAATTCAGATTGAGTGTTCTAAATTCATGCATTTTCTGCATTTTAACATGCTATGGACCTCTGTAACGGTCTTCATTGGCTGCAAAATGTCCACTGAGTGGGAAAAATTCATGTTTTAACCCACATACCCTGCTGGATACCCTTGACTGGAGAAACCGTAGACACGAGAAGAGAGCCTACCCCTGCTATTTTCTATACTAATTTAATTTCTATTTGTATTCTACATAGGTAATATTTTTTGGTCTCTGTTTATTAAGCAATATGTAATTTTATAAGTTGAAGTGAAAATAAAAATGTCTTTAATGAATTTACTGGCTCACAGTTATGCTTCTATTTTTACGACAGCTTTTTAACTTAATTTTTTAAACTATTTATATAATATATTTTAATCATATTTCCACATCCCTTGCCTCCTCCCAGCCAAATTCCTTTTATGAAGCTACAGTCACCCTGATACCAAAACCTCACAAAGACTTAACCAAGAAAGAGAATTACAGGCCAATCTCACTCATGAACATTGATGCAAAAATTCTCAATAAAATACTGGCAAACCGAATCCAAGAACACATTAGAAAAGTTATACATTATGATCAAGTAGGCTTCATCCCAGAGACGCAGGGCTGGTTCAACATGTGAAAATCTATCAATGTAATCCATCATATAAATAAACTGAAAGAAAACAACCATATGATCATTTCATTAGATGCTGAAAAAGCATTTGACAAAATTCAACACCCCTTTATGATAAAGGTCTTGGAGAGAGTAGGGATATAAGGGTCATGCTAAATATAATAAAAGCTATTTACAGCAAGCCAACAGCCAACATTAAATTAAACAGAGAAAAACTCAAAGCCATCCCACTAAAATCAGGAACATGACAAGGCTGTCCACTCTCTCCATACCTCTTCAATATAGTGCTTGAAGTTCTAGCAATAGCAATAAGACAACATAAGGGGATCAAAGGGATTCAAATTGGAAAGGAAGAAGTTAAATTTTCGTTATTTGCAGATGATATGATAGTATACATAAGCGACCCCAAAAACTCTACCAAAGAACTCCTACAGCTGATAAACACCTTTAGTAATGTGGCAGGATACAAGATCAACTCCAAAAAATCAGTATCCTTCCTATGCACTAAGGATAAGGAATCAGAGAGGGAAATCAGAGAAGCATCACCTTTCACGATAGCCACAAATAGCATAAAATATCTTGGGGTAACTCTAACCAAGGAAATGAAGGATCTATTTGACAAGAACTTTAAGTCTTTGAAGAAAGAAATTGAGCAGGACACCAGAAAATGGAAGGATCTCCCTTGCTCTTGGATTGGGAGGATCAACATAGTAAAAATGGCAATTCTACCAAAAGCAATCTATAGATTCAATGCAATCTCCATCAAAATCCCACCAAAATTCTTCACAGACCTTGAGAAGACAATAATCAACTTTATATGGAAAAACAAAAAACCCAGGATAGCCAAAACAATCTTATACAATAAAGGACTTTCTGGAGGCATTACCATCCCTGACTTTAAACTCTATTACAGAGCTACAGTATTGAAAACAGCTTGGTATTGGCATAAAAACAGAGAAGTCGACAAATGGAATCGAATAGAAGACCCGGACCTTAACGCACAAACCTATGAACACCTGATTTTCGATAAAGGAGCTAAAAGTATACAATGGAAAAAAGAGAGCATCTTCAACAAATTATGCTGGCAAAACTGGAAGTCAATCTGTAGAAGAATGAAAATAGATCCATATCTATCACCATGCACAAAACTCAAGTCCAAATGGATTAAAGACCTCAATATCAGTCTGAACACACTCAACCTGATAGAAGAGAAAGTGGGAAGTACTCTACAACACATGGGCACAGGAGACCACTCCTACATATAACCCCAGCAGCACAGACATTATGGACAACATTGAATAAATGGGACCTCCTGAGACTGAGAAGCTTCTGAGAAGCAAAGGACACTGTCACTAAAACAAAAAGGCAACCCACTGACTGGGAGAAGATCTTGACCAACCCCTACAACTGACAAAGGTCTGATCTCCAAAATAAATAAAGAACTAAAGAAACTAGACAGTAAAAGGCTAATCAACCCAATTATAAAATGGGGCACTGAGCTGAACAGAGAATTCTCAACAGAAGTTCAAATGGCCAAAAGACACCTAAGGTCATGCTCAACTTCCTTAGTGATAAGGGAAATGCAAATCAAGACAACTTTAAGGTACCATCTTACACCTGTCAGAATGGCAAAAATAAAAAACACCAATGATAGCCTTTGCTGGAGAGGTTGTGGAGAAAGGGGCACACTCATCCATTGCTGGTGGGAATGCAAACTTGTACAACCACTTTGGAAATCAGTGTGGCAGTTTCTCAGGAAATTCTGCATCAACTACCCCTGGACCCAGCAATACCACTCTTGGGAATATACCCATGAGATGCCCTATCATACAACAAAAGTATATGCTCAACTATGTTCATAGCAGCATTGTTTGTAATAGCCAGAACCTGGACAACCCAGATGCCCTTCAATGGAAGAATGGATGAAGAAAGTATGGAATATATACATATTAGAGTACTACTCAGCAGTAAAAAACAATGACTTCTTGATTTTTGCATGCAAATGGATGGAAATAGAAAACACTATCCTGAGTGAGGTAAGCCAAAACCAAAAAGAGGAACATGGGATGTACTCACTCATAATTTGTTTCTAGCTATAAATAAAGGGCATTGAGCCTATAATTCGTGATCCTAGAGAAGCTAAATAAGAAGGTGAACCCAAAGAAAAACATGTAGTCATCCTCCTGGATATAATTCTTCAATAGGCGATGAAAGGAGACAGAGACAGAGTCCAACATTGGAGCACCGGACTAAAACCCCAAGGACCAAATCAGGAACAGAAGGAGAGAGAGCACGAACAAGGAACTCAGGACCGCGAGGGGTGCACCCACACACTGAGACAATGGGGATGTTCTATCAGGAACTCACCAAGGCCAGCTGGCCTGGGTCTGAAAAAACATGGGATAAAACTGGACTCACTGAACATAGTGGACAATGAGGACTGCTGAGAAGTCAAGAACAATGGCACTGGGTTTTGATCCTACTGCACGTACGGGCTTTGTGGGAGCCTAGGCTGTTTGGATGTTCACCTTACTAGACCTGGAATTACGTGGGAGGTCCTTGGACTGCTCTTCAGGCTGACAAGAGAGGGGGAGTTGATTGGGGGAGGGGGAGGGAAATGGGAGGCAGTGGTGGGGAGGAGACAGAAATCTTAAATAAATAAATAAACAAATATCAAAAAAGAAAGCAAAAATCAAGCAAACAATTGAAAAAGGGAAACATAACAAAACAAAACACAAAGGGTACAAAGAGATCATAGAGTTCACTTTGTGTTGTCCAACTACTCCATAGCTCTCACCCTCACCAAATGATCTATTTGCAATAAATGAAGAGTATTACAGAGAGCTACAGCATATCAATGTGCAAAAAACACCCTTGAATATGAGGTTTTGACCCCAATTGCTACATGCACAATTGAACCATTACACCTAT